>NC_067248.2:67972500-69222500 GCF_019359855.2 Lolium perenne | reverse complement strand
GGCCATATCCTTCTAATAATGGTAGTGGTTATGGTAATTCTTACAACAATAATAAGAGTGTACCCTCTGGTCTTGAATTCATGCTTAAAGAATTTATTAGTACACAAACTGCTTTCAATAAAACTGTTGAAGAAAAGCTTGGTAAAATTGATGTTCTTGCTTCTAAGGTTGATAGTCTTGCTCTTGATGTTGATCTTTTAAAACTGAAAGTTATGCCTGAGGAAGTTAAAGATGCTAGGTTTGCTAAAACAAATGCCATCCAAGTTCGAATTAATGATAATATTAGAATGTTGGCTGAATTGCATGCTAGGTGGGATAGAGAAGAAAAAGAAAAACTTGCTAAAGAGAATAATGTAGCTAAAGTATGGACTATTACCACCACTAGTAATGTTGATTCTACACATGTTGCTACACCTCCTACTATCAATGGTAAAATAATTGGTGTTGGCAATGTTTCTACTCCTAGTGAAAAGCGCGCAAAATTGCCTAAAACTACTGAAACTGCTTGTGATAAAACTGCTGAAAATTTTCAAAATATTGGTGACAATGATTCCATTGCTGTAGAACATAATGGTTTAGATTTTGATGATTGTCATATTACTGAAGTTATAAAGTTCTTACAAAAACTTGCTAGAAGTCCTAATGCTAGTGCTATAAATTTAGCCTTTACAAGACATATTACAAATGCTCTCATTAAAGCTAGGGAAGAGAAATTAAAACTTGAAGCTTCTATTCCTAGGAAGTTAGAAGATGGTTGGGAGCCCATCATTAAGATGAAATTCGATGATTTTGAATGTAATGCTTTATGTGATCTTGGTGCAAGTATTTCTGTTATGCCTAAGAAGATTTATGATATGCTTGACTTGCCACCATTGAAGAATTGTTATTTAGATGTTAATCTTGCTGATAATGTTAAAAAGAAACCTTTGGGGAGGATTGATAATGTTCGCATTACGGTTAACAATAACCTTGTCCCCGTCGATTTTGTTGTCTTGGATATTGAATGCAATGCATCTTGTCCTATTGTGTTGGGAAGACCTTTTCTTCGAACCGTTGGTGCTGTTATTGATATGAAGGAAGGTAATATTAAGTATCAATTTCTTCTCAAGAAAGGTATGGAACACTTCCCTAGAAAGAGAATGAAGTTTCCTTTTGATTCTATTATTAGAACAAATTATGATGTTGATGCTTCTTCTCTTGATGTTACTTGATTTGCACTTTCTGCGCCTAGCTGAAAGGCGTTAAAGAAAAGCACTTCTTGGAAGATAACCCAAGTTTCATTTTATTTACTGCATTGTTGAGTCTTGGAAGTTGTTTACTACTGTAGCAACCTCTCCTTATCATGTTTTTGTGCCAAGTAAAGTCTCTATGGTAAAGTTGATGCTAGATTTGGATTGCTGCGCAGAAACAGCATTGCTGTCTGTCACGAATTGGCGCAGATCTCTCTCTAAAAAAATCAAAAAAATCTGCAAATTTACGTGCGTGATCCTCATATATGTACGCAACTTTCATTAGTTTTGAGTTTTTCCGTTTGAGCAAGTTAAGTGCCCCTGCAAAATTCGTCTTTACGGACTGTTCTGTTTTTGACAGATTCTGACTTTTATTTCGCATTGCCGCTTTTGCTATGTTGAATGAGTTTCTATGTTCCATTAACTTTCAGAAGCTTTGTGCAATGTCCAGAAGTGTTAAGAATGATTGTGTCACCTCTGAATGTGTGAAATTTTTGATTACGCACTAACCCTCTAATGAGTTTGCTTGAAGTTTGGTGTGGAGGAAGTTTTCAAGGGTCAAGAGAAGAGGAAGATATACTATGATCAAGAAGAGTGAGAGGTCTAAGCTTGGGGATGCCCCGGTGGTTCATCCCTGCATATTTTAAGAAGACTCAAGCATCTAAGCTTGGGGATGCCCAAGGCATCCCCTTCTTCATCGACAACTTATCAGGTCACTTCTAGTGAAACTATATTTTTATTCCATCACATCTTATGTTCTTTACTTGGAGCGTCTGTTTGCTTTTATTTTTGTTTTGGTTTGAATAAAGTTGGATCCCATCATTCTTATATTGGAGATATTACGCTCCGATTTTTCATATGGAACACTTGTGTTCTTAATTGTGCTTTAATGTTCATGGCGAAGGCTGAAATTGCTTCGTTAAATTGTATTTGGTTGGAATTAGAAAATGCTGCATATGGTTTGGAATAACTTGGCAATTGTTCGAGCTCTCATAGATCATGTTTAAGCTCTTGCATCATGTAGTTTAATCTATTAATGAAGAACTACTGTAGAGCTTGTTTAATTTGGTTTGCATGATTGGTCTCTCAAGGTCTAGATATTTTCGGGTAAAATGTTTGAACAACAAGGAAGACAGTGTAGAGCCTTATAATGCTTGCAATATGTTCTTGTGTAAGTTTTGTTGTACCTGTTCATACTTGTGTTTTCTTCAAACAACCTTGCTAGCCCATACCTTGTACTGAGAGGAAATGCTTCTCGTGCATCCAAACACCTTGAGCTAAAACCCATGCCATTTGTGTCCACCATATCTATCTACTATGTGGTATTTTTCTGCCATTCCAAAGTAAATTACTTGAGTGCTACCTTTAAAATTTCATTCCTTTATCTTTGCAATATATAGCTCATGGGACAAATAGCTTAAAAACTATTGTGGTGATGAATATGTAGTTACGTGTCTTAATTCTTATAAGTTGCTTGTTGAGCGGTAACCATGTTTCTTGGGACGCCATCAACTTTTTACCTTTGTTGGATATCATGTGAGATGCTATGCATGTTCGTCTTGTCTGAAGTAAGTTCGATTTCATGATCAAATGGTTTGAGTATGCATATGTTGGAGAAGAACATTGGGCAGCTAACTAAAGCCATGTATCATGGTGGAAGTTTCAGTTTGGACATACAACCTCAATCTCTTATGAGAATACTATTTGTTGTTGAATGCTTAAGCATTAAAAAGAGGAGTCCATTATCTGTTGTCTATATTGTCCCGGTATGGATGTCTAAGTTGAGAATAATCAAAAGCGAGAAATCCAATGCGTGCTTTCTCCTTAGACCTTTGTACAGGCGGCATAGAGGTACCCCTTTGTGACACTTGGTTGAAACATATGTTATGCGATGATAATCCGTGTTTTCCGAGCTGATTAGGACAAGGTGCGAGCACTATTAGTACTCTATGCATGAGGCATGCAACTTGTAGGAAGTATTATGCATAGCACATATGAATTATTACTACCGTTGACAAAATTGTTTCTATGTTTTCAAAACAAAAGCTCTAGCACAAAAATAGTAATCCATACTTCTTTCTATCTTAGAAGCAAACACTTGTGTTAACTGTGCGCATTGATTCTTACATGTTTACTTATTACACTTGTTATATTACTCTATGTTGAAAAATATCCATGAGATATACATGTTACAAGTTGAAAGCAATTGCTGAAACTTAATCATCCTTTGTGTTGCTTCAATGCATTCTACTTTGAATTTATTGCTTATGAGTTAGCTCTTATGCAAGTCTTATTGATACTTGTCTTGAAAGTACTATTCATGAAAAGTTTTGCTATATGATTCATTTGTTTAGTCATTATCTTTGTTAGAATCTTTTGTTTCAAATCACTCCATTCATCTCATATGCTTCACAATAATGTTGATCAAGATTATATTGGTAGCATGTCACTTCAGAAATTATTTGTGTTATCGTTTACCTACTCGAGGGCGAGTAGGAACTAAGCTTGGGGATGCTTGATACGTCTCAAACGTATCTATAATTTCTTATGTTCCATGCTACTTTTATGACAATTCTTGAATGTTTTATACATACTTTACATCATCATTATACATTTTCCGGCACTAACCTATTAACAAGATGCCGAAGCGCCAGTTGCTGTTTTCTGCTGTTTTTGGTTTCAGAAATCCTAGTAAGGAAATATTGTCGGAATTAGACGAAATCAACGCCCAGGGTCCTATTTTTACACGAAGCTTCCAGAAGACCGAGGGGGAAAGGAAGTGGGGCCACGAGGCGCCGACACAACAGGGCGGCGCGGTCCAGACCCTGGCCGCGTGGCCCTGCTGTGTGGGGCCCTCGTGAGCCCCCCATGCGTTGCCCTTCCGCCTACTTAAAGCCTTCGTCGCGAATATCCCTGTACCGAGAGCCACGATACGGAAAACCTTCCAGAGACGCCGCCGCCGCCAATCCCATCTCGGGGGATTCAGGAGATCGCCTCCGGCACCCTGCCGGAGAGGGGAATCATCACCGGAGGGGCTCTACATCATCATGCCCGCCTCCGGATTGATGAGTGAGTAGTTCATCCTTGGACTATGGGTCCATAGCAGTAGCTAGATGGTTGTCTTCTCCGCTTGTGCTATCATTGTTATAGATCTTGTGAGCTGCCTAACATGATCAAGATCATCTATTTGTAATGCTACATGTTGTGTTTGGTGGGATCCGATGAATCTAGAATACTATGTCAAGTTGATTATCAATCTATCATATATGTGTTGTTTATATTCTTGCATGCTCTCTGTTACTAGTAGAGGCTCTGGCCAAGTTGATACTTGTAACTCCAAGAGGGAGTAATTATGCTCGATAGTGGGTTCATGCCTCCATTGAATCTGGGATCGTGACAGTAGGTTCTAAGGTTGTGCATGTGCTGTTGCTACTAGGGATAAAACATCAATGCTTTGTCTAAGGATATTTGTGTTGATTACATTAAGCACCATACTTTGCAATTATTTGTTGTTTGCAACTTAATACTAGAGGGGGTGCGGATGCTAACCCGAAGGTGGATTATTTAGGCATAGATGCATGCTGGATAGCGGTCTATATACTTTGTCGTAATGCCCTGATTAAATCTCATAGTAATCTTCGTTGATATGTATTGAATCTTTATTTGTCAATTGCCCATCTGTAATTTGTTCACCCAGCATGCTAGTTATCTTATTGGAGAGACACCACTAGTGAACTGTGGACCCCGGTCCATTCTTTTACATCTGAATACATTCTACTACAATCATTGTTCTTACTGTTCTTTGCAAACAAACACCATCTTCCACTCGATACGCTTAATCCTTTGTTTTCAGCAAGCTGGAGAGATTGACAACCTCACTGTTACGTTGGGGCAAAGTATCTTGATTGTGTTGTGCAGGTTCCACGTTGGCGCCGGTTTCACTGGTGTTGCGCCGCACTACACTCCTCCACCAACAACCTTCACGTGCTTCTTGGCTCCTACTGGTTCGATAACCTAGGTTTCTTTCTGAAGGAAAACTTGCCGCTGTGCGCATCATACCTTCCTCTTGGGGTTCCCAACGGACGTGTACATCTACGCGCATCATTCTTTTCTTGATAATACTTGATTCACACTTTCTGCGCCTAGCTGAAAGTCGTTAAAGAAAAGCACTTCTTGGGAGATAACCCATGGTTTTTTTTTACTACTGTTTTGTTGAGTCTTGGAAGTTGTTACTACTGTAGCAACCTCTCCTTATCATGTTATTGTGCCAAGGAAAGTCTCTGAGAGTAAAGTTGATACTAGATTTGGATTACTGCGCAGAAACAGATTTCCTGTCTGTCACGAATTCGCGTCCTTCTCTCTGTACAAGAATCAAAAAAATCAGCGAAAAATCATGCGCGATCCCCAGATATGTACGCAACTTTCATTAGTTTTGAGTTTTTCCATCTGAGCAAGTTAAGTGCCTCAGAAAAAATCGTCTTTTCGAACTGTTCTGTTTTGACAGATTCTGCCATTTTTATTTCGCATTGCTTCTTTTGCTATGTTGAATAGATTTCTTTGTTCCATTAACTTTGAGTAGCTTTGTGCAATGTCCAGAAGTGTAAAGAATGATTATGTCACCTCTGAATATGTGAATTTTTGATTATGCACTAACCCTCTAATGAGTTTGCTTTAAGTTTGGTGTGGAGGAACTTTTCAAGGGTCAAGAGAAGAGGATGATATAATATGATCAAGAAGAGTAAAAAGTCTAAGCTTGGGGATGCCCCCGTGGTTCATCCCTGCATATTTCAAGAAGACTCAAGCATCTAAGCTTGGGGATGCCCAAGGCATCCCCTTCTTCATTGACAACTTATCATGTCACTTCTAGTGAAACTATATTTTATTTCGTTACATTTTATGTTCTTTACTTGGAGCGTATGTTTGCTTTTGTTTTTATTTTTATTTGAATAAAGTTGGATCCCAACAATCCTTGTATTGGAGATATACACGCTCCGCTTTTTCATTTGAACACTTGTGTTCTTAGTTTTGCTTTAATGTTCATGGCGAAGGCTGAAAACTGCTTCGTTGATTGCTGTTTGGTTGGAATCAGAAAATGCTTCATATGGTCTTGAATAATTTGATACTTGGCAATTGTTTTGAGCTCTCATAGATCATGTTTAAGCTCTTGCATCATGTAGTTTAAATCTACTAGTGGAGAACTACCTTAGAGCTTGTTGAAATTTGGTTTGCATGATTGGTCTCTCTAAGGTCTAGATATTTTCTGGTAAAAGTGTTTGAACAACAAGGAAGACAGTGTAGAGTCTTATAATGCTTGCAATATGTTCTTGTGTAAGTTTTGATGTACCTGTTCATACTTGTGTTTGCTTCAAACAACCTTGCTAGCCAAAGCCTTGTACTGAGAGGAAATGCTTCTCGTGCATCCAAACACATTGAGCCAAAACCCATGCCATTTGTGTCCACCATAACTACCTATATGTGGTATTTTTCTGCCATTCCAAATTAAATTGCTTGAGTGCTACCTTTAAAATTTCATTCCTTTGTCTTTACAATACATAGCTCATGGGAAAATAGCTTAAAAACTATTGTGGTGATGAATATGTAGCTATGTATCTTACTTCTTATAAGTTGCTTGTTGAGCGGTAACCATGTTTCTGGGGACGCCATCAACTTTTTACACCTTTGTTGAATATCATGTGAGTTGCTATGCATGTTCGTCTTGTCTGAAGTAAGGGTGATTTATCATGATCAAATGGTTTGAGTATGCATATTGTTAGGGAAGAACATTGGGACGCTAACCAAAGCCATGTATCATGGTGGAAGTTTTCAGTTTGGACATTAATCCTCAATCTCTTATGAGAATATTATCTGTTGTTAAATGCTTATGCATTAAAGAGGAGTCCATTACCTGTTTTCTATGTTGTCCCGGTATGGATGTCCACAAGTTGAGATTCATCAAAACTGAAAAATCAAATGCGATCTATCTCCTTGGACCTTTGTACAGGCGGCATAGAGGTACCCCTTTGTGACACTAGGTTGAAACATATGTTATGCAATGATAATCCATGTAAATCCGAGCTAATTAGGACAAGGTGCGGGCACTATTGGTATTCGATGCATGAGGCTTGCAACTTGTAGGAAGTTTTATGCATAACACATATGAATTATTACTACCATTGACAAAATTGTTTCTATGTTTTCAAAATAAAAGCTCTAGCACAAAAATAGTAATCCATGCTTCCCTCTGCGAAGGGCCTTTCTTTTACTTTATGTTGAGTCAGTTCACCTACTTCTTTCTATCTTAGAAGCAAACACTTGTGTCAACTGTGTGCACTGATTCTTACATGTTTACTTATTGCACTTGTTATATTACTTTATGTTGACAATTATCCATGAGATATACATGTTACAAGTTGAAAGAAATTGCTGAAATTTAATCATCCTATGTGTTGCTTCGAAACCTTCTACTTTGAATCTATTGCTTTATGAGTTAGCTCTTATGCAAGTCTTTTTGATACTTGACTTGAAAGTACTATTCATGAAATGTTTTTGCTATATGATTCAGTTGTTTATTCATTATCTTTTGTTAGCAATCTATTGCTTCGAATCACTCCATTCATCTCATATGCTTTACAATAATGTTGATCAAGATTATGTTGGTAGCATGTCACTTCAGAAATTATTATTTTTATCGTTTACCTACTCGAGGGCGAGTAGGAACTAAGCTTGGGGATGCTTGATACGTCTCCAACGTATCTATAATTTCTTATGTTCCATGCTAGTTTTATGACAATACCTACATGTTTTGTTCACACTTTATGATGTTTTGATGCATTTTCCGGCACTAACCTATTACAAAGACGCCGAAGCGCCAGTTCCTGTTTTCTGCTGTTTTTGGTTTCAGAAATCCTACACAGGAAATATTCTCGGAATTGGACGAAACAAAAGCCCACGGTCTTATTTTTCCACGGAGTTTCCAGAAGACCGAAGAGGATACGAAGTGGGGCCACGAGGTGCCCTAGCCATAGGGCGGCGCGGCTAGCATGGGGCCCACACCCACCTATGGTGTGGGCCCCTCGACCCTCCTCCGACTATGCCCTTCCGCCTACTTGAACTCTCCGTCGCGAAAACCCTAGTACGGAGAGCCACAATACGAGAAAAGTTACTGAGACGCCGCCGCCGCCAATCCCATCTTGGGGGATTCTGGAGATCGCCTCCGGCACCCTGCCGGAGAGGGGAATCATCACCGGAGGGCTCTACATCACCATGCCCGCCTCCGGACTGATGCGTGAGTAGTTCATCCTTGGACTATGGGTCCATAGCAGTAGCTAGATGGTTGTCTTCTCCTCTTGTGCTATCATGTTTAGATCTTGTGAGCTGCCTAACATGATCAAAATCATCTATTTGTAATGCTACATGTTGTGTTTGGTGGGATCCGATGAATATGTAATACTATGTCAAGTTGATTATTGATCTAACATATATGTGTTGTTTATGTTCTTGCATGCTCTCTGTTGCTAGTAGAGGCTCTGGCCAAGTTGATACTTGTAACTCCAAGAGGGAGTATTTATGCTCGATAGTGGGTTCATGCCTCTATTGAATCTGGGACAGTGACAGAAAGTTCTAAGGTTGTGGATGTGCTGTTGCCACTAGGGATAAAACATCAATGCTTTGTCTAAGGATATTTGTGTTGATTACATTACGCACCATACTTAAGGCAATTGTCTATTGTTTGCAACTTAATACTGGAAGGGGTGCGGATGCTAACCCGAAGGTGGACTTTTTAGGCATAGATGCATGCTGGATGGCGGTCTATGTTCTTTGTCGTAATGCCCTGATTAAATCTCATAGTGATCATCATGATATGTATATGAATCTTTATTTGTCAATTGCCCACCTGTAATTTGTTCACCCAGCATGTTATTTATCTTATTGGAGAGACACCACTAGTGAACTGTGGACCCCGGTCCATTCTTTTACATCTGAAATGCAATCTACTGCAATCTCTGTTCTCTGTTGTTCTTCGCAAACAAACATCATTCTCCACACCATACGTTTAATCCTTTGTTTACAGCAAGCCGGTGAGATTGACAACCTCACTGTTACGTTGGGGCAAAGTATTTTCATTGTGTTGTGCAGGTTCCACTTTGGCGCCGGAATCACTGGTGTTGCGCCGCACTACACTCCTCCACCAACAACCTTCACGTTGATCGTGCATCCGTAAGATCAGTAACTCCCGGAGATTATCCCAGCGATTGCATTGGCGCACGAGCTTTGCACGTGTAGTAGTCGGATCGTCAAGCACGAACTCCACCGACAAATCGACGTTATCATACTCTCATCGAAAGATCGGACACCTTTGCCCTATCAAGTGGTATCTGATTTCAGGTTGCTCGGTGAGATTTTACAGTTTTCGTAGTGTAGATTGCATCTGCCATCATACCCATAAACCACGAAAAAGCCAAAAATATTGTTAGGGTTTTTAGATCATCGTTCCATAAACCCCCTGCCACGCCTTGCATTGTCTTTTCAGTTTTGCATAGTTGAATTTGTGTCTGCATCTTCGTGTCGAGTTGCTGGTCTTAGCGTCTAGTTCCTTTAGAGTTCTGGTCATAGTAGTTACGCCGCCGCCGCATACTCGCATCGTTCGCAGACCATCACCACCATATACTTCCGCCACTGCCATATACACCCACCATATATATCCGCACCGCTGCCATATACACCCACCAGATCGTTTCCGCCACCAGCATATACATCTGTCATATACCCTGTGTCCTACCGCGACATAGATCGTGTTATTTCTCTGCCACGACAGAGTCCTTGTAGAATTAGGTTTTTCGTCAGATAACTCTCGGCCGCCAGTCATGACTTGCAAAAAAAAAGTCAAATCCGCATCCAAGTTGGGTTGACCACGATTTCCACTAGTCAGGTCGATTTTAGTCCGAATTGGGCAGTTTTGGACAGCAAACTTTGACCGGCCATAACTTTTGCATACGAACTCCGTTTTCGACGTTTGACCACTCAAAATGACTGGGAGAAAAAGTTCTATCCAGCCACAACCCCTTCATCGTTGTGCGCTTTTCCGAACTCTCATAATTGCCAAAAAACGCCGGGAAGGTTGAGATTTTTGACCTTTAAGTTTACTACCCGGAAATTTCTGTGTTCTTTACTTATATCTTGCTTTTGAGCTATTCCTTTGTGCTTTTTGGAGCCAATCGCCACCATATATCACTTCATCGCTGCTCGTTGCTTGTGTGCCGCGCCGTGACTTTGTTCGTGAACTAGGCTCGCGTCTCTAGTTCGGTCTAGCCTAGGACCAGCACGGTATCATGGTTGAGCATACTTTCAATATTGCATTGCTGTTTTGACATTTGCTGTTTGCTACCATACTAGCCTTCCTACAGCTCCACATATTATCTCCACGTGGTTGGTGTCGACCCCAGGTAATCGCTTTGGCAATCGTTGGAGACGCTGAGTCCTGCTGGTTGCTACGTCGCCTTCCTACTGTTTCGTAAGAACTTGTAAGAGCTTTGTATTTTGCTTGACGAATTGCGCGTGAACCACCATATTCTGTAGTTTCTAGGCATCTACATTGTTGCTTGTTGCGTACTAACCATGACAGGCACAGAGTCGACGACCGTTGACCCGGATAAGATGAAGAATGCAAAGATGCATGCTCACTTCACCCATCTTTTGGGCGGGCATGCAACCGACGTGGATGGGTGCCTTGGTGATGTTGACGCCAAACTCAGCGACGCGTTGGCAAGATCGATGGCCTCGAGGAAGCCTTCAACTCCAAGCTCGACGCCAAGGTCCAGGAGTTGTTGACTCGGTTACTGCAGCCTCGCGACAACGTGTGACGCCGCGCACACCGCGTTCCTCGTGCGGACGTGCCTGCGGGTACCGCTCCTGCTGCAGCAGCTGCACATGATGCGCCTTCTGATGAAGGATACGAAGGCTATGAAGGGGACGTGGACGAGCGGGTTGATGAGAACATACTGGACGGCGAGGAAGTCGAACAACCTGCACCGGGTCGTCCACGACAACTGAATCGCAACGCTCGCCCACCTCCACAGCCGGTACGTGATGATGATCATGTTGCTAAACTAAAATTGAATATTCCGCCATTTGAGGGTAGATATAATCCAGATGCATATCTTACATGGGAATTGGAAGTAGAGCAACGTTTTGCATGTTTACTCTATCCTGTTCATTTGCGTGTTAGTGCTGCTACTTGTGAGTTCACAAATTTTGCATCTATTTGGTGGTCTGAGACTTGTAGAGTACATCATGCTAATATTCCTACTACTTGGGTTGGGTTAAAACTTGCTATGCATACTCGTTTTGTTCCTCCACATTATCAGCGTGATTTGCTTAAAAAATTGTCTCGTTTAGAACAAGGAAAAAATTCTGTAGAAGACTATTATCAAGAATTGCAAACTGGTATGATTCGCTGTGGTATTGTAGAGGATAATGAGGCTATGCTTGCACGTTTCTTTGGTGGTTTGAATAAAGAGATTCAACATATTTTAGATTATAAGGAGTACAACACTATTACTCGCTTGTTTCATCTGGCTTTTAAAGCTGAATGTGAAGTGCAGGATCGTCAACCACCATGGAGAAGAGCTAATATTTCTGCAGGTCGTACATCGTCATGGTCTCCGCGACAATCGGCGCCACCATCTCGTGGAGCTGCATCCGCACCTCCTACCTCCAAGTACACCGCGCCTACATCACGAGCACCACCTGCTGCTACTCCACCACCATCTGCTGGTCCTCCTCGGAGTTCATCTTCCATGGCCTCTACGGGGAAGACGAGCGACATTCAATGTCGCAAATGCTTGGGATTTGGTCACATAGAGAGAGAATGCAGGACCAAACGTGTCATGTTGGTGCGTGAAGTTGGAGAATATGATTCTGCTAGTGACTTTGATGAAGATACATTGGCCCTTATTGCTGCACGTGATGAAGCCAATTCTGATTCTGAGAGAGAGATGGAGGTAATGGAAGCTGACACTGCTGATTAGTACAAGAGCTTAGTTACACAACGCGTGTTGAGCGTTCAATTGAGCAAATCTGAGCATGATCAACGCCACAATTTGTTTCAAACAAGAGGCGTTGTAAAAGAACGAGCCATACGGATCATCATTGATGGAGGGAGCTGCAATAATCTGGCTAGCGTTGACATGGTGGAGAAGCTTTCTCTACCTACGAGACAGCGCACACATCCATATTACATTCAATGGTTTGAGAGCTCTCGGAAGCTCAAGGTAACAAGAACTACACGTGTGCATTTTACTATTGGTACATATTCTGATTTTGTTGATTGTGATGTTGTACCTATGCAAGCTTGTTCTTTGTTACTTGGTAGACCTTGTCAATTTGATAGAGAATCTGTTCATAATGGTAAAACTAATCAGTATTCTCTTATGCATGATGGAAAGAAAATTGGTCTCAAACCTATGACTCCTGAACAAATACTAAAAGATGATCTTGCTAGAGCTAGTAGAGTAAAAAACGAGGACAAACATAAGAGTGAAAATCAGATTGTTGCTGCAGATTTTGTTCCACATAAGACTAATACTAAATCTGATTCAAACCATGCTACTAAAATTCGTTTGAACAATCCTTGTTTGCTTGCTAGCAAATCTGATATTGCTGAACTTGATGTAAACACTACTCAATGCTATGTTATTATTTGCAAAGAAGTTCTGTTTTCATTTGAGGATATGCCTCCTTCTTTGCCACATGCGGTTGCTAACCTTTTGCAGGAATTCATTGATGTGTTTCCACAAGATGTTCCACCTGGACTACCACCTATCCGTGGCATAGAACACCAGATTGACTTGATTCCAGGTGCTTCGATGCCCAACCGTGCGCCATATCATACCAATCCTGAAGAGGCCAAAGAGATTCAGCGACTCAGGTTCTACAAGATAAAGGTTACATTCGTGAGTCTCTTAGCCCATGTGTTGTTCCTATTATCTTGGTACCTAAGAAAGATGGTTCTTCACGCATGTGTACTGATTGTAGAGCTATTAATAATATTACCATTCGATACCGGCATCCTATACCTCGTTTAGATGATATGCTTGGTGAATTGAGTGGTTCTATTATGTTCTCTAAAGTTGATTTGCGTAGTGGTTACCACCAGATTCGTATGCAATTAGCAGATGAATAGAAAATAGTGTTTAAAACTAAGTTTGGTTTATATGAGTGGTTAGTAATGCCTTTTGGTTTAACTAATGCACCTAGTACTTTCATGAGACTGATGAACGAAGTTTTACGTGCTTTTATTAGACATTTTGATGATATTCTGATTTATAGCAATTCTTTCGAGCAACATTTGGATCATTTACGTGTTGTTTTTAATGCTTTACGTGATGCACGTTTGTATGGTAATCTTGAGAAGTGCACCTTTAGCACCAATCGAGTTGCGTTTCTTGGCTATGTTGTTACTGCGCAGGGAATTGAAGTTGATCCAGCCAAGATTGAGGCAATTGAGAGTTGGCCGCAGCCAAAGACGGTCACACAAGTGAGTAGTTTTCTTGGCCTCGCTGATTTCTATAGGCGCTTTGTGAAAGATTTTGGATCCATTGCTGCGCCGCTGAATGAGCTTACAAAGAAGGATGTGCCCTTTGTGTGGGGTGATGCATAACAAGAAGCCTTCATGATATTGAAAGATAAGTTAACACATGCTCCATTACTCCAACTTCCTGATTTCAATAAGACTTTTGAGCTTGAATGTGATGCTAGTGGAATTGGTTTGGGAGGTGTGTTATTACAAGAGGGCAAACCTGTTGCATATTTTAGTGAGAAATTGAGTGGGCCTAGTCTGAACTATTCTACTTATGATAAAGAATTATATGTGTTGGTTCGGACATTAGAAACTTGGCAACATTATTTATGGCCTAAAGAATTTGTTATACATTATGATCATGAATCTTTGAAGCATATTCGTAGTCAAGCTAAGTTGAATCGCCGCCATGCAAAGTGGGTTGAATTTATTGAGTCTTTTCTTATGTTATCAAACACAAAAAGGGTAAAGATAATGTTATTCCTGATGCTTTGTCGCGCCGTTATACTATGCTATCTCAACTTGACTTCAAGATTTTTGAATTGGGAACTATAAAGGAACAATACTTGCATGATGCTGATTTTAAAGATGTGTTGCTGAATTGTAAAGATGGTAGAACATGAAACAAATTCGTCCTCAATGATGGATTTGTGTTCCGTGCTAACAAGCTATGCATCCCAGATAGTTCAGTTCGTCTTTTGTTGTTGCAGGAGGCGCATGGAGGAGGATTGATGGGTCACTTTGGTGTGAAGAAGACGGAGGATGTACTTGCTGCACACTTCTTTTGGCCATGTATGCGTCGAGATGTTGAGAGATTTGTGGCACGCTGCACTACATGTCAAAAAGCTAAGTCTCGACTTAATCCACATGGTTTATATATGCCTCTTCCTGTTCCTAGTGTACCTTGGGAGGATATTTCTATGGATTTCATTTTGGGATTGCCTCGTACACAGAAGGGGAGGGATAGTATCTTTGTTGTTGTGGATCGATTTTCTAAGATGGCACACTTTATTCCATGTCACAAGACTGATGATGCTACACATGTTGCTGATTTGTTCTTTCGCGAAATTATTCGTTTACATGGTGCGCCAAATACTATTGTTTCTGATCGTGATACTAAGTTTCTTAGCCACTTTTGGAGATGTTTATGGGCTAAGTTGGGGACTAAATTGCTGTTTAGTACTACATGTCATCCCCAAACTGATGGACAAACTGAAATAGTAAATAGAACTTTGTCTACTATGCTACGGGTTGTTTTGAAAAAGAACTTAAAATGGTGGGAAGAATGTTTACCTCATATTGAATTTGCTTACAATCGTTCACTGCATTCTACCACTAAGATGTGCCCTTTTGAGATTGTGTATGGTTTTGTACCACGTGCACCTATTGATTTGTTACCTTTACCATCTTCGGTGCAAAATGATTTGGATGCTACACAACGAGCTGAATTGATAATAAAATTGCATCAGACTACTAAAGACAACATAGAACGCATGAATGCTAAGTATAAAATTGTTGGGGATAGAGGAAGAAAGCATGTTGTGTTTGATGTTGGTGATCTTGTTTGGTTGCATTTGCGCAAAGATCATTTTCTTACATTGCGCAAGTCTAAGCTCATGCCACGTGCCGCTGGTCCTTTTAAGGTGTTACAGAAAATAAATGATAATGCATATATACTGGAGCTTCCTGCAGAATTGGGTCCGGTTAGTCCTACATTTAACATTGCAGATTTGAAGCCTTACTTTGGTGAAGAAGATGAGATCGCGTCGAGGATGACTTCAATTCAAGAAGGGGAGCATGACGAGGACATCCCATCTATTGATACAACCGTTGTACCTACAGCCACACAAATACAAGGACCAATCACTCGAGCTCGTGCCAAACAACTTAACTATCAGGTACTTTCGTTTCTTGGAACTATTCCTTATATACATGAGAATATGATGCTGCCTAAATCAGATGTGTTTGTTACTCTTAGAAATGATGGACCTAGCATGGATGAGAGGGACAAGCATTGGAGCATGATCACACGTGGAGGAGATGGCAGCAAACATGTGAGGATTGAATAGGACGCTGCGAGTGGAGATTTCAGAACTTTGAAGCCACCATAATTGGAGATGAAGACATGGACGAAATATAGAGTTCCCCACTTCATAATTTCATCCATATGAGTCCATGGTGCTGCGACACCATTAGTTTTGGGCCAGACCCATGTAATTTTCGCAGGATTTAAGTCAGCCACTTTTTAGAGTCCGTATTGAAGGGGGAAAGGCCTTCTAGGGTTTGGTTCGGCCACCATATGCATGGCTGACCGAAACCCCACCTTTTTATCCTTTAAATACTCCCATAGCCGTCACGTTTAGACTCGGATTTTGATTAGATTAAAAGTTAGCCATTGCTGCAACTCTCGTGTACTTCTTTTGAGGCCAACGCCCAGAACAAGACCGGCTATTCGGAATCCCACTTTTTCAATAAAGCTTTCATCTATATCCGCAATAATTCGGATTGCATTATTAGTTCTTACTTGTTCTCGATTTCAGGTAGGAATTAAGACCCTCGCTGGTCAGGCTGATCGTGCATTCGCAAGATCAGTAACTCCCGGAGATTGTCCTAGCGATTGCATTGGCGCACGAGCTTTGCACGTGTAGTCGGATCATCAAGCACGAACTCCACCAACAAATCGACGTTATCATACTCTCATCGAAAGATCGGACACCTTTGCCCTATCAGCCGCTGGAGATGCCCTTACATCGGAAAGTACAATAAACAATTATTGAATATAAAATCGAATTTTTTATTTATTTTAATAAGTTGAATGCAACAATACTTTACAACAGTTCTTATGAAAACTTAATACATTATATTACACTACTTTGAAACTGGCTAATCGATCTTCATCTAGAACAACTTCTAGCACTACCACCTATGTGAAAATAATTCTATATTTTTTCGTTCTCGAGAAGTTTTTTTTGTGAAGCTAGGCATACTATTCAACATGTTTGTTGGTTAAATATAAGGAGGAGCATCTTCTTCTTTGTAGTTCATACAACTAAGAAGTTGTTGACAGCCGTAAGTGGTGATCTTGATGGTGATGTTATTTTTATTTACTTTTGGTTGTACCAACTTGATGCGACTTTGAAAGTGACAGATCTATCTATGTCTAGCACACTTCTAGCATTGCTACCCATGTGGAAACATTTCTATATTCTTCCCTAATTGAGAATTTTTTTTAATGGAGGGCATAAGATTTTCTAGTTTCTTTAGTTAAATATAGAGCGGAGAATCTTTTCCTTCGTAATTTGTACAACTAATAAGTTGTTGCCAGCTGTATGTGGTGACCAAGAAGGATATATTATTTGTATTGACTTTTGTAGTATCAGCTTTGTGTTATTTTTTATTAAAGCGAGGCATAAATTTGTCAGTTCTGTGATTGAATATAAAGAGGACAATGTTCTTCTCCGTAGTTCACACTAATAAAAAGTTATTTCTAGCCGTAAAACTAGCCTCCATGCGAGTATCATAGGTAGTATCATGCATGTCATGTAGGCAAAAATCTTATGTGGCCAGCAATCAATGAGGAGAGAGGTGAGACTAGTATCATAGGTAGATACCGTATCATAGCACGTAAAACTAAAATTTAGTGGCAAACACATCATGTACACATATTTGCATTAAGATTCTACAAAATATTAAATATGATAGAACTAGGATAGTAATTCATGATACTATGCATTGTAGACGTTGTATCATAAACTAGTATCATATGTATGATATTAATCTATGATACTTTTCATTGTGACTAGTCTAAGTAGTGATCTGTAAGGTGATATTGTTTCTATTGACTTTTGGTTGTATCGGGGTGAAGCAAGCAATTATACTTTTTTACATCAACAATTTACACTAACTTGAAACTGCTTGACCTATGTCCGACTAGAACATATTGTAGCATTCGTAACCATGCGCAAATAATTCAACATTTTTTGCACTTGAGGAGTATTTTTCCTTAAAGCGGGAAATAAGATTTGTTAGTTTTGTTGATTAAATATAAAGGAGTGCATCTTCTTTTTCGTAGTTTCTACAATTAACAAGTAGTTGCCAACAGTTAGTGTGGTGGCCGAGAAGGTCATGTTATTGTTATTGACTTTTGTTATATTGGCTTGATGCGACTTTGAAATCGGGAGATCTATCTAAATGTGGAACAATATCAAGCATTTCTACCCATTTGCAACCAATTCTACTATTTTACCTACTCGAGAAGTATCTATTTATTTCAAAGAGAGGTATAATATTTTACAGTTTCTTCAATGAAATGTAAATGTGGAGAATCCTCTTCTTGTTTGTAGTTCGTACTAGTAAAAAGGTTTTGCCACCTATCACTTGTGAGTTGTGACCGAGATGGAGAAGGTTTTTGTGTGGTGACATTTGTTTTTGTTAGGTTGATGTAACTTTGAGTAAACGAAAGTTATCTTACATCAGAAACAACAACAATAATAACATCAGAGCTTTTTTCCAAGCAAGTTGGGTAGACTAGATATGAAATCCAAGAGAAATAAAAGGAAGCAAAGAGCATCCCCACCGGCGCCCCCCCAAATAGTCGCCGGCAGGGGCGCCGACACTGTCGTATGGGGTACGTCGGCACAACATCTTTCATTTGGGGGGAGCTTCTTCCACATCGGCGCGCCCCATACGACAGCCCAATAGATGATTTGAATTTGAAAACTCAAACAAAAGCATAAAAGTTCAAATAATTTTATGAATTTAAAGTTTGAGCCAACACACGGCCACCAAATTCGAATAGGTTTTCGAATATAAAATTTGGACCAACATATGGCCACCAAATCGCCATCTCCGGTGCAAAAAAATGGCGAAAAAGCCAGCTCATCAGATGAACGAGGTCACGAACGGCTCAACCTCGACGACTTCCTCATCGGCGGCGAGCCCCGGCGGCAGCTCCGTCGCTGCAACAGGATCCACCGTCGCCGGGGGAGGCATGAACATCGACGGTGCCGGCGGAGAGATGAACATGGAGGGTGCCGGTGGAGACATGAACGTGGAGGGTGCCGAGGGAGACGCCGACGCAGCTCGCGCCGCCATCACCTCTTAGCCGATGAGCTCGTGGTACATCTCGTGCTATGCCCGCGCCAACGGGTCCATCTTCTCCATGTCGACCATCAAGATCTTGGATTCTTGAGACATCTTGGCCAACGATAGCTGCATCGCTTTGTTGGTGGCCTTCATGGCAGCGGCGTGAGCTTCCATCTTCGCCGCCTCCACCTTCTCCCTCTCCAACTCGATCTTCATGTCTTGCTTGTCGAGGATTGCCTTCCACACGATGGCGGCCCTAACCTCCGCTTCCTTGTTCTCCACCGAGAATGAGGTGATCATCTTCTCGAGGGAGGCGTCCATGGCTGCCAATACCGGCGCCGCATTCCTCTCGGCCTTGGCCTTCTTGTTGCCAATGGGGCGCCAGGTGGAGGCGCCGGCTGGATTGACCGGCATATCTTCCTCGTCCTTCATTAGAGTGTGGAGGAGGTCATCCCATTTCTTGCAACCTTGTAGCTTGTTGTAGCAATGCATGAAGGGGAAGTCTTTGTCCTCGTGTTGGTGCTTGTACATGTCGAGGGCTTGGAGCATCTAACAATACATGATGCAAAACAAGATATGGAACAAGTTGGATCATATACATGATGCAAAACAAGATATGGAACAAGATGGATCACCAAATAGATACACTATAATGCATTATGAACAAGATGGCAGTAGATCATACCCAATCCACCATCGTCTTGCCGCTCTCCTTCCGGACCTTAATCTTCTCATAGTAGCCATGGAACTTGCTACACGCCGCCTTGATCATGTTCCAACGGTGGGAGAGGGCACCCTCGTTCCGGTTCATGTTGATGGTGGCATAGTCACCATAGTTCATCTTCTCATTGAAGGAATCGAGGATGCGCTTGTAGTACTTGCCTCCGGTTTGGTTGGCGCCAGTGAAGGATGATACGTCTCAAACGTATCTATAATTTCTTATGTTCCATGCTACTTTTATGACAATACTCACATGTTTTATACATACTTTACATCATTATTATGCATTTTCCGGCACTAACCTATTAACAAGATGCCGAAGCGCCAGTGCCTATTTTCTGCTGTTTTTAATTTCAGAAATCCTACAAAGGAAATATTCTCGGAATTGGACGAAATCAACGCCTAGGGTCTTATTTTTCCACGGAGCTTCCAGAAGACCGAAGGGGATACGAGGTGGGGCGACGAGGCGCCCACACCACAGGGCCGCGCGGCCAGGGTGGGGCCCGCGCCGCCCTATGGTGTGGGGCCCTCGTGCCTCCGCCGACGCTGCCCTTCCGCCTACTTAAACTCTCCGTCGCGAAAACCCTATTACCGATAGCCACGATACGGAAAAAGTTCCAGAGACGCCGCCGCCGCCAATCCCATCTCGGGGGATCCAGGAGATCGCCTCCGGCACCCTGCCGGAGAGGGGAATCATCACCGGAGGGCTCTACATCACCATGCCCGCCTCCGGACTGATGCGTGAGTAGTTCATCCTTGGACTATGGGTCCATAGCAGTAGCTAGATGGTTGTCTTCTCCTCTTGTGCTATCATGTTTAGATCTTGTGAGCTGCCTAACATGATCAAGATCATCTATTTGTAATGCTACATGTTGTGTTTGGTGGGATCCGATGAATATGGAATACTATGTCAAGTCTTTATGGATTTCTTTGTTCCATTAACTTTCAGTAGCTTTTTGCAATGTCCAGAAGTTTTAAGAATGATTATGTCACCTCTGAATATATGAATTTTTGATTATGCACTAACCCTCTAATGAGTTTGCTTTAAGTTTGGTGTGGAGGAAGTTTTGAAGGGTCAAGAGAAGAGGATGATACAATATGATCAAGAAGAGTGAAAAGTCTAAGCTTGGGGATGCCCCCGTGGTTCATCCCTGCATATTTCAAGAAAACTCAAGCATCTAAGCTTGGGGATGCCCAAGGCATCCCCTTCTTCATCGACAACTTATCAGGTCACTTCTAGTGAAACTATATTTTTATTCCATCACATCTTATGTTCTTTACTTGGAGCGTCTGTTTGCTTTTGTTTTTGTTTTTGGTTTGAATAAAGTTGGATCCCACAATCCTTGTATTGGAGATATTACGCTCCGCTTTTTCATTTGAACACTTGTGTTCTTAGTTATGCTTTAATGTTCATGGCGAAGGCTGAAAAATTGCTTCGTTGATTGCTATTTGGTTGGAATCAGAAAATGCTTCATATGGTCTTGAATAACTTGATGCTTGGCAATTGTTTTGAGCTCTCACAGATCATGTTTAAGCTCTTGCATCATGTAGTTTAATCTATTAGTGGAGAACTACCGTAGAGCTTGTTGAAATTTGGTTTGCATGATTGGTCTCTCTAAGGTCTAGATATTTTCTGGTAAAGTGTTTGAACAACAAGGAACACAGTGTAGAGTCTTATAATGCTTGCAATATGTTCTTGTGTAAGCTTTGCTGTACCTGTTCATACTTGTGTTTGCCTCAAACAACCTTGCTAGCCAAAGCCTTGTACTGAGAGGAAATGCTTCTCGTGCATCCAAACACCTTGAGCCAAAACCCATGCCATTTGTGTCCATCATAACTACCTATATGTGGTATTTTTCTGCCATTCCAAAGTAAATTACTTGAGTGCTACCTTTAAAATTTCATTCCTTTGTCTTTGCAATATATATCTCATGGGAAAATAGCTTAAAAACTATTGTGGTGATGAATATGTAGCTATGTATCTTAGTTCTTATAAGTTGCTTGTTGAGCGGTAACCATGTTTCTGGGGACGCCATCAACTTTTTACACCTTTGTTGAATATCATGTGAGTTGCTATGCACGTTCGTCTTGTCTGAAGTAAGGGTGATTTATCATGATCAAATGGTTTGAGTATGCATATGTTAGAGAAGAACATTGGGCCGCTAACCAAAGCCATGTATCATGGTGGAAGTTTTCAGTTTGGACATTCATCCTCAATCTCTTACGAGAATATTATCTGTTGTTGAATGCTTATGCATTAAAGAGGAGTCCATTATCTGTTTTCTATGTTGTCCCGGTATGGATGTCCTAAGTTGAGATCTATTAAAAACGAGAAATCAAATGCGATTTATCTCCTTGGACCTTTGTACAGGCGGCATAGAGGTACCCCTTTGTGACACTTGGTTGAAACATATGTTATGCAATGATAATCCATGTAAATTCAAGCTAATTAGGACAAGGTGCGAGCACTATTGGTATTCTATGCATGAGGCTTGCAACTTGTAGGAAGTTTTATACATAACACATATGAATTATTACTACCGTTGACAAAATTGTTTCTATGTTTTCAAAACAAAAGCTCTAGCACAAAAATAGTAATCCATGCTTCCCTCTGCGAAGGGCTGATACGTCTCCAACGTATCGATAATTTCTTATGTTCCATGCTACATTATTGATGATATCTACATGTTTTATACACATTATATGTCGTATTTACGCATTTTCTGGAACTAACCTATTAACAAGATGCCGAAGTGCCAGTTCCTGTTTTCTGCTGTTTTTGGTTTCAGAAATCCTAGTAACGAAATATTCTCGGAATCGGACGAAATCAACGCCCAGGTTCCTATTTTTCCCGGAACCATCCAGAACACCCGAGAGCCGCCAGAGGGAAGCCCTAGGGGCCCCACACCACACCCTGGCGCGGCCAGAGGGGGGGCCGCGCCGCCCTATGGTTTGGTGGCCCCAGGCCCCCTCCGAGGCTGCCCTTCCGCCTATTTAAAGCCTCCGTCGCGAAAACCCTATTACGGAGGACGAAACCCACAGAAACCTTCCAGAGCCGCCGCCATCGCGAAGCCAAGATCTGGGGGACAGGAGTCTCTGTTCCGGCACCCTGCCGGACGGGGAAGTGCCCCCGGAAGGCTTCTCCATTGACACCGCTGCCATCCGCCGCCATCTTCATCACCGCTGCTGCTCCCATGAGGAGGGAGTAGTTCTCCATCGAGGCTCGGGGCTGTACCGGTAGCTATGTGGTTAATCTCTCTCCTATGTACTTCAATACAATAATCTCATGAGCTGCCTTACATGATTGAGATTCATATGATGATGCTTGTAATCTAGATGTCATTATGCTAGTCAAGTGAGTTTTACTTATGTGATCTCCGGAGACTCCTTGTCCCACGTGTGTAAAGGTGACAGTGTGTGCACCGTGTGGGTCTCTTAGGCTATATTTCACAGAATACTTATTCACTGTTATGAATGGCATAGTGAAGTGCTTATTTATATCTCTTTATGATTGCAATGTGTTTTGTATCACAATTTATCTATGTGCTACTCTAGTGATGTTATTAAAGTAGTTTTATTCCTCCTACACGGTGTAATGGTGACAGTGTGTGCACTCGTGTTAGTACTTGGCGTAGGCTATGATTATGATCTCTTGTAGATTATGAAGTTAACTATTGCTATGATGGTATTGATGTGATCTATTCCTCCTACCTGGCGTGAAGGTGACAGTGTGCATGCTATGTTAGTACTTGGTTTAGTCATGTCGATCTTTCATGCACTCTAAGGTTATTTAAATATGAACATTGAATTGTGGAGCTTGTTAACTCCGGCATTGAGGGTTCGTGTAATCCTACGCAATGTGTTCATCATCCAACAAGAGAGTGTAGAGTATGCATTTATCTATTCTGTTATGTGATCAAAGTTGAGAGTGTCCACTAGTGAAAGTCTATTCCCTAGGCCTTGTTCCTAAATACTGCTATCGCTGCTTGTTTATCGTTTTATCGCGTTACTCTGCTACGTTACTACCGCATGATTACTTCTGCAATATTACTACCATCAATCGCACGCCAAACAGCTATTTTCTGGCGCCGTACTACTGCTCATACTTATTTATACCACCTGTATTTCACTATCTCTTCGCCGAACTAGTGCACCTATTAGGTGTGTTGGGGACACAAGAGACTTCTTGCTTTGTGGTTGCAGGGTTGCATGGGAGGGATATCTTTGACCTCTTCCTCCCTGAGTTCGATAAACCTTGGGTGATCCACTTAAGGGAAAACTTGCTGCTGTTCTACAAACCTCTGCTCTTGGAGGCCCAACACTGTCTACAAGAATAGAAGCACCCGTAGACATCAAGCACTTTTCTGGCGCCGTTGCCGGGGAGGAAAGGTAAAAGGTACTCACACTCCGGATCTCGGCTACTAAGCTATTTTCCGGCGCCGTTGTAAGTACTCGAAGCTATTTCCTTTAGACTCTGCAATTGCGACATTTGGTTTCTTGTTTACACTAGTTAGGCATAATGGAAAGTAACAATGAGCTTCTTATTTTATTTCCTGAGTTAAGACATGGATTGTTTGCTGCGAAAATTAAAAAACCTATGGAATCTTATTTGCATGCTAGTAGCAATGATATTAGTATGAACGCTTTGAACACCATTGTTGTTAATGATATGGAAAATTCTAAGCTTGGGGAAGCTGGTTTTGGTGAGCATGATATTTTTAGTCCCCCAAGCATTGAGGAGAAAATTTACTTTGATGATACTTTGCCTCCTATACTTGATGATGAGAATAATAATGATAGCTACTTTGTTGAATTTGCTCCCACTACAACTAATAAAAATGATTATGCATATGTGGAGAGTAATAATTTTGTGCATGAGACTCATGATAAGAATGCTTTATGTGATAGTTATATTGTTGAGTTTGCTCATGTTGCTACTGAAAGTTATTATGAGAGAGGAAAATATGGTTGTAAAAATTTTCATGTTACTAAAACACCTCTCTATGTGCTGAAATTTTTGAAGCTACACTTGTTTTATCTTCCTATGCTTGTTACTTTGCTCTTCATGAACTTGTTTATTTACAAGATTCCTATGCATAGGAAGCATGTTAGACTTAAATGTGTTTTGAATTTGCCTCTTGATGCTCTCTTTTGCTTCAACTCTTATTTCTTACGAGTGCATCATTAAAACTGCTGAGCCCATCTTAATGGCTATAATGAAAGAACTTCTTGGGAGATAACCCATGTGTTTTTTTTACTACAGTACTTTGTTTTATATTTGTGTATTGGAAGTTGTTTACTACTGTAGCAACCTCTCCTTATCTTAGTTTTGTTGCATTGTTGTGCCAAGTAAAGTTTCTATGTTAAAGTTGATGCTAGATTTGGATTGCTGCGCAGAAACAGCATTGCTGTCTGTCACGAATCTGGGCCTATTTCTCTGTAGGTACCTCAGAAAATTATGCCAATTTACGTGAGTGATCCTCAGATATGTACGCAACTTTCATTAGTTTTGAGTTTTTCCGTTTGAGCAAGTCTGGTGCCATTTTAAAATTCGTCTTTACGGACTGTTCTGTTTTTGACAGATTCTGCCTTTTATTTCGCATTGCCGCTTTTGTTAAGTTGAATGAGTTTCTTTGTTCCATTAACTTTCAGAAGTTTTGTGCAATGTCCAGAAGTGTTAAGAATGATTGTGTCACCTCTGAACATGTGAATTTTGATTATGCACTAACCCTCTAATGAGTTTGCTTGAAGTTTGGTGTGGCAGAAGTTTTCAAGGGTCAATAGAAGAGGGTGATATAATGTGATCGAGAAGAGTGAAAGGTCTAAGCTTGGGGATGCCCCGGTGGTTCATCCCTGCATATTTTAAGAAGACTCAAGCATCTAAGCTTGGGGATGCCCAAGGCATCCCCTTCTTCATCGACAACTTATCAGGTTTCTTCTAGTGAAACTATATTTTTATTCGGTCACATCCTATGTATTTTACTTGGAGCGTCTGTGTGTGCTTTTATTTTTCTTTTGTTATCTTAGTTCTCTGAATAAGTTCATCCTTGTGTGGGAGAGAGACACGCTCCGCTGGTTCATATGAACACATGTGTTCTTAGCTCATAATATTCATGGCGAAGTTTCCTCTTCGTTAAATTGTTATATGGTTGGAATTGGAAAATGCTACATGTAGTAATTGGTAAAATGTCTTGGATAATGTGATACTTGGCAATTTTTGTGCTCATGTTTAAGCTCTTGCATCATATACTTCGCACCTATTAATGAAGAAATACATAGAGCTTGCTAAAATTTGGTTTGCATAATTGGTCTCTCTAAGGTCTAGATAATTTCTAGTATTGAGTTTGAACAACAAGGAAGACGGTGTAGAGTCTTATAATGTTTACAATATGTCTTTTATGTGAGTTTTGCTGCACTGCTTCATACTTGTGTTTGTTTCAAATAACCTTGCTAGCCTAAACCGTGTATCGAGAGGGAATACTTCTCATGCATCCAAATCCTTGAGCCAACCACTATGCCATTTGTGTCCACCATACCTACCTACTACATGGTATTTCTCCGCCATTCCAAAGTAAATTGCTTGAGTGCTACCTTTAAACAATTCAAAAGTTATCACCTCTTATTTGTGTCAATGTTTTATAGCTCATG
The DNA here is from genome assembly GCF_019359855.2 of Lolium perenne. Taxonomy (NCBI): domain Eukaryota; kingdom Viridiplantae; phylum Streptophyta; class Magnoliopsida; order Poales; family Poaceae; genus Lolium; species Lolium perenne. The sequence continues at coordinate 69,196,241 of NC_067248.2, read as the reverse complement.
AGGAGGTATGTGGTGTTTTATCTTTCGATCTTGTCATTTACTCCGGACAGACTTTCACAATGGACTAGTGGCTTCATCCGCTTATCCAATAATTTTGCAAAAAGAGCTGGCAATGAGGTTCCCAGCCTCAATTAATTAACTTGCATTAATAATTCTCTTCACATGTTTTGCTGTGATTTATCAGTAAGCAACTTAATTTTGCAAATAGACACTCCTCCATGGTATGTGAATGTTGGAAGGCACCCGAGGATTCGGTTAGCCATGGCTTGTGTAAGCAAAAGGTTGGGGGGAGTGTCATCTAATAAATAAAACTAAAGTACATGTGTAAACAAAAGAGAAGAGGGATGATCTACCTTGCTGGTAGAGATAACGTCCTTCATGGGAGCCGCTCTTGAAAGTCTGGTTGATGAGGTAGTTAGAGTGCCCACTACCATTCGTTGACAACAACAAACACTTCTCAAAATTTTACTTTTATGCTCTCTTTATGTTTTCAAAACTAAAGCTCTAGCACAAATATAGCAATCGATGCTTCCCTCGCCGAAGGGCCATTCTTTTACTTTTATTGTTGAGTCAGTTTACCTATCTCTCTCCACCTCAAGAAGCAAACACTTGTGTGAACTGTGCATTGATTCCTACATACTTGCATATTGCACTTATTATATTACTCTATGTTGACAATATCCATGAGATATACATGTTATAAGTTGAAAGCAACCGCTGAAACTTAATCTTCCTTTGTGTTGCTTCAATACCTTTTACTTTGAATTATTGCTTTATGAGTTAACTCTTATGCAAGACTTATCGATGCTTGTCTTGAAGTACTAGTCATGAAAAGTCCTTGCTTTATGATTCACTTGTTTACTCATGTCATTACCATTGTTTTGATCGCTGCATTCATTACATATGTTTACAAATAGTATGATCAAGATTATGATGGCATGTCACTTCAGAAATTATCTTTGTTATCGTTTTACCTGCTCGGGACGAGCAGAACTAAGCTTGGGGATGCTGATACGTCTCCAACGTATCGATAATTTCTTATGTTCCATGCTACATTATTGATGATATCTACATGTTTTATACACATTATATGTCGTATTTACGCATTTTCTGGAACTAACCTATTAACAAGATGCCGAAGTGCCAGTTCCTGTTTTCTGCTGTTTTTGGTTTCAGAAATCCTAGTAACAAAATATTCTCGGAATCGGACGAAATCAACGCCCAGGTTCCTATTTTTCCCGGAACCATCCAGAACACCCGAGAGCCGCCAGAGGGAAGCCCTGGGGGCCCACACCACACCCTGGCGCGGCCAGAGGGGGGGCCGCGCCGCCCTATGGTGTGGTGGCCCCAGGCCCCCTCCGAGGCTGCCCTTCCGCCTATTTAAAGCCTCCGTCGCGAAAACCCTATTACGGAGGACGAAACCCACAGAAACCTTCCAGAGCCGCCGCCATCGCGAAGCCAAGATCTGGGGGACAGGAGTCTCTGTTCCGGCACCCTGCCGGACGGGGAAGTGCCCCCGGAAGGCTTCTCCATCGACACCGCTGCCATCTCCACCGCCATCTTCATCACCGCTGCTGCTCCCATGAGGAGGGAGTAGTTCTCTATCGAGGCTCGGGGCTGTACCGGTAGCTATGTGGTTAATCTCTCTCCTATGTACTTCAATACAATAATCTCATGAGCTGCCTTACATGATTGAGATTCATATGATGATGCTTGTAATCTAGATGTCATTATGCTAGTCAAGTGAGTTTTACTTATGTGATCTCCGGAGACTCCTTGTCCCACGTGTGTAAAGGTGACAGTGTGTGCACCGTGTGGGTCTCTTAGGCTATATTTCACAGAATACTTATTCACTGTTATGAATGGCATAGTGAAGTGCTTATTTATATCTCTTTATGATTGCAATGTGTTTTGTATCACAATTTATCTATGTGCTACTCTAGTGATGTTATTAAAGTAGTTTTATTCCTCCTACACGGTGTAATGGTGACAGTGTGTGCACTCGTGTTAGTACTTGGCGTAGGCTATGATTATGATCTCTTGTAGATTATGAAGTTAACTATTGCTATGATGGTATTGATGTGATCTATTCCTCCTACCTGGCGTGAAGGTGACAGTGTGCATGCTATGTTAGTACTTGGTTTAGTCATGTCGATCTTTCATGCACTCTAAGGTTATTTAAATATGAACATTGAATTGTGGAGCTTGTTAACTCCGGCATTGAGGGTTCGTGTAATCCTACGCAATGTGTTCATCATCCAACAAGAGAGTGTAGAGTATGCATTTATCTATTCTGTTATGTGATCAAAGTTGAGAGTGTCCACTAGTGAAAGTCTATTCCCTAGGCCTTGTTCCTAAATACTGCTATCGCTGCTTGTTTACTGTTTTACTGCGTTACTACTGCTACGTTACTACTGTATGTTTACTTCCTGCAATATTACTACCATCAACTGCACGCCAGTGAGCTATTTTCTGGCGCCGTACTACTGCTCGTACTTATTTATACCACCTGTATTTCACTATCTCTTCGCCGAACTAGTGCACCTATTAGGTGTGTTGGGGACACAAGAGACTTCTTGCTTTGTAGTTGCAGGGTTGCATGGGAGGGATATCTTTGACCTCTTCCTCCCTGAGTTCGACAAACCTTGGGTGATCCACTTAAGGGAAAACTTGCTGCTGTTCTACAAACCTCTGCTCTTGGAGGCCCAACACTGTCTACAAGAATAGAAGCACCCGTAGACATCAAGGGCCTTTCTTTTACTTTATGTTGAGTCAGTTTACCTACTTCTTTCTATCTTAGAAGCAAACACTTGTGTTAACTGTGTGCATTGACTCTTACATGTTTACTTATTGCACTTGTTATATTACTCTATTTTGACAAATATCCATGAGATATACATGTTACAAGTTGAAAGCAACTGCTGAAACTTAATCATCCTTTGTGTTGCTTCGAAACATTCTACTTTGAATCTATTGCTTTATGAGTTAGCTCTTATGCAAGTCTTGTTGATACTTGTCTTGAAAGTACTATTCATGAAAAGTTTTGCTATATGATTCAGTTGTTTAGTCATTATCTCTTTGTTAGCAATCTATTGCTTTGAATCACTCCATTCATCTCATATGGTTTACAATAATGTTGATCAAGATTATGTTGGTAGCATGTCACTTCAGAAATTATTGTTGTTATCGTTTACCTACTCGAGGGCGAGTAGGAACTAAGCTTGGGGATGGTTGATACGTCTCAAACGCATCTATAATTTCATATGTTCCATGCTACTTTTATGACAATACTCACATGTTTTATACATACTTTACATCATTATTGTGCATTTTCCGGCACTAACCTATCAACAAGATGCCGAAGCGCCAGTGCCTGTTTTCTGTTGTTTTTGGTTTCAGAAATCCTACAAAGGAAATATTCTCGGAATCGGACGAAATCAACGCCCATGGTCTTATTTTTCCACGGAGCTTCCAGAAGACCGAAGGGGATACGAGGTGGGGCGACGAGGCGCCCACACCACAGGGCCACGCGGCCAGGGTGGGGCCCGCGCCGCCCTATGGTGTGGGGCCCTCGTGCCTCCACCGACGCTGCCCTTCCGCCTACTTAAACTCTCCGTCGCGAAAACCCTATTACCGAGAGCCACGATACGGAAAAACTTCCAGAGACGCCGCCGCCAATCCCATCTCGGGGGATCCAGGAGATCGCCTCCGGCACCCTGCCGGAGAGGGGAATCATCACCGGAGGGCTCTACATCACCATGTCCGCCTCCGGACTGATGCGTGAGTAGTTCATCCTTGGACTATGGGTCCATAGCAGTAGCTAGATGGTTGTCTTCTCCTCTTGTGCTATCATGTTTAGATCTTGTGAGCTGCCTAACATGATCAAGATCATCTATTTGTAATGCTACATGTTGTGTTTGGTGGGATCCGATGAATATGGAATACTATGTCAAGTTGATTATTGATCTATCATATATGTGTTTTTTATGTTCTTGCATGCTCTCCGTTGCTAGTAGAGGCTCTGGCCAAGTTGATACTTATAACTCCAAGAGGGAGTATTTTTGCTCGATAGTGAGTTCATGCCTCCATTGAATCTGGGACGGTGACAGAAAGTTCTAAGGTTGTGGATGTGCTGTTGCCACTAGGCATAAAACATCAATGCTTTGTCTAAGGATATTTGTGTTGATTACATTACGCACCATACTTAACGCAATTGTCTGTTGTTTGCAACTTAATACTGAAAGGGGTGCAGATGCTAACCTGAAGGTGGACTATTTAGGCATAGATGCATGCTGGATGGCGGTCTATGTTCTTTGTCGTAATGCCCTGATTAAAGCTCATAGTGATCATCATGATATGTATATGAATCTTTATTTGTCAATTGCCCACCTGTAATTTGTTCACCCAGCATGCTATTTATCTTATTGGAGAGACACCACTAGTGAACTGTGGACCCCAGTCCATTATTTTACATCTGAAATACAATCTACTGCAATCTCTGTTCTCTGTTGTTCTTCGCAAACAAACATCATTCTCCACACTATACGTTTAATCCTTTGTTTTCAGCAAGCCGGTGAGATTGACAACCTCACTGTTAAGTTGGGGCAAAGTACTGTGATTTTGTTGTGCAGGTTCCACGTTGGCGCCGGAATCACTGGTGTTGCGCCGCACTACACTCCTCCACCAACAACCTTCACGTGGCCCTTGACTCCTACTGGTTCGATAACCTTGGTTTCTTACTGAGGGAAAACTTGTTGTTGTATGCATCACACCTTCCTCTTGGGGTTCCCAACGGACGTGTGCTTCACGTGTTATCAAAGGGGCAAAAGCTCACTTGCTTCCATGCCTCGATGAGACATTCATCCTCCAAAGACCTCCACCTCGGACCACGAGTGTCGCCGGAACGCCTGCGTGTCGTCGTCGTGGTCACGTCGGTGTCGGCGTCGATCAACTCCTCCTGGACCTCCTCCTCACCTTCGTCCTCCTCGTCCTCTTCTTCATACTCGTCGATGGGGGATTCGTAAGCATGGCCACGTATGAAGCCATTGAGGATCTCCTCCCTGGCGGCAATCTACGCAACAAGTTACCTACTTTCAGTCACCGCACGGTGTCTACGATGCACATAAAACATAAAAAGTATGGAAACGCACCTTGTCCTCGCCCATGGACACGTCAGACGCGCTGTCGAACACCTGGTGGGTGCTCCTGCCATCGTCGGGGAAGAGGTGGTGGGGAAGGCCGGTGCCGTTTGTCACGTGGCCCTCGGTGTGGCGCAGGTCAGGCAACGAGTGGCAAATATGTCATCTCTAACAAATTATTCATCCTTGTAAAAAATTTAAGATTGGGTAAGAAAAGTTACATCATACACATGAATAAACTTGTACCTATTGCATCCGAATATTTGGGTGCAAGAAATTGTCGGAAGCATGTTATAATTACAACAGAAGTATAGTGACATCGAAACTATTCTTGTGGAATTCCTATTGGGTCATCTACTTCCGTGCTGTCTTCCAGCCTATCAATTACAATAGAGGTGGGGACTTTTACAGCAGGGTAAAATTGGCTTATGTCGCCATCAGCATTTGCAATTGCCATAAAATCTAATGAAGGATGATGCGACAGCACGAAAGCAAAAGCTGATTCGGCTCCTGTAAGAAGTTGATTCCGAACCAATTCACGCATCTTTTTAGCATTCTTGAAGTTTACTATCAAAGCCAAAAATGTTGGAGGAACTCGATTGAGGGGAAACATGGTTTTCGAGATCATCTTCATACATGAATGACACTTGTCGAAAAATCGATGCACTTGTTGCACTCGATCCTGGAACTTTGCGATAGTAGCAGTGTCGAGGGTACTCCTCGGCAATGCCCTCCATATGGGGCTTAGGGTTGATGAAATCATGTAGGCTGACACGAGACATCGGTTATCAAACAAGCGGGGAAAGCGATTTACCTAGGTCCGGGGCCCTCGATGAGATAAAACCGTTACGTCCTACCTGTCTGATCTTGATTATGAAAATATCGGGTTACAATGGGGTGCCGAAGGTTTCGGCTATGATCTCGTCGAGAGTCTAAGTTCTGCAGGGACCTAGCTCTAGACTGATGATGGCTATGGTTGCTAAGATTGCGTGTGTCCTCGGCAGCCCCTATCATGGCCCTTATATTGGGAGCCAGGTATCGAGAGATCTGTCCGGGTACGACTAGGTTACAAAGAGTCCTAGTTCTAAATTTTCCTTTTATTCTTCGTCTCCTTGCCTTGCTCTTCAAGAATCCACCTTGCGAACCGACGCTATGGCCCACCTGGCCTTTGGGTGTCTTCATGGGCCTCCGATTGGGCTGCCAGGGGTAGCACGCTAATAGTTACCCGAAGGGTAATGCCCACGTCAGTAGCCCCCGAGTGTCTAGCCGAAAATATTTCGGGTAGAGATTAAAGCATGCCTCTGTCGAATGTTCGCTTCATCCGACAAATTTTGTTCTTCTTGTAACAGTATCATCTTCTTCTATCGGGTGCGTGTCCAGCCCTCCCGATGGGAGTAGCCCCCGAGTCTAAGTACGGATGCTTGCAACCGTGCATAGACTCAAGTTGTACTACTCGAATGCTTTCTTCTGCCGAAGCTTTCTGCAGGTCTTCATAGATCATCCGATACATTTATATCGGGGCTTCAATTTTTCAAGCAAGATTCAGTACGTAAAGGATATCGAGTAATGTGCCCAGCTTTGCTGGTTAACTGCCGATGGCAAAACAACATTAACCTACACAGAATCAAGTCCCCGGGCATGATCCTGGAGTGCAAAAACTTTCGTCGGGTGTGCAATCAGCACTCCCGATGGGAGTAGCCCCCGAGTCTGGTCGCGGGTGCTTGCAACCGAGTGCAGACTTAGGCCAAACGGTCTAAATATTTCAATCTTTCTTTAGATACTCTTGAAATGCTCCTCCTTGCAAGTGAGTCTTCGATTCTAGAATATATCGGGTGCGCGTTCACCGCTCCCGATGGGACTAGTCCCCGAGTCTAGGTACGGATGCTTGCAACCGTGTGTAGACTCAAGTCGACCCACCCGACGGTTTTAATTTTTCTTCGAATGCTCCACATGGACTTGACACTTCTCATGACATCACTGATGACGTCTCCACTGCTGCAGTTTGATTTGACGGAACGTGACCTGACGGGTCCATCTGCGCGGTTCTGTTTTGGAAATGACCAGTACTTCTGCGCAGTTACCAAGGTGTCTCCTCGATTTTCGCGCTTACTGATGAAGAGAGATCCCTTTACTAAATCGAGGGCACTAACACATGTCCACTCAATTCTCAAACTTCCTTTTACCTTATAATCTCAAAGGGTAAAGTTTCCTCTTTCCACGATTTCTCCTCGCACCCTTTCTTCCTCATTCATACTTCTCGCTCACAACCGCTGCGCCGCCGCCGCCGCCGTTTTCAGATCTTCTTCAGATCTCGTGATGGTGAAGAAGAAGAATCTTACTCTTGTCGTCAATGCCGCGAGCAGTGGCGCCGCCGCCAAGGTTCCTCCAAACTCGACGAGGAGAAGCACATCAGATGCTCCTCCCCCAACTCCGGCACCGCCCGTGCCGGAAAGCTCCACGACCGGGCCTATGCCCGCCGATTAGCCGGTTTCTACTACCACAAAGCGTGACGAGAAGAGGGCTCGAAGCCTCGGAATAATTTCTGTCGGCGAGGGGAACGTCATTCTCCCAGGTGCGACTTCACGGCCCAATCCCCCTGCCGGTTTTACTGTGATGTTCTTGTCTTTCTTTTACCGAGGTCTTTCACTTCTTGCTCACAAATTTCTCCATCGCCTCCTTCGTGAGTATGAGATCCAACTGTGGCAGTTGACCCCCAATTCAATCCTTCATCTTGCCATCTTTATCACCCTCTGTGAAGCATTCCTGGGCATCGAGCCTCATTTTGGTCTGTGGAAGAAAATTTTCTTTGTGAAGAGATACAACTGCAGTGGTGGGTCCTTCGTCATTGGCGGAGTTGGGTTTGTTGTTCGTAAAGAACTCAACTACTTCAACTTCCCAAATGAAAGAATCCGTTCAGGGATGGAGGCTGAAGTGGTTTTATATCAGAGACTCTTCAGCAATCGATACCCAGCTTCCCCAATTCTCCGACGTCCTGGAAGTCTAACCTCAAAAGTCTTGGAAGAATATCCTTTCACCCGATGAAAAACCAGCAGTCGATAGATTATTCGAAAGATTCCTTCGGATCAAGGTATCCGACAGCCAAACCATGATAGGTACCGGGGTAGCCGCTGTGTTCTTAAAAGGTCGAGTCCAGCCAATCATGTCTAGGGCTCACCCGATGTGGTTGTATTCGGGCCCCAAGGATGAGACCAGAGTGAATGTTGCCGAATTATCTAAGAAGGAACTGCTTGATGAAGTTAGGCGCCTTACTCTTTTTAGCCAAGAAAACTCAATCCCATTAATATCTCCCCAGCCACCGTTCGATGCTGACCATTGATGACCCACAAGTATAGGGGATCGCAACAGTCTTCGAGGGAAGTATTACCCAATTTATTGATTCGACACAAGGGGAGACAAAGAATACTTGTAAGCCTTAACAGCGGAGTTGTCAATTCAGCTGCACCTGGAAACAGACTTGCTCGCAAGAGTTTATCAGTAGTAACAGTTTTATGGCAGTAGGAATAGTGAAATAACAGTAGCGGTGAAATAAAGACAGCAGTAGTGATTATAGTAAACAGCAGGATTAAAATACTGTAGGCACAGGGACGGATTAACGGGCGTTGCATGGATGAGAGAAACTCATGTAACAATCAAAGCAGGGGCATTTGCAGATAATAAAACGGTATCCAAGTACTAATCAATCAATAGGCATGTGTTCCATATATAGTCGTACGTGCTCGCAATGAGAAACTTGCACAACATCTTTTGTCCTACCAGCCGGTGGCAGCCGGGCCTCTAGGGAAACTACTGGAAATTAAGGTACTCCTTTTAATAGAGCACCGGAGCAAAGCATTAACACTCTGTGAACACATGTGATCCTCACATCACTACCATCCCCTCCGGTTGTCCCGATTTCTGTCACTTCGGGGCCATTGGTTCCGGACAGCGACATGTGTATACAACTTGCAGGTAAGACCATAAACAATGAATATCATGATGAAATAATAACATGTTCAGATCTGAGATCATGGCACTCGGGCCCTAGTGACAAGCATTAAGCATAACAAGTTGCAACAATATCATAAAAGTGACATCTACGGATACTAGGCACTATGCCCTAACAATCTTATGACTATTACATGACCAATCTCATCCAATCCCTACCATCCCCTTCAGCCTACAGTGGGGGAATTACTCACACATGGATGGGGGAAACATTGCTGGTTGATGGAGAGGCGTTGGCGGTGATGGCGGTGAAGATCTCCTCCAATTCCCCGTCCCGGCGGAGTGCCAGAACGGAGACTTCTGGCTCCCGCGACGGAGTTTCGCGATGTGGCGGCTCTCTGGAGGGTTTCTGGCGACCTCGACTTTTCTCCGTGCGTTTTTAGGTCGAACCCGATAAGTAGTCCAAAGGGGGGCGTCGGAGGCCAGCCGAGGGGGCCACACCATAGGGCCGCGCGGGCTCCCCTAGGCCGCGCCGCCTTATGGTGTGGGGCCCTCGGGCCTCCACCTCTCTTGCCCTTCTGGATCCGTCAGTATTCTGGTAAAATAGGGCCTTCTGCATAAATTCCGAGGATTTTCCCGAAAGTTGGATTTCTGCACAAAAACGAGACACCAGAGCAGTTCTGCTGAAAACAGCGTTAGTCCGTGTTAGTTGTATCCAAAATACACAAATTAGAGGCAAAACAATAGCAAAAGTGTTCGGGAAAGTAGATACGTTTTGGACGTATCAACTCCCCCCAAGCTTAGCTTATTGCTTGTCCTCAAGCAATTCAGTTAACAACTGAGCGATAAAAGAACTTTCACGAACACATTTGCTCATATGATGTATATATTCTCATGCTATGGATAATACTTAAGCAGTTCATAATGAGATACATGCAAATAAGATCATCCAACAGCTATGTCAATCATGGAGAAGTACCAACAATTAATAATAAGCATCATGAATCATGTATGTAAGCAGGATTGCAATGTTCATAAGAGAATATGATAAAGTGGTATCTCTCTTGCCCGTATTTGATCGGCAAAACATAAATGCCGAGGCACCTCTGGAGTTCATAGAAAGACTAGAAGTAGCGATTGTCAAAGATAAAAGCATCAAAGTTATACCACAATCAATTATATTTTGAGACAAGCATATTATACTAAGAATGACAGTTGTGCTCTCAAGGTAGTGCTCAAAGAAAGAATGGAGACACAACATAAAAGTAAAAGATTGACCCTTCGCAGAGGGAAGCAGGGATTAACATGCGCTAGAGCTTTTCATTTGTAAAGCAGGAGTAAAATTATTTTGAGAGGTGTTTGTTGTTGTCAACGAATGGTAATGGGTACACTAACTACCTCGCCAACCGGACTCCCAAGAGCGGCTCCCATTTTATTTATTTTTGGGTGGCACTCCTTCCAACCTTTCTTTCACAAACCATGGCTAACCGAATCCTCGGGTGCCTGCCAACAATCACATACCATGAAGGAGTGCCTTTTTATTTAAGTTTTATTATGATGATGACACTCCCCCCAACCTTTGCTTACACAAGCCATGGCTAACCGAATCCTTCGGGTGCCGTCCAACAATCACAACCCATGGAGGAGTGTCTATTTAAGTTAATTAATTTGGGACTGGGAATCCCATTGCCAGCTCTTTTTGCAAAATTATTGGATAAGCGGATGTGCCACTAGTCCATATGAGAGTCCGTCAAAAGTAAATGACAAGGTTGAAAGCTAAACACCACATACTTCCTCATGAGCTATGAAACATTAACACAAATTGAGAAGCATTTTGAAAGTTTTAAAGGTAGCGCATGAGAATTTACTTGGAATGGTTTGAAATGCCATGCATAGGTATTTATGGTGGACACTTTTGGAACAACTTGGTTTTCAGGTGTTTGGAAGCACGAGCGGCGATACCGCTCAGTACAAGTGAAGGCTAGCAAAAGACTAGGGAGTGACAAATCAAGAGAGCAGTAACTGTCATAATCATGCTTGCGGCAAAATAAATTAATGGAGGCATAAAAGTGATACAATAACTCTGAAGCAATATAAATCATCGAGGCTTAATTGACCTTTTTTTTTCGTTCAGTCATATGCATGCGTGAGCATGTGCCAAGTTGATATAAATGAATTATTCAGAGGAGGATACCACAATGTCATACTTACTTACGAATAAAACAATGCACGCAAACATCCATGACATGCTACTCATATTAATAAATTGGAGCTAAACATGAGAGATCATGAACTACTAGACTTTCTCAAATAACATATACCTCACATGAACAAACTAAGCATGCTCATATGGATGAGTATATGTACAAAAATGAAAACAAATAGAGTTCATACCAGCCTCTCACCACAATCAGATTGTCGTAGATCGTCATTATTGCCTTTTCACTTGTGTAGCTTGGATAATATGAAATGAAAACCACGCTCCAGCCACCGAAGACCATTGAACTCATGATGAAATTTACAAACCAAAGAAGAACATCAAATATTTTTGGTGTTTTCGAATTGGAAACAAGAACGAAAGAAAACAAGCAAACAAAGCAAAATCTTTTTGGGTTTTCTCATAGCAAACCAACGATAGCAAACGAAGTAAAATAAGAGCAAAGAACTAAATAAACAAATGGTGAAGAGAAACAACAGAAATATTTTTGGTCTTTATGTGTTTTAGGAAAGAAACAAAGCGAAAACAAGAGAATGTAAACTAACAGAAACACAGAAAAGCAGGATGACAGAAATCTGCCAAATCCTGACAGCAGTACAGAAATCGAAATTAACAAAAATCTTCCATTGCTCAGACCAAAATGTGTTCAACTAATGAAAGTTAGATAACAACCTGGGGCACATGCTCAAAAATTGGCAACTCAAAATAACGTGCTGGCTGTGCGCACGAATTTTTTTGGTAACAGCCCAGAATCTGTTTTTGGACAGCACTTCCCCAAATATCATCTCCCTCTCATTAGAAAACCACTCTAGAGACTAAACAAGTATGTACAAGTATCCAGCAACCATAATATGCAAAGAATGAGTGATGCCAGTATACCTCCCCCCAAGCTTAGGCTTTTTGCCTAAATGGAGTTCATTCCCATCGAGGGTCAGAGTTCCACGCCGGTGGATCATACATGGAGTGGTAATAGGGCCCCTGTGCGGAAGAATATCGTGGAGGTTCCACATGCCCATGATGTTGATATGAGGAGCTCGCTGCATCGGATGAAGAGTCGGGGTGCTCCTCGGTCTCCTCCACATCTTCCCTTGCACGACGGCTTTCCCTTTCTATGTATGCGTTTAGCTCATTTTCTGTGATCGACCACCCGTTCCTGGCATCAAGGTTAAACAAAGCAGGTGCAGGCAATCGTACTAGTTTTTCAATTTTCTTAGTTATACTCCAATTTTTCTTATACAAAGTTATCCTATAATGCAGGTTGTTCAAATTAGATGCATCTGAAATAAATTCATGTTTAATCATGGAAACAACATCAAGCTTCTCTATAGAAAGCGGAATATCTAAATGGTGAGGTCCTACACCATGCATAGCTAATAAGCGAGAGGCGATAAGACCTCCACAAATTCCTCCTTTCTCACGGTTAGTAGCAAGTCTACAAGCTATTAAAGCACCCAAATTATAAGTCCTATCCTGTTGCAAAGCAGCAGCTAAGAAAGCCAAATCTTGGACAGATAATTTACCTCCAGTCCTTCTCGCAAGAACGCACTTTGTAATGAAATAGGCAAAGTAGCGGATGGCTGGCTGTTGAATGCTACTAATCTTACCACTATCATTGGAGAAGCTCCTCCCATTACAAATCCTTGTATAAAGATTTGAGAGCTCCCGCGGTGTTCCCCTGATCTTCTCGCAGGATCCCCACCGCGGCACTCTAATTGCTGTACAAAAATCACTAAAAGGCAAATCGATAATTTTGTTATAAATCTTATACCGGACCATGGGGTTAGCTTGAGACCGATGAAATTCGAAATCCTGCACAACCGACACCGTTAATTTAGCATATTGGGGAGGTTCACCAACAGTAAAACCTTCCAATCCTGCATTGGAAATCAGTGTTCGAACATCTTGCAGGATTCCTGCATTCCGCATAAAATCCGTGCATGGGTAGTAAGAGGGGTACACTCCCTCTTCACGATGAAACCTCATGACTTGCTGTACCTCCAACTCTTGTTGGTTAAGTTGGGGCACACCTTCTTCCATTTTCTAAAATTTTCAACAACCATTATAAAATTTGATTTCAAGGTATATAATTGAGGGTAACTACTATAGGAACTTGCTAGAGTACTACACATGCATCAAAACTAGTTTCTACCTCTTAGAACAAGCATGCAAGCTCACTAAACATGTTATCTACAGCAGCAAAATATTCAAGATATACTCAACCAAATGAAATTCTAATTGGACAATCAAAGGAGTCACATACCAAGGAGTAAATGTGCCAAATTTCAAACAGAAATCTGGGCTGAGCAAGGAGATCAAAAAATCGCGAGTTCTTGAGCAGAAACACGAGTGAGAGGAACTTGGTGCGAGTTTTTTCGGGAGAGAGAAGATGCTGGGAGGAAGAGATGATGTAGTGGGGCAAGCGGTGCCCCACACCACAAGGTGGCGCGGCCCCCTTGCTGGGCGCGCCGGCCTATGGTGTGGCACCCTCTGGTGCCCCACAGGTCATCCTCTGGTACTCCCAGGTGCCTCGTCGAAAAATAGGACCAACGGTGTAATTTTTGTAATTTTTAGAGAACTTCGAAAAATGCACATTTCTGGGTATTAAATTAATGATTACTGCGCAGGAAAATGATTTCTAAAATCTTAAATGACTAAAGCATATTGCAAAACAAAAATGATACAGCGAGTAAAATAAGTGGAGGGAGAAAGAAAGAAAGAAGTGTTGTTTAGCTCTTTTATGCAATAAAATATACTTGTTAACAAGGTTGATCAAGTCTTGCTACCAAATAAATTTTATATGACATAAGAAGAAATAAACCTCAAATCAATCATGTTACCTTATATTGAATTGATATGGATCCAATCACAAGAGTTTGATATTCTTCTTTAGGCTCATATATAGGACAATCAATGGATCCCACTTTGATAGTTTTCACATTAAAAATTGTATTAACTCCACATACTTTATCAATCCTCTTGGGAAAATAGACAACAGGTGTTCCTTATCATCAACATTGAAAGTAACCATGCCTTTATTGCAATCAATAACAGCCCCTGCAGTATTAAGAAAGGGTCTTCCAAGAATAATGGACATATTATCATCTTCAGGCATTTCCAACACAACAAAATCAGTTAATATCAAGCAATGCTGAGTAACTTGAACAGGAACATTTTCACATAAACCAACAGGAATAGCAGTAGATTTATCAGCCATTTGCAAAGATATATCAGTTGGTATCAACTTATCTAAATCAAGCCTCTTATAAAGAGAAAAAGGCATTACACTAACACCTGCTCCCAAATCACATAGAGCAGTTCTAACATAATTATTCTTGATGGAACAAGGAATAGTCGGTATACCTGGGTCTCCAAGCTTCTTTGGAATCTTACCATTGAAGGAGTAATTAGCAAGCATAGTGGAAATTTCCTCATTCGGGATTTTCCTTTTGTTAGTAACAATATCTTTCATATACTTTGAATAAGGAGGCAATTTAATAGCATCAGTCAAAGGGATTTGCAAAAATAAAGGTTTCATCCAATCACAAAATTTATTATAATGTTCCTCCTCCTTTGATTTTAGTTTCTTAGCAGGAAAAGGCATTTGCTTTTGAACCCAAGGTTCTCTTTCATTACCATGTTTCTCAGTAATAAAATCTTCTTTAGTGTACTTTTTATTTTTAGCAGGCTTTTCAGGTTCTTTTTCAATTTCTTCTTTATCAGGAGTATCATTCTTATCATTATCTTTATCATGTTCATTACCACTTTCAGTTTCAGCATCAGAAATAGAAATACTATTAGGGTCATTAACAGGTTCAGAGGATTCTACAACATTCTTATGTTTCTTTTTCTTTTTCTTAGATGGAGCACTAGTTTTAATTAGTTGAGAATCTTGTTCAACTCTTTTGGGATGCCCTTCAGGATATAGAGGATCCTGGGTAGAGACACCACCTCTAGTTGTTACTTCATAAGCATGTTTTTCTTTAGAATTATTTCCCAACAAGTCATTTTGCACTTTAGTAAGTTGATCAATTTGAGTTTGAACCATTTGAAAATGTTTAACAAGTATCTTAACATCATTGGAGGTTCTCTCCACAATACCATGCAATTCACTAATAGCTCGAGAATTTTCCATTAAATGATTCTCTACTCTCATATTAAAGTTTTCTTGCTTAACAATATAATTATCAAACTCATCTAAGCATTGAGCAGGAGGTTTTGAATACGGAATATCTTCCCTAGTAAAGCGTTGAAGAGAGTGTACCTCAATCATGGATGAAGGGGTGATGTCTACGGGTGCTTCTATTCTTGTAGACAGTGTTGGGCCTCCAAGAGCAGAGGTTTGTAGAACAGCAGCAAGTTTTCCCTTAAGTGGATCACCCAAGGTTTATCGAACTCAGGGAGGAAGAGGTCAAAGATATCCCTCTCATGCAACCCTGCAACCACAAAGCAAGAAGTCTCTTGTGTCCCCAACACACCTAATAGGTGCACTAGTTCGGCGAAGAGATAGTGAAATACAAGTGGTATAAATAAGTATGAGCAGTAGTACGGCGCCAGAAAATAGCTCGCTGGCGTGCAGTTGATGGTAGTAATATTGTAGGAAGTAAACATGCAGTAGTAACGCAGCAGTAGTAACTCAGTAAAACAGTAACAAGCAGTGATAGCAGTATTTAGGAACAAGGCCTAGGGAATAGACTTTCACTAGTGGACACTCTCAACATTGATCACATAACAGAATAGATAAATGCATACTCTACACTTTTGTTGGATGATGAACACATTGCGTAGGATTACACGAACCCTCAATGCCGGAGTTAACAAGCTCCACAATAATGCTCATATTTTAGTAACCTTTAGTGTAAGATAGATCAAAAGACTAAACCAAGTACTAGCATAGCATGCACACTGTCACCTTCATGCATATGTAGGAGGAATAGATCACTTCAATATTATCATAGCAATAGTTAACTTCGCAATCTACAAGAGATCACAATCATAGCCTACGCCAAGTACTCACACGGTGCACACACTGTCACCTTTACACACGTGGAGGAGGAATAGAGTACTTTAATAACATCACTAGAGTAGCACATAAATGAATAGTGATACAAAACTCATATGAATCTCAATCATGTAAGGCAGCTCATGAGATCATTGTATTGAAGTACATAGGAGAGAGATGAACCACATAGCTACCGGTACAGCCCCGAGCCTCAATGGAGAACTACTCCCTCCTCATGGGAGCAGCAGCGGTGATGAAGATGGCGGTGGAGATGGCAGCGGTGTCGATGGAGAAGCCTTCCAGGGGCACTTCCCCGCTCCGGCAGGGTGCCGGAACAGAGACTCCTGTCCCCCAGATCTTGGCTTCGCGATGGCGGCGGCTCTGGAAGGTTTCTCGTATCGTGGCTTTCTCCGTAAGGGTTTTCGATGCAGGGGCTTTATATAGGCGGAAGGGCAGCGTCAGGAGGTCGAAGGGGCGACCACACCATAGGGGGGCGCGGCCCAGGCCCTGGCCGCGCCACCCTATCATCTGGGGCCCACAGGGCCCCCCTCTGGCGGCTCTCGGGTGTTCTGGATGCTTCCGGGCAAAATAGGAACCTGGGCGTTGATTTCGTCCAATTCCGAGAATATTTCGTTACTAGGATTTCTGAAACCAAAAATAGCAGAAAACAGGAACTGGCACTTCGGCATCTCGTCAATAGGTTAGTTCCAGAAAACGCATAAATATGACATATAATGTGTATAAAACATGTAGGTATCATCAATAAAGTGGCATGGAACATAAGAAATTATAGATACGTTGGAGACGTATCAGCATCCCCAAGCTTAGTTCTGCTCGTCCCGAGCAGGTAAAACGATAACAAAGATAATTTCTTAAGTGACATGCCATCATAACCTTGATCATACTATTTGTAAACATATGTAATGAATGCAGCGATCAAAACAAAGGTAATGACATGAGTAAACAACTGAATCATAAAGCAAAGACTTTTCATGAATAGCACTTTCAAGACAAGCATCAATAAGTCTTGCATAAGAGTTAACTCATAAAGCAATAATTTAAAGTAAAGGCATTGAAGCAACACAATGGAAGATTAAGTTTCAGCGGTTGCTTTCAACTTATAACATGTATATCTCATGGATAATTGTCAATGTAAAGTAATATAACAAATGCAATATGCAAGTATGTAGGAATCAATGCACAGTTCACACAAGTGTTTGCTTCTTGAGGTGGAGGGAGATAGGTAAACTGACTCAACAATAAAAGTAAAAGAATGGTCCTTCAAAGAGGAAAGCATCGATTGCTGTATTTGTGCTAGAGCTTTTATTTTGAAAACATCAAGAGAGTATAAAAGTAAAGTTTTGAGAGGTGTTTGTTGTTGTCAACGAATGGTAGCGGGTACTCTAACCCCCTTGCCAGACAAACCTTCAAAGAGCGGCTCCCATTTTATTTTATTTTTGGGTGGCACTCCTTCCAACCTTTCTTTCACAAACCATGGCTAACCGAATCCTCGGGTGCCTGCCAACAATCTCATACCATGAAGGAGTGCCCTTTTATTTTAGTTTTATTATGATGACACTCCTCCCCACCTTTGCTTTCTCAAGCCATGGCTAACCGAATCCTTCGGGTGCCGTCCAACAATCACATACCATGGAGGAGTGTCCATTTTTTTGTTAATTAATTTGGGACTGGGAATCCCATTGCCAGCTCTTTTTGCAAAATTATTGGATAAGCGGATGAAGCCACTAGTCCATTGGTGAAAGTTGCCCAACAAGATTGAAAGATAAACACCACATACTTCCTCATGAGCTATTAAACATTGACACAAATAAGAGGTGATAAATTTTGAATTGTTTAAAGGTAGCACTCAAGCAATTTACTTTGGAATGGCGGAAAAATACCATGTAGTAGGTAGGTATGGTGGACACAAATGGCATAGTGGTTGGCTCAAGGATTTTGGATGCATGAGAAGTATTCCCTCTCGATACAAGGTTTAGGCTAGCAAGGTTTATTTGAAACAAACACAAGGATGAACCGGTGCAGCAAGACTCACATAAAAGACATATTGTAAACATTATAAGACTCTACACCGTCTTCCTTGTTGTTCAAACTCAATACTAGAAATTATCTAGACCTTAGAGAGACCAATTATGCAAACCAAATTTTAGCAAGCTCTATGTATTTCTTCATTAATGGGTGCAAAGCATATGATGCAAGAGCTTAAACATGAGCACAACAATTGCCAAGTATCACATTATCCAAGACATTTTACCAATTACTACATGTAGCATTTTTCCAATTCCAACCATATAACAATTTAACGAAGAAGAAACTTCGCCTTGAATATTATGAGTAAAGCCTAAGGACACATGTGTCCATATGCAACAGCGGAGCGTGTCTCTCTCCCACACAAGGATAAACTTATTCAGAGAACTAAGATAACAAAACAAAAACAAAAATAAAAGCACACAGACGCTCCAAGTAAAGTACATAAGATGTGACTGAATAAAAATATAGTTTCACTAGAAGAAACCTGATAAGTTGTCGATGAAGAAGGGGATGCCTTGGGCATCCCCAAGCTTAGATGCTTGAGTCTTCTTAAAATATGCAGGGATGAACCACCGGGGCATCCCCAAGCCTAGACCTTTCACTCTTCTCGATCACATTATATCACCCTCTTCTATTGACCCTTGAAAACTTCCTTCACACCAAACTTCAAGCAAACTCATTAGAGGGTTAGTGCATAATAAAAAATTCACATGTTCAGAGGTGACACAATCATTCTTAACACTTCTGGACATTGCACAAAAACTTCTGAAAGTTAATGGAACAAAGAAACTCATTCAACTTAACAAAAGCGGCAATGCGAAATAAAAGGCAGAATCTGTCAAAAACAGAACAGTCCGTAAAGACGAATTTAAAGCTGGCACCAGACTTGCTCAAATGGAAAAACTCAAAACTAATGAAAGTTGCGTACATATCTGAGGATCACGCTCGTAAATTGGCAGATTTTTTCGAATTTTCTACAGAAAACTGTGCCCAGATTCGTGACAGACAGCAATGCTGTTTCTGCGCAGCGATCCCAAATATAACATCAACTTTAACATAGAAACTTTACTTGGCACAAAAACATGATAAGGAGAGGTTGCTACAGTAGTAAACAACTTCCAAGACACAAATATAAAACAAAGTACTGTAGCAAAATAACACATGGGTTATCTCCCAAGAAGTTCTTTCTTTATAGCCAATAAGATGGGCTCAGCAGTTTTAATGATGCACTCGTAAGAAATAAGAGTTGAAGCAAAAGAGAGCATCAAGAGGCAAATTCAAAACACATTTAAGTCTAACATGCTTCCTATGCATAGGAATCTTGTAAATAAACAAGTTCATGAAGAGCAAAGTAACAAGCATAGGAAGATAAAACAAGTGTAGCTTCAAAAATTTCAGCACATAGAGAGGTGTTTTAGTAACATGAAAATTTTTACAACCATATTTTCCTCTCTCATAATAACTTTCAGTAGCATCATGAGCAAACTCAACTATATAACTATCACATAAAGCATTCTTATCATGAGTCTCATGCATAAAATTATTACTCTCCACATAGGCATAATCAATTTTATTAGTTGTAGTGGGAGCAAATTCAACAAAGTAGCTATCATTATTATTCTCATCATCAAATATAGGAGGCATAGTATCATCAAAGTAAATTTTCTCCTCAATGCTTGGGGGATTAAAAATATCATGCTCATCAAAGCCAGCTTCCCCAAGCTTAGAATTTTCCATAGCATTAGCAACAATAGTGTTCAAAGCATTCATATTAATATGTTCCATGGGTTTTTTAATTTTCGCATCAAACCATCCATGTCTTAAATCAGGAAATAGAATAAGAAGCTCATTGTTGTCCATTATGCCTAACTAGTGTAAATAAAAACAAGAAACAAAAAGATGCAATTGCAGGATCTAAAGGAAATAGCTTCGAGCACACACACAATGGCGCCAGAAAAGTACTGTTACCTGGAACCGGAGTATGAGTGCCTTTTACCTTTCCTCCCCGGCAACGGCGCTAGAAAATAGCTTGATGTCTACGGGTGCTTCTATTCTTGTAGACAGTGTTGGGCCTCCAAGAGCAGAGGTTTGTAGAACAGCAGCAAGTTTTCCCTTAAGTGGATCACCCAAGGTTTATCGAACTCAGGGAGGAAGAGGTCAAAGATATCCCTCTCATGCAACCCTGCAACCACAAAGCAAGAAGTCTCTTGTGTCCCCAACACACCTAATAGGTGCACTAGTTCGGCGAAGAGATAGTGAAATACAAGTGGTATAAATAAGTATGAGCAGTAGTACGGCGCCAGAAAATAGCTCGCTGGCGTGCAGTTGATGGTAGTAATATTGTAGGAAGTAAACATGCAGTAGTAACGCAGCAGTAGTAACTCAGTAAAACAGTAACAAGCAGTGATAGCAGTATTTAGGAACAAGGCCTAGGGAATAGACTTTCACTAGTGGACACTCTCAACATTGATCACATAACAGAATAGATAAATGCATACTCTACACTTTTGTTGGATGATGAACACATTGCGTAGGATTACACGAACCCTCAATGCCGGAGTTAACAAGCTCCACAATAATGCTCATATTTTAGTAACCTTTAGTGTAAGATAGATCAAAAGACTAAACCAAGTACTAGCATAGCATGCACACTGTCACCTTCATGCATATGTAGGAGGAATAGATCACATCAATATTATCATAGCAATAGTTAACTTCGCAATCTACAAGAGATCACAATCATAGCCTACGCCAAGTACTCACACGGTGCACACACTGTCACCTTTACACACGTGGAGGAGGAATAGAGTACTTTAATAACATCACTAGAGTAGCACATAGATGAATAGTGATACAAAACTCATATGAATCTCAATCATGTAAGGCAGCTCATGAGATCATTGTATTGAAGTACATAGGAGAGAGATGAACCACATAGCTACCGGTACAGCCCCGAGCCTCAATGGAGAACTACTCCCTCCTCATGGGAGCAGCAGCGGTGATGAAGATGGCGGTGGAGATGGCAGCGGTGTCGATGGAGAAGCCTTCCGGGGGCACTTCCCCGCTTCGGCAGGGTGCCGGAACAGAGACTCCTGTCCCCCAGATCTTGGCTTCGCGATGGCGGCGGCTCTGGAAGGTTTCTCGTATCGTGGCTTTCTCCGTAAGGGTTTTCGATGCATGGGCTTTATATAGGCGGAAGGGCAGCGTCAGGAGGTCGAAGGGGCGACCACACCATAGGGGGGCGCGGCCCAGGCCCTGGCCGCGCCACCCTATCATCTGGGGCCAACAGGGCCCCCCTCTGGCGGCTCTCGGGTGTTCTGGATGCTTCCGGGCAAAATAGGAACCTGGGCGTTGATTTCGTCCAATTCCGAGAATATTTCGTTACTAGGATTTCTGAAACCAAAAACAGCAGAAAACAGGAACTGGCACTTCGGCATCTCGTCAATAGGTTAGTTCCAAAAAATGCATAAATATGACATATAATGTGTATAAAACATGTAGGTATCATCAATAAAGTGGCATGGAACATAAGAAATTATAGATACGTTGGAGACGTATCAAGGGGGAATTGTCTCACATATATCTTCTATAGGAGGTAAATTCTTCACATCTTCAGGTTTAATACCTTTCTCTTTAAGAGACTTCTTGGCTTCCCTCATATCCTCATCATTTAATTTAATCATACCCCTCTTCTTCACTATCGGTGTCGGGGTTGGTTCAGGTGTAGACCAATCATCATGATTCCGGCCTATTTTAGCCAATAATTCTTCAGCGTCGTCTGGAGTTCTTTTCCTGAAAACACAACCAGCACAACTATCCAGGTATGTCCTAGACTCAATGGTTAGTCCACTATAAAATATATCAAGTAAATCATGCTTTTCCAAATCATGGTCAGGCTGAGCTCTAATAAGAGAGCAAAATCTCGCCCAAGCCTCAGGCAATTTCTCTCCATCTTCCTGGTCAAAATTATAAATTCTCTGCAAAGCAGCATGTTGAGCACTAGCAGGAAAGTATTTCCAGAAGAAAACATCAAGCAATTCTTTTGGACTTTTAATAGAACCATGAGACAAATTATTATACCAAGTTTTAGCATCATCCTTTAATGAGAAAGGAAAAATTTTAGCGACAAAGTAAGTACGCATCTTAATATCATCAGAAAACAAGCCACTAAGAGTAGATAACTCAGTCATGTGTTCAACAGCACTTTCTTTTTCAGTACCACAAAAGGGTGTTTTCTCAACAATAGCTATATGAGATAGATCAAGAGAAAAATCATAATCCTTATCCCTAATGTTTATAGGAGATGTGGCAAATTTAGGATCAGGAGACAGTTTATATCTAACAGCATGTTCTGCAAGCAACTTTTTAATTTTTCTTGCATCAGTAGTAGCATTGCATTTTTCAATAAAATCATCATCAAGCTCTACATAATCTTCATCAAGATCATCACTAGAATATTCAACAGACTCAGGTGAATTAACAGGTGTAGCATCATTTTCATTAGGAGTTTCAGTATTTTCAATTTGTCTAGACTTAGCAATTGTAGCATCTAGAAAAGATCCTAACGAACCATCATTATCAAGCACAGCAGAAGCATCATCACAATTATGAGAGAAATTTTCAGATTCAGCAGAAGTACCAGCATTTGAAGCTTGTGGTGGTGAAACAAGTTTACTTATCACAGATGGTGAATCAAGAGCAGCAGAGGTACTAAGAGTTGTACCTTTTCTTGTAGTGGATGGTAATATGGCGATCTTAGTATCGCGAGGTTTACCCATGATGGAGAATTTGCAGCGAACAATATCAATCCAAGTGAACTTCCAAATAAAGCTATGCTCCCCGGCAACGGCGCCAGAAAATAGTCTTGATGACCCACAAGTATAGGGGATCGCAACAGTCTTCGAGGGAAGTATTACCCAATTTATTGATTCGACACAAGGGGAGACAAAGAATACTTGTAAGCCTTAACAGCGGAGTTGTCAATTCAGCTGCACCTGGAAACAGACTTGCTCGCAAGAGTTTATCAGTAGTAACAGTTTTATGGCAGTAGGAATAGTGAAATAACAGTAGCGGTGAAATAAAGACAGCAGTAGTGATTATAGTAAACAGCAGGATTAAAATACTGTAGGCACAGGGACGGATTAACGGGCGTTGCATGGATGAGAGAAACTCATGTAACAATCAAAGCAGGAGCATTTGCAGATAATAAAACGGTATCCAAGTACTAATCAATCAATAGGCATGTGTTCCATATATAGTCGTACGTGCTCGCAATGAGAAACTTGCACAACATCTTTTGTCCTACCAGCCGGTGGCAGCCGGGCCTCTAGGGAAACTACTGGAAATTAAGGTACTCCTTTTAATAGAGCACCGGTAGCATTAACACTCCGTGAACACATGTGATCCTCACATCACTACCATCCCCTCCGGTTGTCCCGATTTCTGTCACTTCGGGGCCATTGGTTCCGGACAGCGACATGTGTATACAACTTGCAGGTAAGACCATAAACAATGAATATCATGATGAAATAATAACATGTTCAGATCTGAGATCATGGCACTCGGGCCCTAGTGACAAGCATTAAGCATAACAAGTTGCAACAATATCATAAAAGTGACATCTACGGATACTAGGCACTATGCCCTAACAATCTTATGACTATTACATGACCAATCTCATCCAATCCCTACCATCCCCTTCAGCCTACAGCGGGGGAATTACTCACACATGGATGGGGGAAACATTGCTGGTTGATGGAGAGGTGTTGGCGGTGATGGCGGTGAAGATCTCCTCCAATTCCCCGTCCCGGCGGAGTGCCAGAACGGAGACTTCTGGCTCCCGCGACGGAGTTTCGCGATGTGGCGGCTCTCTGGAGGGTTTCTGGCGACCTCGACTTTTCTCCGTGCGTTTTTAGGTCGAACCCGATAAGTAGTCCAAAGGGGGGCGTCGGAGGCCAGCCGAGGGGGCCACACCATAGGGCCGCGCGGGCCCCCCTAGGCCGCGCCGCCTTATGGTGTGGGGCCCTCGGGCCTCCACCTCTCTTGCCCTTCTGGCTCCGTCAGTATTCTGGTAAAATAGGGCCTTCTGCATAAATTCCGAGGATTTTCCCGAAAGTTGGATTTCTGCACAAAAACGAGACACCAGAGCAGTTCTGCTGAAAACAGCGTTAGTCCGTGTTAGTTGTATCCAAAATACACAAATTAGAGGCAAAACAATAGCAAAAGTGTTCGGGAAAGTAGATACGTTTTGGACGTATCAACCATCTACCGACCGAGGTAAATCTCTTTTTCGTGTCCTCATTAACCTATTTCTTTCACTCTCCACAATTTTCATTATTCTTACTCGATTACTTCGACAGATCCCTACAGCTCCCGAGCGTTTGCAAGATATGTCGAATGATGTTTCTGAAAGAAGAGACTCTTCAGTCCCTGTAGAATCCCATACTGAAGGTAACATAAACTCAGAAGATGATCATGATGATCCAATGAATCCTAAAGCTTCTTTCATCGATCCTCAACCCCTTGCTGACGATATAAGTGATACAGCGGGGTCGATCCATGATGACGATGCTGATCGCGCTGCCTTTGTTGATGCAGTTGCGGAGAAGGCCGAAAAACTGCCCTCAAAGAGATCATCTGGCGGCTTTGCCGATGAAGATGATCTTTTTGATCTGTAAGTCCTCACTAATTTTTCTGAAATTAAACTCTGATGATGACTATCTGTACTCGATTCTCACATTGTCGGCTTCTCACCCTTGTAGTGAGGGTTTCATCGAACCCCCTTCCAAGAAGGCCAAAACGAGCACCAGCAAGCCGGACCCAGCGGCCTCCGAGGCTTCGACTCCTGCTACAGCCCCAACGTCTCAAATTTCAACAGCTTCTTCCCTCTCCAAAGGAAAAGAAATTCCTTTGACTGCCGCAGCTACTACTTCTCCTTCTGAGAAGCCTGTAAGTCTTTTTTGTTTCAATAATATGTCTATCTCTGGTAGCTCCCGAATGGGTCTTCATCAGATTATGAACTTGCCGACGATTAATTTTCTGCTTTGGTAATAATCATCTTCTCCAACTTCCCCACGACTTACGAGCTATTATCTCTTCTCTGGAGGCCTTCACCTCCCGATATACTTCTCTTGAAGCTGATAAAATTCGGCTGCAAAAGGAGATCGAGTCTTCTTCTTCAAAGCTGGAGGGCGCAATTAAAATTGTTGCCGAAGCTCGCCAGAATGCCGATTCTTTGAAAGAGGAGCTCGAAAAGCTGAAGGGAAAGCTGAAGGACGAAGAGACATCAAGGCTTGCTGCCGAAGCTCAAGTGAAGGAAAAGGATGATCTTCTTCACCAATCTGTTTTGGCCTTGTTCAGTAATCCCCATTTGGCTTTCTCTTTGATTTTCCCTTTATTGATTCAATTTATAGCTAAAAAACTCTTCCTTTTTGTTCCTTGCAGACGCTGCCGATATCCCTGCTGAAGCCTTGGACAAGCTTCCGAGTAACTCTCCTGGAAATGCTTTGTCGCTGACCCTCGAATCTCACAAGCTTGTTCAAGCCCTTCTCCAGAAGGGTAAAGGAGCCATGGCGAGGATGCACTTGATGATCTTTCCCAAGGTTGATCAGAACAGAACTTCGGGACAGTTGATCGATGCTTTTGCCGTCAACACGAAGGAGGTTATCGAGGTATTCAAACGTACTTCGCGTACCTATGGCGCCCTCCTAGCTTTTTAGCTTATGATGGGTCACAGTTTCAAAGCCGATATTGAAGAAATATCCAAGGATCTGCCGAAGGACCAACCTGGGCGATTTGTTGACTTGGGTGATTTTAAAACCCCAGCGCTTGAGTGTGCTCGCCAACTTCTTGAATTGGTCTCGGCAAAGAAATTATCTACTGGACCAAGCTTGTCGAACCAGACCCAGGCTCCTTGACTTTATTTTTGTAATTCTTGCTTAGTTTGAAACAAATTCCTGTCACAAGACCTTGTGGTTGTAACAACGTTTGTACTGGCAATGTTGCCAGTACCCTCCTGTGATAATAATTTTATTTGCACGCTCCCGATGGGAGTAAATTCCAATGTTGAACCCATATAATCCATCATTCTTCTTAATAAATTTTGCAGGTTTTTCCTGTGCCTTCCTTTACTGACGATTCTTCGGGTGCCGTGTCTGAGAATGATCGACTCCGACGTATGAAAGATCGAATTGCTCAGATGGAAAAGGATATGCGCAGTACTTATGCCTTGGCCGCTATTGTCAGGAAGAAGAATGAGCTGGCGGCTGACGCAAAACGTTATGCGCTTACTGAATTGCACAAAGCCACAGAAGGTTTGAACTGTAAGTGCCCTTAACTTCCTGTTCCTTGACTTCTATAAAGGTATCTTCTGATCTTTCTTCGTTACTCCTTGTAGATGAGGTTCCCACAGAAAGGATCTGCCGATGACGAATCTTGTGCCAACAGGGTTCCCACAGACGGCGCTAATTGTCGAGGGTACTCCTCGGCAATGCCATCCATATGGGGCTTAGGGTTGATGGAATTCTGTAGGCTGACACGAGACATCGGTTATCAAACAAGCGGGGAAAGCGATTTACCCAGGTTCTGGGCCCTCGATGAGGTAAAACCCTTACGTCCTGCCTGTCTGATCTTGATTATGAAAATATCGGGTTACAATGGGGTGCCGAAGGTTTCGGCTATGATCTCGTCGAGAGTCTAAGTTCTGCAGGGACCTAGCTCTAGATTTATGATGGCTATGGTTGCTAAGATTGCGTGTGTCCTCGGCAGCCCCTCTCTTGGCCCTTATATTGGGAGCCAGGTCTCGAGAGATCTGTCCGGGTATGACTAGGTTACAAAGAGTCCTAGTTCTAAACTTTCCTTTTATTCTTTGTCTCCTTGCCTTGCTCTTCAAGAATCCAGCTTGCGAACCGACGCTATGGCCGACCTGGCCTTCAGGTGTCTTCATGGGCCTCCGATTGGGCTGCCAGGGGTAGCACGATAATAGTTACCCGAAGGGTAATGCCCACGTCAAGCAGCGACTTGTCCATCCAGAAGACTTCATTGAATTGCGAGAGATTGGTCAAAGCATCTACACGTTCATGAACTCGCTTGTTTTATTCCGATATATTCAGAGCTATGATTGACAAAAGCAGTGATGCAGAAATCAGAAAACATTATCGACAGTATCGAAGGAAACAAAGGGGGATATGCACTTACAGTTCAAGCTTTATGTGGACTAGCATTATGCCCGCGCGTTGGTGCTAAACAACAAGAATATAGACACCAGGACATGCTAGGGTTGTTAAAAAAATAGCTTTAAAGATTAAACATCAATAAATTGACAGAATTCTTTAAGCCAATTATTTCTTTTCATGTCATATATGATGATGAATATCTTCTTAAAAAGAAAGGCTTGAAAGTTTTATAGATATTACATTAGAATTTTCATCTGGTTGAAGAATTAGAAAAATGAATACTGAATAGCACACGTTTGTCCTCGTCTTAGCACTCCAAAAACCAAGTGGGACATCACTCATCTGCGTGAGCATAAAAAAATCTCATGAATGGACAGGGGAAAATAAATCAATCTGCAAGTTTAATTTATTGGGTAGCGGTCAAGACGCGAGACTCCTAGGGTTGTCAAAGTATGTCATAGCAAAAATGTTTCATAAAATGTTCCGTAAAAGACAACCAATCCATGTTTGATCCAAATATAAATTGCTAAAGAATAGTGAACAGTACATGTGTTTTCTCTCAAAAGACATTAAATGATTAGTTTGTGATCCATTTGTCTGTCACATTAAGCAGCATAAGCATCTGATATATATCGTAGGAAGAGTGACCTTATGGCAGTGACTGTACCCTTTTTTCCTGAAATTCTTCTCACCGTATACAAATAAAATGGGAAGAACACAACAACTTTATCACATAATGAGGTGCCAATTTGCCATGATGTAGGTAAACAACTTCAGCCTTTCCACATGTATTCCAGGTCAAAGCCAACCTTAGTGACTGGGGCTCCATCTTGAGGCGAAGTTTGTGGCAGATGGTCTTTAGGATATGCCCATTGCGGACAACAAAACTGAGCTTTTGCGTCGAGCAAGCAAGGGTGTTCTCCAAGAATTTGAGCCTCGCGATGATTTTGTTGGCTATCACATACAATGATCCTAATCTCGTACTTGTATACCTATCAGGAGAGAGGTACGCCGAGCTTGTGAGGATGCAATGCAGACCCGAACCCCATGGTGAGTGTTCCTGCAGGGGTGCGATATCCACGCGTTCGTGTGCCACAGAGTCGGTTTCCCAGTAGGTTGCGGCTTCTAGGGGCCCCGGCGAGGTGGCGATGGAGAGGGAGCCCACCGGGAGGAAACGGAATTGGGCATCGGGGATGGAGTCGTTTCCAGCCCATCCTAGGTCGCCTTATCCACCCGCTCCAGCTAGTCAGCAGGGGGAAAGTGTGTGCGCAAACGAAGCGAATAAGTCCGTGGTCGCCGCATCCGCCAGCGAGCTTAAACCAACAAGAAACGGAGTTGTGCCCGCCGTAGGAAGGGAGTCGAAATCTGTTTTGTACTTCCACCATGGCTGTAGCCGGATGTTTATTTTAAACTCTAATTTCCTATATGCATTGATGCTATGCAGCCTGAGCGCTAGCTATTAATTCAGCCAAGCATCAATGAATCCATTTGCTTGCCGTGAGTGTCTGGAACTGTATATCTGCTTGTTGATTAGCACACGCCTGGCTAACAACGCTCTAGCTTGTATGGCCGTTGTCAATGGTGCCGATAATAGATGCAGCTACAAGGTTGTGGTGCCAGCATTCCAGCACCGGCCACTAAATCACGGACATCTACAGACACTCTCGCATGGCAGACATGATATCGTTCGTTCTAGTGCTTGATATCGGTACAGGAGGAGAGGTAATCAATATGATTCCCTAAGGACCCCCGCAAAAAAAAAAATTGATTCCCTAAGGTATCAGCCGGCAGCAGCCCGACCCTGTGATCCACAAAGGGGTAGCCGATGTCTTCCTTCGGTAGGTTTTGTTTTATTTTCTCCCCTTATTTTTAGATCTAATCGAATCTGGGAAGCCACGATCGTGGACGTACGGCCAGTAGGAGGACGTACGCGCTAATTTCGTTTCTTCTCCTCCGGTTTTCCAACCTTCGTTTTTCCCCTGTCCGGTAAACCAAGCTCGTGGGGCGGAAGAATATATTATATATGCCACGTAGCCTCGGTGTCGTAGATGGATTGGAATCTGGGAAAGGGATATTTTCGGGGCGATCAGGGACTGTTAGCCATACAGGGATTGAAACTCCATCGACGTGTACGATGCTAAAACATTACTTCCTTTTCTATGCAAAAGAAAGTGTGGAATCGGTACGTGGAGGGTGTTGTTCGGTTTGGGATATCCAAAGTGCTAACCTTTCCGAACAGAACCAGTTTTACCTGCGAGAGCAACGTGGGCTTCTTTCGAGATTTCAAAAGGTGATGGGTTTAAGGAATAACTTTTTGGCCCGTTTGTGACATCAGTCAGTCACCTATTGCAATTTAATAGTAAAAATTTTTGCAGCTCGGTACTGCATATCGCTCTGTATCAATGGCTAGCTCACCCTTCTTCTTTATAATAGCGGCCATGGCGTGGATACCACGCATGTCCTTCTCCATTTGAAGAATTCGGGTCTTCATACGTTGAAGCCGATCACTTTCAGAATCATTAGCTGAAGAACCTTCGACAAAAGAAGGTACATGAGCCACCTGCAAAAATGTACCATCAAGTATGTCAAGGAATATATACAATGTCAATTAATTTCACTCCCATCGGGGGAACGCATTCAAAAGGAGGAAACATCACAATTCAAAGAGAGAAACTCGCAACATTGCTAGCTTTGGATTCATTACAAATAAGGGCCTTATGAAAGGCATTGTTTGAAGCAAACGGTAAAATTACAACTCGATAAAAGAAAAGATCAGGGAGCTTGAGTCTGCGTCAATAAACTTGGGGCAGCTCCTCCGGTAGCTGGTTTATTAGCCGATACCAATTCAAGAAGCTGCAACGCGCAGTTGCACGCTGATACTTTGAAAAGGCTGAGGTCGATGGCCTGCCCATCTTGATCCTTCGGCAGCTCTTTCGTCAGCTACTCCATTTCGGCTTTGAAGTCGTGCCCCATTAGAAGCTGGAAAGCAAGGAGAACGCCATAGGTACGCAAGGTACGTTTGAATACCTCGATGGTGCCTTCGGTGTCGACGAAGAAAGTGTCCGTTAGGTGCCCCAGTGTCTTCTCCTGTTTTGCTTTTGGGAAGATCATGGGATGAAGTCTCGACATGACCGCTTTGTTCTTCTGGAGAAGAGCTCGGACGAGGTCGCCAAACTCAATTGCCATAGAGAGAGCGTCGGCAGGAGAATCAGCCGGAAGCTTGCCTACAAAACTAGAAGAAATATCGGTAGCTTCTGCAAAAAATAAAGAGCGAAAGTAGAAACCCAATGAAGTTAAGTAAAAGGAATCCAAAAGACAAAACAGTAAACTTACCAAGTAGGGCGAAGGTGGATTTGTGCAGAAAATCCTCCCTTTCCTTCCTTTGAGCTTGAGCTTCGGCCTTCTCCTTCTCCTCCTCCTCCTTCAGCTTCTTCTTAAGCTGATCAAGCTCCTTTTTTCAAAGAATCTGCATTCTGACGGGCCGTAGCAGCCATTTTTACTGCTCGATAAAGCTTCGAAGTCGTCGACAGCACCTCCTCTTGAAGCCGAGCCTTGTCGGCTTGGAGCGAAGAGAACTGGGAGACGAAGCCTTTCAAAATAGTTATGGCAGTTTAAATGCCCTATAAAAAAACAGAAGACGAGGTCAAGCAGTATTGCGTCAACATCTTAATAATAGAACATCTTTTGAGTGCACAGTCGATTGCAAGCAGTCGAATGTAGACTCGAGGGCTAGAAGAGGGAAAACCATCTATCTATTATATACTAAAAGCAAAAAAGGATGTTTAATAGAATCATTAGATTAATCCACATCATCTTAATTATTTTAGTGGTTAGATCTAATATTTTGGCTAGGATTTATTGAGACATTAAAAATTACGTAACGATGTAGGTCCATTTAAAACGTTCTATATATGTAGAGGAGAGGCCCCACGGAAGCTGACACCAAATCTGATAGGAGTAATCATAGCTATTCCGTTTAAACTTCCCGTAGATATATAACTGATTTGATTATCCGGTAGAAATAGTCGGACTTGCTTTACAAAAAAAAGATATGGTAGCTGCCGCCCAAGTTCGTCCGAATGATGCAACAAATTAAAAAACGGGACCGCTCCATAGAAATCTAAGATCGTTCATGATTTATGTTTATAGAAAAACGAGTTTGTTCCATAAAAACACGTACGCTATATCTAGCTAACTCCGTATTAGTTAACTAGCTTAGCTAGCAAGAAAAAAAGAGTCAGTTCCATAAAAAACGAGGCCATTAATGAAAAAACACGTACCCTAGAATAGCTAGCTAGAAAAGATGAGTCCGTTCCATAAAAACGCTTTGCGGTGGGAAGATTAGCTACAATTTTAACTCATATTCTCTTATTTCTAAAATATGATGCCTGTAGTTTTTTTTGTCAAACTTAAATTTTGAAAGTATGACCAACTATATAAAATAAGTCTCGATGTTTATTATTTCAAATCAATATAGTAGAACCATTGTGTTAAAAAAATTTTAGAACCATCATGAAATATATTTTCATACGTATATATGCATTTGGTATTGTAGATATTGATATTTTTTTCTATATATTTGATCGATTTCGGTGTTGTATAGGGGATTCCTCGGTGCGTGTATGATTGGCAATAGTTAATAATATCACAATTTTTAGCGGATAATATTGCCATTTTTATCGGCCGGCATTTCCAGGATCTTGCCGAAAATTGGATTTTCCGATACTACCGAAATATGAATTTAGAATAATGAATTTATATCAAATAAAGGTCTTATTGCTTTAATCTATTTGATTTGATACATTGTGTTAAAAAAATAGAACCATGATGAAATATGTTTTCATACGTACATATGCATTTGGTATTGTAGATGTTGATATACTTTTCTATATATTTGATCGATTTTGGGTATTGTATAGGGGATTCCTCGGTGTGTGTATGATTGGCAATAGTTAAATAATAATATCATCATTTTTAGCGGATAATATTTCCATTTTTATCGGCCGGCATTTGCAGGATCTCGCCGAAAATTGGATTTTTCGATACTACCGAAAAACCTTTCTACCGGATGAAATTTATCGGTATTCATATAAGTTTCTCAAACTTAAATATTTTTGATGCACATTGGTTGAATTTATAAATTTGTTTGAAAAATCTCAGATGGTATTATGAAAGATATTTCAGGTATAATCCCTTAAGATTTAAGAGAACATGACACTGAATCAATTTTGTTGAAGTATCATGGTAAAACTACGCTACTAATAAATGAGTGTCTATAGCCGATTAGGGCAGACCTCGGCAGCATGATAGCGGGATTGAAAAAATTGTGGCTCCGACATCTAATAAAAAGGTGTCCGGTAAATAAAGCTGCCACATAGTCATGTTATACAACACGGCAACTCAGGTGATCGAGAATTTGCAAATGATTGGACTGAACAATGGAGATACCACAGAGATGATTAACGAAAATGGGTAAAAATGTCTACCTCTTTTCATTGTAGAGAAATCAAGATAAACAGTAGCAATTGAACAAAATAATTATATAAAATTTAAGTACAAAGTATATTCTCAATTTTGATTTTGATTTTATTATAACATATCAATAACAATGGTCAATGCTACATTTTAACATAAAACTTATGTGTATATTAAGTCATATATTATAGTACAATCATCATGAATTTCTGAATTTAACGAGTACATGAGGGGAAATTGATTTTGAAAACATAATGAGAATATACTAATTTTTGCACTTTCACGCTACTATCGACAATAATGTTTCTTAACCTCGCTAACTATTTTTCTGTAAAGATATATTCATCTCTTGGACCTTAACATTAACATCCAAGAACTAATAT
Source organism: Lolium perenne (assembly GCF_019359855.2). Classification (NCBI taxonomy): domain Eukaryota; kingdom Viridiplantae; phylum Streptophyta; class Magnoliopsida; order Poales; family Poaceae; genus Lolium; species Lolium perenne. The sequence goes on along the minus strand of NC_067248.2, from coordinate 69,162,861 downwards.
TTTGAGATAAGCATGTTCTGGTATAGACCACGATTAAGAGATATCAGTAATAAAACTAATATACTGTCGTCTCAACGTTAGTTAACCATTGCCTTCTTAATTATAGTAGACAATACCTAAATGTTATCAGGAGACGTCCTAATTATTATTCATCAACTTATGTTCTTTAAGCTTTCTAAGTCGGTCCAATATCCGTCACGCACAATTGGAGCTTGAATAGTGCATTAACCTAACATGAGATTTAAAAAAATGGCATGCAATGTGAATTTAGTTCTACAAATCAGGATATTATTTTGTATTTGAAGTAATCACTAGCTTACAGATTCTATGTTTCAAATAAAGAGAGTTATAGTGGTTTTTAAATTAATTTACCACAAATTGTTTTGTGAAAATATAACCTATATTAATCCTAATTGCATATATAAATATGCATGCAATACTACATGTATTTATTAGAGTTGTTCAGTCGTCGCCCTCGCAGTTGTGAGGGCCACCATGCTAGTTATCAAGAAAAGCAAGAGTTGAAATACTTACAGGTTCCTCGCGGGGAGAAGGGGAAATGGCAGCTGCCGAAGGAACTTCTATTCCCTTCAAGAGAGAAGAAGCAGTATAAGGTTGAGCTGCTGCAGCTGTTGGCGAAACAGAAGCCTCGAAGGCTGCGGGAGTTGGCCTGCTGGGGCTAGCCTTCGCCTTCTTTGAAGGAGGCTCTATAAAGCCCTCATTGCTACATGCATATGAATCGTTAAGAATAAGTAGAAGGACACAAAACAACTTTGGGAATAGCAGAAGAAACTTAATTACAAGTTGAGCAGGTCGTCCTCGTCCGCAAAGCCGCCAGAAGGTCTCTTTGGCGGCTGCACGTTGGATTTCTCCAGAGCTGCATGAACAAAGGGAGCACGATCAGCATCATTGTCATGATTCGACTCCGCTGTATCCCTTAGGTCATCAGCAAGGGTTCTATGATCTGCAGAAAAAATTTCGGGATTGGCAAGATCATTGTCCTCTCCTTCGAGGACTTCATTATCTTCAGCACATGATTCCATATTGGCGGTAGAACCACCTTCTTCAGGATTTTCTTCAGACACAATTGCAAAGTAGTCGGCAGTTGGAACCTATCAGATCAAGCGAAGGTTTAATAAGGTGAAACAAAGTGCATCAAAGGCAAACATAAGCATGAGAAGGAAAGAGATTCACCTCAGATGGTTGGTGGTTGAAGTCGTAAGGCTCATGAAGGGCCAGAAGTGGAATCGAGTCCTCTTGGCTAAAATGAGTCAAACGCCTAACTTCATCTACCAGTTCATTTTCAGATAATTCTGCAACCTTGACTCTAGTTTCATCCTTAGGACCCGAATATAACCACATTAAGTGAGCTCTGGACATAACTGGCTGGATGCGAAGTTTCAAGAACACATCAACAATTTCAGTACCCATCATAGTTTGGCTGTCGGACTCCTTAATCCGAAGAACTCTTTCAAATAACTTGTCGGCTAAAGGCTTCTCTTCAGATGTCAATATGTTTTTCTAGGATTTCTTTGGCACAACTTCGAGGACATCAACAAACTTTGGCAGAAACATGCTAGCTGCCGATGAATCTTTAAGATATAACCACTTCAACCTCCATCCCTCGACTAACTCTCTCATTGGGAAGTTGAAGTAGTTCACCTCTTTTCGGACAACAAAGCCAACTCCGCAGATAACAAAGGATATGTTGCTACTGTTGTAGCGTTTGATAAAGAAAATCTTCTTCCACAAGCCCTAGTGAGGATCAATGCCAAGAAAAGCCTCACAAAGGGTGATAAAAATCACGAGATGAAGAATGGAATTTGGAGTTAACTGCCATAACTGGATCCCGTACGAGTGCAGAAGACGCGGAGAAACTCATGGGCAGGTAAAGACAATCCCCGATACAAGAACGATACAAATCACGGTAAAACCGACAGGAGGATTGGGGCGTGAGGCCAAACCTTGTAAGATGACATTCCCTTCTTCAGGAGGGATCAGGCCAAGGCTGCGAGCCTTCTTCTCGTCGCGCTTCGACATTGTCGAAGCGGGCCAATTGCCAGGGGCGTCCTTGGTCGCTATGGCGGAAACCACCGGTGCAACCCTCTTCGTTGCATCCGCGGTTGCCTTGGCGATGGTGTTGCTTGAAGCGGTGCCGACGGCGGCGGCAGAGCCCTTCTTCTTCACCATCTTGGAATATGACTGAGAGCTAACAGTGGATTGCAGTACGGCGGTGGAGGTGGCGCGGTAGTTGCGAAAAGGAAGAGCAAATGAGGAAGAAAGCAGTGAAAGGGAGAATGGATGGAGTAAAATCTATATTTCCTATATAAAAGGGGGAGTTACCAAGGGATTGAGCTGGAAGATCTGCGTTTAGGTCACCACGTGTCATCGAAACCATCATGCCAAAGGAACTTACCCCCAGTGTGCACGGAAATCAAGGAGTCGCCTCGGTCAACGCGCAAGGATCAGTCATTTTCTACCTGACCGCGCAGAAGTAGAGTGGTTCCATTAAGCCACGTCCTGTCAATCGAGCCGCCGCAGAAGCCACATCATTGATGATGTCACCAAAAGTATCGACTCCTCATGAAGCATTCAAAGGAATCTGTAACATTGAGTTTCTTGACTTGAGTCTACACACGGTTGCAAGCATTCGTGCCTAGACTCAGGGGCTGCTCCCATCGGGAGCGCTGGACGCGCACCCTATAAAACTTATTGAAGACAAAGGAATACAGACCCGAAGATCTCAGGAGATCCAGGATCAAGCCCGGGGACTTGATTCTGAGTAGGGTAACGTTGTTTTGCCATCAACAGTTAACCAGCATCAATTTATCGAGTAAAACTGGGCACGTTACTCCAATCCCTTACGTACTATCATCTTACATGACTTCACTCGAAGTTTTGAAGGACCCGATACATAAAAAGATATCGGATGATTACGACAACTTAAGGAAAACATCAGCAGCATAATCTTCCAGTTGTACAACTTGAGTCTACAAACGGTTGCAAGCATATGTGCCTAGACTCGGGGGCTACTTCCATCGGGAGCGCTGGACGCGAACCTGATAAAAATGTGCTTTCGACTTCAAAATGGTGAAAAAGGATCAAGTCTCTTCCCGAAGCTTTACTTCGGCCAACCAATCGGGGGTTATTGATGTGGGCATTACCCTCTGGGTAACCAACATTATGCTACCTCCTACGGCCCAACCACGGGCCCATGAAGATTGCCCAACAACCAAGGTGAGCCAATACGTCGGTTCCAAAGAAGGAGACTCACCCGAATAAGGATTCTTGACTAACAAGGCAAGGATATGTTAAACAAGGAAAGATTAGAATATATAGATCTCTTTGTAACCTAACCAAATCTGGATAGAACTCTCGGGACACATATAAGGGCCAGGAGAGGGTCTGCCGGAGGACACGACTACAACAAATAGATTCACCGCAAGTCTAGAGCTAGAACCTTGGAACCTTAGCCTCTCGACGAGATCACATCCATAGCCTTCGGCTACCCCCATTTTTACCCGATATTCAATAATCAAAATCAGACAAGCAGGAAGTAAGGGTTTTACCTCATCGAGCGCCCCGAACCTGGGTAAATCTCTTCCCCTGTCTATTTGGTATCCGATGTCTCGTGTCAGCCTGCAGGATTCCGTCAACCCTAAGCCCCTCATGGTGGGCATTGCCGGGGAGCACCCTCGTCACATGGATTGTTCATCATTTTCTACATAGCTAGGGAAAATACCAACCTGCCATACAAGTGTTTTAGAAAAGATCCCTTCAAATTGTTTGGCAACATGTTGGACTTCGTCTAGCTTAATTTCTTCCCACATATGAGCTTGGTACAAATACACAAGAATCATGTCAAACTTTTGAATTAGGGCGGAGGATTTTCCCGAGAAGATGTATAAATAGGAGGAGGATTTAGGTCAGTGGGGCGCCTGGTGGGCCCAGACCTACCCTAGGCCGCGCCTAGGGGTGGTCTGGGCACCCTGTGGCGCCTCTTCAACCCCCCTGAACTTCGTCTTCGTTTCGGTAAAATATTGACTTCAGATTTGTTTCGTCCAATTCCGAGAATATTTCCTTTGCAACTTTTCTGAAATACAAAAACAGCATAAAACAGGGAACTGGCACTGTGGCATCTGATACGTCTCCAACGTATCGATAATTTCTTATGTTCCATGCTACATTATTGATGATATCTACATGTTTTATACACATTATATGTCGTATTTACGCATTTTCTGGAACTAACCTATTAACAAGATGCCGAAGAGCCAGTTGCTGTTTTCTGCTGTTTTTGGTTTCAGAAATCCTAGTAACGAAATATTCTCGGAATTGGACGAAATATACGCCCAGGGTCGTATTTTTGCACGAAGCTTCCAGAAGACCGAAAGGATAACGATGTGGGGCGACGAGGCGCCGCCACGCCAGGGCCGCGCGGCCAGGGCTGGGCCCGCGCCGCCCTGGTGTGTGGGGCCCTCGTGTCGCCCTTTGACCTACCCTTCCGCCTACTTAAAGCCTCCGTCGCGAAACCCCTAGTACCGAGAGCCACGATACGGAAAACCTTACTGAGACGCCGCCGCCGCGAATCCCATCTCGGGGGATTCAGGAGATCGCCTCCGGCACCCTGCCGGAGAGGGGATTCATCTCCCAGAGGACTCTTCATCGCCATGATCGCCTCCGGAGTGATGAGTGAGTAGTTCACCCCTGGACTATGGGTCCATAGCAGTAGATAGATGGTCGTCTTCTCCTAATTGTGCTTCATTTTTGGATCTTGTGAGCTGCCTAACATGATCAAGATCATCTATCTGTAATACTATATGTTGTGTTTGTCGGGATCCGATGGATAGAGAATACTATGTTATGGTGATTATCAATCTATTGTTTATGTGTTGTTTATGATCTTGCATGCTCTCCGTTATTAGTAGAGGCTCTGGCCAAGTTTTTACTCTTAACTCCAAGAGGGAGTATTTATGCTCGATAGTGGGTTCATGCCTCCATTGATACCTGGGATCGTGACAGTAGGTTCTAAGGTTGTGTTGTGCTGTTGCCACTAGGGATAAAACATTGATGCTATGTCTAAGGATGTAGTTTTTGATTACATTACGCACCATACTTAAAGCAATTGTCTGTTGCTTTGCAACTTAATACTGAAAGGGGTTCGGATGATAACCTGAAGGTGGACTTTTTAGGCATAGATGCAGTTGGATGGCGGTCTATGTACTTTGTCGTAATGCCCTGATTAAATCTCACTATATTTATCATATCATGTATATGCATTGTTATGCCCTTTTCTATTTGTCAATTGCCCGACTGTAATTTGTTCACCCAACATGCTTTTATCTTATGGGAGAGACACCTCTAGTGAACTGTGGACCCCGGTCCTATTCTTTACATCGCATACAATCTACTGCAATACTTATTTTACTGTTTTCTTCGCAAACAATCATCTTCCACACAATACGGTTAATCCTTTGTTACAGCAAGCCGGTGAGATTGACAACCTCACTGTTTCGTTGGGGCAAAGTACTTTGGTTGTGTTGTGCAGGTTCCACGTTGGCGCCGGAATCCCTGGTGTTGCGCCGCATCACATTTCGCCACCATCAACCTTCAACGTGCTTCTTGGCTCCTACTGGTTCGATTAAACCTTGGTTTCATACTGAGGGAAACTTGCTACTGTGCGCATCATACCTTCCACTTGGGGTTCCCAACGGACATGTACATCTACGCGCATCAAGGTAAATTTCTGGCGCCGTTGCCGGGGAGATCAAGACATGCTGCAAGGACTAAATTTTTCTTCGCGGTATTTATTGGATTCAGCTGCTGGAGGTACCTTTATGTCCATCACTTTGGGGGCGGCTACAAAGCTTCTTGATGATATGATGATAAATTACTCTGAATGGCACACGGAAAGAGCTCCACAAGGTAAGAAGGTAAATTCTGTTGAAGAAACCTCTTCCTTGAGTGATAAGATTGATGTGATTATGTCTATGCTTGTGAATGGTAGATCTAATGTTGATCCAAATAATGTTCCTTTAGCTTCATTGGTTGCTCAAGAAGAAAATGTTGATGTGAATTTCATTAAAAATAATAATTTCAACAACAATGCTTATAGGAACAATTCTGGTAATAACTATAGGCCATATCCTTATGCTAATGGTAATGGTTATGGTAATTCTTATGGGAATTCTTACAACAATAATAGGAGTGTACCCCCTGGTCTTGAAGCCATGCTTAAAGAATTTATTAGTACACAAACTGCTTTTAACAAATCTGTTGAGGAAAAGCTTGATAAAATTGATATTATTGCTTCTAGAGTTGATAGACTTGCCTCTGATGTTGAGCTATTAAAATTGAAAGTTATGCCTAATGAGGATATTGATACAAATATTACTACTACAGAAAATGCCATCCAAGTTAGAATTAATGAGAATATAAGATTAATGGCTGAATTGCGTGCTAGGTGGGATAGAGAAGAAAATGAAAAACTAGCTAAAGAGAATAATGTAGCTAAAGTTTGGACTATTACCACCATTAGTAATGATAATGATTCACATGTTGCTGCACCTCCTAATATCAATGGTAAAATAATTGGTGTTGGCAATGTTTCTACTCCTAGTGCAAAGCGTACAAAATTGCCTGAAACTGCTGAAACTGCTGTTTGTGATAAAACTGCTGAAATTTTTTCCAATCTTGGGGACAATGATCCCATTGCTGTAGCTCATAATGATTTATATTTTGATGATTGCCACATCTCTGAAGTTATAAAGTTCTTACAAAAACTTGCTAAAAGTCCTAATGCTAGTGCTATAAATTTGGCCTTTACAAAACATATTACAAATGCTCTCATAAAAGCTAGAGAAGAGAAACTAAAACTTGAAACTTCTATTCCTAGAAAGTTAGAAGATGGTTGGGAGCCCATCATTAAAATGAAATTCAATGACTTTAAATGTAATGCTTTATGTGATCTTGGTGCAAGTATTTCTGTTATGCCTAAAAAGATTTATGATATGCTTGACTTGCCACCATTGAAGAATTGTTATTTGGATGTTAATCTTGCCGATAATGTTAAAAAGAAACCTTTGGGGAGGATTGATAATGTGCGCATTACGGTTAATAAAAACCTTGTCCTCGTTGATTTTGTTGTCTTGGATATCGAATGCAATGCATCTTGTCCTGTTGTGTTGGGAAGACCTTTTCTTCGAACCGTTGGTGCTGTTATTGATATGAGGGAAGGTAATATTAAATATCAATTTCCTCTCAAGAAAGGTATGGAACACTTCCCTAGAAAGAGAATGAAGTTGCCTTTTGATTCTATTATTAGAACAAGTTATGATGTTGATGCTTCTACTCTTGATGTTACTTGATTTGCACTTTCTGCGCCTAGCTGAAAGGCGTTAAAGAAAAGCGCTTATGGGAGACAACCCATGTTTTTACTACAGCAATTTTTTGTTTTGTTGAGTCTTGGAAGTTGTTTACTACTGTAGCAACCTCTCCTTATCATGTTTTTGTGCCAAGTAAAGTTTCTATGTTAAAGTTGATGTTATATTTGGGATCGCTGCGCAGAAACAGCATTGCTGTCTGTCACGAATCTGGGCCTAAGTCTCTGTAGAAAATTCGAAAAAATCTGCTAATTTACGAGCGTGATCCTCAGATATTTACGCAACTTTCATTAGTTTTGAGTTTTTCCATTTGAGCAAGTCTGGTGCCATTTTAAAATTCGCCTTTACGAACTGTTCTGTTTTGACAGATTCTGCCTTTTATTTCGCATTGCCTCTTTTGCTATGTTGGATGAATTTCTTTGATCCATTAATGTCCAGTAGCTTTATGCAATGTCCAGAAGTGTAAAGAATGATTGTGTCACCTCTGAATATGTGAATTATTGATTGTGCACTAACCCTCTAATGAGTTTGCTTGAAGTTTGGTGTGAAGGAAGTTTTCAAGGGTCAAGAGAGGAGTATGATATACTATGATCAAGAGGATTGAAAGCTCTAAGCTTGGGGATGCCCCCGTGGTTCATCCCTGCATATTTTAAGAATACTCAAGCATCTAAGCTTGGGGATGCCCAAGGCATCCCCTTCTTCATCGACAACATCATCAGGTTCCTCCCCTGAAACTATATTTTTATTCAGTCACACCTTATGTGTTCTTTACTCGGAGCGTCGGTTTGTTTTTGTTTTTGTTTTTGTTTGAATAAAATTGATCCTAGCATTCACTTTGTGGGAGAGAGACACGCTCCGCTGTTGCATATGGACAAATATGTCCTTAGGCTTTACTCATAATGTTCAAGGCGAAGTTTCTTCTTCGTTAAATTGTTATATGGTTGGAATTGGGAAATGCTACATGTAGTAATTCTAAATTGTCTTGGATAATGTGATACTTGGCAATTGTTGTGCTCATGTTTAAGCTCTTGCACCATATACTTTGCACCCATTAATGAAGAAATACATAGAGCTTGCTAAAATTTGGTTTGCATATTTGGTCTCTCTAAGGTCTAGATAATTTCTAGTATTGAGTGTTGAACAACAAGGAAGACGGTGTAGAGTCTTATAATGTTTACAATATGTCTTTTATGTGAGTTTTGCTGCACCGGTTCATCCTTGAGTTTGCTTCAAATAACCTTGCTAGCCTAAACCTTGTATCGAGAGGGAATACTTCTCATGCATCCAAAATCCTTGAGCCAACCACTATGCCATTTGTGTCCACCATACCTACCTACTACATGGTATTTCTCCGCCATTCCAAAGTAAATTGCTTGAGTGCTACCTTTAAAATTCCATCATTCACCTTTGCAATATATAGCTCATGGGACAAAATAGCCTTAAAAACTATCGTAGTATTGAATATGTACTTATGCACTTTATCTCTTATTAAGTTGCTTGTTGTGCGATAACCATGCTTCTGGGGACGCCATCAACTACTCTTTGTTGAATATCATGTGAGTTGCTATGCATGTCCGTCTTGTCTGAAGTAAGGGAGATCTACCACCTTAATGGTTGGAGCATGCATATTGTTAGAGAAGAACATTGGGCCGCTAACTAAAGCCATGAATCATGGTGGAAGTTTCAGTTTGGACATATATCCTCAATCTCATATGAGAATAATAATTGTTGCTAAATGCTTATGCATTAAAGAGGAGTCCATTATCTGTTGTCCATGTTGTCCCGGTATGGATGTCTAAGTTGAGAATAATCAAAAGCGAGAAATCCAAAATGCGAGCTTTCTCCTTAGACCTTTGTGCAGGCGGCATGGAGGTACCCCTTTGTGACACTTGGTTGAAACATGTGTATTGCGATGATCCGGTAGTCCAAGCTAAGTAGGACAAGGTGCGGGCACTATTAGTATAATATGCAAGAGGCTTGCAACTTGTAAGATATAATTTACATAACTCATATGCTTTATTACTACCGTTGACAAAATTGTTTCATGTTTTCAAAATAAAAGCTCTAGCACAAATACAGCAATCGATGCTTTCCTCTTTGAAGGACCTTTCTTTTACTTTTATTGTTGAGTCAGTTTACCTATCTCTCTCCACCTCAAGAAGCAAACACTTGTGTGAACTGTGCATTGATTCCTACATACTTGCATATTGCACTTGTTATATTACTCTATGTTGACAATATCCATGAGATATACATGTTATAAATTGAAAGCAACCGCTGAAACTTAATCTTCCTTTGTGTTGCTTCAATACATTTACTATGATTTATTGTTTTATGAGTTAACTCTTATGCAAGACTTATTGATGCTTGTCTTGAAGTACTATTCATGAAAAGTCTTTGCTTTATGATTCACTTGTTTACTCATGTCATTACCATTGTTTTGATCGCTGCATTCATTACATATGTTTACAAATAGTATGATCAAGATTATGATGGCATGTCACATCAGAAATTATCTTTGTTATCGTTTTATCTGCTCGGGACGAGCAGAACTAAGCTTGGGGATGCTGATACGTCTCCAACGTATCGATAATTTCTTATGTTCCATGCTACATTATTGATGATATCTACATGTTTTATACACATTATATGTCGTATTTACGCATTTTCTGGAACTAACCTATTAACAAGATGCCGAAGAGCCAGTTGCTGTTTTCTGCTGTTTTTGGTTTCAGAAATCCTAGTAACGAAATATTCTCGGAATTGAACGAAATCAACGCCCAGGGTCCTATTTTTGCACGAAGCTTCCAGAAGACCGAAAGGATAACGAAGTGGGGCGACGAGGCGCCGCCACGCCAGGGCCGCGCGGCCAGGGCTGGGCCTGCGCCGCCCTGGTGTGTGGGGCCCTCGTGCCGCACTTTGACCTACCCTTCCGCCTACTTAAAGCCTCCGTCGCGAAACCCCCAGTACCGAGAGCCACGATACGGAAAACCTTACTGAGACGCCGCCGCCGCGAATCCCATCTCGGGGGATTCAGGAGATCGCCTCCGGCACCCTGCCGGAGAGGGGATTCATCTCCCGGAGGACTCTTCATCGCCATGATCGCCTCCGGAGTGATGAGTGAGTAGTTCACCCCTGGACTATGGGTCCATAGCAGTAGCTAGATGGTCGTCTTCTCCTAATTGTGCTTCATTTTTGGATCTTGTGAGCTGCCTAACATGATCAAGATCATCTATCTGTAATACTATATGTTGTGTTTGTCAGGATCCGATGGATAGAGAATACTATGTTATGGTGATTATCAATCTATTGTTTATGTGTTGTTTATGATCTTGCATGCTCTCCGTTATTAGTAGAGGCTCTGGCCAAGTTTTTACTCTTAACTCCAAGAGGGAGTATTTATGCTCGATAGTGGGTTCATGCCTCCATTGATACCTGGGATCGTGACAGTAGGTTCTAAGGTTGTGTTGTGCTGTTGCCACTAGGGATAAAACATTGATGCTATGTCTAAGGATGTAGTTGTTGATTACATTACGCACCATACTTAATGCAATTGTCTGTTGCTTTGCAACTTAATACTGAAAGGGGTTCGGATGATAACCTGAAGGTGGACTTTTTAGGCATAGATGCAGTTGGATGGCGGTCTATGTACTTTGTCGTAATGCCCTGATTAAATCTCACTATATTTATCATATCATGTATATGCATTGTTATGCCCTTTTCTATTTGTCAATTGCCCGACTGTAATTTGTTCACCCAACATGCTTTTATCTTATGGGAGAGACACCTCTAGTGAACTGTGGACCCCGGTCCTATTCTTTACATCGCATACAATCTACTGCAATACTTGTTTTACTGTTTTCTTCGCAAACAATCATCTTCCACACAATACGGTTAATCCTTTGTTACAGCAAGCCGGTGAGATTGACAACCTCACTGTTTCGTTGGGGCAAAGTACTTTGGTTGTGTTGTGCAAGTTCCACGTTGGCGCCAGAATCCCTGGTGTTGCGCCGCATCACATTTCGCCACCATCAACCTTCAACGTGCTTCTTGGCTCCTACTGGTTCGATTAAACCTTGGTTTCATACTGAGGGAAACTTGCTACTGTGCGCATCATACCTTCCACTTGGGGTTCCCAACGGACGTGTACATCTACGCGCATCAGCATCTTGTTAATAGGTTAGTGCCGGAAATCGTGTAAAAGTGCAACGAAGTGTAAAAAAACATATATGAATTGGTGTAAAACAAGCATGTAAAGCATTGTGAGCTGGGATCTAAGTACTCTAACATAGGCATAATAGATCTAATTCAATAGAACTTAGCAACTATGTTATAACATGAAGAGTAACTCAAACAAAGGATCATGAATAATAGTGCATTGAAAGCAAATGTTTGTTTATGATCAGAGTAAACATAATAAAGTGGTACTCAACATGTCCTTATGGAATAGCAAATCGTAAATGCTAGGACACCTTCAAAGTTCAAAGGGTGACTAGATACAAGTACTTTAAGAGCAAGCAATAGCACAATCATGAATCAATCAATAGTAATTTTAGGACTATGCACATTGCACTAAGAATGACAACTATGCTCTCTTAATTTGTGCATAAAGTAGAAGATGAAGACTCAACATAATAGTAAAAGAGAGACTCTTTGCAGAGTAAGCAAGATAAACAAGTTTTATAAACCTTCCAAAAAGTATGGTACTTATTAGTTTTGATCTCTCACTGCCCCTATCATAAGCATCTTGAATGGTTAAATTTAATGTGATTTAAAAATGAGCTATATGCTTGCAAATCACAAGTTGAAAATCTCATGCCCCTTGAATCCGAGTACATAAACCTCATGCTACTCAACTTAGGTCCCAAATAAGTTCTTGTCATTGTAAGTATACATGTATCATTGAGAACCGCCAACGGGGTACCTCTTGCCCGATGATATGGAGGTACTCTTGTGGAGAAATCCCATGACAAAATGACAAGACAAACAGACAGTGAGCACCTCAGCAAATTTTTATTTACTATGGGTATAGCTTTTTATTGCAAATGCTTCATAGAATGCTCACTATGGCTTAGCTGTAAATTTCCACCATGAATTATGCATGGCTTATATTAGCGGCCCAGGTGTTTCCCTAACTCGTATACAAACTCCATGAACTTATAAGTTTCCATTTTATTTCGCACCGCTAGGCATCCATAAACAAAAGAACATGACATCAACTAAATATAAGTGGAATGTCGAAATTGTTCCCCACGAAAGCATGGTTCTACTAACTCCAAAATCGCAATTTGCAAACACATAAACTTCATAAGATAGGCACAATGATCAAATTTATTAAGTACAAGAAAGTAAATGTGCCATCAAGTTCGTGAGAGCTTTACTAACTAATTTTCTCATGCCAAAATTTAATTTGGAAGATAAATAAAAACATGATGAATTACTTGGAATATCAGTAATGCTACTAGGTAGATATGGTCGACAAAAATGGAAAACTTTGTTTCATGGTGGTTGGATGCACGTGTAGAGATCATACTCAGCACAGGCGGAGGCTAGCAAAAGACTCGGAGTGACCAACTAAGAGAGCAATAATGGTCATAATCATGCATAGCGACAAAACATTACCAGTCAAAGAATAAAGTGATATTACAAGTAAAAAACTAAATGATCATAGATGCTTCGGTTGAATGGTTACAGTCATAACATGGTGTAAGCATGCACCAAGTCAACCCAATAAAGCATCAAAGGAGCATACCACAATATTATGCTTTTATGATAGAAACAACACATGGTTCTTTCAATGACACATTGTGCACTCGCAGCCATTTGAAACAAGTCATGCTACAACAATAAATACTAAGCATATGACAAGAATAACATCCAACATGACATGCCAAAGTCTATGCCACAGTCTAGACAAGCTCCTTTTTGCATCACTATAGTCATGAAATATTTTACTCGTATCCAACACAAATTAACTTATTTGAAACAACTCTCAGAGATGAAATACATATGGACCAGAGAGCTAATCATTCAAATAAAAAATACTAACTAGCTCTAAATAAAATTCAAGTGAAAGAACAAGAGCTAAACGCGGTACCAGAAAACTAGAACACTCGCAGAACAATAACAGCGAAAACTAGAGCGTTCTATGCAATTAAAAAGGAGCGGGTATTTCTCCAAAACAAATGTTCCCGGATTCAACATATGCTACAGCAAACAAAACAAAACTAAGCAAAAAAGTACGCTCCAAGAACAACACATAGTGTATGAAACGATAAAAATATAGCACATAGAGAGATGACCTATTGCTTTGTTGATGAAGAGGGGATGCATTGGACATCCCCAAGCTTTGACGCTTGTACCTCTTGAATATGTCTTGGGGTGCAGGGGCATCCCCAAGCTTGAGATTTTGTCCATTCTTCATCTCATCACATCATTCTTCTCTCCACTTGAAAACTTCCTTCATACAAAACTGATACGTCTCAAACGTATCTATAATTTCTTATGTTCCATGCTACTTTTATGACAATACTTGAATGTTTTATACATACTTTACAGCATTATTATACATTTTCCGGCACTAACCTATTAACAAGATGCCGAAGTGCCAGTTGCTGTTTTCTGCTGTTTTTGGTTTCAGAAATCCTAGTAAGGAAATATTCTCGGAATTGGACGAAATCAACGCCCAGGGTCCTATTTTTCCACGAAGCTTCCAGAAGACCGGAGGGATAACGAAGTGGGGCCACGAGGTGGCCAGACCACAGGGCGGTGCGGCCCAGGCCCTGGCCGCGCGGCCCTATGGTCTGGGCCCCTCGCGTCGCCCCCTGACCTACCCTTCCGCCTACAAATAGCCTTCGTCGCGAAACCCCCTGTACCGAGAGCGACGATACGGAAAACATTACTGAGAGGCCGCCGCCGCCAATCCCATCTCGGGGGATTCAGGAGATCGCCTCCGGTACCCTGCTGGAGAGGGGAATCATCACCGGAGGGGATCTACATCATCATGCCCGCCTCCGGATTGATGCGTGAGTAGTTCATCCTTGGACTATGGGTCCATAGCAGTAGCTAGATGGTTGTCTTCTCCACATGTGCTATCATTGTTTAGATCTTGTGAGCTGCCTAACATGACCAAGATCATCTACTTGTAATGCTACATGTTGTGTTTGGTGGGATCTGATGAATCTAGAATATTATGTCAAGTTGATTATCAATCTATCATATATGTGTTGTTTATGTTCTTGCATGCTCTCCGTTGCTAGTAGAGGCTCTGGCCAAGTTGATACTTGTAACTCCAAGAGGGAGTAATTATGCTCGATAGTGGGTTCATGCCTCCATTTAATCTGGGACAGTGGCAGAAAGTTCTAAGGTTGTGGATGTGCTGTTGCTACTAGGGATAAAACATTGATGCTTTGTCTAACACTACAAGAAAAGTTGCCATGGCCGACGAAGTTGAAGTCGCGCCGTGGTTGCTGGTGTACCATGGCCGACGATTTTGGTCCCTCCGTGGTGCATGTCAAAACTTTTTTTTTCTCGTTTTTGAGGCCACCTTGTTGGAGATATGCCCAAGAGGCAATAATAAAAGTGGTTATTATATATCTTTATGTTTATGATAAAAGTTTATATACCATGCTATAATTGTATTAACTGAAACATTGATACATGTGTGATATGTAAACAAACAAAGAGTCCCTAGTAAGCCTCTTAACTAGCTTGTTGATTAATAGATGATTAGTTTCATAATCATGAACATTGGATGTTATTAATAACAAGGTTATATCATTGTATGAATGATGTAATGGACACACCCAATTAAGCGTAGCATAAGATCACGTCATTAAGTTATTTGCTATAAGCTTTCAATACATAGTTACCTAGTCCTTATGACCATGAGATCATGTAAATCACTTATACCGGAAAGGTACTTTGATTACATCAAACGCCACTGCGTAAATGGGTGGTTATAAAGGTGGGATTAAGTATCCGGAAAGTATGAGTTGAGGCATATGGATCAATAGTGGGATTTGTCCATCCCGATGACGGATAGATATACTCTGGGCCCTCTCGGTGGAATGTCGTCTAATGTCTTGCAAGCATATGAATAAGTTCATAAGAGACCACATACCACGGTACGAGTAAAGAGTACTTGTCAGGAGACGAGGTTGAACAAGGTATAGTGTGATACCGATGATCAAACCTCGGACAAGTAAAATATCGCGTGACAAAGGGAATTGGTATCGTATGTGAATGGTTCATTCGATCACTAAAGTCATCGTTGAATATGTGGGAGCCATTATGGATCTCCAGATCCCGCTATTGGTTATTGGTCGGAGTGAGTACTCAACCATGTCCGCATAGTTCACGAACCGTAGGGTGACACACTTAAAGTTGGATGTTGAAATGGTAGAACTTGAATATGGAATGGAGTTCGAATATTTGTTCGGAGTCCCGGATGTGATCCCGGACATCACGAGGAGTTCCGGAATGGTCCGGAGAATAAGATTCATATATAGGATGTCATTTTATGTGAATAAAATGATGCGGAAGGTTCTATGGAAGGTTCTAGAAGGTTCTAGAAAAGTCCGGAAGAAACCACCAAGGAAGGTGGAGTCCACATGGGACTCCACCTCCATGGCCGGCCAACCCTAGTGGGGGAGGAGTCCCAAGTGGACTCCCCTTAGGGGGCCGGCCAACCCCCCTATGGAAGGTGGAATTCCCACCTCTAGTGGGAGGGAAGGTTTCCCACCATATGGAAGGTTTTGGGTTCGGGTCTTATTCGAAGACTTGTAGTCCAACACTTGGGGCTTCCACCTATATATAGAGGGCCAAGGGGAGGGGGCCGGCCACACCAAAGCCTCAAGCTTGGCCGCCCCCCATAGTGGCCGGCCACCCCCTCTCCCCAAACCCTAGCGCCCCGCTCCTCCACCATATCCCGCACGCTTAGCGAAGCTCCGCCGGATTTCTCCACCGCCACCGACACCACGCCGTCGTGCTGTCGGATTCAAGAGGAGCTACTACTTCCGCTGCCCGCTGGAACGGGGAGGTGGACGTCGTCTTCATCAACAACCGAACGTGTGACCGAGTACGGAGGTGCTGCCCGTTCGTGGCGCCGGAACCGATCGTGATCAAGATCTTCTACGCGCTTTTGCAAGCGGCAAGTGAACGTCTACCGCAGCAACAAGAGCCTCCTCTTGTAGGCTTTGGAATCTCTTCAAGGGTGAGTCTCGACAATCCCCTCGTTGCTACCGTCTTCTAGATTGCATCTTGGCTTGGATTGCGTGTTCGCCGTAGGAAATTTTTTGTTTTCTATGCTACGTTATCCTACAGTGGTATCAGAGCCGTGTCTATGCATAGATGGTTGCACGAGTAGAACACAATGGTTTGTGGGCGTTGATGCTCTTGTTATCTTTAGTTGAGTACTTTGCATCTTTGTGGCATAGTGGGATGAAGCGGCTCGGGCTAACTTTACATGACCGCGTTCATGAGATTTGCTCCACGCTTGACATGCAACTTGTATTGCATAAGTGGCTTTGCGGGTGTCTTGTCTCTCCTACTATAGTGAAGATTCAATTTACTCTTCTATTGACAACACTAGTATCACCGTTGTGGTTCATGTTCGTAGGTAGATTGGATCTTGCTCGAAAACCCTAAACCACGTAAAATATGCAAACCAAATTAGAGAACGTCTAACTTGTTTTTGCAGGGTTTGGTGATGTGATATGGCCATAATGTGATGATGAATATGTATGAGATGATCATTATTGTATTGTGGCAACCGGCAGGAGCCTTATGGTTGTCTTTAAATTTCATGTTGAGTAGTATTTCAAAGTAGTTGTAATAGTTGCTACATGGAGGACGATCATGAAGACGGCGCCATTGACCTTGGTGCTTCGCCGACGATGATGGAGATCATGCCCGTTGATGATGGAGATCATGTCCGTACTTTGGAGATGAAGATCAAAGGCGCAAAGACAAAAGGGCCATATCATATCACATATGAACTGCATGTGATGTTAATCCTTTTATGCATCTTATTTTGCTTAGATCGCGACGGTAGCATTATAAGATGATCCCTCTCACTAAAATCTCAAGATAATAAAGTGTTCATCCTTAGTAGCACCGTTATCAAGTCTTATCGTTTCGAAGCATCTCGTGATGATCGGGTGTGATAGATTCGATAAGTACATATAACGGGTGCAAGACAGTTTTGCACATGCGGATACTAAGGTGGCCTTGACGAGCCTAGCATGTAAAGACATGGTCTCGGAACACGTGATACCGAAAGGTAGAGCATGAATCATATGATTGATATGATGAACACTTTGAGTGTTCGCCATTGAAATTACATCTTGTCTCGTGATGATCGGGCATAGGTGTGATGGATTTGGTTCGTGTGATCACTAAGACAATGCGAGGGATATTGTTTTGAGTGGGAGTTCACCTAGATTTTTAATTATGTAGAATTAAAATTTGAACTCAATTTGTCATAAACTTAGTCTAAACTATTGCAAATATGTTGTAGATATGGCGTCCTCAATCAATTTTAACCAGTTCCTAGAGAAAGAAAAACTTAAGAGCAACGGTAGCAACTTCACCGACTGGTTCCGTCATGTGAGGATCTTCCTCAATGGCGGAAATCTGCAATATGTGCTTGATGCACCGCTAGGTGACCCTCCTGCAGAAACTGAAACCGATGAAGTAAAGAATGTTTACGCAACTCGGAAAACTCGGTACTCTCAAGTTCAGTGTGCCATCTTATGCAGTCTGGAATCCGATCTTCAAAAACGTTTTGAGCACCACGATCCTCATGAGTTGATAAAAGAGTTGAAGACTATTTTTGAGACTCATGCGGCCGTGGAATGCTATGAAGCATCGAAACACTTTTTCAGCTGTATGATGGAAGAAGGCAGCTCCATTAGTGAGCACATGCTCATTATGACCGGGCATGCGAAGAAACTCAGTGACTTGGGAATAGTGATTCCTAACAGACTGGGGATTAATCGTGTCCTTCAATCACTGCCACCAAGTTACAAGAACTTTGTGATGAACTACAATATGCAGAACATGAACAAGGAGTTTCCTGAACTCTTTGGCATGCTAAAAGCTGCTGAGATTGAGATCAAGAAAGAGCACCAAGTGTTGATGGTCAACAAGACCACCAGTTTCAAGAAACAGGGCAAGTCTAAGGGAAAATTCAAGAAGGGTGGCAAGAAAGCTGCCACGCCTCCTATGAAACCTAAGAACGGCCCTAAGCCTGATGCTGAGTGCTATTACTGCAAGGAGAAGGGACACTGGAAGCGTAATTGCTCCAAGTATTTGGCGGATCTGAAGAGCGGCCTTGTCAAGAAGAAGAAAGAAGGTATATCTGATATACATGTTATAGATGTTTATCTCACTAGTTCTCGTTCTAGTACCTGGGTATTTGATACTGGTTCGGTTGCTCATATTTGTAACTCGAAACAGGAACTAAAGAATAAACGACAACTGCTGAAAGATGAAGTGACGATGCGCGTTGGAAACGGATCCAAGGTCAATGTGATCGCAGTCGGGACACTTCCTCTACATCTACCTTCGGGATTAGTTTTAAGCCTAAATAATTGTTATTATGTACCCGCGTTGAGCATGAACATTATATCAGGATCTTGTTTAATGCAAGACGGTTATTCATTCAAGTCTGAGAATAATGGTTGTTCTATTTTTATGAATAATATCTTTTATGGTCGAGCACCACAAAAGAATGGCTTATTTCTGTTAGATCTCGATAGTAGTAATACGCATATACATAACATTGATGCTAAGCGAATTAAATTGAATGATAATTCTACTTATATGTGGCACTGCTGCCTTGGTCATATTGGAGTGAAACGCATGAAGAAACTCCATACCGATGGATTACTTGAATCACTTGACTTTGAGTCACTTGATAGATGCGAAGCATGTCCGATGGGAAAAATGACTAAGACTCCATTCTCGGGTATGATGGAGCGAGCCATCGACTTATTGGAAATCATACACGGATGTATGTGGACCAATGAGTGTAGCATCGCGCGGTGGTTATCGTTATGTTCTAACCTTCACAGATGATTTGAGTAGATATGGGTATATCTATTTAATGAAACATAAATCCGAAACTTTCGAGAAGTTTAAGGAATTCCAAAGTGAAGTAGAAAATCAACGTAACAAGAAGATTAAATTTCTACGATCTGATCGCGGAGGTGAATATCTGAGTTATGAGTTTGGCATGCATTTAAAGAAATGCGGAATACTTTCACAATTGACACCGCCGGGAACACCACAACGAAACGGTGTGTCCGAACGTCGTAATCGAACTCTCTTAGATATGGTTCGTTCTATGATGTCTCTTACTGATTTGCCGTTATCATTTTGGAGTTATGCATTAGAGACAGCCGCATTCACTTTAAATAGAGCACCATCAAAATCCGTTGAAACGACGCCGTATGAATTATGGTTTAATATGAAACCTAAGCTGTCGTTCCTAAAAGTTTGGGGTTGCGAAGCCTATGTAAAAAGGTTACAACCGGACAAGCTAGAACCCAAAGCGGAGAAATGCGTCTTCATAGGATACCCTAAGGAAACTATAGGGTACACTTTCTATCACAGATCCGAAGGCAAGATCTTTGTTGCTAAGAACGGAACCTTTCTTGAGAAAGAATTTCTCACTAAAGAAGTGACTGGAAGAAAAGTAGAACTCGATGAGATTGAAGAATCTCTACTCGTTGATCGCAGTAGCGCGCATCGAAAATGTTCCTGTACCACCTACACCGGCAACAGAGGAAGCTAATGATAATGATCATGAAACTTCAAATGAGACAGCTACTGAACCTCGCAGATCGACAAGGGATCGTGCCACTCCAGATTGGTATGATCCTTGTCTAAATGTCATGATTGTGGATAACAATGATGAAGACCCTGCGACGTATGAAGAAGCGATGATGAGCCCAGATTCCAACAAATGGCAAGAAGCCATGAAATCCGAAATGGGATCCATGTATGATAACAAAGTATGGACTTTGGTAGACTTACCTGATAGCCGCAAGGCTGTCGAGAATAAATGGATCTTCAAAAGAAAAACAGATGCTGATGGTAATATTACTGTCTATAAAGCTCGACTTGTCGCAAAGGGTTTTCGACAAATTCAAGGTGTTGACTACGATGAGACTTTCTCACCTGTAGCGAAGCTAAAATTTGTGAGGATTTTGTTAGCAATAGCTGCATTTTTCGATTATGAGATTTGGCAGATGGATGTCAAAACGGCGTTCCTTAATGGAGATATTGAGGAAGAGTTGTATATGGTACAACCCAAAGGTTTTGTCGATCCTAAAAATGCTGACAAAGTATGCAAACTTCAGCGTTCAATCTATGGACTGAAGCAAGCATCGAGAAGTTGGAACCGACGCTTTGATAAGGTGATCAAAGACTTCGGGTTTATACAGTGTCATGGAGAGGCCTGTATTTACAAGAAAGTGAGTGGGAGCTCTGTAGCATTCCTGATATTATATGTAGATGACATATTATTGATTGGGAATGATATAGAACTATTAAGCAGTGTAAAGGGTTATTTGAATAATAGTTTTTCAATGAAAGACCTTGGTGAAGCATCATATATATTAGGCATCAAGATTTATAGAGATAGATCAAGACGTCTAATAGGGCTATCACAGAGTACATACCTGGACAAGATTCCGAAAAAGTTTAGAATGGACGAAAGTAAGAAAGGATTCTTACCTATGTTACTGTGCAAGGTCTTGAGTAAGACTCAAGGACCGGCTACGGCAGAAGAAAGAGAAAGGATGAGTCAGATCCCCTATGCCTCGGCAAAGAGGCTCTATCATGTATGCCATGCTATGTACAAGACCGGATATAGCACATGCTGTTAGTTTAACTAGCAGATATCAAAGTGATCCAGGAATAGAACACTGGACAGCGGTCAAGAATATCCTGAAGTACTTGAAAAGAACTAAGGATATGTTTCTTTGTTATGGAGGTGACCAAGAGCTCGTTGTAACAAGTTACACCGATGCAAGTTGGAACACTGATCCTGATGACTCTAAGTCACAATCTGGGTACGTGTTTATATTGAATGGTGCTGCGAAGTCGGGCAAGCTCGAAGCAGTGCACGGTGGCGAAATCCTCAACAGAATCGGAGTACATAGCGGCTTCAGAGGCTTCATCAGAAGCGGTATGGATGAAGAGGTTCATTGTAGAGCTCGGTGTGGTTCCTAGTGCATTGGACCCACTAGTCATCTTTGTGACAACATGGGTGCCATTGCCAATGCACAAGAACCAAGGTCACACAAGAGGCTGAAGCATATCAAGCTGCGTTACCACTCGATTCGCGAGTACATCGAAGATGGAGAAGTAAAGATTTGCAAAGTACACACTGATCTGAATGTAGCAGATCCGTTGACTAAAGCTCTCCCTAGGGCAAAGCATGACCAACACCAGAATGCCATGGGTGTTAGGTACCTTACAATGTAATCTAGATTATTGACTCTAGTGCAAGTGGGAGACTGTTGGAGATATGCCCAAGAGGCAATAATAAAAGTGGTTATTATATATCTTTATGTTTATGATAAAAGTTTATATACCATGCTATAATTGTATTAACTGAAACATTGATACATGTGTGATATGTAAACAAACAAAGAGTCCCTAGTAAGCCTCTTAACTAGCTTGTTGATTAATAGATGATTAGTTTCATAATCATGAACATTGGATGTTATTAATAACAAGGTTATATCATTGTATGAATGATGTAATGGACACACCCAATTAAGCGTAGCATAAGATCACGTCATTAAGTTATTTGCTATAAGCTTTCAATACATAGTTACCTAGTCCTTATGACCATGAGATCATGTAAATCACTTATACCGGAAAGGTACTTTGATTACATCAAACGCCACTGCGTAAATGGGTGGTTATAAAGGTGGGATTAAGTATCCGGAAAGTATGAGTTGAGGCATATGGATCAATAGTGGGATTTGTCCATCCCGATGACGGATAGATATACTCCGGGGCCCTCTCGGTGGAATGTCGTCTAATGTCTTGCAAGCATATGAATAAGTTCATAAGAGACCACATACCACGGTACGAGTAAAGAGTACTTGTCAGGAGACGAGGTTGAACAAGGTATAGTGTGATACCGATGATCAAACCTCGGACAAGTAAAATATCGCGTGACAAAGGGAATTGGTATCGTATGTGAATGGTTCATTCGATCACTAAAGTCATCGTTGAATATGTGGGAGCCATTATGGATCTCCAGATCCCGCTATTGGTTATTGGTCGGAGTGAGTACTCAACCATGTCCGCATAGTTCACGAACCGTAGGGTGACACACTTAAAGTTGGATGTTGAAATGGTAGAACTTGAATATGGAATGGAGTTCGAATATTTGTTCGGAGTCCCGGATGTGATCCCGGACATCACGAGGAGTTCCGGAATGGTCCGGAGAATAAGATTCATATATAGGATGTCATTTTATGTGAATAAAATGATGCGGAAGGTTCTATGGAAGGTTCTAGAAGGTTCTAGAAAAGTCCGGAAGAAACCACCAAGGAAGGTGGAGTCCACATGGGACTCCACCTCCATGGCCGGCCAACCCTAGTGGGGGAGGAGTCCCAAGTGGACTCCCCCTTAGGGGGCCGGCCACCCCCCCTATGGAAGGTGGAATTCCCACCTCTAGTGGGAGGGAAGGTTTCCCACCATATGGAAGGTTTTGGGTTCGGGTCTTATTCGAAGACTTGTAGTCCAACACTTGGGGCTTCCACCTATATATAGAGGGCCAAGGGGAGGGGGCCGGCCACACCAAAGCCTCAAGCTTGGCCGCCCCCCATAGTGGCCGGCCACCCCCTCTCCCCAAACCCTAGCGCCCCGCTCCTCCACCATATCCCGCACGCTTAGCGAAGCTCCGCCGGATTTCTCCACCGCCACCGACACCACGCCGTCGTGCTGTCGGATTCAAGAGGAGCTACTACTTCCGCTGCCCGCTGGAACGTGGAGGTGGATGTCGTCTTCATCAACAACCGAACGTGTGACCGAGTACGGAGGTGCTGCCCGTTCGTGGCGCCGGAACCGATCGTGATCAAGATCTTCTACGCGCTTTTGCAAGCGGCAAGTGAACGTCTACCGCAGCAACAAGAGCCTCCTCTTGTAGGCTTTGGA
Source organism: Lolium perenne (assembly GCF_019359855.2). NCBI lineage: Eukaryota > Viridiplantae > Streptophyta > Magnoliopsida > Poales > Poaceae > Lolium > Lolium perenne. Next base: position 69,139,294 of record NC_067248.2, on the reverse strand, counting down.
ATCTTTTCAAGGGTGAGTCTCGACAATCCCCTCGTTGCTACCGTCTTCTAGATTGCATCTTGGCTTGGATTGCGTGTTCGCCGTAGGAAAATTTTTGTTTTCTATGCTACGTTATCCTACACACCTAGCCCGACGAAAGCGGCCAAAACGTGGCGTATGGTGGCCCGGGACGTGGTGCATCTCGAAATCTCGGGTTCGCCGGCCGAGTCAACGCAAATCCGCACCGCCGAGGGATGTAGGGCCCAGATGGCAGCCTCTCTGGCATTGTTTTTTTTCTACATCGCGCCATCTCGTTCAACGTTCTCCGATCGAGCCGTTTACGATGCAGGATCATGGGTCCCGCATGTCATCCTCTATGAACCAAAATTCTTTCTATTCTTGGATTTTTTTTGACCCCCTGATTTCTGGCTACTTCCTTTTTCTTTTGATCCCTTGCCGCCTTGGAAACGTTGAGACCGCTGCTGCTAAATGGGACCCGCATGTCATCCTCTATGTGCAATCAACTTTCTTTTCTTGGAGTTTTTTTTGGCACCTCAAATTTGGTCACTTGCCTTTTTCTTTCGATCCCCTGCCGCCTCTCAAACGGTGATACCGCTGCTGCTAACTGGGACCCGCATGTCATCCTCTATGTACTATAAAACTTTCTTTTCCTGGATTATTTTTGGCACCTCAAATTTGGTCACTTGCCTTTTTCTTTCGATCCCCTGCCGCCTCTCAAACGGTGATACCGCTGCTGCTAACTGGGGCCCGCATGTCATCCTCTATGTACTATAAAACTTTCTTTTCTTGAATTATTTTTGGCACCTCATATTTGGTCACTTACCTTTTTCTTTCGATCCCCTGCCGCCTCTCAAACGGTGATACCGCTGCTGCTAAATGGGACCCGCATGTCATCCTCTATGTACTATAAAACTTTCTTTTCTTGAATTATTTTTGGCTCCTCATATTTTTTCACTTGCCTTTTTCTTTCGATCCCCTGCCGCCTCTCAAACGGTGATACCGCTGCTGCTAAATGGGACCCGCATGTCATCCTCTATGTACTATAAAACTTTCTTTTCTTGAATTATTTTTGGCTCCTCATATTTGGTCACTTGACTTTTTCTTTCGATCCCCTGCTGCCTCTCAAACAGTGATACCGCTGCTGCTAAATGGGACCCGCATGTCATCCTCTATGTACTATAAAACTTTCTTTTCTTGGATTTTTTCAGCACCTCATATTTGGTCACTTGACTTTTTCTTTCGATCCCCTGCTGCCTCTCAAACAGTGATACCGCTGCTGCTAAATGGGACCCGCATGTCATCCTCTATGTACTATAAAACTTTCTTTTCTTGAATTATTTTTGGCTCCTCATATTTTTTCACTTGCCTTTTTCTTTCGATCCCCTGCCGCCTCTCAAACGGTGATACCGCTGCTGCTAAATGGGACCCGCATGTCATCCTCTATGTACTATAAAACTTTCTTTTCTTGGAGTTTTTTTTGGCACCTCATATTTGGTAACTTGACTTTTTCTTTCGATCTCATGCCACGTTTGAAACGTTGAGGTACCTGCTGGCTCATGGGACCCACATGTCATCCTCTATGTGCTATAAAAGTTTCCTTTGTTGGATTTTTTTTCACCCTCTGATTTTTGGCTTGCCTTTTTCTTTTGATCCCCTGCCCCCTTTGAAACGTTGAGTAAGCTGTTGGTTCAAGGGACCCGCATGTCATCCTCTATGTCCATCAACTTTCTTTTCTTGGATTTTTTTTCACCCCCTAATTACTAGCTACTTTCTTTTTCTTTTGATCTCAAGCCGCATTACAAACATTGAGACCGCTGCTGCAAAATGGGACCCACATGTCATCCTCTATGTACAATAAATCTTGGATTATTTTTGGCTCCTGATATTTGGTCACTTGCCTTTTTCTTTCGATCTCATGCCGCCTTTGAAACGTTGAGTAAGCTGCTGGCTCATGGGTCCCGCATGTCATCCTCTACGAACAATAAAAGTTTCCTTTCTTGGAGTTATTTTTTACCCCTAATTTCTGGCTATTTGCCTTTTTCTTTTGATCCCCTGCCCCCGTTGAAACGATGAGGACGCTGTTGGCAGGTCGGTCCCACATGTCATCCTCTATGAACAATAAAAGTTTCCTTTGGTGGATTTATTTTTGACCCCTAATTAATTTCTGGCTATTTCCTTTATTTTTCTTTTGATCCCCTGCCGCCTTGGAATTGTTGAGAATGCTGCTGCCTCATTTTTCTTTTGGTCCTGTGCCGCCTTGGAAACGTTGAGACCGCTGCTACAAAATGGGACCCGCATGTCATCCTCTATGTACAATAAAGTTTCTTTTCTTGGATTATTTTTGGCTCCTGATATTATGTCACTTGCCTTTTTCTTTCGATCTCATGCCGACTTTGAAACGTTGAGGATGCTGCTGCCTCATGGGTCCCGCATGTCATCCTCTCAGAACGATAAATGTTTTCTTTTCTTGTATTTTTTTACCAACTGATTTTTGGCTTTTTTTATTTTCGATCCCCTGCCGCCTTTGAAACGTTGACTCCGCTGCTGGCTCATGGGTCCCCGATGTCAGCCTCCCCGTACAAGAAACATGTGATATTTTATTTTGCAGACAATAAACGTTGTATTTCGCTCTGAGCTATTGCAAACGGATAAATTTAATCTTTATATCTACATAAACAAACTTATATGTTGAATCTCCTTGTTTTTTGTTTTTGCGAAGCATAGGACTTTCCTGTTTTTTTTTTGAGAAAAATCCGACCTTTCCTGTTTTGGAGTGGGCTGAAATTGTACGAGTCAAAAGGCCCAGCAGTATAGTTCGAAGGCCCAGATGTCCAGATATAGCCCAATTAAAATCTTTCTTTTCTTGGATTTTTTTCACACCCTGATTTCTGGCTACTTCATTTTTCTTTCGGTCCTGTGCCGCCTTGGAAGCGTTGAGACCGCTGCTACAAAATGGGACCCGCATGTCATCCTCTATGTACAATAAAGTTTCTTTTCTTGGATTATTTTTGGCTCCTGATATTATGTCACTTGACTTTTTCTTTCAATCTCATGCCGACTTTGAAACGTTGAGGAAGCTGCTGGCTCATGGGTCCCGCATGTCATCCTCTATGAACAATAAAAGTTTTCTTTGTTGGATTTATTTTTTTCCCCTAATTTCTGGCTATTTGTCTTTTTCTTTTGATCCCCTGCCCCCTTTGAAACGATGACGACGCAGCTGGCAAGTCGGTCCCACATGTCATCCTCTATGAACAATAAAAGTTTCCTTTGATGGATTTATTTTTTACCCTAATTAATTTCTGGCTATTTCCTTTTTTATTTTGATCCCCTGCCGCCTTGAAATAGTTGAGGATGCTGCTGCCTCATGGGTCCCGCATGTCATCCTCTCAGAAAGGTAAATGTTTCTTTTCTTGAATTTGTTTACCAACTGATTTTTGGCTTATTTTTTCTTTCGATCTCCTGCCACCTTTAAAACGTTGACGACGCTGCTGGCTCATGGGTCCCCAATGTCAGCCTCCCCATACTGCAAATCCTCTTTCTGCAAAGGTTGTATTTCTAGATAGATAAGGTGGATTCGAATCTGCCATGGTTCAGGCAGCTCAGGTAAGCCTTCTTGCACTAATTAATGGAAGTAGTGTATCGCAAGGTCAAGACATGTGGCTCAGTGTAATGAATCTATATGAATCATGTTGTGGGTTCAATCTGATAGTTCTCTAACAGGTCAGCCAAAATAGAAATTAAGTTTTTTTCTAAAAGGGAAATGCAAATTAAGATGAACACAAACATTAGTTATCATAATAGCTGATCATACATACATACTTGCTAAGAGCAAAAGCTTGCCAGAGTTTTACCACCCATACAATTAATTAGCAGCTCAGATAAGATAACCTTATATAAGTATAACTACAAATGCATTTGCTAAGGGCTCATGGGACAACAGAACTAGACAACCGCGAACTTTATGACCCGCATGTCACAAAGCGGCATCGAAAGATCTTGACCTTCAACTTTGATCCAATGCGAAGTTTGGCACCGTCAATGAACTTTTTCCACCTGGAAGTAACAGCCAAGCGGCCATCTCTGTGGACTGACAGAGTACCGTCCCTCCACGGTGAGACCTTCACTCTCCATGACGAGGGATATCTTGCCCCTTCGGCCAGCATTGAGATCCTTGGAGATACTTTTAGGCAATTTCTGATTCAAAGCAAGAGATACCACCAAAAATTAGTCAATGGCACCAATGCACTGAACCATGTGAGACTTTGAGCAGAGAAGACATCAAGATAAGAGCAGTTATGCTGTCATATACTCACGAACATAGCCTTCAGATGCGTCCTGGTCACCACACGGGTGGCCACAAAGCAATGAGCCGAGACCTCGGTGATCCGTGGGGCAGGTGCATGAGCCTGGGCTGGTACACGAGCCGGTGCCGATGCAGTGAGACCGCCGGGTGTGTGAAACGGTGCCTCTAGAGGAACCGGTGCCGATGCAGGAGATCGTTGGGCAGGTGCAAGAACGGTGCAGCTAGAGGAACCGTGCCGATGCAGGAGCTCGCTGGGCATGTGTAGTATATGGGGCCTCTACAGAACCAATGCTGATGTAGGGGACTGCTGGGTAGATGCAAGAACGGAGCTGGTACAGAACCGGTGCCGATGCAGGAGAGTGGGAAGCCGGTGCCGGTGCCGGTGTGGTTGCCCTTTGTGACATCCGCTCCCGTTCCGTCGTGGGATCTGCAGCTTTGATCATGTTAAACCCAGCAAGCTAGAACAGAGGGAATGGTTTAGAACAACCGCTCGTAATGCGCTTATCAAAAGATATGAGTAGAAAAAAGTTACATATTATATATTTGGAAGTGTCTCCAACTCGTAAGCGCTACGTATATCCGCCCGTTTGAGTTTCGATCCTCACTCGTCGCCCTTCTTCGGACCGTAGTCAAAAGCAAACTTTCTCCAATCATGTCCATACAAATATGTGATGGCCTGCGTCTTGTAGACATACACCTCATAGACCGTGTAGGTGTTCATCAATTTGCCATTGCCATGCATAGTGAAAGATCCTTCATGCGGACACATCTGGTTAATCATTGGACGAAGTTCACAAGGTACAGTCTGCATGTGAAAATTGATACAAATGTAAGAAGCAGGAAGACTAAAAACAAGACTTTACTATATGCCAATTCATGCTAAACCACTGAGAATACATACCTGTAACTCGATGAAGGAGCTACTAGAAAGGTAGATAGAGCCATAGGAGGTGTTATATGCGGGGTATGTACATGGGCCCGCCATATTCCCGCAAGCTCGGCATCGGGATGGTGAAGGAAACATGGGAGGTACTACTGGTGCGTAGCGCTGAACGTAAGTGGAAGAATTAGGTTGTGTAAAGTGCATAGTTCAGAGCAATGCAAATGTTGACAAGCAAGTGCATAACACTATGTTACAAACTGAACAGTGAAAAATTAGTGTATGATGAATATAAGCATGCTAATTTGGTGTTTCCGAATTCCAAAAAGCATTAGACAGAGCCAGTGATAATATCAGACATAAATCATGGCATGTATATGTGGCTTAAGAAAATATACCCGAACCCTTGGATGGTTACGGCCCGGCTGATCCTTGGACTTGAGCTTATATAAGCATCCAGAAGGTGGGGCTGACAGTAACTTGGTGGCAGCCTCTGCAGATGCCTCATCAGCAGCTAGCTTGCAATCCTTTTGACCAATGAAGGCTTAGCGTTTACCAGCATATAAAAATTGAAGAGCAACAGACATCAGCAGTGATATATAAAATGAATCTATGAGACACTGATGCATATAGTGCTGGATGTAAGTGGAAGAATAGGTGTGTGTGTTTCTGAACTATTGGTAAGCATTAGACAAAGCCGGCAATAAACAGACAAAAATCAAATCATGTATGAGGATTAAGAAAATATACCTGCATCGAAAAGGGTACCACCCAGCTGGCCCGTGGCCTTGTGCTTGAGGAGGTTTTCGTAAGATGGTGGCAGCACCATCGTCTTCACAGCAGCCTCATCAGGATCATTTTTTATCCATTTGAGTAGAGGAACAGAAGTTTCATCCTGCATATGAATAGCAACAGAACTCATCATTGATATTTAATAAATCTATGAGATAGACTGATGCAAATAGTGCGGGGTGTAAGTGGAAGAATAGGGTTGTGCATAGAGAACAGTTGACAACAATGCAAATGATTACAAAAGAAGCCAATGGAAATCAACAGTTTATATACTGGATGAGACAGACTGAAAAGTGAAAAATTAGTGTATGATGATTGTAAGCAAACGCAGTGTTTCTGAACTTTTGGTAAGCATTAGACAAAGCCAACAGTAATTAAACAGATAATAATGAAATCATGTATGTGGATTAAGAAAATATACCAGATTCATTAAAAGGTCACCACCCAGCTGGCCCATGGCCTCGTGCTTGTAGAGGTTTTCGAAAGATGGTGCCGGCACCATCGTCCTCACAGCAGCCTCATTAGCCCCATTTTGCATCCACTTGAGTAAAGGCGCAGCAGCTTTCAGCCGCATAAGAATGGGAACAGATCTCAAGAAAGTGATATTGAATGACTCGAGATGATCGATGCATATAGTGCTAGATGTAAGTGGAAGGGTATGGCCGTGTATGGACAATAGTTCACAACAATGCAAGGGTGTGTTCGGTTCTGAAACAACGTGGAATGGAATGGAATGGTTCCATTTCAAAGGAATGGAATGGTTACATTTTTGTTCGGTTGGGAAAAATGGAGAGCAGAAGAGATCGAGGTTAAACTAACCAATTGTCTCAAAATTGTAATTAACAATTGCAAATGACATTTTAATCTCAAAGTCGTAATTAACAGCGCCTAATGGTGCTCTTTTAATCTAAAAATCGAAATTAACATCATTTTATGTTGGGTTAGGGGAACTGGAGTAGATGAACATTACTGTATGATGATTGTAAGCAAACGAATTTGGTGTTTCTAAACTTTTGGCTTCGAGATCTTATGGGTTTCAACTCTAGCCTACCCCAACTTGTTTGGGACTGAAAGGCTTGGTTGTTGTTGTTGTTGTTGTAAACTTTTGGCAAGCATAGAAAAAACCGACAATAAACAGAGAAAAATCAAGGCATGTTTTGTGGATTAAGAAAATATACCATATTCATTAAAAGATCACCACCCAGCTGGTGCGTGGCCTTGTGCTTGTAGAGGCATTTAGAAGATGGGGGCGGCATCAACATACTGGCAGCCTGATCAGCCGCAGTTTTGATCTTCCTTTTGAGTAAAGGCCCTAAAGTTTCAGTCTGCATATGAATAGCAAAACAAAAGGCAGACCTCAGCAGTGATATTGAATTACTGTATGAGATAGACTGATGCATATAGTGGATGCTCTTAGCCTTTTGCAGCGTGAACACTAGCTATGGACAGACAAAAAAACTAGTTAACTCAGCTTTGTCTAGATATGAATGTACTACCACCATCCAAAAGCTTAAGCCTTATTTATTTTTGAGAAATCAAAACAAGCAAAGTTTGACCAAAATTTTAGAACATTCTATCAACAAATATAATACTGTGTAGATACCGTAGGAAAATATATTTTATTATCTATTTAATGATATTAATTTTGTATTTTGCATGTTACTGATTTTTGGTAAAAGCTTAGTCAAACATGGTATAGTTTGACTTTCTAAAAATAATATAAGCCCAAAGCTTTGGGATGGAGTGCGTAGTATCTAGAGCTAAAACACATCTAGATACATCCGTATCTACAGATAGTTGAGTCAATTAATTTGGATCCGAGGGAGTATCAGATTCAGACTACATCATGGTAAGTTGGTTAAAAAATTACCCCTGGGCGGTCCCTGCCCAGCTCGGCAGTGGCATTTCGCTTCTTGTGCTGCAGATCGGGCCATGCTCCTGCAGCAGGTGGGGCGCTATTCTCGTTCCCCATAGCCTCAGCACGGAACCTGGAGGTACCAACCTGATACAGAGAATATAGAGCATGGTGTCACAGAGGCTTTACGCACAAACAGCTGAAGACATGTGCTACTTTAAGCATATTCCAGAACAGGAACAGATTGAGGATGCAGAGACCAGAGAGACACTTAAAAGGTAAAGAGTGGATAAGCAAACGGAGTACCTGCTTCGCGGGGCTGGGGACGCAGCTCAGGCTCAGCCAACTGCCCACATGCGTGGTGGCCTTACGCTCCATTGCCCCCACCGCCGAGGTCTTGCCTTTCCTGTACAAGCTGACAAAAGATACAGTGAGGATCAGCAGAAACTACAAAGGTTGCAAATGTCGACAAATAAAGGAAGAACACCCCAATCCAAGCAAAGGTAGCCCCCGCCCCCCACCCCCATCAATCACTCCCAGCTCGAGGGTGTCAAGAAAGACACCCCTTAGCGCATAATAGGAAAGAGATGCGCAAGATATCGAGGAGAGGAAAAAAGAACCGATCTCGAGAAAGGAGAGAACATTACTAGTCCTACCTAATCCGCTTGGGCTAGATGCAGCTTGCCCCTCCAAGCTGGATGCCTGGACGGTGGAGGCGAAAGGAGGGGATCGAGCTAGCGGCTTGCATCCGTCGGCAATCGGCACTCGATCGGGAGAGAAGGGGTGCTACATAAAGGGGAGGGGTAACATATTTTATTACACAGTGAACTTACTGATGTGACTAGTCATTACATGTCTCACTGAAACTAGGGCCCATAGTGTGGCACCCCAAATTTACTTGAAGCTGCCCGGCGGGACGCATTGGCGCGTCAAGAAACCCCCGAATTGTAGCGGGGAAATGAAACATTTCACAAAAATTCGAAATTCAAGCACACCGCCACGCGCCAAGCACGCGGCTGTTCCTTCCTCTTCCTCGGTTCCTCCTCCCCTATCCGAAAAAACCCCAAATCCCAAGCTCAAACCAAAAAAAAACAAAAAACAAATCCCCTGGCCGCCATGCATGTCCTCGTTAACCCGCTGGAGATCGTTCCCGGACGATGCGGACCACCCGCCCTGAGATCCAGAATTCCGTCCACCTCGAGGCACTGCGTGCTGTCTCGCAGCAGCGGCTTGAGGGCGCTGAAGAGGAAGTTCCGCCGGAAAGTGCTCATGGAAACCGTGCAAGCTCACCGGCGTGCTGTATCCCGAGAGGAACTGGTCAAAGCTTTGCTATTCGCCACACAAAAAAAATTGCGGGCCAAGATCTGGTCAAAGCTTCGTCGATGGCTTGCCGCGAGAGGCTTGGAGTCCAGAGTCAATAAACTAGCTGCTCGAGGACTTGGGCGGTTTACACGGATTCATATTAACTGACTCAAGTTTGTTAGTCTAGTTAACAAATGCATCTAGATACATCCATATCTAGACAGAATTGAGTCAATTAATATGAATCAGAGGGGAGTACCTGAAAGTGTTTCATGCTACCAACTAATGCGCTGGCAGGAATCGTTGTAGAAGTAATTGTGCTACTACTTGTACGATGAACTGATTGTGTGGGTGTCGAATTTTGCAACGCGATCATCCACTGAATGCTTAATCTAGCGCCAAAGGCGTACAAATCATAACATACTACAGCACCAGAACATAAGAGTACGAATCATAAAGTAGCTCAACATTTTGCATCAGGGCTGGGTGGTCCTGAGACTACCGGGACGCCCCTGATGATCTCCGGGTGTGCATCCTCTTCAACGCAAAGCTGTGTACTCGGTCCACGGCCTCCTTCTGTAGGCTGGATAATCTCAGGTGCAGGACCTTCGTCTATGAGAGGCTCGTCATCAGTACCATCCACAGGTGCATCAGGGCTGGGTGGTCTTGAGACTACCCGGACGCCCGTGATGATCTCCGGGCGTGCATCCACTTCAACGCAAAGCTGTGTACTCGGTCCACGGCCTCCTTCGTAGATCGGATAATCTCGTGTGCAGGACCTTCGTCTATGAAAGGCTCGTCATCGCACCATCCACGGGTGCATCAAATCGAGATTCATCTTCAAATCTCCCATAAATCATACAGACCTCTTCACCTCTCTTCTTCAGCAATTATTAGATCCACCGTTTAGACAAACCTCTAAGGGATGCAACCTGAACAAACGCCGTTTTACATATTTACCTTCTCATTTGGCACAAAGACATGTCCCGTAGCTGAAACCCGTTTCTGAAGCAAGCGCTTTTTCTCTCCTTCCCGTCCATCCATCTCGCAACAAGTTAAATTTGAGTACGTAACCTTGCACAGCAATGCAAACTATTGATTGAAACAGCGGCAGCATCAATATAAATAATTAACTACATATGCCAAAGACACATACAAAGGTGAGCAAGATCTCGCTTCTCCGCTAAAGGATCATTATATGGTTCACCATGCTAAACCCGCCTAACATATGTGCGGTCCATCCCAAAAATGTGTAAATGATCTCGCCACTACAGGGTGAGGCCTCTTCTCACCATTCATACATGTGCAGCGGGCAATACACGTCCAGTGTTGTGACCATCATGAGCTCTAATAAACCCCATAAAGGGTTGAACACCATTTATATATGAAGGGGAACATAAGTGTCCATGCAGTTTCCAAGTTCGTCCATCCGTTTAATTATGAGATACAAGTGGTTGGTGATTAATTTAAGGCGAAGTAGGAAATGTATATCCATCGAGTACAAAACTATACTACATGATTATGCATTTCAGCAATCATGTCGAGTACAAAACAAAAAATGCCCATCGACATTTTAGCAAACAGATCGTGTACAAAACTCTGCCATGGCATTTCAGCAAATTAACGGATCGAGTGCAGAATCGACTCTATATGCCCACGCAAATGAACAAATTGATCGATGACAAATCGAGCGGAAAACTATAAAGTGCCAATTAGTTCGAGCATACTGACGAATTTTTTTAGCAGCATCAAGAAAATATAAATCGTTAGGCTGTCTTGCCCGATACATGATTGAGCTAGAGATAGCAGCCCTACCGTGGATCAACTTGACCGCCGGTGCGTCTCTCGAGAAGAACGACGGGGAGGGGAAGCTTCTTCTTTGCACGGACGGGACGGGAGGGGAAGCTCTTCGCACGGACGGGGATAAGTTGTGTACGGGTGGGTGGGGGTCATGCGGCCGGGCCGCCGGGTGATAATTAAGGTTGGTAGGTGGCGTTTAATGGAGTTGCGTGTGTAATTTGCCGTGCACAAGGTTGAGGAATAGGCGGTTCCCTTTGCCGCGCGCACAATTCAAACTATCCCGCCCATGTAGTTTAAATTCGCCATATTTTCGTTAAATCGACATAAAGTCATGTGAGTGGGGGAAAATTAGCAAAGTTGCTTGAAAAATAGTAAAACTCTGGAATTATCCTTTAAATATGCTCTACTTCGTGTGAAAATCGGGGTGTGGAAGCATGTTGAGCTGTTTTATTTGTACTTTCTTCATTAAAACTCCCATTTTATGCACTTTGGATGGAAAGAAATCATTTGTACATAAATTTTGACAACGCCATTTGCAAACACTAATTGTTTACATGCCAAGATGCACCCATCCACCAAATATATATGTGGCAAAAGTTTATCACAATCTAGCAGATATGCATAATTAGTGAGGGACCCCTTTTGATTTTGTGCAATTTCCACTAATTAGGTAGAGATCGAGAAGGGTTAATTAATTAGGCCATGTTAGGGGTTATGTGTTTTAATAGGTTGTGTGGATTCAAATACAACTTCTTTATTTGTGTGCTATGATTAATCAAAACTAGATCGATCGACTGCGCACACATTATTAGAGGCGCATGCCTTTGCGCACAAAGTGCATGTGTGTGTTGTTGGCCACCAACGAGAGAGAGAGAGAGAGAGAGAGAGAGAGAGAGAGAGAGAGATAGAGGTAGAGAGAGCTACATACGAGAGAGCGATTGAAATCCCCAAATTAAACACATATATATGCATGGCACATTTAATTTAATTAGAGGACCGCGAGGCACCCCTGGCCTGCTTGATGCATAATTAAGTGTCATTGGCCTATATATATAGGGTTTAATTAGGGTTTAGGGTTTAGGGTTAGGAGGTTAGGGTTTAGGGTTTAATGTTTATGGTGTTTAGGGTTTAGGGATTAGGGATTAGGGTTTATTTAGGGTTTAAGGTTTAGGGATCATCGATCGAGTGCGCACACACACATTATTAGAGGCACACGCGCCTTTGCGCATAAAGTGCATGCGTATATGTGTGTGTTTTTTGGCCACCAACGACATATAGATGATCGAGAGAGAGAGATTGAAATCCCCCAAGAATATGTTCAAATATATATTAAAATATATGCACGAATTAATGCATGCATGGTAGGCCATGCATGCACACTAATTATATATATATATTATGAGGAAACTTAATCAAATGTGTTTTCATTCGAGAGAACTTGTCAAAATTCAAGTTAATTAATTTATCATCGATAATTATATAATTAATTAATGAATCCCAGGGAGATGTTATACAACATATGATCGATATATAGGCCATGTATATATTAATTGGTTTTAATCTACCGTTTTTGCTAGCTAGCTGCATGCTATATATAGAGCATGTTTTTATTAGATCGGGTTATAGCTAGTATAGTTTAGGGTTATGTGTTTTAATTAACTAGGGTTTGATTAGCTAGGGGTTAGTTATATATATATATGGTTTAGGGTTAATGCATGTCACATTTAATTTAACTAGAGGACCGCGAGGCACCCCTGGCCTGCTTGATGCACAATTAAGTGTCGTTGGCCTATATATATAGGGTTTAATTAGGGTTTAGGGTTAGCTAGCTGGGTTTAGGGTTTAGTGTTTTGGGTGTTTAGCTAGGGTCTAGGGTTTAGGGTTTAGAGTTTACTGTGTTTAGAGGGTCTAGGGTTTAGTGTTTAGGGTGTTTAGGGTCTAGGGTTTAGGGTCTAGTGTTTAGGGTCTATGGTTTAGGGTTTAATTAGTGTTTAGGGTGTTTAGGGTTTAGGGTTTAGTGTTTACGGTGTTTAGGGTCTAGGGTTTAGGGTTTAGTGTTTAGGGTCTAGGGTTTAGGGTGTAATTAGTGTTTAGGGTGTTTATAGGGTTTAGGGTTTAGGGTTTAGGGTTTTAGGGTTTAGGGTTTAGGGTTTAGGGTTTAGGGTTTATGGTTTAGGGTTTACGGTGTTTAGGGTCTAGGGTTTAGGGTTTAGTGTTTAGGGTGTTTAGGGTCTAGGGTTTAGTGTGTTTAGGGTGTTTAGGGTTTAGGGGATTAGGGATTAGGGTTTTAGGGTTGTTTAAGGTTTAGGGATCATCGATCGAGTGCGCACACACACATTATTAGAGGCACACGCGCCTTTGCGCATAAAGTGCATGCGTATATGTGTGTGTTTTTTGGCCACCAACGACATATAGATGATCGAGAGAGAGAGATTGAAATCCCCCAAGAATATGTTCAAATATATATTAAAATATATGCACGAATTAATGCATGCATGGTAGGCCATGCATGCACACTAATTATATATATATTATGAGGAAACTTAATCAAATGTGTTTTCATTCGAGAGAACTTGTCAAAATTCAAGTTAATTAATTTATCATCGATAATTATATAATTAATTAATGAATCTCAGGGAGATGTTATACAACATATGATCGATATATAGGCCATGTATATATTAATTGGTTTTAATCTACCGTTTTTGCTAGCTAGCTGCATGCTATATATAGAGCATGTTTTTATTAGATCGGGTTATAGCTAGTATAGTTTAGGGTTATGTGTTTTAATTAACTAGGGTTTGATTAGCTAGGGGTTAGTTATATATATATGGTTTAGGGTTAATGCATGTCACATTTAATTTAACTAGAGGACCGCGAGGCACCCCTGGCCTGCTTGATGCACAATTAAGTGTCGTTGGCCTATATATATAGGGTTTAATTAGGGTTTAGGGTTAGCTAGCTGGGTTTAGGGTTTAGTGTTTTGGGTGTTTAGCTAGGGTCTAGGGTTTAGGGTTTAGTGTTTACTGTGTTTAGAGGGTCTAGGTTTTAGTGTTTAGGGTGTTTAGGGTCTAGGGTTTAGGGTCTAGTGTTTAGGGTCTATGGTTTAGGGTTTAATTAGTGTTTAGGGTGTTTAGGGTTTAGGGTTTAGTGTTTACGGTGTTTAGGGTCTAGGGTTTAGGGTTTAGTGTTTAGGGTCTAGGGTTTAGGTTTTAATTAGTGTTTAGGGTGTTTATAGGGTTTAGGGTTTAGTGTTTAGGGTTTAGGGTTTTAGGGTTTAGGGTTTAGGGTTTAGGGTTTAGGGTTTAGGGTTTATGGTTTAGGGTTTACGGTGTTTAGGGTCTAGGGTTTAGGGTTTAGTGTTTAGGGTGTTTAGGGTCTAGGGTTTAGTGTGTTTAGGGTGTTTAGGGTTTAGGGGATTAGGGATTAGGGTTTTAGGGTTGTTTAAGGTTTAGGGATCATCGATCGAGTGCGCACACACATTATTAGAGGCACCCGCGCCTTTACGCATCAAGTGCATGCGTATATATGTGTGTTTTTTGGGCCACCAACGATATATAGATGATCGAGAGTGAGAGAGATTGAAATCCCCAAGAATATGTTCAAATATAGATTAAAATATATGCACGAATGCATTGTAGGCCATGCATGCACACTAATTATATATATATTATGAGGCAACTTAATCAAATGTGTTTTCATTCGAGAGAACTTGTCAAAGTTCAAGTTAATTAATTTATCACGATAATTATATAATTAATTAATGAATCTCAGGGATATGTTATGCAACATGATCGATATAGGCCATGTATATTTTAATTGGTGTTAATCTACGGTTTGCTAGCTAGCTGCTATATATAGAGCATGTTTTTATTAGATCGGGTTATAGCAGCTAGCTAGTATAGTTTAGGGTTATGTGTTTTAATTAAGTAGGGTTGATTAGCTAGGGTTAGTTACATATATATGGTTTAGGGTTAATGCACGGCACATTTAATTTTATTAGAGGATCACGAGGCACCCATGACCCGCTCGATCGATGCACAATTAAGTGTCGTTGGCCTATACAGAGGGTTTAATTGGGGTTTAGGATTAGCTAGGGTTTAGGGTTAGGGTTAGGGTTAGGGTATGTTTAGGGTCTAGGGTTTAGGGTTTAGTGTTTAGGGTGTTTAGGGTTTAGGGATTTAAGGTTTTAGGGTTGTTTAAGGTTTAGGGATCATCGATCGAGTGCGCACACACATTATATTATTAGAGGCACCCGCGCCTTTACGCATAAATTGCATGCATATATATGTGTGTTTTTTGGGCCACCAACGATATATAGATGATCGAGAGAGAGAGAGAGATTGAAATCCCCAAGAATATGTTCAAATATACATTAAAATATATGCACGAATGCATTGTAGGCCATGCATGCACACTAATTATATATATATATTATGAGGCAACTTAATCAAATGTGTTTTCATTCGAGAGAACTTGTCAAAGTTCAAGTTAATTAATTTATCACGATAATTATATAATTAATTAATGAATCTCAGGGATATGTTATACAACATGATCGATATAGGCCATGTATATTTTAATTGGTGTTAATCTACGGTTTGCTAGCTAGCTGCTATATATAGAGCATGTTTTTATTAGATCGGGTTATATCTAGTATAGTTTAGGGTTATGTGTTTTAATTAAGTAGGGTTGATTAGCTAGGGTTAGTTACATATATATGGTTTATGGTTAATGCATGGCACATTTAATTTTATTAGAGGATCGCGAGGCACCCATGACCCGCTCGATCGATGCACAATCACTACAAGAAAAGTTCTGATAGACAACGTCCCAAAATCGTCAACTAAGGGGCATTTTTCGTCGCCTATGGGCCTAACCCGACGATATGGGTTCCGTTGTGGAAACTGCGTCAGGCAAAGTCCAACGACGATTTTTTCGGTCCGTCGCGCTTGGGCGCCCTTCCGCCACGGAAAATCGGACCGTTGCGGAAGTGTTTTCGGGAGCCCGTTGGATCGCCGACGTCATGCAACCGACACGTGGCGTACGCCGTTAATCGCGCTTAACGGCGTTAACCGGCTGAAACCCCGTGGTAGATGGTAGGCCCACACGAGGCCTGCCAAGTCTTAAGCGGGCCGGGCCAGATGACATAGTTTGACCGGTCAACTATATAGCTGGGCTGGTCCATTAGTTACGTGGGCCGGGCCTAACCTCTAATGTTGACTGGTCAAAAGTTAAATGGGCCGGCCCATTTAACATGTGGGGTCCCCCTTACAAAGAATCGGGCCGCCCAAGAAGCAAGTGGGCCGGGCCAAAAACACAGGTGGGTCCCACTTTCCTGTTAAAAGGCCGGCCCATTTAGTGTGTGGGGTCCACCATATAGCAAGTGGGCCGGCCCAACAAGCTAGTGGGCCGGGCCAAAAACACATGGCGGGTCCCACTATCTAGTTAAAGGGCCGGCCCATTTAGTATGTGGGGTCCACCATATAGCAAGTGGGCCGGCCCAACAAGATAGTGGGCCGGGCCAAAAACACAGGTGGGACCCACCTTCCTGTTAAAGGGCCGGCCCATTTAGTATGTGGGGTCCACAATATAGCAAGTGGGCTGGCCCACCAAGATAGTGGGCCGGGCCAAAAACACATGTGGGTCCCACATTCCTGTTAATGGGCCGGGCCATTTGTTATGTGGGGTCCACCATGTAGAAAGTGGGCCGGCCCAACAAGATAGTGGGCCGGCCCAAAAAACAAAGGAGGGTCCCACCTTACAATAAAAGGGCCGGCCCATTTACCATGTGGGACCACCATATAGCAAGTGGGCTGGCCCAACAAGATAGTGGGCCGGGCCAAAAGCACAGGTGGGCCCCACTTTCCTGTTAAAAGGCCGGCCCAATTAGTATGCGAGGTCCACCATACTGCAAGTGGGCCGGCCCAACAAGATAGTGGGCCGGGCCAAAAACACAGGTGGGTCCCACTTTCCTCTTGAAGGGCCGGCCCGTTTAGTATGTGGGGTCCACCACAAAAGCAAATGGGCTGGCCCAACTAATTAGTGGGCCGGCCCAGTAGTGGGTGGGGTCCACCTTAAAGCAAGTGGGCCAGCCCAATTAGAGTGTGGGGTCCACCGTAACTCACATGGGCTGGCCCAAGAAGTAAGTGGGCCAGCCCGTTTAGTTGTTGTTTATATGCCGGCATAATATGCGCTTTAGGATTTTGCGGGCATGCACATATGTGATTTCGATTAATTGGGCCGTTTAAGGGATGGGAATTCGTGATTTAGATATCGAGAATATTTACGCAAAGCATTGATTTGTCGGATAGCCTCACTTACCACAAGCACCAAAGAAAAAATGCGCGAAAGAACTATAAAAACTAACTAAATATTACATCAGCTGCAAGGCATTGAAAAAATATTACAGAACCCAGAGAAATTGAATGGTAATTAAACCTAGCAATACAATGAAGCGATCCGGCAATCTTTTAAGTTGTCCATGCAGCACCTATATCTGAAACAAAGACATTACAAGTTAAGACAACAACAATGGAAAGGCAAAGACACTACAATATTGTTTGCCAAAGAATTTGGAACTCATCATTTCGTCGTTATAACAAGATCATTGTAATGCGCACAATAAGCAAACAAAGAGTGCATGCCGCATACCAACAGCCAATATAACAGAGCATGTTAGAATGAAACAAATAGACTTACTATCGTCGAGTCCCATGCAAACCAACATGTTCAGGGAGTACAAAATTGGCAGGAACAACATAGTAGCAGGCAATAAATTTTGTAACAACGAAAGAGCAAGATGAAGTTATCAAGTCTACACCTACACAGAAGCGAATGAAAACAAAAAATAGAAGTTACGATGGCAAAAGCTAAAGAGGAGGGAATGTGAACCAACATGTGCCAAGTGCAATTACTTCATTTTGCCCGTGAACTAAATAATACTCCTGAACTTATAGTGAAGGGGATGCAAATCAAGATGTTTCGGGATATAAACTTGTAATGAGCAACACATAGAGGATAGTTAATGCTGGAGCTTAGGATGGACCAGATACGAATATAGTGGGATCACCTGTGAACTTGTATAAGAGGGAATGCAAACCAATATGTTCAGCTTTCCATATGTGAGCGTCATGCCAAGTCAGAGAAACAAGTCAATAATGCAGCTTTTGAAGAACAAGATGGCACGCAAAATTATTATCTAGTAGTATATGACAAGTTTATTTGTACTACAGGCTAGATAGCAGAGTGATAGCATGCCAAACTAAGTCCTTACTTTGTTAGCTTACAATGAACTAGATACAAAACAATGGCATCACCTGTAGTACAGGGAATGCAAGCCAACATGTTCATGGAGTAAAAAATTGGCACAAACAACATAGTAGCAGGCCATAATTTTTGTAACAACGACTGAGCAAGATAAAGTTATGATGGCTAGATCTACAGAGCAGGGAATGTAAACCAAATATAGAAGTTACGATGCCAAAAGCTATAGAGCAGGGAATGCGAACCAACATGTGCAATTACTTAAAATTGGCCATGAACTAAATAATAGCAGGATGTTACTATAATACCTATAATTTTTGTAACAACGACTGAGCAAGATAGAAGTTATGATGGCTACATCTACAGAGCAGGGAATGCAAACCAAAATGTTCAATCGCTTAAAGTTAGCAATGAAGTAGAAAATAGCAACGTGTTACGGTCATAGCTAGGATTGAACTAAAAGAGCTTCAGACAAACAAGAAACTGAACCCAGAACATGGCGCTAAAACAAGGGACTTACATTAGGAGAAGCACTCTGTGGGAGTCACAGCAGATCTTCCTGGGGTTGATAGATCCGGTGATGAAGTACGCTACATGTGCTACTTGGGGTTGGAGAGACGGCCATTACACTTCATGGTTACTCATCTCATCTGCAAAAACGTAACGGCGCGTCGTTAGCACAAACAGGTTCCCCCAAGATTAAACAAGAACTTGCAGGCAAGCAATAGAAAAGCGACATGCGAAGAGTTTAGATCATGCACTGCGCCGGGGAAGCAGATCCGGTTCATGCACAGCGGTGGCGGTGAGCAAGATCCGCTGCGGTGGGCGTCGGCTCCGGCGTAGCGGCTCCGGCGGGTGGACGATACCGCAGCTGAAGCGATCGCGGTAGACCGCTGGATGAGCATATGGTTTCGAGGTTCGGCGGGGATGATCCGGTCCGGTTAATGACGGCGTCGATGAAGCGGCTCCGGCAGGCAGCCGGATGACGAGGATCGCGAGGCCTCGGGTAGGCCAGGGAAGTCCGGCGGGGATGTTCCGGTGCGGTGGTCGTGGAGGTGGGAGAGAGGGACTTGGGAAGTTCCGGTGGGTGGTCTGAGGGAAATGAATTTTTTTGGGAGGGTTTCCGGGCTAGGGAGGTGGTGATCCAAAAAATGACGGGCAGACCCCCCCCCACCAACCGACTTTGCTGCCATCTCCACAGGGGTAGAATGGGAATTTGGAAGCGTGTGAAATTTTTGTATTTTGTGGGCAGGAAGTTTTGCCGCTATGAGATTTTGAATTTGGCCACCGTCCAAGTATAATGATAAAAAATTGTGAGACCGTACTAGTACCTCTGTTCAAGGCCGAGTGCAAAATCAAATCATCATCACGTTGAAAATTTGTTACCAACTTACCATGATCATGATCTACCTCTGAAAATGGGCGCATCCACTAAAACTTGCAAAGTATAATGATACAAATTTGTGAGACCGTACTAGTACTTATGTTCAAGGTCGAGTGCAACATCAAATCATCATTATATTGAAAATTGTGTTACCATGATCATGATATTTCTCTGAATTTGGCGCAACCGCTAAATCTCGCAAAGGATAATGATAAAAAAAAGGTGAGATTGTACTAGTTCTTATGTTCAAGGCCGAGTACAAGATCAAATCATCATCACGTTGAAATTTGTTACAATGATCATGACATATCTCTAAAATTAGTGCATCCGCTAAATCTTGCACGTGGCGCATCTCGGTGCGGAGCAACAAGTCGGTGCTATCAAGGTTGAGGCGTCGGTAGCGTCATCGGGCTCTCATCTCTTGATAGATCTTCTACATGGCGCGGCGCACCACCCGCCGATAAGCAGTCACATGTGAGACCGAGGTGGAGACGTCCCCGGCATCCTCGAGGCGCGGCCGCCCTTCTACGAGCCAGCGTCGACTCAAGGTATGAATCCATGTGGTGTCTTAGATTTATTGTTCTTCTCTTATGATTATTTTGAGCCGAACATGTGTGCTCTTTCTCTGAATATATTGCTTGAAAAGCTTACCAAGTTACTTAAATTCACTTTGTTCTTAATCTTGCGAGCTAATATTGTTATTTTTAATGAACGGTGGTGTGCGCAAGCAGAGTTATTTGTGGATGTGTTGAGCTGTTAGGCATAAGTCGAAATCCTCATCTAAACGAGGCCTCAGATTAACACATAAAAAAGGTGTTCAATCTCGCCCACAATACCCTCTTCTTTCCTCTCCCTTTATTGGAACTTGTTTTGCAGACATGGAACCGGCACGTGTAATGTGAGTAAAACCCTCTTAGCCAAAATCATCTACGAGCAAGATTTTCTATATTGTAGATGCCCCAATTGACTCTCATCCCCAAAGTAGTTTTTTTATGTCAGTATAGACTTCTTTACTGGATGTATACTATCGTACATGGCATGCATTTCCTAATGAGCAACATTGTATTGCTATTCTAGCCAACCTGATCGATATGTCAAGCTTCATGCACGAGATGCCATGTTTAATTTACTCCCTCGCTCTGATCCATATTTCTTGATGTGAAATGAATGTGAATCGGAGGGAGTACTTTTCTTAGATAGTACTATATCATTTCAAAAAAAAGTACTACTACATCACAAATGCATCAAAAGAGTACTACATCACAAGACCACCACGGTTGTACTAGTAGAGTTTAATGCTGAACTTCCAAAGGGATTAAGATTACACATATGAACTTTAAACATGACCAGGAGCATGAGGGCCAGCAGCAGGGGCGTTGACGTGGAGCAAGCTAGGCAAGACGTAATTCTGGAGGAAGAGGCCATATGATGCGTACTTGGCCTTGGTTGCAGGGCGGTGTTTCCCCCTATGTACTTAGGCCTACACCCATCGCATGTTGGATCAGGCTGTGGATGTCCTTCTAGAGAAATTTGCCACATAATGGGCAAAATAGCTCCCCGCGCGTATGCATAAACGAATTTCACCACCCTTCAGCCGCTTGAGAACATAGCGGCTTTTCCGGTCCCTGCGCACCTTGTTGTTGTCCATGTCATCAGAATACTCCTATGAATTATTAAGTACTACATAATCAAGTTTTTATGACAGATCGAATAAATACTCCACTAACATAATCAAACCTTAGAAACCCTAAAATTAAATGTGTAGAACAAGTAAATGGCAGAAGAAATCGTAATAAATCATGAGAAACCCTATGAACAACCATGAACATTAGCCACAACAATTGCAAGTCCACTAAGTATGAACACATAAATTGATTATATGACTACATGGCAGATTAGTCGAAATTAAACTAGAATCTGATCTTACGAATCGTAGAATCAATTAGATCTACAAGAACAAGGTAGGATATCAAATCAATCAAGAACCAGGCTCGTGCAAACCATGTGAACATCAATATGACACAAAGAGGGTTGGGACAGTTTCGGTAAAAGAGAAGTACCTCCTCGTCATCACCCTCAACATCCTCCTGGAACTGAACGTTTGGGCCGAAATCATCGAAGGGGTCGAGGTTCGCGTCCCAAAGATCGGGCCTAGGAAGACCTCGCCGTGGTGGCCTGCAACGCCGTGCACATCTTCGGCGGGATAAACAACGTTGGTATCCACCTTCTGCTCGACGGCCAGGACGCCCGTTTCGACCGAGGTCGAAGAACCAGACAAGCAGAGGAGACGAGCGGCATGGGTGCCCGGTGAAGCCTCACCCGTCGTGACGGCTAGGATGCCCATTTCGACCGAGGTTGAAGAATCCGACAAGCAGAGGAGACGAGCGGCTTGGGTGCCCGGTGAAGCCTCACCCACCACGACGGCCACTACCGTAGAGGCATCCTCTGCGTGGGCGGTCGCCTATTGCTCCGCCTCGTATGCAATACCTATCTTCATGCTGTTGTGGTTGGAAACGGGAAAGTCGATGCCTCAGAGGTGCGGTGAGTGGATGGGGGTTTTCACAGTGTGGGGGAGGCAAGTTGGGGGAGTGGAGAGGACGAGCTCGCGAGAGATGATGAGGCCGATTATGTTATAGCCTCCGACCCCCGTATCCAAAGAGTGGACGCGTGAAGTCATGCATGTACTCGACTTTCCACTTTCTGGGAGACGTGTACGAAACTTTTTTTTTTGGACCATTTAACTTCATCTGGGACTCATGTATACCAATACTTCCAAACGTCATAAGTAATTCAAAATCATTCAGAATAATATGAGACCTTAACATTTTATTTTTTGTGTCAGATATTGTCTATGAAAAATAACATCCTTCAAAAAATAAATCGCCTATGCCAATCCGATCATGCCCGTCTACTCCAACTAGCTTCCTCGAGTAATTTGTCACCTTACATTCTTAAAATGAACCAAAATTTGGCACAGGGGTGCATCATCACATGGAAAATGATGTTACCATTCTGTCTTCCCATTTTTTTTTGAATTTTTCAAAATTGTCATGCCCTAACGGAAAAAATGTACTCCTTCTAAGAAGCATGTATCAGAATGGCATTACCAAAACCTAGGGGTGGGGTGGGGGGAGGGGGCACATGGTGGTGTGATGATACATCACATTTGGACCACACAACACCATTTGGACCAACCAAAAAAAAACACCCTACACAAACCCTGGTCAAAACTAGTTTGACCAATATTACAAAAGTTGTACGGAGTACATAATTCAGAAACCGTCAGAAATATACGAAGCATTCACGAGTCCCCAAAGTCGTTGACTTTGAGTCACTTACAACCGTGGTCCACATATCGGTCACCCAAAGTCATGGCAAAGTCAGCTTGGCAAAGTCACCGACAGACAAAGCAAGCAAAGGAATGCACAACTCCGTAGCACCGAAAAGACATCTCACGTAAAAGGCTAGTACTACCTTTTCTTCCCGGATAAGCAAAAATAGCTGATCGGTACTCGACGAAATGCACCAGGTCCGCAATGTACTCCAGCTATAAGTGAAGCATGCCTACCACTCGAAGAGGAAATTCAAGATTCCACCAGATCCCCATATCACTCTTTTGCATAAAACACCGACATATCTTTTGCACAATTCACCACTTGTTGGTCTAATCTATCGCAGCTTCCATCGCTTGGTCATCCAATTAACGATTTAACGGATTAGAAAAATAAGCGGTGGAATTAGAAGTACTAGTAGCGAAATGTGCAAAATATACCGCCCTTCCCGAGGGGGTTTGTCCGTAAGAGGGCCGGATGACAATGTCCCGGTGCATCCGTAAACGAGAGGGGTAGTTTCTAATACATGTAAGAAATTATTTTACAAAAAGGTACATATTAAGTAGTACAACTATTAGTACAGTACTACTATTTCGAGGGAAAATGCCATGTCGTGCGACCTCTAATCAATGAGTAGAAGTTGTAGGTGCGCCTAACATGCATTGCTGAAAGCTGGTTCCGCTGGAATTTGAGCTCAGCCGGGGCGGATTCTGCGAAGTACGCCCGACGTCACTCATGTATCCCACCAAACTGCTCACTTCTTTCAATGTCTCTTCTCTTTCACTGCAGCTCTCCAACATCAGGTGCATCAACTTATCTTGTGCCTTCTGCCTCTCGAGAAGGGCAAGGATGGCGATGTCAGCATATTCAAGGTTCAACTTTTGGAGCTGTACTTTATCCTGAAGAAGGATTTTGTACTCTATATCAGACTTGTCTCTGTCGAGGCACACAGTCTTGAGTATGCTGCTGGCTTTCTCCGCTGATGCTTTCTGCTTAATCAGCTCGTTCTTCAACATATCGCGCTCATTTCGAAGGCTGCAAATGAGCTCCACAAGAGTTTTCGAATTCTTCTTCTTGGCAGCCAAATCGTCTCGGAGGCGATCACACTCTAAGCTGAGCTCCTCGTTTTTTTCCATCAAGATGGCGACAGTGGTGTCGATAGTCGGCGCCGCTTCCTTCAGGGCGAAATCATCGGTAGCAAGTAAGCGCAAAGGAAGAAGAAGAAGAAGAAGAAGAAGAAGAAGAAGTTGGTGCTACCTCATTTCGCCGGGGTAGGGCCGGGTTGAAATCATCGGACGACGATGATTCCTTGGTCGTGGAAGTTGGTGCAGTAGGGGCGTCGTTGGAACTTCCAACCCTTTAAGATGTATAACCATAGAGACTCTTAAAGAGCTTGAGCCCGGGCAAGAAGAAACGAAAGTACATGGCGAAGGAAACTAACCCGGTGAGCACAGCACGGACGCGTTTCGGCGGCGGCGGCAGCGGCGGCGACGGCGAGCCCACTTGGTTTCTGGAACCGTCTCTCGAAATTTCGAGCCGGCGTTTTTTATCCGCGTACTTGACCGCCGGCGACCTGAAGTTTGAACACATTAATTGCTGGAGGAGAGAGCGACGAAAGAAACGAAAGTACATGGCGAAGGAAACTAACCCGGTGAGCACAGCACGGACGCGTTTCGGCGGCGGCGGCGGCGACGGCGAGCCCACTTGGTTTCTGGAAGCGTCTCTCGAAATTTCGAGCCGGCGTTTTTTCTCCGCGTACTTGACCGCCGACGACCTGAATTTTGAAGACATTGCTGGAGGAGAGAGCGACGAACAAATGTTTGTTAGGTGGAGAGAGGAAGAAAGTGAATGGAACGAGAGAGTTTAGCGTTTTGCCCTTATAGTCATAGTCGCTAACCGTGACGCGGGAAGGTTGGTCGTCGGCGTTTAATGGTCTCCCGCGTGGAAACCGAGGCGGCCACGAGGCAGCGGCTGGCCACGCGGCGTCCGGGGCCGCCTACGCCGCCGTAAATAAGGGTAGTTGCCTACCACCACCAGGTGACATGCACCTTTTGCATGTCACCGTGTGACATGCGGCCTAAATTCAAATTTAAAACATTGCGAAAAAAATCATGCATCCGGTGACATGCCCATGGCATGCCACCGATGAAGAGTTCCGTGCCATGCACTCGGGCACTCGGCGCCGTCTTGGATCAGAAAATGAGCGAAGAACGAGGACGAGGCACTAGTTCAAATTTAGGATGAAGTTTAAGTTTTATTTTGGTTTAAATTAGATTAGAGGGAGTAGTACTCTTACTTTATTACTCGTACTTGTGTTAATGTAGTAGTATTATTATGGTGGTGTACTTGCGTCCGTGTAACGCTTTGTTTCAGCTGTTTTGGTGAAGGAGACATGCATCACCCTTTTTGGTGATATATCTAGTCGTCATGTAGCCCTCTACCATGTACTATTTTTGCTATGAATATATGTGGTATTGATTGTCAAAAAAAAACCCCAAGATCCTGAAAAACTGTTGGTCTATCCCGAGAAACGAGGAGGTTTAAGGAAACGAGGAGTCCAGCGCGTGCGGAAGGAGCTTTAATCGTGCGAGCATGCAGGGGCAAAATGAGGAAACTAGCGATTACTTTCTCTCCTGCGCCTTATACCTTAATAAATGGGCAAACCGAGCACGTTGTAGCTAATCCTTTTATTAATTAAACAGCTATATTAGTCAATAAGATTGCCTTATGTTTTTCCTCGCCGCCAAGCCCTTATTTGTTACCCGCAGTATGAGCTCGACGGGAGGATTCCAGTTTAGTTGACCGTTCCGTGCCGACGTGTGGGGCTAGTAGAAAGGGACCGCGTGGGACAGACGAGACCGCGTTTGGTTGTACGTGAGCAGGAGCTGGGTTCTGTCTCTCTCGGCGCGAATTGGCATTTTTAAGAGCACCTTTTCCCCTCTCGTCTCTTTGTCTTTATTAACCAAAAGTATCAAATCTAGAGAAGCTTGCATTTCTGTCTTTCTTCAATTATTTGTGCCTTTTGGCCCTCGTTGTTTGCCCAATATGGCAGCAAATCTAGTACTCCCTCTGGTCCATATGTATGTAGTTAAATCTAGAAGCAAATCTCCAGGGTAATGTACTCCGTACGACAAATTCGCAGTAATAGTAAATCGAGAAAACAAAGTAGGGCCAACAAAATATACTCCAAGAGAATAGGGATAGATAATAGGGATCCCTCCCTAGATAATAAGCTGCATACACGCAGCCAACAGGTTCGAGGTTCTTCACAACACCATCATACTAACAACATAACAACAAGGGATCCCTAGCTAACAACAAAATAGAAGCCGCTGGCAGCAGCAAAGACACGTCCGGACTCCGCCTACCCCATCTGCCTCCACTTGTTGCTCCCCGTGGGAGCCTTGGGCTTGAGCGGAGGCATGCGCCCGGCGGAGATCTCCACCCGCTGGATGCTGCGGAGGTGCTTGCCGAGCGCCATGTGCTTGGCGCGGACGGAGTGGGGGTTCACCGACGCGCCGACCTTGGGGTTGGTGTTGCCGATGTTCTCGGCATGCGTGAGGAGGCAGCTGAAGTCAGTGCGGCCGAGCCTCCTAGTGCGTAAGGGGCACCCGTAGACACCCTTGGCGAAGTAGGAGACGTATCGGCCGACCCGCAGCCTCCGCAAAGCACTGGCGAGTCTTGACGTCATGGTGCTCGTCGTCGCTGCCGACGTCGCTGCCGCATACAGCTGATCCATATCAAACGGGAACTATTAGTGAATGAGATGCAATGATGACTAACGTGCATGATAACAAAGTAAGGAAAACAGAGCCAGCCTCAGTTAGAGTGGACACGATTATATGTCTACAGTGGATGGTGTTAGCGAACCATAGCTCATGCACAACAGATTTGTACACAGCAATGGTTCGCTGAACCCACTCTGTAAAAATTTGTGCCCAACGATTCATCATAGGCAAAGAAACAGATTCCAGATCTGATTTTGAACAGATTCCAGAATATTTGCAAAATTAAACGGTTGATATCTTTTGATTCCCGCATAAAATAACCGATCGAGATCCCATAAATTAACTGATTGAGATCCCATTATTACTTGCATAAATTAACCGAACGGCCGAACTCCAAATCTTAAACGAAATCAAGAAGGGATCAAAGCAAAATGGAATAAAATCGATCGGCGCAAATATTAACCCAATACTCAACCATCTACAGATCGGCACTAATAGTTACTAGGGAACCAGCAAAAATAGGGTTAAAAAGGAATGGGCGAAGAAAAAGGGAGCAAACCATAGTTACCTCTGCTCCATGGGTCGTCCATGAAGGTGTCGTAGGGGTTCGGAGGCGAGATGTACGGCACCGGCTCATAGGGGTCCCATCCCGGCGGGATACGACCGCCACCGGCGGCGGCGACGACCTTTGAGGGGACGACGTCGAAGAGGGAGGCGTCGCGCTTGGAGCCGACGGCGTCATGGACGATGGGATTCGCATTCTCCATGTCCATCTCGCCTGCAGAGAGGGAGAGGGTTTTTGCTTTGGAGAAGATGATGGGACGTGAGAGGCGGCGTTGCATGAGCGAGTGAGAGTGACAGAGATAGTGCGAGGAGGCGTCTATAAAGGCGAGGGGTGGTTAATGCGACCCGCGTCCTACGCGTCCACCATTTAACGTCTGCACGTCTTGGGCTTCTGCAACGCGACACGCGTCCACAATTGCACGTCTTCGACTTCTGCACCGCGACTCGCGCCGCACTGGCCAACAATTGCACGTCTTCCACTTCTGCACCGCAACACGCGTACTCGAGTCTAACCCCGGAAATTTAGATATACTCGAGTCTTATACTGTAGCATTTTTTATGTGCTCGGTTTTCCCCTTGAGTACTAATACTGGCTAGTGCAATATACTCAGTTTTACCTCAAGTGCCTGGTCAACAGAGAGTCAACAAATGGGATTAACTAGTTAAATGAGTCAACAAATGGGATTATCAGTTCGTTTTCACGTGTTAAACTTGTCTAAATATTGGTCAAACCAAGGATTTGATCAAGATTCAAATGGGCAGAAAATAAAAAAAAATCAGAAAAATGAAAAACCAAAGCACATAGTCTTCTTATGTCATATAGTAAGCATTAAAGTTGATAAACAAGGTCTAGAAATATTCAAACAAGAAAAATCATGTGTCTACCCCCTAACCCTAAACTCTGTCTTATGTAGTCAAGCATGAAGAGAAGTACTTTTGGGTTTCAAACATGGAAATTTCAAAAACCACCCAAAAGCTTCATTTTAGTGTGACTAAGAAGGATCAAGGCTTACCTTTTCATTTTCATGTTTTAAACTTGTTTAAATCCTGGTCAAATATAGGTTTGACCAAGATTCAAATGGGCATAAAATAAAAATATAGAAAAATGAAAAACCAAAGCACATAGTCTTCTTATGTCATATAGTAAGCATTAAAGTTGATAAACAAGGTCTAGAAACTTGTCTAAATATTGGTCAAACCAAGGATTTGACCAAGATTCAAATGGGCAGAAAATTAAAAAAAAATCAGAAAAATGAAAAACCAAAGCACATAGTCTTCTTATGTCATATAGTAAGCATTAAAGGTGATAAACAAGGTCTACACATATTCAAACCATACAAATCATGTATCTACTCCCTAACCCCTAAACTCTGTCTTATGAAGTCAAGCATGAAGAGAAGTGGTTTTGGGTTTCAAACATGGAAATTTCAAAAACCTCCCAAAAACTTCATTTTAGAGTGACTAAGAAGGATAAATGCTTCCCTTTTCATTTTCATGTTTTAAACTTGTTTAAATCTTGGTCAAACCTAGGATTTGACCAAGATTCAAATGGGCATTAAAATTTAAAAAATCAGAAAAATGAAAAACCAAAGCACATAGTGTTCTTATGTCATATAGTAAGCATTAAAGTTGATAAACAAGGTCTAGACATATTCAAACCATACAAATTATGTATCTACCCCCTAACCCCTAAACTCTGTCTTATGAAGTCAAGCATGAAGAGAACTGGTTTTGGGTTTCAAACATGGAAATTTCAAAAACCTCCCAAAAAATTCATTTTAGAGTGACTAGGAAGGATACATGCTTCCCTGGTCATTTTCATGTTTTAAACTTGTTTAAATCTTGGTCAAACCTAGGATTTGACCAAGATTCGATGGGCATCAAAATTTAAAAAAATCAGAAAAATGAAAAACCAAAGCACATAGTTTTCTTATGCCATATAGTAAGCATTCAAGTTGATAAACAAGGTCTATACATATTTAAACCATACAAATCATGTATCTATAACCCTAAACCTTAAACTCTGTCTTATGAAGTCTAGCATGAAGAGAAGTCGTTTTGGGTTTCAAACATGGAAATTTCAAGAACATCCCAAAAGCTTCATTTTAGTGTGACTAAGAAGGATCAAGGCTTACCTTTTCATTTTCATGTTTTAAACTTGTTTAAATCCTGGTCAAATATAGGTTTGACCAAGATTCAAATGGGCATAAAATAAAAATATAGAAAAATGAAAAACCAAAGCACATAGTCTTCTTATGTCATATAGTAAGCATTAAAGTTGATAAACAAGGTCTAGTCTTATTCAAACTAGACAAGTCATGTATCTACCCGCTAACCCCTAAACTCTGTCTTATGAAGTCTAGCATGAAGAGAAGTCGTTTTGGGTTCAAACATGGAAATTTCAAGAACATCCCAAAAGCTTCATTTTAGTGTGACTAAGAAGGATCAAGGCTTACCTTTTCATTTTCATGTTTTAAACTTGTTTAAATCCTGGTTAAATCTAGGATTTGACCAAGATTCAAATGGGCATAAAATATATAAATAGAAAAATGAAAAACGAAAGCACATAGTCTTCTTATGTCATATAGTAAGCATTAAAGTTGATAAACAAGGTCTAGACTTATTCAAACTAGACAAATCATGTATCTATCCGCAAACCCCTAAACTCTATCTTATGAAGTCAAGCATGAAGAGAAGTGCATGGTTTTGGGTTTCAAACATGGAAATTTCAAAAAACTCCCAAAAATTCATTTTAGAGTGACTAAGAAGGATACATGCTTCCCTTTTCATTTTCATGTTATATACTTGTTCAAATCTTGGTCAAACCTAGGATTTTACCAATATTCAAATGTGCATCAAAATTCCAAAAAAATAAAAAAATGAAAAAACAAAGCACATAGTTTTCTTATGTCATATAGTAAGCATTAAAGTTGATAAACAAGGTCTAGACATGTTCAAACCAGAAAAATCATGTGTCTACCCCTAACCCTAAACTCTGTCTTATGTAGTCAAGCATGAAGAGAAGTGCTTTTGGGTTTCAAACATGGAAATTTCAAAAACCACCCAAAAGCTTTATTTTAGAGTGACTAAGAAGGATCCATGCTTATCTTTTCATTTTCATATTTTAAACTTGTTTAAATCATTGTCAAACCTAGTATTTGACCAAGATTCAAATGGGCATAAAATTAAAAATCAGAAAATTGAAAAACTAAAGCACATAGTCTTCTTATGTCATATATATAGTAAGCATTTAAAAGATGATAAATAAGGTCAAGACAATTCAAATAATACAAATCATGTATCTACCCCTAACCCTAAACTCTATCTTATGAAGTCAAGCATGAAGAGAAGTGGTTTTTGGTTTCAAACACAAAAATTTCAAAAACCTCCCAAAAGCTTCATTTTAATTAGACTAACTTATTAATTATGAAGGATCCAGGATTGATTACCTTTTCATTGTCATGTTTTAAACTTGTTTAAATCTTGGTCAAACCTGGGATTTGACCAAGATTCGAATGGGCATAAAAATTAAGAAAAAATCGTAAGAATGAAAAACCAAAGCACATAGCCTTCTTATGTCATATAGTAAGCATTCAAATTGATAAACAAGGTCTAGACATGTTCAAACCAGAAAAATCATGTATCTACCCCTAACCCTAAACTATGTCTTATGAAGTCAAGCATGCATGAAGAGAAGTGGTTTTGGGTTTCAAACATGAAAATTTCAAAAACCTCCCAAAAACTTCATTTTAGAGCGACTAATAAGGATCGATGCTTACCTTTTCATTTTCATGTTTTTACTTATTTGAATCTTGGTCAAATCCTAGGTTTGACCAAGATTTAAACAAGTTTAAAACATGAAAATGAAATGGGAAGTGTGTATCCTTCTTAGTCAGTCTAAAATGAAGCTTTTGGGATGTTCTTGAAATTTCCATGTTTGAAACCCAAAACCACTTAAGACAGAGTTTTTGGTTAGGCGTAGATACATGATTTTTCTTGTTTGAATATGTCTAGACCTTGTTTATCAACTTGAATGTTTATGACATAAGAAGGCTATATATGTGCTTTGGTTTTCCATTTTTTTCATTTTTTCGAAGTTTTTATGCCCATTTAAATATTGGTCAAATCCTAGGTTTGACCAAGGTTTAATCAAGTTTAAAACATGACAATGAAAAGGTAAGCATGAATCCTTTCTCAGTCACTCTAAAATGAAGGTACTTGAAATTTTTATGTTTGAAACACAAAACCCCGCCTCTCTTCATATGTTTGACTTCATAAGACAAAGTTTAGGGTTAGGGGTAGATATGATACATGATATCTCTGGTTTGAATATGTCTAGACCTTGTTTATCAACTTGAATGCTTACTATATGACATAAGAAGGCTATATATGTGCTTTGGTTTTTTTTTTTTTTTTTTTTGAATTTTACGCCCGTTTGAATCTTGGTCAAATCCTAGGTTTGACCAAGGTTAAAACAAGTTTAAAAAATGGCAATGAAAAGGTAAGCATGGATCCTTCTTAGTCACTCTAAAATGAAGCTTTTGGGAGGTTTGTGAAATTTCCATGTTTGAAACTCAAAATCACTTCTCCTCATACTTAACTTCATAAGACAGAGTTTAGGGTTAGGGGGTAGATACATGTTTTGTGTGTTTTGAATATGTCTAGACCTTGTTTATCAACTTGAATGCTTACTATATGACATAAGAATACTATGTGCTTTGGTTTTTCATTTTTCTGATTTTTTTAATTGTTAAACCCATTTGAATCTTGGTCAAATCCTAGGTTTGAGCAAGATTTAAACAAGTTTAAAACATGAAAATGGAAAGCTAAGCATGAATCATTCTTAGTCACTGTAAATTTCTTTCTGGCCGTTAAGAGTCGAATCTCGCAATCGTAGTTACAAAAGCGACCCACCTTAGGGATGGATAATAAGACTTGGGCAATATAAACGTTGATACTACTTACTTTGTGATACTAAAATATATGTATCTAGACATATTTCAGTTGTAGATACATCCATTTTAACATCAAGTAATATGGATCGGAGGACTAGCGAAAGAACAATGAGAGGCAGTGTTTCTCTCCCCACTTACTTGGCGGATTTGCACTCCATCAGGACAGGTTGTGATTCCTCTTCTCTAGTTGGAATTCCTTATCCCCCAGCCTACTAGGCGTCGTGCTCTCCTCATTGACCTGAGCGTGGGCTCCTCGGCGACCTACGCAAAGGTGGCTGGACTCGGAGCGCATCGACTTCCTTCTGCGGTGCCTGGATTGGATCGACCATCCCGCGCGTGTCCTCCACCATATTGTTTTTCTTCAAGATGCTGTTATCCATCATCTTCTTCACCACATCATGTTGGGTGTTGAGGCTCCCGTTGAGAGCTTGAACGCACCTGTTTGATAGCTCGACGTTTTCTTCGCGAAGAAAGCCGCACTCGATCTTAAGCATCAAATTCTCGCCCTTGAGCTTCTTGATGACAGAGTTCGTTTCCTCACTTGATGGAACCCTCACATCATGCAGCTTGCCCCGGCCGGTGACCTCGTCCTTCAAAGTATCGACATCATCGCGAAAGTTGGAGGCGAGTTCCACGAGAGTTTTAAGCTCATCTCTCGAAACACGCCGATGCTTCCCGCATGGCAATATCATCGCACCGAAACAAAGTGACGAGAGGAAGACGAAAATGTCCAATCAAAGTGGTAACCTCTAAGCGCAGGAGACAGGGGTTGAAGTCGTCATGAGAAGATGTCGTGGTGCGTCGTGGGGCACCGAGATATGTATAAAAAGGATTAATACGGAATAAAGAGTTGGGACCTCCGGCCAGGAAGAATCAAGAAACATGGCGATGGAAACCAACCAGGAATCTTCGACCGCACGATCGACGCCGTTCCGAGACGAGCGCGAAGCAGGGCCTTCATTTTCTGGCGGGCCCTTTTCTCGCGGCCAGCATCTCGGATAGACCGCCGGCGGGAACTCTCCGCGTCCTTGGTCAACACTAGATGGTGCTTCTTCAAGCGAGATGGTGGCCTTGACTTCGGAGGCATCGCTGGAAGTGGAAGGAGACTGGAAGTGAAGCAAGAAGGGGATGGAAGAAGTACTCCCCCCTATTAAAACCAGACAACCGTCTCCTGCCCTCGCTTCGAGCAACCTGGTCCGCCCATCCTAAATCAACGGCCGAGAGGGGGCTCAAGGGTCGGACGCGGGAGTGTAAGCAAATGAATCGAGAGCGGTCCGAGTATCCTGTCCGTCCACCGTAAATCAACGGGACAGAGCGGCTACCTTCTCTTCGAAGGCTCGGCGCGCAACCCGAGGAATGGACATCCGTCGGCTAGTATAGAATTTTATAGCACGCCATTAATCGAGCTAGCAAGCATCGTACTACCGACTACAACTCGATGGACGTCCAAAGCTCGAATAGTCGTGGAAACAATGAATGCGAGCCAGGGTAGTACTACCGTAGTAGTGAAGCAATGGGGATTATCTCGGAGCAAGTACGGAGTACCGAGTACAAGATTACAAAAGTGCTGTTCGTTGTTTTCGCAGCTTCATTTTAGCGTAACGTCCAGGTTGTTGTCGAACCACTGTTAGATTTTGGGTAATTATTGTTAAGTTGCTGCTTCTTAATTAAAATTTATCAAAGTCATGTAGACTAGATCGATTTGTGAGAACATCCCAAAAGCTTCATTCATTTTAGAATGACTAAGAAGGATCCATTCTTACCTTTTCTTTTCATGTTTTAAACTTGTTTAAACCTTGGTCAAACCTAGGATTTGACCAAGATTTAAATGGGCATAAAAATTCGGAAAAAAATCAACGAATGAAAAACCAAAGCACATATATAGCCTTCTTATGTCATATAGTAAGCACTCGAGTTGATAAAAACTCTGTCTTATGAAGTCAAACATATGAAGAGAACTGGTTTTGGGTTTCAAACATGGAAATTTCACAAACTCCCAAAAGCTTCATTCTACAGTGACTAAGAAGGATCCAGGATTACCTTTTTCATTTTCAATTTCTTAACTTGTTTAAATCTTGGTCAAACCTAGGATTTGACCAAGATTCAAATGGGTATAACAATTCAAAAAAAACGGAAAAAAACCAAAGAACATAGTCTTCTGATGTCATATAGTAAGCATTCAAGTTGATAAACAAGGTCTAGACATATTCAAACCAAACAAATCATGTATCTACCCCTAACCCTAAACTCTGCCTTATGAAGTCAAGCATGAAGAGAAGTGATTTTGGGTTTCAAACATGGAAATTTCAAAACCTCCCAAAAGCTTCATTTTAGAGTGACTAAGAAGGATCCATGCTTACCTTTTCATTGCCATGTTTTAAACTTGTTTTAACCTTGGTCAAACCTAGGAATTGACCAAGATTCAAATGGGAGTAAAAATTCAGAAAAATTCAAAAAAAATGGAAAACCAAAACACATATATAGCCTTCTTATGTCATATAGTAAGCATTCAAGTTGATAAACAAGGTCTAGACATATTCAAAGAAGAAATATCATGTATCATATCTACCCCTAACCCTAAACTCTGTCTTATGAAGTCAAACATATGAAGAGAACTGGGGTTTTGGGTTTCAAATATAAAATTTTCAAGTACCTTCATTTTAGAGTGAGTAAGGAAGGATTCATGCTTACCGTTTCATTTTCATGTATTAAACTTGTTTAAACCTAGGATTTGACCAAGATTTAAATAGGCATAAAAAATTCGAAAGAAATCAAAAAATGAAAAACCAAAGCACATATATAGCCTTCTTATATCATATAGTAAAATTCAAGTTGATAAACAAGGTCTAGACATATTCAAACAAGAAAATCATGTATCTACACCTAACCATAAACTCTGTCTTAAGTGGTTTTGAGTATCAAACATGGAAATTTCACAAACCTCCCAAAAGCTTCATTTTACAAAGGATCGAGGAGGATCCATGCTTACCTTTTGGCTTAAACGTTTGAAACCAAAAACCACTTCTCTTCATGCATGCTTGACTTCATAACACAGAGTTTAGCTAGGGTTAGGGGGTAGATACATGATTTTCCTGGTTTGAATATGTCTAGACCTTGTTTATCAACTCAATTGATTGCTTACTATATGACATAAGAAGACTACGTGCCTTGGTTTTCATTTTTTGTTTTTTTTTTGAATTTTATGCTCATATATTTGAATCTTGGTCAAATCTTAGGTTTGACCAAGATTGAAACAAGTTTAAAACATGAAAATGAAAAGGGAAGCATGTATCCTTCTTAGTCACTCTAAAATGAAGCTTTTGGGATGTTCTTGAAATTTCCATGTTTGAAACCCAAAACGACTTCTCTTCATATGCTAGACTTCATAAGATCAACAGGGGGTAGATACATGATTTTTCTGGTTTGGATATACCTAGACCTCGTTTAACTTGAATGCATACGATATGACATAAGAAGACTACGTGCTTTTGTTTTTCATTATTCTGTTTTTTTTGAATTTTGTGCCCACCCATTTGTATCTTGGTCAAATCCTAGGTCTGATAATGATTTAAACAAGATTAAAATATGAAAATGCAAAGGTAAGCATGGATCCTTCTTAGTCACTCTAAAATGAAGCTTTTGGGAGCAAAACCACTTCTCTTCATATGCTTGACTTCATAAGACGGAGTTTAGGGTTAGGGGGTAGATACATGATTTGTCTAGTTTGAATATGTCTAGACCTTGTTTATCAACTTAATTGGCTTACTATATGACATAAGAAAACTATTTGCTTTGGTTTTTCTTTTTTCTGACTTTTTTTCAATTTTGATGCCCATTTGAATCTTGTCAAATCCTAGGTTTGACCAAGATAATTTAAACAAGCTTAAAACATGAATATGAAAAGAGGAGCATGTATCCTTCTTAGTCACTCTAAAATGTAGTTTTTGGGAGTTTTTTGAAATTTCCATGTTTAAAACCCAAAACCACTTCTCTTCACATGCTTGACTTCATAAGAAAGAGTTAATTAATTTAGGGGTTAATTAGGGGGTATAGATACATGATTTGTGTGGTTTGAATATGTATGGACCTTATTTATCAACAACTTTAATGCTTACTATATGACATAAGAAAACTATTTGCTTGGTTTTTCTTTTTTCAATTTTTTTTTCAATTCTGATGCCCATTTGAATCTTGTCAAATCCTAGGTTTGACCAAGATAATTTAAACAAGTTTAAAACATGAATATGAAAAGGGAAGCATGGATCCTTCTTAGTCACTCTAAAATGAAGCTTTTGGGAGGTTTTTGAAATTTCCATGTTTGAAATCCAAAACCACTTCTCTTCACATGCTTGACTTCATAAGACAGAGTTTAGGGGTTAGGGGTATAGATACATGATTTGTCTGGTTTAATATGTCTAGACCTTGTTTATCAACTTTAATGCTTACTATATGACATAAGAAGACTATGTGATTTGGTTTTTCATTTTTCTGTTTTTATTTTTCTGCCCATTTGAATCTTGGTCAAATGCTAGGTTTGACCAAGATATAGACAAGTTTAACACGTAAATGAGTTAACTTGGATTTCCTACCCTTGAATCCATAGGAAACTTTGTTCTAATGCACTATAATAATCAACCGAGTTTTTACACCAACAAAGTCTGTCACTTACGTGTGGTGCCCATGCGTGAGGTCCCACACTTCTGAGCACAAGTCACGTGCAATAGGTACGCAAACTCCCAGCCATTTTCTTTGTCAAGAGAAGACGCATCAGATGCGTATTGGAAGTCTCGTGGGTCCTTCGGATCCTTCGGTCGTCCCTCTCACAAAAAAAAACAAATCTCTCTCATTCTCGGCCTCGCTCGACTCGTCGCTCGCTCGCTCGCACCTCCCCGCTCACCGACAAACCCCGCACAAAAGTCAACATCATCACCCGAAAAAGGGGAGACACCATAATTCTCTCCCTTCTTCTCTCCTTCCGAGTGATCCCTCTTCCTCCGAGTTTCACTCGACGGGCAAACACACATGTGCTGCATAGTAATAATAAAAAGGTAGAAAAATCGACCTACGAATATATAATTAAATAGGTTAAACTAGGGTTTTACCCAGTACTACAGATCAAGGTTCAAAAAATCCAACTACGGGGTTCGAACAACACGATTCTAATCCAAGAATTTTTTCGACCTAGGTCACCCAAATGGCCTCAAACTATAGGGTTAGCATCTAGTGCAAAGTATGTGTGAAAATGTATGCACTATGTGTGCTATAACTTGTATGTCTTTCATATTTGAACCAAATTTGAATAAGTTTGAAATATTTGAAAAGGGGCTTTTGGCTTAAACGTTTGAAACCAAAAACCACTTCTCTTCATGCATGCTTGACTTCATAAGACAGAGTTTAGCTAGGGTTAGGGGATAGA
Source organism: Lolium perenne (assembly GCF_019359855.2). Lineage (NCBI taxonomy): Eukaryota > Viridiplantae > Streptophyta > Magnoliopsida > Poales > Poaceae > Lolium > Lolium perenne. The sequence goes on along the minus strand of NC_067248.2, from coordinate 69,101,717 downwards.
TGCATGATTTTCCTGGTTTGAATATGTCTAGACCTACTTTATCAACTTAATTGAATGCTTACTATATGACATAATAATACTATGTGCATTGTTTTTTATTTTTTTGATTTTTTTAAAATTGTATGCCCATTTGAATCTTGGTCAAATCCTAGGTTTGAACATGGTTTAAACAAGTTTAAATCATGAATAGGAAAAATTAAGCATCTATATATCCTTCTTAGTCACTCCAAAATGTAGCTCTTGGGAGGTTTTTTCGAAATTTCCATGTTTGAAACCAAAACCACTTCTCTTCATGCATGCTTGACTTCATAAGACAGAGTTTAGCTAGGGCGTTAGGGGTAGATACATGATTTTCCTGGTTTGAATATGTCTAGACCTGGTTTATCAACTTAATTAATTGATTGTTTACTATATGACATAAGAAGACTATGTGCCTTGGTTTTAAATTTTTCTGTTTTTTTTGAATTTTACGCCCATATATTTGAATCTTGGACAAATCCTAGGTTTGACCAAGATTTAAACAAGTTTAAACATAAAAATAAAAAGGGAAGCATGTATCCTTCTTAGTCACTCTAAAATGAAGCTTTTTGGATGTTCTTGAAATTTCCATTTTTGAAACCAAAAACGACTTCTCTCTTCATGCTAGACTTCATAAGATCGACAGGGGCAGATACATGATTTGTCCTGGTTTGGATATGTCCAAACCTTGCTTGTTTATCAACTTGAATGCTTACTATATGACATAAGAATGCTTACCATATGTTTGAATTTTAAAAGCATATAGTCTTCTTATGTCATATAGTAAGCATTCAAAAGTTTTTCTTTGAGAGAGTAGCATGCATTCAAAAGTTGATAAATAAGATTTGTACATATTCAAACCAGACAAATCATGTATCTACCCATACGCATATATATATAACCCTATACTTTTGTCTTATGAAGACGTCAAGGATGAAGAGAAGTGGATTTGGGTTTCAAACATGGAAATTTCAAAAACCTCCCAAAACATGTATATATCTACCCCTAAACCCTAATCTTTGTCTTATGAAGCCAAGCATATGAAGAGAAGTGATTTTGGGTTTCAAACATGGAAACTTCAAAACCTCCCAAAAGCTTCATTTTAGAGAGACTAAGAATGATCCATATGCTTACCTTTTCATTGCCATGTTTTAAACTTGTTTTAACCTTGGTCAAACCTAGGATTTGACCAAGATTCAAATGGGAGTAAAAATTCAGAAAAATTCAAAAAAAATGAAAAACCAAAGCACATATATATATAGCCTTGATCTTATGTCATATAGTAAGCATTCAAGTTGATAAACAAGGTCGATCTCTAGACATATTCAAAGCAGAAATATCATGTATATATCATATCTACCCCTAACCCTAGCTAAACTTCGTCTTATGAAGTCAAACATATGAAGAGAATCGGGTTTTGGGTTTCAAACATAAAATTTTCAAGTACCTTCATTTTAGAGTGAGTAAGGAAGGATTCATGCTTACCGTTTCATTTTCATGTTTTAAACTTGTTTAAACCTAGGATTTGACCAAGATTTAAATAGGCATAAAAAAATCGAAAGAAATCAAAAATTGAAAAACCAAAGCACATATATATAGCCTTCTTATATCATATAGTAAAAAATTCAAGTTGATAAACAAGGTCTAGACATATTCAAACAAGAAAAATCATGTATCTACACACCTAACCATAAACTCTGTCTTAAGTGGTTTTGGGTTTCAAACATGGAAATTTCACAAACCTCCCAAAAGCTTCATTTTACAGTGACTATATAAGGAGGATCCATGCTTACCTTTTGGCTTAAACGTTTGAAACCAAAAACCACTTCTCTTCATGCATGCTTGACTTCATAATATAAGACAGAGTTTAGCTAGGGTACGTTAGGGGGTGTAGATACATGATTTCCTGGTTTGAATATGTCTAGACCTTGTTTATCAACTTAATTGATTGCTTACTATATGACATAAGACGACTACGTGCCTTGGTTTTCATTTTTGGTTTTTTTTGAATTTTATGCTCATATATTTGAATCTTGGTCAAATCCTAGGTTTGACCAAGATTTAAACAAGTTTAAAACATGAAAATGAAAAGGGAAGCATGTATCCTTCTTAGTCACTCTAAAATGAAGCTTTTGGGATGTTCTTGAAATTTCCATGTTTGAAACCCAAAACGACTTCTCTTCATGCTAGACTTCATAAGATCAACATGGGGTAGATACATGATTTGTCCGGTTTGGATATACCTAGACCTCGTTTAACTTGAATGCATGCATACGATATGACATAAAAAGACTACATGCTTTTGTTTTTCATTATTCTGATTTTTTGAATTTTGTGCCCACCCATCTGTATCTTGGTCAAATCCTAGGCTTGATAATGATTTAACAAGATTAAAATATGAAAATGCAAAGGTAAGCATGGATCCTTCTTATTAGTCACTCTAAAATGAAGCTTTTGGGAGCAAAACCACTTCTCTTCATATGCTTGACTTCATAAGACGGAGTTTAGGGGTTAGGGGGTATAGATGCATGCATGATTTGTCTAGTTTGAATATGTCTAGACCTTGTTTATCAACTTAATTGGCTTACTATATGACATAAGAAAACTATTTGCTTTGGTTTTTCTTTTTCCTGATTTTTTTCAATTTTGATGCCCATTTGAATCTTGTCAAATCCTAGGTTTCAAAGAGATAATAAAAACAAGCTAAAAACCTGAATATGAAAAGGGAAGCATGTATCCTTCTTTGTCACTCTAAAATGAAGTTTTTGGGAGGTTTTTCAAATTTCCATGTTTGAAACGACTCTAAAACCACTTCTCTTCATATGCTTGACTTCATAAGACAGAGTTCAGGGGTTAGGGGGTATAGATACATGATTTGTCTAGTTTGAATATGTCTAGACCTTGTTTATCAACTTAATTAATTGGCTTACTATATGACATAAGAAAACTATTTGCTTTGGTTTTTCTTTTTCCTGATTTTTTCGATGCCCATTTGAATCTTTGTCAAATCCTAGGTTTGACTGAGATAATTTAAACAAGCTTAAATCATGAATATGAAAAGGGAAGCATGCATCCTTCTTAGTCACTCTAAAATGTAGTTTTTGGGAGGTTTTTGAAATTTCCATGTTTGAAACCCAAAACCACATCTCTTCATGCTTGACTTAATTTATAAGACATAGTTTAGGGGTTAGGGGTAGATACATGATTTGTATGGTTTGATATTTCTAGTCCTTGTTTATCAACTTTAATGCTTACTATATGACATAAGATGACTATGTGATTTGGTTTTTTTTTTTTATGTTTTTTTTTTTATTTTTCGGGCCATTTGAATCTTTGTCAAATCCTAGGTTTGACCAAGATTTAGACAAGTTTAACACGTGAAAACGAATAAGTAAGCTCCGGATCCTTCTTAGTCACTCAAAAATGTACCAATCGATAGATGTGTTAACTTTGCTTCATGGAAATAATAATGTCATGTAAATGAGTTAACTTGGATTTCCTACCCTTGAATCCATAGGAAACTTTGTTCTAATGCACTATTATAATCAACCGAGTTTTTACACCAACAGGTCCGTCACTTACGTGTGGTGCCCACGCTTGAGGTCCCACACTTCAGTGAGCACAAGTCACGTGCAATAGGTACGCAAACTCCCAGCCATCTTCTTTGTCAAGAGAAGACGCATCAGGATGCGTTTTGGAAGTCTGTGGGTCCTTCTAGATCCTTCGGTTGTCCCTCTCACAAAAAAATCTCTCTCATTCTCGGGCCTCGCTCGACTCGCTCGCTCGCCGTCGCACCTCCCGCTCACCGACAAACCCCGCACAAAAGTCAACATCATCACCCGAAAAAGGGGAGACACCATAATTCTCTCCCTTCTTCTCTCCTTCCGAGTGATCCCTCTTCCTCCGAGTTTCACTCGACGGGCAAACACCCATGTGCTGCATAGTAATAATAAAAAGGTAGTACTCGTAGAAAAATCGATATACGAATCTGTAATTAAATAGGTTAAACTAGGGTTTTGCCCAGTTCTACAGATCGAGGGTTCAAAAAAATCCAACTACGGGGTTCGAACAACACGATTCTAATCCAAGAATTTTTTCGACCTAGGTCACCCAAATGGCCTCAAACTATAGGGTTAGCATCTAGTGCAGTATGTGTGAAAATGTATGCACTATGTGTGCTATAACTTGTATGTCTTTCAAATTTGAACCAAATTTGAATAAGTTTGAAATATTTGAAAATGGGCTTTTGGCTTAAACGTTGGAAACCAAAACCACTTCTCTTCATGCATGCTTGACTTCATAAGACAGAGTTTAGCTAGGGTTAGGGGGTAGATGCATGATTTTCCTGGTTTGATTATGTCTAGACCTTGTTTATCAACTTAATTGAATGCTTACTATATGACATAAGAATACTATATGTGCCTTGTTTTTTTATTTTTTTTATTTTTTTAAAATTTTATGCCCATTTGAATCTTGGTCAAATCCTAGGTTTGAACATGGTTTAAACAAGTTTAAATCATGAATATGAAAAATTAAGCATCTATATATCCTTCTTAGTCACTCCAAAATGTAGCTCTGGCCTTTGGGAGGGTTTTCGAAATTTCCATGTTTGAAACCAAAAACCACTTCTCTTCATGCATGCTTGACTTCATAAGACGGAGTTTAGGGTTAGGGTTAGATATATACATTATTTTCTGGTTTGAATATGTCTAGACCTTGTTTATCAACTTGAATGCTTAATTACTATATATATATGACATAAGAATGTTATGTCCTTTGGTTTTTCATTCTTTTGATTTTTTATGAATTTCTATGCCCATTTGAATCTTTTGGTCAAATCCTAGAGGTTTGACCAAGATTTACACAAGTTTAAAACATGAAAATGAAAAGGGAAGCTTGTATATCCTTCTTAGTCACTCTAAAATGAAGTTTTTTGGAGGTTTTTGAAATTTCCATGTTTGAAACCCAAAACCACTTCTCTTCATGCTAGACTGCTTCATAAGACAATTTAATTAGGGTTAGGGGTAGATACACATGATTTGTCTGGTTTGAATAAGTCCAAACACCTTGCTTGTGTATCAACTTGAATGCTTACTATATGACATAAGAATGCTTACCATATATGTTTGAATTTTAAAAGCATATAGTCTTCTTATGTCATATATATAGTAAGCATTCAAAAGTTTTTCTTTGAGAGAGTAGCATGCATTCAAAAGTTGATAAATAAGATTTGGACATATTCAAACCAGACAAATCATGTATCGATCTACACCCCTAACCCTAAACTCGTCTTATGAAGTCAAGCATGAAGAGAAGTGCTTTTAGGTTTCAAACATGGAAATTTCACAAACCTCCCAAAAGCTTCATTTTACAGTGACTAATTAAGGAGGATCCATGCTTACCTTTTGGCTTAAACGTTTGAAACCAAAAACCACTTCTCTTCATGCATGCTTGACTTCATAAGACAGAGTTTAGCTAGGGCGTTAGGGGGTAGATACATGATTTTCCTGGTTTGAATATGTCTAGAACTGGTTTATCAACTTAATTAATTGATTGTTTACTATATGACATAAGAAGACTATGTGCCTTGGTTTTAAATTTTTCTGTTTTTTTTTTGAATTTTATGCCCATATATTTGAATCTTGGTCAAATCCTAGGTTTGACCAAGATTTAAACAAGTTTAAACATAAAAATGAAAAGGGAAGCATGTATCCTTCTTAGTCACTCTAAAATGAAGCTTTTGGGATGTTCTTGAAATTTCCATTTTTGAAACCAAAAACGACTTCTCTCTTCATGCTAGACTTCATAAGATCGACAGGGGGTATAGATACATGATTTGTCTGGTTTGGATATACCTAGACCTCGTTTATCAACTTGAATTCATACGATATGACATATGAAGACTATGTGCTTTAATTTGTTTTCATTTTTCTGATTTTTTTGAATTTTGTGCCCACCCATTTGTATATTGGTCAAATGCTAGGCTTGATAATGATTTAAACAACTTTAAAATATGAATATGCAAAGTTAAGCATGGATCCTTTTAGAAACTCTAAAATGAAGTTTTTCGGAGGTTTTTGAAATTTCCATGTTTGCAACCCAAAACAACTTCCTCTTCACATGCTTGACTTCATAAGACAGAGTTTAGGGGTTAGGGGGTATATATAGATACATGATTTGTCTAGTTTGAATATGTCTAGACCTTGTTTATCAACTTTTAATGCTTACTATAAGACATAAGAAAACTATTTCCTTTGTTTTTTCTTTTTTTTTTGATTTTTTTCAATATTGATGCCCATTTGAATCTTGTCAAATCCTAGGTTTGACCAAGATAATTTAAACAAGCTTAGAACATGAATATGAAAAGGGAAGCGTGTATCCTTCTTAATTAGTCACACTAAAATGAAGTTTTTGGGAGGTTTTTGATATTTCCATGTTTGAAACCCAAAACCACATCTCTTCATGCTTGACTTAATTTATAAGACATAGTTTAGGGGTTAAGGGGTAGATACATGATTTGTATGGTTTGATATTTCTAGACCTTGTTTATTATCAACTTTAATGCTTACTATATGACATAAGATGACTATGTGATTTGGTTTTTCATTTTTCTGTTTTTTATTTTATTTTTCTATTTATTTGAATCTTGGTCAAATCCTAGGTTTGACCAAGATTTAGACAAGTTTAACACGTGAAAACGAATAAGTAAGCATGTATCCTTCTTAGTCACTCAAAAATGTACCAATCGATAGATGTGTTAACTTTGCTTCATGGAAATAATAATGTCACGTAAATGAGTTAACTTGGATTTCCTACCCTTGAATCCATATGAAACTTTGTTCTAATGCAGTATAATAATCAATCGATTTTTTTGCACCAACATGTCTGTCACTTACGTGTGGTGCCCACGCGTGAGGTCCCACACTTCAGTGAGCACAAGTCACGTGCAATAGGTACGCAAACTCCCAGCCATCTTCTTTGTCAAGAGAAGACGCATCAGATGCGTATTGGAAGTCCTGTGGGTCCTTCTGGATCCTTCTTAGTCACTCTAAAATGAAGCTTTTGGGAGGTTCTTGAAATTTCCATGTTTGAAACCCAAAACCACTTCTCTTCATGATTTACTTCATAAAACATAGTTTAATTAGAGTTTTAGGGGTAGATATATACATGATTTTTCTGGTTTGAATATATATGTCTCTAGACCTTTGTTTATCAACTTGAATGCTTAATATACATATGACATAAGAAAACTATTTGCTTTGGTTTTCTTTTTTCTGAATTTTTTTCAATTTTGATGCCCATTTGAATCTTGTCAAATCCTAGGTTTGACCAAGATAATTTAAACAAGCTTAAAACATGAATATGAAAAGAGGAGCATGTATCCTTCTTAGTCACTCTAAAATGTAGTTTTTGGGAGTTTTTTGAAATTTCCATGTTTGAAACCCAAAACCACTTCTCTTCACATGCTTGACTTCATAAGACAGAGTTAATTAATTTAGGGGTTAATTAGGGGGTATAGATACATGATTTGTGTGGTTTGAATATGTATGGACCTTATTTATCAACAACTTTAATGCTTACTATATGACATAAGAAAACTATTTGCTTTGGTTTTTCTTTTTTCAATTTTTTTTTCAATTTTGATGCCCATTTGAATCTTGTCAAATCCTAGGTTTGACCAAGATAATTTAAACAAGTTTAAAACATGAATATGAAAAGGGAAGCATGGATCCTTCTTAGTCACTCTAAAATGAAGCTTTTGGGAGGTTTTTGAAATTTCCATGTTTGAAATCCAAAACCACTTCTCTTCACATGCTTGACTTCATAAGACAGAGTTTAGGGGTTAGGGGTATAGATACATGATTTGTCTGGTTTAATATGTCTAGACCTTGTTTATCAACTTTAATGCTTACTATATGACATAAGAAGACTATGTGATTTGGTTTTTCATTTTTCTGTTTTTATTTTTCTGCCCATTTGAATCTTGGTCAAATCCTAGGTTTGACCAAGATATAGACAAGTTTAACACGTAAATGAGTTAACTTGGATTTCCTACCCTTGAATCCATAGGAAACTTTGTTCTAATGCACTATAATAATCAACCGAGTTTTTACACCAACAGGTTTGTCACTTACGTGTGGTGCCCATGCGTGAGGTCCCACACTTCAGTTAGCACAAGTCACGTGCAATAGGTACGCAAACTCCCAGCAATTTTCTTTGTCAATAGAAGAAGCATCAGATGCGTATTGGAAGTCTGTGGGTCCTTCTGGATCCTTCGGCCGTCCCTCTCACAAAAAAAACAAATCTCTTTCATTCTCGGCCTCGCTCGACTCGCCGCTTCGCCGCCGCACCTCCTGCTCACCGACAAACCTCCGCACAAAAGTCAACATCATCACCCGAAAAAGGGGAGACACCATAATTCTCTCCCTTCTTCTCTCCTTCCGAGTGATCCCTCTTCCTCCGAGTTTCACTCGACGGGCAAACACACATGTGCTGCATAGTAATAATAAAAAGGTAGAAAAATCGACCTACGAATATATAATTAAATAGGTTAAACTAGGTTTTACCCAGTACTACAGATCAAGGTTCAAAAATCCAACTACGGGGTTCGAACAACACGATACTAATCCAAGAATTTTTTCGACCTATGTCACCCAAATGGCCTCAAACTATAGGGTTAGCATCTAGTGCAGGATGTGTGAAAATGTATGCACTATGTGTGCTATAACTTGTATGTCTTTCATATTTGAACCAAATTTGAATAAGTTTGAAATATTTGAAAAGGGGCTTTTGGCTTAAACGTTTGAAACCAAAAACCACTTCTCTTCATGCATGCTTCACTTCATAAGACAGAGTTTAGCTAGGGTTAGGGGATAGATGCATGATTTTCCTGGTTTGAATATGTCTAGACCTACTTTATCAACTTAATTGAATGCTTACTATATGACATAATAATACTATGTGCATTGTTTTTTATTTTTTTGATTTTTTTAAAATTGTATGCCCATTTGAATCTTGGTCAAATCCTAGGTTTGAACATGGTTTAAGCAAGTTTAAATCATGAATATGAAAAATTAAGCATCTATATATCCTTCTTAGTCACTCCAAAATGTAGCTCTTGGGAGGTTTTTTCGAAATTTCCATGTTTGAAACCAAAACCACTTCTCTTCATGCATGCTTGACTTCATAAGACAGAGTTTAGCTAGGGTTAGGGGATAGATGCATGATTTTCCTGGTTTGAATATGTCTAGACCTGGTTTATCAACTTAATTAATTGATTGTTTACTATATGACATAAGAAGACTATGTGCCTTGGTTTTAAATTTTTCTGTTTTTTTTTGAATTTTACGCCCATATATTTGAATCTTGGACAAATCCTAGGTTTGACCAAGATTTAAACAAGTTTAAACATAAAAATAAAAAGGGAAGCATGTATCCTTCTTAGTCACTCTAAAATGAAGCTTTTTGGATGTTCTTGAAATTTCCATTTTTGAAACCAAAAACGACTTCTCTCTTCATGCTAGACTTCATAAGATCGACAAAGGGGCAGATACATGATTTGTCTGGTTTGGATATGTCCAAACCTTGCTTGTTTATCAACTTGAATGCTTACTATATGACATAAGAATGCTTACCATATGTTTGAATTTTAAAAGCATATAGTCTTCTTATGTCATATAGTAAGCATTCAAAAAATTTTCTTTGAGAGAGTAGCATGCATTCAAAAGTTGATAAATAAGATTTGTACATATTCAAACCAGACAAATCATGTATCTACCCATATGCATATATATATAACCCTATACTTTTGTCTTATGAAGACGTCAAGGATGAAGAGAAGTGGATTTGGGTTTCAAACATGGAAATTTCAAAAACCTCCCAAAACATGTATATATCTACCCCTAAACCCTAATCTTTGTCTTATGAAGCCAAGCATATGAAGAGAAGTGATTTTGGGTTTCAAACATGGAAACTTCAAAAACCTCCCAAAAGCTTCATTTTAGAGAGACTAAGAATGATCCATATGCTTACCTTTTCATTGCCATGTTTTAAACTTGTTTTAACCTTGGTCAAACCTAGGATTTGACCAAGATTCAAATGGGAGTAAAAATTCAGAAAAATTCAAAAAAAAATGAAAAACCAAAGCACATATATATATATATAGCCTTGATCTTATGTCATATAGTAAGCATTCAAGTTGATAAACAAGGTCGATCTCTAGACATATTCAAAGCAGAAATATCATGTATCATATCTACCCCTAACCCTAGCTAAACTCTGTCTTATGAAGTCAAACATATGAAGAGAACTGGGGTTTTGGGTTTCAAACATAAAATTTTCAAGTACCTTCATTTTAGAGTGAGTAAGGAAGGATTCATGCTTACCGTTTCATTTTCATGTTTTAAACTTGTTTAAACCTAGGATTTGACCAAGATTTAAATAGGCATAAAAAATCGAAAGAAATCAAAAATTGAAAAACCAAAGCACATATATATAGCCTTCTTATATCATATAGTAAAAAATTCAAGTTGATAAACAAGGTCTAGACATATTCAAACAAGAAAAATCATGTATCTACACACCTAACCATAAACTCTATCTTAAGTGGTTTTGGGTTGGTTTCAAACATGGAAATTTCACAAACCTCCCAAAAGCTTCATTTTACAGTGACTATATAAGGAGGATCCATGCTTACCTTTTGGCTTAAACGTTTGAAACCAAAAACCACTTCTCTTCATGCATGCTTGACTTCATAATATAAGACAGAGTTTAGCTAGGGTACGTTAGGGGGTGTAGATACATGATTTCCTGGTTTGAATATGTCTAGACCTTGTTTATCAACTTAATTGATTGCTTACTATATGACATAAGACGACTACGTGCCTTGGTTTTCATTTTTGGTTTTTTTTTGAATTTTATGCTCATATATTTGAATCTTGGTCAAATCCTAGGTTTGACCAAGATTTAAACAAGTTTAAAACATGAAAATGAAAAGGGAAGCATGTATCCTTCTTAGTCACTCTAAAATGAAGCTTTTGGGATGTTCTTGAAATTTCCATTTTTGAAACCAAAAACGACTTCTCTCTTCATGCTAGACTTCATAAGATCGACAGGGGGTATAGATACATGATTTGTCTGGTTTGGATATACCTAGACCTCATTTATCAACTTGAATTCATACGATATGACATATGAAGACTATGTGCTTTAATTTGTTTTCATTTTTCTGATTTTTTTTGAATTTTGTGCCCACCCATTTGTATATTGGTCAAATGCTAGGCTTGATAATGATTTAAACAAGTTTAAAATATGAATATGCAAAGTTAAGCATGGATCCTTCTTAGAAACTCTAAAATGAAGTTTTTCGGAGGTTTTTGAAATTTCCATGTTTGCAACCCAAAACAACTTCCTCTTCACATGCTTGACTTCATAAGACAGAGTTTAGGGGTTAGGGGGTATATATAGATACATGATTTGTCTAGTTTGAATATGTCTAGACCTTGTTTATCAACTTTAATGCTTACTATAAGACATAAGAAAACTATTTCCTTTGTTTTTTTTTTTGATTTTTTTCAATATTGATGCCCATTTGAATCTTGTCAAATCCTAGGTTTGACCAAGATAATTTAAACAAGCTTAGAACATGAATATGAAAAGGGAAGCGTGTATCCTTCTTAGTCACACTAAAATGAAGTTTTTGGGAGGTTTTTGATATTTCCATGTTTGAAACCCAAAACCACATCTCTTCATGCTTGACTTAATTTATAAGACATAGTTTAGGGGTTAAGGGGTAGATACATGATTTGTATGGTTTGATATTTCTAGACCTTGTTTATTATCAACTTTAATGCTTACTATATGACATAAGATGACTATGTGATTTGGTTTTTCATTTTTCTGTTTTTTATTTTATTTTTTCTCGCCCATTTGAATCTTGGTCAAATCCTAGGTTTGACCAAGATTTAGACAAGTTTAACACGTGAAAACGAATAAGTAAGCATGGATCCTTCTTAGTCACTCAAAAATGTACCAATCGATAGATGTGTTAACTTTGCTTCATGGAAATAATAATGTCACGTAAATGAGTTAACTTGGATTTCCTACCCTTGAATCCATAGGAAACTTTGTTCTAATGCAGTATAATAATCAATCGAGTTTTTACACCAACATGTCTGTCACTTACGTGTGGTGCCCACGCGTGAGGTCCCACACTTCAGTGAGCACAAGTCACGTGCAATAGGTACGCAAACTCCCAGCCATCTTCTTTGTCAAGAGAAGACGCATAAGGATGCGTATTGGAAGTCTCGTGGGTCCTTCTCGGATCCTTCTTAGTCACTCTAAAATGAAGCTTTTGGGAGGTTCTTGAAATTTCCATGTTTGAAACCCAAAACCACTTCTCTTCATGATTTACTTCATAAAACATAGTTTAATTAGAGTTTTAGGGGTAGATATATACATGATTTTTCTGGTTTGAATATATATGTCTCTAGACCTTTGTTTATCAACTTGAATGCTTAATACACATATGACATAAGAATGCTATGTGCTTTGGTTTTTCATTCTTTTGATTTTTTTTCTGAATTTTTAGGGCCATTTGAATCTTGGTCAAATCCTTGGTTTGACCAAGATTTAAACAAGTTTAAAACATAAAAATGAAAAGGGAAGTCTCAGTATCCTTCTTAGTCACTCTAAAATGAAGCTTTTGGGAGGTTTTTAAAATTTCAATGTTTGAAACCCAAAACCACTTCTCTTCACATGCTTGACTTCATAAGACAGAGTTAATTAATTCAGGGGTTAATTACGGGGTATAGATACATGATTTGTGTGGTTTGAATATGTATGGACCTTATTTATCAACAACTTTAATGCTTACTATATGACATAAGAAAACTATTTGCTTTGGTTTTTCTTTTTTCAATTTTTTTTTCAATTTTGATGCCCATTTGAATCTTGTCAAATCCTAGGTTTGACCAAGATAATTTAAACAAGTTTAAAACATGAAAATGAAAAGGGAAGCATGGATCCTTCTTAGTCACTCTAAAATGAAGCTTTTGGGAGGTTTTTGAAATTTCCATGTTTGAAACCCAAAACCACTTCTCTTCACATGCTTGACTTCATAAGACAGAGTTTAGGGGTTAGGGGTATAGATACATGATTTGTCTGGTTTAATATGTCTAGACCTTGTTTATCAACTTTAATGCTTACTATATGACATAAGAATACTATGTGATTTGGTTTTTCATTTTTCTGTTTTTATTTTTCTGCCCATTTGAATCTTGGTCAAATCCTAGGTTTGACCAAGATATAGACAAGTTTAACACGTAAATGAGTTAACTTGGATTTCCTACCCTTGAATCCATAGAAAACTTTGTTCTAATGCACTATTATAATCAACCGAGTTTATACACCAACAGGTCTGTCACTTACGTGTGGTGCCCACGCTTGAGGTCCCACACTTCAGTGAGCACAAGTCACGTGCAATAGGTACGCAAACTCCCAGCCATTTTCTTTGTCAAGAGAAGACGCATCAGGATGCATATTGGAAGTCTGTGGGTCCTTCTGGTTCCTTCGGTCGTCCCTCTCACAAAAAAAAAACAAATCTCTCTCATTCTCGGCCTCGCCGACTCGCCGCTCGCTCGCTCGCTCGCACCTCCTGCTCACTGACAAACCCTGCACAAAAGTCAACATCATCACCCGAAAAAGGGGAGACACCATAATTCTCTCCCTTCTTCTCTCCTTCCGAGTGATCCCTCTTCCTCCGAGTTTCACTCGACGGGCAAACACCCATGTGCTGCATAGTAATAATAAAAATGTAGTACTCGTAGAAAAATCGATATACGAATCTGTAATTAAATAGGTTAAACTAGGGTTTTGCCCAGTTCTACAGATCAAGGGTTAAAAAATATCCAACTACGGGGTTCGAACAACACGATTCTAATCCAAGAATTTTTTCGACCTAGGTCACCCAAATGGCCTCAAACTATAGGGTTAGCATCTAGTGCAGTATGTGTGAAAATGTATGCACTATGTGTGCTATAACTTGTATGTCTTTCAAATTTGAACCAAATTTGAATAAGTTTGAAATATTTGAAAATGGGCTTTTGGCTTAAACGTTGGAAACCAAAAACCACTTCTCTTCGTGCATGCTTGACTTCATAAGACAGAGTTTAGCTAGGGTTAGGGGGTAGATGCATGATTTTCCTGGTTTGATTATGTCTAGACCTTGTTTATCAACTTAATTGAATGCTTACTATATGACATAAGAATACTATGTGCCTTGTTTTTTTATTTTTTTATTTTTTTAAAATTTTATGCCCATTTGAATCTTGGTCAAATCCTAGGTTTGAACATGGTTTAAACAAGTTTAAATCATGAATATGAAAAATTAAGCATCTATATATCCTTCTTAGTCACTCCAAAATGTAGCTTGGTCTTGGGAGGGTTTTCGAAATTTCCATGTTTGAAACCAAAAACCACTTCTCTTCATGCATGCTTGACTTCATAAGACGGAGTTTAGGGTTAGGGGTAGATATATACATTATTTTCTGGTTTGAATATGTCTAGACCTTGTTTATCAACTTGAATGCTTAATTACTATATATATATGACATAAGAATGTTATGTCCTTTGGTTTTTCATTCTTTTGATTTTTTATGAATTTCTATGCCCATTTGAATCTTTTGGTCAAATCCTAGAGGTTTGACCAAGATTTAAACAAGTTTAAAACATGAAAATGAAAAGGGAAGCTTGTATATCCTTCTTAGTCACTCTAAAATGAAGTTTTTTGGAGGTTTTTGAAATTTCCATGTTTGAAACCCAAAACCACTTCTCTTCATGCTAGACTGCTTCATAAGACAATTTAATTAGGGGTTAGGGGGTAGATACATGATTTGTCCGGTTTGAATATGTCCAAACCTTGCTTGTGTATCAACTTGAATGCTTACTATATGACATAAGAATGCTTACCATATGTTTGAATTTTAAAAGCATATAGTCTTCTTATGTCATATATATAGTAAGCATTCAAAAGTTTTTCTTTGAGAGAGTAGCATGCATTCAAAAGTTGATAAATAAGATTTGGACATATTCAAACCAGACAAATCATGTATCGATCTACACCCCCTAACCCTAAACTCTGTCTTATGAAGTCAAGCATGAAGAGAAGTGCTTTTAGGTTTCAAACATGGAAATTTCACAAACCTCCCAAAAGCTTCATTTTATGCTGACTAATTAAGGAGGATCCATGCTTACCTTTTGGCTTAAACGTTTGAAACCAAAAACCACTTCTCTTCATGCATGCTTGACTTCATAAGACAGAGTTTAGCTAGGGCGTTAGGGGGTAGATACATGATTTTCCTGGTTTGAATATGTCTAGAACTGGTTTATCAACTTAATTAATTGATTGTTTACTATATGACATAAGAAGACTATGTGCCTTGGTTTTAAATTTTTCTGTTTTTTTTGAATTTTATGCCCATATATTTGAATCTTGGTCAAATCCTAGGTTTGACCAAGATTTAAACAAGTTTAAACATAAAAATGAAAAGGGAAGCATGTATCCTTCTTAGTCACTCTAAAATGAAGCTTTTGGGATGTTCTTGAAATTTCCATTTTTGAAACCAAAAACGACTTATATCTTAATGCAAGACTTCATAACATCTATTGTGGGGTATAGATACATGATTTGTCTGGTTTGGATATACCTAGACCTCATTTATCAACTTGAATTCATACGATATGACATATGAAGACTATGTGCTTTAATTTGTTTTCATTTTTCTGATTTTTTTTTGAATTTTGTGCCCACCCATTTGTATATTGGTCAAATGCTAGGCTTGATAATGATTTAAACAAGTTTAAAATATGAATATGCAAAGTTAAGCATGGATCCTTCTTAGAAACTCTAAAATGAAGTTTTTCGGAGGTTTTTGAAATTTCCATGTTTGCAACCCAAAACAACTTCCTCTTCACATGCTTGACTTCATAAGACAGAGTTTAGGGGTTAGGGGGTATATATAGATACATGATTTGTCTAGTTTGAATATGTCTAGACCTTGTTTATCAACTTTAATGCTTACTATAAGACATAAGAAAACTATTTCCTTTGTTTTTTCTTTTTTTGATTTTTTCAATATTGATGCCCATTTGAATCTTGTCAAATCCTAGGTTTGACCAAGATAATTTAAACAAGCTTAGAACATGAATATGAAAAGGGAAGCGTGTATCCTTCTTAGTCACACTAAAATGAAGTTTTTGGGAGGTTTTTGATATTTCCATGTTTGAAACCCAAAACCACATCTCTTCATGCTTGACTTAATTTATAAGACATAGTTTAGGGGTTAAGGGGTAGATACATGATTTGTATGGTTTGATATTTCTAGACCTTGTTTATTATCAACTTTAATGCTTACTATATGACATAAGATGACTATGTGATTTGGTTTTTCATTTTTCTGTTTTTTATTTTATTTTTCTGCCCATTTGAATCTTGGTCAAATCCTAGGTTTGACCAAGATTTAGACAAGTTTAACACGTGAAAACGAATAAGTAAGCATGGATCCTTCTTAGTCACTCAAAAATGTACCAATCGATAGATGTGTTAACTTTGCTTCATGGAAATAATAATGTCACGTAAATGAGTTAACTTGGATTTCCTACCCTTGAATCCATAGGAAACTTTGTTCTAATGCAAGATAATAATCAATCGAGTTTTTACACCAACATGTCTGTCACTTACGTGTGGTGCCCACGCGTGAGGTCCCACACTTCGTGAGCACAAGTCACGTGCAATAGGTACGCAAACTCCCAGCCCATCTTCTTTGTCAAGAGAAGACGCATAAGGATGCGTATTGGAAGTCTCTGTGGGTCCTTCTGGATCCTTCTTAGTCACTCTAAAATGAAGCTTTTGGGAGGTTCTTGAAATTTCCATGTTTGAAACCCAAAACCACTTCTCTTCATGATTTACTTCATAAAACATAGTTTAATTAGAGTTTTAGGGGTAGATATATACATGATTTTTCTGGTTTGAATATATATGTCTCTAGACCTTTGTTTATCAACTTGAATGCTTAATACACATATGACATAAGAATGCTATGTGCTTTGGTTTTTCATTCTTTTGATTTTTTTTCTGAATTTTTAGGGCCATTTGAATCTTGGTCAAATCCTTGGTTTGACCAAGATTTAAACAAGTTTAAAACATAAAAATGAAAAGGGAAGTCTGTATCCTTCTTAGTCACTCTAAAATGAAGCTTTTGGGAGGTTTTTAAAATTTCAATGTTTGAAACCCAAAACCACTTCTCTTCACATGCTTGACTTCATAAGACAGAGTTAATTAATTCAGGGGTTAATTACGGGGTATAGATACATGATTTGTGTGGTTTGAATATGTATGGACCTTATTTATCAACAACTTTAATGCTTACTATATGACATAAGAAAACTATTTGCTTTGGTTTTTCTTTTTTCAATTTTTTTTTCAATTTTGATGCCCATTTGAATCTTGTCAAATCCTAGGTTTGACCTAGATAATTTAAACAAGTTTAAAACATGAAAATGAAAAGGGAAGCATGGATCCTTCTTAGTCACTCTAAAATGAAGCTTTTGGGAGGTTTTTGAAATTTCCATGTTTGAAACCCAAAACCACTTCTCTTCACATGCTTGACTTCATAAGACAGAGTTTAGGGGTTAGGGGTATAGATACATGATTTGTCTGGTTTAATATGTCTAGACCTTGTTTATCAACTTTAATGCTTACTATATGACATAAGAAGACTATGTGATTTGGTTTTTCATTTTTCTCGTTTTTATTTTTCTCCCATTTGAATCTTGGTCAAATCCTAGGTTTGACCAAGATATAGACAAGTTTAACACGTAAATGAGTTAACTTGGATTTCCTACCCTTGAATCCATAGAAAACTTTGTTCTAATGCACTATTATAATCAACCGAGTTTTTACACCAACAGGTCTGTCACTTACGTGTGGTGCCCACGCTTGAGGTCCCACACTTCAGTGAGCACAAGTCACGTGCAATAGGTACGCAAACTCCCAGCCATTTTCTTTGTCAAGAGAAGACGCATCAGGATGCGTATTGGAAGTCTGTGGGTCCTTCTGGTTCCTTCGGTCGTCCCTCTCACAAAAAAAAAAACAAATCTCTCTCATTCTCGGCCTCGCTCGACTCGCTGGCTCGCTTCGCTCGTCGCACCTCTGCTCAATCGACAAACCCCGCACAAAAGTCAACATCATCACCCGAAAAAGGGAGACACCATAATTCTCTCCCTTCTTCTCTCCTTCCGAGTGATCCCTCTTCCTCCGAGTTTCACTCGACGGGCAAACACACATGTGCTGCATAGTAATAATAAAAAGGTAGTACTCGTAGAAAAATCGATATACGAATCTGTAATTAAATAGGTTAAACTAGGGTTTTGCCCAGTTCTACAGATCAAGGGTTAAAAAATATCCAACTACGGGGTTCGAACAACACGATTCTAATCCAAGAATTTTTTCGACCTAGGTCACTCAAATGGCCTCAAACTATAGGGTTAGCATCTAGTGCAGTATGTGTGAAAATGTATGCACTATGTGTGATATAACTTGTATGTCTTTCATATTTGAACCAAATTTGAATAAGTTTGAAATATTTGAAAAGGGGCTTTTGGCTTAAACGTTTGAAACCAAAAACCACTTCTCTTCATGCATGCTTGACTTCATAAGACAGAGTTTAGCTAGGGTTAGGTGATAGATGCATGATTTTCCTGGTTTGAATATGTCTAGACCTTGTTTATCAACTTAATTGAATGCTTACTATATATATGACATAAGAATACTATGTGCCTTGTTTTTTATTTTTTGATTTTTTTAAAATTTTATGCCCATTTTAATCTTGGTCAAATCCTAGGTTTGAACATGGTTTAAACAAGTTTAAATCATGAATATGAAAAATTAAGCATCTATATATCCTTCTTACTCACTCCAAAATGTAGCTCTTGGGAGGGTTTTTCGAAATTTCCATGTTTGAAACCAAAACCACTTCTCTTCATGCATGCTTGACTTCATAAGACAGATTTTAGGGTTAGGGGTAGATATATACATGATTTTCTGGTTTGAATATGTCTAGACCTTGTTTATCAACTTGAATGCTTACGATATATATATGACATAATAATGTTATGTCCTTTGGTTTTTCATTCTTTTGTTTTTTTATGAATTTCCATGCCCATTTGAATCTTTTGGTCAAATCCTAGAGGTTTGACCAAGATTTAAACAAGTTTAAAACATGAAAATGAAAAGGGAAGCTTGTATATCCTTCTTAGTCACTCTAAAATGAAGTTTTTGGGAGGTTTTTGAAATTTCCATGTTTGAAACCCAAAACCACTTCTCTTCATGCTAGACTTCATAAGACAATTTAATTAGGGGTTAGGGGTAGATACATGATTTGTCTGGTTTGAATATGTCCAAACCTTGCTTGTTTATCAACTTGAATGCTTACTATATGACATAAGAATGCTTACCATATGTTTGAATTTTAAAAGCATATAGTCTTCTTATGTCATATAGTAAGCATTCAAAAGGTTTTCTTTGAGAGATTAGCATGCATTCAGAAGTTGATAAATAAGATTTGGACATATTCAAACCAGACAAATCATGTATCTACACCCCCTAACCCTAAACTCTGTCTTATGAAGTCAAGCATGAAGAGAAGTGCTTTTGGGTTTCAAACATGGAAATTTCACAAACCTCCCAAAAGCTTCATTTTACAGTGACTAAGAAGGATCCAGGCTTACCTTTTCATTTTCATGTTTTAAACTTGTTTAACTCTTGGTCAAACCTAGGATTTGACCAAGATTTAAATGGGCATAAAAAATCAGAAAAAACAGAAAAAAAATGAAAAACCAAATAACATAGCCTTCTTATGTCATATAGTAAGCATTCAAGTTGATAAACAAGGTCTAGACATTTTCAAACCAGAAAAAGCATGTATCTACCCCTAACCCTAAACTCTGTCTTACGAAGTCAAGCATGAAGAGAAGTGGTTTTGGGTTTCAAACATGGAAATTTCAAAAACCTCGCGAAAGCTTCATTTTAGAGTGACTAAGAAGGATCCATGCTTACCTATTAATTTTCATGTTTTAAACTTGTTTAAACCTTGATAAAACCCTGGATTTTACCTATTTAATCATAGATTCATAGGTCGATTTTTTACTTTTTTATTTTTACTATGCAGCACATGTGTGTTTGCCCGTCCAGTGAAACTCGGAGGAAGAGGGATCACACGGAAGGAGAAGAAGGGATAGCAACACGGGGCCCCTCTTATTATTTATGGTGTATATCTTTTTCCGGTGATGTTGGATCTGTTGTGCAGCGTTTGTCGCTGCGCGCAGGAGGTGCGAGGCTGCGAGCGAGCGAGTCGAGCGAGGCCGAGAATGAGAGAGATGTTTTTTTCTTTTTCTTTTCCGTGAGAGGGACAACAGAAGGATCCAGAGACGACTTCCACTACGCATCCTGGTGCGCGTCTTCTCTTGACAAAGAAGATGGATGGGAGTTTGCGTACCTACTAATCTACTATAGTACTACTACTACACAAGAACCATATACATGTCAAACTTTTCAATCATGACCCACATGCATTTTATGTATATATTCCGAACTTTTAATGCATGCATGAAAACTCAGCAAAATATGTGCATTTTGGGTTGTCGCACATAAATGTGCTTTTACTTGTCTGCCACCAATCCAATTTTCATGTTAGGGGGAAACACGACACACGATGGACATTTCCAATGTTTCACGAATTAATTATCTCAATTTGCATCCATATATATATGCGCCTGGTTACTGAAAGATCGAACCAAAGGTGAACTTGAAACGTTTTAATTTTCATGTTTTAAACTTGTTTAAATCTTGGTCAACCCTTGGATTTGACCAAGATTCATAAAAAATTCAAAAACATAGTCTTCTTATGTCATACAGTCAACATTCAACTTGATAAAACAAGATCTAAACATATTAAAAGAAGAATCATGTATCTACCCCCTAACCCTAAACTCTGTCTTTTGAAGTCAAACATGAAGATACGTGGTTTTGGGTTTACAAAATGGAAATTTCAAAAACCTCCGAAAAGCTTAATTTTGGAGTGACTAAGAAGGATACATGCTTACTTTTTCATTTTCATGTTTTAAACTTGTTTAAAGCTTGGTCAAACATAGCTAGCTTGGATTTGACCAAGACTCAAGTGCGCATAAAAAATTCGAAAAAACCCCCAAAAATGAAAAACCATAACACATAGTCTTCTTGCGTCACATATATTGTAAGCATTCAAGTGTTGATAAACAATATCTAGACATATCAAACAAGAAAAATCATGTATCTATACCCCTAACCCTAAATTTGTCTTATGAAGTCAAGCATGAAGAGAAGTGGTTTGGGTTTTCAAACATGGAAATTTCGAAAACCGCCCAAAAGCTTCATTTCAGACTGACTAAGAAGGATCCATGCTTACCTTTTCATTTTCATGTTTTAAACTTGTTTAAATTCTTGTTCAAACCTAGGATTTGGCCAAGATTCAAATGGGCATAAAAACAATCGAAAAAATCAAAAATGAAAAACCAAAGCACATAGTCTTCTTATGTCACATAGTAAGCCATTCAACTTGATAACAAGGTCTAGACCTATTCAAACCAGAAAAATCATGTATCTACCCCTAACCCTAAACTCATTTGTCTCGATGAAGTCAAGCATGAAGAGAAGTGGTTTTGGGTTTCAAACATAGACATTTCAAAAGCCTCCCAAAAGCTTCATTTTGGAGTGATTGAGAAGGATCCATGCTTAATTTTTCATTTTAATGTTTTAAACTTGTTTAAATCTTGGTTAAACCTATGATTTGACCAAAATTTGATTTGGCATGAAAATTCAAAACAAATCAAATAAATAAAAAACCAATGCACATAGTACATCTTCTTATGTCATATACTAAGCATTCAAGTTGATAAGCCAGGTCTAGACATATTCAAACTAGAAAAATCATGTATCTACCCCTAACCCTAAACTCGATTTGTCTTATGAAGTCAATCATGAAGAGGTGTTTTGGGTTTCAGACATGGAAATTTCAAAAACCTTCCAAAAGCTTCATTTTGAAGTTACTAATTAAGAAGGATCACTACAAGAAAAGTTTGGCAAATTTTCTTGTAGTGGATCCAGGCTTAATTTTTCATCTTCATGTTTTAAATTTTGGTCAAACCTAGGATTTGTCCAAGATACAAATGGGCATAAAAATTCAGGGTAGCATCATACCCCCCTCCTTCCCGCGTAGAAAAAGTGTTAGGCGAGTAGTAGAATGGCATGACCAACAAGTTTCAAGTAAAATTTTGAATATGACCAAAATATACCAATTGATAGATGTGTGTGACCCAAGATTGAGCCATGGTACATTTTGCCAACAAAGTAGCAATTGAGTTGGCTTTCTACCTTAGTAGGCGTGCATTGGAAGGATGCATTATGCCGGCAAAGTTTTCAAACGTTCAAACTTTTCCGGTTTCTCATACAGTATTTGGCTCCTTGAGAAGCATTGATGTGATCATATAAGGTTATCCAAAACTTCGCCTTTCCCGTATTTGCCCGAGCACTCGACACCCCTCGTCCCATGGCGACTCCTCCAGCCATAGCCCCGTGCACCCAGGCTCCACGACTCAGCCTCGGAGGGGTGTGCGCTAAAAGCTCGCAAATGTCTGTGTGCCATTGGTGTGCGATGAAGGTGCGGCTCGTGTCTTGCCGTGGCTAGACTCCCGGCGCCCTTTGATCTAGGAGAGGGAGAGGAGGGAGGGGGTCCCATGAAGCGGCGGTGGCCCAGGTATCGGCGGCAGCCCAGGCAGTAGCGGCAAAGTGGGCTGGTCGGAGCATAGGCATGCGCCGGGGGCGAACCTCGCCGGGTGAGGATGCTTCCATTGTGAAGAAGCACTTGCCATCCAGGGCTTCGGGTTCGCCAACAAACTCAGCGCCTCGGTCCATGGCGTTGCCGTCGTGGGGACGTCGGGGCGGCGGCGACGTGCTGCAGCCCCAGCCTTTAGTGGGGACCAAAGTGCGACCGACCACATCACGGCGTCGGCAGCATTGGGGATGCCGATGGGCATCCACTGCCACACACAGATTTGGGAGGTTCTGGCCGGGCCGAGTTCCAAACTTCCATCATCGGAGCCGAGGGCTTGGTACTTCAAATTCCGAATCAGGCAATCCTTCGACCCCAATCAGCTTCTGCATGTGGTCCAAATCCGAGATATCTTGGCGGCAGCTATGCTGGTTAAGCTTAGCCGGACAGCGGCAATCGACGATCTGCAAAACCTAGATGCCTTCCGAGCATTTGCAGCAGCCGTCAATGCACTCGTGGAGGCATCGCATGCTGGTAGCAGCGGCGAATGCGGGTATGTTGTTTTACTCCCTTTGTATGCTTTTGTCATAAAAATCAATTTGCTAATTCTCATTCGATTGAAAATCAGACCCATTCACCATCAACTCTCAAACAGTGGACACGAGTAATATGTAGAACTAGAAATTACACAAGATTTCTGTACTGCTAGTACTATTACTTCGACGCTACATGTTGTTTACACGAGGAAATTGCACAAACTACCGCTTATTGCTGCCTTCGTTGCTTAAAACACTTTTTAAAACTGTATTTTTTTTCCGCACAAACCACCAACTATCGTGTTCTGTTGCAGGGAATTTCAAATTTAGGATTGAGCTGTTTAAGAGCAAATCAGATGATCGGGGACCACCAACTACTATAGTTTTAATTGCAAATAGAATAGATTTTGCAAAATTATGAAACGCACATAACGTTTGAATTACTACAATTTTTTTGAAGGTTTGATATTTTCATCATTTTTGTGTGAATCTTACACCAAGTAACACAACTTTCAGACGGAATACAAAATATTTTCAAACTTCCTAGATTTGATAGCTCAAATATTTTTAATTACTAGTTTTTCAGTATTTTAAAAAGTCGAAACACTATATTTTGGCTGAATGTTAGAAAATATATTTCATGATTATCCCATATTAGTTAAGAAGTACATAAACTAGTAGTAGTAATAAAGAACAGAGGGAGTTTATGGAGATACATCCATTAAGGGCATGTTAGTGTGTGTTGGTGTATTACTTATGCCTTCTTTGGTTAATACACTTCTCAAGTGATCCCCGCAAACCCTCTATTCTTGCCTAGAATACAAAAACTCCCCATCAAAGTATTAGTGCATTTTTTGGATGAGTATTCGAGAGGATTGGGTGAACACCAAGGATTTGCATAGGGAATTGGTACAATTGAATCCTTGGCTGTTTGATTTGTAGGATTGTTTCCGATAGGAATTTTTCCGAAGGATTTCTTTGCACAGATTCCATAGAAAATTAAACATCTACTCATACCTCTTTTTAAGAATGCTTTAGGGCTCCTTTGATTCAAAGGATTTGCATAGGAATTGTGTAGGATTTGATTCCTATGGGAAAAATTCCTATACATGTTGTTTGATTCATAGGAACGTATCCTATAGGAAAAATTCCTATAGGAATCTTGTAGTGTGATTCCTATAGGAAAAAAGCATTAGCTCATACCTCATGGAAAAATTCCTTTGCTACAATCAAACAAACTTCATCTTCCTATAGGTTTCAAGTAGACATGCCATTCCAATCCTATACCTTTCCTATTCCTATGTTTTTCCTATCCTTTAAATCAAAGGAGCCCTTACTTTTCCTATGGTGGAATCAAACAAAGTTTGGATTCTATGAATTCCTATAGGATTGGAGTGGACATGACATTGCAATCCTACATTTCCCTATTCCTACATCTTTCGGTAGGCATTTGCCTAGAATAAATAACCATGTGTATTACGGAGTAGCAATAAAATATAGGTTTATTTCTCTAAAGCATCTTGCAATCGTACTAGTACATGGCTTAAGAGACAATATTTTTACCATTTTTTTTGCGAGAAGACAATATTATTACCATAGTTACTAAGTACATTTTATTGGATGATGAAGTGATAGCCCTCATCAATGCATTGTGAATTATTAGGGCATGGGTCACACGTGATTTACGAGTACACCACACGATCGAGAGCCGCCGTCCCTCTTTGCTTTTTACCGATGCGGCGGAGCTCCTCCCCACACCCACGAATAACTGAAAGCCACAACTGCTGGGGAAAAGTCTTGCGCCGAGAAAATCTACAACCGTGGTTGAGTACATGTGTTTCTTAAGATACGAGTGCTCCAATGCATTTTTTCTTTCCTTTTACTAATTTACCTTGAAAATCCTGCACGTCCACTTATTTGTGGACGGAGGGAGTATCACGCCAAGAGGAAGTAGGACAATACTTTTGCCAGCTGTTGGCTCTTCTATTGTTCTTGCTCTAAAGAAACCCCGATTGTGAAAGGCCAAGGCGTACTTCTTTTGGTCACGCAAAATTCAAAATACTGCCATGGACATTGAATTGACATGACAACACATAGCTTGGGATGTCCAAATTTGCACGTTAGACCAGTGACTTGTTCTTCACCTTTCGGAGGGAACAGTGACTTTTTATTATGGGTCTATACACTTTCCAAGAAACAGGAGGAGATGTGTAGAGTGTAGAGGAGCGAAGTCAAGCGCCCGCCCCCACCTGCCCTATTTCGTTCACCTCCATCGTCTACCTCCGCCCCGCCCGCACCAATCGACCACCTTCCATAGCACACGCCTGTCGCCGCCATGCAGCTTTAGAATCAATTCCACCGCCCAGTTTGAGAGCCTCCGTTCTTCATCTTCCCCGCCACCGCCGCCATCGAACCCAAATTAAACTCCAATCAGTTGAACCCAAACCTCATAGACCCACCCCCTGCCCTGCGATGGCGGCATCGAACAAGGAAAATGATGACTCGAACTGTTTTGAGAAGGTCTTTTCCGAAGGTCCCCTTGAAGAACTCGTAACAAGATGCGACGTCATCACCGCCGCGAGCCTCGTCGGTTCGTCCAAACTATTTTTCGACTCTGCAAATGATAGTGCAACTCTATCTTTTTCTCTCCCGTTTGGCCTCCCATGTGTTCTTCATTCTCACCCGACGAAGGTAGCACGGGATTGCAAGCCGACGCCGCCGGACAGGTTCTCCTCCGACGCTGTGATGCCGGACGGCACGGGTAAGCAGTGGGTAGGTGCCAATGGAGATTGGGTTGCCATGGTTGACACCGGCTTTCCCGCTTGCAAATGGAAACTTGTCAACGTCTACACTCACCGTGAAATTCCTCTCCCCGTGCCGTTTGAAACCACCCACATTCCAAATATATACCACCACAACCTTCGTGCTATTATATTTCACAAGATATATATTTGCCAAGTTCCCACAAATTTGGGGGGTACAAAAATTTCTCTCTTGTTGCTGTTTTTGACATCGTAGTTGCCCTCCTTTGCGGCGAAGATTCTGGATGGACAGTTCTTACAGAGCCCAAGTCCCACATCTTATACAATTACAGCGATGCAATTCTCCACAATGGGCTTGTGTTTGCCACAACTCATACTGGCCGTGTTCACGCATGGAATCCTCAGCAAGCTGGTAATTTTCCTCCGGACGTAAGTAGTGTATGATGAGCTTCATTATTCATGGCTGTAAAGATAATTTTAATGCACAAACTTATTAATTTTCGAACCTGACTGATCTGACTTGGAGGCTTGGGGCATATTTGCTTCGGATGAAATTTCATTGGTATTTAGACTTTTTATTCGAGATGATTACCATAGAAAAATTTGAGGATTGTATAATTAGGAGTTTTATTCTCAGATTGAATTATGTTGGATTTTGACCTCTACTTGAACTTCTTGAAATGAATCCTTTGGTTTCCCATGTGATGTACTGAAATACACCAATATGCTGTATTATTGAATGGAAATGCCATTATATCATCCCATCTGAATCCTAATGCGTTTTCCCAATTCTTACGTTTTCAGATTTGTGCAAACCAAACATACCCTTCTTAACAGTAATTTCGTTTTCAAGCAGGTCCTCCGCTGATCGTAGAGCCACCGCCCATTGTGTTTGAATGGCGGTGTGCACTTGATGATGCTCTTGGCCATGATCACGAGGTCGATTATGGCATGTGGTGGTTAGCAAGATCTATAGATGGTTCTAGACTTCTTCCGATCCATACACCGGGCATTGTCGATGAAAGGGAATATTCTGTAAAGTTTGCCATACCGCTTCGATCGTCGTGTTCATCATGGTCGCACCGTTGGCAACTATGCTTCGGGTTTGGTTGCCTGGTGTTCACGAAGGACACTAGTAAGTTAAATGAAGGTATTCCATGGGAAAAGATTGATGACCTTGGAGAATATTCTCTTTTCCTTGGAGTGAACTATCCGATTATGCTGCCATTAGGCGGTGCAGATGTTGTCCCAGGATGTCTGACGAGAAGAAATTGTGTGTACACCTTGCCGAATGAAGCATGGCTTCGCAATGCAGCTGCCTGAAATATGCCGATTCGATCGAATCGTGAAGATTGCGCCGTTGGTTTCCAAACCAACGCCTTGGAGAAAACATGCAAAACAAAAAAAGATAGGTACCTGGTAAAGACACCGCTTTGGTTCATCCCAAACTTCGCCAACGCCCGGATTGGAACAAGTGTGATGTTTAATTCTGAAACAGGGCTGCAGCCATTGTAGCTACTGATAGTATGTAATTTCATAGCTAATGAACGAGGCAATTGTGGTCTACTAGTTACAACTGTTTTGTAAAGAGGTGGTCTATAAGTATACCCCTCTCTTCATTGATGCATTTGTGGTCTACTTGATGGTACTCTTAAATATATGGGTGTGGCTCCTCAACACATAATGTGGGGGTATTATTGTGTTAAAGTTGAAGGCTTGATCAACTATAGGTTCACTTCTCTAGTTACATTACTAGGTACTCCGGTTGGCTATGTTGTGATGAAATTGTGTTCTGTTGTTCGGTGAAGACAAAAGTAGAACTATGGTATGCTTATGTTTAAGAGCAAGCGAGGGTTTAGCTTGAGATGTTAAAATTCAGATTTGAACTATTTTTTGATATGGAAATTTGAAATATATATGGTACTGTATATGATTATGTGTAACAACAAGCGACGAAAGGGCTGATGCTCCTATTCCTTGTCGGCGGGAGGACTATGTGTGCGGCGACTTGAGCCAAATTAGAAGGCCATAGCTATGTTGATTGGTCCTTGAAGTTGGAGGGGCTAGGATTTCGGATGAGCGGAGTGGGGGAAGTTGTTGCTCATGGAACATAAGTCCTTAAAATAGTAATGTTAGTATATAGGAGTACAAGGTATATACTTGTACTATTTTAGTACTATAATAAGTATATCGGGTTCATCAAAAAGAATTATCTCGGGTTCACAACCACGTGGGGTCAAGGTGAGGGAAAGTTGGTCAATACCTCTTACCGCTATATCCCCGCCCCAAGTTCTAATGCGCAAGTGCTGTTATTTTTTTTAAGGGAAATAGTGGTTCCTCTCTCCCGGAAACATGCCCCGCATCTCCACCTCCTAGTATCGTAGTACTACTACTGCATCTTCTCCAAAAAAAACCCTCTTCTGTCTCTTTCTCCCGTTCACCCCTCTCTCCCTTGCATTGGATTACCGACTCCAATGAAGCGAAGCGTAAGATTGAGGAGATTCCTGATTGCTACCACCAGTCCATGGGGTGGGGCAACCTCCACTACCCACTCGGTGGAGAACATAGCCGAGCGGGCGGATATCCTCAAGACACTGGTCGCCTCGCGCGAGGCATGATCGGCATGCGGCATGCCATCCGCGGAGCGCATAAGGTTCCGTTCGGTTTACCGAGCCTGCTCCACTGCGACCCCGAGACATGGCCAGACGACCGCGACAATACTGTAAGAGTATTTATTTATTTACTCATCTCGTTTCAGCTTGTGTTTTTTCAATCAACTTTTCTTATTGCCAAACATCATGCATGAATTTAGACTCAACATAATCACCTGATTTGGGAGTACTGTAAGGTTTGCTGCCTTCACTATGCACATGTACTCTTCGGAATTGCTTTATTTATCCATTACATATGTGCTTCAGTTCTGCACAATCCGCTCTTCATTACGTCGAATACCTTGCATGCATAGACAATTTTGAAACAAATCCTATTTGCAGGGCATTCACGCGTTGCCGATGCCATTAGACAAGCCGACAGTTCCAGCATTTATCCATACCAAGGAGGAACTGGATGGACATGGACCCATGCACTGGGTGGGTTGTAACGGCGACTGGGTGGCATTTGTCCAGCAGGACGGGCACTTGACGATCCGCAACATATACATATCAGATACTATATACCCTCTTCCATCTCTGCAAGATGCAGGAATTTGTTTGGGCCCTACTAGTGAATGGTGGCCTGGCAGCCCACCATTCGTGTTCAAATACAAAATAGATAAAAGTTTGGAACTGCTCAAAGTACGGATCGTCAAGAGGCCGTACAAAGATGATCTAGCAGTGGCCATGGCATTACGAGGTAATCGTTGTATTTGACGAATTGATTGCTATCCTACAAGCGCCCCTAGAAAAGGAGTGGAATATCCTGAGAAACCCTGAATTCTTTGATAGAAACAGCTATGTCGATGCCATGGGCATTCCTGGATATGGTACAAGTTCACACCTACATCGTGTATACGCAGTTACATATCCATATGGAGATGTTCTGGTTTGGGAACCATATACCTGTGGTGAGTCTTTGTTTTATGTCTTAACTAGTAAATGGCATGCTGCACATGTTGGACCAATTACGATTCGCAATACTGATGTATAAAAGTTGCGTTCTAAATGTTGTTCAAACTTTCAATACAACTAATAATTTGGTTATACCATCAAAATAAGTGTGAGCATACAGTTTATAAATATGAACAAAAATTTGGAACCTTTCTTAATCACTATCAAGTGGGACGTGTGATATCGGTGTGAGACTGCTCTGATTTTTCTTCATAATGGAAACATGACGGTTCTAGAAACACGTGGACACTGGTGTGGTATTTTTCACGCGAATACCTCTAATCCCAACCGTTAGATTTTGGACACCAATGTTGGAATTGCTGCGACATGTCTTGTTAAAAACTGGTGCCTTATAGTAGTAGAAAATAGAAGATAGAAGAGAAGAGATAATTTTCAGTGTAGTTCCTACTTGCAGCATTGTGGTTGATCTTTGTGCATTGCAGGGACACATGCAGCCCCGCGTCTCATTGACGCCCTGTCATTGAAGATGAAGAAGCGTAAGTGGCTGCAATTTTCGCTCAAATCGAGGGAGATGCTGTCATGGAAGATGATGAAGCAAATGTGGCTCAAGGCGATGGAGGTGCCGATGAAGATAATGATGCTGATGAAGAAGAATTAGAAGAAGAAGAATTAGAAGAAGACGAATTTGATGATGAAGAATTAGATGATGAAGAATTAGATGATGATGGTGATAATCATAATTATGAAGATGAAGATGTATTTCTTGGATTTTCTGACCAGCGCACTTGGTTCCTGGCACCAATGAGAGCAGAGTCCATTACTGGTGAATCTGATCTCGCGTGGATTCAGGTTAAAGGTTATCGGCCCATCCTCGGTCCTCCAATATTATATATGGGTAACAAGCTGAGGTCTTATCCTTTGGTACGGTGCTACGTTTTCTTGAGATCTGCCCATACCTTGGACCCTGTAGAAGAGGCAAGGTGGGAAAGATTGAACAATTTGAAGGGGTGTTCTTTATTTCTTGGACTCAATCACCCAATTTTCATGCTACCCCCGCCGCCGACGCAGAGGCTGCAGTAACCAGATTTCCAATTGTTCAAACCTCGACCGTGTCTTTGCTACCCACAATCGCGCCCGTGATACATGGATACGTCCAAGGCCAAATTGGTGCGTAATGCACGTCAATGGAGGTCCTGCCATAGGCTCAAGATTGCAGTACAAAAAAGAGAAGATTGAACATAGAGCCGAAGCACCCATGTGGTTCGTCCCAACACTTCCACCTGTTTTTCCTTGAGAAATAAGAGACAGATGGTGACCTTATTTTATAGAGAAAACATAGTGTTCGTGAACTTAACCTCATGAACATTCGCTGTTCGGTTTTTGCTGAAATCAAAATTTTGCAGAGATGAAGATCTTTGTTTGAATCCCGTCTTGAACATATTTTTCACAAATTAGCTACCCGTATTGTGATGAATACATGCTGGTTTGTTGTTTGGTGCAGCAGTGTACATGAAGATCTTTGTCCTGAATACCACAATGGACATCTTTTTTCTTCAAAAATTAGCTAAGCTCACGCTATTAGGCGCAAATGCCTATTAAGAGATTTGGTGCTCTTGGGCACCATTGCTCCTGCTATTTTAGAAAAAAATAAAAAAAAAATTTATTTGTTCAAAAAATTAGAAAACAAATCATGGAGTAGCTAATGAATTGTCCCATAAACGTGCAAAATTTCAGTTTCAAATAAAAAAAATTCTGGGCTACACAAAAGTAACAAACGTGTGGATCTGGGTATGCATATTTCAAATCTCCAAATTTCAACAGATTTTGTCTTTTTTGTGTAGTCTAGAATATAAAGAATATCATATTAAAATTTTACACGCTTGTAGGTTACTTTATTTATTATGTCTACATTCATTTTCAGATTTTTTTGAAACAAATATGTGTGCTATTTGATTTTTTTTTAAACAGCAGAGCACTGGTGCCCATTAGCCAAAGACACTTTTCGCAAATGCCTACAATAAAGGAACGGATGGTGACCTTATTTTATAGAGAAACCATAGTGTTTGTGAAGTTAAAGTCATGAACACACGCTGTTCGGTTTTTGGTGAAATCAAAATTTAGCAGAGATGAAGATCTTTGTTTGAATCCCGTGATGAACACATTTTTCCTAAATTAGCTACCAGTATTGTGATGAATACATGCCGGTCTGTTTTTTCCGTGGAGTAGCAGACATGCAGGGGATCGAAAGAAACGGCAAAGTAGCCAGAAATCAGGGGTCAAATATAAATTCGAGAAAGGAAACGTTTATTCAACAAATGTGCCGACATGTGGACGTATCTTGCAGCCGCCGCAGCCCCAACATTTATCATTCAGAGAGGATGACATGTGGGACCCACGAACCAGTATCGTTCTCGGCGTTTCTCAAAGGGGGCAGGAGATCGAAAGAAAAAGGCAAGTAGCTCGAAATCAGGTGTCCAAAAAATCCAAGAAAGGAAAGGTTTATCGCACAAAGAGGCTGACATATTGTACCCAGTTTGCAGCAGCGTCATCAACGTTTCAAAGGCGGTGGAGTTCGAAAGAAAAAGGCAAATAGCCAGAAATTAGGGGTCAAAAATAAATCCAGCAAAGGAAACTTTTATCGTACAAAGAGGCTGACATGTGGGACCCAGCCAGCAGCGTCCTCAACGTTTCTAAGGTGGCAGGCAATGGAAAAAAGGCAAATAGCCAGAAATTAGGGGTCAAAAATAAATGCAACAATAGAAACTCTTATTGTTCATAGAGGCTGACATGTTGGACCCATGAGCCAGCAGGGCCCTCAACGTTTCAAAGGCGTCATGGGATCAAAAGAAAAGAACCAAGTAGTCATTAATTAGGTGTCTAAAATAAATCCAAGAAAGTAAATGTTTTACTTTTCATAGAAGCTGTCATATGGGACCCATGAGCCAGCAGCGTCCTCAACGTTTCAAAGGCGGTCGGGGATCCAAAGAAAAAGCGAAGTAGCCATTAATTAGGGGTCAACTATAAATCCAAGAAAAGAAATGTTTATTGTACTTAGAGGCTGACATGTGGGAGCTATGCGCCAGCAGCGTCCTCATCGTTTCAAAGGCGGTGGTGGATCCAAAGAAAAAGGCAAATAGCAATAATTCAGGGGTAAAAAAATCCAAGAAAAGAAATATTATTGTTCATAGAGGCTGGCATGTGGGACCCATGAGCCAGCAGTCCACAATTTCAAAGGCGGCACAGATCGAAAGAAAAAGGCAAGTGACCAAAAATCGGGGGTAAAAATCCAAGAAAAAAACTTTATTGTACATAGAGGATGACATGCGGGTCCCATGAGCCAACAACTTACTCGTCGTTTCGTAGGGCCGAGGCGGCATGAGATCGAAAGAAAAAGGAAAGTGACCAAATATCAGAGCAAAAAATAATCCATGAAAAGAAACTTTCATTGTACATAGAGGATAACATAGGGTCCCATGTTGTAGCAAATGTCCGAACGTTTCAAGGACGGCATGAGATCGAAAGAAAAAGGAAATTGAAAAAATATCATGAGACAAAAATAATAAAAGAAAAGAAACTTTTATTGTACCTTTGAGAGTCGGCATGAGATTGAAAGAAAAAGGCAAGTGACCAAATACCAGGAGCCAAAAACCTAGAAAAGAAACTTTTATTGTACATAGAGTATGACATGCGGGTCCCATGACGCTGCAGCATCCTCAACGTTTCCAAGGCGGCAGGGGATCAAATGAAAAGGAAATAGCCAAAAAGCAGAGGGTGAAAAAAATCGAAGAAAAGAAACTTTTATTGTTCATAGTGGATGACATGTGGGACCCATGAGGCAGCAGCATCCTCAACGTTTCCAAGCAGCCGGGATCGAAAGAAAAAGGAAATAGCCAAAAATCAGAGCGTGAAAAATAATCCAAGAAAAGAAACTTTTATTTTACATAGAGGATGACATGTGGGTCCCATTTTGCAAAGAAGCCGGTCTCAATGTTTCATATGCGGCTTGAGATCAAAAGAAAACGAAAGTAGCCCGAAATTAGGGGGAATAAAACTCCAAGAAAAGAAAGTTTTTTGTACATAGAGGATGACATACGGGTCCCAAGGCGGCAGGGGAACAAAAGAAAAAGGAAATAGCCAAAAATCAGAGGGGTGAAAAAAATTCCAAGAAAAAAGAAACTTTTAGAGTTCATAGTTCATAGAGGATGACATGCGGGTCCCATGAGGCAGCAGCGTCCACAACGTTTCCAAGGCGGCACCGGGGCCCAAAAGAAAAAACATGTACCGCTGAAGGGCCTAGTGATCTAAAAATAATAAAAGATAAGGCAGATATAAATTGGGGCTGCCCGGCCATCTGGGCCTTCTAACCTCGCCGGACGTCTTTTGACTCGTACAATTTCAGCCCACTCCAAAACAAGAAAGTCCTATGCTTCGCAAAAACAAAACAAAAACAAGGAGATTCATATTAGTTCGTTTATGTAAAAATAAAGATTTAATTTATCCGTTTGCAATAGCTCGTGAGCGAAATACACTTTTTATTGTCTCTGTAAAATAATCAAGATATCACATGTTTCTTGTACGGGGAGGCTGACATCGGGACCCATGAGCCAGCAGCGTCGTCAAAGTTTTAAAGGCGGCAGGGGATCGAAAGAAAAAATAAATCAAAAATCAGTGGGTAAAAAAATCGAAGAAAAGAAACATTTATCGTTCTGAGAGGATGACATGCGGGACCCATGTGGCAGCAGCATCCTCAACGTTTCCAAGGCAGCACGGGATCCAAAAAAAAGGCAAAATAGCCAGAAATTAGGGGTCAAAATAACTCCAAGAAAAGAAAGGTTTATCGTCCATAGAGTCTGACATGTGGGACCCATTAGCGAGCAGATTCTTCAACGTTCAAAGGCGGCAGGGGATCAAAAGAAAAAGGAAGTAGCTAGAAATTAGGGGTAAAAAATAACTCCAACAATGGAAACTTTTATTGTTCATAGAGGATGACATGCGGGACCCATGAGCCAGCAGCTTCCTCAACGTTTCAAAGGCGGCATGGGATCGAAAGAAAAAGGCAAGTGACCAAATATCAGGAGCCAAAAATAATCCAAGAAAAGAAACTTTATTGTACATAGAGGATGACATGCGGGTCCCATTTAGCAGCAGCGGTATCACCGTTTGAGATGCGGCAGGAGGTCTCGAAAGAAAAAAGGCAAGTGACCAAATATCAGGAGCCAAAAAAAATCCAAGAAAAGAAAGTTTTATAGTACATAGAGGATGACATGCGGGTCCCATTTAGCATCAGCGGTATCACCGTTTGGGAGGCGGCAGGGGATCGAAAGAAAAAGGCAAGTGACCAAATATGAGGTGCCAAAAATAATCAAAGAAAAGAAAGTTTTCAACGTTTCAAAGGCGGCAGGGGATCAAAAGAAAAAGGAAGTAGCCAGAAATTAGGGGGCAAAAATAACTCCAAGAAAGGAAACTTTTATTGTTCGTAGAGGATGACATGGGGGACCCATGAGCCAGCAGCTTACTCAACGTTTCAAAGGTGGCATGAGATCGAAAGAAAAAAACGCAAGTGACCAAATATGAGGTGCCAAAAATAATCAAAGATTTATTGTACATAGAGGATGACATGCGGGTCCCATTTTGCAGCAGCGGTCTCAATGTTTGAAATGCGGCTTGAGATCAAAAGAAAAAGAAAGTAGCTAGAAAGTAGGGGGTCAAAAAAAATCCAAGAAAAGAAAGTTGATGGACATAGAGGTTGACATGCGGGTCCCATGTGCCAGCAGCTTACTCAACGTTTCAAAGGGGCCAGGGGATCAAAAGTAAAAGGCAAGTGACGAAATATCGTGGAGCCAAAAATCAGAGGGTGAAAAAATCCAAGAAAACAAACTTTTATAGCACATAGAGGATGACATGCGGGTCCCATGAGCCAGCAGGTTCCTCAACGTTTCAAACGTGGCATGAGATCGAAAGAAAAAGGCAAGTGACGAAATATCAGGAGCCAAAAATAATTCAAGAAAAGAAACTTGATTGTACATAGAGGATGACATGCGGGTCCCATGTGTAAGCAGCTTACTCAACGTTTCCAAGGCGGCAGGGCATCAAAAGAAAAAAGGAAATAGACAAAAATCAGAGAGTGAAAAAAACCATAGAAAATAAACTTTTATAGCACATAGAGGATGACATGCGGGTCCCACGAGCCAGCAGGTTCCTCAAAGTTTCAAACGTGGCATGAGATCGAAAGAAAAAAAGCAAGTGACCAAATATCAGGAGCCAAAAATAATCCAAGAAAAGAAAGTTTATTGTACGTAGAGGATGACATGCGGGTCCCATTTTGCAGCAGCGGTATCACCGTTTGAGAGGCTGCACGGGATCGAAAGAAAAAGGCAAGTGACCAAATATCAGGAGCCAAAAATAATCCAAGAAAAGAAATTTTATTGTACGTAGAGGATGACATGCGGGTCCCATTTTGCAGCAGCGGTCTCAACGTTTCCAAGGCGGCACAGGACCAAAAGAAAAATGAAGTAGCCAGAAATCAGGGGGTGAAAAAAATCCAAGAAGAAAGATTTCAATTGGGCTGCATCTGGACATCTGGGCTTTCGAACTATCCTGCTTGGCCTTTTGACTCGTACAATTTCAGCCCACTCCAAAACAGGAAAGTTCAATTTTCTAAAAACAGGAAAGTCCTATGCTTCGCAAAGACAAAAAAACAAGGAGATTCAACATATAAGTTTGTTTATGTAAAAATAAAGATTTAATTATCCGTTTGAAATAGCTCAGAGCGCAATACATTGTTTATTGTCTGCAAAATAATCAAGATATCATATGTTTCTTGTACGGGGAGGCTGACATCGGGGACCCATGAGCAAACAGCGTCGTCAACGTTTTAAAGGCGGCAGGGGATGGAAAGAAAAAATAAACCAAAAATCTGTTGGTAAAAAATCCAAGAAAAGAAACATTTTCGTTCTGAGAGGATGACATGCGGGACCCATGAGGCAACAACATCCTCAGCGTTTATTGTTCATAGAGGTTGACATGTGGGACCCGTGAGCCAGCGGCGTCCTCAACGTTTTAAAGGCTGCAGTGATCGAAAGAAAAATAAGCCAAAAATCGTTTGGTCAACAAAATCCAAGAAAATAAACATTTACCGTTACGAGAGGATGACATGCGGGACCCATGAGGCAGCAGCATCCTCAACGATTCCAAGGCGGCAGGGGAAATATCCAGAAATTAATGAGGGGTTCAAAATAAATCCATCAAAGGAAACTTTTATTGTTCATAGAGGATGACATGTGGGACCGACCTGCCAACAGCGTCCTCATCGTTTCAGAGGGGCAGGAGATCAAAAGAAAAAGGCAAATAGCCAGAAATTAGGGGTAAAAAATAACTCCAAGAAAGGAAACTTTTATTGTTCGTAGAGGATGACATGCGGGACCCATGAGCCAGCAGCTTACTCAACGTTTCAAAGGCGGCATGAGATCGAAAGAAAAAGGCAAGTGGCAAAATATCAGGAGCCAAAGATAATCCAAGAAAAGAAACTTTATTGTACGTAGAGGATGACATGCGGGTCCCATTTAGCAGCGGTCTCAGCGTTTCAAATGCGGCTTGAGATCAAAAGAAAAAGAAAGTTGATTGTACATAGAGGATGACATGCGGGTCCCATGAGTCAGCAGCTTACCATACGTTTCCAAGGCGGCAGGGGATCAAAAGAAAAAGGAAATAGCCAAAAATCAGAGGGTGAAAAAAATAAAGAAAATAAACTTTTATAGTACATAGAGGATGACATGCGGGTCCGATGAGCCTGCAGGTTCCTCAACGTTTCAAACGTGGCATGAGATCGAAAGAAAAAGGCAAGTGACCAAATATCAGGAGCCAAAAATAATTCAAGAAAAGAAACATGATTTACATAGAGGATGACATGCGGGTCCCATTTAGCTGCAGCGGTATCACTGTTTGAGAGGCAGCAGGTGATCGAAAGAAAAAGTCAAGTGACCAAATATGAGGTGCCAAAAAAAATCCAAGAAAAGAAAGTTTTATAGTACATAGAGGATGACATGCGGGTCCCATTTAGCAGCAGCGGTATCACCGTTTGAGAGGCGGCAGGTGATCGAAAGAAAAAGGTAAGTGACCAAATATGAGGTGCCAAAAATAATCCAGGAAAAGAAAGTTTTATAGTACATAGAGGATGACATGCGGGTCCCAGTTAGCAGCAGCGGTATCACCGTTTGAGAGGCGGCAGGGGATCGAAAGAAAAAGGCAAGTGAAAAAATATGAGGAGCCAAAAATAATTCAAGAAAAGAAAGTTTTATAGTACATAGAGGATGACATGCGGGTCCCATTTAGCAGCAGCGGTATCACTGTTTGAGAGGCAGCAGGTGATCGAAAGAAAAAGTCAAGTGACCAAATATGAGGTGCCAAAAAAAATCCAAGAAAAGAAAGTTTTATAGTACATAGAGGATGACATGCGGGTCCCATGAGCCAGCAGCGGTATCACTGTTTGAGAGGCAGCAGGTGATCGAAAGAAAAAGTCAAGTGACCAAATATGAGGTGCCAAAAAAAATCCAAGAAAAGAAAGTTTTATAGTACATAGAGGATGACATGCGGGTCCCATTTAGCAGCAGCGGTATCACTGTTTGAGAGGCAGCAGGTGATCGAAAGAAAAAGTCAAGTGACCAAATATGAGGTGCCAAAAAAAATCCAAGAAAAGAAAGTTTTATAGTACATAGAGGATGACATGCGGGTCCCATTTAGCAGCAGCGGTATCACTGTTTGAGAGGCAGCAGGTGATCGAAAGAAAAAGGCAAGTGAAAAAATATCAGGAGCCAAAAATAATTCAAGAAAAGAAAGTTTTATAGTACATAGAGGATGACATGCGGGTCCCAGTTAGCAGCAGCGGTATCACCGTTTGAGAGGCGGCAGGGGATCGAAAGAAAAAGGCAAGTGACCAAATTTGAGGTGCCAAAAATAATCCAGGAAAAGAAAGTTTTATAGTACATTGAGGATGACATGCGGGTCCCAGTTAGCAGCAGCGGTATCACCGTTTGAGAGGCGGCAGGGGATCGAAAGAAAAAGGCAAGTGACCAAATTTGAGGTGCCAAAAAAAACTCCAAGAAAAGAAAGTTGATTGCACATAGAGGATGACATGCGGGTCCCATTTAGCAGCAGCGGTCTCAACGTTTCCAAGGCGGCAAGGGATCAAAAGAAAAAGGAAGTAGCCAGAAATCAGGGGGTAAAAAAAATCCAAGAATAGAAAGAATTTTGGTTCATAGAGGATGACATGCGGGACCCATGATCCTGCATCGTAAACGGCTCGATCGGAGAACGTTGAACGAGATGGCGCGATGTAGAAAAAACAATGCCAGAGAGGCTGCCATCTGGGCCCTACATCCCTCGGCGGTGCGGATTTGCGTTGACTCGGCCGGCGAACCCGACATTTCGAGATGCACCACGTCCCGGGCCACCATACGCCACGTTTTGGCCGCTTTCGTCGGGCTAGGTGGCCTCAAAAACGAGAAAAAAAAAAGTTTTGACATGCACCACGGAGGGACCAAAATCGTCGGCCATGGTACACCAGCAACCACGGCGCGACTTCAACTTCGTCGGCCATGGCAACTTTTCTTGTAGTGAATTAAGTGTCGTTGGCCTATACATAGGGTTTAATTGGGGTTTAGGATTAGCTAGGGTTTAGGGTTAGGGTTAGGGTTAGGTTTAGGGTACGTTTAGGGTCTAGGGTTTAGGGTTTAGTGTTTAGGGTGTTTAGGGTTTAGGGATTAGGGATTTAGGGGTTTTAGGGTTGTTTAAGGTTTAGGGATCATCGATCGAGTGCGCACACACATTATTAGAGGCACCCGCGCCTTTACGCATAAATTGCATGCATATATATATATGTGTGTTTTTTGGCCACCAACGATATATAGATGATCGAGAGAGAGAGATTGAAATCCCCAAGAATATGTTCAAATATACATTAAAATATATGCACGAATGCATGGTAGGCCATGCATGCACACTAATTATATATATATATTATGAGGCAACTTAATCAAATGTGTTTTCA
This sequence comes from Lolium perenne, assembly GCF_019359855.2. Taxonomy (NCBI): domain Eukaryota; kingdom Viridiplantae; phylum Streptophyta; class Magnoliopsida; order Poales; family Poaceae; genus Lolium; species Lolium perenne. The sequence goes on along the minus strand of NC_067248.2, from coordinate 69,061,928 downwards.
TTCGAGAGAACTTGTCAAAATTAAAGTTAATTAATTTATCACGATAATTATATAATTAATTAATGAATCTCAGGGATATGTTATACAACATGATCGATATAGGCCATGTATATATTAATTGGTGTTAATCTACGGTTTGCTAGCTAGCTGCTATATATAGAGCATGTTTTTATTAGATCGGGTTATAGCTAGTATAGTTTAGGGTTATGTGTTTTCATTAAGTAGGGTTGATTAGCTATGGTTAGTTACATATATATGGTTTAGGGTTAATGCATGGCACATTTAATTTAATTAGAGGACCGCGAGGCACCCCTGGCCTGCTTGATGCACAATTAAGTGTCGTTGGCCTATATATAGGGTTTAATTAGGGTTTAGGGTTAGGGTTAGGGTTTAGGGTCTAGGGTTTAGTGTTTAGGGTGTTTAGGGTTTAGGGATTAGGGATTAGGGTTTCAGGGTTGTATAAGGTTTAGGGATCATCGATCGAGTGCGCACACACATTATTAGAGGCACCCGCGCCTTTGCGCATAAAGTGCATGCGTATAGTTTAGGGTTATTTGTTTTAATTAAGTAGGGTTTGATCAGCTAGGGTTAGTTACATATATATGGTTTAGGGTTAATGCATGGCACATTACATATAGTTTAAATCTCAAGAATGTTTATACATGATAGGCCATATGTGCAAAGGAATTTTTTTCCTCGTGAACTTGTCAAAATTCAAGTTTATCAGTGCCAATGGAAACTAGTCCAAAAAATTACATAGAGGACCAAAAGTACTAGACAATAACTAATAGAACTTGCAACTTTACAAAAAGGACCCCAAAACATATAGAAGAAAATCAATCGAGTCCTTCTCGACCGCACATCAGATCTCTGCTCCGCATCCTTTCCAGCAACTCCGTCGTCGGGGACGCACCACTTGGGACGGTGTCGCCGGTAGTCGCCAGGACGAAGGAGAAGAAGGGCCTCAAAGAACGGCATATTGGCTTTCGAGAAGGGTCGCTGAAAGTCCAAGATGTGCACGGGCAAGACGGATGACGCCGTCGTATGCCCCGAGCTTGTGAACTTTAGCAGCTTGACTTCCCCATTGGCCAGATCTGAAGCACTGACCAAAGCAAGCCTCACCGTTAGCGCCATCACATTGATGGCACCAGATCGGGGTTTGGCCGGCAAGATCCGCTGCATTCACCATAGGCCAGATCTCGAAGCCGATGACGAGATCCCCGACTCCATTGCGCCATTCTGCTCATGGGAAACACTGGATCTAAGCTTACAACAACACTAACTCCCTCGGATCCAAATTAGCTGACTCAACTTTGCTTATCTAAATATGGATGTATCCACACATGTTTTTACTCTAGATACATACACGTCTAAGGAAAGTTGAATCAATTAATTTAGTTCGGAGGGTGTACAATATACAGAGAGAAGTCGGCCTCGTCTCCGGCCGGCGAGGCCGCCGGAGAGAAGGGGGAGAGAAGCCGGGGGAGTGGGAGAGACTCGAGAGAGAAAGAGAAGAGGAAGAAATGAGAGCTCCCTGGGGAAGAACATTATTTTTGTCGTTCTGCTCGTACTGTAGCTTGAAACTGAAAATTTCGGCCACGCGCCAAATCATCCCGCCGCATCCATTCGAAAATCCCGTGACCAGTTTTACCCTTTTAACCCTGGTCCGGAAGCTACAACCCACCGACCATGGAGGGCTCATTCGGTAACAATGAAATATCTTGCCTAGATCCCGAACCCTCCCCACAGGCCCACACCCACCCACCAACCATTCGCCCCATTAGCTCAAAAATACTCTCACACGCCAAAGCTCTGACTCTCTACAGTACTAGATCTGCTTCGCCGCCGGCATACTCCTCCACAGCGTAGCCTTGATCGTGTTGGCTGTCCACCCACCTGATCCGCTCCCCCGCCGCCCTCGTCACCGACGGATCTGCTTCACCGCCGACCTCGCCACCGACGGATCTGCTTCACCGCCGACCTCGCCACCGACCTCGCCACCGACTACCTCGCCGCAGCGGCTGTATCAACTTCACCGAATACCTTGCCAGCCAACCAGGTCTGCTTCACTAACGCCCGCTTCTACTGAAACAGGGTCGATTCATCGTCTCCCGCGTTCGCCGCCGCTGGAATGCAAGTTGCCGCCCCCGTCCACCCCGCCGCAGCTTGGTTAGTACGCTGGCCCGTTAGATCGCGGTATTTCTTTAGCCATGTTTTGTGTAGTTATTTGCAGATCTCATATGCCGTTAACTTTCTTGATGTGTTGCTTCGCATGAAGTTTGTTTAAATGTTGTACAGTACAAAAGCATTATCCGGTCGCTACCATCCTGTTCATTCTACTGACACCTGTGTGCATCCACATATTTATAGCCTTGTACCCATTCATTTGCTGCCAACTGTTTTTGTACTGCATGCTATTGTCGCACTGCTTTTATAGTCGTGCTATGGGCATTTCCAATCTGCTTGTTCTTATACCACGTCATTAGCTCACCGCTAGCTGTTTTCTCGTGTCTGCTATTCTCACACTGCTTTTATAATCATGCTATGTGCATTTCCAATATGCTTGCTCTTATACCTCGTCTTTAGCTTATATAGTTATTGCTGCGTGCATGTCTGGTCTTTGTATTATCGTAGACTTACTTGTCAATGTTATTTTTCCTTGGGATTGATCATGCGAACCACTTATTAGAACATCCAACATTACAATGGGGACGCTAGGTAAGGTTGGAATCTGAGTTCGTGGTTGGTAATTTTGGCGCTTACTTCCGTTATTATCTATAACCTATATGCATTGTTCCTTATGCAAGAGATTAACACTTGGAACCCTGCCATAGCAATGCCATTCATGCTTTACTATGTTTCTGCCTATTTGATATGCTTGTCTTGGAGAAACTTCGAGGGTGATTTGAACCTGACATTTGGTCATTCTTAATGCCAGTTTACTTTATGTGTAAAACCTTGGCATTACCCTACTCTAAATCTGAATGTCTGAAATTCGTATCTCATGCAAAGCAACATCTAGTTGGTTTTAATTTGATATCTGGTAACTATTGGCTTATTCATTTGGCAGCTCAAGTTTTTTGTTATTTGAAACCAGCTGACTTGGTCTTAAATGTGATATCTACACACAGATTAAGGACAATGGAGCAGGAGGATTAGCATTTCACTTGATGGCTGAACCTAAAATGATAGGCATGTTGACCACGACTAGTGCACGCAAGAGAAGGACCTGCAGTGAGCCAGTATGTGCTTAGTACATGCATCTTATCTTATCTTGTGCTTATTTCTGCTACATGCTGTTATCTGATCTCTACATTGCGTAATACATGTTTGAATAGTTAATTGTTGTAACTATGTTTACAATGTTACCAGAATGCTGTTTTAATGAAGCAGTCATCATTAGAAGATAGTCGCCAAAAAAGGATCTCGTAGCGAATTCGTGCAACATTATGATGTAAGTTTGTGCTTAGTACAAGTTCCATACATGTCTTATTTATGCAACTTGTTATTATCTTATATCTACATTGCATAATAAATGTTTGCATAGTTCATCGTTTAACTCTTTTTGCATTATTATCAGAATGCAGTTGTGATGAAGCAATCTTCATTACCAGTGAGGCCCACAAAAAGTTCTGATCTTTCTTCTGATGCATCTTCTCATAGCCGTCAACCTAGACCATTTCTTTCATCAGACAAGAATATCTCAAGGCTGTACTTTATAAAAGACATGGTATTGCTGCTTTAAGATCTGTAGCTGATATGTTGACAAAGAGTACACAAGATTCAATCAAGGCGATTGCCAAATGTCAACGTGTTATTGATGATGCTAATAGAAGTCCTCAATGATTCTATGTAATTTTTTTATTTGGGCACATTAATTGCCTTGTAATTTTCCTATTTGTTTTATTTGTGTATGTAATTGTGTGTATCATTGAAATCAGATTTTAGGCTCATGAAATTTAATGCAAGTTGACTAGTCAAACAAGTAGGGCCCTACAACAGATTGGGCCGGCCCACTTACGATGAGTGTGGGACCCACTTTCATTTTGGGCCGGCCCACTTCTTTAGTAGGCCGGCCTTGCTACACGATAATGGGCTCCACATGCTTATTGGGCCGGCCCACTTGCTCTATGGTGGTCCCACATGGTAAATGGGCCGGCCCTTTAATAGGAAGGTGGGACCCACCTGTGTTTTGGCCCGGCCCACTATCTTGTTGGGCCGGCCCACTTTCTAGATGGTGGACCCCACATACCAAATGGGCCGGCCCACTTTCTATATGGTGGACCCCACACACCAAATTGGCCGGCCCTTTAATAGGATGGTGGGACCCACCTGTGTTTTGGCCCGGCCCACTATCTCGTTGGGCCGGCCCACTTTCTACATGGTGGACCCCACATACCAAATGGGCCGGCCCATTAACAGGAATGTGGGACCCACATGTGTTTTTGGCCCGGCCCACTATCTTGGTGGGCCAGCCCACTTGCTATATTGTGGACCCCACATACTAAATGGGCCGGCCCTTTAACAGGAAGGTGGGTCCCACCTGTGTTTTTGGCCCGGCCCACTATCTTGTTGGGCCGGCCCACTTGATATATGGTGGACCCCACACACTAAATGGGCCGGCCCTTTAACAGGAAAGTGGGACCCACCTGTGTTTTTGGCCCGGCCCACTAGCTTGTTGGGCCGGCCCACTTGCTATACGGTGGACCCCACACACTAAATGGGCCGGCCTTTTAACAGGAAAGTGGGACCCACCTGTGTTTTTGGCCCGGCCCACTTGCTTCTTGGGCCGGCCCAGTTGCTGTAAGGTGGACCCCACATGTTAAATGGGCCGGCCCATTTAACTTTTGACCAGTCAACATTAGAGGTTAGGCCCGGCCCACGTAACTAATGGACCAGCCCAGCTATATAGTTGACCGGTCAAACTATGTCATCTGGCCCGGCCCGCTTAAGACGTGGCAGGCCTCGTGTGGGCCTACCATCTACCACGGGGTTTCAGCCGGTTAACGCCGTTAATCGCGATTAACGGCGTCTGCCACGTGTCAGTTTGCATGACGTCAGCAGTCAACGGGCTCCCGAAAACACTTCCGCAACGGTCCGATTTTCCGTGGCGGAAGGGCGCCCAAGCGCGACGGACCGAAAAAATCGTCGTTGGACTTTGCCTGACGCAGTTTCGACAACAGAACCCATATCGTCGGGTTAGGCCCATAGGCGACGAAAAATACCCCTTAGTGTACGATTTTGGGACGTTGTCTATCAGAACTTTTCTTGTAGTGTAAGGATATTTGTGTTGATTACGTTACGCACCATACTTAATGCAATTATCTGTTGTTTACAACTTAATACTGGAAGGGGTTCGAATGATAACCTGAAGGTGGATTATTTAGGCATAGATGCATGCTGGATAGCGGTCTATGTACTTTGTCGTAATGCCCTGATTAAATCTCATAGTAATCATCGTTGATATGTATTGAATCTTTATTTGTCAATTGCCCACCTGTAATTTGTTCACCCAGCATGCTAGTTATCTTATTGGAGAGACACCACTAGTGAACTGTGGACCCCGGTCCATTCTTTTACATCTGAATACATTCTACTGCAATCATTGTTTTTACTGTTCTTTGCAAATAAACACCATCTTCCACTCGATACGTTTAATCCTTTGTTTTCAGCAAGCCGGTGAGATTGACAACCTCACTGTTACGTTGGGGCAAAGTACTTTGATTGTGTTGTGCAGGTTCCACGTTGGCGCCGGTTTCACTGGTGTTGCGCCGCACTACACTCCTCCACCAACAACCTTCACGTGCTTCTTGGCTCCTACTGGTTCGATAACCTTGGTTTCATACTGAGGGAAACTTGCTTCTATACACATCATACCTTCCACTTCGGGTTCCCAATGGACGTGTGCATCTACGCGTATCAAGCTAAATTTCTGGCGCCGTTGCCGGGGACCTGAAGAAAGTTGCACCCCAAAGATTTCTAACTCCCACGTCAACTACACGCCAGCAGCTAAATTTCTGGCGCCGTTGCCGGGGAGATCAAGACACGCTGCAAGGGGAGTCTCCACTTCCAATCTCTTTACTTTGTTTTTGTCTTGCTTTACTTTATTTATTTACTGTCTTGTTTGCTTCATATCTAAAAACAAAAAAAAATTAGTTGCTTTACTTTCTGTCTTATTTACTAGCTCTATATCAAAACACAAAAAAATTAGTTACTTGTCTTTACTTTACTTGTTTAGTTTACTTTTTGCTTATTTCATCATGCTCCATCCTAAGTTTACTCTGGAAAAAATACCGGTAGGACGAGGGTCTATCATTGGAAGAGATAATATACAAGAATTTTTCACTCATGTTAGTATGGATGAAGATTTTGAAGATATATCATTATTAAAAACTGCTCCTACTTATGAAAGTGCTTCTGCCTGTTTAGTACACATGTTGGAAACTAGATTTGTTAATCTCAATCCCATAATACAACATATGTTTCTTACACTTTCGGATATGGAGATGGGAGAAAAGAGAGATTTTGTTTTAAAAATCCTTGTTAGAGAATTTGAGGATATAGCTAAAGAAGCTAGAAAAGTTTTTATTAAGCATAAGAGGCTTGGTTTCTTTCCTGATTTTAAACAAATACTTGAAAAGATGGATATTGATAGAATTAAGTACACTAATAATGTTAATGATGGTAGGGAAATTAAAGCGCCAATACCTAGTAAGCTCCTAGGGATGCATGAAGCTTTCAAAAATAACTATGCTTGGCTTGTTCCTGAAAATTTGTTTGATGAGAATAGTAAGCCTAGGAGAAATGAGAGAGGAGTTACTTATATAGACCAGATACAATGCATTGTTGAGAAAACTCCCAACTCCCAAGGTAATGATGTTGATGCTTCATCTCTTGAAAATACTTGATTTGCACTTTCTGCGCCTAGCTGAAAGGCGTTAAAGAAAAGCACTTCTTGGGAGATAACCCATGTTTTATTTTATTTACTGTATTTTTGAGTCTTGGAAGTTGTTTACTACTGTAGCAACCTCTCCTTATCATGTTTTTGTGCCAAGTAAAGTTTCTATGTTAAAGTTGATGCTAGATTTGGATTGGTGCGCAGAAACAGCATTGCTGTCTGTCACGAATTCGCGCAGAGCTCTCTGTAAAAAAATCAAAAAAATCTGCAAATTTATGAGCGTGATCCTCAGATATGTACGCAACTTTCATTAGTTTTGAGTTTTTCCTTTTGAGCAAGTTAAGTGCCCCTGCAAAATTCGTCTTTACGGACTGTTCTGTTTTTGACAGATTCTGCCTTTTATTTCGCATTGCCGCTTTTGCTATGTTGAATGAGTTTCTTTGTTCCATTAGCTTTCAGAAGCTTTTTGCAATGTCCAGAAGTGTTAAGAATGATTGTGTCATCTCTGAATATGTGAAATTTTGATTATGCACTAACCCTCTAATGAGTTTGCTTGAAGTTTGGTGTGGAGGAAGTTTTCAAGGGTCAAGAGAAGAGGATGATATACTATGATCAAGAAGAGTGAAAGGTCTAAGCTTGGGGATGCCCCGGTGGTTGATCCCTGCATATTTTAAGAAGACTCAAGCATCTAAGCTTGGGGATGCCCAAGGCATCCCCTTCTTCATCGACAACATTATCAGGTCACTTCTAGTGAAACTATATTTTTATTCCATCACATCTTATGTTCTTTACTTGGAGCGTCGGTTTGCTTTTATTTTTGTTTCGGTTTGAATAAAGTTGGATCCCATCATTCTTATATTGGAGATATTACGCTCCGCTTTTTCATATGGAACACTTGTGTTCTTAATTGTGCTTTAATGTTCACGGCGAAGGCTAAATTGCTTCGTTAAATTGCTATTTGGTTGGAATCAGAAAATGCTGCATATGGTTTGGCAACTTGGCAATTGTTTGAGCTCTCATAGATCATGTTTAAGCTCTTGCATCATGTAGTTTAATCTATTAATGAAGAACTACCGTAGAGCTTGTTTAATTTGGTTTGCATGATTGGTCTCTCTAAGTCTAGATATTTTCGGGTATAGTGTTTGAACAACAAGGAAGACAGTGTAGAGTCTTATAATGCTTGCAATATGCTCTTGTGTAAGTTTTGCTGTACCTGTTCATACTTGTGTTTGCTTCAAACAACCTTGCTAGCCCAAACCTTGTACTGAGAGGAAATGCTTCTCGTGCATCCAAACACCTTGAGCCAAAACCCATGCCATTTGTGTCCACCATATCTACCTACTACATGGTATTTTTCTTCCATTGCAAAGTAAATTACTTGAGTGGTACCTTTAAAATTTCATTCCTTTATCTTTGCAATATATAGCTCATGGGACAAATAGCTTAAAAACTATTGTGGTGATGAATATGTAGTTATGTGTCTTAGTTCTTATAAGTTGCTTGTTGAGCGGTAACCATGTTTCTGGGGACGCCATCAACTTTTTACCTTTGTTGGATATCATGTGAGATGCTATGCATGTTCGTCTTGTCTGAAGTAAGTGCGATTTCATGATCAAATGGTTTGAGTATGCATATGTTAGAGAAGAACATTGGGCAGCTAACTAAATCCATGAATCATGGTGGAAGTTTCAGTTTGGACATACAACCTCAATCTCTTATGAGAATATTATTTGTTGTTGAATGCTTAAGCATTAAAAGAGGAGTCCATTATCTGTTTTCTATGTTGTCCCGGTATGGATGTCTAAGTTGAGAATAATCAAAAGCGAGAAATCCAATGCGTGCTTTCTCCTTAGACATTTGTACAGGCGGCATAGAGGTACCCCTTTGTGACACTTGGTTGAAACATATGTTATGCGATGATAATTCGTGTTTTCCGAGCTGATTAGGACAAGGTGCGAGCACTATTAGTACTCTATGCATGAGACATGCAACTTATAGGAAGTATTATGCATAGCACATATGAATTATTACTACCGTTGACAAAATTGTTTCTATGTTTTCAAAATCAAAAATAGTAATCCATGCTTCCCTCTGCGAAGGGCCATTCTTTTACTTTATTGTTGAGTCAGTTTACCCACTTCTTTCTATCTTAGAAGCAAACACTTGTGTTAACTGTGTGCATTGATTCTTACATGTTTACTTATTGCACTTGTTATATTACTCTATGTTGACAAATATCCATGAGATATACATGTTACAAGTTGAAAGCAATTGCTGAAACTTAATCATCCTCTGTGTTGCTTCAATGCATTCTACTTTGAATTTATTGCTTATGAGTTAGCTCTTATGCAAGTCTTATTGATACTTGTTTGAAAGTATTATTCATGAAAAGTTTTGCTATATAATTCATTTGTTTAGTCATTATCTTTGTTAGCAATCTTTTGTTCAGATCACTCCATTCATCTCATATGCTTTACAATAATGTTGATCAAGATTATGTTGGTAGCATGTCACTTCAGAAATTATTTGTGTTATCGTTTACCTACTCGAGGGCGAGTAGGAACTAAGCTTGGGGATGCTTGATACGTCTCAAACGTATCGATAATTTCTTATGTTCCATGCTACTTTTATGACAATACTTGAATGTTTTATACATTCTTTACAACATTATTATACATTTTCCGGCACTAACCTATTAACAAGATGCCGAAGTGCCAGTTGTTGTTTTCTGCTGTTTTTGGTTTCAGAAATCCTAGTAAGGAAATATTCTCGGAATTTGACGAAATCAACACCCAGGTTCCTATTTTTCCACGAAGCTTCCAGAAGACCGGAGGGATAACGAAGTGGGGCCACGAGGTGGCCAGACCACAGGGCGGCGCGGCCCAGGCCCTGGCCGCGCGGCCCTGTGGTCTGGGCCCCTCGCGTCGCCCCCTGACCTACCCTTCCGCCTACAAATAGCCTTCGTCGCGAAACCCCCTGTACCGAGAGCCACGATACGGAAAACATTACTGAGAGGCCGCCGCCGCCAATCCCATCTCGGGGGATTCAGGAGATCGCCTCCGGCACCCTGCCGGAGAGGGGAATCATCACCGGAGGGGATCTACATCATCATGCCCGCCTCCGGATTGATGCTGAGTAGTTCATCCTTGGACTATGGGTCCATAGCAGTAGCTAGATGGTTGTCTTCTCCGCATGTGCTATCATTGTTTAGATCTTGTGAGCTGCCTAACATGATCAAGATTATCTATTTGTAATGCAACATGTTGTGTTTTGTGGGATCCGATGAATCTAGAATATTATGTCAAGTTGATTATCAATCTATCATATATGTGTTGTTTATGTTCTTGCATGCTCTCCGTTGCTATTAGAGGCTCTGGCCAAGTTGATACTTGTAACTCCAAGAGGGAGTAATTGTGCTCGATAGTGGGTTCATGCCTCCATTTAATCTGGGACAGTGACAGAAAGTTCTAAGGTTGTGGATGTGCTGTTGCTACTAGGGATAAAACATTGATGCTTTGTCTAAGGATATTTGTGTTGATTACATTACGCACCATACTTAATGCAATTATCTGTTGTTTACAATTTAATACTGGAAGGGGTTCGGATGATAACCTGAAGGTGGATTATTTAGGCATAGATGCATGCTGGATAGCGGTCTATGTACTTTGTCGTAATGCCCTGATTAAATCTCATAGTAATCATCGTTGATATGTATTGAATCTTTATTTGTCAATTGCCCACCTGTAATTTGTTCACCCAGCATGCTAGTTATCTTATTGGAGAGACACCATTAGTGAACTGTGGACCCCGGTCCATTCTTTTACATCTGAATACATTCTACTGCAATCATTGTTTTTACTGTTCTTTGCAAACAAACACCATCTTCCACTCGACGTTTAATCCTTTGTTTTCAGCAAGCCGGTGAGATTGACAACCTCACTGTTACGTTGGGGCAAAGTACTTTGATTGTGTTGTGCAGGTTCCACGTTGGCGCCAGTTTCACTGGTGTTGCGTGATGACCCACAAGTATAGGGGATCGCAACAGTCTTCGAGGGAAGTATTACCCAATTTATTGATTCGACACAAGGGGAGACAAAGAATACTTGTAAGCCTTAACAGCGGAGTTGTCAATTCAGCTGCGCCTGGAAACAGACTTGCTCGCAAGAGTTTATCAGTAGTAACAGTTTTATGGCAGTGGAAATAGTGAAATAACAGCAGCGGTGAAATAAAGACAGCAGTAGTGATTATAGTAAGCAGCAGGATTAAAATACTGTAGGCACAGGGACGGATTTAGCGGGCGTTGCATGGATGAGAGAAACTCATGTAACAATCAAAGCATGGGCATTTGCAGATAATAATAAAACGGTATCCAAGTACTAATCAATCAATAGGCATGTGTTCCATATTTAGTCGTACGTGCTCGCAATGAGAAACTTGCACAACATCTTTTGTCCTACCAGCCGGTGGCAGCCGGGCCTCTAGGGAAACTACTGGAAATTAAGGTACTCCTTTTAATAGAGTACCGGAGCAAAGCATTAACACTCCGTGAACACATGTGATCCTCACATCACTACCATCCCCTCCGGTTGTCCCGATTTCTGTCACTTCGGGGCCATTGATTCCGGACAGTGACATGTGTATACAACTTGCAGGTAAGATCATAAACAACGAATATCTTCATGAATCAATAACATGTTCAGATCTGAGATCATGGCACTCGGGCCCTAGTGACAAGCATTAAGCATAACAAGTTGCAACAATATCATAAAAGTGACATCTACGGATACTAGGCACTATGCCCTAACAATCTTATGACTATTACATGACCAATCTCATCCAATCCCTACCATCCCCTTCAGCCTACAGCGGGGGAATTACTCACACATGGATGGGGGAAACATTGCTGGTTGATGGAGAGGCGTTGGCGGTGATGGCGGTGAAGATCTCCTCCAATTCCCCGTCCCGGCGGAGTGCCAGAACGGAGACTTCTGGCTCCCGCGACGGAGTTTCGCGATGTGGCGGCTCTCTGGAGGGTTTCTGGCGACTTCGACTTCTCCCTGTGCGTTTTTAGGTCGAACCCGATAAGTAGTCCAAAGGGGGGCGTCGGAGGCCAGCCGAGGGGGCCACACCATAGGGCCGCGCGGGCCCCCCCTGGGCCGCGCCGCCATATGGTGTGGGGCCCTCGGGCCTCCACCTCCTTCGCCCTTCTGGCTCCGTCAATATTTTGGTAAAATAGGGCCATCTGAAGAAATTCCGAGGATTTTCCCGAAAGTTGGATTTCTGCACAAAAACGAGACACCAGAGCAATTCTGCTGAAAACAGCGTTAGTCCGTGTTAGTTGTATCCAAAATACACAAATTAGAGGCAAAACAATAGCAAAAGTGTTCGGGAAAGTAGATACGTTTTGGACGTATCAACTCCCCCCAAGCTTAGCTTATTGCTTGTCCTCAAGCAATTCAGTTAACAACTGAGCGATAAAAGAACTTTCACGAACACATTTGCTCATATGATGTATATATTCTCATGCTATGGCTAATACTTAAGCAGTTCATAATGAGGCACATGCAAATAAGATCATCCAACAGCTATGTCAATCATGAAGAAGTACCAACAATTAATAATAAGCACCATGAATCATGTATATAAGCAGGATTGCAATGTTCATAAGAGAATATGATAAAGTGGTATCTCGCTTGCCTGTATTTGATCGGCAAAACATAAATGCCGAGGCACATCTTGAGTTCATAGAAAGACTAGAAATAGTGATTGTCAAAGATAAAAGCATCAAAGTTATACCACAATTAATCATATTTTGAGACAAGCATATTATACTAAGAATGACAGTAGTGCTCTCAAGACAGTGCTCAAAGAAAGAATGGAGACACAACATAAAAGTAAAAGATTGACCCTTCGCAGAGGGAAGCAGGGATTAACATGCGCTAGAGCTTTTCATTTGTAAAGCAGGAGTAAAATTATTTTTGAGAGGTGTTTGTTGTTGTCAACGAATGGTAATGGGTACACTAACTACCTCATCAACCGGACTCACAAGAGCGGCTCCCATTTTATTTTTGGTTGGCACTCCTTCCAACCTTTCTTTCACAAACCATGGCTAACCGAATCCTCGGGTGCCTGCCAACAATCACATACCATGAAGGAGTGCATTTTTATTTAAGTTTTATTATGATGATGACACTCCCCCCAACCTTTGCTTACACAAGCCATGGCTAACCGAATCCTTCGGGTGCCGTCCAACAATCACAAACCATGGAGGAGTGTCTATTTAAGTTAATTAATTTGGGACTGGGAATCCCATTGCCAGCTCTTTTTGCAAAATTATTGGATAAGCGGATGTGCCACTAGTCCATATGAGAGTCCGTCAAAAGTAAATGACAAGGTTGAAAGCTAAACACCACATACTTCCTCATGAGCTATGAAACATTAACACAAATTGAGAAGCATTTTGAAAGTTTTAAAGGTAACGCATGAGAATTTACTTGGAATGGTTTGAAATGCCATGCATAGGTATTTATGGTGGACACTTTTGGAACAACTTGGTTTTCAGGTGTTTGGAAGCACGAGCGGCGTCACCGCTCAGTACAAGTGAAGGCTAGCAAAAGACTAGGGAGCGACAAATCAAGAGAGCAGTAACTGTCATAATCATGCTTGCGGCAAAATAAATTAACGGAGGCATAAAAGTGATACAAGAACTCTGAAGCAATTATAAATCATCGAGGCTTAATTGACTTCTTGTTCAGTCATATGCATGCGTGAGCATGTGCCAAGTCGATATAAATGAATTATTCAGAGGAGGATACCACAATGCCATACTTACTTATGAATAAAACAATGCAAGCAAACATCCATGACATGCTACTCATATTAATAAATTGGGACTAAACATGAGAGATCATGAACTACTAGACTTTCTCAAATAACATATACCTCACATGAACCAACTAAGCAAGCTCATATGGATGAGTATATGTACAAAAATGAAAGCAAATAGAGTTCATACCAGCCTCTCACCACAATCAGATTGTCGTAGATCGTCATTATTGCCTTTTCACTTGTGTAGCTTGGATAATATGAAATGAAAACCACGCTCCAGCCACCGAAGACCATTGAACTCATGATGAACTTTACAAACCAAGAAAGAACAGCAAATATTTTTGGTGTTTTCGAATTAGAAACAAGAACGAAAGAAAACAAGAAAATAAAACAAAATCTTTTTGGGTTTTCTTATAGCAAACTAACGATAGCAAATAAAGCAAACTAAGAGCAAGGTACCAAATAAACAAATGGTGAAAAGAAACAACAAAAATATTTTTGGTCTTTTTGTGTTTTAGGAAAGAAACAAAGCGAAAACAAAAGAATGCAAACTAACAGAAACACAGAAAAGCAGGATGACAGAAATCTGTCAAATCCTGACAGCAGTACAGAAATCGAATTTAACAAAAATCTTCCATTGCTCAGACCAAAAAGTGTTCAACTAATGAAAGTTAGATAACAACCTGGGGAACATGCTCAAAAATTGGCAACTCAAAATAACGTTCTGGCTGTGCGTACGAATTTTTTTGGTGACAGCACAGAATCTGTTTTTGGACAGCACTTCCCCAATATCATCTCCCTCTCATTAGAAAACCACTCTAGAGACTAAACAAGTATGTACAAGTATCCAGCAATCATAATATGCAAAGAATGAGTGATGCCGGTATACCTCCCCCCAAGCTTAGGCTTTTGGCCTAAGTGGAGTTCATTCCCACGGTCCCCATGAAGTGGTGTCTTCGTAATATGACGAAGAACGACCCGGTTCCATGTATGTGCTGGAGGAAACGTCGGGGTACGTGACGGTGTAGTCGTAGGAGGGCTCGGCGTTCTCGGAGTCATGTTGCTGGTGGAATTCTTGTATCTTCATATGCTCCTCCACCACCTCCTTTGTTAGCGACCATGATTGCCTGTCAATATTAAACAAACCCTGCTGGGGAAGAGGGATTTCTTTCTCATTCCCATCAGCAAACAACATTTTATAGACAATATTATCTATAGTGGAGTTAGTAGTAACAAAACGATGGCTCTTCATAGCAGCAATATCTAGCTTCCTAGGGGTTAATGGTACATCATTAGAATCAAGAGGAATATCTAGATGTGTTAAAATGCGTGATGCAATAGTTCCTCCAAAAATAGGCCCCCTGCTAGACAGGCGGCGAGCAATAAGAGAACCAAGATGATAAGGTGTCTCTCCAGTAAGTGCAACATTCAAGAAAGCAAGATGGTAGCTAGAGATGTTACTAGTATTTTCTCTACCCAAAATGCTAGTACCAATGTAATATGCGAAATACTTAATAGCAGGGAGTTGAATGTTTCTTATCTTCCCTCGCTGGATGGTGCGGCAATCATCCCCGGTGATCCCTCGGTAGAGCTCCAACAAGTCCCGGGGGTTGTCATCAATCCTCCTTGCTGTACCTACAGGGGCAATACCCAATGCAAAACAAAATTCCTCCAATTTCATGGTAACAGGAATATCATAAATCTTGAATGCGACTGTCGGCTCATATTCCGTGTTGTGGAACTTGAAGCTCTCAACGAAAACTTTGGTGAGCCTGTAATATTGTCCCCTCTCGTCTCCCACGTAGGTGGCTAGGCCTGCCCTGTTGACGAGGGTGAAGAAGTCATCCAATATCCCTGCATTGGTCAGAAACTCATAACAAGGGAAGGATGAAGCATTAGGAGCCCCATGGTCCTCCTCGGGCGCGAAGCTAGGCGCGATGACATCCTCATTGTAGGATCGCCTAATTTGAGTAGACGCCCTTGAGGGCCTACCGGTGCTGGTTGTTGCTTTCTTGAACAACTCTCCAAACTTAAATTTCTTCATCTTCCTCTTCTGAAATTTTCAACAATCATTATAAAATTTGATTTCAAGGTGTGTAATTGAAGGGAACTACTATAGGAACTTGCTAGAGTGCTACACATGCATCAAAACTAATTTCTTCCACTTAGACAAGCATGCAAGCTCACTAAACATGTTATCTACAGCAGCAAAATATTCAAGATATACTCAACCAAATGAAATTCTAATTGGACAATCAAAGGAGTCACATACCAAGGAGTAAATGTGCCAAATCTCAAACAGAAATCTGGGCTGAGCAAGGAGATCGAAAAATCGCGAGTTCTTGAGCAGAAACACGAGTGAGAGAAACTTGGTACGAGTTTTTTCGGGAGAGAGAAGGTACTGGGAGGAAGAGATGGTGTAGTGGGGCAAAGGGGTGGCCCACACCACATGGTGGCGCGGCCCCCTTGCTGGCCGCGCCGCCCTATGGTGTGGCACCCCCTGGTGCCCCACAGGTCATCCTCTGGTGCTCCCAGGTGCCTCGTCGAAAAATAGGACCAACGGTGTAATTTTTGTAATTTTTAGAGAACTTCGAAAAATGCACATTTCTGGGTATTAAATTAATAATTACTGCGCAGGAAAATGATTTCTAAAATCTTAAATGACTAAAGCATAATGCAAAACAAAAGTGCTACAGCAAGTAAAATAGGTGAAGGGAGAAAGAAAGAAAGAAGTGCTGTTTAGCTCTTCTATGCAATAAAATATACTTGTTAACAAGGTTGATCAAGTCTTGCTATCAAATAAATTTTATATGACATAAGAAGAAATAAACCTCAAATCAATCATGTTACCTTATATTGAATTGATATGGATCCAATCACAAGAGTTTGATATTCTTCTTTAGGCTCATATATAGGACAATCAATGGATCCCACTTTGATAGTTTTCACATTAAAAATTGTATTGACTCCACATACTTTATCAATCCTCTTGGGAAAATAGACAGTGTGTTCCTTATCATCAACATTGAAAGTAACCATGCCTTTATTGCAATCAATAACAGCCCCTGCAGTATTAAGAAAGGGTCTTCCAAGAATAATGGACATATTATCATCTTCAGGCATTTCCAACACAACAAAATCAGTTAATATCAAGCAGTGCTGAGTAACTTGAACAGGAACATTTTCACATAAACCAACAGGAATAGCAGTAGATTTATCAGCCATTTGCAAAGATATATCAGTAGGTATCAATTTATCTAAATCAAGTCTCTTATAAAGAGAAAAAGGCATTACACTCACACCTGCTCCCAAATCACATAGAGCAGTTCTAACATAATTATTCTTGATGGAACACGGAATAGTCGGTATACCTGGGTCTCCAAGCTTCTTTGGAATCTTACCATTGAAGGAGTAATTAGCGAGCATAGTGGAAATCTCCTCATTGGGGACTTTCCTTTTGTTAGTAACAATATCTTTCATATACTTTGAATAAGGAGGCAATTTAATAGCATCAGTCAAAGGGATTTGCAAAAATAAAGGTTTCATCCAATCACAAAATTTATTATAATGTTCCTCCTCCTTTGATTTTAGTTTCTTAGCAGGAAAAGGCATTTGCTTTTGAACCCAAGGTTCTCTTTCATTACCATGCTTCTCAGTAATAAAATCTTCTTTAGTATACTTTTTATTTTTAGCATGCTTTTCAGGTTCTTTTTCAATTTCTTCTTTATCAGGAGTATCATTCTTATCATTATCTTTATCATGTTCATTACCACTTTCAGTTTCAGCATCATAAATAGAAATACTATTAGGATCATTAACAGGTTCAGAGGATTCTACAACATTCTTATGTTTCTTTTTCTTTTTCTTTGATGGAGCACTAGTTTTAATTAGTTGAGAATCTTGTTCAACTCTTTTGGGATGCCCTTCAGGATATAGAGGATCCTGGGTAGAAGCACCACCTCTAGTTGTTACTTCACAAGCATGTTTTTCTTTAGAATTATTTCCCAACAAGTCATTTTGCACTTTAGTAAGTTGATCAATTTGAGTTTGAACCATTTGAAAATGTTTAACAAGTATCTTAACATCATTGGAGGTTCTCTCCACAATACCATGCAATTCACTAATAGCTCGGGAATTTTCCATTAAATGATTCTCTACTCTCATATTAAAGTTTTCTTGCTTAACAATATAATTATCAAATTCATCTAAGCATTGAGCAGGAGATTTTGAATACGGAATATCTTCCCTAGTAAAGTGTTGAAGCGAGTGTACCTCAATCATGGATGAAGGGGGAATTGTCTCACATATATCTTCTATAGGAGGTAAGTTCTTCACATCTTCAGGTTTAATACCCATCTCCTTGAGAGACTTCTTGGCTTCCCTCATATCTTCATCATTCAATTTAATCATACCCCTCTTCTTCGCTATCGGTGTCGGGGTTGGTTCAGGTGTAGACCAATCATCATGATTCCGGCCTATTTTAGCCAATAATTCTTCAGCGTCTTCTGGGGTTCTTTTCCTGAAAACACAACCAGCACAACTATCCAGGTATGCCCTAGACTCAATAGTTAGTCCACTATAAAATATATCAAGTAAATCATGCTTTTCCAAATCATGGTCAGGCTGAGCTCTAATAAGAGAACAGAATCTCGCCCAAGCCTCAGGCAATTTCTCTCCATCTTCCTGGTCAAAATTATAAATTCTCTGCAAAGCAGCATGTTGAGCACTAGCAGGAAAGTATTTTCGAAAGAAAACATCACGCAAATCAGTTGGACTTTTAATAGAACCAGGAGGCAAATTATTATACCAAGTTTTAGCATCATCCTTTAATGAGAACGGAAAAATTTTAGCGACAAAATAAGTACGCATCTTGACATCATCAGAAAACACGCCACTAAGAGTAGATAACTCAGTCAAGTGTTCAACAGCACTTTCTTTTTCAGTACCACAAAAGGGTGTTTTCTCAACAATAGCTATATGAGATAGATCAAGAGAAAAATCATAATCTTTATCCCTAATGTTTATAGGAGATGTGGCAAATTTAGGATCAGGAGATGGTTTATATCTAACAGCATGTTCTGCAAGCAACTTTTTAATTTTTCTTGCATCAGTAGTAGCCTTGCATTTTTCAATAAAATCATTATCAAGCTCTACATAATCTTCATCAAGATCATCACTAGAATATTCAACAGACTGTGTGAATTAACAGTGTAGCAGCATTAGGAGTTTCAGTATTTTCAATTTGTCTAGACTTAGCAATTGTAGCATCTAGAAAAGATCCCAATGAACCACTATCATCAAGCACAGCATAAACATTATCAATATTATGAGAATTTTCAGATTCAGCAGAAGTACCAGCACGCGAAGCATGTGGCGGTGAAACAAGTTTATCAATCACAGATGGTGAATCAAGAGCAGCAGAGGTACTCAGAGTTGTACCTTTTCTTGTAGTGGATGGTAATATGGCGATCTTAGTATCGCGAGGTTTACCCATGATGGAGAATTTGCAGCGAACAATATCAATCCAAGTGAACTTCCAAATAAAGCTATGCTCCCCGGCAACGGCGCCAGAAAATAGTCTTGATGACCCACAAGTATAGGGGATCGCAACAGTCTTCGAGGGAAGTATTACCCAATTTATTGATTCGACACAAGGGGAGACAAAGAATACTTGTAAGCCTTAACAAATGAGTTGTCAATTCAGCTGCACTGAAACAGACTTGCTCGCAAGAGTTTATCAGTAGTAACAGTTTTATGGCAGTGGAAATAGTGAAATAACAGCAGCGGTGAAATAAAGACAGCAGTAGTGATTATAGTAAGCAGCAGGATTAAAATACTGTAGGCACAGGGACGGATTTAGCGGGCGTTGCATGGATGAGAGAAACTCATGTAACAATCAAAGCATGGGCATTTGCAGATAATAATAAAACGGTATCCAAGTACTAATCAATCAATAGGCATGTGTTCCATATTTAGTCGTACGTGCTCGCAATGAGAAACTTGCACAACATCTTTTGTCCTACCAGCCGGTGGCAGCCGGGCCTCTAGGGAAACTACTGGAAATTAAGGTACTCCTTTTAATAGAGTACCGGAGCAAAGCATTAACACTCCGTGAACACATGTGATCCTCACATCACTACCATCCCCTCCGGTTGTCCCGATTTCTGTCACTTCGGGGCCATTGGTTCCGGACAGTGACATGTGTATACAACTTGCAGGTAAGATCATAAACAACGAATATCTTCATGAATCAATAACATGTTCAGATCTGAGATCATGGCACTCGGGCCCTAGTGACAAGCATTAAGCATAACAAGTTGCAACAATATCATAAAAGTGACATCTACGGATACTAGGCACTATGCCCTAACAATCTTATGACTATTACATGACCAATCTCATCCAATCCCTACCATCCCCTTCAGCCTACAGCGGGGGAATTACTCACACATGGATGGGGGAAACATTGCTGGTTGATGGAGAGGCGTTGGCGGTGATGGCGGTGAAGATCTCCTCCAATTCCCCGTCCCGGCGGAGTGCCAGAACGGAGACTTCTGGCTCCCGCGACGGAGTTTCGCGATGTGGCGGCTCTCTGGAGGGTTTGTGCCGACTTCGACTTCTCCCCGTGCGTTTTTAGGTCGAACCCGATAAGTAGTCCAAAGGGGGGCGTCGGAGGCCAGCCGAGGGGGCCACACCATAGGGCCGCGCGGGCCCCCCCCTGGGCCGCGCCGCCATATGGTGTGGGGCCCTCGGGCCTCCACCTCCTTCGCCCTTCTGGCTCCGTCAATATTTTGGTAAAATAGGGCCATCTGAAGAAATTCCGAGGATTTTCCCGAAAGTTGGATTTCTGCACAAAAACGAGACACCAGAGCAATTCTGCTGAAAACAGCGTTAGTCCGTGTTAGTTGTATCCAAAATACACAAATTAGAGGCAAAACAATAGCAAAAGTGTTCGGGAAAGTAGATACGTTTTGGACGTATCATTGCGCCGCACTACACTCCTCCACCAACAACCTTCACGTGCTTCTTGGCTCCTACTGGTTCGATAACCTTGGTTTCATACTGAGGGAAACTTGCTTCTATACGCATCATACCTTCCACTTGGGGTTCCCAACGGACGTGTGCATCTACGCGTATCAAAAACTTCACTCAATTCTTCATTATTAGCATTAGTACAATATAAAAAACAAATCCACTTGTGTTCAGTACTAACATATATCAAATATCTATTAAAGCATAAGATACTGTAGCAACCTTTCAAAAAGCTCTTTGATCAAAACAACTCAAAAAGAAAAATATTTAAGAGGCAAATGCAAATAGTGCAGAAATTTGTCAAAACGGAACAGCAGGTCAAGATTGATTTTTTTGAAAATACTCTTTTGCTTATCTCGAAAAGTGGTCAACTAACAAAATTAGATAATAACCTGTTGCATATGCATACAAATTACAGCTCAAAATTCCTCTCTGGCTATTTTTATGAATGTTTATGGTAATAGCACAGAATCTGTTTTTAGGACAGCAACTTCCCCAAACATTACTTTCTTCCTATTAGAGGCTATTCTTGGCACAAAAACAAAATAAAAATGATAAGGAGAGGCTATTACAGAGGTAATAAACTTCCAAGACTCAAAAAAAATTACTGTAAATAAAACATGGGTTGTCTCCCATAAGAGTTTTTCTTTAACGCCTTTCAGCTAGGCGCAGTAAAAATGCGAGCATCAAGTATTATCTAGTGAAGAAGCATCAACATCATAATTTGTTCTAATAATAGATTCATAAGATGACTTATTTCTCTTCCTGGGGAAGTGTTACATACCTTTCTTGAGTGGGAATTGATATTTAATAATCCCATCTCTCATATCAATAGCAGCACCGACAGTTCTAAGAAACGGTCTTTCCAAAATAATTGACAAGAAGCATTGCATTCAATATGCAAACCAACAAAATCAACGGGGGCCAGGTTATTGTTAACCATAATAAGAACATTATCAACTTTCCCCAAAAGGTTTCTTTGCAGCAATCAATAAGATGAACATCCAAATAACATTTTTCCAACGGTGGCAATTCAAGCATATCATAGATTTTTCTAGGCATAACATAAATACTTGCACCAAGATCACATAAAGCATTGCAATCAAAACCATCTATTTTGATCTTAATGATGGGCTCCTAGCCATCTTCTAACTTTTTAGGAATAGAGGCTTCGCGTTTTAATTTATCCTCTCTCATTTGCATAAGAGAATTTGTAATGTGCTTTGTAAAAGCCATATTTATAGCACTAGCATTAGGACTTCTAGAAAGCTATTGTAAGAACTTAATTACTTCAGATATATTGCAATCATCAAAATCAAAGTCATTTTTATCAAAGGTGAACGGACTCTTGTCTCCCGCACTCCGAAAAATTTCAGCACATTTATTAGGAGCAGTTTCAGTGGTTTTAAGAAATTTTGTAGAAGGAGCGGGGATTTTCCTTCACCATTTACTTTACCATTAATATTAGGAGATTGGCTAGCATTTTAAACTTCACTACTACTGGTGGTGGTGATGGTATAAACTTTAGTCAAATTATTATTTGTAGCAATTTCATCTTGTCTTTTCCACCTAGCATGCAATTCCGCCAACACCCTAACATTTTCAACAATTCTAACTTGAATGGCATCCAAAGTTTTACTTTCTTTAACATCATGAGGCAACACTTTTAATTTAAGAAAATCAACATCATGAGCAAGGCTATCAACTTTAGAAGTAAGAATATCAATTTTGTCATGCTTTTCCTCAATAGTTTTATTGAAAGCAGTTTGTTTACTAATAAATTCCTTGAGCATGATTTCAAGATCATAGGATGCACTTTTATTATTGTTGTAGGAATTACCATAAGAGTTTCCATAATAATTACCATTATTAGAAGGATATGGCCTATAATAGTTGCTACCAATATTATTCCTATAAGAATTGTTGTTGAAATTGTTGTTTTTAATGAAATTCACATCAACATGCTCTTCTTGAGAAACCAAAGAAGCTAACGGAATATTATTTGGGTGAACTTGAGCCTTACCATTAACAAGCATAGACATAATAGTATCGATTTTATCACTCAAGGAGGAGGATTGTTTGACATAATTTACCTTCTTACATTGTGGAGCTCTCTCGGTGACATAGGCATCCCCAATGGGCCTGCCGAAGATGGTACCCGGGGTTTACTGAAGGCCCAGGACTCGAAGAATAAGAAGACTCGGAAGCCCATTTAGTGTTAAGGAAAAATAGATTGTATTAGGAAAGATAGAGATTTGTAATCTTACGGGTTGGGTACGAAACCCTCCCGAACTCTGTAACTTGTGTATTACGAAACCCTCGGCTCCACCCTCTATATAAGGGGGAGTCGAGGGACGAAGAAAGGATCGAATCTATTGTCAACACAACCCTAGTTTTCATAATCAGCGAGTACTTTTCGGCTGAAACCTTCGAGATCTACTTGCCCTCTACTTCTAGCAAAACCCTAGTCTACAACCTGTAGGCATTGACAAATTAATCCTTTGTCAATTGGCGCCATCTGTGGGAATTAGAGGTTGCAAGGAGCTGATCTCGATGGCACGTCCAGAATCGTCGACTTCGTCGGTGGCAAGCAATGCGATGGATAGAGGTAACCGGGAAAAAACTGATCTAGTCGATTTTATTCCTCACCCGCCCTCCCGTTTGGATGCATGTGCTTATCTGGAGGAGCCCATCGTCATGACGTTCGGAGAATTCCGATTTGGCGTCAACAAGGAAGGATCCTATCGTCTTGAAGTTCCAATCTCGTCGGAATTTTCAGCGGTCGATTCTGACTTTTCATCGAGTGATGAAGAGTTTTCGTCGCCACACTTCATCGACACTAAGGCAAGCGGAAAGCTCGCCAAGATCTTCAGCGACACATCCTTCGAGTCATCTGCGGACTCCTTTATAAGCAGCGACTCCGACAGCGTCGACAGCTTCAACTTCATCGACAAATCTGCTGCCATCGGAAAGGTCCTCACCAATCTTTATGATGGTGTCACCAATCCCGACAAAGATCAATACTCAAAATATCATCAAATCTGTGCAATTGAAGAGGCAGGCCGATCAGAACCAGAAACGTCAGAGGCTTTCGACGATTTGGGAAATCCATACGTCGATCCCGCTGATCTCAGAAGAGGCCTAGGCACTAAATACGTCGGGTCCTCACCTCGAGAAAGAGTCCAGCTCCCGCAAGAAGCGTGGAATAGGGCCGCAAGAGCCTTGGACGGGACAGAACCAATGAACACAACCGCTACTGTACAAGAAATACAAGCATATCAATATAGACTTGCTCGTGTGAGTAGGGAGCTGGAAAAAGAGACAGCATCCCTGAATAGAAGAAAAGAGGCAGCCTCCGCATCAAGCAGGCGTCGAGCAGAGCTCAGTCGACAATCAGGAACTTCGGCAGACAGTCACAGAGATGCTCGGAGGGGAGCAAGATCTCGGCTGCAAAACATACCCGAAGAAGAGAGAGGAAACATAATTCAAAATCTCGACATGTCCTTTATGTCGATTGATACAAGGGGAAATATCATCCCGAAAACGCCAGAAGCAGGATACATGGCAACGCAAGCTTACATCCTCGCGTCCAGACCACCCCCTGGGGACCCGAGAGAAGCATTGTTTAATATGGCAATGGCTGGAGTTGGAGTTATGGGAACAGCGTTCGCAGCCACGCCTCCCGAAGAAACACCTAGACAAAATAGTCCACGACCCACCGCAGCAGTACAAGATCCACCAAGAACGAGTGGAGCAAGAGACACAACAGCTCAAGTAAGGGTGGATAGAGCGCGACAAGAAAGAAGAGAACGTCAGCATTCACCAGAAGTTGCTGACGAAGATATTTGTGGGCTCCCGTGCTTTACGAGACGAGTTCGAAAGACTCGCGTCCCGAAAGGGTTTAAATTACCCGAAAATTTCAAGAAATTCGACGGCCTGCAGGATCCTGAGGATTGGCTCGTTGATTATCTCGAGATGGTAAAGCTAGTAGGAGGAACCAGAGCAACAACCATGCAAAGTATCCAAGTTCACTTGAGTTGTGCCGCAAGATCTTGGATAAAGAAACTCCCCCCAGGTTCCATCGACAGCTGGGATAATTTTGAGGATATCTTCGTGAGGAACTTCCGATCCACCTGCAAGAAACCTGCGTCATTGGAAGAGTTAAGGGCGTGTCGACAGAAACACGACGAGTCGATGAGGAAATATATACAGAGGTGGAACATTATTAAAAACTCGGCAGAGGATATATCTGACGAGAGAGCAATAGACGCGTTTGTGGGAGGACTTCGACGAGGAGATTTCGTCGAAGACTTAGGAAGAACCAACCCTAAGACAATATCAGCACTGATGGAGATAGCAAACAAGTGGGCAGATGGAGAAGACGCGATATACAACAAGCGACATAGGTCGCCAGAAGAAGATCGCAGTCGAAATTTTCGAAATAGAAGGCGATTTTCTCGCCAGTCCTACAATAATGATGCTCCTGGCCACATATCGGCTGGTTTCCGAGGAAACTCTGGAGGGAACAGTCGAGATGACTACCAAAGGAGTAATGAGCAACAAGGCGACAATAGAGGTGATTTCCACGGTAACAGGCAAAATAGTGGACCAAGGTTTCAAAGACCTTATGTGTCTCCCGAGGAGATGATGAACGGACCGTGCCAGATGCACTTCTATCTCGACAGCAACGGAAAGAGATAGTCAGGACATCTCCAAAAAGACTGCCGAAATTTTCAGGCAATGTTGCGAGCTGCAGGAATTGCAAATGCCCAAGCCATGAACAGAAATCCCCAGGGGCCAAGAAGTGAGATCCACCTCCCACCTCCTCCCGCAATTATGGACGAAAATCGGCACCAGCTCAGAATAGCGGCAGCACCACACCCACCTCCATATGTTGACCCCAACTTCAACGGTGCGGTCTCGATGATTCAGAAAGCTAGGCCATCCAATAGGGCGCAGAAGGTAATTTCGCGGCAAGTGTTCATGGCAGAGAAGATGCCTCCACCAACAGTTGAGTACCTAAATTGGTCAGGGCAAGACATTGGCTTCACAATTGCGGATCATCCACAGCAAGTTCCTCGACCAGGACAATCCGCACTCATCCTACCCGCGGTAATTGCTGGCTTTGACGTGTCGAGAGTTTTTATAGATGGCGGCAGCAGTTTAAACCTTATGTATGCAGATACATTGAGGAAAATGAACATATCCCTGGCAAACCTGAAACCAACTGATACACGTTTCCATGGGATCACACCAGAGAAGCCAAGTTATCCGTTGGGCAAGATCAATCTCGACGTTCAGTTTGGAACCCGAGAAAACTACAGGATAGAGAATCTGGAGTTTGAAGTTGTGGATTTCCCGTCGCAATATCACGCTTTGTTGGGACGACCAGCATATGCCAGGTTTATGGCGGTACCACATTATACGTACCTATTGTGGAGGTTGCCTGGACCCAAGGGACCTATCACAATTAAGGGAAGTTTCGCGCTATCTGATAAGTGCGACAAGGATTTTCATCCACTGTCAGAAACTTTCGGGATGCAAGCAGAATATATGGCGCCAAGGCTCACTGATTATGATGTGCTGCCAGATGCAGGGAGGTCTCTCAGGGAGCCAACCTTCAACACTGCCAAGGATTCAAAAGAGGTGCAGATCCACCCGACGGACCCAAAGAAAACGACATCCATTGCAACAAACATGGATATCGCATAGGAAAGCGCGCTCGTCGAGTTCCTCCGTGAGCACTGGAAAATCTTCGCATGGTGTCCAGCTGACATGCCAGGAGTACCCAGGGAACTTGCCGAGCACCACCTCAACTTGGATCCTCTCGCGAGACCAATCAAACAACCCTTGCGGCGTTTTTCAGAACCAAACCGCAAAGCTATGTTATCAGAAATAGATCGACTCAAGGATGCTGGTTTTATCAACGAAATATCTACAGAAGCCACGTGTGTAGCTAACCCAGTGATGGTGCCGAAGAAACACACGAAAGTCCTTCGCATGTGTGTCGACTTTACGTGCCTCAATAAACACTGTCCTAAGGATCACTTTCCCCTCTCAAGGATCGATCAAATCATCGACTCCACGGCAGGATGTGAACGTCTTTCCTTCTTGGACGCATACTCTGGTTATAACCAGATCAGATTAAAAGAAGATGATGAAGCCAAGACAGCGTTCATAACACCTTACGGCGTGTTTTGCTACAAAACAATGCCCTTTGGTTTGAAAAACGCGGGAGCAACATATCAGCGGATGATGCAGAAGTGCCTTGCAACACAGATTGGAAAAAATGTACAAGTCTACATTGACGATGTCGTGATAACATCAAAGAAGGGGTCAACACTGATCGAAGATTTGAAGGAAACCTTCGACAACCTTGACAAGTTCTGCCTCAAGCTGAACCCGACAAAGTGCTCTTTTGGAGTTCCTGCGGGAGAGCTTCTCGGGTTCTTAGTATCAGCAAGAGGGATTGAAGCTAATCCCGAAAAAATACAGGCCATCGTAACTATGAGGAAGCCGACAAAGTTGAAAGAAATACAACAACTGACGGGACGAGTCGCAGCTTTAAGCAGATTCGTCGCCAGGTTGGGAGAAAAAGCGCTGCCGTTCTATGCATTGATTAAACAGGGGGAGAAATTTCAATGGAACGAGGAAGCAGATAGGGCCTTCGAGAATCTCAAGCGCACAATTTCGACACCACCAATCTTGGTGGCGCCTAAAGAGAAAGAACCTCTCCTCCTATACATAGCAGCCACACCTCAGGTGGTCAGCACGGCTTTGGTAGTCGAGAGAGAGGAAGAAGGAAAGCTCCACGGAGTTCAGAGGCCAGTATATTTCATCAGTGAAGTACTGTCGCCTTCAAAACAGCGGTACCCCCAATACCAGAAACTGGCGTATTGAGTATTTACGACAGCAAGAAAATTGCGACACTATTTTTCGGCGCACCCGATAATAGTGCTCAATGAAGCTCCTCTGTCAAATATATTGAACAATCCAGAAGCTACGGGTCGTGTCTCCCTTTGGGGAATAGAACTTTCCCCTCAGGACATCACGTATGAAAAAAGAAAAGCAATAAAATCGCAAGTCTTACCAGATTTCATTGCAGAATGGATGGAGCTACAAAACACAGGACCTCCAGATTTATCGAGAACCTGGACTATGAACTTTGACGGGTCCAAAAGGTTAGAAGGGGCTGGAGCAGGCGTGATACTAATATCACCTGAAGGCGACAAACTGAAGTATGTCTTACGGATGACGTTCCCAAATGCGTCTAATAATGAAGCAGAATATGAAGCTCTCATACACGGGATGAAGATGGCGAAAGCTTGCGGTGCAACCCGACTGAAAATCTTCGGCGACTCACAGTTGGTAGCACAGCAAGTTATGAACCAATGTGATGCAGTCAACGAGAGTATGATAGCATACAAGGAGATGTATAATGAGCTGGAAAAACTGTTTGATGGATGCGAGGTAAACCACATCAGCATATTGAGCAATGATGAAGCCGATGTTCTTGCAAACATCGGGTCACAATGTCTCGCGATCCCTCCAGGCGTGTTTTGGGAAGAAATAAGCGAGAGATCAGCAAAGCCAATGAAAACAAAGAAGAAGGAGAAAGAAGCGAAACCTTCGAGTGCCACCAAAGAATCATTGGAAGAAGAAGAAGAGGAACAGGAGCTAGTCATGATGGTGCAAATTCCATGGATGCAGGCTTACATATCATACATCCTAAGGAAAACAATACCCGACGATCCAGTTGAAGCAAGGCGAATAATTAGACGATCTAAAGCCTTCACTGTGGTAAAAGGGGAGTTGTACAAACGAAGTATTTCAGGTGTGCTACAGAGATGTGTCACACCCGAAGAAGGAAGGATCATCCTGAAAGATGTACACGAAGGAATATGCGGGCATCACGCGAGCAGCCGAGCTATCGCGGCTAAAGTCTTCAGGGCAGGATTTTATTGGTTAACAGCAATTGAGGACGCGGAGGAAATAGTGCGAACTTGCGACGCGTGCCAAAGATTCGCCGCCAAACCTCACTCGCCGGCAGCAGAACTGATGCCAATCCCATTGTCTTGGCCCTTTGCTCAATGGGGTCTCGATATGGTGGGCAAATTACACAAAGGTTCGCCAGGAGGATATGAGTATATGCTCGTTGCTGTCGATAAATTTACCAAATGGATAGAAGCAAAGCCAATAAATTCACCGGACGGCGCGTCGGCAATCAAATTCGTGAAAAGCATCGTCTTTCGATTTGGAGTCCCTCACAACATGGTCACAGACAACGGCAGTAATTTTACGTCCAAGGAGTTCAAAGCATATTGTGCAAAAGTGGGCATCAAACTGAGTTTTGCGTCTGTCGCACATCCACAGACCAACGGTCAAGTCGAGAAAGCCAATGGCATCATCTGCAATGGTATCAAGAAGCGCCTATTGGGACCATTGGAAAAAGCTCGGCACACTTGGCCAGAGGAGTTGCCAAGCGTGATGTGGAGTATTCGAACAACACCAAATATGGCGACACAGGAGACGCCATTTTTCCTGGTCCATGGAGCTGAAGCAATACTGCCGATAGAAATAGAACATGATTCTCCAAGGGTTACAGAATATGATGAAGAAACTTCGAGAAGAGCTTTGGAGGATGATGTCGACGCACTTGATGAAGCTCGAGACGAAGTACTATCACGAGTCGCCAAATACCAACAGGACCTAAAAAACTACCACAGTCGAGGATTGCGACCAAGATCTTTTCAAGTTGGGGACTTGGTTTTACGACTAAATCAAAAAAGTCATGAAAAACTCGAGTCACCATGGCTTGGACCTTACATCGTCACAGAAGTAATCGAAGGAGGAGCATACAGAATCAAGGACAAGAAGACAGGGATTGCCGAGCCAAACCCTTGGAACGTGGCGCAGCTCAGGCGTTTCTACGCTTAGAAGCCGAAATATAGTCTCCTCTGTAAACATACAATGTACTGAAACGCCTACGAGTTTTCAGACGCACTCTTTTCCTTTTTCGGGGCACCGAGTGGGGCAGGGAAAGGTTTTTAATGAGGCGGGCTCGCGGTGCTGCAATATAATAAAGATAGTGGAATTATATATCTTTTCGACAGGCTCGGGGGCTTCCCCCTAGAAGATACAATATATATATACATAGTGCCGACAAATACAACTCGCAAAAAACATCTCGCCTTGGTATAAAGTACCTCGCCAAAAATAAAAATATGTCGACAAATAATGGTCAACATAAAGCTCGGGGGCTCGTGCCCGCAAAAATAGCACAGTATAATTTATTTTGCCTTGGGACAACCTCGCATTATAAAACGAAAATATCGCCATCAAAACGCCCGGGGGCTTGGCGTTGAAAATAAATATAGTGACTTTACAATACAGATTACATACACAAGATACAATCCTCGGAACAGTTTATCTTCAAGGATTTCCCAGTATATTGTCTATTGTCAACCGCTCATTATTTATAGCACGAGTGCTATGCTCAGCATAGCTGCCCTTCACGAAGAATTCAGAGTCCATCCGAAGAAGTTCATCCATCATATCTTCGGCAACAGGAGTCACAACGTCGTCATATTTGCTGAAGTTTTTCCTCCTCTTCGCCATCTTGGCCAAGCACTTTGGAACAACTTGGCTCACGTCTAACTTCGGGTAGCAAATTTTTATCATGATCATAGCAAACCTTGCGCCAGCAGCCAATTGGGCCCGCACAAAGCCGTGGATTCGAGGAGCGTCCCGAAATTTGTCCATTAAAGCAGGAAGAGTCTCTGGCATCTTATTGCGAGGAAACATGGTGCCGTAGACCAGAGACAAAGTCCTTGTACAAAAGTCGAGATAATCACGAACCTGAAGCGCGCGATCCTGAAACCTGACGATCTGGCGAGTCCGCTCAGGCGTGCCCCAAAAATTCGAACCATGATCATGAGCAAGCCAAAGAAGTGCATTGGATCGAGATTCGACACGTTCATCTTCGGTAGTAGCATCCAAGAAGGAACCTATTTTTTCAAAGAATCAGTGGGCAACGAGGAGACAAGCAAAAAGAAAAATAATAAAAGTACGAAAGAGATAATGCAGCACACCTGCTATATCCAAGCTAGCATCTGTCAGCAGTTGAAGCATAAAATTCTCTCGAGACGTAGCTGCAGCAGCTTCAGCAACGGCGGAGTCCTTTTCAGCTATGGCATCCCGAGCTTGTTGAAGTGCAATTTTCTCCCTCTCAGAGGATTTCCGAGATTGTTCCATGAGCATAAGTGATTGTTTCTTCGTGGATTGCAGCTGTTGCCGAAGTTCTTCCAAATCCTGTGCTGAGTTCTTACTCGAAGAATCTTCAATAAAACCGATAGCGACAGGTATTTTCTTCGAGTGAGAGGAAGTGGGTAAAACATCGGAAGGACGAGGAGTTGCAGAATAGTTGTCAAAAATCAACTGAAAATAAAAGATTTCCAATATCAATCATCCAGCAAATATAGATTTCGATTCAACATTAAAGTATGTACATCGCTATGACAAAAGAAAGGTCACTACTGGAGTACTGAAGTAGTTGTCGCCAAAATTACTAAGGCGACAGCATCAAAAGATAGAACTAAGAAAAAAGAGGACAAGGTGGTCTACTTGACCTCCGGCTTGGATGCGCTTGGAGCAGGTGCTGGTTTAACACCAAGGAAAGAAAGGATTGGTCTTGCAGAAGGCTTGGCAGCTCTAATTAGAGATTGCCATTTCTTCGTCTCCATCTCCCCTATGTCGCCAACCTTGGCCCAGTCGACGTTTTGCTGACTATCAGCAATCAGCGCGACGGTGCCTTCAACGCCAATCTTCAGACCTTCTTGGCGAAGTTTTAGCCCAAGATCTTCGGGCCCGTTGAAGGTTTTGGCGAGCTCCACAAAAGTATTGGGGACCTCTTTCTTCGGAAATAAGTAGGGGAAAAGCTTCAGCAGGCTAGCTTCAGCGTTTTCAAGACCGTCGCGCGCTTCATCCCCATGAATCTCGACAAGGGTCAGCGCGTCGAGAAGCTCGTCGCCTTCAGGACCTTCAACCTCATATTCTTGATGAGTTCTCCCTACAAATAAACAAAGAGTCACATGAAAATAAAGAATGCAGGGGAAACGCGAAGTAATCCAAGGAAAAGCAAGGATTCAAGAACTTACTGATAAAACGTCGAGTCTGCGACTCCAAGCGGGAAAGTATCTCTGCCTCTCGAGCTGATTGCCGAGCTATGTTATTACTCAAGGAAGTTTCAGCGTCATGAAGCCTCTTTCGAAGATCTTCGATGGCGGCAGCTTCCTTTTCAGCTTTCTTGCGAGCTTCTTCGCTCTGCTCCAACTTGACAGCAAGAGCGTCCGCACGCTTGTTGGTTTCCGCAAGATCTCCTGGAAAAATCACGACAGTTAAATATTATGATAAAATCATGGTACACATGCATCAAAGGAAAAGAAAAATAGTACCTTCGAGCTTCTTGGTATAGTCACGATACCCGACAAATTGGGTACC
Source organism: Lolium perenne (assembly GCF_019359855.2). Taxonomy (NCBI): domain Eukaryota; kingdom Viridiplantae; phylum Streptophyta; class Magnoliopsida; order Poales; family Poaceae; genus Lolium; species Lolium perenne. Next base: position 69,029,671 of record NC_067248.2, on the reverse strand, counting down.
AAGACGAATAAACTCCTTCATCAGAGGCTGAAGAAACGACCAAGGAAGAAAAAGAAGTCAATATAGCCAATATAAATTCGACAACACTTAGCACAAAACAAAACGAAGATAGAAGTATTGAAAGATTCGAGACTTACATCATCCAATGAAGGTGTCGAGGAACCACCAGGGAATTAGATAGGTTCCTTGGATGGTTCGATCCTCGCTCTCTTTGATGGAGAGGCTCGGGGGCTCTCAACTGGCGGCGGTTGCACGATGTCCTGTTGGGGAGGAGAGGTTTCATCCCCATCATGTTGAGCTTCCGACACAATCAAAGTACGCGATGTACTCGTTCGTGCAACGGCGTCAACAGTTTGTTCTTCTTCCTCGTCATCACTATAATAAAATGGCGACTGTATAAGAAGCAAGATAGACAAGAAACATCAAAACAGGAAAAGAAAAGAGTAAAGAGTAACTTACGAGCTGACGAGGGCATCAGTATATGGATTAAAAGCTGCCTTTTTATATGAAGGCTCAGCTTCTTCGGCTTTGGAAGTGCCGGAATCTTTAACTTCATCTCTCTTCCTCTTCGAAGCGTGAGGAAGAGAGTGTGTCGAGGCAGTGGCGTCTGACTCGGCGGAAGCCGCAGATTTGTGAGAACCCGCGATTTCAGTGGCAGGGCGCGCGGTGCTTTGGTTGTCATCGTTGACAACGACACGGTCTTGAACTTCTCCACCTTCAGGCAGAGGAGGAAGAGAAGCAAGGACGAGGTGGCCCTGAGGAAAGAAAGAGTGTTGATAAAAAGGCGTTAACAAAATAGTAATCGACAACATAACAAAACTCGAATAAGCAATACAGCTATTAAAAGGAAATTACCTCGGGAAGGGGTTTGGCGCTACTATATGGCGCAACACGGCAAGAAGTGGGAATTGAATCCTTCTTGTTGAGCGATGAGATTTTGCGGATAAGCTTTTCAAAATCTTTCAAAGGAAGATCTTTTGAGAGCCTATCGACATCTTCTTCACCAGCGTACTTCCAGAAGGGGTTTTTGCGAGCATGGAGAGGCTGCACTCTAGTCCTAAGGAAATAGGCGGTAATCTCAATACCCGAAAGTTCTTTGCCGCGGGTGTTCTGTAGCTCATGAATGCGAGTCATCAGCGCCTCTGTCGCCAATTTCTCAGCCTCGGTAGCTTCAGCATCCCAGGAACGGCGGCGAAGGATTTTAGCTTCTCCGTCAAAAGGGGCAATATTTTCTTCCACTGGATTGGAGCTTTCCTCATGGATGTACATCCATTTTTTCCGCCAACCTTGGACGGAGTCGGGAAATTTGACGTCGAAATAATCGACGTCAGAACGAACACAGATAACAACGCCGCCAATGTTGTAGGCGACGTTGTGGTGGCTATTAGGGCGGATACAAAAGATGCGTTTCCACAGAGCCCAATTGCAAGCATGTGCCTAGGTCACAAGAGATGACATACCAGGGAACGAGTAAAGTGTACTTGTCGGAAACGAGGTTGAACTAGGTATGGAGATACCGATGATCGAACCTCGGACAAGTAAAGTATCGCGTGACAAAGGGAATCGGTATCGTATGTAAATGGTTCAATCGATCACTAAGTTATCGTTGAATGTGTGGGAGCCATTATGGATCTCCAGGTCCCGCTATTGGTTATTGGTCAGAGAGGAGTCTCGACCATGTCCGCATAGTTCACGAACCGTAGGGTGACGCGCTTAAGGTTCGATGTCGCATAAGTAGATTCAGAATATGAGATGGATACCGAAGTTTGTTCAGAGTCTCGGATGGGATCCAAGACATCAAGAGGAGGTCCAGAATGGTCCAGAGAATAAGATTCACATATGGGAAGTCATTTTCAGGGTTACCGGAAAAGTTCAGGATTTTTCGGTATTGTACCGGAGGTTCTAGAAGGTTTCGGAGGGTACCATAGTGGGGCCCACCTATCCCGGACGACCAACATGGACCGGAGGGGGTCACATAGGCCCACATGGGCCAGGCACACCAGCCCCCCAAGGCCCATGCGGCTGGATCAAGTGGATAAGATCAAATCCCTTGAAAATAGGGACTTAACTTGGGGGGGAAGTTGCCCCCCTTGTTTTGGCCGACCCAAAGGCTTGGAGGAGGGGCCAAGGCAGCCCCCCACGCCTATATAAGAGGGAGGGGAGGGCTGGGGCGCAGCACATCATTTCCCCAAGCCCTAGCCGCCCCTCTCTCCCTCCTCCTTCCTGCGCAGGCTTGGCGAAGCCCTGCAGGAATTTCTCCTCCACCTCCACCACCACGCCGTCGTGCTGCTGGGATTCCGAGGGGATCTACCACACCTCCGCTGCCCGCTGGAACGGGGAGAGGACGGGCTTCATCGACACTGTACGCACGACCGAGTACGGAAGTGCTGCCGAATTGCAGCACTTGACGATCGACTACATCAACAACGAGATCTAATCTCGTAGGCTTTGGAATCTTCGAGGGTTAGTCTCACATACATCTCGTTGCTTCGATCTTGATAGATTAGATCTTGCCTCTTCCTAGATTGGATCTTGGTTTTGTTCTTATTCGCGGTAGGAAAATTTTTGTTTTCCATGCAACGAACCCATCAGATATGGAATATGGTATGGAGTTTGAATGTTGTTCGGAGTCTCAGATGTGATCCAGGACATCACGAGGAGGTTCGGAATGGTCCGGAGAATAAGATTCATATAGGAAATCATTTTCTGGGGTTCGAAAAAAGTTCGGTGTTTTGACCAAAGCTTCTAGAAGGTTCTAGAAAGATCAGAAGGGTTCGGAATATTATAGAAGGTTTCGGAAGTGTACAGGACAACCCGGGCTGTCTAAGGAAGTCCAGAGGGTCCCATAATAGGTGTATCCACGTTTTTCTTAAGTGTTAAGGAGTTTCCCATAAGGCAAATTCGGATTTGGCAAAAGAGTCCTAGTTCTAGTAGGTTTCGGCTGATAGAAACCTACCTGGACTCTCCCAAACTTTGGGGCAGGTCTTGGACGACCCAAGGGCCTTTTCCACCTATAAAAGGAAGGCAAGGGGAGCCCCAAGGGCTACACAAATCGCAGCCCAAGCCCCCTCTCCCTAAACCCTAGCCTCCCCTTCCTCCTCCTCCCTCTTGCACGGCTACGGCGAAGCCCTGCAGGATTTCTCCACCACCACCTCCACCATGCCATCGTGCTGCCGGGATTCCGAGCAGGATCTACTACTTCTGCTGCCAGCCAGAACAGGGAGAAGAACGTCGTCATCAACACCGTACGTGTGACCAAGTGCGGAGGTGCTGCCCGATTGCAGCACTAGAGGGATCTTCTTCTCGCTCTTGAGAGCGGCAAGTGATCACTACTAGGAAAAGGCCTAGCCGTAAGATGGGTGTTAGTGGCGCACCAGAAGGGCAGTGCGCCACTACTACTTAGCAGTGGCGCACCGGAAAGTGGTGGGCCACTATTAAAAATGTAGTAGTGGCGCACCTCTTCTGTGGTGCGCCACCACTAAGTTTGACCATGGGTTTGACCCAGCCTTATACATAGCAATGGCGCACCATGTAGAGGTGCGCCACCTATTTTATGTAGCAGTGGCGCACCTCTACATGGTGCGCCATTGCTATGTAAAGGGGATGATGGACATGTTTGGGCATCACTTAGTAGTGGCGCACCATGCTTGGTGCGCCACTGCTAAGTGGTGCCTAAAAATTTCCACCCCCCCCCCCCCCCGTGGATCGCAATCGCCTTTTCGGGTTTGGAAAAAATAAAAGAAATAGATAGAAATTTCAAAAAATAAAATCCTTGGAGATGCCCATGTAATATGTCATCTAGGTTTAGTGAAATTTTAAAAAAATGAATTTTGATATATTATGCAGAATGGCGTCATCTTTCGGTAAAACGGGTTTTCTGGTTGCATACGACCTCCGATGAAAAACTTTTTTATATCTAAATCTATCTACGCGAAATTTCCTATTCGAATTCAACGGCCTACGGCCGTTTGGACAAAAAATGGATTCCTCAATTGGAAAACAGAAACAGGACTTTTTTCAGGTTTTAGATTTTGGGCAAAAAATAGAAAAAAATAGCGGTGGCGCACCCATGCCTTGGTGCGCCACTGCTAAGCTTCCCGCCCACGAATTTCAAAATGGGAGGAGCCGGCCACTTAACCCCCTCCTCCCTCCTCCCTCCTCCTCCACATATTCTCCTGCTTCCATTCTCCTCTCCTCCTCCTGCTCTCCTCCTCTCCTCTCCTCCTTTCACTCCGGCGACCTCCTCCTCTCCTCTCCTCCTTTCACTCCGGCGACCTCCTCCTCTCCTCTCCTCCTTTCACTCCGGCGACATCCTCCACTATGTCGAGCTCCGGTGACCTTACTTTCCGGCGAGCTCCTCCACTATGGTGACCTCCGGTGACCTTACTCTCCGACGACCCTCCGGCGACCCTCTAGCCTCCATTACCTCTGGCCTTCGTCCTCTTGTTCATCCTCTCCTACATCTCCTCACCTCTCTTCACCTCTCCTACGTCCCTCATCCATCATCACCGGCGGCTAGGCTAAGAAAAATGAGAATGAACATTGCACAAATAATTCTAGCAACAAGAACGAGAAAAATAACGAGCCAAAAAAATCGAAACAAAATGTGCCAGATCTAGATCCAGATCCAGATCCCGATCCAGATCCAGATCTAGAAATTTCAAATTTTAGTAGTGGCGCACATTTTTTCTATCCAGTGGCGCACCTCAGACGTTTAGGAGTGGCGCACCATGAAGCTAGTAGTGGCGCACTACCTGGTGCGCCACTGCTAAGCCAAATAGCAATGGCGCACCACTAGTGCGCCACTACTAAAAGTTAGCAGTGGCGTGATAGCAGTGGCGCACCACTAGTGCGCCACTGATGGGTAAAAGTGGTGCGCCACTGATTGCTCTTTTCCTAGTAGTGGATCGACTACATCAACCACGAGTCGAACCTTGTTAACGCTTAGCGATCTACAAGGGTATGTAGATCTGATCTCGTTGCTACCATCTAGTAGATTAGATCTTGGCTTTTCTCCTGGATTGGATCTTGGTTTGTTCATTATGGCGATAGGATTTTTTTTGTTTTCTATGCTAGGAACACTACACTATGTTGCACGGTACCAGAGAATCGAAACGTAGTCAATGGGGAGGCGAGAAGCACGTGGTTTGGGCTGGAGCTCAATGGTTCGAAGATATGGGTGGAACTCGGCATCAGGGTATGATTGATATATCTACATGGGGCCTGAGGTGGTGTAGGTTAGCTACCTAGTAGATCTTGTCCAAGATTGAGAATGCTCGACACAGTGATAGCGGTAAAGCATGTGGTAAGAACGAGACACAACAACATGCCAATGCATTGGAGGTCAGACAGGCAGTCTGACAAGTGTGCAAGGGTAATGAAGCAGTGTTGCCTAAAAGATTGATGCACTAGCCAATTCAACCAAAAGTCCAAACTGATGGAGAGAGACTACGTAGTGTATTTATATTTAACACTCCCCCTCACGTCTAGGCTATTGTAGTCCTTAGAGTAGGGTTGGTGTAGTCGCAGAATCTTTTTTCTTTCTATTTTTAATACTGCGTGAGCAGGGTCTTGAACTTGAGTATCGATTTTAATTTGTCGATTAGGTCTATCGGGATTGACATCAAGTGATGACCATGAGTCAGCCATGGAAAAGCTGAGAAAGTGTCTTGGAAAGTTTGAGATGTCGAAAGCTTGGAGAGAAAATGGCCGTATATTTTGTAATGTTCCGTTCATGGAAAAGTGCAGGTGACGGGCTGCAGAAGGAGGCGGAGTGTTGTAGTTGTGGGACATGAAGAAGACTATCTGGAAGGATGAGACGACTGCGAATTTGACTCAGGTGATCACAGGGTGGCGGTGAAATTCCTTCAAATTGGTAGCATCCTCACGCAGATTAGTGCGATGTGTGATAATGTTGAACGGGAAGAAGGGACTACATTTACAGGTGGAGGCATGTGGAGTCTGGGAGTAGCAGCGGAGTTCTCAAGTCCGGAGTACATTTAAGGACTCTTGGACGAACTCAAGGTGGTGGAGAAAGTTTGTGTCAAATATTAATGTACGAGTTGGGTTACGATCTGACTTGTCTTGTATTGTGGATAGAAACGAGTAATACTAGAGTCGGACTTTTATAGACTAAGCCTCCTATATAATGTAAGGGATGCTATACAATGTAACTTATGATGATTTGATAGCAGCACGCGTGCAAAGGGAGCCGGCGGTTTGTGCCGGCGACCACGGCTCCCCCGACATATGTTGCAACGTCTTCAATAGCATGCTCGGTGCAACGGTATCAATGAGAAGGAGTGTTCCAATTCACTGAAATACGTAAACAAATCTCGGTGTCGTCATCTGATTGTTTGTCCTCGGTAGATCTGGAGGTGCAAACGACGGTAAGATACACTGGCTGTCCGTAGCACTCGGCATATGCGTTGTCAGACTTGCCTCAATCCGTTAGTATATAAATATCAGAGAGAGAAGATGTACTGTATCTCCATTCATAGGTCTTCTCCACATACACACCAACCAAAAGAAAAACCAATGGAGACGACGGTGCTGAGCTTGGCCAAGTCTGTGCTGAATGGAGCCGTGGCTAAGGCGACATCTGTCATCACGGAGGAGGTGGCCTTGCAGCTTGGCGTCCGGAGAGATGTTGCCTTCATCAACGATGAGTTTGAGATGATGCGAACTTTCCTGCTGGCGGCTGACGAGGAGCGGGGCGAGAAGAAGGTTGTTCGGACATGGGTGAAGCAAGTACGAGATCTTGGCTACGACGTGGAGGACTGCCTCCAGGACTTCTCGCTTCATCTAGAGAAACCATCTTGGTGGCGGTTCCCTTGCACCATACGGAAGCGCCGCAGTATTGCCAATGAGATTATAGATCTGAGAGCCAGAGTGGAGGACGTCAGCCATAGGAATCTGCGTTACCGCCTCATCGAAGATCCCAGCTCAAAGCCAACCACAGCTGCTGACAGGTACTTGTCCAGCACTGCTGCAGTATTTGGCATTGACGGAGCAAGACGTGCTGCGAAGCTGGAAAATGAAAAGGTGGACCTTGTTGACCTGATCACCAAGGATGATGAAGATCTTAGGGTTATCACGGTGTGGGGAACAAGCAATGATCTTGGAAAGATGTCGACCATCAGGAAGGCTTATGAGGATCCCAAGGTAACCAAAAAGTTCAGATGCCGTGCTTGGGTAAAGTTGGTAAATCCTTTCGATCCAGACGAGTTCCTGCGGAGCCTTGTGAGGCAGTTCTATGGGAATTCTAATCTGATTGGAACTCCAAAACAAGGAAGAACTATGGGGGTTCACATCTCCAAGAGCATGGCAGCAGAATGCGACATGGAGAATGAGTTTGATAAGCATGTCAACGAGAACCAATACATGATTGTCATTGAGGACCTGTCAACCATATCAGAGTGGGATTGGATCAAACTGTACTTGCCCGACACGAAGAAGGGGAGTAGAATTTTAGTGTCAACGCAACAAATAGAACTTGCAAGTTTGTGCGTTGGTCAGCCAAATCAAGTATCGGAGCTCAAACAGTTCTCGTCAGATCAGTCCCTTTACATCTTCTTCCACAAGGAGGTAACAGAAAGCATCTATTTAACATCTTATTTTCTTGTTATGGTTTTTTTATCTTCTTGATGGCTGAAATCAGATCACTGCATGTTCACTGTTTAAATGGAGCTAAAAATTAATGTCAAGTCAAGATTTTTTAGTAATCTTGTTAACATTGTCTAATCCAATCCAATAAGTAATGAAATCATTAGTTGATCCATTGTTGGCCTAACTAATATTATGCTCTGTTTCGCAACACTTTTTCATAATGTGGCGCTTTACATTGTTGTCCACTAAGTAAACCACAAGTGTAATTATCACAATGTGTTTTTTCTACTGCTATTTAAGGATGTCGAAAATTTTGTGTAGTTTTACTATATATAGCAGTGTACTTATATCCAATGCCATAGCTACATATATTCGTTTTCCTGCCTCCTCTGTCTATGTGCATGGTGGGCTTACAATAAATATTGTGAAAAGTAGTGCCGGAACCAATATAGGATACCATGTAAATTGAAGTTTAAATTGTAAGAAAACAATAAACATTCAAAATGGAATGGTTATGACCAAAGATACATTTGGGTAAATATTTAAAAGCATAAATCGAATAATAAAAATCGAAACAATTTACAACAGGATCCATGTACACATAATACGTTTAATTTGTTACACTAATGCAAAGTTGGAACTAGAAACCTGAATGAAAATTTATACAAAGTGACAACTTGAATAAATATCATAAACCACGACAACCAATTGTTCAGAAATATGTAACACTGAGGAACAACTTTTGAATTTTGTTCACACAACCACCAGTATTGAGGTAACTAGTAAAACATAATTGACCTCATTTCTCTCTTACGAAGTGCTTAAGCCCCATTCATTTAGTGTTATTCCATATCCCATATTGAAGTGGAAATGAGCTCCACATGTTATCATCTTGTTTCTCCTTTCCCTCTCCTACCACCCTTTGCTTACTTGGCGCCCACCTCCATATCCTCAAAATGCCATATCCCCTGTTCAATAACAGGATATTTGGTGTTGCTGGAGCTAGACCTCAAACTACTGTAAATACGAAAATTTATTTATTTAACAAAATATATCAAATATTTACTAACTTTTAGAGAAAAAAAGGTCATCAGGAAGCATTGTCAAATCGTAGTGGTAAATAGAACATGAAAACAAGTCTTAGTTCCTAGCTCTCATAATGTGTCCGTGTCATTTCCATTGAGTGTTAATTATATAGACAAGTTACATGCAATCCTACCTAATCCTGACCATATATATGGGAGATCAAAGTCTACATGATTCTCCTCGATTTAGGAGATTAGCAGTACATCACGATCCCATGATATATTGGTCTAACAGCTCAATTACGTCGGAATTTCCTATCGTGCATAGAGCTCCTTTTTTGTGGGTAGTGGATAGAGCTCTTGATTGTTATATATAGTGGATTCTAATTTACATAAATTGTTCATCGATATCTTTACTTGCAACGGGGTAGTGGTTAAGGAGTTTTTTATGAAAATGTACTGCATGTAAAAACTGTATAATATATAGTAATAACTCATAGGCAAGGCATCAAAAACATAATAAATTCCTATTATTTCTAATTGAAATAAATGAATATAAGTCTTGAGTTATTTTATGATTAGATGTTTTTTGTGTATTTATGCTTTAACAATTTACTTATATTTCAATGCATGCTTATCCAGTTGTGTTACATCATTAATTCCTACTTTTCTATTATTTCACCAAAGTCTTGTGCCCAAATAAAATTTGTGTTCATGGATCAATATTCCAATGTCAAATTTGAAGATTTGGAATGAACAACAATATGAAAGGAAGATAATCCAAGGATCTGGACTAAAACAAGTGCTAATCAGTCTTTTGACAGAACTAAAACCAACTGGACAGAAATAAAACACAATACAACCAAAATAGAGACATGCAAATTAAATCCTTTAGAACTCATTTAAAAAACATAGCTAACATGCTAACACAAGAAAGCTGCATTATTCTTGGCGAAGATGCTGACATCACCGGGGCTGGCATCACCCATTCAGTGCTACAAACAAGTGAAGTATGGAAAATGAATGAATTATCAAAGCGCCTATTTTAGTATTACCTGAACATGCTCTATGCCCAATATTAGGTGTTTGCCAACCAAAAACATTCCATCAATTTACCTGAAAAACATTCCATTATTTTTCATGCGGAAGTATAAGATGGAGGAAGCCAAGATAATAAAGTGACCAATATGGTATATGCACTCGAAGACTAATGTTATGTCTTTACTTCTCTGCAAGGTGATGTTTCTTGGTAGTAGTAATAGGTGGCAGCCTGGAATGGTGGGAGGCTCATATCTATATAATAAAAGGATAACCACAATGATATTTATCAAAAAAAGATCCAAGATAATTTTTATAACTAGTAAGTGCTGCTGCGTCGACAATGAATGCGTCCTGCTTGGAGCATATGTTAAGCTAAAGTACACAATCCGTATTGGCACCATCCTTTCCACCATGCATGTCAAAGACATAAAGAGCGACGAAGGAAAAAAACTTACCCTACGTTGACATACTGCTTTCATGAGTTATGCAGATGCAACATGATGAAATTGGAGAACAAATATCATTAGATGAATTATAAATTTTGAGTAGATAACATTTCTTAGTAAAAAACAGGGAAACTAAGAAGGGGTACCTACACCATAACATGGAACACCTTTATCACACACTGATGGGTAATGAAATAGCCAATGATCTTCACTAGCTCAGCAAATAAAATGCGGGGTTCTACTTTAGGGATGAGGTTAATGTAACGCCTAACAAACTAAAATACCCAATGGAAAAAACAACTAGAATTTCAGTTTATTAGTGAGAAATACGAAATGCAACTTTTAGTTTTATCTGCTAACATGAAACCGACCTTCCTTACACAAGTAAGATTGTTCCTGTAAGATCGAAGAAATTAACAACCATTTGGAAAATCACCTAATAAATGTAAAGCTGTTTCATAAGCTCCAAAATTTAACATTCATTGAGTACTTCTATCACTGTCCCGAGATATAATTGGTGCAACAAGAGTAGGTGATTGATTAATTGATGATCCCCCGATCCATAATAAGTATCGAGTATAAAAGTTGTACTAACTTAGTACTAAATCTCCGACACATATCATGGATCAGAGGGAGTACTATACTACAAATATGGAACTAATTATGTACTGGACATTTTGCAGGGTAATGATCCGACTGAGACGTCACTTGATGCCCAAAGGGACCGGAATGTGGCGGCTCATGAGACAATTACAAAATTAATTTCTCAAGACCGCAAGACACGTGAAGTAATATCCGTTTGGGGAACAGATATTACTCAGAGAACGGCCCTCGTAAAAAGCATTTACGAGAACCAAGTGCTTGACCGCAAGTTTCAGAGGCGTGCTTGGATCACTATCCAACAACATCCTATTGATCATGATGTTCTCCTTAAGAGCTTAATTCGCGAGCTGGATGGAGAAAACCTAGAAGCCGTAGCTGAAGAATTGTTTGAAGAGTTAGCCAGGCTTCTGAAAGGACAGATGTACCTAATTGTTCTTGACAACATATCAACCAGCATTGAGTGGGACTCAATAGTATCATATTTTCCGACAGAAGAGTGTAGAAGCAGGATCATAGTCACCACAGCTGATGAAAGTGTTGCCAAGCACTGTTCAGAGAAACACGAGAACACTCACGAGCTCCAAGTTCAAGAAGGTGGTATAGAGGCTGACTCAAACAAAAATAAGGTAGACACTCCATATAGAGTCACGTCTCTCTCGTTTAATTAATAGATAACACCTAGTTAAACTCCCACTAGCATTGAAGTGTTGCCATTCTAGCATTGAACTGTGAATCTGCGATGTGCCTGAGAAATTTCATGCATGTATATTCCATATTTTAAGATGAACTCGAGTAATGGACAAATAATAGATGGACGTGGAGTCCGACTGGTGCATACGTACTAACTGTCACCATTCATTTTCTCAGGAGTTCAAAGATATTGGACTTCATTCCAGTTTCACCGAGTCGGATTTAGAGTCAAACTCAATTCTGGAGAGTGCCAAAGATAACGGAGCAACATTGGAAGAACCTGAGCTTATCGGACGAGAGGAGGAGAAATCTCGCATCGTGAAAATGTTACTTGTTCCGGATGGTGGCAATCCACCCGTTTCAAAAAAAAAAGATGGTGACAATCCATATCGTGTAACCTCCGTGTGGGGAATGGGTGGGGTCGGGAAAACTACACTTGTCGAAAGCATCTATCATTGCCCTAAGATCATTGAAGAGTTTCCAAGACGTCTTTGGGCCACTTTATTGCAACCTTTCAATCCTGACGAGTTCAAGAGCGGACTTGCTTTGCAGTTACAAGACCGTTCTCAAATACCAAATATACTTTACAGACTGAAAAGAGGCAGCACCCAGAGTTACTCCAAAGTGGGAATTGCTTTACTGGAAAATATCACGGAGAAGCTCCTTATTGTCGTTGATGGTATATCATCGGTAGCTGAATGGGACATGGTCATGACATGTCTGCCTAAAAAGGCGACCAGTGGGAGCCAGATCATACTCACCACCAGCGAAGCAAGTGTCGCGGAACATTGTTCAGTGCCACGGGGAAATCACATCCATCTCCAAGGTTTACAATATGCGGATGCTTTCAAGTTATTCAAAACTAAGGTAAGTGCATCCTCATCGTGTGTCCCCTATTTTGAATTGATATCGATCGCATACTAATACTTGCATACTTGCTAGCTCTCTGAAATATTGCTTATCTCAAAATAATGTTTCTAAATTTTTGGTTCATGTAGTGCCAAAAAAAAACCCACCGTTCTGCAAATTCAGAGCATCCATCTAGTTATCAGTATACGTCCAAACTACGATTAGGATCATATTTTTGTATATTTCGATTTTTTTTTCAAATCCTGTTAGGGATGAGGTTAAGCGTGGGCCAGTGATGAATGGTTTTGTATTCTAGCGATTCTGCACACAACAGGGATGTGTGTAGTATTTGTCTCTGATAATGAAGTGATATATTAAATGCATATTACTAGAAATCACCTGGTAATATGTCTGCTAGTAATAAAAAAATTAGTATACATTGCGTCCTTGTTATCAAATCATATTTTATTCGGATCAAGGAGCATCGCTCCAGATTCTATTCATCATGAAACCAATAAAACAATTAAGGTTCATTAACTTATTACAAGCACTAGACAAGACAATCTCGTCCTAGCTACTGCCTCCGATAGACTCTGGTCTTGAAGTGCCTTTCCCCTCCGGCGTCGCCCCGCGAGGCGATGAGGAGAAAACCCTAGATCGCTCCCCCCCCCCCCTGCAAGAGGGTGTGGCGGGGCGAAGCCCGGTCAGCATCGGCGGTGGCGAGGCTTCTTCGTCCTCTCGCTCGGCGGGGTTGACGCGGGTCCACATCCCTGGGTTAGGGCGTGGCGCGGTCGCGGGTGCCACGACGGCAGTGCTCGGGCTCGACTTGGAGTGGTGGTGCCACGGCCGGCGTAGTGGTGGGACGCACTCGGCTCATCCGGACGCTGGATGTGGTCGTCCGTCTCTGAAGTGGCTGGTGGAGGCGGCGCCGTGGTGGTGGGTTGCTCGTACTTCTTATGCGGATAAAGGAGGAGAGGTCATGGCGGCAGGCTGATCCGCGTGAAAGCCGACAGCGATAAGCTACGGTTGTGCTCGTTGTGGGCCAAATCTAGGCCAGGCGGGCCTAGATCTGCCAGCGATGGCGCGGCGTGTCTTCCAGAAATGGCCATGGTGAGGAGACGATGGTGGCTCAAGACTGCGGAGACCGCGGGCTGGTGGGCGATAGACTAGTGCTGACGAGTCTCTCCCGTCGGGCATTGGTGAGGTGGAGGCAGCGGCTGTGAGTGTGCCGGCTGGATCTGGGATAGGCGGGCCTAGAACTCTGCTTTACGGGCCTTGTTGGGCTGGGCCTTGCGGCCATCTTGTCCATCAGCCAGCGGTCGACGTGTCCTACCACTTCCGTGCTTGAACCCGTGGGGCTTCTAGGCCATGGACCTCTGGAGTGGTGGTAGTGGGGTTCGGGAGAGACGCGGCGGTGCCTACGGTTGTCACCATTCCTTCTTGAAGGGCATCGAGGTTATCCCTTCTCCACCTCTCCCCGAGTACTGGGGAAAACCATAGGTCCAGTTCGCTGGTCCGGGCAGCATCATCGTGTTGATGTCACATCCCTTCTTGAGGGGGTTGCCTTGGTATTTGGTGATTCGGGGTGCTTGTGGCATGGTGGGACAATTTCAGAGGGTGCAGCTGTTGCGAGGTGCCATCGTTTCATCGGTCCGCCGTTGGCGTTCTTTGTATCTTTCTTTTTAGTTGGACATGTTTCCGTTGTTGCCCTAGCATTTCTTTGTTCGAATTTTTGTATGGTGTGATTGCTTTATTTATAAACGAAGCTAAAGCCTATTTCAAGAACCTACTGCCTCCGCCAGCAACCCAACAGCTAAAGGGGACCTAAACAACTGCAGAAACCAGAAGTCCAGAAGCTAAATCTTGTCCAAAACTAAATATTACTTTTTCAAACAATGTCACATTTGATATTTTATAAAGCTTGTCCAAAACAAACATGTTCATGGATATTATTTTTAGGCTAGAAAAATCCTCAAAATAGCACAATATATACTTCAAATTTCTAACACTTTATAAATCCTCTTTAAACAATAAAAGTATATCATCTGTGCTTTGTAAGATAGCTAGGCCTCCATCTTCCAAGTCACCCACCACACCCCTCAACAAACCATTTTCCAGAGCTCTTTTAGTCAAACCTAGTAAAACATCTAGTACTGGGCAACAATGGTAAGAGATCCCCTGCCTCAACCCTTTCTTGGTTTTTAAATAAGGGCTTATCTATCCATTTACCATAGCATCTACACTACCTCCACAAACAATCTATTCTATCCATAGCAGCTACACGAAATACATCTGAGTTCAGACAAATCTGCGACATCCTTTTTGGTATGGAGGGAGTACATTTCTAGAAAACCCATCATTCTAAATATACTAAAAAGAAAATTCCAATTTATCCTATCATAAGCTTTTCAAAATCTACTTCATGCATAACATGACTACTTTTTTTCTAGTCACTTCATGTGAAACTTCATGCAACACAATAACTCCAGTAAACTAAATCTAGCATTTATAAATGTTGTTCGTACATGAGCAACTATCTTATAAGCCACTACAATTGTTCTATTATTTGTAACTTTAGTTACCAGTTTGAAGATAACATTTAACAAGCATATCGGCCTAAACAACTATATCATATTTTCATCTCTACACTTTGGCAGTAAAGTTAAAATCGCATAAATTAAACTTGAAAATTTGTATCAACCATAAAAGGATTCATTTAAAAGATTCCATAAATATCCATGCAGTAAAGGCAAGATATATGTTGATAGAACCCGGCCGGCAACCCATTAGGGCCCACCCCTTTGTTATGTTTCATCTGGAAATAGCTGTTCTAATTTCCTCTAGATAAAATTCTTTTACCAAAAAACCCCTATACACACCGTCTAAAACACCATCTACAGGTAAATCAAAAGAGGTGTTTGTCAGCACCCGGATTTTTAAGTCCAGATGCCTATTATGCCATACATCGCAATCCCAGGAATATTGTTTTTGCGAGACATAATAGATTGATATCACAACACATCATTCATTACATACCATGATCGCCTTACAACAAGAGATCACATGATCCAGTCTTTACAACAAAAGGGATCTAAAGATCCAATTACAAAAATAGTTGATATATTGATCAACAAACACAACACATAGCGGAAGCGAAGTCGCGGTTGCGGTCCATCTGTTCCACAGGAAACTGTTGACATCAGGAGTAGTCCTAGTTGTCGTAGACGTCCTGCTGTCCTTCTTCCTGGTTCTGGTACTCCTCTTCATAGTCTGGCCATGAGTACTTTAAAGTACTCGCAAACTAATACTAGTGTAAGCACTTTCAACTATAGTAAAGGGGGTTCTAAGCTCTAGGTTCATTTGCAGAAAGTCAGTTTTATTTCATAAGCATTTAGTAAAAGATTCTTCATTTGCTAACTAACTCAAGTGGGAACATTAGTGTCATTCCCACAACTCTGTTGTGATTCAGGTCAAAGTCACCATTCACCTTTCAAGTTCAAGTCACGAGTCATATGTCACATTTTTGAAAATGGTCTGATGACGGAACAGTATGGCTTCTCCAATCGTCCGTAACCGTGGACACGGCTATTCGAATAGTTTTACACTCTGCAGAGGTCGCACACTTTTGCCACAACATTTGCAATAATCCGTCAGGGTTAACAGGCCCTGATTTATCACACTCCGTGTGCGGACTACCAACCATAACCTTTCACTTACATACCCTAGTATAGGCACCTCTCCCCATGAGCTTGGCCTCCCAGTGAAGACAAACCGTCAGCCTGGGAACTGCACAGGGCTTGGGCCGGACATTCACCTCATTTCACGTCATTTCACATCATTTCACTTTCAATGGAGACAGCCTCGGCATAACCCCTATGACGCTTGTTTAGGGGGAACCCATACTAAAGCACATAAATTTTCAGTTAAGTCCTTACCAATAATCAGGTATTGTGGGGGTACTTGTAAAATTGGAATGGTATCGCATCCGAACCCAACTATTAGTTTTTGTAAAGTTCACCATATCATTCACAAGTCATATTCACCTTCAAAATCTTTCAATAGAATGACTCATCATTCCAAGGTTTTCAAAGTCATTTCATTTCACATGTTCCCATCTAGAGTAGTCACTTTTCGTTTTTAGCACTAGCAACGAGTCATGAGGGGTGCTAATTTGCTTGTATTGCTCTAGGCTAAATTTGATACTCTTTTACTACTCTATATCTAGACCAAATGAATCATGAATCCAAAAGTAAACTTTGATAGACAAAACTCAAAAACTTGTAAGGTAAAAACTTGGGATAGGATCATTAAACATAAAGCATGATGTAGTGGTGCCTTGTTCTAGTAGAGCTTTGCACTTGGGTAACTTGCAAGAATATTAGCTTGCCTTGGTTGGAGAAGTGATCAAAGTTCTCTTCCTCATCTTCAAAGTAGACCTCCTCCTCTTGGTAGTCTCCGGTACTAGCGTCTATAAACGAATACGAGGATAACAATCACAAATAAATACTTAAGGCTAGACTAAGCACACAATTGGTTCACACAAGCTATTCTAGCATTACCATAATAGTATCATGGGGGTTGGCTTTGTTTTCTTCTTAAGAAAAATAATTTCCTCGCATTACAAATATTGATTAGGGTTTCTATTTAATTCTTTGAGAAATAATTTCCTCTCATTGAATCTTGTTAAGATTTAATCTCCTAAAATAATAATATATGAACCTAGGTAGACCAAGGTCAACACTTCATATTCATCATTTGGGAAAATGATTTAAATGAGGTGCTACACCTCATGCAATTTAATACTAACATGGGAGTGACTTAATGTCCCCAACTAATTCAATATGAGATTATATAGACCATGGTCACCATCTCATGTTGACTTACTTGAGACAAGATTTAAATGAGAAGTGTTTCATTTTATATGATTTAAATAAATAGTTTTGAACAATTTAAATACTACTATGGAAATGATTGAATATTCTCAAATAAGAACATATAGGGTCATGAAGACAAATGTCATCACCTCACCTTGAATTACTTGAGAAAGTGATTTAAATGAGATGCTACACCTCACAGATTTAAATTCCTAATTTTGAAAATAATTTAAATGGGCTAGTAATGACTACATAGCCATTATTTGATTCTAACCCATGATCATATGAAATAACTGTGTTATATTTTTACATATTAAGATAGACAATAAGAAATGTGATTTTTGAGAGTTGGAATCAACTCAAAAGCATTTTTGGTTGATTTTTAATAAATGTTTGAAGTTGCAAAAGGCCCTGCCTTGTTATTTTTATCACATTAATTCTACAATGAATCTAGGGTTGAGGCCAGTGTGGTTGTTTAGACAATTTTCTCAGCTTCCCAAATATATAAAATTTATTCAATTTGGCCCAGTAGATTTATTTCTATTTAAACTTGAAAATGGAACCACTAAGCAATTTAATCAAATTCGAAATTTCGAATTTAAACGGCTGGGCTTAGGCGGGATACGAAATGGGCCACAGAGAGGGCAAAAGGGTTGGGCCGGCCCAGTTAGCGCATCTCGCACGCACGGGCCAACTGACAACGGGGCCTACGTGTCAGCGACACTTAACAGCCGAAACAGTATGGTTTGATTTGGGCCGTAGGATTAGAGGGGCGATCGACGGACGAGGCGCGTCGTCGTCTCCGGCGAGAAGGGTTACGACCACGGCGAGGCTAGGGGGTGGGCGCGCTCACCGGCGGTCAGCGGTCGTCGGCGAGGGAGCAGGGTGAGGTTGTCGAGGGCGGCGGAGCGTTTGGTGCAAGTGGCATCGCCGGAGGTGGTCTCAATCAACGGCGCCCTTGCTGCGGTACTGCGGGACTCCGGCGAGAAATTGAGAGGCTACTGGCGGCAATGCGAAGGGGGACGTGGTCGAGGAAGCTCAGGAGGGAGGGGAACGCGAGGGTGTGAAGAAATTGTCTCGGGGCGGCCTGCTTTTATAGTGGCGAGTGGTGGCCGAGGGCGTGGAGCAGGTCGTCGTCGTCGACGCGTCTACAGGGAAGGAGAGGGGGGCGCTGATGCGGAGGCGTTGGCGATGTCATGGCGGTCCTGGGGAGCGTCCTTGTGCAGCAGGGGGAGGACGGAGTCGCTCGGGCGACGTCGTCGTCCTCGCGGTACTGGCGCGGCAGAGGTTGACGATGACGGCGTCTACAGTGAACTCGAGCTCGAGCACTCTTGTCTAGTGGGTAGGTGTGATGGAGGAGAGGTCACGTGCCAAGTCTTAGCGCCAATGGTGGACGGAGGCGACGGAACGGGCAGGTGGACTGGCGCATCCAGGGCCATGCCGGTGCGCGCTCTGGCGAGCCGGGGCGCGGTGACCACGTCACGTTCTGGTGTGTGTCGTGTTCCTTTTGACTTGGGATCATGTCTGGCGTGTTCAGCAGCGTGTGGTGAGGCTATGTGACATGAGCAGAGGGAGAGGAGAGGACCAGAGGCAGGTGATGACATTGTGGTGATCATGTGGCCGGCATGGTCATGGCATTGGGTGCTTTGTGCACTTTTCTTTGTCTCTGAGGGCTTGGCAAGGTTGAGTGGTGTGAGTCCAGGTTATTAGACATGGTGGCCAAGGTGAGAGGGGTCTATGGCATGCATATTTGATCAAAGCCAAAAGTGTGGGTGACATGTGCAATGTCCTCGATAGATCTTGGGCCATGGTGATCTGGCTAGGCTTGATGATGTCAAAGGGGAGTTGTTAGGGTACAAGGCACTATAGATGAGCCAAAGAGAGAGAGGGTGAGAGGTACATAGTTGTTTGAATAGTGGTTGTACCCTAATTTTACTCTATGTAACAATTGGATCACATGTAATGATCTCATTTGTGTTGGATTTTTGGCCAACTTTCTGGATGGATGGGTTCTAAATAATGTTTGGCATCAAATGGTGGCATTGGTTTGGGTTTTGGAATAGATTTGTGAATATTCTAAATATTTGGGTAATCTAGAATCTGTTTCAAAGTGGCATCTTGGCATGCTTATATTGGGAGTTTGACTTTGAACCAGCAAGGTTGACTTTGACCAAGTTGTTCACTTTCATGAGTTCTTTGATGAGGTGCAAAGACTTGAGAATATTTAGTTTAAAAATCTCTTAATACAAGAGCTCAAAGTGGGTATGTTGTTAAAAATGGCAGATTTGACCATTATCATATGTGAGCTAAATTTGTATTCCAAATTGATTTGATTTGAGTTTCTTTGATTCAAAAAGTGGTATTATATGTTTAGTAACATTATCCAACTATTGGCACAAGTCAAAATGGCCTATTTTAAAGATTTGCTAAATTGGCCATAAGCACATATGTGGTGCTATTTGCATTTTTCTTATTCTTCTATTTTGTTCCACTTGTTTCACTTGGGCATGGTCTAGGGTCCATTTAGGGTTAGATTAGGTTCAGTGCTGGTTTCAAACCATTTGGGCAAAGTATGTGGTCATAGGTCAAGATTTGTATGGCTATGGGCCACATATGCCTCTATGTATAATTTTATTTTCTTTTTGTTTCACATTGGATTTAGTTGGTAAGTGATAGGTTGAGTTTGTTGAGGTTTTGCAAACCATCTAAACAAGGTAGATCATGGCATAGTTGATTATTTGCAAAAATATAACCATAGGCTTACATAGGCCTTTTCTTTTTAATTTACTTTCTTTTTATTTTGTTTTATCTTGGATGGTGAAAAGGAGAGCAAGGTTTAGGGTTTTAGATCATTTCAAAATACTTCAACAAACAATCATGGCCATATCACAACATATAAGCATGATCACTATGTATCAAACTTAATTTAATAAAAAAATTGTTGGTTCTAAATTTTGGAAATAGGGAAATTCATTTTATTTGTTTTGAAATTTTTGGGATGTTACAGTGTTAATGTCACTAGCAGCAGGTACAAACAAAGACTTGCAAAAACTAGTTCCATAACGTAAAATGTTTCCATCCTCTTTTTTTTTTTGCGGGTAATGTTTCCATCCTCTTGAATAGGGAAAATACTATCCAATCATTGAGAAATACATCAGCTAAAACAGTTAGGTGGTAAGGAAAATAGGAGACATAGTAGGTGCGCGGGTGGGGAAGAAATTCCTCTATCATATGACTATACATCTATATATAAATTGATTGAGGTTATTTTATGTCCAATGGATAATTTTAGTTTAGTGTGACGTGTGCAGCAAGCGTTATTGTAAACATTAGTATTTTAAGTTTTCTAGGGTGGTAAAAAAAGAATATTGCTACATATGTGATTCGTTCAGAAGCACTAACTTAGATCGTACCGTAGATACCAAAGCTGGCGGATTTGGAAGCAGATCCTGAAATAATGGAGCAAGCAAAGCGTATTATAATAAAATGTGGTGGGATTCCACTTGCCATTGCCACTATAGGTGGATTCCTGGCCAGCAAGCCTGCAAGTACAATGGAGTGGAGAAAGTTGAATGATCATATTGGTGTGGAGTTAGAGATGAATTCCAGTCTTGAGAAAATTAACAAAATGATTATCTCCAGCTACAATGGGTTACCCTTTCACCTCAAGGCATGCTTTCTATATTTGTCTATTTTCCCTGAGGGCCACAACCTTCGCAGAAGGCGCTTAGTGCGGAGGTGGATTGCAGAGGGCTATTCCAGTGAAATGCTCAGCTTGGCAGCAGAACAAATTGGGGGAAAACACTTCACAGATCTTCTCAATCGTAGTATGATTCAACCATCAAAAGCGACAGGCAGTAACGGTGAGAAAGTTAACTTCTACCAAGTCAATAATCTCATGCGTGCAATTAGCATCTCCAAGACAGCAGAAGAAAAACTTGTTTGTACACTGGATGACTCTACCACCAATCTGAACCCCAGAGATAAAGTTCGGCATCTTGTAGTAAGCAGCAGATGTAGTAGAGACAAGAACAATGCATTGGTAAGAATGATGGACTTGTCCCGCATCAGATCACTGACAGTGTTTGGAGAATGGCGAAAACACCTCGTCTCAAGCAAGATGAGGTTACTCCGAGTATTGGATTTAGAGGACACAACAGGTCTAAGGGACAAGGACCTTGTACCAATTGGGAAGCTTCGCCATCTCAGGTTCCTGTCTCTACGAGGATCCCAAGGAATATTTCATCTTCCAAGATCGTTTGGTAAGCTACTGAACCTTGAGACACTGGATATCAGAGGTACTTTAGTGACCACACTTCCAGGAGCAATTTTGAAACTTCAAAAGCTAAGCTACCTTCGTGCTGGCTACATACCAAGAGATGAGGATGACCAATCCATAAATGTTGCGGACTTTATTGCAACCATTGTGGGTCTTTTACCAGAACTCTGCAGAAGCTACACAACCAAGAGATCTGTTGAGAAAGAGCTGGCAAGAGTTTTTAACAACTTTGGTCCCACCCTAGGCTTCATAGGAAGTGTTTTATTAAAAGGTCTGGATCCGCATGGAGTAAAAGTCCCAAAAAGGATCGGAAAAATGAAGATCCTGCACACACTGGGTGTTGTGAATGTTGCAAGGGGGAAGACTGTAATCAAAGAGCTCAAGGCACTTACAAAATTGCGCAAGTTAGGCGTGACAGGTATCAACAAGAAAAATGGTAAGGATTTCTGTTCTGCTGTCGAGGCTCTCAGCCACTTGGAATCATTGTCAGTGCGCTCAGAGGGCGAGCCTGGTTTAGAGGGTTGTTTGGATTACTTATCCTCACCCCCAAAAAATCTCCAGAGTGTGAAACTTTATGGCCATATTGCCAAATTGCCGACATGGATAAACCCTGAGAAACTGAGGAATCTATCCAAGCTGAGTTTGCGGAGCACCCGTCTGGAACATGATGGTGCATTGCAAAACCTTGAAAAGCTACCGAAGTTAGCCATCCTTTGCCTGTGGAGGGATTCATTTAAAGAATGCGCTGTGGAACAAGGCGCTGTGAAAGAAGGCGCCCTGGAAGAAGGCGCTCTGAAAGAAGACGCTCTGGAAGAAGGCGCCAAGAAAGAAGGCGCTCTGGAAGAAGGCGCTGTGAAGGAAGGCGCTCAGGAAGAACGTGCTCTGGAAGAAGACGCTCTGGAAAAAGGCCCTGTGAAAGAAGGTGCTCAGGAAGAAGGCGCTCTGAAAGAAGGCGCCAAGAAAGAAGGCGCTCTGAGTTTGAAATTTGGTCCAGGTACTTTCCCGCAACTCAACAGGCTGGAGATCGCTGACTTAGACCAACTTCAGTGGGTAGTATTTGAAAACACAGCAATGGCGGAGCTTGAAATACTACAGGTTGATAACTGCTTTGACTTCGACAAAGGTGGGTTTGTTGGAACAGAATTTCTCCGGAAGCTCAAGGAAGTTCGGGTCAGGGGTGGGTACGACGACGCATTCAAGAAAACACTGCAGGAGCAAGTTACCAAAACTCCTTTAATAATAATGGCCTGAGTGGCGTTCCTCTTATGCATCAGCTCTCACACAAACACACCTGGTGGCGTGGCAGGAGGATCCAGTTGCTACCTTCGAACGAAGGTGGGTTTTACATTTAAAAAACGAGGTCCTGTTGCTCACCCTCCGTCGTTTTCATTTATTGTACTCTCTGATGTGACCTCCTCTTTGTATGTTTCCATGCCACTAGAATTTGTGATCCTTCTGAATGACATACACTTATTTAATTTCTTTACACGTAGGCACTTTGCGTTTTAAATATGTAACATGCTCCTCACTTTGGTAGGACACCTCTAAGGCAGCTTTTCAAATATTACACACTTTGCCATTCCGAACCTACGGTACCTTTGGGAGTGTGTGCATGTTATGGTCGGTATCTCCTATTCCAGGAAGGAGCCCAAATAGTGGGCCAAATTAGGGGCTTAGCCCAGTTATACGTGGTCAGCCAGAGGTTCAGATTAGAGTCTAGTAGTATCCGTGCAGGATTGTCTTTGTTCTGCATCTAGTAGTTGTGTCCAATACGGACTCTGCTTTCCTTGTAATAGATGGGTCATCTCCTATATAAGGAGCAGTACCGTGTACTAGGAACGGAAGCAATAATCAATCTCATTGTTGCCGACTCCCAGAGGAGTCGGCCTTCTCCTCACGTGCCGCCCCAAACCCTAGCCGCCGCCTTCCCCCGTCCTCGCGACGGCGCCTTGTCGCCGGCGCCGCCTCTCTTTCTCTCGCTCGCAGCACTTCCACCCCTACAACCTACGCCCCCGTCCTGGTAGAACCCTAGCCTCTACCAATTTGGTATCAGAATCCTCGGTTGCGATCATGTCGTCGGGCCAGCCCTCCGCCACCATCGCTGCCACCTCCGAGACGCCGCCGGCCTCCACCACCGCCGTGCACGTGGCGCCGGGCGCCGAGCCGCCCCCTGTCCTCTCTCCGGCGGAACTGTCCGCGGCCGTCCGCGACCTCACCATGGCGATCGCCAATATGCGGACGTTTCTGCAGGTGACGCATGGGCTGCCGGCCGCCGTGTCCGCTCCGCCACCGCCGCCGCCACCCCCGCCCGCGCCTTCCGCTCCGCCTCCACCGGCCCCGGCCGCGAACCAGGGCGTCCCCATCACCAACATCAAGTGGCCCGCGTCGCCGTCGCAGCGGCCCTCATGGGTGGACGCGCCGGTCTTCACACCTGCCCCTGCCCAGCCGACCGTGCCTCCACCGCCGGCGCACGCTGCGCCCTCCCCCTTCGGTGGTTTCAGCGGCTACGGCGATCCTCATGCGGGGGGCAGCGCTGTCTATTCGCCCTCTACCGCGTTGGCCACGACCTTCGTCGCCGCGCCAGCCGCTCAGCAGCCCCCGCGCTACACCAAGTTGGAGTTCACCACCTATGATGGCGCCACCGACCCCCTCAACTGGCTCAACCAGTGCGAGCAATTCTTTCGGGGGCAGCGGACACTGGCGTCCGACCGCACATGGATCGCTTCCTACCACCTCCGCGGAGCCGCTCAGACGTGGTATTACGCCCTCGAGCAGGACGAGGGCGGGATGCCGCCGTGGGAGCGCTTCCGCGACCTGTGCCTCCTCCGGTTCGGACCCCCGGTACGCGGGAGTCGCCTCGCCGAGCTGGGGCGCCTGCAGTTCACCTCGTCGGTGCAGGACTTCGCCGATCGCTTCCAGTCGTTGGCGTGTCATGCTCCCGGCGTCTCAGCTCGTCAGCGCGCCGAGCTCTTCGTGGGCGGCCTTCCCGACCACATCCGGGTCGACGTGGAGATGCGCGAGCCGCAGGACCTACAGACCGCCATGTACTACGCCCGGGCGTACGAGCAGCGCACCCTCGCCATCCAGCAGTCCTTCCAGGGCAGGGGAGCCCGCCCTCCACCACGCCCTACCCAGACGGCCCCGGCGCGCCCAGCGCTGCCGGCTGCCGCGACAACCCCTGCAGCGCCTACACGTCCCTTCCGTCGCCTGACGACGGCCGAGCAACTCGAGAGGCGCCGCAAGGGCCTCTGCTTCAACTGCGACGAGCAGTACGCGCCGGGTCACACGTGCGCTCGCCTGTTCTATTTGGAGACGGTCGATGACGAGGACGGCGGGCCACTTACCCCGGAGCTTGACACCGGGGCCGCTTCCGAGCCAGGCGCCACCACCTATGGGCCGGTCGACGCGAAGGCGTTCGTCGTCTCCCTCCACGCGTTGGTAGGCATCAAGACGGCGAAGACCATGCTCCTGCCGGTGACGATCAGCGGGGAGCGCCTCACAGCGCTGGTTGACACGGGTTCGACGCACAACTTCCTGACCGGCGACGCCATGCGCCGCCTCGCACTAGAGCCGTCAGGAGACGAGCACTTCAGTGTCACCGTCGCCAACGGGGACCGCCTAGCCTGCCAGGGCGTGGCTCGGCAGGTGCCCATCACCATCGGCGACGAGCACTTCTCCGTGGACTGCGTCGGCATCAACCTGGGCTGCTACGACTTCATCCTCGGCATCGACTTCCTGTCCACCCTCGGGCCCATCCTCTGGGATTTCGAGGCGCTGTCCCTCATCTTCTGGCGCGCGGGCGGCCGCCGCGTCCAGTGGAGGGGCCTCGGCAGCTCCGGGCCACCGGCACCCCAGCTGGCGCTGATGGCTGCCGCCCTCGACCCGACGCATCCGCTCTTGGACGACCTTCTGCAGCAGCATAGCGACATCTTCACCGAGCCACAGGGCCTACCTCCGGCACGGGCCTGCGATCACCGCATCCACCTGCTGCCGGGTACGCCTCCTGTCGCGGTACGGCCGTACCGCTACCCTCAGCTGCAGAAGGACGAGCTCGAGCGCCAGGTGGCGGTCATGATGGCCCAGGGCATCATCCGGATTTCGACTTCACCCTTCTCGGCGCCGGTGCTCTTGGTGCGCAAGCCCGACGGCACGTGGCGCTTCTGCATCGACTACCGCGCGCTCAACGCCGTGACGTCCAAGGACAAGTTCCCCATCCCGGTCGTGGACGAGCTGTTGGACGAGCTACACGGGGCGCGCTTCTTCACCAAGCTCGACTTGCGCTCAGGCTACCACCAGGTGCGGATGCATCCGGAGGATGTTCCGAAGACGGCCTTCCGCACGCACCACGGCCACTTCGAGTTCCTGGTGATGCCGTTCGGCCTCTCCAATGCGCCGGCAACATTCCAGGCTTTGATGAATGACGTGCTCAGTCCCTACTTACGCCGTTTCGTGCTTGTTTTCTTTGATGATATTCTCATCTACAGTGCCTCGTGGGCGGAGCATCTACAGCATGTCGCCATCGTCTTCAACGAGCTTCGAGCGCATCGTCTCCACCTAAAGCGCTCGAAGTGCTCGTTCGGCACGACCTCCGTCGCCTACTTGGGACACGTCATCACGGCGGAGGGCGTCGCGATGGATGCTGACAAGGTCGCGGCCGTCGCTACATGGCCGACGCCGCAGTCCCCACGGGCTCTTCGTGGCTTCTTGGGGCTCGCGGGCTACTACCGGAAGTACATCCGCGACTTCGGCCTCATCGCCGCGCCTCTGACCCGCCTCCTGCGCCGCGACGCTTTCGCCTGGGACACGGAGGCAACGGAGGCCTTCCAGGCGCTTCAGCGGGCGCTCACGACGGGGCCTGTGCTCCAGATGCCGGACTTCGACCTACCTTTCGTCGTGGACTGCGACGCCTCCGGCATCGGGTTCGGCGCTGTCCTCCATCAAGGGGAGGGGCCGCTGGCCTTCTTCAGCCGGCCGTTCGCCACTCGCCATCTCAAGCTCGCGGCGTACGAGCGCGAGCTCATCGGGCTTGTTCAGGCCGTGCGCCATTGGCGGCCCTACTTGTGGGGGCGCACCTTCAGGGTCCGCACGGATCATTACAGCCTGAAGTTCTTGCTTGATCAGCGCCTCTCCACCGTTCCGCAGCACCAGTGGATCAGCAAGCTCTTCGGGTTCGACTTCACCGTCGAGTACCGTCCGGGCCGCCTCAACACGGTCGCCGACGCGCTCTCTCGCCGCGACACGGAGGAGCTTGCGGACTCCCTCGACGGCGGCGGCGTGGTCATGTGCATCCGCTCGGGGCCGTCGTTCGCCTTCATCGACGACATCCGTCGGGCCACGGTGGGCGCCGCGGATGCCCAGGCGCTGCGCCAGCGCCTCGACGCGGGTGAGCTCGCCGCGCCCTGGCACCTGGCCGACGGGCTGCTTCTCCATGGGCGCCGCATCTTCGTGCCCGATCAGGACGATCTTCGTCAGCAGGCCCTGTGTCTCGCGCACTCAGCAGGCCACGAGGGTGTGCAAAAGACGCTCAAGCGTCTCCGGGATGACTTCTACATTCCTGGTGATGGTGCGCTGGTCCGCGACTTGGTGGGGTCGTGTGTGACGTGCCAGCGCAACAAGACGGAGACGTTACGACCGGCAGGGCTGCTTCAGCCGCTGGACGTTCCCTCGCAGGTGTGGGCGGATATTTCCATGGACTTCATCGAGGGCCTCCCTAAGGTGGGCGGCAAATCCGTCATCTTGACGGTGGTTGACCGCTTCTCCAAGTACGCCCACTTCATTCCGCTTGGCCATCCGTACACAGCCGCGTCCGTGGCGCGGGCCTTCTTCGACGGCATCGTGCGCCTTCATGGGTTTCCGTCGTCCATTGTCAGCGACCGGGATCCCGTGTTCACGGGGCATGTCTGGCGCGATCTCTTTCGCCTGGCGGGTGTGAAGCTTCGCATGAGCACGGCCTTCCACCCGCAAACAGACGGCCAGTCCGAGGTGGTTAACAAGATTATTGCCATGTATTTGCGTTGTGTTACAGGGGATCGTCCGCGCGCTTGGGTGGACTGGTTGGCATGGGCAGAGTACTGCTACAACACCTCCTATCACTCCGCCCTGCACGCCACCCCCTTTGAGGTGGTCTATGGGCGTCCACCGCCGAGGATGCTGCCTTATGAGTCGGGCTCGGCTCGTTCGGAGACCGCGGGCGACTTGCTTCGGACCCGTGATGAGATTTTGGTTGAGGCGCGCCAACGTCTTCTTCAGGCACAGCAGCTGGCACGAAAGTATTATGACGCTCATCATCGCGACGCTGAGTTCGCCGTGGGCGATTGGGTCTGGCTGCGCCTACTTCACAGGACGGCGCAGTCACTGGATCCGCGTGCCAAGCACAAGTTGGGGCCTCGCTATGCCGGGCCCTTTCGCGTGCTGGAGCGTGTCGGCACGCTCGCCTACCGCTTGGAGCTGCCGGTGGGTTCTCGCCTCCATGACGTCTTCCATGTGAGTTTGCTGAAGGCTCACAAGGGAGATCCTCCGGCCGAGGCGCCGGTGCTTCCTCCTCATGATGATGGTCGCGTGCTTCCGGGGCCCGAGAAGGTGTTGAAGGCACAACTGCGTAGGGGCGCTTGGCATATACTGGTACAGTGGGCTGGCCTGCCCTCGGAGGACGCTACGTGGGAGAAGCTAGAGGAGTTTCAGCAGCATTTTCCTGATGTTCAGCTCGAGGACGAGCTGTTTGAGAAGGCGGGGAGAGATGTTATGGTCGGTATCTCCTATTCCAGGAAGGAGCCCAAATAGTGGGCCAAATTAGGGGCTTAGCCCAGTTATACGTGGTCAGCCAGAGGTTCAGATTAGAGTCTAGTAGTATCCGTGCAGGATTGTCTTTGTTCTGCATCTAGTAGTTGTGTCCAATACGGACTCTGCTTTCCTTGTAATAGATGGGTCATCTCCTATATAAGGAGCAGTACCGTGTACTAGGAACGGAAGCAATAATCAATCTCATTGTTGCCGACTCCCAGAGGAGTCGGCCTTCTCCTCACGTGCCGCCCCAAACCCTAGCCGCCGCCTTCCCCCGTCCTCGCGACGGCGCCTTGTCGCCGGCGCCGCCTCTCTTTCTCTCGCTCGCAGCACTTCCACCCCTACAACCTACGCCCCCGTCCTGGTAGAACCCTAGCCTCTACCAGTGCACACCCTTGCTTTTTTTTAACCTACAATGCTGATATTCCAAACGAAAAAAAAAGAAGGCAAGAAGATCTGTTATCATTCATGATATTAAATATAGTGAATAGGTTTGCCATAATTATTGAGCGTGCAAAGCTTGCTGGTTAAATTGAAGCGGTAGTGCCGCATCTTGTGGATGGCAGATTATCTATCCTTAATATGTCGATGATACGATTCTTTTTATAGAACATGATCTCGATAAAGCGAGAAATTTTAAGTTGATTCTATCAGCTTTTGAGAAGTTTTCATAAAAGAGAATTGTTCTCTGTGATGCTCACGATTAGACCGCCCATTTTGCTGACCTATTAAGATGTGGGATTGGTCAGTTTCCTATCGGCCCCTATGGTAGCTGAATGAAAACACATCGAGGAAAGACTACTCTAGCTAGAAAGGAAAGTTACTATCATTAGGTGGACGTTTGGTTCTCATTAACTCATTACTCACCAATATGGTACTATATATAATTTTTTTTCTTCCAATTGCCTAAAGGAGTCTTGCATAGATTGGATTATTTTCGATCTAGATTCTTTTGGTACGGAGATAGTGAGAAAAATAAATATCAACTGTCTTGCTGGAGTGTTATTTGTCATCCAAAAGATCAAGGAGGATTTGATATCCAAAACCTCAAGGTCAAAACTCACATGGTTATTCAAACTTCTTTCTGAAGATGAAGACGGGATATGGTAAGTCATCTTAAAGAGAAAGTATGTCGGCTCGAGGGCTTTGTCCCAAGTTTTGTAAAAACCTGGTGACTCGCACTTCTGAGTTGGGTTTATGGTGACAAATAACTTTTTTTTTCTTTCCATATGCCTCTTTCTCTATTAAGGATGGATCACATATAAGGTTCTGGGAAGATAAGTGGTTGGACAATGTAACTCTTCGTGAATAATATCCTATGTTATACAATATTGTTCGTCACAAATCCGATACACTAGCAAAGATGATGGAAAATTCACCACCCGTGGTGACGTTCAGATGTGATCTTGTAGCATATTGCCAACTGATACATACCAACACACTTTGAAAATTGATGTAGTAGTTGTAATTTGCAGGTATAAAAATGACCACAAAAAATATATAGACGCACAAACGTCTCACCGTCTCAGAACTACTTCCACAATTACCAGTTTCGTAAAATTTACTAATTGGACAGCAAACATAATATACAATTGTAGGTAATATACAATTGAAACAAAGGGCTGAGGAAAAATACTATGAGAGCAAGAAAACTACACTTCCGGTAAAAGATGTTTATAAGTTATAAATTCATCAAATGTGGTCCAAGATCCACCACTAATACTCTCATACTCAGGCAAATCACAGCAGCACAAGGTGAAAGTAAGAAAGAAGTTTACAAAGGTAGGGGAAGACGAGAAATATAACCGTTTTAATGGGAGGAACATCCTTTGATGATGCACATTCAGGATTTAGCAACAAGAGTTGCCCATAGAAGGTCTTCAGTAGGAAGGTCTTGGAGGAAGAGTCTTTTTAGATGGCTGGAGCTGGCACAGTTGACAGAGTATTGAACTGATCTGGCAACCCCCTCCACAGCATGCAGAGATGCCCTAGGGAAGCCTTCAATGATCAGAGACTTCAACTTATGTGCATGCACTAGCTCGGCCGCTCCAGCATCAATCACAAGGTAACACACTAGTAGAAAAACGCCCATCTATACCGATTCCAGAGGGCCATTTGCACCGGTTTCGCAACCGGTATAAAACATCCGGTGCAAAAGGCCCCCACCCTTTCGTACCGGTTCCTTACGAACCGGTGTTAATGGGCCTCCACGTGGGCGCCCAGGAGAGCGCATGGCGAGGGAGTCTCTGCCGCGGCAGAGAATTCAGGGTTTAGGGTTTTTGCAGGGGTTTAGGGGTATCGGAGCGTTTCATATCGCGTCGATGCACCGGAAACGCGTTTGGATTTACGTAGTACATGAAGATCAAGGTGATGCATATCAAGTTGGTGCATATAATATAACACACATGTAATTGCATAAGTAGTACTCTCCGATGCATATCAAGTCGATGCACCAGAATTAAGTAGTACATGCATGAAGATCGATCTATTACACATGTACCATACTGGTACACTCCGAGTCAAACTATATATACACACAAAGCAATCAAGGAGCTGGAGAAGATCTTTATGCATAGTGGTACTCTCCGAATGGTGGTATGACTTCCCGAAGGAAAAATCCCGCCAATTCCTCGCCGATTGCTTTGAAGCGCTCCTCGATTGTGATCTTCTCCCGCTTTCTTCTCAACTGTAAAAGAATAAGATACAAATGAATACATGAGCTATGTGTGTGTATATATATGTATATATCAAATCACAAATCAAACAATTATTACTGAAACTCAGCACAACTTATGGTAAGAAAATAAATTTGTGAATATTGTTTTCGTACCTCTTTATTTCTTTCATTATTCGCTCTCTCGCTGACAATTCTGTGGATGTACTCGCAAACGTAGTATCCACATAGATCAGTCCCCGTTGGTTGTTTCGCGCATTTCTGTACAAGAATATAATTCAGTCAAACAATAATGAAGTATGATAAAGGTGTGTGGACCTAGGTAGTACTACTTACTTTGTTCGCACGCCATGTCAGCTTCGGTGGCCATTGAAAGGACTGATCTTCCTTGATGAAAGTTTCCCATACGCTGCCCGACAAAAGAAAATGCACAAAAGAGTTATCAATCAGTTGATATCAGGAAACTAACAAAAAAAACCGATAAGAATTTGAATTACCTTTTGAGCATAAGAAAACAAGACTTGTATAGTATAGGCTCTTTGGTTAGTGAGTCAAAGACTTCAACTTCTCCTTCGTACATTTTAATGACGATAAGAATAAAGTGAAACTTGCGCACGTTTAAATATGTAGTGTCATATATATAAGTCATCAGTTAATATTTTAACATATGGTGAGCAAAATAGAATGTGTTATAAGAGAGTAACACTCACTGGAAGTTGTAAGGCCAAAGTATTGTCTTTTTGTCACGTTGTCGCTTCAAAAACCTTAGCAAAGTCTCCGGTGTATCCCTGTTATAGAGGGGTTCTTCTATGGTCCTGACATGCATTGTGTTCGGGTCAATGAACCCAATGTCCGTGATTTCATCCCTTTTGCATTCGAGCATCTTCGATCTGCATAACATAGCGCACAAAATATTATAATTTGAAGATAATCAAGGAGCTGAGCTAAAGACTTCTCAAATTATATAAATAAATCACTTACAGACAATAACAACTGATGATAGATTTGTCGAGGGGCCGAAGATTGTATAACTGGAAAAGCTCGGAGAAGTCAACGCTCACAGAGTATTCTTGGAAGTAGTGCTCTTCCTTAACTCGCACCATGATAGTCTCCATCCCTCCCTTTGTGGCAACACCGTACCACGTATGCAAGCTACGCATACTTGTTGGTAGCTTCCAGAGATTCTCGACCAAATCTTTCCCTTGAACATATTGATATACTACCTTAGCCATGGCGTAATCGGTTGAGATTTGTCGAGAACTTTGAACGGCCTTCTCGTCAAACACCTTGAGAGGGGGGACCGATTTAACGGGTTGTTGTCCGAGCTGGTAGACTTGGTGTATCCCTTTTATCTCCTTGATACCCGAGCTGGTAGTGGGGTTTTTCGCCTCCATCATATCGTCATACGACCTTTCAATAGAACGCCTATAGTCAGATGGCGGCGATGGTTCAGGGTTATATAGATTCTCGACTGTACGATGAACCTTCACCGGATCCAGTGTCTTCTCAAAAGGTATCTCTGGCTCTTTCTTAGCAAAAAAAGGCCCTCAGCTGGGACTCAACGGCTTCCTGGTTTTCCTCGGGAGTTTTTTCCCAAGGTAACTTCTCAATAGGCGGCAGTGGTTTCTCCTTTCTAGATCTCTTCTTAGGCGGCATACCGTTCCGCTTACCGGGCGCTGTCTTACGCGGAGGATCTTGAGGTGGTGGACTCACGCTGGGGTCCCTCTCAGGTAGGTGTGGACTTTGCTGCTCATGTGGACTGCTAGGAGGAGGAGTCAAAGGCCTTTGATGCTCATGTGGACTGCTACGAGGAGTCGGTGGCCTTTGCAGAAGGACGATGTGTTTCTTGGGCCATAGAGCGAAACCGTG
This sequence comes from Lolium perenne, assembly GCF_019359855.2. Lineage (NCBI taxonomy): Eukaryota > Viridiplantae > Streptophyta > Magnoliopsida > Poales > Poaceae > Lolium > Lolium perenne. The sequence continues at coordinate 68,996,933 of NC_067248.2, read as the reverse complement.
CTTGACATCGGCAAGTGTCTTCTCATCGTCACCTCTAGGAATATCAAGCTCCACTGTTTCAAAAGCCAGAACAAATTCATCCACCCCGACACGAACACAGCCAGGTGGAATGGGCATATGGTGGTGCGTTGCTCCATCTTCACTTGGGTAAACATAACCGACCGCCACCTTAACGGACGCGTTCCTGAATAACATATAGAGCTTGCAATCTGTCTTCTCCGTGATATAATCCACGGGGTAGCTTCCTCCACATCCGTCAAGATGCGTGGAACCCACACTGCTTCTTCGCTGAGATGGGGCGGCATCGGCTTGAGGATCCTGTAGGAACATCGGCTGATCAGGTGGCCTCTGATTTTTCTCAAGCGCCGACACCCTATTTAACAATTCCTTTAACGTGTCGGCGTCCTTCTTCTTCTTCTTCCGCGAACGGCTTCTATAAGTGTCAGCGGACTCCGGGAACGCTTCCTTCATGGTGAGACCTGGGCGAGCTCGTACCCGTCCAACGTGTTCAGGATTCCCCAGAGCGAGTGTCAGCTCGTCATTCTCTCTATCGGGAATGTACTCTCCCTTTCGAACCTGTTGAATTGCAGCTACAAGCTTCGCTACGATTTCCTCAATCTTTTCCTTCCATTTTCCTTCCGCAACGATCAGCCCTGTCTTTGGGTCCAACCCTGCCCCATGCGCGAACAACCAGAACTTGGACCGTTCGGGCCAGTCCCATGTCTGTGGAGTGATTCCTGCAGCCATCAGTTCATTTTCATACGCTATCCACCTCGGAATGGCAGTCTTGTAGCCACCTGACCCCATATGATGCCAAATTGTCTTCTTTGAAGCATTTTTCTTATTTGTGACCGATCGGGACACAAAAGTAGACGATTGCTTATACCTCTTAAATTCTTGCCAGTGATCCTTTATCTTCACTAGATTATCATCGAATACTGGATCTTCATTCTTATATTTGTCCCATAAATTTTTCTTCCAGGTCTGGAATTGTATGGCCATCTTCTTGAGAGTCCATTCCTTGACTTTATTCTTCTGGCCTTCTGTCATGTCTTCCGGTAGGCTGAAGCGTGTCAGCAGAGTTTCCCAAAGAAACTTTTTCATCGCATCGTTGACATAACTAGCTTCATTCTCCGCTTTCTTCGGCTTATGCCACTCTCGAATGCTGATCGGTACATGGTCCCTAACAAGAACTCCAGCTTGACTTGTAAATTTGGTGCAGTGCTCTTTGGGATGCACCGGTTCACCATTATCCTTAAATGTCGTGAGGGCTAAACTACCCTCGCCTTTTAGAATTCGCGTCGGGCCTCGTTTTGTTTTAACAGACTTGCTCGATGATCCAGAAGGCTAATAGAAAAATGATTCGTTAATAAGTGCAATACAAATAAATGAATGCATCTAGTGATGAACATAGACTTGATACATAAATACACACCTCGGTGGAGTTTGTTATGAACACTTCTATGTCTCTTCTAACTTGTTGGGACTCAAGTCCCTCGCCGAAATTATTCAGAAAGTCGGGGAAGTCATAGTCGTCTCCATCAGGCCCACGGGCACTCTCAAATATCATTTTCTGCACCGCTTCTTCTTGATCCTCATCTCGGACGAAGGTGCCGTCCGCCATACCTCAATGTCATTACAAAATGAAGAAATCAATTATATTTCATTCATCATGTCATGATCATATAACAGATTGCTAGATGGATAACAATTGAAATGGAGAAAGCAAAAAACCCTAACGCTCTTCTCTCTTTTTCTCGACCCTAACCCTAACGCTCGGTGCGCTCTTCTCTCTATGTCGCGGCGGCACCGCCACGGACTCGGCACCTCAACGGACCCTAATCCTAACACTCGGCGCTCCTCCTCCTCTGGCGGTGCGACTTGCGAGCGAGGTTGGCGCCGGTGGATCACCGCTCGCGGCCGCAACGCGAGGGCGACGCGGGCGCCGAAGTCGTACATTCAAACGTTGTGTGTTCAACGGTCAACATTCAAACACCCCGACTCCAACCGGAACCAACAAAATACTTAATTCTTCTCCTCCACTCAGTCTCTCCCGCCACCGCAAAGTCTCTTCCGTCCAAACTGTTCCTCTCGCTCGAGCTGATGAAGGACCTGGTCACGGCGACCACGGGGATCACCTACGACCGGGACAGCCTCGAGGGGTGGCTCGCCTGCGGCCACGCCACATGCCCTGTCACCGGCGCGCCCGTCCGCCTCGGCGACCTGGCCCCCAACCACGCCACGCGCCAACCAGGCCGAGCGCGTGCCCACGCTGTCAATAGCCGGATTTTTAAGTCCAGATGCCTATTATGTCATTCATCGCAATCCCAGGAATATTGTTGTTGCGAGACATAACAGTTGATATCATAAGTCATCATTCATTACAAACCATCATTGTCTTACAAAAGGGGATCACATGATCCAATATTACACAAATAGTTGATCTATTGATCAACGAACAACATAGTAGCGGAAGCGTAATAAAAGTGAACTATCTAGTTCCACAGGCCAACGCTTGACGTTAGGCGACTCCTAGTTGTTGTAGACGTCCTGCTGACCGTCATCCTCATATTGCTGCTCCTCTTCATATTCTGGCCATTTGAATAGCCAAGGACACAGCCGTGAGTACTTTAAAGTACTCGCAAACTAATACTATTGTAATTACTATCAATTTTAGTAAGGGGTGCTAAGCTCTAGTTTAATTTGCATAAAGACAATTTTAATTCATAAGCATTTCATAAAGAATATTCATAAGTTGACTAACTCAAGTGGGAACATTAGTGTCATTCCCACAACGCAGTTGTGTTTCAAATTCAAATCACCATTTCACATTCAACCCTCATTTTCAAGAAGTGATCTAATGACGGAACAGTATGGCCTTTCCAATTGTCCGTAACCGTGGACACGGCTGTTCGAATAGTTTTACACTCTGCAGAGGTTGCACACTTGTGCCACAACATTTGATTACATCCGTCAGAGATAACTCTGAATAAACGTAACTCAGTACGCGGATCATCAACCCTAACCTTTCACTTACACATCCTAGTATAGGCACCTCTCCCCATGAGCTTGGCCTCCAAGTGAAGACAAACCGTCAACCTGGGAACTGCACAGGGCTTGGGCCGGACAATTCACCTCATTCACGTCATTTCACATCATTTCACATTTATCGGAGGAAGCCTCGGCATAACCCCTATGACGCTTGTTTAGAGAGAACCCATACTAAGGCATATAAACTTCTAGTTAGACCCTACCCATAATCAGGTATTGTGGGGGTACTTGTAAATTGGAATGGTATCGCATCCGAACCCAACCATTAGTTTTTAACAAATTCACCAAGTCATTTATTCAAGTCATATTCACCTTCAAATCCTTCAAAGCCATTTCATTTCACAATGTTCCCATCAAGAGTAGTCAATTTTATTTATTTAGCACTAGCCACTAGTCATGAGGGGTGCTAACTAGCTTTGATTTGGATAGGCTATCTTTGATGATCTTGTGCTACTCTAGACCAAGTGAATCATGAATCAAAAAGTACTTTGATAAAATAAAGCAATAAAACTTGTAAGTAAAAGCTTGTAGTAAAAACTTGGGATGGGCTTAGTAAACATAAAGGAAAGTGTGGGGGTGCTTTGCTCTTGGAGCTTTGCACATTGCAAGAATATTAGCTTTCCTTGAGTGGTGTACTGGTCAAAGTGGTCTTCCTCTCCTTGGAAGTAGACCTCCTCCTCCTCGGTGTATTCTTCGGTACTAGCGTCTAAATACGAATACAATACACACAATCGCCACACAAAGCTTAAGTACTAGACTAAGCACACACATGAGTCACTCAAACTAAACTATCATCACAACATGCTTATTATGTGAGTTGACTTTGTTTTATTCTTAAAAAAAATAATTTCCTCACATTACAAATATTAATTAGGGTTTCTATTTAATTCTTGAGAGAATTAATTTCCTCTCATTGAATCTTATTAAGATTTAATTTCCTTAATTAATAGCATATGACCTAGGTTGACCAAAGTCAACCTCTTCATAAGTATCAATTGGGAAAATGATTTAAATGAGGTGATGTACCTCATGCATTTTAATAATACATGGTAAGGATTTAATATCATCAACTAATTTAATATGAGTTTTAGTTGACCATGGTCTCTACCTCATATTAATTTAGTTGGGACAAGATTTAAATGAGAGAGAAGCTCTCATACATTTTAATAGATGATGTTGCATATTTAAAATGAACTAGAAATAGCCATAGGGGCATTTTTTAAACTAAGCCATGATCATACAAACAACTATGCAATATTTTTACAGATTTGTATATACAAAGTGAAATATGATTTTTGAGAGTTGGAATCAACTCAAAAGCATTTTCATTCAATTTTTAATAATTAGTTGAAGTTGCAAAAGGCCCTGCCTTGTTTATTTTGTCATATTTATTCTACAAATAATCTAAGGTTGAGACCAGTGTAGTTTTGTAGATATTTTAACAAGGTTTCCAAATATATAAAATTTGTCAAATTTGGTTTGGTGGATTTTATCCTATTTAATTTTGAAAACAGCATGAGAGAGTATTTAATTAAATTCGAAAATCCCTATTTGAATTATTGGGCTTAGGCGGGAAAGAAGGTGGGCTGCACAGAGGAGAAACGAAACGGGCCGGCCCAGCAGTGCGTCTAGCGCAGCGGGCCGCCTGATGAGTGGGGGCCACACGTCAGCGAGTTTCTAACAGCGAATCGGTACGCGAGAGGTGAGCCGTTGGATTAAACAAGGATCGGACGAACGACGAGCATCGTCGTCTCCGGCGAGAAGGGAGAGCACTGGCGGCGCGGGTAGGGGGTCGACGGCTCACCGGCGGCACGGCGAGGGTCGGCGAGGTGCGGAGGAGATGTTGTCGAGGAAGAGGAAGCAGATGGTAGCAGTGGCGTCGCCTGGGGTGCACTGCAACGACGGCGAGCGTCTCAGCACCTCCGCGGGCTCCGGCGATGCAATTGAACGGCGGCGCTGGGTAATCGAGCAAGGGGCGAGGTCGAGCAGGCTCAGTGAGGTGAGGGAGGAGTGGTGGTGTGCTTGGATTGAGGAGGGAGGCCCTCCTTTTATAGTGGCGAGGCGAGGCCGTGGGGCGGCGATGAAGTCATCGTCGATGACGCGGCTACAGGGGCGATGGTGGACTGGTGGTGACGCAGGCTTGCAGGAGATGTCCTGGCGGTGACGTAGCGCGTGATTGTGGTGAAAACGAGGGCCGGTGGCGCTCGTCATCGTCCTCGCGCGCTGGGTGTCTGTGGCGGATGGCGTCGGCCATGGCGTCGTGCCTAGGGTTCCCGCGGGCAGGTGAGGTTGTCTGGTCATCTCCTGACGTCGTGGCGCAGCGGCTGGCGAAGGGAGAGCGCGAGTGGTGGTGTGAGGCGTTGGGGCGAGGTGTGCTCTGGGTGTGTCCGTGGCGCTCGCCGTGCGCGCTCTGGCGCGCGCATGCACGTCACTGGCACGTCTGGGCGTCGCGTGTTCTAGCCGTTGCAGTGCACGAATCGAGCGGGGCTGGTGTCCATTCGACGCAGGGGAGTGTAGAGCAGCTAGATGGCACGGTGGTGCACGTTGGGGAAGGCCAGAGAGAGAGATGGCATGGTGAGGTCATGCCATGCCACGGCATGGCAAGATCTTGTCCAAACAATTATTTTGCAAAGGACCAAACCTTGTCTCTGGCGCTTGGCAAGGTTCAGGGAGGTCAATGGGGTACATTTGATGAGCTAGGCATGATGGTTTAGGCTATGGACTGCTGAGTTTTGCAATGTGTGTGTTTGGCAGATTTGTGCACACAACCTGCTCGATGAAATGGCCGCAAGAGCTTCACTTTGAAATTTTTGGATGAATTTTGGTGCAACTCATTTATATAACTAATGTGATAGAATGTGATGGTGGTGTTCATTTTGGTGTTGAATTGCAAAGTTTCAAAAAGGTGATCATCTTCACTTTACTCTCATATAGCATCTTGTCCTATTTACCATGGTCAACCTAGGCAAGGTCAACACTTGTGGTCAACATCAAAGTTGCTCATCTTGACATGATCTTGCATGAGGTGGAAAGAAGTAGAGGTGTTTGGTTTAGAAATATTTCAAACCAGGGGTGCAAAGTGAGTGACATTTTATAAAACTCCAATTTGACCATGATCATATGTAAGTGGGTTTTGCATTTTTCTTTGATTTGATTCTGGTTTCTTTGATGCAATTGTGTTTGTTTATGATATATAAATGTTTTACAAGCAATAGATCAAACCATGGTGGCCTTAGTTGATGGTTTGCATAATTGGCCAATTGTGTATGTGAGGGTATTTGCAATTTATTGCATTTCTTTTATTTCACCCAAATGGGCATGCTATGATCTTGTGGAAAGGTTTAAGCTTCATTGTTAGACAAACAAACACCCATCATGGCAAATGCACACTTAACACAAAAGTAAATATGAGGTTTATGCATAGCACTTATCAGGTTTAAAAAGTTTTTGTTCGTTCTAAATTTTGCATTTTGGAAACTCTCTCTTTATCTCTTTATTGATGTTTTGGAAAGTTACACACGCCAAAGGTGCCCGTCGCCGACGCCGACACCGCGGAGGTGCTAGCGGCCGTGTCCGCCGCCGCCAGGCGCGGCGGCGTGCGGGGCCGTGGCGGCCAGGGCCAGGGCGCTCGGCACCGTCCACCTCGCCGCGGCATTTCATCGAACACCGGCCGGGCGCGCGCCGTCCACCTGGCCGGTCCTGGCGAGGGTGGTGGGTGATGGGGTTCGTAGCATAGAAAACAAAAATTTTCCTACCGCAAGACGAATAAATCCAAGATCTAATCTATGGAACACCCAAGATCTAATCTACAAGATCGAAGCAACGAGATTGACAAGATACTAACCCTTGATGATTTCCAAAGCCTACGAGATCAGATCTCGTTGTTGGTGTAGACGATCATCCCCAGTGCTGCAATCCGGCAGCACTTCCGTACTCGGTCGCGCGTACGGTGTCGATGAAGCCCTTCCTCTCCCCGTTCCAGCGGGCAGCGGAGGTGTGGTAGATCCCCTCGGAATCCCAGCAGCACGACGGCGTGGTGGTGGTGGTGGAGGAGAAAAGCTGCAGGGCTTCGCCAAGCCGGAACAGCGTATGGTGGAGGAGAGAGGCGGCCAGAGGAGGGGGCAAATCATGGGGAATGGTGGCCGGCCACCCCCTCCCCTCTTTATATAGGGGGAGGGTCGGCTGGGGTGGCCCCCTTTCCCATCTAGGGTTAGGGGGGGCGGCGGCCAAGTGGGGGGAAGAGGATTTCTTCCCCCCCAAGTTGATCCCCCCTAGGGTTTTGGGGAAAACCCTAGGGGTTGGCCGGCTGGGCCTTGAGGGGCATGTGCCCCTGGCCCATTAGGCTAGGGAGCACCCCCTCGGCCCATGCTAGGCCTCCTAGGGTCGTGGGCCCACTGGTGGGACCCCCGGAACCTTCTAGAACCTTCCCGGTCATCCACCGGAAAAATCCCGAACTTTTCCGAAACCTAGAAATCAACTTCCCTTATATGAATCTTATTCTCCGGACTATTCCGGACCTCCTCGTGACATCCTGGATCACATCCGAGACTCCGAACAAACTTCGTCTCCATACCATATTCAAATCTACTTATGCGACATCGAACCTTAAGCGCGTCACCCTACGGTTCGCGAACTATGCAGACATGGTCGAGACTCCTCTCCGAGCAATAACCAATAGCGGGATCTGGAGATCCATAATGGCTCCCACATATTCAACGATGACTTAGTGATCGATTGAACCATTTACATACGATGCCGATTCCCTTTGTCTCGCGATATTTTACTTGTCCGAGGTTCGATCATCGGTATCTCCATACCTAGTTCAACCTCGTTACCGACAAGTACTCTTTACTCGTGCCGTGGTATGTGATCTCTTATGAACCATTCATATGCTTGCAAGCTAATCAGATGACATCCCACCGAGAGGGCCCAGAGTATATCTATCCGTCATCAGGATGGACAAATCCCACTATTGATCCATATGCCTCAACTCACACTTTCCAAATACTTAATCCCACCTTTATTGTCACCCATTTACGCAATGACGTTTGATGTAATCAAAGTACCCTTCCGGTGTAAGTGATTTACATGATCTCATGGTCGAAGGACTAAGGCAACTATGTATCGAAAGCTTATAGCAAATTGAACTTAATGACTTGATCTTATGCTACGCTCATTTGGGTGTGTGTCCATTATATCATTCACCTAATGACATAACCTTGTTATTAATAACATCCAATGTTCATGATCACGAAACCATGATCATCCATTAATCAACAAGCTAGTTATATAAGAGGCTTACTAGGGACTCCTTGTTGTTTACATAACACACATGTATCAATGTTTCGGTTAATACAATTATAGCATGGTATGCAAACATTATCATAAACACAAAGATATATTATAATAACCATTTTATTATTGCCTCTTGGGCATATCTCCAACAGTCTCCCACTTGCACTAGAGTCAATAATCTAGTTTACATTTGAAAAGATATAACACCTTGGCCTTCTGGTGCTTATCATGTTTTGCTCACGGGAGAGGTTTTAGTCAACGGATCTGACACGCTCAGAAACGTATGTATTTTGCAATTCATTTGCGTCTCAACGCATCACTCATTTTCCAAATGAGACGGCATTAATTGTATATGCTTAGTCCTCTGGTGGAACCTTAATTCCGCGGTCTGACATAAGTCACTAATATTGTCACACACAATATAGCTTCAAAGTTCTGACACTATCGGAACTACACCAAGTTCTCAAGGAACTCTTCGACTTAACATCCTCAGTCATTGTCAAAACAATGACATACTCTGCCTTTGTTTGTAGAATCCGTCACAATATTTAGAACTCATCCAAATCTAGCATAGACTTCTTCTAGCTCATTGTACTACCTTATAAACAACACTTAGCCTAATTGAGATTGAAATTTTTATTTTTATATGTGATCAAACTAATATCGGTGTAACACTTTACAGTGATTTGTTTGTCATTACCCATATAAAACTATATATATCCTTGGTTCTTCTAAAGCACTCAGGGATATTCTTACTGTTGTCCAATGATCATTAGATGAATCATTCTGGTATATGCTCGTAACACTTTAGAGCACAGGACATCTGACTTTGTACATATTATTCGTGATCTAAAATCACTCATGTGTTTTTACTCATCGAGTGTCAAATACACTCAAGTCTTGTTAAACCTTCGCATGAAAAGAACACCTTCTTAATATTTCTATATTGAACTACTTCAATATCCATTATATGTACTTTGACTTAAACTTATTATGTGTTTCAATCTATCTTCATAGATCTTGACACTAAATATGTTTCAGTCCATATCCTTTCATTGAAGTTAATTCTCAATGAAACCTTTTATTCACATCAAGTATATAATTACGTCATTTATAATCAACGATATGTCATCTACATAAAGTATTATAAATATGTCTCAGCGCTCCCACTTAATTTCTTGCAAATGCAAGCATCTTCATCGTGTCTGATGAAATCAAAACTCTTTGATTATTTCATCCGGTGAAGATTCCAACTCCGCGATACTCACTTCATCCAATTGAAGTTTGTATACCTATCTAGTATTCCACGGACCAGCAAAACTCTTGGTTGTATCTAGTATACATCCTTCATACACACTTCTGGTAAGGAATGTATTTCTGCCATCCTACTATCATATCTCATAAAAGAAATATGTAGCGATTACTAGAATAATCCACATAGACTATAAGCATTGGCCACAGAAGATCTAATCTTATCGTAGTCAACTCTTTGAACTTTTTCGTAAACTGCTTTTCGATAAGTCAAGCTTCTTTAAGGATATTCCATCCAAGTCCATCTACTTTATAGATCCATTTACTTTCGAAAAGTATTCACCTATCTTGGATTTCATGGCGCATAGCCATTTTAACGGAGTCAGGGCCCATCATAACTTCTTTGCATGTAGTTGGTTTATCATTATTCAAAAACAATCCTTTGTCCACAAATCATTTATTTGATTACAAAATAAACCATATCTACAATGTTCAATAAGTACTTTGATCTCCATGACTATAACACTTTGTAGACATGGGAGCCATGATCTTCGTAGCTGCTTCCGGAACCATTTCCGATGTTGTGCTACTCTGATCATCATGCTCAGGTTCATAAACCTTATCAAGTTCTATTGTCCTCCCACTCAAATAGTTAGCTAGAAACAATTTCTTTGAAATAAGTAAGAAACATTGACAAACACTTTTGTCTTTGACTTCATAGTGGAAAGAATTCCCAATCAATTTCATGGGATAATCAACAAAGACATTTATCCGATTTTGGTTGTAAACTCATTTACTTATGCTATGCATACCAAAATTTATGAAAGGACTATTTAGGGTTTATACCCATGCCATAACTCGTATGGTGTCATTTCAATGGATCATGATGATGCTCTATTCAGTGTAAAAGCGATAGTCTCTAAAGCATAATCCACAAAAAAATATATAATGGCATCATTTTATATTATCTCATCATTAATCCAACAAGGTTTGGATACGTCTCTTGGATACTCCGTCATCATTATGATACTCCAAGAAACGTGAGGTTGTAGAACAATTTCATAACTCTCTTGGATGTTCGCTAAAACTCGTAATTCAAATATTTCCACCATGATCCAATCATAGATATTTGATTTTTCTATTACGATGATTTCCACTTCATGCTGAAATTTATTTGAATCCATTCAAATGTTTCAAACTTCTTCCTTATCAAATATATCCACATATATATACTCAATTCATTGTTAGAAGTTTCATGAAGTAGAAGAATCTCCCGCACACAACTATGCCCAGTGAACCATATACATCACTATGTATGTTTCCACTAAGTTAGTTGCCCGTTCAACTCTTGGCCTATGAACGGTATTTAAGTCATTCTCTTTTAGAAGAGATTTGCAAGCGCCAAACGATTCCAAGTCGAATGACTCCGAAAATCCATTCAAATGGAGTTCCTTCATGCGTTCCTTTCTAACATGACCTAAATGGCGGTTCCACTAATGAGTGGAATTCACATCATTTGCCTTATGGCATTTTAGCGTCAGTGTTATGTATGTGTGTTTCACCATAAAGATTTATAATAACTATCCATCGTACATGGAATTCTGTTACAATTTGAACAACTCATTGTTTTCATTTAACCAGAACAAGAATAACAATTATAAAGTTCTTTATTATAAATCTGAATGGCTAGATAGAATGCCAACGACGAACATAATAACACTTTATTTTTGTTCGAGACGTGCATTCCTATCACATTCCTTTTCAGTCACTTAGGCCAATGTATTCTTGTATTGCATTGTTTTGTATGACACCTCATACCAACCAATATGGTACTAATACCCAAGAATTCCATTTTGTGACCAAACATGGAATACATTCATAACATGTATATCATCTATATACACCTGAGCTAGACTTTCTAGTCTTTTCTTTCTTTCTGCCAAAATATCTTTTGTAGTTTCTCTTTTAGTTTTCCTCATTCTTAGAAAACACTTCACTTTCAATGACTTCTAAGTCCATTGGTCAAATACCAATAACCTTGAGGTTCTTACTTTGAAGTTGATCATCATATGACAAGTGTTCCAGATTTTACTATTAGTAACTTTGTAATATGATGAACAATTTCACTCATAATTTTATCCATCATATTATGACTACTTTGTGAGACCATGTCTGTACATGCTAGGCTCGTAAAGTTTAACCTCAGTATTCGCATGTGCAAATCTGGCTTGTACCCGTTGTATGCACACGTAGAATCTATCACACCCGATCATCACGTGATGCTTCGAAACGACGAGTCTTAGCAACGGTGCATACTAAGGACGATCACTTCATGGATATGCGAATATCGTTAGTGCCCAACTAGTTGGAGGATTGGGACGCCTGGCGTCTTCAACCTTCTTACATTCCCATAAAACTTATGAGTTTATGTAGTCTCACTAGATTATATTCTATCATCTTGCAATAAGGTCTTAGATATCACATATATCTCATACCTTGCTTATTTTGAAAACAAAATTTCCAGCTCCTTGTTTTTCAAACAGATTTGAATTTCAAGTTTCACGGAGGCAAGATGATTCTAGGTACTAATTGAAACCATTTTTCTTTGAATCATTAATGAGAGGTTTACTAAAAGTTTGCAATAGGACTTAATCATTTCTTGATTCTTTAACAATACGGTACCAGTCCGTAGAGTTACTTGTCAGACTTAACAGTATTTCTATCTCAATTACAAGACTAGCGCATGGTAGATAACGGATGCCAATTCTACAAATTTAATTCAAAATACTATTTAGACTATGTTCATGATAATTAGTTCATGTTTTAATCTAATTACTAATGAACTCCCACTTAATACAACATCCCTCATAGTTGTTAAGTGGCACACGATCCACATCCACTACACCAAAACCGATCATCACGTGAGATGATGTAGCTTCAATGGTGAACATCAACATGTTGATCATATCATCCATATGACTCGTGTTCAACCTTTCGGTTTCCGTTGTCCCGAGGCCATGTCTGTACATGCTAGGCTCGTCAAGCAAACCCAAGTATTCCGCGTGTGCAAACATGGCTTACACCCGTTGTATGTGAACGTAGAGTCTATCACATCCGATCATCACGAGATGCTTCAAAACGACGAACTGTAGCAACGGTGCATACGAGGGGAGAACACTTTATTATCTTGATATTAATGTGAGGGATCATCTTATAATGCTACCGTCGCGATCTAAGCAATATAAGATGCATAAAGGATTAACATCACATGCAATACATAATATGTGATATGATATGGCCTTTCTTCTTGTGCTTTTGATCTCCATCTCCAAAGCACATGATCATGATCTCCATCATCACCAGCATTGCACCAAGGTCCGTGGCGCCGCTTCATGGTTGTCCATCACTTATAGCTACTATGACAACTACTTGAAATAAAGCTATTACATGATGAATAGACACGCAGGTCTTTAACAAAAATTAAAGACAACCATTAGGCTCCTGCCGGTTGCCATAATACAACAATGAACATCTCATACATCAAATATAATCATCATCACATTATGGCCATATCACATCACCAAACCCTGCAAAAACAAGTTAGACGCTTCTAATTTGGTTTGCATCTTTTACGTGGTTTAGGGTTTTCGAGTAAGATCCAATCTACCTACGAACATGAACCACAACGGTGATACTAGTGATGACAATAGAAGTGCAAATTACAATCTTCACTATGGTGGGAGAGACAGACACCCGCAAAGCCACTTATGCAATACAAGTTGCATGTCAATCGTGGAGCAAGTCTCATGAGACGCGGTCATGTAAAGTTAGCCCGGGCCGCTTCATCCCACCATCCCACAAGAAGCAAAGTGCACAAACTAAAGCAACAAAAGCATCACCGCCCACAAAACCATTGTGTTCTACTCGTGCAACAGATCTATGCATAGACATGGCTCTGATACCACTGATGGGGTTCGTAGCATAGAAAACAAAAATTTTCCTACCGCAAGACGAATAAATCCAAGATCTAATCTATGGAACACCCAAGATCTAATCTACAAGATCGAAGCAACGAGATTGACAAGATACTAACCCTTGATGATTTCCAAAGCCTACGAGATCAGATCTCGTTGTTGGTGTAGACGATCATCCCCAGTGCTGCAATCCGGCAGCACTTCCGTACTCGGTCGCGCGTACGGTGTCGATGAAGCCCTTCCTCTCCCCGTTCCAGCGGGCAGCGGAGGTGTGGTAGATCCCCTCGGAATCCCAGCAGCACGACGGCGTGGTGGTGGTGGTGGAGGAGAAAAGCTGCAGGGCTTCGCCAAGCCGGAACAGCGTATGGTGGAGGAGAGAGGCGGCCAGAGGAGGGGGCAAATCATGGGGAATGGTGGCCGGCCACCCCCTCCCCTCTTTATATAGGGGGAGGGTCGGCTGGGGTGGCCCCCTTTCCCATCTAGGGTTAGGGGGGGCGGCGGCCAAGTGGGGGGAAGAGGATTTCTTCCCCCCCAAGTTGATCCCCCCTAGGGTTTTGGGGAAAACCCTAGGGGTTGGCCGGCTGGGCCTTGAGGGGCATGTGCCCCTGGCCCATTAGGCTAGGGAGCACCCCCTCGGCCCATGCTAGGCCTCCTAGGGTCGTGGGCCCACTGGTGGGACCCCCGGAACCTTCTAGAACCTTCCCGGTCATCCACCGGAAAAATCCCGAACTTTTCCGAAACCTAGAAATCAACTTCCCTTATATGAATCTTAGTCTCCGGACTATTCCGGACCTCCTCGTGACATCCTGGATCACATCCGAGACTCCGAACAAACTTCGTCTCCATACCATATTCAAATCTACTTATGCGACATCGAACCTTAAGCGCGTCACCCTACGGTTCGCGAACTATGCAGACATGGTCGAGACTCCTCTCCGAGCAATAACCAATAGCGGGATCTGGAGATCCATAATGGCTCCCACATATTCAACGATGACTTAGTGATCGATTGAACCATTTACATACGATGCCGATTCCCTTTGTCTCGCGATATTTTACTTGTCCGAGGTTCGATCATCGGTATCTCCATACCTAGTTCAACCTCGTTACCGACAAGTACTCTTTACTCGTGCCGTGGTATGTGATCTCTTATGAACCATTCATATGCTTGCAAGCTAATCAGATGACATCCCACCGAGAGGGCCCAGAGTATATCTATCCGTCATCAGGATGGACAAATCCCACTATTGATCCATATGCCTCAACTCACACTTTCCAAATACTTAATCCCACCTTTATTGTCACCCATTTACGCAATGACGTTTGATGTAATCAAAGTACCCTTCCGGTGTAAGTGATTTACATGATCTCATGGTCGAAGGACTAAGGCAACTATGTATCGAAAGCTTATAGCAAATTGAACTTAATGACTTGATCTTATGCTACGCTCATTTGGGTGTGTGTCCATTATATCATTCACCTAATGACATAACCTTGTTATTAATAACATCCAATGTTCATGATCACGAAACCATGATCATCCATTAATCAACAAGCTAGTTATATAAGAGGCTTACTAGGGACTCCTTGTTGTTTACATAACACACATGTATCAATGTTTCGGTTAATACAATTATAGCATGGTATGCAAACATTATCATAAACACAAAGATATATTATAATAACCATTTTATTATTGCCTCTTGGGCATATCTCCAACAGTGGGGAGGGAGGCTGCAGACACCGTCGTCTTCGCGAGGTGGCCGCTGGCCGCGTAGGCGTGGAGGAGCGCAGCGGCGGCGACGGCGTAGGTGGGCGGAGCGGCGGCGACGACGAGGTGGGCGAAGCGCCCATGCTCGCAGAGAGAAAGGGGAGGGAAAGAAGGAGGCGGGAGGTTACCTGCTGCGGCACCGGCGAGCGGGCGGCGGCGGATGGCGAGTGTTGTGGGTATACTTCATGGGTGTACCATCGACAGTGCCTAGATCCGGCAAGCCCGGGTGGCCCATAGACGGTGATGGTGGCATGTGGCCCATCGGGCGGCCCAGTTGCTGTTGATCATGAAGGATGAAGTCCGGCCCAGGATCAGATAGCCGGATCCGCACCGACCTTTGGAGGAACCCGGATCCGTGGAGGCCCATAAGGAACCCGGATCCAGTACGACGTATAGGGAAGGCGGATCCTTGACGTACACGGCAAGATAATGTAACGTAGGCTAGGCAATCTGTAATCCGGCTAGGACTCTCCGTGTAAACCCTAGATCCGTGCGCCTTTATAAGCCGGATCCTGGGAGCCCTAGAGGCACAACCACAACCATTGTAACAACGCGCAAGCGCCCAGATAATTCCAGACAAGCAGCAGTAGGCCCTGTCATCGTGCAGGTGTTCCGAAGCTGGGTAACTCGCGTACCACCATCCCGTGTGCACTCCGCCCTATGGACCCTACTTCTTCTCCCCTTCGTGAGGATCCCTCCACCGGGGTACCGTCGATTAGGCAACGACAGTTGGCGCCCACCGTGGGGCCTGAGGCGTCTGGAGGCCGGAACCGGGAGGGCTCCGCCATGGGAAGCTACGACGACTCGATCGCTGTGGGGCGCGTACTTTACGCCGGGAATTTTCCGATCGTCCCTCCGGACGAATTTTGGATTCCGGCTAGGTCAAACCCCGTCAAGCTCTCCATCGTCCCAATCAGCGGCATCCACATCTTCATCGGCGAGACCGTCGATTCCGACGGAAACGCACTGGTAAGTAACGCTGACGCGTCCGCCGCTGAGCTGGACGCCGTCGCGAAGATCCGATCTGAGTCGCAGGAGCTTCCTAAGGAAGATTCCGCCTTAGATCAGGAAAATTCAAAACCCACCCAATCCGCCCCTGAGCAGGAGAAAACGGTGGAAGACAAATGCAGATCCGCCTGGGTCTCCCAGGTGTTAGAGAAGCAAAGGTGTCACTTCGTGCACTTCTTGGCCCATACCGCAGGAGACGCCCTCCACCAGGACGAGGCCGATCCTTTGCAGGTTTAGGGACCCGGAAACAACGTCGCTCCGGACCTGCCAGAAGCAGTCGGAGACAGCGACGCACCGGGGCAAGAGGAAGCCGGAAACCCTGAGGAATCAATCCTCGGTAACTTGAGCCCAAATTCCGATGATGCCTCCTCAATAGGCACAGAAGAATACAATCGCTTGACGAAGGAGCTCGCAATCGGGGAAGAAGATGACGGCGCTTCATCCATGAATACAGAGGAATTCAACCGCAAGCTCGAGGAACTCGGAGGCGGTGATCAAGCTGAAGTGGAATCCGCCCAGCCGATGCAGGTTCTAGCAACCGTGGCACCGCTGGATCAGCCGGAAACGGAAGACGAAGCCTCCAACTCCAGCCCAGGACCATCCAACGTGAGGCCTCCCTTAGGACCACAACCACGAAAGGATGTCCTGTCACCAGAAGAGATGGTCGAGCAAGCACGCATGGATTTAGTCGCGCAGTCTGATATTCTCAACAAACCAATAACTCCAGAGGAGGCCGCAGACCCAGAGGCCTTAGAAGCCAAACGGCAGGAAATGCTGGCAACAGCTCAGAAGTTCGCCAGGACTGCAGCCGCAATGATGGAAGAAAGAACCTTGGCTGCAAATTTTTTGGACTACTCCCTAAAAAAGGATCGCGAAGTCGACGAAATGATGGCAACAGCCAAGGGACTCCGAAAGGAGTGGGAGAAAAGGTTAGCCTCTCTGCAGGCGGAGGCTGATAGAATCGATCGAGAAGCCATCCCTCCCCGCAGGATTACCTTTGCAACACCCACAGAGCAGCAGCCGCTCACAACTCCAAAGGACAACATGAAGAAGGCTGCGGAGCTCCTGAAAAAGAAGGACGAGGAGATTGACATCAACTACGTCCGGAAGCTCGTTGCTTCAGCGATGCAGCAACAGAGCAAGGCAGATACTTCGCGCAGGCTGGAATCCAATCCGGAACATTGCATATCCACCGTGCAGAAGGACGCCATAGCAAGTCAACACCGTGATGGCGAGTCGCGCACCGGATCTACGGAGCGCAGGAGGAAAGTCAGAGATCATCCAAATCCAATCCCAATACCATCGGATTCAACTCCGAAAAATCCGGCAAAGGGAAAGGATGCGATGTATACTGGCAGAGATAAGTACCGTGTTCCATCACCACCACCCCGAGCTTCGTGTCCTCCGCTACCTCCTCGACGTCGCAGTCCTGCCGGAAACCCCAGGCCCCATGGGCCAGGCGGAATCAACATCCGCGACAATATGCCGCCTCCTAGAGACAGGAGCAGGGAGCGTACGCCGGAACCACGCAGAAGCCGGAACCAAGACCGCGAGCCTGAGACTCGCAGAAGCCAAGGACGCGAGCCGGAACCAAGGAGAAGTCGGCACGAAGAACGCGCGCCCGAGCCTCGCAGGAGCCGGAACGACGGAGGCGACCACCACCAAGAGGAAGGGAGCCACCGAAGCCGGAGCCAGCTGAGGGAGCCACGCCGCGAGTCCGAAGGCGGAAGATCATCTTACAGGCCCCCTCGCAGATCTCCCTCGCCACCACCAAGTGGAGGCGGAGGTGGAGGCGGAGGCAGAGGCCGGAGATCCCGCTCCCGCTCGAAATCACCCGGCGCTGCCCCTCGCGATGCCCGGGATCGCCTCAACGAGTACAGATCCGATTACATTTGTCCAAGGTGCTTTGGCCAGATGATCCGAGAGGAACCAAAGCCAAGAAGCCTGAACCTTAAGCTACCAGGAAACCTGAAGCATTATGATGGCAGCGAGAGGCCGGATACCTGGATTGAGGATTACTACAATGCAGTAACTTTCGCCGGAGGAACCCCGAATATAGCCTGCCGCATGCTCCAGTTGTACCTTATTGGTCCAGCTCGTGTTTGGCTCAGTGACCTTGAGGAAAACACTATCTTTTGCTGGTTGGACCTGAAGAAGGCTTTCGAGAACCACTTCAGGGGTACCTACAAGAGACCGGCCACCACCAGCGATCTTCAAGCTTGCATCCAGAAGAAGGGTGAGACATCCAGAAGTTTCCTTACCCGATGGTTGGCAACCAGAAACGAGTGCGAGAACGTAGATAACCGCACAGCAATGCACGCCTTCATTGGTGGTTTGCAGCGCGGGGGGCTGCTGCGCCACAAGCTTACCTGCCTGGTGAACGCGAACAAGCTCACTCTTGATGAGATGATAAACATCGCCAGCGATCATACTGCCGCCGATGACGACGCAGGCGGAGATCTCGCAGCTACAGCCATACCCCTGCACCAACAGAAGAGAAACCGTGATAACGGCGTCAGCAACACCAACAAGCGGAAGAACCCCCCTGAAGACCAGAAGGGCGGAGGATCCGACATGGTAGCCATGACGTTCCAACGCGGAGGTTCAGGAGGCGGAAGAGGCCGCGGACGTGGAGGCAGAGCAGGCAGGGGCCAGCAGCGCGCTGACGAGGTCACCGCAGCCGGATCCCGCGCTCCCCAAACGTACGAAGAATACAGGGATATGCCGTGCCTGGCCCATCTGGATCCGGCTACGGGCAAATCCACCCATACCAATCGCAACTGCAAGTGGGTCAACGATCTGAAGAACGACCCGGAGGCAGGATACAAGCGAGCCCGGAAGCACCGCCCGCGCGGGAAAGGAGGCAAGGGGAAGAACAAGGACAAAGAGGAGGACAGTTCCGAGGCCATGGACGAGGATGAAGCTTCGCCGGAACCCAAGGAGGGTACCGCAGCCAACAAGTCCAACCCCTTTGGCAAGAAGAGTGTCGGAACTTACCACACCTTCCTCGGAACCCCAACTGTTCGCGCGAAAAAATCGGCACTCCGGATCTTGAACGCCACAGTTCCGGCTGTGCCGCAGTATGTCAAGTGGTCGGAAAAAGCCTGTACCTTTGACAGGTCGGATCACCCGGCCGTCATCCCCAAAGAGTGCTACGCTCTGGTTGTAAGTCCCCGCATAGACGGGTATGACTTCTCCAAGTGCCTTATGGACGGAGGAGCTAGCCTGAACATCATGTACCTGGAGACCCTGGAGAAGATGAACCTCACCAAGGAACAGCTCAAACACAGCACCACTGAATTTCATGGTGTGGTTCCGGGTAAGAAGGCAAACTCTCTGGGCAGCATCAAACTTCCCGTGGCCTTCGGCAATGTGAACAACTACCGCGAAGAGATGATCACGTTTGAAGTGGTGCCCTTCAAAAGCTCCTACCACGTGATCTTCGGCAGGCCCACCTACCACAAGTTCCACGCCAGGGCATGCTACATCTACAACAAGCTCAAGATTCCGGGTCCTAACGGTTGGATCACCGTGTCCGGAGACTACAAGAAAGCTAGGGACTGCGAGGAAGGCGAGGCCGCCTTTGCATAATCCGTCATATCTGGAGAGGAGCTGCAAGGCTACAGAGCCGCGGTGGATCCGGCTGAGATGCAGACCACCAAGAAGCAGATCTCCGAACAGAAGACCTCGTTCAAGGCCGCGATAGAAACCAAGAAGCATGACCTCGTTGAAGGTGACAACTCCAAGCAGGTTTCGGTCGGAGCCAACATGGACCCCAAATAGGAAAGCGCGCTCGTCGAGTTCCTCAGAGCTAACATGGATATCTTCGCATGGCAACCTTCTGACATGTCCGGAGTACCAAGGGAACTCGCCGAGCACTACCTCAACATAAATCCGGGCGCAAAACCGGTGAAGCAAGCTATGCGACGCTTTGGAGATAAGAAGCGCCGCGCCATAGGAATGGAATTAGCAAAGTTACTAGAGGCAGGTTTTGTAGTAGAAGTTATCCATACTGATTGGGTCGCAAACCCCGTCCTTGTACCCAAAAAGAATTCTGAAATACTAAGAATGTGCATCGATTACTCCGGCGTGAATAAGCATTGTCCGAAAGATCCGTTCCCTTTGCCGCGCATTGACCAAGTCATTGATTCGACGGCAGGGGCGGAACTTCTGTGTTTTCTTGACGCATATTCCGGGTATCATCAGATCTTGATGAAGGAGTCTGACCAAAAGGCGACCTCTTTCATCACACCCTTTGGCACATACTGCTATGTTACCATGCCTTTTGGCTTGAAAAACGCAGGTGCCACATACCAACGTACGATGCAGCGGTGCCTGAAGGACCAAATTGGCCGGAACGTGCACGCCTACGTCGACGACATCGCGGTCATGACCCGAAAGGGATCCGACCTGCTGAGCGACCTTAAGGAAACCTTTGATAATCTCCGACGGTACAAGATGATGTTGAATCCGCTGAAGTGCGTCTTTGGCGTACCAGCAGGAAAACTCCTTGGCTTCATTGTTTCTCACAGGGGCATCGAAGTTAACCCGGAAAAAATCAAGGCTATCCTGAACATCAAAAGGCCAACTTGTCTCAAAGATGTGCAACGATTAACTGGTTGCGTTGCGGCAATCAGTAGATTTGTTAGCCGTCTTGGCGAGAAAGCCCTACCTCTATACAAGCTGCTGAAGAAAACAGACAAATTTGTCTGGGATGAGGCAGCCGACGAAGCACTTCAGGGGTTGAAGAACATACTCTCCTCCCCACCTATATTGGCAGCTCCAGCTGAGTCAGAGCCTATGCTCCTCTACATCGCGGCTACCAACAAAGTTATCAGCCTCGTAATCGTGGTGGTGCGAAAGGAAGAAGGATTTGAGCACGGAGTCCAAAGGCCAGTCTATTACATTAGCGAAGTCCTGACGGAATCCAAGCAGAGATACCCTCACTTTCAAAAGCTAGCATACGGAGTTTTCCTAGGCAGCCGGAAGCTGAGACACTACTTCCAGGAGCACCCAATGACAGTGGTGAGCAAAGCTCCCCTGGCAACAATCATCAACAACTCCGACGCAACAGGACGCGTAGCAAAATGGGGCATCGAATTATCTGCCTTTGACATCAACTACGAAGCCCGAACTGCCATCAAGTCTCAAGTTCTAGCGGATTTCATCGCGGATTGGACTGAAGCACCGGAGGGCACACCTGTGCCGGAACCTGAAGCTTGGGTTATGCATTTTGACGGATCCAAGCAACATCAAGGCTCGGGGGCTGGAGTTACCCTGAAGTCACCTACCGGAGAAGAACTACAGTACGTTCTGCAGATTCACTTCGAAGCTACCAACAATATGGCGGAATACGAGGCTCTACTACACGGTCTGCACATCGCTAAGGAAATTGGGATCAAGCACATCATATGTTGCGGAGATTCCGACCTGGTGGCACAACAAGTAGCCGGAACCTGGAACGCCAGAAACTCCGTCATGGCGGCTTACAGAGACGAAGTTGACGAGATCGCCAAATGCTTCCTCGGATACGAAGTCAAGTACGTCAGGAGAGATGATAACACAGCAGCAGATATGCTGTCCAAGCTCGGATCCGGCAGAAAACCAATCCCGCCTGGAATTTTCCTTGAGCATCTGCGAGTACCCTCAGTGAAGGGTGCAAACCCGGAAAATCCTGATCTGGCAGTTTCTCCGGCTAAGGAAGTGATGGCAGTCATTCCGGCCTGGACTCAGCCGTTTCTGGACTATCTCATTGATCAAAAGTTGCCGGAGGACGAGGTCCACGCACGACAGATCATCAGACGAGCAAGATCCTACACAATTGTTGATGGACAGCTCTACAAACGAAGTGCAAACGGGGTATTTCTCAAATGCGTCTCTAGTCAAGATGGCATTGAAATCCTCAGAGAGATCCATGCAGGGGATTGCGGGCATCACGCCGCCCCCAGGTCCCTCGTTGCAAAAGCTTTCCGGCTAGGATTTTACTGGCTGACAGCTAAAGAAGACGCTGACAAGCTAGTGAAAACATGCCGAGGTTGTCAGTACTACGCTACTCAACCAAACGCTCCAGCCCAAGAGTTGAAGACCATACCTATCACCTGGCCGTTTGCGGTCTGGGGGCTCGATATGGTTGGTAAGTTAAAGAAATCATCTCCTGGTGGTCATGAATACCTCCTGGTCGCTATTGACAAGTTCAGTAAGTGGATCGAGGCAAAGCCAGTGAGAAAAGCCGACGGTGCTACGGCACTAAAATTTGTTTGCAGCCTCGTGACGAGATTCGGCATCCCGCACAGCATAATCACAGACAACGGCACAAACTTTGCGCAGGGAGAACTCAAGGATTACTGCGATGAAGTCGGGATCCGGCTTGACCTTGCATCTGTGGCTCATCCACAATCTAATGGTCAGGTCGAGCGAGCCAATGGCCTTATACTAGCCGGAATCAAACCTCGCCTTGAAGAACCGCTGCGCCGCGCAGCCGGAGCTTGGGCTGATGAGCTGGACTCTGTTCTGTGGAGTTTACGAACTACCCCTAACAGGTCAACAGGATTTACTCCTTTCTTCCTGGTATACGGATCCGAAGCTGTGCTCCCCACTGACATCATCCATGATTCACCGCGAGTTTCCGCCTACAATGAAGAAACTGCTGACGAGGCTCGACAGCTATCTGTGGACCTGATCGAAGAAGCCCGGAATTTAGCTGACCAACGCTCCGCCATTTATCGGCAGAAGCTCCGACGCTACCATAGCCGTTGAGTTCGGAACCGCTCGTTCATGGTCGGAGACTTAGTCCTCCGCCTTCGTCAGGTGAAAGATCACAAGTTGCAATCTCCATGGGAAGGACCTTTCGTCATCAGCAGAGTACTACACAACGGATCCTACTATCTCGTTGATTTCCGGGAATTGAAGGATAGACCTGCCAATTGGCACCGGAAACGAAAACGAGAAGATCCGGGTGACATATATGATGAAACAGATCGTCCATGGAACATAGCACAGCTACGTCCTTTCCACACTTAGCGCTTTACACATTACATACCTTGTAATATCTATGATACATGATCAATGAAATAAAGCTTTTGGTTCACTCTTAGAGTCTTTTACCTCCTTTAATTTTTCATTTCTGGATCGTGTATGTTTTTCCGACTAAAACCGCAGAGCTGGATCTTTCCGCCTAGGCGTGTATGAAAGTTGTGATTTCTCAAAATCGTCCTTTAGGACGTAAGCTTAAGTTTTCTGATGGAAATCTTTTCTGTTGCAAACTCGTGGATTCCTAGTAGCGACTTCCGGCACCTCGGCTGGGGGCTTGTTTCCGCGGTTATGGACGGATTGCCATTGGGCTTCGTCGCCGCAGGCGAGCGTTTTCGGCTAAAGGTTTTCCGGCTCGTGGAAGGTCAAGCGAGTAAGCCGGAAAACATAGAAATCAGCACTTGCTTTCCAACAAAACGAAACATGCAAAAAATATTAAAACGGATAGCAGGATAAGTATCTTCCGCCCGCACATAACATGTTTTCGTCCCTGTCTAACTTAAGAATTTAAGTTATTACAAACCCACTCCGGGGTCAAAAGTGATGCATTGTTTCTCATTGTTTCACAGGTTCTCGGAGGACTGTTCTTCGTCAGAAGCCACGTACGCGGAACCATCGTCCGAACCCCCATCTGAGCCGCCGTCATCGAGGTCGGAATCTTCCTCGTCATGGTCAGCGCTTGACCCGGAGCCTTCCTCATCGCCCTCCTCGGCAGATTCTTCCTCTTCCTCCGGGTCGGAAAAGCCTTTGGGAAGATCATACTTGTTGTACCAGAACGAGTGGTTAACTCGACCGGCAAAAAGGCGATCAAATCCCATGGCCTCCGAGAGGTGTTGTCTCATGACGGTATCCTTGTGGACTCCGCGTGCAACATCTGCAAACTTCATGGTCGGAAAATGCGCCTTGCAGGTGGCTAGCACGAGGGCAGCGACTCCGCGAGAAGAAGACTCTTGCCAATCTTTGATGAGTTCCGGCACGTTCTGCATAAGCTTCGTCATACGGTCAATCACCGTTGTCTTGGCTTTCTTCAGGCTAAGGGACTTGGCGATTCCGCGGAATGCTTCGACGAGATTAATGATGGAGTTCCGCGCTTTATCATATGCCTCAATTCTGGGGAGGGTTGACTCCTTGGTCCATTCAAAGCCTAGGCTTGCTGCAAAGCAACAGGATCAGTTTTTCCCCCAGACAGAGAAAATTTTGAGGAAGCCGGAATCAAGACAAATAACAAAAAAGATCCTTACGGAAGATTAGCTTGTCAATAGCCTCCGCCTCTGCTTCCTGGCTCTTGTTCTTGGCCGCTAGGGTGGTCACCCGTTGATGGCTCTTCTTGAGTTTGTCAGCCAGTTCCGCCATCTCGCGGGCATGTTTCTCGGAGAGCTCCTTCTTTTCTTTCGTTTCCTTCTCGGAGGTTTCTTTCAAGAAGTTCTTCAGAGATTCATTCTCCGCCTCCAAAACTTGGATCTTGGCGGATAAGGCATCAATGGTGGGGCGCTTGTCAGTTTCTTCTAAAAGCATGGACAACACACAAGTTATACACTATGATTTACTCAACGCAGTATAAGTTCAAGCAACTAGGAAATTTTACCCTTCAGTCGGGCTTCTAGGCGGAGCACAGCTTGACGACTACTTTCAGCATTCTGTCGCAGCCCTTCTATTTCCGTCATCTGCTCCAGCACATGAACGCGCAGATCTTCGTGCAGCTTCCGCGTGCTCTACAAACGCAGCAAGGATTTAGGCGGAATTCAAAATTCTGGGGGCTGGCGAACGACTTAAAAGTTCTGGATTGAGAAAATTTTAAATTTTCCGTCTAAGGCTAATGTTGAGAGAAGCATCGGCTAACACATGTTACACGGAAAAATGTCTAAACCAATGCTTGGGGGCTAGTGTTACCTGGCGCACCTCCTTATGCTTAGCAAAAAAGACTTTGAGTTCGCTTTCAAGGTCGGAGAGTTCCTTCATCTCTGTATCCGTAGGCCCCCATACTTTCTCCATCATGGCTGAAATTTCCGCGTGACGTTGAGAAAGGGGGAGCTTCTGCAGTGACGGAGTTTTGGACGCGCCAGTGGCACGAATCAGCTGCACTTTCTGCTCGTACTGCTCCGCCGTTGGCTCGGCGGAAGTACCGGTGGGTTGCTCAGGCGGAGGAGCAGATGAGGAGGCACCCTTGCCGGAATCACCTTGCGCAGTTTCAGTGGTCGGATCTTCAGGGATGTCATCAACATTGATGACGTCCTTAGGATCCGGCTGGGCTGTTGAGGTAGCCTTGGGGGGAACTCCGACTTCTGGTGTGACTGGTATGGTAGCTGGAGATGGCTTGCTTTTCTTCTTGGGGGCTTTAGGGGCCTTGGGGGGCTGGTTCTCGGAACTTCTGTTGTGAAACGAAAAGAGCATTACAATTAGACATATGATTGATTCACGACAACGAAAGAACTATCCTTTGAAAACTTAGCACTTACCCGGAAGGCCTGAAGAACTGATGGATGTCTGATTGGGCTCGGTTGCTGGTATCAATGAGCTTGAGGCGCTTCTTCTCCGCCTCCGCCTTGCGAGTAGCCGCGATGCTGAGTACGTCGCGGGCACGTTTGGCTGAGGGGCTGGAGGGGTACTCTTTTCCTCTTAGCGGTGCGTGGAGCATCGCGGGCTTCCGCCTCTGATGCAGCTTCAGGATCCGTGTTGCCGGTGGAAGGAACCCGGAGGAGAGTTCCGAGTTCACTTTCTTCAAGGGCTTCGAGCTAAAACATAGAGTTGAAACGTTTAAACAAAAAGTTTGGATGCGGATAGACACGATGGACTAATGTCAAAGACGACGCACCGCGGTCCCGGAACCATTCATGTGGATGTCTTTGTTACACACGTGAACGCGAAGTTCACGCGGAATCTTGATAAGGATCCGGATCCTTTTGTCAATGGCGTCGGCGGAAAGATTGTCCTTGGTGGCGCGCATTGGGTCGTCGCGCCCTGTGTACTAGAACATAAGCTGGTCCCTGTGTTGGAGCGGCTGGATCCGTTTGGTGAACCAGGAAAGGGTCAAGTCCTTCCCTGTCAACCCCTCTTCCGTCAGCTTGCAGATCCGCCTAACTGCGCGTGTAAGCTGGGGCGAGTCGGAGAGATGGGGACAATGTGACCATGCCGGAAGCTCGGTGGCAGGGCAGTTCTTGAACGGCGGCAAATTTCTTGTGCTTGCTGGGTCGGAGACGTCCTTCAGATAGAAGAAGCCCCCGGACCAGTACCGCGCGGATTCGTGGCGGTCGGTGTGGGGGTAGACGCGGCCTGGTCGGATCATGAAGGTGATGGATCCACATGTAGCCAGCTCGGTGGATTGCCGGACTTTCTCCTTCTTGACGGAAAAGTAGTATTGGAACAGGGAGAGCTCGGGAGGTACCCGGAGATGGCCCTCGCATAGGGTGACGTGGTTGCTGATCGCGAGCACGCTGTTGGGAGAAATGTTATGGGGCTGGAGCCCGTAGACCTTCAGGATCTCCAGGAAGAAATCCGAAGGCGGAAATGAGAAGCCCCGCTCCACCAGTGCTTTCGTCAGCACCATCTCGTTATCTTCCGGAGCTGGGGCTAGAGCGTTTGGAACTGACCTCCAGCTTCCGGGTTGCAGGAAGCCTTCCGCCTCGAGGTTCTTCAGCTCCATCTCGGTAGTGGTACAGGGCCACCATTTTCCCCTGGCTTCGGAGTCACGCTGGCGGGCCTTTGACTTTTTGACAACCTCCTCGGCTTTGTGCTCCGTCTGGTCCGCCCCGGAGGTTTTCTCCGGGTTAGCGGAAGTCCCTTCAATCTCCTTGCCGGAATCCTTTGAAGGATCCAGCCTGATCGGGGCGAAGGGTGGAGGGGCGGAAGCGAGTGGAATGGCCGGGATTGGTTCAGAGGTTGGAGGTGGAGTCGAAGAAGACATCTGAAGAAAAGACATAGGCGGAAACATTCCTTAGCCGGATCCAACGTCGTCAACATAACGATCATCACCACCAACTACGGCGCGAAGACAGAGCTCGAGAAACTTACTGCAATGGAGTTCGCGGTGGCCGGAGTCGCCGGCGGCGGGGTTTCGGCGCGGTGGCTCGCTGAAGTAAAGAACAGGATGAACACTGTGCGGCGATGAAGCAACTCCGGCGAAGTTCCGGCGGGATTCCGGCACGGCGGAGATGAAGCTCGAAGCGGCGCTTCGCAGAGAGGTGAGAAGGGGGGTGAATGGAGAATCGGGTCGTCGACGGTGGATATTTATAGGCTGACGGGACGAGATTCGTGCTCCGCATCCTATGGTCGGAACGCAAGCGTCGCACCGTTGGATGCGCGACACGTGTCGAAACCCTAAACAGTAAAAATGGCTAAGGATAAGTTACCGCTCAAATCACGCGAATATGGCGCCAGAATTGGCGGAACCGTTTGAGTCTGTTAAGACTCCGGGTAAAAGCGTGAAGATAAGCAATTCACATTCGCAGGCAGGGGAGTAACCCGGAGACATGTTTTAAAGCTGTCGATGGATGAAGTCCCGCAGAATGGGAAATCTTCCGACTTATGGTTGGAAAAAAGAAGATATGAAGTTGGAGTTCTTCAACTTTCTCCGCGTTACCATCAATGCCGGAGATCAAAAGGTTCAAGCATGGCGGAAGCTGCAGGAGAAACTCGGAGAACTCTGGGGGCTACTGTTGTGGGTATACTTCATGGGTGTACCATCGACAGTGCCTAGATCCGGCAAGCCCGGGTGGCCCATAGACGGTGATGGTGGCATGTGGCCCATCGGGCGGCCCAGTTGCTGTTGATCATGAAGGATGAAGTCCGGCCCAGGATCAGATAGCCGGATCCGCACCGACCTTTGGAGGAACCCGGATCCGTGGAGGCCCATAAGGAACCCGGATCCAGTACGACGTATAGGGAAGGCGGATCCTTGACGTACACGGCAAGATAATGTAACGTAGGCTAGGCAATCTGTAATCCGGCTAGGACTCTCCGTGTAAACCCTAGATCCGTGCGCCTTTATAAGCCGGATCCTGGGAGCCCTAGAGGCACAACCACAACCATTGTAACAACGCGCAAGCGCCCAGATAATTCCAGACAAGCAGCAGTAGGCCCTGTCATCGTGCAGGTGTTCCGAAGCTGGGTAACTCGCGTACCACCATCCCGTGTGCACTCCGCCCTATGGCCCCTACTTCTTCTCCCCTTCGTGAGGATCCCTCCACCGGGGTACCGTCGATTAGGCAACGACAGCGAGGCTGCACGGCGTGGCGGCGTCGGCGGCGTGGCGGCGTGTCGGTGGCGTCGGTGGCGTCGGCGGCGTCTCTGCGTGCGTCTATGCGGAATTGGGGGATTTGGGGGATTTGGGGGAAATTTGGCCCGCGCGCTAAGTGTAAACGAGGAGAATGTATTTTTTGTTTTCTTTTTTCTTTTGTTGTTTCCTTTTCTTTTGTTGTTTTCTTTTCTGTTTCTTTTTTCTTTTCTGTTTCTTTTTCTTTTCTGTTTCTTTTTCTTTTTCTTTTCTTTTTCTTTTCTATTTCTTATTTTCTATTTCTTATTTTCTTTTCTTTTCTTTTCTATTTCTTATTTTCTATTTATTTTTCTATTTCTTATTTTCTATTTCTTATTTGTTGTTTCTTTTTCTTTTCTATTTCTTATTTTCTATTTCTTTTTCTATTTCTTATTTTATATTTCTTTTTCTATTTCTTATTTGCTGTTTCTTTTTCTTTTCTTTTTCTTTTTCCTTTATGTTCATTTTCATTTCTATTTCTTATTTTTTTATTTCTTTTCTATTTCTTTTCTTTACTCCTGCCGTCCGCGCGGGAAAGTTTCCCGCCACGTACGACGTCGCGCGTGAAACTTTCCCGCCACGACGCCGCGCGTGGGAGAAAAAAGGCGGGAAAGAAAGGGCCGGAATAAATTTTTATTACGATTGAACTCGAATTAAAAGTACATAGCTTAACTGGAAATTAAGATACATGGCCAGATTCTACTGTTGGAGTCATTCAGTCATACTCGTGCCTAGCCCTGTAGTAGTCGCCACTGTAGTCATCGTAGTCGCCATCATCATCGTCGCTGGCATCGGGGTCGCGGTAGTCGAACCTCGACGGGTGAGCACGCATGGGCTGGGTCTGAGGGTAGCGCAGGCGGGGGCCACGGTAGGCCATGACGCCTTGTAGAGTCCGGCCGCGCCACCACAGCCGACGGCCAGTCTCGTTGAAGTTCGAAGGAGGCGGGCCGCCCTCCTCGTGCCTGGCAGGCGCTCTCTCACGCCGATTGATGAAGAAGCTTTCCCAAGTCGGGCTGTAGTCGGGATGCCACTGGGGATTCCTCCGCTGCTCTGGCGTGAGCTCGAAGTAGTAGTGGTTCGTGATGGCCATCTCGCGCGCCACACCTAGAGGGACTGGAGGGACCGGTACGCCTCCGACGCTTAGCAACCAGCCGGTCGGGACGCGGTAGCCCGGCGGGCAGGGGTAGTTTGAGGCGCAAAGCGCCTCCGCCTCCCGGGGGGTTAGAGATACGATGGAAGCCATGGGAGAGAATGATGAGGTTTGCAGATATGAGTCTAGATGTGATATGTAAATGGAGGCCAAGCCTACATATATATAGTGAAAAAATGGCAGGATGACGGAGGCGGGAACCGGTGGAAAGCGCGGGAAGAAAATAGGCGGGAAACCTTTAGTACCGGCTGGTGGGTGCAACCGGTACTAAAGGTGGTTTTTCTATCATGTAACAAAACTGTCGGTGGGATAAGGACGCGTGAGTAACCTTTAGTACCGGCTGGTGGGTGCAACCGGTACTAAAGGTGGTTTTCTGTCATGTAACAAAACTGTCGGTGGGATAAGGACGCGTGGGTAACCTTTAGTACCGGCTGGTGGGTGCAACCGGTACTAAAGCTGTCGGTAGGATAAGGACGCCCTGCTCGATGAGATAAAGCATGTAGCGCACGACGCCATGTCGGAGGAAGAAGAGAAAGTAGAAGCGGCGCCGTTCCTATAAAAGGAGCATCGATACGCCATGGCAAGCAGCTCAACAAGCCAACATGGATGGAGAGTTTCATCCCCATGGATGAAGGAAAGGTTTGGGAAATCTCCCGTGGCGGAACTTCTCGAAGATGCCCTTGGTACACACGCCCTATGGCATCTTCGGAAGTTCCGCCTCGGAAAAATTTCCCTGCAAGCTCGCGAAAGACTCCATCTCCTCTAACAATGTTGGGGAAAGGGTTGGGAAATCTCCCGTGGCGGAACTTCTCGAAGATGCCCTTGGTGCACACGCCCTATGGCATCTTCGGAAGTTCCGCCTCGGAAAATTTTCCCTGCAAGCTCGCGAAAGACTCCATCTCCTCTAACAATGTTGGGGAAAGGGTTGGGAAATTTACCGTGGCGGAACTTCTCGAATATGCCCTTGGTGCACATGCCCTATATATGGCATATTCGGAAGTTCCGCCTCGGAAAAATTTCCCTGCAAGCCCGTGAAAGCTACTTAACTAGTAAAACAAGCCAACCATCTCCATTGTTAATATCTTACATACAGTAACATCATTACACAAAAGTGATTTCCATATTGAGATACACAAGTTATGATCCCTATCTAGCTAGTCTTCTGAGTTTTCTTCGTCTGTTTCCCTTTCTTCTGACTGCGACGCAACCATGGACAATCTTCATTATTTAAGATGATGCTAGGGTCAATTTTCACCTTGAAGGGTGGAATTTCATCAAACTTATTATAATCTTCTGACATGTCTGTCTTGTTCTCTACTCCCACGATGTTTCTTTTTCCTGAAAGAACTATGTGCCGCTTTGGCTCATCGTATGATGTGTCCTCTTGCCTTTCTTTCCTTTTTTTCGGTTTGCTAGACATGTCCTTCACATAAAAAACCTGAGCCACTTCACTGGCTAGGACGAATGGTTCGGTGTCGTACCCTAGATTCTTGAGATCCACTGTAGTCATTCCGTACTGCGGGTCTACCTGTACCCCGTCTTTCAGGTTGAACCATTTGCACCGGAACAAAGGGACCTTGAAATTAGGTCCATATTCAAGTTCCCATATCTCCTCTATGTACCCATAATATGTGACCTTCTTCCCATTGTCAACTGCTGCATCAAAGCGGACACCACTGTTTTGGTTGGTGCTCTTTTTATCTTGGGCGAACGTGTAAAATGTGTTCCCATTAATCTCGTACCCTTGAAAAGTCGATATAGTCGAAGATGGTTGCTTGGCCAACAAGTATAGCTGCTCGTCATCAGTGGCATTCATGAGACGTGTTTGCAACCAACCGCCGAAAGTCTTCATGTGTTCTCCATCAATCCAATCTTCACGTTCCTCTGGGTATTTAGAGCGTAAGATATCCTTGTGTTCCTCTTTGTACGGAGCCACCAAGATGGAATTATGTAGAACTGTGTAGTGTGCTTGAGTGAAAGAATGTCCGTCCATACACGTTATTGCTTTCTTTCCTAGCGTGCCTTTTTCACGCAGTCTCCCCTCATAGCGCGATTCAGGAACACCGATCGTCTTAAGGTCAGGAATAAAGTCAACACAAAACTCAATTACCTCCTCTGTTCCATAGCCCTTGGAGATGCATCCTTCTGGCCTAGCACGGTTATGAACGTACTTCTTTAAGACTCCCATGAATCTCTCAAAGGGGAACATGTTGTGTAGAAATACAGGACCGAGAACGCCAATCTCTTCGACCAGGTGAACTAGGAGATGTGTCATAATATTGAAGAAGGATGGTGGGAACACCAACTCGAAGCTGACTAGACATTGGACCACATCCTTCTGTAAATTTTGTAGAGTAAGTGGATTGATCACCTTCTGAGAAATTGCATTGAGGAACGCACATAGCTTCACAATGGGTACTCGAACATTTTCCGGCAGAAGCCCCCTCAATGCAACCAGAAGTAATTGTGTCATAATCACGTGGCAGTCATGAGACTTTAGGTTTTGAAACTTTTTCTCAGACATGTTTATTATTCCCTTTATATTCGACGAGAAGCCAGACGGGACCTTGATGCTACTCAGGACTTCAAAAAAGATCTCCTTCTCTTCTTTGGTAAGAGCGTAGCTGGCAGCACCTTGATACTTCTCTGGATTCAGGTTGTTTCCTTCGTGGATACTTTGCTGGTCCTGCCGTGCATCCGGTGTATCTTTTGTCTTCCCATACACGCCCAAGAAGTTTAGCAGGTTCACGCAAAGATTTTTCGTCACGTGCATCACGTCGATTGCAGAGTGAACCTCTAAGAATTTTCAGTAGGGTAGCTCCCAAAATATCGACTTCTTCTTCCACATGGGTACATGTCCGTCAACATGCGGAACAAATTGTCCGCCGGGACCCTTTCCAAAGATCACTTTTAAATCCTTGACCATATCATATATAACTTCCCCAGTAGGGCGGGTAGGCTTCGTTCGGTTATCTGCCTCACCTCCGAAATGCTTTCCTCTCTTTCTTACGTGATGTTGTTTTGGAAGAAATCAACGATGCCCTAGGTACACATTCTTGTTTCCCAAATATATAGTGTCAGACTCACCTAAACAGTGTGTGCATGCATTGTATCCCTTGTTTGACTGCCCTGAAATGTTACTAAGAGCAGGCCAATCATTGATGGTTACAAACAACAACGCCCGTAGGTTAAATTCCTTTTGTTCGTGATCATCCCACACAGGTGCACCTTCGTCACGCCACAACTGTAAAAGTTCTTCAACCAATGGCCTCAGGTACACATCAATGTCGTTGCCGGGTTGCCTCGGGCCCTGGATGAGCACTGGCATCATAATGAACTTCCGCTTCATGCACAACCAAGGAGGAAGGTTATAGATACATAGAGTCACTGGCAAGGTGCTATGACTGGAGCTCTGCTCACCGAAAGGATTAAAGCCATATGTACTTGGACCAAATCTTAAGTTCCTTGCGTCATCTGAAAATGACTTGAACTCTCTGTCGATTTTTCTCCACTGCGACCCGTCAGCGGGGTGTATCATCATCAAATATTTCTTACGGTCCTCTTTGTGCCATCGCAACAACTTGGCATGCTCTTTGTTTTGGAACAAACGTTTCAACCGTGGTATTATAGGAGCATACCACATCACCTTCGTAGGAACCCTCTTCCTGGGGGTGGACTCGCCCTCAACATCGCTAGGGTCATCTCGCCTGATCTTATACCTCAATGCACTACATACCGGGCATGCATTCAAATTCGCGTACTCCCCGTGGTAGAGGATGCAGTCATTGATGCATGCATGTATCTTCTGCACCTCTAATCCTAGAGGGCAGACAACCTTCTTTGCTTCGTACGTACTAGAGGGCAATACGTTCTCCCCTGGAAGCATCTTCTTTATTATTTTCAGCAACTTTTCAAATCCCTTGTCAGAAGTACCATTCTCTGCTTTCCATTGCAGCAATTCCAGCGTGGTACCCAGGTTTTTCTGGCCATCTTCGCAATTTGGGTACAACAGTGTCTTGTGATCCTCTAACATTTTCTCCAACTTCAACCTCTCCTTTTCACTTCCGCAACTTATCTTCGCATCAAGAATGGCCCGACCCAAATCGTCATCGGGGTCATAAAAAATCGGCTCATCAAAAATGGGCTCTTCTTCAGCTTCGTCTTTCCCCATTCTACTATCACCGTCTTCAGTGAACATAGGATAGTGGTCACTATCCTCTTCTTCTTCGTTGTCTTCCAATATAACCCCTCTTTCTCCATTCTTGGTCCAACAATTATAGCTGGGCATGAAACCGTTCTGTAGCAGGTGGACGTGAATGGTCTTTGAGGTAGAGTTGATACGTCCAAAACGTATCTACTTTCCCGAACACTTTTGCTATTGTTTTGCCTCTAATTTGTGTATTTTGGATACAACTAACACGGACTAACGCTGTTTTCAGCAGAATTGCTCTGGTGTCTCGTTTTTGTGCAGAAATCCAACTTTCGGGAAAATCCTCGGAATTTCTTCAGATGGCCCTATTTTACCAAAATATTGACGGAGCCAGAAGGGCGAAGGAGGTGGAGGCCCGAGGGCCCCACACCACATGGCGGCGCGGCCCAGGGGGGGCCCGCGCGGCCATGTGGTGTGGCCCCCTCGGCCGGCCTCCGACGCCCCCCTTCGGACTACTTATTCGCCTCGACCTAAAAACGCACGGGGAGAAGTCGACATCGCCAGAAACCCTCCAGAGAGCCGCCACATCGCGAAACTCCGTCGCGGGAGCCAGAAGTCTCCGTTCTGGCACTCCGCCGGGACGGGGAATTGGAGGAGATCTTCACCGCCATCACCGCCAACGCCTCTCCATCGACCAGCCATGTTTCCCCCATCCATGTGTGAGTAATTCCCCCGCTGTAGGCTGAAGGGGATGGTAGGGATTGGATGAGATTGGTCATGTAATAGTCATAAGATTGTTAGGGCATAGTGCCTAGTATCCGTAGATGTCACTTTTATGATATTGTTGCAACTTGTTATGCTTAATGCTTGTCACTAGGGCCCGAGTGCCATGATCTCAGATCTGAACATGTTATTGTTTCATGAAGATATTCATTGTTTATGGTCTTACCTGCAAGTTGTATACACACGTCGCTGTCCGGAACCAATGGCCCCGAAGTGACAGAAATCGGGATAACCGGAGGGGATGGTAGTGATGTGAGGATCACATGTGTTCACGGAGTGTTAATGCTTTGCTCCGGTACTCTATTAAAAGGAGTACCTTAATATCCAGTAGTTTCCCTAGAGGCCCGGCTGCCACCGGCTGGTAGGACAAAAGATGTTGTGCAAGTTTCTCATTGCGAGCACGTACGACTAAATATGGAACACATGCCTATTGATTGATTAGTACTTGGATACCGTTTTATTATTATCTGCAAATGCCCCTGCTTTGATTGTTACATGAGTTTCTCTCATCCATGCAACGCCCGTTAAATCCGTCCCTGTGCCTACAGTATTTTAATCCTGCTGTTTACTATAATCACTACTGCTGTCTTTGTTACTCTGCTGCTGTTATTTCACTATTCCTGCTGCCATAAAACTGTTGCTACTGATAAACTCTTGCGAGCAAGTCTGTTTCCAGGTGCAGCTGAATTGACAACTCCGCTGTTAAGGCTTACAAGTATTCTTTGTCTCCCCTTGTGTCGAATCAATAAATTGGGTAATACTTCCCTCGAAGACTGTTGCGATCCCCTATACTTGTGGGTCATCAAGACTATTTTCTGGCGCCGTTGCCGGGGAGCATAGCTTTATTTGGAAGTTCACTTGGATTGATATTGTTCGCTGCAAATTCTCCATTATGGGTAAACCTCGCGATACTAAGATCGCCATATTACCATCCACTACAAGAAAAGGTACAACTCTGAGTACCTCTGCCGCTCTTGATTCACCATCTGTGATTGATAAACTTGTTTCACCGCCACATGCTTCGCGTGCTGGTACTTCTGCTGAATCTGAAAATTCTCATAATATTGATAATGTTTCTGCTGTGCTTGATGATAGTGGTTCATTGGGATCTTTTCTAGATGCTACAATTGCTAAGTCTAGACAAATTGAAAATACTGAAACTCCTAATGCTGCTACACCTGTTAATTCACCTGAGTCTGTTGAATATTCTAGTGATGATCTTGATGAGGATTATGTAGAGCTTAATGATGATTTTATTGAAAAATGCAATGCTACTACTGATGCAAGAAAAATTAAAAAGTTGCTTGCAGAACATGCTGTTAGATATAAACTGTCTCCTGATCCTAAATTTGCCACATCTCCTATAAGCATTAGGGATAAAGATTATGATTTTTCTCTTGATCTATCTCATATAGCTATTGTTGAGAAAACACCCTTTTGTGGTACTGAAAAAGAAAGTGCTGTTGAACACATGACTGAGTTATCTACTCTTAGTGGCTTGTTTTCTGATGATATTAAGATGCGTACTTACTTTGTCGCTAAAATTTTTCCTTTCTCATTAAAGGATGATGCTAAAACTTGGTATAATAATTTGTCTCCTGGTTCTATTAAAAGTCCAAAAGAATTGCTTGATGTTTTCTTCCGTAAATACTTTCCTGCTAGTGCTCAACATGCTGCTTTGCAGAGAATTTATAATTTTGACCAGGAAGATGGAGAGAAATTGCCTGAGGCTTGGGCTAGATTTTGTTCTCTTATTAGAGCTCAGCCTGACCATGATTTGGAAAAGAATGATTTACTTGATATATTTTATAGTGGACTAACCATTGAGTCTAGGGCATACCTGGATAGTTGTGCTGGTTGTGTTTTCAGGAAAAGAACTCAGGAAGATATTTGAAGAATTATTGGCTAAAATAGGCCGGAATCATGATGATTGGTCTACACCTGAACCAACCCCGACACCGGTAGTGAAGAAGAGGGGTATGATTAAATTGAATGATGAAGATATGAGGGAAGCCAAGAAGTCTCTTAAGGAGAAGGGTATTAAACCTGAAGATGTGAAGAATTTACCTCCTATAGAAGATATATGTGAGACAATTCCCCCTTCATCCATGATTGAGGTACACTCGCTTCAACACTTTACTAGGGAAGATATTCCGTATTCAAAATCTCCTGCTCAATGCTTAGATGAATTTGATAATTATATTGTTAAGCAAGAAAATTTTAATATGAGAGTAGAGAATCATTTAATGGAAAATTCCCGAGCTATTAGTGAATTGCATGGTATTGTGGAGAGAACCTCCAATGATGTTAAGATACTTGTTAAACATTTTCAAATGGTTCAAACTCAAATTGATCAACTTACTAAAGTGCAAAATGACTTGTTGGGAAATAATTCTAAAGAAAAACATGCTTGTGAAGTAACAACTAGAGGTGGTGTTTCTACCCAGGATCCTCTATATCCTGAAGGGCATCCCAAAAGAATTGAACAAGATTCTCAACTAATTAAAACTAGTGCTCCATCTAAGAAAAAGAAAAAGAAACATAAGAATGTTGTAGAATCCTCTGAACCTGTTAATGATCCTAATAGTATTTCTATTTCTGATGCTGAAACTGAAAGTGGTAATGAACATGAGGAAGATAATGATAAGAATGATACTCCTGATAAAGAAGAAATTGAAAAAGAACCTGAAAAGCATGCTAAAAATAAAAAGTATACTAAAGTAGATTTTATTACAAAGAAACATGGTAATGAAAGAGAACCTTGGGTTCAAAAGCAAATGCCTTTTCCTGCTAAGAAACTAAAATCAAAGGAGGAGGAACATTATAATAAATTTTGTGATTGGATGAAACCTTTATTTCTGCAAATCCCTTTGACTGATGCTATTAAATTGCCTCCTTATTCAAAGTATATGAAAGATATTGTTACTAACAAAAGGAAAGTCCCCAATGAGGAAATTTCTACTATGCTCGCTAATTACTCCTTCAATGGTAAGATTCCAAAGAAGCTGGGCGACCTGTATACCGAGCTATTCCTTGTTCCATCAAGAATAATTATGTTAGAACTGCTCTATGTGATTTGGGAGCAGGTGTGAGTGTGATGCCTTTTTCTCTTTATAAGAGACTTGATTTAGATAAATTGATACCAACTGATATATCTTTGCAAATGGCTGATAAATCTACTGCTATTCCTGTTGGTTTATGTGAAAATGTTCCTGTTCAAGTTACTCAGCATTGCTTAATATTAACTGATTTTGTTGTGTTGGAAATGCCTGAAGATGATAATATGTCCATTATTCTTGGAAGACCCTTTCTTAATACTGCAGGGGCTGTTATTGATTGCAATAAAGGCATGGTTACTTTTAATGTTGATAATAAGGAACACACTGTCTATTTTCCCAAGAGGATTGATAAAGTATGTGGAGTCAATACAATTTTTAATGTGAAAACTATCAAAGTGGGATCCATTGATTGTCCTGTATATGAGCCTAAAGAAGAATATCAAACTCTTGTGATTGGATCCATATCAATTCAATATAAGGTAACATGATTGATTTGAGGTTTATTTCTTCTTATGTCATATAAAATTTATTTGGTAGCAAGACTTGATCAACCTTGTTAACAAGTATATTTTATTGCATAGGAGAGCTAAACAACACTTCTTTCTTTCTTTCTCCCTCCACTTATTTTATTTGCTGTAGCACTTTTGTTTTGCAATATGCTTAGGTCATTTAAGATTTTAGAAATCATTTTCCTGTGCAGTAATCATTAATTTAATACCCAGAAATGTGCATTTTTCAAAGTT
Source organism: Lolium perenne (assembly GCF_019359855.2). Classification (NCBI taxonomy): domain Eukaryota; kingdom Viridiplantae; phylum Streptophyta; class Magnoliopsida; order Poales; family Poaceae; genus Lolium; species Lolium perenne. Next base: position 68,958,421 of record NC_067248.2, on the reverse strand, counting down.
CTCTAAAAATTACAAAAATTATACCGTTGGTCCTATTTTTCGACGAGGCACCTGGGAGCACCAGAGGATGACCTGTGGGGCACCAGGGGGTGCCACACCATAGGGCGGCGCGGCCAGCAAGGGGGACGCGCCACCATGTGGTGTGGGCCACCCCTTGCCCCACTACACCATCTCTTCCTCCCAGCACCTTCTCTCTCCCGAAAAAACTCGTACCAAGTTTCTCTCACTCGTGTTTCTGCTCAAGAACTCGCGATTTTTCGATCTCCTTGCTCAGCCCAGATTTCTGTCTGAAATTTGGCACATTTACTCCTTGGTATGTGACTCCTTTGATTGTCCAATTAGAATTTCATTTGGTTGAGTATATCTTGAATATTTTGCTGCTGTAGATAACATGTTTAGTGAGCTTGCATGCTTGTTCTAAGTGGTAGAAATTAGTTTTGATGCATGTTTAGTACTCTAGCAAGTTCCTATAGTAGTTCCCTTCAATTACATACCTTGAAATCAAATTTTATAATGATTGTTGAAAATTTCAGAAGGGGAAGATGAAGAAATTCAAGTTTGGAGAGTTGTTCAAGAAAGCAACAACCAGCACCGGTAGGCCCTCAAGGGCGTCCACTCAAATTAGGCGATCCTACAATGAGGATGTCATCGCGCCTAGCTTCGCGCCCGAGGAGGACCAAGGGGCCCCTAATGCTTCATCCTTCCCTTGTTATGAGTTTCTAACCAATGCAGGGTTATTGGATGACTTCTTCACCCTCGTCAACAGGGCAGGCCTAGCCACCTACGTGGGAGACGAGAGGGGACAATATTACAGGCTCACCAAGATTTTCGTTGAGAGCTTCAAGTTCCACAACACGGAATATGAGCCGACAGTCGCATTCAAGATTTATGATATTCCTGTTACCATGAAATTGGAGGAATTTTGTTTTGCATTGGGTATTGCCCCTGTAGGTACAGCAAGAAGGATTGATGACAACCCCCGGGACTTGTTGGAGCTATACCGAGGGATCACCGGGGATGATTGCCGCACCATCCAGCGAGGGAAGATAAGAAACATTCAACTCCCCGCTATTAAGTATTTCGCATATTACATTGGTACTAGCATTTTGGGTAGAGAAAATACTAGTAACATTTCTAGCTACCATCTTGCTTTCTTGAATGTTGCACTTACTGGAGAGACACCTTATCATCTTGGTTCTCTTATTGCTCGCCGCCTGTCTAGCAGGGGGCCTATTTTTGGAGGAACTATTGCATCACGCATTCTAACACATCTAGATATTCCTCTTGATTCTAATGATGTACCATTAACCCCTAGGAAGCTAGATATTGCTGCTATGAAGAGCCATCATTTTGTTACTACTAACTCCACCATAGATAATATTGTCTATAAAATGTTGTTTGCTGACGGGAACGAGAAAGAAATCCCTCTTCCCCAGCAGGGTTTGTTTAATATTGACAGGCAATCATGGTCGCTAACAAAGGAGGTGGTGGAAGAGCATATGAAGATACAAGAATTCCACCAGCAACATGACTCCGAGAACGCCGAGCCCTCCTACGACTACACCGTCACGTACCCCGACGTTTCCTCCAGCACATACATGGAACCGGGTCGTTCTTCGTCATACTACGAAGACACCACTTCATGGGGACCGTGGGAATGAACTCCACTTAGGCCAAAAGCCTAAGCTTGGGGGGAGGTATACCGGCATCACTCATTCTTTGCATATTATGGTTGCTGGATACTTGTACATACTTGCTTAGTCTCTTAGAGTGATTTTCTAATGAGAGGGAGATGATATTTGGGGAAGTGCTGTCCAAAAACAGATTCTGGGCTGTTACCAAAAAAATTCGTACGCACAGCCAGAACGTTATTTTGAGTTGCCAATTTTTGAGCATGTTCCCCAGGTTGTTATCTAACTTTCATTAGTTGAACACTTTTTGGTCTGAGCAATGGAAGATTTTTGTTAAATTCGATTTCTGTACTGCTGTCAGGATTTGGCAGATTTCTGTCATCCTGCTTTTCTGTGTTTCTGTTAGTTTGCATTCTTTTGTTTTCACTTTGTTTCTTTCCTAAAACACAAAAAGACCAAAAATATTTCTGTTGTTTCTCTTCACCATTCATTTATTTGGTACCTTACTCTTAGTTTGCTTTATTTGCTATCGTTAGTTTGCTATGAGAAAACCCAAAAAGATTTTGCTTTGTTTGCTTGTTTTCTTTCGTTCTTATTTCTAATTCGAAAACACCAAAAATATTTGCTGTTCTTCTTTGGTTTGTAAAGTTCATCATGAGTTCAATGGTCTTCGGTGGCTGGAGCGTGGTTTTCATTTTATATTATCCAAGCTACACAAGTGAAAAGGCAATAATGACGATCTACAACAATCTGATTGTGGTGAGAGGCTGGTATGAACTCTATTTGCTTTCATTTTTGTACATATACTCATCCATATGAGCATGCTTAGTTGGTTCATGTGAGGTATATGTTATTTGAGAAAGTCTAGTAGCTCATGATCTCTCATGTTTGGTTCCGATTTATTAATATGAGTAGCATGTCATGGATGTTTGCTTGCATTGTTTTATTCATAAGTAAGTATGGCATTGTGGTATCCTCCTCTGAATAACTCATTTATATCGACTTGGCACATGCTCACGCATGCATATGACTGAACAAAAAGTCAATTAAGCCTCGATGATTTATAATTGCTTCAGAGTTCTTGTATCACTTTTATGCCTCCGTTAATTTATTTTGCCGCAAGCATGATTATGACAGTTACTGCTCTCTTGATTTGTCGCTCCCTAGTCTTTTGCTAGCCTTCACTTGTACTGAGCGGTGACGCCGCTCGTGCTTCCAAACACCTGAAAACCAAGTTGTTCCAAAAGTGTCCACCATAAATACCTATGCATGGCATTTCAAACCATTCCAAGTAAATTCTCATGCGCTACCTTTAAAACCTTCAAAATGCTTCTCAATTTGTGTTAATGTTTCATAGCTCATGAGGAAGTACGTGGTGTTTAGCTTTCGACCTTGTCATTTACTCTTGACGGACTCTCATATGGACTAGTGGCACATCCGCTTATCCAATAATTTTGCAAAAAGAGCTGGCAATGGGATTCCCAGTCCCGAATTAATTAACTTAAATAGACACTCCTCCATGGTTTGTGATTGTTGGACGGCACCCGAAGGATTCGGTTAGCCATGGTTTGTGAAAGAAAGGTTGGAAGGAGTGCCAACCAAAAATAAATAAATGGGAGCCGCTCTTGTGAGTCCGGTTGATGAGGGAGTTAGTGTACCCATTACCATTCGTTGACAACAACAAACACCTCTCAAAATAATTTTACTCCTGCTTTACAAATAAAAAGCTCTAGCGCATGTTAATCCCTGCTTCCCTCTGCGAAGGGTCAATCTTTTACTTTTATGTTGTGTCTCCATTCTTTCTTCGAGCACTATCTTGAGAGCACAACTGTCATTCTTAGTATAATATGCTTGTCTCAAAATATGATTGATTGTGGTATAACTTTGATGCTTTTATCTTTGACAATCACTACTTCTAGTCTTTCTATGAACTCAAGAGGTGCCTCGGCATTTATGTTTTGCTGATCAAATACAGGCAAGCGAGATACCACTTTATCATATTCTCTTATGAACATTGCAATCTTGCTTATATACATGATTCATGGTGCTTATTATTAATTGTTGGTACTTCTCCATGATTGACATAGCTGTTGGATGATCTTATTTGCATGTATCTCATTATGAACTGCTTAAGTATTAGCCATAGCATGAGAATATATACATCACATGAGCAAATGTGTTCGTGAAAGTTCTTTTATCGCTCAGTTGTTAACTGAATTGCTTGAGGACAAGCAATAAGCTAAGCTTGGGGGGAGTTGATACGTCCAAAACGTATCTACTTTCCCGAACACTTTTGCTATTGTTTTGCCTCTAATTTGTGTATTTTGGATACAACTAACACGGACTAACGCTGTTTTCAGCAGAATTGCTCTGGTGTCTCGTTTTTGTGCAGAAATCCAACTTTCGGGAAAATCCTCGGAATTTCTTCAGATGGCCCTATTTTACCAAAATATTGACGGAGCCAGAAGGGCGAAGGAGGTGGAGGCCCGAGGGCCCCACACCACATGGCGGCGCGGCCCTGGGGGGCCCGCGCGGCCATGTGGTGTGGCCCCTCGGCCGGCCTCCGACGCCCCCCTTCGGACTACTTATTCGCCTCGACCTCAAAACGCACGGGTAGAAGTCGACATCGCCAGAAACCCTCCAGAGAGCCGCCACATCGAGAAACTCCGTCGCGGGAGCCAGAAGTCTCCGTTCTGGCACTCCGCCGGACGGGGAATTGGAGGAGATCTTCACCGCCATCACCGCCAACGCCTCTCCATCGACCAGCCATGTTTCCCCATCCATGTGTGAGTAATTCCCCCGCTGTAGGCTGAAGGGGATGGTAGGGATTGGATGAGATTGGTCATGTAATAGTCATAAGATTGTTAGGGCATAGTGCCTAGTATCCGTAGATGTCACTTTTATGATATTGTTGCAACTTGTTATGCTTAATGCTTGTCACTAGGGCCCGAGTGCCATGATCTCAGATCTGAACATGTTATTGTTTCATGAAGATATTCATTGTTTATGGTCTTACCTGCAAGTTGTATACACACGTCGCTGTCCGGAACCAATGGCCCCGAAGTGACAGAAATCGGGATAACCGGAGGGGATGGTAGTGATGTGAGGATCACATGTGTTCACGGAGTGTTAATGCTTTGCTCCGGTACTCTATTAAAAGGAGTACCTTAATATCCAGTAGTTTCCCTAGAGGCCCGGCTGCCACCGGCTGGTAGGACAAAAGATGTTGTGCAAGTTTCTCATTGCGAGCACGTACGACTAAATATGGAACACATGCCTATTGATTGATTAGTACTTGGATACCGTTTTATTATTATCTGCAAATGCCCCTGCTTTGATTGTTACATGAGTTTCTCTCATCCATGCAACGCCCGTTAAATCCGTCCCTGTGCCTACAGTATTTTAATCCTGCTGTTTACTATAATCACTACTGCTGTCTTTGTTACTCTGCTGCTGTTATTTCACTATTCCTACTGCCATAAAACTGTTGCTACTGATAAACTCTTGCGAGCAAGTCTGTTTCCAGGTGCAGCTGAATTGACAACTCCGCTGTTAAGGCTTACAAGTATTCTTTGTCTCCCCTTGTGTCGAATCAATAAATTGGGTAATACTTCCCTCGAAGACTGTTGCGATCCCCTATACTTGTGGGTCATCAAGAGTAATCCGTCATATTCTTATAGGAACTACATGGACAATAGATGAAACCATTCGACTGCCTGTTTGCCTCAGCCACGTTGAGAAAATAATGCATGCCATTAATGAAGTCGGGATGGCACCGGTCACCGTACATCCATTGTCGACTCATCTGCATTTTATATGTCTATCAAATATCATTAATTACACAACATCGTGGATATATGAGTGACCAACTTAATTAATATTCAAGTTCATCACATAAAACTAAGTTTTTTTATAAAAAAGAAGAGGCTCACCGAGGTTGTACGGTGCCGGCTAGGGGACGACGCTGGCGATCGACGGCGGTGAGGACGGGGATGATACTAATTAAAACCTACAGAATATACCATAATTTCAGCTCAAATTGATTATAAAAAAGTAAAATCCCTAACTTAGGCATTTCATCGAACACCTTGCCAGCACTAGAAAAATAGTACGAGTTAAAACTACCAAAGAAATGTGCTAAATTAGGAACTCCGGAAGAAAGGATGATATTGCTAACCCTTGGATAAATGTATGCCCTTAATTTTGTTAAAATGGTGGAGAAAAAATAGAGATTTGTTGGAGTGTGAGAGGTGCAAAAAAAAATTTTGTGAGAGGAAGAAGAGAAAAATGAGATGAAGAGAAGAGCCAGGGGACGGGCTCGACTTGATGATATAGGGGGCACCCTTTGGTACCGGTTCGTGTTACAAACCGGTACCAAAGGTCCTGTCGGGCCCCACCACGCGTCCGACTTTTGGCCGGAGACCTTTCGTACCGGTTCCTAACACGAACCGGTACGAAAGCCCCTCACGAACCGGTGCCAGAGCTCCTCGCCCGCCTGAGCCCCCCAACCGGTGCAGATTACCCCATTGTCACCGGTTCGTAAGGGAACCGGTACCAATGGCTTAGATGGATGCCCCATTTTCCACTAGTGACACAACTGGAGTGTGAGATTCGTCAAGCATTGAGTGCGTGCGATGAAACGCATCATGTCATCAGTTACCACCTTGTAGTGAGAAAATTACAAAAAAACACCACATTACAACATTACAGGTAAAGGTTTTAAAAAGCCACCACATCACATTAGGGTTTCAAAAAACCATCACTCTATAGGTAACACACGTAACAAAAAACACTATTTTGTATCTAACACCCCTTTAATTACAAAACTGACGTGTGGGCCCCACTGTAAGGCTGACATAAAATTAGTTACATATTTTGGATTTCTATGTAAAACGTAAAGTTGACCATTGGAAGATTGGAAGAGCGACAGGCTCCGTGCGTGTCCGCACGTGCCGAAAGCAGCGGCGGCGCAGCACCGCCCATAGCCGGGCCAGAGATCTCCCGCGCGGGGACACTGGGAGTTTCACTACAAGAAAAGTTCTGATAGACAACCTCCCAAAATCGTCCACTAAGGGGTATTTTTCGTCGCCTATGGGCCTAACCGACGATATGGGTTCTGTTGTCCAAACCGCGTCAGGCAAAGTCCTACGACGTTTTTTTCGGTCTGTCGCGTTTGGGCGCCCTTCCGCCACGGAAAATCGGACCGTTGCGCAAGTGTTTTCGGGAGCCCGTTGACTGCTGACGTCATGCAAACTGACACGTGGCAGACGGCGTTAACCGGCTGAAACCCCGTGGTAGATGGTAGGCCCACACGAGGCCTGCCACGTCTTAAGCGGGCCGGCCCATTAAGTTTGCGGGCCGGGCCAGCTGACTTAATTTGACCGGTCAACTATATAGCTGGGCTGGTCGATTAGTTACGTGGGCCGGGCCTAACCTCTAAGGTTGACTGGTCAAAATTTAAACGGGCCGGCCCACTAAGCATGCGGACCGGGCCGAATGCACTCGTTTGACCGGTCAACAGGCAAAAGGGTCGGCCCACTTTCCTGTTATCTGGCCGGCCCATTTAACAAGTGGGGTCCACCTTAAAGCAACTGGGCCGGCCCAAGAAGTTAGTGGGCCGGCCTAATTAGCACGTGGGACCCACTTTCCTGTTAAAGGGCCGCCCATTAAGTGTGTGGGGTCCACCATATAGCAAGTGGGCCGGCCCAACAAGATAGTGGGCCGGGCCAAAAAACAGGTGGGTCCCACTTTCCTGTTAAAGGGCTGGCCCATTTAGTATGTGGGGTCCACCATATAGCAAGTGGGCTGGCCCAACAAGATAATGGGCCGGGCCAAAACACATGTGGGTCCCACATTCCTGTTAATGGACCGGCCCATTTAGTATGTGGGGTCCACCATATAGCATGTGGGCTGGCCCAACAAGATAGTGGGCCGGGCCAAAACACAGGTGGGTCCCACATTCCTGTTAATGGGCCGGCCCATTTAGTATGTGGGGTCCACCATATAGCAAGTGGGCAGGCCCAACAAGATAGTGGGCCGGCCCAATAATAAATGTGGGGTCCCCTATCGTGTAACCGGGCCGGCCCAGTTAGCAAGTGGGGTCCACCATAAAAGCAGTTGGGCTGGCCCAACAAGTTAGTGGGCCGGCCCAATAATCTTGTGGGGCCCGCTTTTCTGTTACAGGGCCGGCCCAGATGTGGGTGGGGTCCACATCAAAGAAAGTGGTCCGGCCCAATTAGACGGTGGGGTCCACCAGAAATCAAGTGGGCTGGCCCACTCGTTTAGTTGCTGTTTATATGCCGGCATAATAGGCGCTTTAGGATTTTGCGGGCCGACACTTATGTGATTTCGCTTAATTGGGCCGTTTAAGGGATGGGAATTTGTGATTTAGATACTGAGAATATTTACGCAGCACATGATTTCTGTCGGATAGCCTCACTTACCACAAGCACCATAGAAAAAATGCGCGAAGAACTATAAAAACTAACTAAATATTACATCAGCTGCAAGGCTTTGAAAAAATATTACAGAACCCAGAGAAATTGAATGGTAATTAAACCTAGCAATACAATGAAGCCATTCGGCAATCTTTTAAGTTGTCCATGCACCACCTATATCTGAAACAAAGACCTTACAAGTTAAGACAGCAACAATGGAAAGGCAAAGACACTACAATATTGTTTGCCAAAGAATTTGGAACTCATCATTTCGTCGTTATAAGAAGATCATTGTAATGCGCACAATAAGCAAACAAAGAGTGCATGCCGCATACCAACAGCCAATATAACAGAGCACGTTAAAATGAAACAGCGGACTTACTACTGTCAAGTCCCATGGAAACCAACATGTTCAGGGAATAACATTTGGCTATAAATTTTATAACAACAACTGAGCAAGATGAAGTTAAGATTGCTACATCTACAGAGCAGGGAATGTAAACCAAAAATAGAAGTTACGATGGCAAAAGCTAAAGAGGAGGGAATGTGAACCAACATGTGCCAAGTGCAATTACTTCAAATTGGCCGTGAACTAAATAATACTCCTGAACTTATAGTGAAGGGGATGCAAATCAAGATGTTTCGGGATATAAACTTGTAATGAGCATCACATAGAGGATAGTTAATGCTGGAGCTTAGGATGGACCAGATACAGAATATAGTGGGATCACCTGTGAACTTGTATAAGAGGGAATGCAAACCAATATGTTCAGCATTCCATATGTGAGCGTCATGCCAAATCAGAGAAACAAGTCAATAATGCAGCTTTTGAAGAACAAGATGGCACACAAAATTATTATCTAGTAGTATGACAAGTTTATTTGTACTACAGGCTAGATAGCAGAGTGATAGCATGCCAAACTAAATACTTACGGTCATAGCTAGATAGCAGAGTGATAGCAGCTTTTGAAGAACAATATTGGCATGAACAAAATAGTAGCAGCCTATAATTTTTGTAACAACGACTGAGCAAGATAGAAGTTATGATGGCTACAGAGCAGGGAATGCAAACCAAAATGTTCAATCGCTTAAAGTTAGCAATGAACTAGAAAATAGCAAGGTGTTACGGTCATAGCTAGGAATGAACTAAAAGAGCTTCAGACAAACAAGCATCTGAACCAAGAACATGGCGCTAAAACAAGGGACTTACATTAGGAGAAGCACTTTGTGGGAGTCACAGCAGATCTTCCTGGGGTTGATAGATCCGGTGATGAAGTACACTACATGTGCTACTTGGGGTTGGAGAGACGGCCATTACACTTCATGGTTACTCATCTCATCTGCAAAGACGTAACGGCACGTCGTTAGCACAAACAGGTTCCCCCAAGATTAAACAAGAACTTGCAGGCAAGCAATAGAAAAGCGACAGTAGAAGAGTTTAGATCATGCAAGGCGCCGGTGAAGCAGATCCGGTTCATGCACAGCGGTGTCGGTGAGCAAGATCCGATGCGGTGGACGACGGATCCGGCGAAGCGGCTCCGGCGGGGTGGACGATACCGCAGCTGAAGCGACTGCGGTAGACTGCTGGATGAGCACATAGTTTCGAGGTTCGGCGGGGATGATCCGGTCCGGTTGATGACGGCGTCGATGAAGCGGCTCCGGCAGGCAGACGGATGTCGAGGATCGCGAGGGATCGGGTAGGCCAGGGAAGTCCGGCGGGGATGTTCCGGTGCGGTGGTCGTGGAGGTGGTAGAGAGAGGGACTTGAGAAGTTCCGGTGGGTGATCTCAGAGGAGAGACTGAAGGAAATGTATTTTTTTTGGGAGGGTTTCCGGGCTAGGGAGGTGGTGATCGAAAAAATGATGGGCAAACCCCTCACCAACCGACTTTGCTGTCATCTCCACAGGGGTAGAATGGGAATTTGGAAGCGTGTGAAATATTTGTATTTTGTGGGCGGGAAGTTTTGCCGCTATGAGATTTTGAATTTGGCTACTGTCCAAGTATAATGATAAAAAATTGTGACACCGTACTAGTACCTCTGTTCATGGCCAAGTGCAAAATCAAATCATCATCACGTTGAATATAGGTCACTACCATGATCATGATCTATCTTCTTAATCCCATTCAAAAATGCGTTTGAAATATTTCAGGATTGGTGGGAGATTTTGCCGCCCGACAGAGATTAAATTAAACCACACGTTCGACAATTCAAACTTGAGACCTTGGCTATGATACCATTTAAGTTCGAACTGATTCAAAAAAGGCTAGGCAATTAATTTATATAACATCCACAGGAACAACTACCAAGTTGATCCCAACCGCAGATAAATGCATCCACCAACAAAAGTCTGAACGGTGCCTTAATCTAAGGAAACATTTCACAAGACCAATGTACTCACTATGTTAGTGTTCATCTCCAATTATCTATGGCATTTTCTTAGTCTTTGGGAGATTATAACGAACTTGATTGGCCTCGTGCAGTAGGGCATCACATGCTTCTAATCTCGATCTCAACATGTCAACTTTTGTTCTTAGCATAGCTGTTGCAACTCGTTCTACTTGGAGTTGTTCCTCCAAAACTTGAGCAGAGAAAGACTTGGACTTGGGCTTCAAAACCCAGCATTTCGCAGGAAAGAGTTTTTGGTGATATCTTTATCTTTCCCGGGTTTTGCTATCTCAAATTTCATATTAGCCAGACAAGTTTTGAGTTGTGTAAAAAGAAAAGTTATTACAGAGAAAAATGTAGACGGTAGATTTAATGTGTACGAACTACTTTTAATCATACAAGTTGACATGCCTGACTATAATAAGGACCATCTATCTTGCTAGCAGGCATAATTATTAATGGGCTACCATGTACGGGAACCGTATCCTCTAACGTGAAGGAGCTAAGTCAGGAAAAATAAAGAAGCAAAGTCAGGCTTCTGTAGCATAAGTACAAGGTTATGCACTGTCTTTAACTAATAAAGGTGATTACTGTAGATGTTTAAAAACTAAACTAAATTTTATTACACCATAATTTTCTCTGCATGTAATTACTTCAAATGCAAGACACAAGTTTGTATTGTGCAAATTAATTTAAATTATTTGGATTTTAGACATATGGTTTGGGGGAAGGAAAGTTAGAGTACTGTAGCTTCTCTAACTTTTCACCTTAAAGTTAGAGGATCCCGTTCCCCATGTACGTAGTCCTTCCAAGAAACAGCCGTTATTGCATTACGAGCAGAAAAACGTTCACACGTGCGCTCAGATTCAAATTTTTAGCATGCAGTCGATTTATGGTTTAATTGAAGTACACATCAGGATATTATTTCACACAAAATACAGCAGCCACATGGAACATATCTAATTTTAGTACAACAACAAAATTTGCAATTATTACAGACCACGAAATTTTGAACGAAATTTTGAGCAGTAATTAGTTACAGCATTGGCATCAGCAGTCCACTTGACTGAACAACAGAATCAAAGTTTATTTAGACACCTTCAATTCCCAGACACATCACAACTGGCTTACCATGACAAGTGCATAGGAGATTCTTTAGAACATTTTCTGTCAAAGTTTGCCTATTTTTCAATTCATGTATCTCTTGGCGTGTCTTGGCAATTAATTCATCAGCATCTTTGTTTTCCCGCCCAAATATATCAACTGCCTCTTGGAGTGCATCCCCCAAATCTCTTTGTGCCGGATTAAGTTGACCAATAGATACCATGGGCCTATGCGAGCAATATGCACTCTCACTACTGCTTTGTGAAACATCAATACTTGAGGCATTGGCCCTTGCTTCTGGCATTGTAGCTTTATTTGAAGCCTGAAATTTAGATAAAACAAGTTACAACATCATATGATGCAATAAAAGACCTCCAATTTCAAGAACATCATTGAGCTGATATAACACAACAAGCAATCCAAAATAGAGCCTCGTACATCTATTTCTTCTGGAATGGTTGGTGTACTGGACTCAGTGGACCAATGAGAGCACGTGCCATTGTCACTGTTGCTCTGTGAAATGACCGCAACACTTGATAAATGGGTTGTCCCTACTGACATTACAGTTTTGTTTGCAGGCTGAAACTAAGACAAAACAAGTTAAAATGCAATACAATACAAGGCAAACAAACAGCATTGTTGACATAATTTTGAAAGAACCATGTGCAGATACAACAAAGAAACCAGTTAAGCCACATGCCTCTTAGAACAAACCAAACTAGATCATGGCGATGATGTATACAATGAACCAAGCAACTAGACATCATGTGCCCAATAACGAAGCAGTCAGCACGAGAAGAAATCTAGCAAATAGCCAAATACAGTCAAAAGATGTGCATGTTGGATTTGATACAATTAGGAAAATAATGTATGATTGATTTAAGCATGACTCAGATAGTGCCTTCGACATCGCAGAAGGTCAATGCAACAATTAATTGTATGGCTTGTATGAAGTGCCATAACATTTAAATTAAGCATAACGAGGCATTCTTAATCTGAGAACTGAGTGCTAGCTCAGTGGCAAGGCTTGCGAGTGCGCAGCCAGCCCACCCGGGTTCGAGTCCCAATGGGACCGAATTAAACGGGGTGTTATCTAGCGCGTATAAATTCGCTGCTAGAGAGGTCTCATCATCTATCTCACAACGTATAGACAAGGGAGGGAATCTTCCTACGTTGGTCAACGTTTAGGCAATGCTTAATCTTGAATTCATGATCAAACTCAAACAAAAAAGGGCATATAACAAGTAGCACCATGTGCATCATGTATAATAGATTACTAGAAACTGAATGAAGCAATTGAACATGGAGCGTATTATATAAACAGCCAGATCATTTGAATATGGATATACCACATCATGTCAATGGGACTCAGAAAAAAAAGCTAGACATTTAAACAAGTAATATAACTATTTTTCACCATGTTTCAAGTAGAATATGAAGCTAGGTTAGGAATAAAACAATCATGTTTCAAGTAGAATAGGAAGCTAGGTTAGGAATAAAGCAATAAAAAAACACGAAGTGCATCATTTCAGCTAGGATCATTTCTATCAAACTTCATGCACTAGCCATGGAACAACAGGCAAACTCAATGAAGCAACAGGCAAAAAATTAACATAATAGAATTTCAGGACTTGTATTAACATAGCCAAATCATGTAACTTATACCCAGGCATGCCGGATGCCAGATGGGTCAAAGGCAGTGTGCAATGTTCCATATGGTCATTGTTTATATTTTATTAGATTCCATTAGGCAACTTAGGTAGTGAAACATACAGAAAATGATGCAATTGAACTATGCACAGGAGGTAAATTAACATTCCAAAAAAAACAGGGAACTTACGTGAGCTTTTTTTTTAGTCACACGGACCTCATCGGGTACTTGGACAGAAGAACCTGGTGCCTCACTGTTTCTCCTCTGCATGAAGGAGAGGCCAATTGTAAACAGAAACAGGTCCAAGATATAGAAGTTTGCATTAAGCAATATACAAAAAACAACAGGTACTTACATGATTATAGGCGAGCTTTACTCTACGTTTATGAGTGTAAGATGTGCCTGCTGCACGTGTAATAACAACAAACAGTTACGAGTCACGGCTTTGCTATAATTAAATTGACACCAAATAGTAGTAGAAGCATTATGACGTGCATAAACATGTAATACAGGATCGCAGAAAGATATCAAACATGATGTAACTAGAGCAGTAGCCTACGGCCAAATAGTGAGAAATTGTAATCGTGTCAATTGTGGACTTGTATAGCCTACCCCAACTTGTTTGGGAATCAAGGCTTTGTTGTTGTTGTTGTTGTTGTTGTTGTTGTTGTTGTTGTTGTTGTCAATCGTGGACATGTAGAGCATTCAACGGCTAATGATTGGTGGCTCATATTTTGTAGAGTTTCAGCGAATGGGTGGGTTAGGTTACTCAGACCACCACACTGTGTATTTATATCATCTGAGTTAGGGTTACAATACTACTGGACATGGGCCTCTATGGGCCTCACACTGGATACAATATTACTACAGCGCTACTACTAAACTCACTCATGGTCCAACACACCCCCTCAAGATGATCATGGGTAAACAACCATGGCCATCTTGCAACAACAACATGACACATATGACAACTACCAGTAATGAACATTCAGCATAACTCCTAGGATACATGACAGCATTGCACTTTCCATCATCTTGTCATCTCGATTCATCTCTTCATCAGCAGCGAAGATATCCAGCTTCAACCATCTAGGATACGCACAACTCCTAACCATACACGTCCTCAACAACCCCGGCTGCCTCACCACACAAGTTCCGCAGAACCATCCACACTCGCCTCAATGTCCTCAGCCTCTCTTCTCCACTCTGCCCGGCCACTGACCTCTTCCGTCTCTCCCACAAACCCCCAGCCAACTCCTGCCTCAACCATCCACTCCTCAAGCACCCATGCCTATCCCCCGGTCAGGCCTCAACCAGTCTCACCTCAGGCACGCATGCCTTTCCCCTGGACATATCCACAACCATCACCATCACCAATAAACCGCAGCCTCATCAACTCCATCACGACTCAACCGCAGCCTCATCAACTCCATCACCACATATCCTCACAGCCTCACATCTCCATTTTCTCCTCACTTCCACTCGGATGGCGCCTCGTCTGCGTGCCCTGGCCAACCTGGCGGACCGCACCTGGCCACATCAACCGGCTCCCGCTGGTCAACGTCCAGCACCAACCTCCCGCTCCGCCCTGCGCTCAAAGGCTCGCCCCACTCCGCACGCCTCCAACTTCTGCCCCTCACACGGATCCAGATCTCTCTGCCACAGATTCACTTCCTCTTCTCTCCTTTCTAAACCAAAACGATCTTCACCCTCTTCTTTCTCCCCGCGCGAGCAGCCGCCGATCTCACACAGCTCACATCGCTGTGTGTGATAGCCGCAACCCATGCAGAGCACCTGATGCGGCCTCCTGCCGCCTGGATTTCTACATCTCAACGGTGGGTTTTGTGATCAAAGGAAGAACTTGTTTGGTACTGTTTGTGGCGGCTAGCAGGAAGGAAACGTAGGCTCTGATACCATGTAGAGTTTCAGCGAATGGGTGGGTTTGGTCACGGAAAAACATACTTATGCGTCGTGTTTAAACCTAAAGGATGAGGTGGTTATCAACGAAAGCACTTGTAAGTTAGAAATATAGCACGAATTCAGAAATACAGTCAGCTGCAATACTCCTAACAGAACAAAACGCGCAGGGATGTCTGGTTACCTATTTCTGGGCAGCGTTTAGACGTGTTCCGCGTTCTTACGGGTGACGTGGAGGTCGGCGAGGGGACTGCTATTGCGGTGGGTGCCGGGGAAGCAGATCTTGGGGGTCGGAGAAGGACATGCTGGGCGGTCGATGAAGTGTTCAGCGCGCCGGCCGAACTAGAAGGTCGGTGAAGCAGATGATGTGCAGTGCACGGGGGCGTCGGTGTCGGCGAAGCTGGTCAGGTGCGGTGGTCGATAGAGTCGGCGAACGAGATACGGTGCGGTGGACGCCGGAGTAGGTGCGGATCAAGCGGATAGGGCAGCCTCGGGGTTTGAAGCCGTGGCAGCTTGAACGGCGAAGTGCGGCGGTGATTTTCCGGTGCGGCGGTCGGGAAGGTCTGGAGGTAGGTAAGAGGGGCGGTTTCTCTGAGGGCTTGCGGGCGAAACTAGGGCGAAGCTGGGCGATAGAGGAGTAGAAGGGAATTTCGCAGTCCTTCTTTTGAGGAAAAAAATATTCGCAGATCTGAAACTTTGCGGCGCGAGATATTTGGGCGTTGGCGGGAAATTTTACCGCTCGATGATATTAAATTTTGGCTGCAGTAGGTAATAATAATAATAAAATAGTAGGCCCTACTAGTACTGTACGTCTGTTCAGGAATCTAAGGGGGTAGAGGTAGAGGTATAGATATATAGACAATATAGAGATATAAGAAATGGCGGGGGCTAGCGGAAATGCACTTCGGCTCATAGGAGCATATGCTCCCATTATGTGAATCCATATTTCAAAGTGTCAAAAAATTCTAAACTAAAATTTTACATGTATATCTAGACATTTTATGTTGGTACACAAGTTTTCTCACAAAAAAAATTATGTGGCTCCTGTAAAAAAGACAAATTTCGATGTTGTAACACGACTACGTACAGTACATTTTTTGCCTTTTTTGTACACGCCACACAAAATGTCGTTTTTCCACGAAAACTTGTGAACGAACATATGATGTCACAATGTATACCAAAAAAAATTAATATTTATATAATTTTTTTTAATCATTTTCTATAATGGGTGCATAGCACGCGTGTGCCAAAACGCCACCTCCGGGGGCTAGGAGTTTCTAAACTTCTTATGGCACATCAAATAAAATGTTGTTCAATCAATAATAATAATGTGCTTATGATTGTTACTCCCTTCCACCATGAATAAAGTCCACATCGGTTTCGTGTCAAACTTTGACTCGAGATTTAGGTACCCACATGATAGTGCTAGTATCATAGCTAGTATCATACACATTGGTCCCACAAAAATGTTGATGTGGCAGCTAATTAAGTAGGAGAGAGGAGATTAGTGTAACATAGGTAGATATTGTATCATAGCGCAAACAACGAGAAAACTTAATGCTAAACAAATCTTGTACACAAATTTGCATTGAGATTCTAAAAAATAATAAATGTAGCATTACTATGATACTACTCCATGATACTACCCACTATAGAAATAGTATGACCAGCCTAATTTTATGACATCCGCAAAATATACCATTGGAAAGTTCATCGAAACAAGCATCCGATGATATAGTTCTGAATGACATGCAACTCATAATTGGCGGGCCCAAGTATTAGTCTAAGTTTGCCTCTGAAAACAAATTGGCATTGTACTCTAGGACAAAGGGAGACTACTCACAATGGCAATATCATAAGTAGTATCATGCACTACATGCATGCAAAATGTTGATGCGTCATATCAGTTAATGATGAAAGAGACGATAGTGGTATCATAGGTAGATATCGTATCAGCATGTAGAACTAGAAAAATTACTGCCAAACAAATCTTGTACACACTTTTGTATTGAGATTCTCCAAATCACTAAATACATGTAACATATTATACTACTACATGATGATACTATGGATTGTGAAAATAATATCGTACATTAGTATCATATGCATGATATTATTATATGATACTCCCCATTGTGACTAGTCTAATAATAACAATAGTACTCAAATTTGTCTTGTCCCTCGGGTGTTTAGAAGTATATGTTCGGTCCCTCAAGTATTTAAGAATTATGTTTGGCCCCTCAACTCTAATGTGGTCAAAATTGAGCACTTGAACACTTAGTTAGGTCTAGCAATGATTAAAACTTGATTGGTCTGTTTATTATTTGTTCTTCGCACCTACGGCAAAGCATTTTGCCAAATCTCAAGCACACATAGTTGGGGTCCATTAGAGGGACTAATTAAATCAAAGTACAATGGATTATAAAAGCAGGTTTTATCATTGATTAGCTTTGCAACGGCCTATCAACTGTAAGTGTTGCATGTGTTCTAAAGAACTATGTTCATCGTCACAGATCAAGAGGAGTACGCAGTGGAGGACGCACAAAACAACCGTAGGCCAGGTGGGCACACCTTACTAATTTTCTTTTTTGCACTTTATATGTGATAATTTTTTACATAAATAACTAACTAAAACATTTTAAAATAGGGTGGGCCATTCAACCCAAACACCATGTTGCGTACGTCGCTGAGGGTAAAGGGTTTCATCTTCGTTCTATGGTATGAGTATGTAATGCGCGCGATACTCATCGAAGACAATATATATAGCAGACATCACATCAGATGGGCCTATGGATAAAAATGGGCCAAATCATATCTACTAGTGCACAAATGAAGTTAAAAATAGGTCAACCTTCATTAAACCGATACTACTTAAAAGACCATTGTTTGACCTAAGTAAGCGTATATATGAGGTCAGTAATACTAGTCACAATGCATAGTATCATATATAAAAGTATGGTGTGTATGATACAATTAATACTACATGTTACTATGTCAACGATGCATGGTATCATGTACTAGTATCATAATCTTCTTATATTAATTGATTTGTAGAATCTCAATGCAGATCTATGTACAAGATGTATTTAACATTAAATTTTCTAGTACTACGTGCTATGATATGGTATCTACCTATGATATTATAATCCTCTCTCTCATCTTTAATTGCAGTGCCACATCAGCTTTTTTGCAAGCATGAGATGCATGATAGTGTACTACCTATGATACTCCCATTGTGGGTAGTCTAAGGGGGCAATGTTAGACCTAATTAAGTGTTTGAGGTTAGTTATGGACCGCTGTTATACCTAATTGTGTTTGAGGTCAGTTAGGGACCTTATTATACATAATTAACTGTTAGAGGTGAGTTCAAATAATAATATATAGTTGGGGTCTAAAGTTCACCAACGTATGCAACACACGAGCTGCCAAATGTGTACTTAATTAACCCTATTAGGGAAACACAAGATTATCTCATTCAACAAAATATTAGGAAAGTGTATCACAATTGTATTTATCCCTTATCTCTCTCATGTTAACCGAGACAAGAGTTCGTTCTAGGTCAGCTCTACGACAATTAGCGTCGCATGGGTGGTAACATAGGTGTGCGATTCGAAAGTTTTTTCCCAAGTTGTCGACTTCCTCAATCCACACTTAATATTTGTGCATGTGGGCCTAAGTATATGGTACTACTTAGTTCTATTCCTATTATATATGTTGGGTGACTTAGAAAAATCATACTTCGTACATGAACCTTCGAAAATCCTTTAGGGCTTCTTTGATTCATATTAGGTTGGTATAAGATAATAGGATTTAGATCTTATAGGAATATTTCCTACACTAGTAGTTTGATTCATATGAACATATCCAATAGGAAATAATCCTATAGGAATCATCAAGTAGTGCAAATCCTAGTATATGATTAAATATTTGGTCCTACCTCATGGAAAAATTCATTTGGCGCAATCAAACGCAACTCATCTTACTATAGGATTTAACTACACATGTCATCCCAAATCCCAATCCTACATTCCTACTCCTATGATTTCCCTATCCTGTGAATGAAAGGAGCCCTTAAAATCAAACTATCCCGCACCTCGTCGATTCGTATAAAACCGACTCTAGCCAACAACTCTTCGCCCGACCTTTCTTCTTCACCATCAGGCCACCACACACTGTCATTTTCCATTGCAACGCATTTAGGGTGTGTTCGGTTCCAGAACCAAGTGGAATGGAATGGAACCGTTCCGCACCTAGAGCCCATTCTTGTGTTCGGTTGTGGAATGGAACGGAACCGAGTGGTTCCTCGAAAGGGAATATTCTCCCCATATGCGGAATGCACCCATTCCACTGAATCGGTGGAATGTGGTGGAACGGCTGTTACTTAGCCGCTATTAATTAGAAAGCACTTCACTAATCCAACCAAAAAATAATTAGTTGTTGTTAATTATGATTTTGAGATTAAAAAGGCCATTTGCCACTATTAATTACGATTTTTAGACAAAAGATTAAACTTTAACTTCATTCCGTTCTACTCTCCAAATTCCCCGACCATACAAAAAATAACATTAATTACGATTTTAAGATTAAAAAGGCCATTAGGCATTGTTAATTATGATTTTAAGATTTAAAAGGCTATTTGCCATTGTTAATTACGATTCTTAGACAAAAGTTTAGTTTAACCACATTCCGTTCTGCTCTCCAATTCCTCCAACCGAACAAAAAACAATACCATTCTGTACCTCCTTTTTGTCCAAACCGAACGCGGGGATGGAACCATTCCATTCCTCTGGAAAGGAACCATTCCTTACTAAAATCTTCTTGTGCCACCTCCCAGTTTAAAGGCCTACTCGCATAACCCTACATCATCAATGCCCCGCGTACTTATCTGCACCGCCTACAGCTCTGCACTCCTATGACCTATCCATGGTCAGGCGAGTCAAAAAAGCTGCGTCACCTGGGAAATCAACAAGCCACGCAAGCAAGTCGCAAGCATCATAAATTCCGAATCAATGCCTAGCTACAGTCTAGCTGGCCTCCTCCCAACTCATTGTCCTGGAGGCCTTAACAAAGCCTTCTAAAAGGGTTTTATCAAAATATTCCATATGGATTAGTAAAAAAAGCACCTGCTAGAGATTCATATATGCCCCTAGGTTAAAAATATGCATCTCAAATTTGTATGGATACATATGTATCTCTGACTAAAATGCATGTATCAAGACATAAGTGAGACACCTATATATTTTCAAACGGGGATGTAGTAGTAGATTTTTTGGGTCATGTGTTGGCAATAAAAAATGGATTCCCCATTTCATCTGTGCACAAGGAGGGCAAAACGAGTGGTCTTTTGTGAAGTGTCTCTACCAATCTACAACCACTTCAATTTTCACATGTACGCTAGACCCTGAAAGATGTCCAAATCAAGTTGCAGTGTTTTATCTCGATCCACATCTACATATGGTTTTATAATTGAGCTTTATCCTAATGAATTCAAAATTAAACTGTATGAGTTTGCTTGTTTTTGTACCCACTTGGGAAGGGTTCATGCAGGATCTGTAGCGAACTTTCTTGTGAAGACATATTTTGGCACATACTGTATGTGAATCTTCTCACGGACATCAGCTTTGAATACTCAAGTTTTTTACTCCTATATATGCAAAATGATATCAGTGTACCATTTTACTTATTCACAATGTTGGCAAAAAATGTATTTTTATGACCATTTATTTCCATTTTTTATTTCTTTTTTGAATTTTCATGCCCATTTGTAGATTTGACCAAGATTTAAACAAGTTTAACACATGAAAAATGAAAAGGTAAGCATGGATCCTTCTTAGACACTCTAAAATGAAGCTTTTGGGAGGTTCTTGAAATTTCCAAGTTTGAAACCCAAAACCACTTCTTCTCTTCATGTTTGACTACATAAGATAGAGTTTAGGGTTTGGGGTAGATACATGATTTTTCTTGTTTGAATATGTCTAGACCTTGTTTATCAACTTTACTGCTTATTATATGACATAAGAAGACTATGTGCTTGGTTTTTCATTTTTCTGTTTTTTTATATTTTACGCCCATTTGAATCTTGGTCAAATCCTAGGTTTGACCAGGATTTAAACAAGTTTAAAACATGAAAATGACTTCTCTTCGTGCTTGACTTCTTATTCACTCCAAAATGAAGCTTTTGGGAGGGTTTTTGAAATTTCCATGTTTGAAACCCAAAACGACATCTCTTCGTGCTTGACTTCATAAGATAGAGTTTAGGGTTAGGGGGTAGATACATGAATTTTCTGGTTTGAATATGTCTAGACCTTGTTTATCAACTTGAATGCTTGCTATATGACATCAGAAGACTATGTGTTTGGTTTTTATTTTTTTGAATTTGTTATGCCCATTTGAATCTTGGTCAAATCCTAGGTTTGACCAAGATTTAAACAAGTATAAAACATGAAAATGAAAAGTAAGCCTGGATCCTTCTTATTCACTCCAAAATGAAGCTTTTGGGAGGGTTTTTGAAATTTCCATGTTTGAAACCCAAAACGACTTCTCTTCGTGATTGACTTCATAAGACAGAGTTTAGGGTTAGGGGTAGATACCGGATTTTTCTGGTTTGAATATGTCTAGACCTTGTTTATCAACTTGAATGCTTGCTATATGACATCAGAAGACTATGTGTTTGGTTTTTGTTTTTTGAATTTGTTATGCCCATTTGAATCTTAGTCAAATCCTAGGTTTGAATATATATGTCTAGACCTTGTTTATCAACTTGAATGCTCACTATACATATGACATAAGAATGCTATGTGCTTTGGTTTTTCATTCTTTTGATTTTTTTCTGAATTTTTAGGGCCATTTGAATCTTGGTCAAATCCTTGGTTTGACCAAGATTTAAACAAGTTTATAACATGAAAATGAAAAGGGAAGTCTGTATCCTTCTTAGTCACTCTAAAATGAAGCTTTTGGGATGTTCTTGAAATTTCAATGTTTGAAACCCAAAACGACTTCCCTTCATGCTAGACTTCATAAGATCGACAGGGGTAGATACATGATTTGTCTGGTTTGGATATATCTATACCTTGTTTATCAACTTGATTGCTTACGATATGACATAAGAAGACTATGTGATTTGGTTTTTCATTTTTCTGATTTTTTTGAATTTTGTGCCCACCCATTTGTATCTTCGTCAAATCCTAGGTTTGACCAAGATAATTTAAACAAGTTTAAAACATGAAAATGTAAAGGGAAGCATGTATCCTTCTTAGTCACTCTAAAATGAAGCTTTTGGGAGGTTTTTGAAATTTCCATGTTTGAAACCCAAAACCACTTCTCTTCACATGCTTGACTTCATAAGACAGAGTTTAGGGGTTAGGGGTATAGATACATGATTTGTCTGGTTTGAATATGTCTAGACCTTGTTTATCAACTTGAATGCTTACTATATGACATAAGAAGACTATGTGATTTGGTTTTTCATTTTTCTGTTTTTTATTTATTTTTCTGCCCATTTGAATCTTGGTCAAATCCTAGGTTTGAACAAGATTTAGACAAGTTTAACACGTGAAATTAAACGAATAAGTAAGCCTTGATCCTTCTTAGTCACTCCAAAATGTACCAATTGATAGTGTTAACTTTGCTTCATGGAAAAAATAATGTCATGTAAATGAGTTAACTTGGATTTCCTACCCTTGAATCCATAGGAAACTTTGTTCAAATGCACTATAATAATCAACCGAGTTTTTACACCAACAGGTCTGTCACTTACGTGTGGTGCCCACGCGTGTGGTCCCACACTTCAGTGAGCACAAGTCACGTGCAATAGGTACGCCAACTCCCAGCCATCTTCTTTGTCAAGAGAAGACGCATCAGGATGCGTATTGGAATTCTGTGGGTCCTTCTGGATCCTTCGGTTGTCCCTCTCACACAAAAAAACAAATCTCTCTCATTCTCGGACTCGCTCGACTCGCTCGCTCGCTCGCACCTCCTGCTCACTGACAAACCCTGTACAACAGTCAACATCATCATCATCACCCGAAAAAGGGGAGACACCATAATGCTCTGCCTTTTTTCTCTCCTTCCGAGTGATCCCTCTTCCTCCGAGTTTCACTCGACGGGCAAACGCACATCTGCTGCATAGTAATAATAAAAATGTAGAAAAATCGACATACGAATCTATAATTAAATAGGTTAAACTAGGGTTTTGCCCTGTACTACAGATCAAGGTTCAAAAAAATCCAACTATGGGGTTCGAACAACACGATTCTAATCCAAGAACTTTTTCGACCTCATCCAAGTGGCCTCAAACTATAGGGTTAGCATCTAGTGCAGTATGTGTGAAAATGTATGCACTATGTGTGCTATAACTTGTATGTCTTTCAAATTTGAACCAAATTTGAATAAGTTTGAAATATTTGAAATGGGACTTTTGGCTTAAACGTTTGAAACTCAAAACGACTTCTCTTCATGCTAGACTTCATAAGACCGAGTTTAGGGTTAGGGGTAGATACATGATTTGTCTGGTTTGAATATGTCCAAACCTTGTTTATCAACTTTAATGCTAACTTCTCAGTCACTCTAAAATGAAGTTTTTGGGAGGTTTTTGAAATTTCCATCTTTGAAACCCAAAACCACTTCTCTTCATGCTTGACTTCATAAGACAAAGTTTAGGGTTAGGGGGTATAGATACATGATTTGTATGGTTTGAATATGTCCAAACCTTGTTTATCAACTTGAATATGCTTACTATATGACATAAGAAGACTATGTACTTTGGTTTTTCATTTTTCTGATTTTTTTAATTTTCTGCGCATTTGAATCATATCTTGGTCAAATCCTAGGTTTGACCAAGATTTAGACAAGTTTAACACGTGAAAACGAGTAAGTAAGCATGGATCCTTCTTAGTCACTCTAAAATGAAGCTTTTGGGAGGTTCTTGAAATTTCCATGTTTGAAACCCAAAACCACTTCTCTTCATGATTCACTTCATAAGATCGACAGATCAGTTTAATTAGGGTTAGGGATAGATATATACATGATTTTTCTGGTTTGAATATGTCTAGACCTTGTTTATCAACTTGAATGCTTACTATACATATGCCATAAGAATGCTATGTGCTTTGGTTTTTCATTCTCTTTTTGAATTTTTTCTAAATTTTTAGGCCCATTTGAATCTTGGTCAAATCCTTGGTTTGACCAAGATTTAAACAAGTTTAAAACATGAAAATTAAAAGGGAAGTCTGTATCCTTCTTAGTCACTCTAAAATGGAGAAGCTTTTGGGATGTTTTTGAAATTTCTATGTTTGAAACCGAAAACGACTTCCCTTCATGCTAGACTAGCTTCATAAGATCGACAGGGGGTAGATACATGATTTGTCTGGTTTGGATATATCTAGACCTTGTATATCAACTTTAATGCTTACTATATGACATATATAAGAAAACTATTGCTTTGGGTTTTCCTTTTTCTGATTTTTTTTTAAATTTTGATGCCCATTTGAATCATGTCAAATCCTAGGTTTGACCAAGATAATTTAAACAAGTTTAAAACATGAAAATGAAAAGGGAAGCATGTATCCTTCTTAGTCACTCTAAAATGAAGCTTTTGGGAGGTTTTTGAAATTTCCATGCTTGAAACCCAAAACTACTTCTCTTCACATGCTTGACTTCATAAGACAGAGTTTAGGGGTTAGGGGTATAGATACATGATTTGTCTGGTTGAATATGTCTAGACCTTGTTTATCAACTTTAATGCTTACTATATGACATAAGAAAACTATTGCTTTGGTTTTTCTTTTTCTGATTTTTTCTGAATTTTGATGCCCATTTGAATCTTGTCAAATCCTAGGTTTGACCAAGATTGAAACAAGTTTAAAACATGAAAATGAAAAGGGAAGCATGTAACCTTCTCAGTCACTCTAAAATGAAGTTTTTGGGAGGTTTTTGAAATTTCCATGTTTGAAACCCGAAACCACTTCTCTTCATGCTTGACTTCATAAGACAGAGTTTAGGGTTAGGGGTAGATACATGATTTGTATGGTTTGAATATGTCCAAACCTTGTTTATCAACTTGAATATGCTTATGTGCTTTGGTTTTTGATTTTTCTGATTTTTTTGAATTTTATGCCCATATTTCTTGGTCAAATCCTAGGTTTGACCAGGATTTAAACAAGTTTAAAACATGAAATGAAAAGATAAGCCTGGATCCTTCTTAGTCACTCTAAATGAAGCTTTTGGGAGGTTCTTGAAATTTCCATATTTGAAACCCAAAACCACTTCTCTTCATGATTGACTTCATAAGACATAGTTTAATTAGAGTTTTAGGGGTAGATATATACATGATTTTTCTGGTTTGAATATATATGTCTAGACCTTGTTTATCAACTTGAATGCTTACTATACATATGACATAAGAATGCTATGTGCTTTGGTTTTTCATTCTTTTGATTTTTTTCTGAATTTTTAGGGCCATTTGAATCTTGGTTAAACTCGGGTTAATTTTGCCCAGTTCTACAGATCAAGGGTACAAAAAAATCCAACGGGGTTCGAACAACACGATTCTAATCCAAGAATTTTTTCGACCTCATCCAAATGGCCTCAAACTATAGGGTACGTAGTAAAGCCAAGTTAACTCATTGTCATGACTAAGAAGGATCCATGCTTACTTTTTCATTTTCATGTTTTAAACTTGTTTAAATCTTGGTCAAATCTAGGATTTGACCAAGATTCAAATGGTCATAAAAAATCAAACAAAATCAAGAAAATCAAAAACCAAATCACATAGTCTTCTTATGTAATATAGTAAGCATTCAAGTTGATCAACGAAGTCTAGACATATTCAAACCAGAAAAATCATGTATCTACCCCCTAACCCTAAACGCTGTCTTATGAAGTCAAGCATGAAGAGAAGAAGTGGTTTTGGGTTTCAAACATGGAAATTTCAAAAACCCACCCAAAAGCTTCATTTTGGAGTGACTAAGAAGGATCCAAGCTTACTTTTTCATTTTCATGTTTCAAACTTGTTTAAATCTTTGTCAAACCTAGGATTTGACAAAGATTCAAATGGGCATAAAATTCAAAAAAGAAATCAAAAAAATGAAACACCAAAGCACATAAACTTCTTATGTCATATAGTAATTAAGCATTCATGATGATCAACAAAGTCTATATATATTTAAACAATAAAAATCATGTATATATATACCCCCAAACCCAAAACCACTTCTCTTCACATGCTTGACTTCATAAGACAGAGTTTAGGGGTTAGGGGTATAGATACATGATTTGTCTGGTTTGAATATGTCTAGACCTTGTTTATCAACTTGAATGATTACTATATGACATAAGAAGACTATGTGATTTGGTTTTTCATTTTTCTGTATTTTAATTATTTTTCTGCCCATTTGAATCTTGGTCAAATCCTAGATTTGAACAAGATTTAGACAAGTTTAACACGTGAAATTAAACGAATAAGTAAGCCTTGATCCTTCTTAGTCACTCCAAAATGTACCAATTGATAGTGTTAACTTTGCTTCATGGAAAAAATAATGTCATGTAAATGAGTTAACTTGGATTTCCTACCCTTGAATCCATAGGAAACTTTGTTCTAATGCACTATAATAATCAACCGAATTTTTACACCAACAGGCCTGTCACTTACGTGTGGTTCCCACACGTGTGGTCCCACACTTCAGTGAGCACAAGTCACGTGCAATAGGTACGCCAACTCCCAGCCATCTTCTTTGTCAAGAGAAGACACATCAGGATGCGTATTGGAAGTCTGTGGGTCCTTCTGGATCCTTCAGTTGTCCCTCTCACAAAAAAAAACAAATCTCTCTCATTCTCGGACTCGCTCGACTCGCTCGCTCGCTCGCACCTCCTGCTCACTGACAAACCCTGTACAACAGTCAACATCATCATCATCACCCGAAAAAGGGGAGACACCATAATGCTCTGCCTTTTTTCTCTCCTTCCGAGTGATCCCTCTTCCTCCGAGTTTCACTCGACGAGCAAACACACATCTGCTGCATAGTAATAATAAAAAGGTAGAAAAATCGATATACGAATCTATAATTAAATAGGTTAAACTAGGGTTTTGCCCTGTACTACAGATCAAGGTTCAAAAAAATCCAACTACGGGGTTCGAACAACACGATTCTAATCCAAGAACTTTTTCGACCTCATCCAAGTGGCCTCAAACTATAGGGTTAGGGTTAGCATCTTGTGCAGTATGTGTGAAAATTTATGCACTATGTGTGCTATAACTTGTATGTCTTTCAAATTTGAACCAAATTTGAATAAGTTTGAAATATTTGAAATGGGGCTTTTGGCTTAAACGTTTGAAACTCAAAACGACTTCTCTTCATGCTAGACTTCATAAGACCGAGTTTAGGGTTA
Source organism: Lolium perenne (assembly GCF_019359855.2). Classification (NCBI taxonomy): domain Eukaryota; kingdom Viridiplantae; phylum Streptophyta; class Magnoliopsida; order Poales; family Poaceae; genus Lolium; species Lolium perenne. Next base: position 68,930,912 of record NC_067248.2, on the reverse strand, counting down.
GGGGTAGATACATGATTTGTCTGGTTTGAATATGTCTACACCTTGTTTATCAAATTTAATGCTAACTTCTCAGTCACTCTAAAATGAAGTTTTTGGGAGGTTTTTGAAATTTCCATCTTTGAAACCCAAAACCACTTCTCTTCATGCTTGACTTCATAAGACAAAGTTTAGGGTTAGGGGGTATAGATACATGATTTGTATGGTTTGAATATGTCCAAACCTTGTTTATCAACTTGAATATGCTTACTATATGACATAAGAAGACTATGTACTTTGGTTTTTCATTTTTCTGATTTTTTTAATTTTCTGCGCATTTGAATCATATCTTGGTCAAATCCTAGGTTTGACCAAGATTTAGACAAGTTTAACACGTGAAAACGAGTAAGTAAGCATCGATCCTTCTTAGTCACTCTAAAATGAAACTTTTGGGAGGTTCTTGAAATTTCCATGTTTGAAACCCAAAACCACTTCTCTTCATGATTGACTTCCATAAGATCGATAGATCAGTTTAGGGTTAGGGGTAGATATATACATGATTTTTTGGTTTGAATATGTCTAGACCTTGTTTATCAACTTGAATGCTTACTATACATATGACATAAGAATGCTATGTGCTTTGGTTTTTCATTCTCTTTTTGAATTTTTTCTAAATTTTTAGGCCCATTTGTGTTTGACCAAGATTTAAACAAGTTTAAAACATGAAAATGAAAAGGGAAGTCTGTATCCTTCTTAGTCACTCTAAAATGGAGAAGATTTTGGGATGTTCTTGAAATTTCTATGTTTGAAACCGAAAACGACTTCCCTTCATGCTAGACTAGCTTCATAAGATCGACAGGGGGTAGATACATGATTTGTCTGGTTTGGATATATCTAGACCTTGTTTATCAACTTTAATGCTTACTATATGACATATATAAGAAAACTATTGCTTTGGTTTTTCCTTTTTCTGATTTTTTTTAAATTTTGATGCCCATTTGAATCATGTCAAACCCTAGGTTTGACCAAGATAATTTAAACAAGTTTAAAACATGAAAATGAAAAGGGAAGTCTGTATCCTTCTTAGTCACTCTAAAATGGAGAAGATTTTGGGATGTTCTTGAAATTTCTATGTTTGAAACCGAAAACGACTTCCCTTCATGCTAGAATAGCTTCATAAGATCGACAGGGGGTAGATACATGATTTGTCTGGTTTGGATATATCTAGACCTTGTTTATCAACTTTAATGCTTACTATATGACATATATAAGAAAACTATTGCTTTGGTTTTTCCTTTTTCTGATTTTTTTAAAATTTTGATGCCCATTTGAATCATGTCAAATCCTAGGTTTGACCAAGATAATTTAAACAAGTTTAAAACATGAAAATGAAAAGGGAAGCATTTATCCTTCTTAGTCACTCTAAAATGAAGCTTTTGGGAGGTTTTTTAAATTTCCATGTTTGAAACCCAAAACCACTTCTCTTCACATGCTTGACTTCATAAGACAGAGTTTAGGGGTTAGGGGTATAGATACATGATTTGTCTGGTTGAATATGTCTAGACCTTGTTTATCAACTTTAATGCTTACTATATGACATAAGAAAACTATTGCTTTGGTTTTTCTTTTTCAAATTTTTTTTTGAATTTTGATGCCCATTTGAATCTTGTCAAATCCTAGGTTTGACCAAGATTTAAACAAGTTTAAAACATGAAAATGAAAAGGGAAGCATGTAATCTTCTCAGTGACTCTAAAATGAAGTTTTTGGGAGGTTTTTGAAATTTCCATGTTTGAAACCCGAAACCACTTCTCTTCATGCTTGACTTCATAAGACAGAGTTTAGGGTTAGGGTTAGATACATGATTTGTATGGTTTGAATATGTCCAAACCTTGTTTATCAACTTGAATATGCTTATGTGCTTTGGTTTTTCATTTTTCTTATTTTTTTGAATTTTATGCCCATAAATCTTGGTCAAATCCTAGGTTTGACCAGGATTTAAACAAGTTTAAAACATGAAATGAAAAGATAAGCCTGGATCCTTCTTAGTCACTCTAAAATGAAGCTTTTGGGAGGTTCTTGAAATTTCCATATTTGAAACCCAAAACCACTTCTCTTCATGATTGACTTCATAAGACATAGTTTAATTAGAGTTTTAGGGGTAGATATATACATGATTTTTCTTGTTTGAATATATATGTCTAGACCTTGTTTATCAACTTGAATGCTTACTATACATATGACATAAGAATGCTATGTGCTTTGGTTTTTCATTCTTTTGATTTTTTTCTGAATTTTTAGGGCCATTTGAATCTTGCATGGTTAAACTTGGGTTTTGCCCAGTTCTATAGATCAAGGGTTCAAAAAAATCCAACGGGGTTCGAACAACACGATTCTAATCCAAGAATTGTTTCGACCTCATCCAAATGGCCTCAAACTATAGGGTACGTAGTAAAGCCAAGTTAACTCATTGTCATGACTAAGAAGGATCCATGCTTACTTTTTCATTTTCATGTTTTAAACTTGTTTAAATCTTGGTCAAACCTAGGATTTGACCAAGATTCAAATGGTCATAAAAAATCAAACAAAATCAAGAAAATCAAAAACCAAATCACATAGTCTTCTTATGTAAAGTTGATCAACGAAGTCTAGACATATTCAAACCAGAAAAATCATGTATCTACCCCCTAACCCTAAACGCTGTCTTATGAAGTCAAGCATGAAGAGAAGAAGTGGTTTTGGGTTTCAAACATGGAAATTTCAAAAACCCACCCAAAAGCTTCATTTTGGAGTGACTAAGAAGGATCCAAGCTACTTTTTCATTTTCATGTTTCAAACTTGTTTAAATCTTTGTCAAACCTAGGATTTGACCAAGATTCAAATGGGCATAAAATTCAAAAAAGAAATCAAAAATATGAAACACCAAAGCACATAAACTTCTTATGTCATATAGTAATTAAGCATTCATGTTGATCAACAAAGTCTATATATATTTAAACAATAAAAATCATGTATATATATACCCCCAAACCCAAAACCACTTCTCTTCACATGCTTGACTTCATAAGATAGAGTTTAGGGGTTAGGGGTATTGATACATGATTTGTCTGGTTTGAATATGTCTAGACCTTGTTTATCAACTTGAATGCTTACTATATGACATAAGAAGACTATGTGATTTGGTTTTTCATTTTTCTGTTTTTTAATTATTTTTCTGCACATTTGAATCTTGGTCAAATCCTAGGTTTGAACAAGATTTAATTAGACAAGTTTAACACGTGAAATTAAACGAATAAGTAAGCCTTGATCCTTCTTAGTCACTCCAAAATGTACCAATTGATAGTGTTAACTTTGCTTCATGGAAAAAATAATGTCATGTAAATGAGTTAACTTGGATTTCCTACCCTTGAATCCATAGGAAACTTTGTTCTAATGCACTATAATAATCAACCGAGTTTTTACACCAACAGGTCTGTCACTTACGTGTGGTGCCCACGCGTGTGGTCCCACACTTCAGTGAGCACAAGTCACCTGCAATAGGTACGCCAACTCCCAGCCATCTTCTTTGTCAAGAGAAGACGCATCAGGATGCGTATTGGAAGTCTGTGGGTCCTTCTGGATCCTTCGGTTGTCCCTCTCACAAAAAAAAAAACAAATCTCTCTCATTCTCGGACTCGCTCGACTCGCTCGCTCGCTCGCACCTCCTACTCACTAACAAACCCTGTATAACAGTCAACATCATCATCATCACCCGAAAAAGGGGAGACACCATAATGCTCTGCGTTTTTTCTCTCCTTCCGAGTGATCCCTCTTCCTCCGAGTTTCACTCGACGGGCAAACACACATCTGCTGCATAGTAATAATAAAAAGGTAGAAAAATCGATATACGAATCTATAATTAAATAGGTTAAACTAGGTTTTTTCCCTGTACTACAGATCAAGGTTCAAAAAAATCCAACTACGGGGTTCGAACAACACGATTCTAATCCAAGAACTTTTTCGACCTCATCCCAGTGGCCTCAAACTATAGGGTTAGCATCTAGTGCAGTATGTGTGAAAATGTATGCACTATGTGTGCTATAACTTGTATGTCTTTCAAATTTGAACCAAATTTGAATAAGTTTGAAATATTTGAAATGGGGCTTTTGGCTTAAACGTTTGAAACTCAAAACGACTTCTCTTCATGCTAGACTTCATAAGACCGAGTTTAGGGTTAGGGGTAGATACATGATTTGTCTGGTTTGAATATGTCTAAACCTTGTGTATCAACTTTAATGCTAACTTCTCAGTCACTCTAAAATGAAGTTTTTGGGAGGTTTTTGAAATTTCCATCTTTGAAACCCAAAACCACTTCTCTTCATGCTTGACTTCATAAGACAAAGTTTAGGGTTAGGGGGTATGGATACATGATTTGTATGGTTTGAATATTTCCAAACCTTGTTTATCAACTTGAATATGCTTACTATATGACATAAGAAGACTATGTACTTTGGTTTTTCATTTTTCTGATTTTTTAAATTTTCTGCGCATTTGAATCATATCTTGGTCAAATCCTAGGTTTGACCAAGATTTAGACAAGTTTAACACGTGAAAACGAGTAAGTAAGCATGGATCCTTCTTAGTCACTCTAAAATGAAGCTTTTGGGAGGTTCTTGAAATTTCCATGTTTGAAACCCAAAACCACTTCTCTTCATGATTGACTTCCATAAGATCGACAGATCAGTTTAGGGTTAGGGGTAGATATATACATGATTTTTTGGTTTGAATATGTCTAGACCTTGTTTATCAACTTGAATGCTTACTATACATATGACATAAGAATGCTATGTGCTTTGGTTTTTCATTCTCTTTTTGAATTTTTTCTAAATTTTTAGGCCCATTTGAATCTTGGTCAAATCCTTGGTTTGACCAAGATTTAAACAAGTTTAAAACAGGAAAATGAAAAGGGAAGTCTGTATCCTTCTTAGTCACTCTATAATGGAGAAGATTTTGGGATGTTCTTGAAATTTCTATGTTTGAAACCGAAAACGACTTCCCTTCATGCTAGACTAGCTTCATAAGATCGACAGGGGGTAGATACATGATTTGTCTGGTTTGGATATATGTAGACCTTGTTTATCAACTTTAATGCTTACTATGTGACATATATAAGAAAACTATTGCTTTGGTTTTTCCTTTTTCTGATTTTTTTTAAATTTTGATGCTCATTTGAATCATGTCAAATCCTAGGTTTGACCAAGATAATTTAAACAAGTTTAAAACATGAAAATGAAAAGGGAAGCATGTATCCTTCTTAGTCACTCTAAAATGAAGGTTTTGGGAGGTTTTTGAAATTTCCATGTTTGAAACCCAAAACCACTTCTCTTCACATGCTTGACTTCATAAGACAGAGTTTAGGGGTTAGGGGTATAGATACATGATTTGTCTAGTTGAATATGTCTAGACCTTGTTTATCAACTTTAATGCTTACTATATGACATAAGAAAACTATTGCTTTGGTTTTTCTTTTTTTGATTTTTTTTTTGAATTTTGATGCCCATTTGAATCTTGTCAAATCCTAGGTTTGACCAAGATTTAAACAAGTTTGAAACATGAAAATGAAAAGGGAAGCATGTAACCTTCTCAGTCAATCTAAAATGAAGTTTTTGGGAGGTTTTTGAAATTTCCATGTTTGAAACCCGAAACCACTTCTCTTCTTGCTTGACTTCATAAGACAGAGTTTAGGGTTAGGGGTAGATACATGATTTGTATGGTTTGAATATGTCCAAACCTTGTTTATGAACTTGAATATGCTTATGTGCTTTGGTTTTTGATTTTTCTGATTTTTTTGAATTTTATGCCCATAAATCTTGGTCAAATCCTAGGTTTGACCAGGATTTAAACAAGTTTAAAACATGAAATGAAAAGATAAGCATGGATCCTTCTTAGTCACTCTAAAATGAAGCTTTTGGGAGGTTCTTGAAATTTCCATATTTGAAACCCAAAACCACTTCTCTTCATGATTGACTTCATAAGACATAGTTTAATTAGAGTTTTAGGGGTAGATATATACATGATTTTTCTGGTTTGAATATATATGTCTAGACCTTGTTTATCAACTTGAATGCTTACTGTACATATGACATAAAAATGCTATGTGCTTTGGTTTTTCATTCTTTTGATTTTTTTCTGAATTTTTAGGGCCATTTGAATCTTGCATGGTTAAACTTGGGTCTTGCCCAGTTCTATAGATCAAGGGTTCAAAAAAATCCAACGGGGTTCGAACAACACGATTCTAATCCAAGAATTTTTTCGACCTCATCCAAATGGCCTCAAACTATAGGGTACGTAGTAAAGCCAAGTTAACTCATTGTCATGACTAAGAAGGATCCATGCTTACTTTTTCATTTTCATGTTTTAAACTTGTTTAAATCTTGGTCAAACCTAGGATTTGACCAAGATTCAAATGGTCATAAAAAATCAAACAAAATCAAGAAAATCAAAAACCAAATCACATAGTCTTCTTATGTAATATAGTAAGCATTCAAGTTGATCAACGAAGTCTAGACATATTCAAACCAGAAAAATCATGTATCTACCCCCTAACCCTAAACGCTGTCTTATGAAGTCAAGCATGAAGAGAAGAAGTGGTTTTGGGTTTCAAACATGGAAATTTCAAAAACCCACCCAAAAGCTTCATTTTGGAGTGACTAAGAAGGATCCAAGCTTACTTTTTCATTTTCATGTTTCAAACTTGTTTAAATCTTTGTCAAACCTAGGATTTGACCAAGATTCAAATGGGCATAAAATTCAAAAAAGAAATCAAAAATATGAAACACCAAAGCACATAAACTTCTTATGTCATATAGTAATTAAGCATTCATGTTGATCAACAAAGTCTATATATATTTAAACAATAAAAATCATGTATATATATACCCCCAAACCCAAAACCACTTCTCTTCACATGCTTGACTTCATAAGACAAAGTTTAGGGGTTAGGGGTATAGATACATGATTTGTCTGGTTTGAATATGTCTAGACCTTGTTTATCAACTTGAATGCTTACTATATGACATAAGAAGACTATGTGATTTGGTTTTTCGTTTTTCTGTTTTTTAATTATTTTTCTGCCCATTTGAATCTTGGTCAAATCCTAGGTTTGAACAAGATTTAGACAAGTTTAACACGTGAAATTAAATGAATAAGTAAGCCTTGATCCTTCTTAGTCACTCCAAAATGTACCAATTGATAGTGTTAACTTTGCTTCATGGAAAAAATAATGTCATGTAAATGAGTTAACTTGGATTTCCTACCCTTGAATCCATAGGAAACTTTGTTCTAATGCACTATTATAATCAACCGAGTTTTTACACCAACAGGTCTATCACTTACGTGTGGTGCCCACGCGTGTGGTCCCACACTTCAGTGAGCACAAGTCACGTGCAATAGGTATGCCAACTCCCAGCCATCTTCTTTGTCAAGAGAAGACGCATCATGATGCGTATTGGAAGTCTGTGGGTCCTTCTGGATCCTTCGGTTGTCCCTCTCACAAAAAAAACAAATCTCTCTCATTCTCGGACTCGCTCGACTCGCTCGCTCGCTCGCACCTCCTGCTCACTGACAAACCCTGTACAACAGTCAACATCAACATCATCACCTGAAAAAGGGGAGACACCATAATGCTCTGCCTTTTTTCTCTCCTTCCGAGTGATCCCTCTTCCTCCGAGTTTCACTCGACGGGCAAACGCACATCTGCTGCATAGTAATAATAAAAAGGTAGAAAAATAGGTTAAACTAGGGTTTTGCCCTGTACTACAGATCAAGGTTCAAAAAAATCCAACTACGGGGTTCGAACAACACGATTCTAATCCAAGAACTTTTTCGACCTCATCCAAGTGGCCTCAAACTATAGGGTTAGCATCTAGTGCAGTATGTGTGAAAATGTATGCACTATGTGTGCTATAACTTGTATGTCTTTCAAATTTTAACCAAATTTGAATAAGTTTGAAATATTTGAAATGGGGCTTTTGGCTTAAACGTTTGAAACTCAAAACGACTTCTCTTCATGCTAGACTTCATAAGACCAAGTTTTGGGTTAGGGGTAGATACATGATTTGTCTGGTTTGAATATGTCTAAACCTTGTTTATCAACTTTAATTCTAACTTCTCAGTCACTCTAAAATGAAGTTTTTGGGAGGTTTTTGAAATTTCCATCTTTGAAACCCAAAACCACTTCTCTTCATGCTTGACTTCGTAAGACAAAGTTTAGGGTTAGAGGGTATAGATACATGATTTGTAGGTTTGAATATGTCCAAACCTTGTTTATCAACTTGAATATGCTTACTATATGACATAAGAAGACTATGTACTTTGGTTTTTCATTTTTCTGATTTTTTTAATTTTCTGCGCATTAGAATCATATCTTTGTCAAATCCTAGGTTTGACCAAGATTTAGACAAGTTTAACACGTGAAAACGAGTAAGTAAGCATGGATCCTTCTTAGTCACTCTAAAATGAAGCTTTTGGGAGGTTCTTGAAATTTCCATGTTTGAAACCCAAAACCACTTCTCTTCATGATTGACTTCCATAAGATCGACAGATCAGTTTAGGGTTAGGGGTAGATACATGATTTGTCTGGTTTGAATATGTCTAAACCTTGTTTATCAACTTTAATGCTAACTTCTCAGTCACTCTAAAATGAAGTTTTTGGGAGGTTTTTGAAATTTCCATCTTTGAAACCCAAAACCACTTCTCTTCATGCTTGACTTCATAAGACAATGTTTAGGGTTAGGGGGTATAGATACATGATTTGTCTTGTATGAATATGTATAGACCTTGTTTATCAAACTTTAATGCTTACTATATGACATAAGAAAACTATTGCTTTGGTTTTTCTTTTTTCTGATTTTTTTTGAATTTTGATGCCCATTTGAATCTTGTCAAATCCTAGGTTTGACCAAGATTTAAACAAGTTTAAAACATGAAAATGAAAAGGGAAGCATGTAACCTTCTCAGTCACTCTAAAATGAAGTTTTTGGGAGGTTTTTGAAATTTCCATGTTTGAAACCCGAAACCACTTCTCTTCATGCTTGACTTCATAAGACAGAGTTTAGGGTTAGGGGGTAGATACATGATTTGTATCGTTTGAATATGTCCAAACCTTGTTTATCAACTTGAATATGGTTATGTGCTTTGGTTTTTCATTTTTCTAATTTTTTGAATTTTATGCCCATAAATCTTGGTCAAATCCTAGGTTTGACCAGGATTTAAACAAATTTAAAACATGAAATGAAAAGATAAGCATGGATCCTTCTTAGTCACTCTGAAATGAAGCTTTTGGGAGGTTATTGAAATTTCCATGTTTGAAACCCAAAACCACTTCTCTTCATGATTGACTTCATAAGACAGAGTTTAATTAGGGTTTTAGGGGTAGATATATACATGATTTTTCTGGTTTGAATATATAGGTCCCACACTTCAGTGAGCATAAGTCACGTGCGGTAGGTACGCAAACTCCCAGCAATCTTCTTTGTCAAGAGAAGACGCATCAGCATGCGTATCGGAAAGTCTCTTGGTCCTTCAGGATCCTTCGGTTGTCCCTCTCACACACACAAAAAAAATCTCTCTCATCTCCTCGCTCGACTTGCTCGCTCGCTCGCTCGCACCTCCTGCGCACTGACAAACCCTGCACAACAGTCAACATCACCAGAAAAATAATATACACCATCAATAAGAGGGGCCCCGTGACTGCTCTCCCTTCTTCTCCTTCCGAGTGATTCCTCTTCCTCCGAGTTTCACTCGACGGGCAAACACACATGTGCTGCATAGTAATAATAAAAAAGTAAAAGAATCGACTACGAATCTATTATTAAATAGGTTAAACTAGGGTTTTGCCCAGTACTACAGATCAAGTTGAAAAAAAAAATCCAACTACGGGGTTTGATTTTGGCCTACAAATAAAAAATTAAATAAGTTGAACTAGTATTCCTCTAAAAAATCATTTTGGTTTGCATTGTTTGATAATTTTCATAGCTAGAGTGCATCACAATTTTTTGATTTCATGCTTTGCTTTGCCAATTTTGATTTTTTCTAACCACCTTCTCTTTGATTTCAAATTTAGGTCAAACTATCGGTGCCTACTATGTGTTCTACTTGAATTGGATGCAGCATGCGCACATGATATGTTTTGCCATTGTTTTGGGCTTCCACACATCTTGGGGCATCCAAGTATTTAAGTTACCTTGTTTTTTAATTGTAATTCCTGTACCCTTCCTCCCAATTAAATTTTGGTTTTACATTTTTTAAATTTTTAAATTTTTATGCCCATTCTGATGTCATATAGTTAGCATTTAAGTTGATAAACAAGCTCTAGACATATTCAAACCGGAAAAATCATGTATCTACCCCTAACCCAAAACTCTGTCTTATGAAGTCAAGCACGAAGAGAAGTCGTTTTGGGTTTCAAACATGGAATTTTCAAAAACCCTCCAAAAAGCTTCATTTTGGACTGACTAAGAAGGATGGAGGCTTACCTTTTTCATTTTCATGTTTTAAACATGTTTAAATCTTGGTCAAACCTATTATTTGACAAAGAATCAAATGGGCTTAAAATTTCAAAAAAATCAAAAAATGAAAAACCAAAGCATGCAGTCTTCTTATGTCATATATATATTACGCATTCAAGTTGATAAACAAGGTCTGGACATATTCAAACCAAAAAAAAATCATGTATCTACCCCCTAACGCTAAACTCTGTCATATGAAGTCAAGCATATGAAGAGAAGTGGTTTTGGGTTTCTGATACGTCTCCGTCGTATCGATAATTTCTTATGTTCCATGCCACTTTATTGATGATATCTACATGTTTTATACACATTATATGTCATATTCGTGCGTTTTCCGGAACTAACCTATTGACGAGATGCCGAAAGGCCAGTTGCTGTTTTCTGCTGTTTTTGGTTTCAGAAATCCTAGTAAAGAAATATTTTCGGAATCGGACGAAATAAAGACCGAAGACCTTATAATTCCCGGAAGCTTCCAGAGCACCGGAGAAGGATGAGAGGGGAGCCAGGGGGGCCCCACACCACACCCCGGCGCGGCCCAGGGGGGGGCGCGCCCCCCTGTGGTGTGGGCAGCCCGTGGCCCCTCCGACTCCCTCTCTTCGCCTATTTATTCGTCCCTGACCTAAAAACACCGATACGGAAGACGAGACCCGAGAAAACCTTCCAGAGCCGCCGCCATCGCGAAATCAAGATTCGGGGGACAGAAGTCTCTGTTCCGGCACCCTGCCGGACGGGGAATTGCCCCCGGAGTCATCTCCACCGCCGTCACCACAGCCATCTTCACCGCCATCGCTGTCTCCATGATGAGGAGGGAGTAATTCACCCCCGGGGCTGAGGGCTCCGCTGTAGCTATGTGGTTCATCTCTCTCTTTATGTGATCTAGTTGAATATCATCTATGTGCTACTCTAGTGATGTTATTAAAGTACTCTATTCCTCCTCCATGTGTGTAAAGGTGATAGTGTGTGCACCGTGTGAGTACTTGGCGTAGGCTATGATTGTGATCTCTTGTAGATTATGAAGTTAACTATTGCTATGATAATATTGATGTGATCTATTCCTCCTACATATGCATGAAGGTGACAGTGTGCATGCTATGTTAGTTCTTGGTGTAATTATGTTGATCTATCTTGCACTCTAAGGTTATTTAAATATGAACAGTGCATTGTGGAGCTTGTTAACTCCGGCATTGAGGGTTCGTGTAATCCTACGCAATGTGTTCATCATCCAACAAAAGGGTGTAGAGTAGTCCTATTATGTGATCATTGTTGAGAGTGTCCACTAGTGAAAGCAGGATCCCTAGGCCTTGCTTCTAAGCATCGAATCTCCGCTTGTTTACTGTTTTGTTGCATGTTTACTCGCTGCCATATTTTATTCAGATTGCTATTACCACTCATATACATCCATATTACTTGTATTTCACTATCTCTTCGCCGAACTAGTGCACCTATACACCTGACAAGTGTATTTGGTGTGTTGGGGACACAAGAGACTTCTTGCTTTGTGATTACAGGGTTGCTTGAGAGGGATATCTTTGACCTCTTCCTCCCTGAGTTCGATAAACCTTGGGTAATCCACTTAAGGGAAACTTGCTGCTGTTCTACAAACCTCTGCTCTTGGAGGCCCAACACTGTCTACAAGAATAGAAGCACCCGTAGACATCAAGTACTTTTCTGGCGCCGTTGCCGGGGAGGGATGGTAAACGGCACTCACACATTGGCAAGCCCGGCAACTAAGCACTTTTCCTCCCTCGTCAACTACGCGCCAAGCACTTTTCTGGCGCCGTTGCCGGGGAGGAAAGGTAAAAGGCACTCATACTCCGGTTCCAGGTAGCAGTACTTTTCTGGCGCCATTGTGTGTGTGCTCGAAGCTATTTCCTTTAGATCCTGCAATTGCATCTTTTTGTTTCTTGTTTTTATTTTCACTAGTTAGGCATAATGTAAAACAACAAAAAAATTGGTGACCTTTTTAATCTTTTTCCTAATTTAGAATTGTTTGATACAAAAATTAAAAAACCTATGGAACCTTATTTACATGATAGTAGCAATGTTATTAGTATGAATGCAATTACTGCTAATGCTATGAAGAAGTCTAAGCTTGGGGAAGCTAGTTTGCATAAAAATAATCATTTTTGCTCCTCAACTTTGGAAGAAATATTTTGCTCTGATAATGCTTTATCTCCCATATGCGATAACTCTAATGATGCTTCTGATATTTTAGATCCACCTGCTGAAAGTATTCCGTATAAAATACCTATGAAAATTATTGAACGTGTTATGGATAACCGCTATGAAGGGGATGGAACTGTCCATCCTGGAGATCATTTACTGTTTTTGCATGAATTATGCGGGTTATTCAAGTGTGCAGGTATCTCTATGGATGAAGTGAAGAAGAAACTATTCTCTATGTCGCTGTCTGGTAAAGCGGCGCATTGGTATAAACTGCTGAAGGACGGGCGCTCTCTTGATTGGAAGGATATTATGCCTTTATTTCGTTTTAAATTCTATCCTCCAAGTGAAATTCACAAAGATCAAAACCATATATATAATTTCTGGCCTCATGATGGAGAGAGTATTGCCCAAGCATGGGAGAGATTGAAGTCTTTAATGCTCAAATGCCCCAATCATGAGCTTCCAGGTAATATCATCATTGATAATTTCTATGCAAGACTTTCTTTTCAAGATAAGACCTTGCTGGATACTACTTGTTCTGGATCATTCACGCGCAACAAAGAAGAGTTTAAAAGGGACCTTCTTGATCGGATTAAGGAGAACACTGAATATTGGGAGAACGACAAAGGTAAAGAGTCAGGTATAAATTATGATTATGAATGCATTGAAACTTTTATGAATACCGGTAAATTTCGAAATATGAGTGCTACTTATGGTCTTGACTCTCAAGTTGCTGCAAATCTTTATAAAGCTTTTGCTTCTCACATTGAATTGCCTAGGAAGAATTTTGATAAGTATCATGAACCTTTTAAAGACGCTTGCATGAAGAATGAAATTGTTGTTAATGATTGCGATAAGCGTGCTCAAACTCCTAAGAATGCTATTTCCTATAAGCATGTTAATTTTTGTGGAATACATAGACCTTGTGGAATTAATCAAATAGAAGATGAATATTGTATCCATCACAGAAATGAAAAAACTAGAAAGTGGTCTAGAGCTCTAGATGATCTTGGAGAAAAAGTGTGTGCCCTCTATCCTTTTATTTGTGAACTTTGCCATAGAGTTGGTCATTTTAATTTTCAATGCTCCTCCAATGATAATTCAAACCCCATGAGTGCTGCAAATTTGTATTGTGATGATGAAATTATTCCTAATCAGCATGATGAACTTACCTTATTTTTGAAGTGTGAAGAATTATCAAGAAAAATTTCTTTGTTAAATATTAACGATCTTGATATTGATGATGTCCTGCATGGTTGTCTTTCTTACTGCATTAATAATTGCCATACAAATACTTACATACAGAATATTTTAGAAGATGACACCTTGCCAAAATATGATAGGACCGCTGTGTGTTTTCAATTAATTAATGAAAAGGAGGGATCCTCCCAAGTTTCTTCTATTGTTTCTAAAAGTAAATCAGGTTATGCGGACAAGCCACCCTTTAAGCCTCTTCCTCCTAAAGAAGGAAGCGAGGAGAAGGAAGAGAAGAAGAAGAAGAAGAAGAAGAAGAAGGGAACGAAGAAGAAGAAGAAGAAGAAGAAAGAGAATAAAGAGAAAGAGGCAATGGCATATCCCCGCGTATATGAGGTAACAATAGGTAACTATAAGTATGTTGCACCTAATGATTATTATGATAATGAATCTGAGTACGATGATCTTCCTATACCCTTTACCCATATTAGTGATCATGATTTGGATGAACACACTGCCTTTGATATTGAAAATCTCTTTGGTACTGATTATGAAAGTAATGATGATAGCATTATTCATGTTCCCTTAAACGATGATATTGAAAGCTCTAAGCTTGGGGATGTTGTGCTTGAAGATCCTGTATTTGAGACCTCTACTTTTAGTGAAAATGATGATATTACATATTCTGGTTTAGATAATTGCTATAGAGATGTATATGACACATGTTACAATTATCCTTATGAAACTTGTCATAATTATGATGGGCTTGCCAAAAACCATTCCCTTAGTATGCAACTTGTTTACCATGTTCAAATTCTTGATAATAATCTTGCTCCAATTACTATTAATGAGAATAACTCTTCTTATGCCAAAATTAATGATACTTCTATGCATATGAACCATGATAAGAATGTTTTAAGTGACGGGTATATTGTGGATTTCATCAATGATGCTACTGAAAGTTATTATGAGAGAGGGAAATATGGCTATATGCATCTTAATAATATTAAGTTTCCCCTCTTTATGTTGAGAATCTTGAAGTTACTCGTGTTTTATCCTCTTATGCTTGTCACTTTGCTCTTCATGAATTCATTTGTGTATAAAATTCTTCTGCATAGGAAGCATGTTAGGCTCAAATGTGTTTTGAATTGCCTCTTGAAGCTCTCTTTTGTTTCAAATACTAATTCTTGCGAATGCATCATTAAAACTGCTAAGCCCATCATAATGGCTATAAAGAAATAACTTCTTGGGAGATAACCCATGTGTTATTTTGCTACAGTACTTGGTTTTATATTTGTGTCTTGGAAGTTGTTTACTACTGTAGCAACCTCTCCTTATCATGTTTTTGTGCCAAGTAAAGTTTCTATGTCAAAGTTGATGTTATATTTGGGATCACTGCGCAGAAACAGCATTGCTGTCTGTCACGAATCTGGGCCTAAGTCTCTGTAGAAAATTCGAAAAAATCTGCCAATTTACGAGCGTGATCCTCAGATATGTACGTAACTTTCATTAGTTTTGAGTTTTTCCATTTGAGCAAGTCTGGTGCCATCTTAAAATTCGTCTTTACGGACTGTTCTGTTTTTGACAGATTCTGCCTTTTATTTCGCATTGCCGCTTTTGTTAAGTTGAATGAGTTTCTTTGTTCCATTAACTTTCAGAAGTTATGTGCAATGTCCAGAAGTGTAAAGAATGATTGTGTCACCTCTGAATATGTGAATTATTAAATGTGCACTAACCCTCTAATGAGTTTGCTTGAAGTTTGGTGTGAAGGAAGTTTTCAAGGGTCAAGAGAGGAGTATGATATAATGTGATCGAGAAGAGTGAAAGGTCTAAGCTTGGGGATGCCCCGGTGGTTCATCCCTGCATATTTCAAGAAGACTCAAGCATCTAAGCTTGGGGATGCCCAAGGCATCCCCTTCTTCATCGACAAAGTATCAGGTTCCTTCTCTTGAAACTATATTTTTATTCGGTCACATCTTATGTACTTTACTTGGAGCGTCTGTGTGTGCTTTTATTTTTTGTTTTGTTATCTTAGTTCTCTGAATAAGTTCATCCTTGTGTGGGAGAGAGACACGCTCCGCTGGTTCGTATGAACACATGTGTTCTTAGCTCATAATATTCATGGCGAAGTTTCCTCTTCGTTAAATTGTTATATGGTTGGAATTGGAAAATGCTACATGTAGTAATTGGTAAAATGTCTTGAATAATGTGATACTTGGCAATTGTTGTGCTCATATAGATCTTGATTAAGCTCTTGTATCATGTACCTAGTACCCATTAATGAATAATTACATAGAGCTTGTTAAAATTTGGTTTGCATGATTGGTCTCTCTAAGTCTAGATATTTTCTGGTTGAGGTGTTTGAACAACAAGGAGACGATGTAAAGTCTTATAATGCTTACAATATGTTTATATGTGAGTCTTGCTGCACCATTTTATACTTGAGTTTGCTTCAAATAACCTTGCTAGCCTAAACCTTGTATAGAGAGGGAATACTTCTCATGCATCCAAATACTTGAGCCAATATTCATGCCATTTGTGTCCACCATACCTACCTACTACATGGTATTTCTCCGCCATTCCAAAGTAAATTGCTTGAGTGCTATCTTCAAACAAATTCAAAAGTTATTACCTCTTATTTGTGTCAATGTTTTATAGCTCATGAGGAAGTATGTGGTGTTTATCTTTCAATCTTGTTGGGCAACTTTCACCAATGGACTGGTGGCTTCATCCGCTTATCCAATAATTTTGCAAAAAGAGCTGGCAATGGGATTCCCAGTCCCAAATTAATTAACAAAAATAGACACTCCTCCATGGTATGTGATTGTTGGACGGCACCCGAAGGATTCGGTTAGCCATGGCTTGAGAAAGCAAAGGTGGGGAGGAGTGTCATCATAATAAAACTAAAATTAAAAGGCACTCCTTCGTGGTATGAGATTGTTGGCAGGCACCCGAGGATTCGGTTAGCCATGGTTTGTGAAAGAAAGGTTGGAAGGAGTGCCACCCAAAAATAAAATAAAATGGGAGCCGCTCTTTGAAGGTTTGTTTGGCAAGGGGGTTAGAGTACCCGCTACCATTCGTTGACAACAACAAACACCTCTCAAAACTTTACTTTTATGCTCTCTATATGTTTTCAAAATCAAAGCTCTAGCACAAATATAGCAATCGATGCTTTCCTCTTTGAAGGACCATTCTTTTACTTTATTGTTGAGTCAGTTTACCTATTCTTTCTATCTTAGAAGCAAACACTTGTGTAAATTGTGTGCATTGATTCTTACATGTTTACCTATTGCACTTGTTATATTACTTTGTGTTGACAATTATCCATGAGATATACATGTTAAAGTTGAAAGCAACCGCTGAAACTTATATCTTCCTTTGTGTTGTTTCAAAGCTTTCTACTAAGAATTTATTGCTTATGAGTTAACTCTTATGCAAGACTTATTGATGCTTGTCTTGAAAGTATTATTCATGAAAAGTCTTTGTTATATGATTCATTTGTTTACTCATTATCTTCATCATTGCTTCGAATCTCTGCATTCATCTCATGTGCTTTACAATAGTATGATCAAGGTTATGATGGCATGTCACTTAAGAAATTATCATTTGTTATCGTTTTACCTGCTCGGGACGAGCAGAACTAAGCTTGGGGATGCTGATACGTCTCCGTCGTATCGATAATTTCTTATGTTCCATGCCACTTTATTGATGATATCTACATGTTTTATACACATTATATGTCATATTCGTGCGTTTTCCGGAACTAACCTATTGACGAGATGCCGAAAGGCCAGTTGCTGTTTTCTGCTGTTTTTGGTTTCAGAAATCCTAGTAAAGAAATATTTTCGGAATCGGACGAAATAAAGACCGAAGACCTTATAATTCCCGGAAGCTTCCAGAGCACCGGAGAAGGATGAGAGGGGAGCCAGGGGGGCCCCACACCACACCCCGGCGCGGCCCAGGGGGGGGGGCGCGCCCCCCTGTGGTGTGGGCAGCCCGTGGCCCCTCCGACTCCCTCTCTTCGCCTATTTATTCGTCCCTGACCTAAAAACACCGATACGGAAGACGAGACCCGAGAAAACCTTCCAGAGCCGCCGCCATCGCGAAATCAAGATTCGGGGGACAGAAGTCTCTGTTCCGGCACCCTGCCGGACGGGGAATTGCCCCCGGAGTCATCTCCACCGCCGTCTCCACCGCCATCTTCACCGCCATCGCTGTCTCCATGATGAGGAGGGAGTAATTCACCCCCGGGGCTGAGGGCTCCGCTGTAGCTATGTGGTTCATCTCTCTCTTTATGTGATCTAGTTGAATATCATCTATGTGCTACTCTAGTGATGTTATTAAAGTACTCTATTCCTCCTCCATGTGTGTAAAGGTGATAGTGTGTGCACCGTGTGAGTACTTGGCGTAGGCTATGATTGTGATCTCTTGTAGATTATGAAGTTAACTATTGCTATGATAATATTGATGTGATCTATTCCTCCTACATATGCATGAAGGTGACAGTGTGCATGCTATGTTAGTTCTTGGTGTAATTATGTTGATCTATCTTGCACTCTAAGGTTATTTAAATATGAACAGTGCATTGTGGAGCTTGTTAACTCCGGCATTGAGGGTTCGTGTAATCCTACGCAATGTGTTCATCATCCAACAAAAGGGTGTAGAGTAGTCCTATTATGTGATCATTGTTGAGAGTGTCCACTAGTGAAAGCAGGATCCCTAGGCCTTGCTTCTAAGCATCGAATCTCCGCTTGTTTACTGTTTTGTTGCATGTTTACTCGCTGCCATATTTTATTCAGATTGCTATTACCACTCATATACATCCATATTACTTGTATTTCACTATCTCTTCGCCGAACTAGTGCACCTATACACCTGACAAGTGTATTTGGTGTGTTGGAGACACAAGAGACTTCTTGCTTTGTGATTACAGGGTTGCTTGAGAGGGATATCTTTGACCTCTTCCTCCCTGAGTTCGATAAACCTTGGGTAATCCACTTAAGGGAAACTTGCTGCTGTTCTACAAACCTCTGCTCTTGGAGGCCCAACACTGTCTACAAGAATAGAAGCACCCGTAGACATCAGTTTCAAACATGGAAATTTCATAAACCCTCACAAAATTAGCTTCATTTTGGAGTGAATAAGAAGGATCAAGGCTTACTTTTTCATTTTCATGTTTTAAACATGTTTAAATCTTGGTTAAACCTAGGATTTGACCAAGATTCAATTGGGCATAAAAATTCAAAAAAGAAATAAAAAAATGAAAAACCAAAGCACATAAGCTTCTTATGTCATATAGCTAGTAAGCATTCAAGTTGATCAACGAAGTCCATACATATTTAAACAAGAAAAATCATGTATATATATACCCCTAACCCTAAACTCTGTCTTATGAAGTCATCAAGCACGAAAAGAAGTAGTTTTGGGTTTCATTTTTTGATTTCTTTTTTGAATTTTTATGCCCATTTGAATCTTGGTCAAATCCTATATCTGTTTTGACCAGGATATTTAAACAAGTTTAAAACATGAAAATGAAAAAGTAAGCATGGATGATCCTTCTCTTATTCACTCCAAATGAAGCTTTTGGGAGGGTTTTTGAAATTTGCATGTGTTTGAAACCCAAAACCCCTTCGATATCTTCGTGCTTGACTTCATAAGATATATATATAGAGTTTAGGGTTAGGGGTAGATACATGATTTTTCTGGTTTGAATATGTCTAGACCTTGGTTTATCAACTTGAATGCTTTTACTATATGACATAAGAAGACCATGTGCTTTAGTTTTTTTTTTGGATTTCTCTTTTGAAATTTTATGCCCTTTTGAATCTTGGTCAAAACCTAGGTTTGACCAAGATTTAAACAAGATTAAAACATGAAAATGAAAAAGTAAGCCTTGATCCTTCTTATTAACTCCAAAGTGAAGGTTTTTGGGAGGGTTTTTGAATTATCCATGTTTGAAACCCAAAACCACTTCTCTTCGTGCAGAGTTTAGGGTTAGGGGATAGCTAGACACATGAATTTTCTGGTTTGAATATGTCTAGACCTTGTTTATCAACTTGAATGCTTTCTATTTATATGACTTAATTAAGGAGAGTACATGCTTTTGGTTTTTCATTTTTTTCATTTTCTATTTTTATTCCCGTTCTTATGTCATAAAGTAAGCATTCAATTAAGTTGATAAACAAGGTCTAGACATATTCAAACCAGAATATTATACTGCATTAGTACAAAAAAGTTTCCTATGGATTCATCAAGGGTAGTAAAGCCAAGTTAACTCATTGTCATGACTAAGAAGGATCCATGCTTACTTTTTCATTTTCATGTTTTAAACTTGTTTAAATCTTGGTCAAACCTAGGATTTGACCAAGATTCAAATGGTCATAAAAAATCAAACAAAATCAAGAAAATCAAAAACCAAACCACATAGTCTTCTTATGTAATATAGTAAGCATTCAAGTTGATCAACGAAGTCTAGACATATTCAAACCAGAAAAATCATGTATCTACCCCCTAACCCTAAACGTTGTCTTATGAAGTCAAGCATGAAGAGAAGAAGTGGTTTTGGGTTTCAAACATGGAAATTTCAAAAACCCACTCAAAAGCTTCATTTTGGAGTGACTAAGAAAGGATCCAAGCTTACTTTTTCATTTTCATGTTTCAAACTTGTTTAAATCTTTGTCAAACCTAGGATTTGACCAAGATTCAAATGGGCATAAAAATTCACAAAAGAAATCAAAAAAATGAAACACCAAAGCACCTAAACTTCTTATGGCATATAGTAATTAAGCATTCATGTTGATCAACAAAGTCTATATATATTTAAACAAAAAAAATCATGTATATATATACCCCCAAACCCTAAACTCTGTCTAATGAAGTCAAGCACGAAGAGAAGTGTGGTTTTCGGTTTCATTTTTTATTTCTTTTTTGAATTTTTATGCCCATTTGAATCCTGGTCAAATCTTAGCAGGTTTGACCAAGATTTAAACAAGTATAGAACATGAAAATGAAAAGTAAGCCTGGATCCTTCTTATTCACTCCAAAATAAAGCTTTTGGGAGGGTTTTTGAAATTTCCATGTTTGAAACCCAAAACGACTTCTCTTCGTGATTGACTTCATAAGATAGAGTTTAGGGTTAGGGGGTGTAGATACATGATTTTTCTGGTTTGAATATGTCTAGACCTTTTTTTATCAACTTGAATGCTTGCTATATGACATCAGAAGACTATGTGTTTGGTTCTTATTTTTTTGAATTTGTTATGCCCATTTGAATCTTGGTCAAATCCTAGGTTTGACAAAGATTTAAACCATTTTAAAACATGAAAATGAAAAAGTACGCCTGGATCCTTCTTAGTCACTCGAAAATGAAGCTTTTGGGAGGTTTTTGAAATTTCCATGTTTGAAACCCAAAACCACTTCTCTTCATGCTTGACTTCATAAGACATAGTTTAGGGTTAGGGGGTATATACATGATTTTTCTGGCTTGAATATGTCTAGACTTCATTGATCAACTTGAATGCTTACTATATGACATAAGAAGCTTATGTGCTTTGCTTATTGATTTTTTGATTTCTTTTTTGAATTTTTATGCCCATTTGAATCCTGGTCAAATCCTTTGTTTGACCAGGATTTAAACAACTTTAAAAACATGAAATGAAAAAGTAAGCCTGGATCCTTCTTAGTCATGAAAATGAGTTGACTTGGCTTTCCTACCCTTCAATCCGTAGGAAACTTTGTACTAATGCAGTATAATAATCACCCGAGTTTTTACACCAACGGGTCTGTCACTTACGTGTGGTGCCCATGCGTGAGGTCCCACATTTCAGTGAGCATAAGTCACGTGCGGTAGGTACGCAAACTCCCAGCCATCTTCTTTGTCAAGAGAAGACGCATCAGCATGCGTATCGGAAAGTCTCTGGGTCCTTCAGGATCCTTCGGTTGTCCCTCTCACACACAAAAAAATCTCTCTCATCTCCTCGCTCGACTTGCTCGCTCGCTCGCTCGCACCTCCTGCGCACTGACAAACCCTGCACAACAGTCAACATCACCAGAAAAAGAATACACACCATAAATAAGAGGGGCCCCGTGACTGCTATCCCTTCTTCTCCTTCCGTGTGATTCCTCTTCCTCCGAGTTTCACTCGACGGGCAATCACACATGTGCTGCATAGTAATAATAATAAAGTAAAATTAAGAATCGACTACGAATCTATTATTAAATAGGTTAAACTAGGGTTTTCCCCAGTACTACAGATCAAGTTGCAAAAAAAATCCAACTACGGTATCCGATTTTGGCCTACAAATAAAAAATTTAAAAACATATAAAACTAATTTTTGGCCTTCTTGTTAGAAGGCCCTGCCTCGTCGTCCTCATTCCTGCGCCTCTTGCTTGTCACCTCCTCCTCGGAAGAGGAACTGGAGGACGACGCGTCCGTGGAGGAGTTGGAGTCGGAGTCACTGCCGTCGTTGAACGGACGACGACGACGATGCCGCGCCGCCCGCGCCAGCGACCTTGGCTCATGCGCCTCCAGCAGGGAGAACCTGGCTTCGGAGTCCTCCTCCTGCCCCTCCTCCTCCTCCTCGTCCTCGGCATCGCTTCCAGCGGCGCCTCCATCCACCTCCTGGCCGTCGCTGGCATTGCCGGCTCCGTCCTCCTCCTCCTGCCCGTCCTCCTCCTCGTCCTCGGTGTCGCTTCCAGCGGCGCCTCCGTCCACCTCCTGTCCGTCGCTGGCATTGCCGGCTCCGTCCTCCTCCTCCTCACTGGGCGTGGAGGTTGGGTCACTTGGCGTGGAGCCCGGGTCGCTTGGCGTCGCGCCAGTTTCCCACCAATGCTTCCATCCCGGCGGCTTGCCCTCGCTATCGGAGTCGGACGGCAGGGTGTAGTCGCTCATGGCTCGCCGGTGTTGGAGAAGAAGAAGAAGCGTAAGAAGGACGCGGTTGGACGTGAATTATAATGGACACAGGGTTACATTCTGCGGAAATTAATGTCCGGAAGAGACCGGCGGTTGCTCTTCTCAGCGGTTCGGCGCTCCACGCCGGCGGTTGCCATTCGCGTGCTTCCTGTGGTCTAACTCGACGCCAATAGGACCAGGGTCGCTGCCAGGCGGGCCCGTGGGGAAGCGAGCGGACGCTTGGCGCGACCGCGCAGCGTCCGCTGAGACGCAAACGTGCCGCATATTTGCGTCGATGCGTCGCGGGAGCAGGGTGCTGATACGTCTCCAACGTATCGATAATTTCTTATGTTCCATGCTACTTTATTGATGATACCTACATGTTTTATGCACATTATATGTCGTATTTACGCATTTTCTGGAACTAACCTATTAACAAGATGCCGAAGAGCCAGTTGTTGTTTTCTGCTGTTTTTGGTTTCAGAAATCCTAGTAAGGAAATATTCTCGGAATTGGACGAAATCTTCACCCAGGGTCCTATTTTTGCACGGAGCTTCCAGAAGACCGAAGAGGGAAGGAAGTGGGGCCACGAGGCGCCGTCACCATAGGGCGGCGCGGCCCAGGCCCTGGCCGCGCCGACCTATGGTGTGGGGCCCTCGTGTGGCCCCCCACGTTGCCCTTCCGCCTACTTAAAGCCTCCGTCGCGAAACCCCCAGTACCGAGAGCCACGATACGGAAAACCTTCCAGAGACGCCGCCACCGCGAATCCCATCTCGGGGGATTCAGGAGATCGCCTCCGGCACCCTGCCGGAGAGGGGATTCATCTCCCGGAGGACTCTTCATCGCCATGATCGCCTCCGGAGTGATGAGTGAGTAGTTCACCCCTGGACCATGGGTCCATAGCAGTAGCTAGATGGTCGTCTTCTCCTTGTTGTGCTTCATTGTTGGATCTTGTGAGCTGCCTAACATGATCAAGATCATCTATCTGTAATACTATATGTTGTGTTTGTCGGGATCCGATGGATAGAGAATACTATGTTATGGTGATTATCAATCTATTGTTTATGTGTTGTTTATGATCTTGCATGCTCTCCGTTATTAGTAGAGGCTCTGGCCAAGTTTTTACTCTTAACTCCAAGAGGGAGTATTTATGCTCGATAGTGGGTTCATGCCTTCATTGACACAGGACGGTGATGAGAAAAGTTCTAAGGTTGTGATGTGCTGTTGCCACTAGGGATAAAACATTGATTCTATGTCTAAGGATGTAGTTGTCGATTACATTACGCACCATACTTAATGCAATTGTCTGTTGCTTAACAACTTAATACTGAATGGGGTTCGGATGATAACCTGAAGGTGGACTTTTTAGGCATAGATGCAGTTGGATGGCGGTCTATGTACTTTGTCGTAATGCCCAATTAAATCTCACTATATTTATCATATCATGTATATGCATTGTTATGCCTTTCTCTATTTGTCAATTGCCCGACTGTAATTTGTTCACCCAACATGCTTTTATCTTATGGGATAGACACCTCTAGTGAACTGTGGACCCCGGTCCTATTCTTTACATAGCATACAATCTACTACAATTGTGTTTTACTGTTTTCTTTGCAAACATCTTCCACTCGATACGTTTAATCCTTTGTTACAGCAAGCCGGTGAGATTGACAACCTCACTGTTTCGTTGGGGCAAAGTACTTTGGTTTTGTTGTGCAGGTTCCACGTTGGCGTCGGAATCCCTGGTGTTGCGCCGCATCACATTTCGCGACCATCAACCTTCAACGTGCTTCTTGGCTCCTACTGGTTCGATTAAACCTTGGTTTCATACTGAGGGAAACTTGCTTCTATACGCATCATACGTTCCACTTGGGGTTCCCAACGGACGTGTGCATCTACGTGTATCAAGCTAAATTTCTGGCGCCGTTGCCGGGGAGATCAAGACACGCTGCAAGGGGAGTCTCCACTTCTCAATCTCTTTACTTTGTTTTTGTCTTGCTTTATTTTATTTACTACTTTTTTTGCTGCACCTAAACAAAACACAAAAAAATTAGTTGCTAGTTTTACTTTATTTACTGTCTTGCTCTCTATATCAAAAACACAAAAAAATTAGTTACTTGTATTTACTTTATCTAGTTTGTTTCATTTACTGCTACTAAAATGAGTAATCCTGAAGTTGAAGTTCGTTCTTTTAAGCAACAAGGTGGAGAAAGTTTTAAGGATGCTTGGTATAGAATTAGTAATGCTCATCATAGGTGCACTAAGAAACACTCCACCACTATCCTTCTTAGGAACTTTTATGTTGGTTTATCTAGTTGGAATAGGTATGTTCTTGATACTCTTTCGGGAGGTAATTTCCTAGGCACTCCCGCTTTAGAAGCTAGTTGCATCATTGAGAGTCTAGTTGGAATACCACCTGTTAATGAAGTTAAAATTGAAATCTCTCTTGAGGATGTTATGAAAAAATTGGAAACCATAGAGAAAAATTTTCCAAGTATTGAAACTAAATTGGAAATGTTATTGGATAAAACTGATGAACTTGATAAATCCCTAGGAGGAATTGATGAAAGAATTAGTGTCCTAGGAACTTGTGTTGTCCATGATAATCAAACCAATAGGATTGATGAACTTGAAAAAGCTATGGGAACCTTGGGTTCAACCTTTTCTTCTCTCAAGTATAATGAGAAAGCTTATGTGGGTAAAGAGCAAAAATTCATGTATGCCTCTAAAGTGCCTAAACAAAAGAATTACTATAGGCCTAAAATTGCTAAAACCCCTAGCACAACCATAGAAAATTTAGATAATGGAGCACCTAAAGTACCCCCTGCAACAAGTTGTGTTTGCATGAAAAATAATGATGTTGATGCTTCTACTCTCCATGTTACTTGATTTGCACTTTCTGCGCCTAGCTGAAAGGCGTTAAAGAAAAGCGCTTATGGGAGACAACCCATGTTTTTACTACAGTACTTTGTTTTATATTTGAGTCTTGGAAGTTGTTTACTACTGTAGCAACCTCTCCTTATCATGTTTTTGTGCCAAGTAAAGTTTCTATGTCAAAGTTGATGTTATATTTGGGATCGCTGCGCAGAAACAACATTGCTGTCTGTCACGAATCTGGGCACAGTTCTCTGTAGAAAATTCGAAAAAATCTGCCAATTTACGAGCGTGATCCTCAGATATGTACGCAACTTTCATTAGTTTTGAGTTTTTCCATTTGAGCAAGTCTGGTGCCAGCTTTAAATTCTTCTTTACGGACTGTTCTGTTTTTGACAGATTCTGCCTTTTATTTCGCATTGCCTCTTTTGCTATGTTGGATTTATTTCTTTGATCCATTAATGTCCAGTAGCTTTATGCAATGTCCAGAAGTGAAAATAATATTTGTGTCACCTCTGAATGTGTGAATTATTAATTGTGCACTAACCCTCTAATGAGTTTGCTTGAAGTTTGGTGTGAAGGAAGTTTTCAAGGGTCAAGAGAGGAGTATGATATACTATGATCAAGAGGAGTGAAAGCTCTAAGCTTGGGGATGCCCCCGTGGTTCACCCCTGCATATTCTAAGAAGACTCAAGCGTCTAAGCTTGGGGATGACCAAGGCATCCCCTTCTTCATCGACAACATCATCAGGTTCCTCCCGTGAAACTATATTTTTATTCAATCACATCTTGTGTTCTTTACTTGGAGCGTCGGTTTGTTTTTGTTTTTGTTTGAATAAAATGGATCCTAGCATTCACTTTGTGGGAGAGAGACACGCTCCGCTGTTGCATATGGACAAATATGTCCTTAGGTTTTACTCATAATGTTCAAGGTGAAGTTTCTTCTTCGTTAAATTGTTATATGGTTGGAATTGGAAAATGCTACATGTAGTAATTCTAAAATGTTTTGGATAATGTGATACTTGGCAATTGTTGTCCTCATGTTTAAGCTCTTGCATCATATGCTTTGCACCCATTAATGAAGAAATACAAAGAGCTTGCTAAAATTTGATTTGCATATTTGGTCTCTCTAAGGTCTAAATAATATCTAGTATTGAGTTTTGAACAACAAGGAAGACGGTGTAGAGTCTTATAATGTTTACAATATGTATTTTATGTGAGTTTTGCTGCACCGGTTCATCCTTGAGTTTGCTTCAAATAACCTTGCTAGCCTAAACCTTGTATCGAGAGGGAATACTTCTCATGCATCCAAAATCCTTGAGCCAACTACTATGCCATTTGTGTCCACCATACCTACCTACTACATGGTATTTCTCCGCCATTCCAAAGTAAATTGCTTGAGTGCTACCTTTAAAAATTCCATCATTCACCTTTGCAATATATAGCTCATTGGACAAAATAGCCTTAAAAACTATTGTAGTATTGAATATGTACTTATGCACCTTATATTTTATTAAGTTGCTTGTTGTGCGATAACCATGCTTCTGGGGAACGCCATCAACCATTGTTGAATATCATGTGAGTTGCTATGCATGTCCGTCTTGTCTGAAGGATGTATCATTTTAGTGGTTGGAGCATGCAAAATTGTTAGAGAAGAACATTGGGCCGCTAACTAAAGCCATGAATCATGGTTGAAGTTTCAGTTTTGGACATATATCCTCAATCTCATATGAGAATAATAATCATTGCTACATGCTTATGCATTTAAGAGGAGTCCATTATCTGTTGTCCATGTTGTCCCGGTATGGATGTCTAAGTTGAGAATAATCAAAAGCGAGAAATCCAAAATGCGAGCATTCTCCTTAGACCTTTGTACAGGCGGCATGGAGGTACCCCTTTGTGACACTTGGTTGAAACATGGCATGCAAAGATCCGGTAGTCCAAGCTAAGTAGGACGAGGTGCGGGCACTATTAGTATCCTATGCATGAGGCTTGCAACTTGTAAGATATAATTTACATAACTCATATGCTTTATTACTACCGTTGACAAAATTGTTTCATGTTTTCAAAATAAAAGCTCTAGCACAAATACAGCAATCGATGCTTTCCTCTTTGAAGGACCTTTCTTTTACTTTTATTGTTGAGTCAGTTTACCTATCTCCCTCCACCTTAAGAAGCAAACACTTGTGTGAACTGTGCATTGATTCCTACATACTTGCATATTGCACTTGTTATATTACTTTATGTTGACAATATCCATGAGATATACATGTTATAAGTTGAAAGCAACCGCTGAAACTTAATCTTCCTTTGTGTTGCTTCAACACCTTTACTTTGATTTATTGCTTTACGAGTTAACTCTTATGCAAGACTTATTGATGCTTGTCTTGAAGTACTATTCATGAAAAGTCTTTGCTATATGATTCACTTGTTTACTCATGTCATTACCTTTGTTTTGATCGCTGCATTCATTACATATGTTTACAAATAGTATGATCAAGATTATGATGGCATGTCACTTCAGAAATTATCTTTGTTATCGTTTTACCTCGGGACGAGCAGAACTAAGCTTGGGGATGCTGATACGTCTCCAACGTATCGATAATTTCTTATGTTCCATGCTACTTTATTGATGATACCTACATGTTTTATGCACATTATATGTCGTATTTACGCATTTTCTGGAACTAACCTATTAACAAGATGCCGAAGAGCCGCTTCTTTGTCTGCTGTTTTTGGTTTCAGAAATCCTAGTAAGGAAATATTCTCGGAATTGGACGAAATCTTCGCCCATGGTCCTATTTTTGCACGGAGCTTCCAGAAGACCGAAGAGGGAAGGAAGTGGGGCCACGAGGCGCCGTCACCATAGGGCGGCGCGGCCCAGGCCCTGGCCGCGCCGACCTATGGTGTGGGGCCCTCGTGTGGCCCCCCACGTTGCCCTTCCGCCTACTTAAAGCCTCCGTCGCGAAACCCCCAGTACCGAGAGCCACGATACGGAAAACCTTCCAGAGACGCCGCCGCCGCGAATCCCATATCGGGGGATTCAGGAGATCGCCTCCGGCACCCTGCCGGAGAGGGGATTCATCTCCCGGAGGATTCTTCATCGCCATGATCGCCTCCGGAGTGATGAGTGAGTAGTTCACCCCTGGACCATGGGTCCATAGCAGTAGCTAGATGGTCGTCTTCTCCTTGTTGTGCTTCATTGTTGGATCTTGTGAGCTGCCTAACATGATCAAGATCATCTATCTGTAATACTATATGTTGTGTTTGTCGGGATCCGATGGATAGAGAATACTATTTTATGGTGATTATCAATCTATTGTTTATGTGTTGTTTATGATCTTGCATGCTCTCCGTTATTAGTAGAGGCTCTGGCCAAGTTTTTACTCTTAACTCCAAGAGGGAGTATTTATGCTCGATAGTGGGTTCATGCCTTCATTGACACCTGGGACAGTGACAGAAAGTTCTAAGGTTGTGATGTGCTGTTGCCACTAGGGATAAAACATTGATTCTATGTCTAAGGATGTAGTTGTCGATTACATTACGCACCATACTTAATGCAATTGTCTGTTGCTTAGCAACTTAATACTGAATGGGGTTCGGATGATAACCTGAAGGTGGACTTTTTAGGCATAGATGCAGTTGGATGGCGGTCTATGTACTTTGTCGTAATGCCCAATTAAATCTCACTATATTTATCATATCATGTATATGCATTGTTATGCCTTTCTCTATTTGTCAATTGCCCGACTGTAATTTGTTCACCCAACATGCTTTTATCTTATGGGAGAGACACCTCTAGTGAACTGTGGACCCCGGTCCTATTCTTTACATAGCATACAATCTACTGCAATTGTGTTTTACTGTTTTCTTTGCAAACATCTTCCACTCGATACGTTTAATCCTTTGTTACAGCAAGACGGTGAGATTGACAACCTCACTGTTTCGTTGGGGCAAAGTACTTTGGTTTTGTTGTGCAGGTTCCACGTTGGCGTCGGAATCCCTGGTGTTGCGCCGCATCACATTTCGCGACCATCAACCTTGAACGTGCTTCTTGGCTCCTACTGGTTCGATTAAACATTGGTTTCATACTGAGGGAAACTTGCTTCTATACGCATCATACCTTCCACTTGGGGTTCCCAACGGACGTGTGCATCTACGCGTATCAGGTGCAGACGCATTTCCGGTCGCGCGGACGCAAACGGTCGCTCAGCGTCCGTTTGCGTCGCGCCGCTGGAGATGCCCATACAAACAGGTTAGGGTCTGGGTTCGATCCAGATTGATACGTATGGGATGCCAATTTCGAGGATCTAAGTTCAGGATCCAATTTATCTAGCACCTACAAATTCAATGTTTGATCAGGGCATTTTCCATCAATATAAGATGTATGGGTAGCGTGGCGGCATCATTTGGCAGAGGTAGACGAGTTTTTTCTATGCATGCAATTTGTTGGCGTGTGCTAGGGGCCATACATACAGTGCCATGCCCCATTAGTGGCATGTATGGAGAAGAAATCTAAGGAAGATCGGAGCTTTTGCAGGTAGTTAGAAAAAAGTCGCGCAAAGTTCAACCGGTATATCCAAGTGCACATACATGGCATCAATTTACACTTCTACTAGTATATATATGTGACTGCAAGTTCAAACTAAAATGGAGTATTTCTTGCTAATGTTGTTCTCTTGGAGTCATCATTTTTTTCCGAACTCGCCAATGTTTCATTAAGACATAATCATCTCAAATTTGATTCTCTGTAATGTTATTTTTGAGTACAAATTGGTGGAGTATTCGTGAAGTAATGATTTATTTTTAACATGCAAAGCACGTGAGTTTGTGTGTGTGGGGCGTCCCATCTTAATGCTAACCTTGACTTCCTATAGCGGGAGACATCATAATTAAGATAAGTGTGGCGGGATATATCTTATGGCAAAAGTTCACACTATAGGTGATGCCCTAAGGTCATCCACACTATATATGTTATCCACTAGACCTATCCACCACAAAGGAAAACGTAGTAGATAGGTTATATATATATTGTACATTAGTGGAGGTTGCCAGGAAAAATTCTTATTGGGTGACTTACAAGTAGCTTGTGTGGGTTGTCCATAAGCAATAGAAAATAAATTCTCTCTCCTTCCTCTCTCAAGCATGAGGGTACACCAATATCATTTGTGGGTCCCATCTTAGTGCTAAGGTTCAGTTCCCTATACACCCATTTTTAATATAAATACAATATAATATGGTAGTTTTTAACTGTGCATTAGAGCATCAATCCTACCTTATGGGTTCCAGAATCTCGAACGACTAACTTTAGAGGGACTCGCCAGTGCTCTGCATGATCACAATTGTCTAGGTGCCTCTAAACGTCTAGAACACCATTGCTTGCCTTTTTCTAGGAAAAGATGCCCGTCGAATGCACATTTGGGCCATGTTGCAGATATGGTGTTTTTCAATCATCAATCTTGGGATTTGCCTATCTATATGTCCAACAATTGATATTCAAAGTTATTTGTACAATATTTAGTGGTACGGATTAGCATCATTAGAAAGTGTTTTTCAAAACGAATCCAACGATACTAATTACCTACAATACAATGAAGATTTTGTTGCGCTTTTTCTTGGTCAAACTTCATCTTGGAATACACGTGTGTGCATTATTCATCGAAACGGAGGTAGTAGCACAACCTCCACCCCAAAGCTTAAGGGCTTATTTGATTCATATATAGGATTTGTATATGAATTATGTAGGATTTAGATCACATGTGAATTTTTCCCACACTAGTTGTTTGATTCATATTAACATATCCTATAGGAATCTTGCAGTGCAAATCCTATAAGAATAAAACATTAGGTCATACCTCATGGAAAATTTCCTTTGGCACAATCAAACACAACTCATCTTCCTATATGATTCAACTAGCCATTAAATCTCAATCCTATGTTTTTCATATTTCTATGGTTTTCCCATCATATCCTATGAATCAAAGGAGCCTTAGGGCTTATATTTATTTTTAGAAAGGCAAACTATGTTAAGATTGACCAAGTTTTACGAAAAACCTTTAACATGCAAAATACAAAGTTGAGTCATGTCTTTTTTTTGAACCAAACTGCCCCCTTCACGAAGCTTTTATTTTGGGATAGAGCTTCACCGACTTGATACTTCCAAGTCTCACAGTGACTTGGTGCCACCATCCACCATCCATCTCAGATCCAACGTATGCGATCGACTCAAAATTTAAACTAAATAATTATAATTGCTCATACATATTTGAAGAACTTGGAGTAAATCATGAATATTTAGATTTATATTTTGGTGAAGTTTCATTCGATTTGAATCAAAGGTTTGTGAGCAAATATATATTTAGTTTAAACTAGTGCTCGTATACGTAAAAAGCTCTTTAATCACAAGCTAGTCGTCCGAGTGGGATGAAATATTCACAGATTTTAGAACAAGTGATCTACATTTTACTGGAATTTTTTCAAAATTTTCTGAATAGTTTTTGTTTTTAGGTTCGAAATAAGAGATAGTTGGAACGTTGGATCTCAAATGAATGGTAGATGGTGGCACCAAGTCACAACGAGACTTGGAGGCTTCAAGTCACTGCAGCTCTGTCCTTTTATTTTGACAAACTGCAGAGCCGCTGACGTTGCCGGTTCCCCCCCCCCCCAAAAAAAGGTAGACGCCGACGCCGATTCTTAGCAAGAAAGTTCTTCCTATAAGTAGTATTCATACTCCACTCCAAGGCATGTATATAAAAAGAAGAACCCATCCCGTTCTCGTGTTCCCGATCACTCTTCTCTGAAGATGGAGGAGGCCCTCTTCTTGTGCCCCCTCTGCATGCTGCCCTTCAAACC
Source organism: Lolium perenne (assembly GCF_019359855.2). NCBI lineage: Eukaryota > Viridiplantae > Streptophyta > Magnoliopsida > Poales > Poaceae > Lolium > Lolium perenne. The sequence goes on along the minus strand of NC_067248.2, from coordinate 68,898,416 downwards.
AACCATATCCAAGGTCGCTCCCTTCCGATTTCATTCTTAGGTTCACTTGTGAGAAATGTCAATGACAACTGATGCCACTTACGTTGTTCCGTGCAGTGCAAGGGCGGTCATATGGGCTGTCGGCGCTGCGTCGGCGAGCTTGCGCCGAACCCGTGCAAGAAGTGCGAGCAGCCGGCGAGGTTGCCGCCGTCGAATCGATCTGGGGCAATGGTCAAGTGCGTCGGCTGCCAGAGCTTGGTCGCCTCCAGGGAGTCCTACAACCACTGTATCGCGTGCTCGCATGGTCCGTGCGGCTGCACAGATGCCATCATTACCGGCTGCAGCTTCACTGGCCCGCCGCGGGAGCTCCTGGTACACCTCCAAGCATCCCACTGCATCCCAGTGTTTACGTTCCAGTATGGCATACCCGCCTGGTGCATAGTTTGTGTTCCGGTACAACCGCAGGGACACCTGTTCATCGGCAGCGGGGAAGAAGACGGTACCGTGTTCACCATCACCGTTGGCATGCTCGGCCCGACCACCATTGTGTCCTGTGTGTGCATCAGGTCGGCCGCGTGCTTGTTTCCGATGTACAAGGCGCAGCTGCTGGTGATTGGTCCGCCGGCGCCGGCTGGGACCAGTGACCTCTCGACGGACACCTTGATGGCGGTAATCGAGCCGACGAGCTCCCCGACGCCTAGCTCGATCATGTTGCAGCAGCTCACTTCTTTCCTGGCGGTGCCGCCCCGTTACGCGAAGCAGAATGGAGGGCAGCGTGTGTTGCCTATCTGCGTTTGCATCAACAAGAAGGTTGTACAATAATCTTCGTTTAGTCATACTGCAATGTAGTTACTCGAAGATCGGAGGGAGTAGTTTAGTTCGAAATAGGGTTCGTTCGGATGTATTTTGGACTTGTATAGTAGTACTACTACTCCAGAACTATTAGCTAGCTAGTTGGAGTGCTAGAATGCAGCTCGGAGTATTAGTATTTTGGCAGTACTATTAGTAGTCTACTAGTATATATATGTGACTGCAAGTTCAAACTAAAATGGAGTATTTCTTGCTAATGTTGTTCTCTTGGAGTCATCATTTTTTTCTGAACGTGTTAACTATGCTATTGTCTAAGGCTTCGTTTAGATTTCTTAGGTTGAATTCATATTTCGTCTCTTCCTAATTTGGCGAAACTGCACTGTCATGGGCATTCTTACAAGGTCGCTGAAGTTTCAAAGTTTCTTAATGTATATTGCGTAGGGTGTACCCCCTTAACATGGATCTGTTGCATTTTTTGGTTGTATTTTTTTGGCAATTTTCAGGACCATAAAATAGCACGCCTTCAGTTGAAATTTGAATTACTTTTCGAAAGTGCCCGATACTAGCATGGAGTAGTAATTTTTTTGGTACTCCCTCGGTCCCACCAAAAGTGTCTCAACTTTGTTAAAATGTTGATGGATAGATGTATCCATCTATTTTTTTTTACAAAGTTGAGATAAATTTGGTGGGACGGAGCCACGGAGTCCTAGTTGATGGCGAGAAGGTTGATGCCTTGCTAGGTTGGTGTACGTTGCAAAAAGAACAAGGTTGGTGTATTTGATTAGACAACACAAGCTTGGGACGTTTCACTTATTTATTGTAGGAAGCACGATTAATGGACTGTAATGATGGGGCTACTCCTATAGTCCGTCTGCTCCGCTCCTACTCGGGTGTCGGGTCACAGTCACACTCTCCTCTTTTTTTGAACACATTCACACTCTCCTCTTTTTTTGAACACATTCACACTCTCCTCGAAACTGCAGTAGGCAGTATATGCATAAGAGGAGGAGCGTCTCGGTTCACCTCCGTCGTCTATCCCCACTCCGCCCAGCTTCCATAGCACGCATGCGTCTCCGCCATGGCGCTTTCGCATCCTATCCAGCAGTGCCCAGTTTGAGAGCCTCTGTTGTCCAACTCAAACCCCCACCTGCCGCCATTGATCGCCATCTCTCTCCCAAAGTTCCAATCAGTAAATCTCCCAAAAAAATCCCAACCCCATTGTACCACCTGCCTCCTTGCGATGGCGAAATCGAGCACGGTCTGTGGATCTGGGCTGTTTCACAAGGTGTTTACGCAAGGCCCCCTTGAAGTGCTCATCAGCCAGTGCGACGCCATCACCGTCGCGTCCCTATTCGTTTCCTCCAAAAGAATTCTTCAGTCAGCCAAATACAGTGCCACTCTACCTGCTTCTCAGCCGTTTGGCCTTTCGTGTGTTCTCTGTTGTGACCCGGCGGATAAACCATGGGTGTTCAAGGAGGATTTGCCGGTGCACAGCAAGTGCAAACTAGTGCCGCTGGACAGGTTCTCCTATGATGGCCTAGTGCCACACGGTAAGGATGAGGAGCGGGCAGGTGCCAATGGAGATTGGATCGCCATGGTTGGCCCCGAATGCAAGTGGAACCTCCTCAATGTCTACACTCATCGCAAGATCAAACTTCCATCTTTGAGGAAGAAGTTTGAAACCACAGGCAATCCACTTATATTCGGGTATAAGGGTTATGTTATTCAACTGCAGAAGATAGCTATTTGCCAAGTTCCTACAGCTGCTCGGCGGTATGAAGATTTCTCCCTTGTCGCAATCTTCGACTTTGCAATTGCCTACCTCCATGCCGAATATCCTGGTACATGGATAATTCTTGAAAACCAGTTTGAGAACGACTCCAGATACTGCGATGCAATTATACATAACGGACTTGTGTTCGCCGTTACTGAGCTTGGAAATGTTTATGCATGGGATCCTCTTCAATTCGGTAACATTTCCTCCCTATCTTTTTTATACGTAACTTATATAGCATTTCACCTCTTATTTGCTGAACTGTCTTGGCATCTTTTGGCTTAAAGGAATTCCATAGGCGCACACCATAACCCTCTTGTGGTATGGACATATATACTTATAGAATTTAACATCTATAGGAATTTTAGTATGGTCTAATGTGCATGTTGTTCCGTAGGAAAAAGGCCCCCTAGTAATTAAGTTTCTTTATTATTACTCCCTGGAAAATTTAAGGTAGAGTAGAAATTGTTGCCTGCCAAAACCCACCGGCGAGCAGTGGTTAAGCAACACGAAGAGCCGGGAGGCTGCCAAGACTGCTGGGTGGGCCCTGGTCCCTCGATGTCGTCCCGCAATGTTCCGGCACACGTCCTAGCGGTTGCAAGGGCGTCCCACCTGACCTATACCTGGTCAGGAAGGTGTTGGATTGCTTCGATTAGTCTCCTGCATGGTAGACACGTAAACATTAAATACGAGCCCGATCGGCTCTCAGGTTGCCCTGTGGATCGGCTCAAAGCCGATCGCCCCATGGTTCACGTCGGGTTAACGATGACATGGGGATCCTGCTTGATCAATATAAAGTTAAACCAATCTACGACAGTTTAGGGTTTTCACCGCATGATCGGAACATCCTACGCGTAGTTGAGCCTAATAGACACGAAAGATGATGGAAAACTAACCCTAAAAGAGGCCTAAAAACCAACATTAAGTCAATTCCCGGAACATCCCTCTTAGGACTAACAAACCATACCTTACGCACTACCGGATCGTTCAACCCGTTTGCAAGGCCTAACCAGACGGATATTAAACCAATCCTTGAAGAATCAAGGAGCAACTATAACAGATTGGATCTACTAAATAACGAACAAGCAAGGTGCTGCCCTTACACCTAGATAGGTATAAGGGCAGCTAGATATCGAGGGGAGGCATAGCTAAGCAAATATGTATAAGAAAAGCATTAATGCAAGCCCCGAAACACCTATGATAAATAGTGCTACTCGCCATCAACAATGCTTCAGCACGAGCAACACAAGATAACGAATAAACGTGTACTGCCTAGATCGCAAGATGCGATCTAGGCAGCATGATGCTTACCCGGAAGAAACCCTCGAAACAAGGGGTGGCGATGCGCCTGGTTTGTGTTTGTTGTGAACGTGATTGTCCTCCTTTCTCAATAACCCTAGATACATATTTATAGTCCAAGGGACTTTCTAATTTGGACGTACACCTAACCGTGTACGGGTTAAACTCTATCTTTTAATTCTAAACTAAGATGCAATCTACTATAATATACAAATACACGGGCAATCTAGCCCAAACTCTTCGTGCAAGGCCGATTCAGAAACACCTTAATGTGCATACCCTTCAAGTCCATCTCCATCGCGGCCCATCTCCTGATTTGGTCAAAATCTGGTGATAACACATGCCCCCCTGGTTTTGGTAATGATAATTTCAAAACCACTCCGTTTTTCCTTTGAAGGGTCATGTCGTGGCAGAGCAGAACCGTCGCAGTATCCTTCATCATGATGCCTTGTCTTCCCAACCTCTCTGCACGATTTGACAGTTTTGGCACCACGTCCTCGGAAACCACCGCAACATTAAATCTCCACTATATCTCCTTTTATTTAACCGCATCGAACAGTTCACCTCTTCATCCCCCTGCTCCGAACTAACATCGGAAAACCCTCCTTCACCCCATGGATTCCTCCTCCTCCTCCACAGCCTCCTCAGGGCTTTCCTGCGTATCCTCTCCCCTTCGAGAGTCGACGCCAGAGTGGGGCACGCAGGCGGCGTACGACATCTTTGCCCCATCGTGGTGGGACGCGGAGGATCATGCTTCTTCCGTCTGGTCCGAGGACGACAAGTCTTTGACCGACGGAGAAGACGACTTCCAGTTCCTCGTCGACGGGGAACTGGAGGCGGAGAGCGAGGATGATGCGTTCTCCTGGGACGACTTCACCACCTCCGACGAAGAGGAGGAAGAGGAGAGCGACACCTCCTCCGACGAGTCGCCGGCGAAACGCATCTGCTTCGAATCGGACGCCGACGACGACGACGAAGACGAGGACGAGGAGGAGTACGGGGCCCCTGCCGGAGGCTACAGCAGCAGCGACGAGGAGCCCGCCAGCATCAGCGCCGACGGTGCCGACGAGGGCAGCGACGGCCCTTAGGCTAGGATTAGTAGCATAAGACTAGTAGTAGCAATCGGCTCTTTTGTTCTTCCTCTTTTGAGCAATCGGCTCTTCTCTGTAAAAACCCCCTTATCAATGAAGAAAGTGTTTTTATGCCAAATTTGCTTCCTTATCAATTTTGCCGATTGTCAACACGAGTTAACGCGCAAAAAGCCGATGGCAGCACATCGGCATTTACCACGGAGTGTTTGCCGATTGTCAATGCGAGTCAACGCGCAAAGAGCCGATGGCAATACGTCGGTCTTTATCACAAAACGCGAGCAAGGGCAACCCAGTTGCCTATTCAAACGGTAACCTGCAACCTTTGCCTACAAGAGCAAACTCAGATCCCCAAATCGCCGCTCGCACAGATCCAACTTCCAGCCACACAGCTCTCAGATCCCAATCGCGCAGACTCCTCCGCGGCGAATCCAATGGCGGAATCGTTCAACGCCAACACTGCGGTCTCTGGCTTGAAGGTAATCCCCAACCGTTCCTCACCATCCGAGTATATTGTTGGAGTTATCAGCAAACACCTGAATTAATGTCTTATTCCGTCATTAATTTTTAGGTATCAGATATTCTGCTGTCGCATCCTTCCCTTCCGAATTCTCTTTGTCTTGGCCCTCGTTCCACCGAGAGTCCTGCTCATCTGATTTCATGCGAGGCCAATAGGATTCCCTTTGTGAACCAGAACTTAGATCCATCTTCTTGGGCCGATTGCTTACGAGCCTGGCCTAATCCTCCTGAGGATTGGGTTTCCTGGTATAATAGGATAGCCAAGACTCACCAATCCACCTGGGAAACTACGGGAATAGCCGATGCCTTAGCCTTATCACTGTCTCCACTTGAAAAACATGAAAACCTTTTGAAAACCATCGGCTACTTTTGGTCTGATGCTTTGAATTGTTTCATGTTTGGTCATGGTCCCATGACCCCAACCCTGCTAGACGTGGCCATGATCACTGGTCTAGATATTGCATCCCCGAGCCCCTCTGCCTTTATGCTGCCAAAGGTTCCTTTCCAGCTTTCCTCCAAAAAGGACTGCACAAACTGGGGTGCTTATCTTCGACGCCACATGAAAAACAAAGGCCCTATAACAGAGAAAGAACACACGGCCTTCTTAAACTTCTGGTTGGAGCACTTCATATTTTGTGGCCCTTCCCTTGCTCCCACCAAGAATTACCTCTCCTTGGCCTATGAACTTGCCAGGGGCACCCAACTCGGCATTGGCAAACTGTTCCTTGGAGAGGTCTATCGATATCTCCAGCTGATGTCTGTCAAACTGTTTTCCCAAAAGACAGTTAAAACAGGAGGTCCTTGGTGGTTTATTCAATTATGGGCCCAGCTATACTTCCAGAACCACATCCCAAACTTCCCTCGTCTGGCCACTCGCACCTTTCCAGATGCCACTGGGAAGCAAATCCGATGCACTAGCTACGGCCAAGCTTTGTACAGCCTCCCAGGCAGTAAGCTGATCCCCCAGGAAGCCTCAAAATGGTTCAGCATCTTCTTCCATGGCCTGGACAATCCTCTCTTCTTTCCTTACACGGAGTCTGAGCATTTCGAGAATCCAGTCTCCTTCAGGTTAGACAGCTTTGCCGATGACACCATCACCCGGCAATTATACTCCATCATGATTCGTCCCTGTTTTCTTCCGGTGGGCATGAGCACCTCCAACAGGATCATCAAACCTGGTTATGAGTCCTATCAGCCGGTCGTAGCAGCTCGGCAGCTTGGTCTTGAGCAGGTGTCTCCCCATTTCTTTCTCCACTTCTTAACAGAAAGCAGGGCTGACTTGCCCGATGTCCTCACGAGTCAGAGGTGTTACTCTTTCTTTGATGCTCTAGTCATCCCAATTCCTCACAACCTCTCTTTCACCTCATCAACGGATGATTTCGAGGCCTGGTGGGCAATGTGGAAGACTCATGCCTTCCGGAGAGCCCTAGGACCATTGCTGAAACAACTTGATGCTGAATATGATATCCCTGCAGAACAGGTACCACTACTCATAATTTTGCCTTGAAGTGGCTTACCGCGGTTTCCTTCTTTTTTACAACCCTGCTCTGTTTTCTTGCAGCAACAAGATGGTCCAGAGCCTGTACATGATGACGGCTCCCCTTTCACACTCCACCCACCAGCTCCAGTGTTCCTCTTCTGCAAAAACTCACCGTCCCTGAAGAAGGTCGTGACGGCTCCCAAGAGCGGAGTATCTTCTAGGCCAGCTGCCCCCCGAGCCTCAGCGAGAACAACAGTGAGGAAAGTAGCTGCCAGGAAGACCTTGAAGCGCCAAACCTCCTCTCCAGCCCAAGAAATTTTGCACGTAAGCTAATCCAATGCCTTGGCTGGTTTCGTCCATTCTTCTAGGCTTTTGTAACATGTTCGTATTTCTTTCACAGACCTCTACTGAAGAAATCTCCAGCGAGGATACACAGTCCAGTCGAAGGGACTCAAGCTCAGGCACCTCCGGGGAAAACACCACGCCGAGCCAGCCAGACTCGCCACCGTCGGCTTCCAGGAAAAGGTCAGCTCCCGAACCTGCTTCTTCCCAGGCTTCACCAAAAGTAGGACAGGGTGGTCTACGCACAAAGAGCCGATGCATCAAGAGAGCTCGCAAGATGCCACAAACTTCTTCATCAGACCAGGAGATTTCGAATGTAATTGCTCTCTACATTCTCCTTGACTCATATTTTGTGCTGAACTATTGCTGCTCCCATCGGCTAACCATTCCCTTTTCAGACTGATGACACCTCTAGTGGGGAAGTCAAGGAGGTAGTGATGCCATCCACCACCCTGGACCTAGCAACCTCCAAAAGCGGAGCCGACAAGGCTGCGACATTGGCCACACCCTCAGCAGAAACACAAGTGCCGATCGCCTCTTCATCAGCTGCCCCTATGGTCTTAGGAGAGGTATACTTCCTTCCCTTAGTTCTTCCTTGCTTTTTCGCTGTGTACTGATGTTGTTCTTGTTGTTTCTCAGGGTTATGACCTCTCACGCTTGCTAACGTTCGATCCTGAATTCATCGAACCAGCTGCCTCTAAAGCAAGTGAAGAGTCAGGACCCAGCGCTACCCATGGTCAACTCCAACAGCTCAAGGCCTTGCTCTCCTCCTCAATCAAAACATTGGTTGAAGACACCGAGGGAATAAAGAGCATTCTTGAAGACATCCAGCCTCATCTCCCGGTGACATTGCAGGTGAAGCTCTGGCCAGTTGTGACTCTATCTGCTTACAAGTCAAGGGTGACATTGGCTCGTCAGAGAATCGGCTTACGCCACGCCCAACTTCCATTGAAAGCCGATATTGCAGACAAGTGTCAACGGCTTAATGAGAAAAAGGCAGCTTTGGACGCAAAGATTGACACTTCTGTCAGTACCGCTGAACTGGAGGTCTTGCGAAAGGAGTTGGAGGATCTTGAAGAAAGGGTTCGGGTAACCAAACAGCTCATCCAGGATAAGGAAGCTCTCATTGCTCGCTCCCATGAAGAAGCAGAAGGCCTCAAAGCTGAGCTGAAGACCGATTTGGCCGAAATCCGCGCCTTGAACAAGCAGCTGGTGACGGGCCAAGATGAAGATGACGAGGCTGAGATCGCCGAGGTAGACCGTGTTCGTGCTACCGCACTCCGTGCCCTTGAGGCATTCCTTCAGTAGAGCTCCTCCATGTAACGATAACTGTTCCACTGAGCTTGTACCTCTGTCTGTAACAGCTTGTACCTCTTGAGTCGATGGCTGTGCATCGGCTTTTTCTTGTTCTTAAGTCGATGTCCGAGCATCGGCTGTACTTAAAATTTTTCTATTTTCGATTTTTTACTGGCCGATCGATTTCATGAATCGGCTCTTCCTGGGTACAAACTTCGTGGCCTCGTACCTTCCCCGTGTGTATGCCCCCCGAGCCGAATCTTTCATGTAATTGAAGATATCGGCTGTCCAGCCATCTATAAGCTCTGTCTGTATTCCCCATTACGTGACATGCTTGAGGTAAGATCCTTGCTTCTTATTTTTTGGGGGCCGATCGCAGGGATCGGCCTTGCCACGTACGTCCATAGACTTGGATCTTGCTACTCTGTCAGGCCGGTGGATAAGACCAGCCTCACCCCGTTTTTTGAAGCTTCAATGCACTCACAGCCGTCCAAATTGATTCCAGAGAGCGGCTCTTGGTCGTCTGCATCCCAAATATTCATGCCAGCTAATGAGATCTCGATCGAGTCATCTGCATGAACAACCTCCACTTCATCTCCATCCCATTGTATGATGCACTGATGCATTGTGGATGGAATGCAGCAGTTAGCGTGGATCCAATCTCTCCCTAGCAGGACCGCGTAAGTGCTTTTGCTGTCGATGATGAAGAATGCCGTAGGGATGGTTTTTCGGCCGACGGTTAAGTCTACGTTCAGAACACCCTTGGCTTCTGACGCTTGGCCATTGAAATTGCTTAGTGTGACGTTGGTCCTGATCAGATCTTCATTGGAATGTCCCAAACGTCGTAACATGGAATACGGCATTATATTGACTGCTGCTCCCGTGTCAACCAGCATCTTGCTGATAGGCTGTCCATTGATGTAACCTCTCAGGAATAGGGCTTTCAAATGCCTGTAGCTTCTCTCTCGTGGCTTCTCAAAGATGACTGGCCGTGGACCGCAGTCAAACTGTGCCACTGATACTTCCTCGTCTTTTGGAGCACAAAACTCTGACGGGAGAATAAACACCATGTTTGTATCAGCCGATGCCTCTGCATCGGCTTTTGTCTGCTTGGGGCGCCACACTTTCTTTGGTGGGCGAGTCTCCATCTCCAATGTTTGCTGAATTTTTACGGCCAGATCGGGCCGTGCTTTCCTCAACGGGTACAGGTACTGCGCCTCGGCTTCCTCCAAGTTACGTAGCCGCTGCACTCTTCGCTTTTGGGAGTGGCTGAGTCCATCAGGACACCACCTTGGCCGGTGATATCTATCTTCTTCTTCATCTGACTCCTCGAAATCTTAATCTCGAGATGACTCAGCTCGTCTGCTCTGAGGTGGGAGAGGTCCTAGACGCTTGAACACTGAAACTTCATTTGTTCCCTTCCTCTGCTGTCTACATTCTGGGCAGTTCTCGATTGTAGGCAATCGGCTCATTCCTGAGTCCCAGCAGTGTTTAAAGAAAGGACAGTTCCAATGCTTATCCAGGTCTTCCTGCTCTCTCGGTCTCCCTCTTGCGTGACGCTCATACCCTTCATTGTCTCTATCATATCGACGGTATTTCCTGTCATCTGCATCAGACCGACGATATCTTTCATCGTCTACATCGTAGCGCCGACGTCGGTCATACTGCCGCTCGTATTTGTTAAGGAGGTGCGCGGAGAGTGGTCGTTGATACCGCACGCTTCTCACCTCTTCCTCAGTCAGGTACCGTCTGTCATCATACTGGGGCCGGTTGCGTGGATCGGCCTCCGCTTTATCTTTGCCACGGGAGTGACTGCTTCCTGCTTTATCCTTGCCATGGCGGTCCACAAGCCCTGCCATGTTGATATCAAAAGAGAAACCTGGCTCGTATCTTATGCAGTGACTGAGATCCACCATTTGACGCCAGGAAACGGATGTGTGTCAACTTTCATGGCAAACTGACCGAAGAGTAATCGGCCTTGTTCTATCGCCATTTGAATCTGTCCGCGCAGTACTTTGCAGTCGTTGGTGACGTGGGTGAACGTGTGATGCCATTTGCAGTATGGTCTCCCGTTCACCTCTTGTAACGTAGGGATTTTGTGGCCTTCGGGTAACTTCAGCTGTTTTTCCTTCAGCAGCAAATCAAAAATCTGCTCCCTTTTGCTTAAATCAAAGTCAAACCCTTTTGCAGGCCTTGGTTGTTTCACCCATTTGCATGACACGGGTACTGCCCCCCGAGTCCACTCAGCCACGGCGACTTCCTGATCTTCTGCAGAATCTTCATCTTCTTCCGTCTCGACCAGGGCGACGCGCTTGAACTTGTCCTGGTACAATTCTGGGTGGCGCTGTTCATACGATGTCAATTTCGGAACCATATGCGCCAGTGAATTGTAGTCTGCTTGGAAAGTTAGATCCTTGAGCGGCGCTGAAAGGCCTGCTATTGCCAGATCGACTGCTTCCTTCTCAGATAAACGAACCGAATAACATCGGTTCCTGACAGTCCTGAAACGCTGAATGTATTCAGACACCGTCTCTCCTCGCCTTTGCCGCACCTGAGTCAGATCGGCAATGCCAGCTTCAGTAGCTTCTGAATGATATTGTATGTGAAACTGCTCTTCCAGCTGCTTCCATGTTCGAACCGAATCTGGTGGCAACGAGGTGTACCACCCAAAGGCTGGACCCGTGAGAGATTGTGAAAAGAACCTCACACGTAGCTGGTCTGAAGCTGAGACCATGCCCAACTGTGCCAAATATCGGCTCACGTGCTCAATTGAGCTAGACCCTTCCGATCCACTGAATTTTGTGAAGTCAGGGAGCCGATACTTAGGCGGTAGTGGGATCAGGTCATACTCGTTGGGATACGGCTTGGAATAGCCGATCATTCTCTTCTTTGGCAGGATACCGAACTGGTCTCTCAAGATTGCAGTAATCTGATCCACCGTAGGAGCTGCAGAGGTTGAGCTTTCATGACTTGTTCCGGTGGCATATTTAGCTAGCCACGCTTGTTTCTCAGCATCTGCTCCAGAACTCCCTCCTGCTCCGGCAATCCCTCCTGCTGTAATTGTATGCGCCCAATTGTTGCAGTCCGGCACGTATGTGCACACGTATCCATGTGGGATCTCCTTGGGCGGCTCATACAGGAGTTGGTAATCGCCAGGATCACCTCCAACCTTGTAGACGACGTACGCCGGTGAACCCTGTTGCTGTGGAGCTGCCAATGTGAATGGCAGCGGTGGCCTAGGGTAGAACGGTATTTCTCCCTGGTGCGTTCCTAGAGCAGGTCCCGACGGAGAATACTGATGCTTCATGATTTCTTGAACTACACGAAGCGCAACACGCTCAAGAGTGTTCACCAGGCTCTCAGAATGCCGGTGCAGAGAATGAGCCACGGCATAGTTAATTTCCTGGCGCAGGGCTCTGGTACGTTCCTCCGAAGGGAGAGATAGATCTAGTCCCTCAAACACGCCTTCGGGTTGGAATCCTTTGAACCTAATGCCGTGCGAACGGGTACTCTCAAAAGAGCCGATGAGATCGGCTTCGAAGATGGCCTTGAGCTCCTCATATTTCTTCTTGTGCTCAGCAGGCAAATCTTCGTACTTGATCGGTTCGTCCGCCATCTTGGATGCAGGTGTTGACGTGGTTGCTGTAGAAAGTGTCCCACCGGGCGTGCCAGAATGTGTTGCCTGCCAAAACCCACCGGCGAGCAGTGGTTAAGCAACACGAAGAGCCGGGAGGCTGCCAAGACTGCTGGGTGGGCCCTGGTCCCTCGACGTCGTCCCGCAATGTTCCGGCACACGTCCTAGCGGTTGCAAGGGTGTGCCACCTGACCTATACCTGGTCAGGAAGGTGTTGGATTGCTTCGATTAGTCTCCTGCATGGTAGACACGTAAACATTAAATACGAGCCCGATCGGCTCTCAGGTTGCCCTGTGGATCGGCTCAAAGAGCCGATCGCCCCATGGTTCACGTCGGGTTAACGATGACATGGGGATCCTGCTTGATCAATATAAAGTTAAACCAATCTACGACAGTTTAGGGTTTTCACCGCATGACCGGAACATCCTACGCGTAGTTGAGCCTAATAGACACGAAAGATGATGGAAAACTAACCCTAAAAGAGGCCTAAAAACCAACATTAAGTCAATTCCCGGAACATCCCTCTTAGGACTAACAAACCATACCTTACGCACTACCGGATCGTTCAACCCGTTTGCAAGGCCTAACCAGACGGATATTAAACCAATCCTTGAAGAATCAAGGAGCAACTATAACAGATTGGATCTACTAAATAACGAACAAGCAAGGTGCTGCCCTTACACCTAGATAGGTATAAGGGCAGCTAGATATCGAGGGGAGGCATAGCTAAGCAAATATGTATAAGAAAAGCATTAATGCAAGCCCCGAAACACCTATGATAAATAGTGCTACTCGCCATCAACAATGCTTCAGCACGAGCAACACAAGATAACGAATAAACGTGTACTGCCTAGATCGCAAGATGCGATCTAGGCAGCATGATGCTTACCCAGAAGAAACCCTCGAAACAAGGGGTGGCGATGCGCCTGGTTTGTGTTTGTTGTGAACGTGATTGTCCTCCTTTCTCAATAATCCTAGATACATATTTATAGTCCAAGGGACTTTCTAATTTGGACGTACACCTAACCGTGTACGGGTTAAACTCTATCTTTTAATTCTAAACTAAGATGCAATCTACTATAATATACAAATACACGGGCAATCTAGCCCAAACTCTTCGTGCAAGGCCGATTCAGAAACACCTTAATGTGCATACCCTTCAAGTCCATCTCCATCGCGGCCCATCTCCTGATTTGGTCAAAATCTGGTGATAAAGGTGCCATGCAATATTGATAAAGACTTTCATTTGTTTATATTCCCCCGGTTCTAGAGAATAAGGAGTACTATAGTCAAACCATATAAAATTTGGACCAATATTTTGGGGAACATGTTATAAATCCATATGAATTTTACCAAGATGTTCGAAATATATTTCAAATCATCTTATGTTCAACCATGATTTTATAAAGTACTAGTATTGGCATCTACAATATCAAATCAATATCACTAGTAGCACTACAAGAAAAGTTCTGATAGACAACGTCCCAAACTAAGGGGCATTTTTCGTCGCCTATGGGCCTAACCCGACGATATGGGTTCTGTTGTCGAAACTGCGTCAGGCAAAGTCCAACGACGATTTTTTCGGTCCGTCGCGCTTGGGCGCCCTTCCGCCACGGAAAATCGGACCGTTGCGGAAGTGTTTCCGGGAGCCCGTTGACTGCTGACGTCATGCAAACTGACACGTGGCAGACGCCGTTAACTGGCAGTTAACGGCGTTAACCGGCTGAAACCCCGTGGTAGATGGTAGGCCCACACGAGGCCTGCCACGTCTTAAGCGGGCCGGGCCAGATGACATAGTTTGACCGGTCAACAATATAGCTGGGCTGGTCCATTAGTTACGTGGGCTGGGCCTAACCTCTAATGTTGACTGGTCAAAAGTTAAATGGGCCGGCCCATTTAACATGTGGGGTCCCCCTTACAGCAACTGGGCCGGCCCAAGAAGCAAGTGGGCCGGGCCAAAAACACAGGTGGGTCCCACTTTCCTGCTAAAAGGCCGGCCCATTTAGTGTGTGGGGTCCACCATATAGCAAGTGGGCCGGCCCAACAAGCTAGTGGGCCGGGCCAAAAACACATGGTGGGTCCCACTATCCTGTTAAAGGGCCGGCCCATTTAGTATGTGGGGTCCACCATATATCAAGTGGGCCGGCCCAACAAGATAGTGGGCCGGGCCAAAAACACAGGTGGGACCCACCTTCCTGTTAAAGGGCCGGCCCATTTAGTATGTGGGGTCCACAATATAGCAAGTGGGCTGGCCCACCAAGATAGTGGGCCGGGCCAAAAACACATGTGGGTCCCACATTCCTGTTAATGGGCCGGGCCATTTGTTATGTGGGGTCCACCATGTAGAAAGTGGGCCGGCCCAACAAGATAGTGGGCCGGGCCAAAAAACACAGGTGGGTCCCACCTTACTATTAAAGGGCCGGCCCATTTACCATGTGGGACCACCATATAGCAAGTGGGCTGGCCCAACAAGATAGTGGGCCGGGCCAAAAGCACAGGTGGGCCCCACTTTCCTGTTAAAAGGCCGGCCCAATTAGTATGCGGGGTCCACCATACTGCAAGTGGGCCGGCCCAACAAGATAGTGGGCCGGGCCAAAAACACAGGTGGGTCCCACTTTCCTCTTGAAGGGCCGGCCCGTTTAGTATGTGGGGTCCACCACAAAAGCAAATGGGCTGGCCCAACTAATTAGTGGGCCGGCCCAGTAGTGGGTGGGGTCCACCTTAAAGCAAGTGGGCCAGCCCAATTAGAGTGTGGGGTCCACCGTAACTCACATGGGCTGGCCCAAAGAAGTAAGTGGGCCGGCCCGTTTAGTTCTTGTTTATATGCCGGCATAATATGCGCTTTAGGATTTTGCGGGCGAGGCACATATGTGATTTCGATTAATTGGGCCGTTTAAGGGATGGGAATTCGTGATTTAGATGCGAGAATATTTACGCGGCATTGATTTACGTCGGATAGCCTCACTTACCACAAGCACCAAAGAAAAAATGCGCGAAAGAACTATAAAAACTAACTAAATATTACATCAGCTGCAAGGCATTGAAAAAATATTACAGAACCCAGAGAAATTGAATGGTAATTAAACCTAGCAATACAATGAAGCGATCCGGCAATCTTTTAAGTTGTCCATGCAGCACCTATATCTGAAACAAAGACATTACAAGTTAAGACAGCAACAATGGAAAGGCAAAGACACTACAATATTGTTTGCCAAAGAATTTGGAACTCATCATTTCGTCGTTATAACAAGATCATTGTAATGCGCACAATAAGCAAACAAAGAGTGCATGCCGCATACCAACAGCCAATATAACAGAGCATGTTAGAATGAAACAAAGAGACTTACTATTGTCGAGTCCCATGCAAACCAACATGTTCAGGGAGTACAAAATTGGCATGAACAACATAGTAGCAGGCTATAAATTTTGTAACAACGACTGAGCAAGATGAAGTTATGATGGCTACATCTACAGAGCAGGGAATGTAAACAAAAATAGAAGTTACGATGGCAAAAGCTAAAGAGGAGGGAATGTGAACCAACATGTGCCAAGTGCAATTACTTCATTTTGCCCGTGAACTAAATAATACTCCTGAACTTATAGTGAAGGGGATGCAAATCAAGATGTTTCGGGATATAAACTTGTAATGAGCAACACATAGAGGATAGTTAATCTTTGGAGCTTAGGATGGACCAGATACGAGAATATAGTGGGATCACCTGTGAACTTGTATAAGAGGGAATGCAAACCAATATGTTCAGCTTTCCATATGTGAGCGTCATGCCAAGTCAGAGAAACAAGTCAATAATGCAGCTTTTGAAGAACAAGATGGCACGCAAAATTATTATCTAGTAGTATATGACAAGTTTATTTGTACTACAGGCTAGATAGCAGAGTGATAGCATGCCAAACTAAGTCCTTACTTTGTTAGCTTACAATGAACTAGATACAAAACAATGGCATCACCTGTAGTACAGGGAATGCAAGCCAACATGTTCATGGAGTAAAAAATTGGCACAAACAACATAGTAGCAGGCCATAATTTTTGTAACAACGACTGAGCAAGATAAAGTTATGATGGCTAGATCTACAGAGCAGGGAATGTAAACCAAATATAGAAGTTACGATGCCAAAAGCTATAGAGCAGGGAATGCGAACCAACATGTGCAATTACTTAAAATTGGCCATGAACTAAATAATAGCAGGATGTTACTATAATACCTATAATTTTTGTAACAACGACTGAGCAAGATAGAAGTTATGATGGCTACATCTACAGAGCAGGAATGCAAACCAAAATGTTCAATCGCTTAAAGTTAGCAATGAAGTAGAAAATAGCAACGTGTTACGGTCATAGCTAGGAATGAACTAAAAGAGCTTCAGACAAACAAGAAACTGAACCCAGAACATGGCGCTAAAACAAGGGACTTACATTTGGAGAAGCACTAAGAGGGAGTCACGAGATCTTCACAGGGTTGATAGATCCGGTGATGAAGTACGCTACATGTGCTACTTGGGGTTGGAGAGACGGCCATTACACTTCATGGTTACTCATCTCATCTGCAAAAACGTAACGGCGCGTCGTTAGCACAAACAGGTTCCCCCAAGATTAAACAAGAACTTGCAGGCAAGCAATAGAAAAGCGACAGTAGAAGAGTTTAGATCATGCACTGCACCGGTGAAGCAGATCCGGTTCATGCACAGCGGTGTCGGTGAGCAAGATCCGATGCGGTGGACGACGGATCCGGCGAAGCGGCTCCGGCGGGGTGGACGATACCGCAGCTGAAGCGACTGCGGTAGACTCTTTGGATGAGCATATTGTTTTGAGGTTAGGCGGGGATTATACGGTACGGTTGATGAAGGCGTCGATGAAGCGGCTCCGGCGAGCAGCCGGATGACGAGGATCGCGAGGCCTCGGGTAGGCCAGGGAAGTCCGGCGGGGATGTTCGGTGCGGTGGTCGTGGAGGTGGGAGAGAGGGACTTGGGAAGTTCCGGTGGGTGGTACGAGGGAAATGAATTTTTTGGGAGGGTTTCCGGGCTAGGGAGGTGGTGATCCAAAAAATGACGGGCAGACCCCCCCACCAACCGACTTTGCTGCCATCTCCACAGGGGTAGAATGGGAATTTGGAAGCGTGTGAAATTTTTGTATTTTGTGGGCGGGAAGTTTTGCCGCTATGAGATTTTGAATTTGGCCACCGTCCAAGTATAATGATAAAAAATTGTGAGACCGTACTAGTACCTCTGTTCAAGGCCGAGTGCAAAATCAAATCATCATCACGTTGAAAATTTGTTACCAACTTACCATGATCATGATCTACCTCTGAAAATGGGCGCATCCACTAAAACTTGCAAAGTATAATGATACAAATTTGTGAGACCGTACTAGTACTTATGTTCAAGGTCGAGTGCAACATCAAATCATCATTATATTGAAAATTGTGTTACCATGATCATGATATTTCTCTGAATTTGGCGCAACCGCTAAATCTCGCAAAGGATAATGATAAAAAAAAGGTGAGATTGTACTAGTTCTTATGTTCAAGGCCGAGTACAAGATCAAATCATCATCACGTTGAAATTTGTTACAATGATCATGACATATCTCTAAAATTAGTGCATCCGCTAAATCTTGCACGTGGCGCATCTCGGTGCGGAGCAACAAGTCGGTGCTATCAAGGTTGAGGCGTCGGTAGCGTCATCGGGCTCTCATCTCTTGATAGATCTTCTACATGGCGCGGCGCACCACCCGCCGATAAGCGATCACATGTGAGACCGAGGTGGAGACGTCCCCGAGCATCCTCGGCGCGGCCGCCCTTCTACGAGCGGCGTCGACTCAAGGTATGAATCCATGTGGTGTCTTAGATTTATTGTTCTTCTCTTATGATTATTTTGAGCCGAACATGTGTGCTCTTTCTCTGAATATATTGCTTGAAAAGCTTACCAAGTTACTTAAATTCACTTTGTTCTTAATCTTGCGAGCTAATATTGTTATTTTTAATGAACGGTGGTGTGCGCAAGCAGAGTTATTTGTGGATGTGTTGAGCTGTTAGGCATAAGTCGAAATCCTCATCTAAACGAGGCCTCAGATTAACACATAAAAAAGGTGTTCAATCTCGCCCACAATACCCTCTTCTTTCCTCTCCCTTTATTTGAACTTGTTTTTGATACAAGGAAAGTGGCACGTGTAATGTGAGTAAAACCCTCTTAGCCAAAATCATCTACGAGCAAGATTTTCTATATTGTAGATGCCCCAATTGACTCTCATCCCCAAAGTAGTTTTTTTATGTCAGTATAGACTTCTTTACTGGATGTATACTATCGTACATGGCATGCATTTGCCTAATGAGCAACATTGTATTGCTATTCTAGCCAACTTTGATCGATATGTCAAGCTTCATGCACGAGATGCCATGTTTAATTTACTCCCTCGCTCTGATCCATATTTCTTGATGTGAAATGAATGTGAATCGGAGGGAGTACTTTTCTTAGATAGTACTATATCATTTCAAAAAAAAGTACTACTACATCACAAATGCATCAAAAGAGTACTACATCACAAGACCACCACGGTTGTACTAGTAGAGTTTAATGCTGAACTTCCAAAGGGATTAAGATTACACATATGAACTTTAAACATGACCAGGAGCATGAGGGCCAGCAGCAGGGCGTTGACGTGGAGCAAGCTAGGCAAGACGTAATTCTGGAGGAAGAGGCCATATGATGCGTACTTGGCCTTGGTTGCAGGGCGGTGTTTCCCCCTATGTACTTAGGCCTACACCCATCGCATGTTGGATCAGGCTGTGGATGTCCTTCTAGAGAAATTTGCCACATAATGGGCAAAATAGCTCCCCGCGTATGCATAAACGAATTTCACCACCCTTCAGCCGCTTGAGAACATAGCGGCTTTTCCGGTCCCTGCGCACCTTGTTGTTGTCCATGTCATCAGAATACTCCTATGAATTATTAAGTACTACATAATCAAGTTTTTATGACAGATCGAATAAATACTCCACTAACATAATCAAACCTTAGAAACCCTAAAATTAAATGTGTAGAACAAGTAAATGGCAGAAGAAATCGTAATAAATCATGAGAAACCCTATGAACAACCATGAACATTAGCCACAACAATTGCAAGTCCACTAAGTATGAACACATAAATTGATTATATGACTACATGGCAGATTAGTCGAAATTAAACTAGAATCTGATCTTACGAATCGTAGAATCAATTACATCTACAAGAACAAGGTAGGATATCAAATCAATCAAGAACCAGGCTCGTGCAAACCATGTGAACAACAATATGACACAAAGAGGGTTGGGACAGTTTCGGTAAAAGAGAAGTACCTCCTCGTCATCACCCTCAACATCCTCCTGGAACTGAACGTTTGGGCCGAAATCATCGAAGGGGTCGAGGTTCGCGTCCAGCATCGGGCCTAGGAAGACCTCGCCGTGGTGGCACACGCAACGCCGTGCACATCTTCGGCGGGATAAACAATGTTGGTATCCACCTTACGCTCGACGGCCGGGACGCCCGTTTCGACCGAGGTCGAAGAACCAGACAAGCAGAGGAGACGAGCGGCATGGGTGCCCGGTGAAGCCTCACCCGTCGTGACGGCCAGGATGCCCATTTCGACCGAGGTTGAAGAATCCGACAAGCAGAGGAGACGAGCGGCTTGGGTGCCCGGTGAAGCCTCACCCACCACGACGGCCACTACCGTAGAGGCATCCTCTGCGTGGGCGGTCGCCTATTGCTCCGCCTCGTATGCAATACCTATCTTCATGCTGTTGTGGTTGGAAACGGGAAAGTCGATGCCTCAGAGGTGCGGTGAGTGGATGGGGGTTTTCACAGTGTGGGGGAGGCAAGTTGGGGGAGTGGAGAGGACGAGCTCGCGAGAGATGATGAGGCCGATTATGTTATAGCCTCCGACCCCCTGTATCCAGTAGTGGACGCGTGAAGTCATGCATGTACTCGACTTTCCACTTTCTGGGAGACGTGTACGAAACTTTTTTTTTGGACCATTTAACTTCATGTGGGACTCATGTATACCAATACTTCCAAACGTCATAAGTAATTCAAAATCATTCAGAATAATATGAGACCTTAACATTTTATTTTTTGTGTCAGATATTGTCTATGAAAAATAACATCCTTCAAAAAATAAATCGCCTATGCCAATCCGATCATGCCCGTCTACTCCAACTAGCTTCCTCGAGTAATTTGTCACCTTACATTCTTAAAATGAACCAAAATTTGGCACAGGGGTGCATCATCACATGGAAAATGATGTTACCATTCTGTCTTCCCATTTTTTTTTTGAATTTTTCAAAATTGTCATGCCCTAACGGAAAAAATGTACTCCTTCTAAGAAGCATGTATCAGAATGGCATTACCAAAACCTAGGGGTGGGGTGGGGGGAGGGGGGCACATGATGGTGTGATGATACATCACATTTGGACCACACAACACCATTTGGACCAACCAAAAAAAAACACCCTACACAAACCCTGGTCAAAACTAGTTTGACCAATATTACAAAAGTTGTACGGAGTACATAATTCAGAAACCGTCAGAAATATACGAAGCATTCACGAGTCCCCAAAGTCAGTGACTTTGAGTCACTTACAACTGTGGTCCACATATCAGTCACCCAAAGTCATGGCAAAGTCAGCTTGGCAAAGTCACCGACAGACAAAGCAAACGATGAGCAGAGACAACTCCGTAGCACCGAAAAGACATCTCACAGAAAAGGCTAGTACTACCTTTTCTTCCCGGATAAGCAAAAATAGCTAATCGGTACTGACGAAATGCACCAGGTCCGCAATGTACTCCAGCTATAAGTGAAGCATGCCTACCACTGAAGAGGAAATTCAAGATTCCACCAGATCCCCATATCACTCTTTTGCATAAAACACAGAGATATCTTTTGCACAATTCACCACTTGTTGGTCTAATCTATCGCAGCTTCCATCAGTTGGTCATCCAATTAACGATTTAACGGATTAGAAAAATAAGCGGTGGAATTAGAAGTACTAGTAGCGAAATGTGCAAAATATACCGCCCTTCCCGAGGGGGTTTGTCGAAGAGGGCCGGATGACAATGTCCCGGGTGCATCCAGAACGAGAGGGGTAGTTTCTAATACATGTAAGAAATTATTTTACAAAAAGGTACATATTAAGTAGTACAACTATTAGTACAGTACTACTATTTCGAGGGAAAATGCCATGTCGTGCGACCTCTAATCAATGAGTAGAAGTTGTAGGTGCGCCTAACATGCATTGCTGAAAGCTGGTTCCGCTGGAATTTGAGCTCAGCCGGGGCGGATTATGCGAAGTACGCCCGACGTCACTCATGTATCCCACCAAACTGCTCACTTCTTTCAATGTCTCTTCTCTTTCACTGCAGTTCTCCAACATCAGGTGCATCAACTTATCTTGTGCCTTCTGCCTCTCGAGAAGGGCAAGGATGGCGATGTCAGCATATTCAAGGTTCAACTTTTGGAGCTGTACTTTATCCTGAAGAAGGATTTTGTACTCTATATCAGACTTGTCTCTGTCGAGGCACACAGTCTTGAGTATGCTGCTGGCTTTCTCCGCTGATGCTTTCGCTTAATCAGCTCGTTCTTCAACATATCGCGCTCATTTCGAAGGCTGCAAATGAGCTCCACAAGAGTTTTCGAATTCTTCTTCTTGGCAGCCAAATCGTCTCGGAGGCGATCACACTCTAAGCTGAGCTCCTCGTTTTTTTCCATCAAGATGGCGACAGTGGTGTCGATAGTCGGCGCCGCTTCCTTCAGGGCGAAATCATCGGTAGCAAGTAAGCGCAAAGGAAGAAGAAGAAGAAGAAGAAGAAGAAGAAGATAACTACACAGTGCTTGGTGCTACCTCATTTCGCCGGGGTAGGGCCGGGTTGAAATCATCGGACGACGATGATTCATTGGTCGTGGAAGTTGGTGCAGTAGGGGCGTCGTTGGAACTTCCAACCCTTTAAGATGTATAACCATAGAGACTCTTAAAGAGCTTGAGCCCGGGCAAGAAGAAACGAAAGTACATGGCGAAGGAAACTAACCCGGTGAGCACAAAGACGGACGAGCGTTCGCGGCGGCGCGGCGGCGGCGACGGCGAGCCCACTTGGTTTCTGGAACCGTCTCTCGAAATTTCGAGCCGGCGTTTTTTATCCGCGTACTTGACCGCCGGCGACCTGAAGTTTGAACACATTAATTGCTGGAGGAGAGAGCGACGAAAGAAACGAAAGTACATGGCGAAGGAAACTAACCCGGTGAGCACAGCACGGACGCGTTTCGGCGGCGGCGGCGGCGACAGCGAGCCCACTTGGTTTCTGGAAGCGTCTCTCGAAATTTCGAGCCGGCGTTTTTTCTCCGCGTACTTGACCGCCGACGACCTGAATTTTGAAGACATTGCTGGAGGAGAGAGCGACGAACAAATGTTTGTTAGGTGGAGAGAGGAAGAAAGTGAATGGAACGAGAGAGTTTAGCGTTTTGCCCTTATAGTCATAGTCGCTAACCGTGACGCGGGAAGGTTGGTCGTCGGTGTTTAATGGTCTCCCGCGTGGAAACCGAGGCGGCCACGAGGCAGCGGCTGGCCACGCGGCGTCCAGTCGCCTACGCCGCCGTAAATAAGGGTAGTTGCCTACCACCACCAGGTGACATGCACCTTTTGCATGTCACCGTGTGACATGCGGCCTAAATTCAAATTTAAAACATTGCGAAAAAAATCATGCATCCGGTGACATGCCCATGGCATGCCACCGATGAAGAGTTCCGTGCCATGCACTCTGGCACTCTGCGCCGTCTTGGATCAGAAAATGAGCGAAGAACGAGGACGAGGCACTAGTTCAAATTTAGGATGAAGTTTAAGTTTTATTTTGGTTTAAATTAGATTAGAGGGAGTAGTACTCTTACTTTATTACTCGTACTTGTGTTAATGTAGTAGTATTATTATGGTGGTGTACTTGCGTTCGTGTACTGCTTGTTTCAGCTGTTTTGGTGAAGGAGACATGCATCACCTTTTTTGGTGATATATCTAGTCGTCATGTAGCCCTCTACCATGTACTATTTTTGCTATGAATATATGTGGTATTGATTGTCAAAAAAAAAACCCCAAGATCCTGAAAAACTGTTGGTCTATCCCGAGAAACGAGGAGGTTTAAGGAAACGAGGAGTCCAGCGCGTGCGGAAGGAGCTTTAATCGTGCGAGCATGCAGGGGCAAAATGAGGAAACTAGCGATTACTTTCTCTCCTGCCAGTCTTATACCTTAATAAATGGGCAAACTGAGCACGTTGTAGCTAATCCTTTTATTAATTAAACAGCTATATTAGTCAATAAGATTGCCTTATGTTTTTCCTCAGTTTTCGCCAAGCCCTTATTTGTAACCCTTGAAGGAGCTCAGACGGGAGGATTCCAGTTTAGTTGACCGTTCCGTGCTGACGTGTGGGGCTAGTAGAAAGGGACCGCGTGGGACAGGACGAGACCGCGTTTGGTTGTACGTGAGCAGGAGCTGGGTTCTGTCTCTCTCGGCGCGAATTGGCATTTTTAAGAGCACCTTTTCCCCCTCTGTCTCTTTGTCTTTATTAACCAAATTAGTATCAAATCTAGGGAAGCTTGCATTTCTGTCTTTCTTCAATTATTTGTGCCTTTTGGCCCTCGTTGTTTGCCCAATATGGCAGCAAATCTAGTACTCCCTCTGGTCCATATGTATGTAGTTAAATCTAGAAGCAAATCTCCAGGTAATGTACTCCGTACGACAAATTCGCGATAATAGTAAATCGAGAAAACAAAGTAGGGCCAACAAAATATACTCCAGTAGAATAGGATAGATAATAGGGATCCCTCCCTAGATAATAAGCTGCATACACAGCAGCCAACAGGTTCGAGGTTCTTCACAACACCATCATACTAACAACATAACAACAAGGGATCCCTAGCTAACAACAAAATAGAAGGCTGCTGCAGCGAAGAAGACACGTCCGGGACTCCGCCTACCCCATCTGCCTCCACTTGTTGCTCCCCTTGGGAGCCTTGGGCTTGAGCGGAGGCATGCGCCCGGTGGAGATCTCCACCCGCTGGATGCTGCGGAGGTGCATGCCGAGCGCCATGTGCTTGGCGCGGAAGGAGTGGGGGTTCACCGACGCGCCGACCTTGGGGTTGGTGTTGCCGATGTTCTCGGCATGCGTGAGGAGGCAGTTGAAGTCAGTGCGGCCGAGCCTCCTAGTGCAGAAGGGGCACCTGTAGACACCCTTGGCGAAGTAGGAGACGTGCGGCCGACTGCAGCCTCCGCAGCACTGGCGAGTCTTGACGTCATGGTGCTCGTCGTCGTTGCCGACGTCGCTGCCGAACGGCTGATCCATATCAAACGGGAACTATTAGTGAATGAGATGCAACGATGACTAACGTGCATGATAACAAAGTAAGGAAAAACAGAGCCAGCCTCAGTTAGAGTGGACACGATTATATGTCTACAGGATGGTGTTAGCGAACCATAGCTCATGCACAACAGATTTGTACACAGCAATGGTTCGCTGAACCCACTCTGTAAAAATTTGTGCCCAACGATTCATCATAGACAAAGAAACAGATTCCAGATCTGATTTTGAACAGATTCCAGAACATTTGCAAAATTAAACGGTTGATATCTTTTGATTCTGCATAAAATAAGCGATCGAGATCCCATAAATTAACTGATTGAGATCCCATTATTACTTGCATAAATTAACCGAACGGCCGAACTCCAAATCTTAAACGAAATCAAGAAGGGATCAAAGCAAAATGGAATAAAATCGATCGGCACAAATATTAACCCAATACTCAACCATCTACAGATCGGCACTAATAGTTACTAGGGAACCAGCAAAAATAGGGTTCAAAAAGGAATGGGCGAAGAAAAAAGGGAGCAAACCATAGTTACCTCGTTCCATGGGTCGTCCATGAAGGTGTCGTAGGGGTTCGGAGGCGAGATGTACGGCACCGGCTCATAGGGGTCCCATCCCGGCGGGATACGACCGCCACCGGCGGCGGCGACGGCCTTTGAGGGGACGACGTCGAAGAGGGAGGCGTCGCGCTTGGAGCCGACGGCGTCATGGACGATGGGATTCGCATTCTCCATTGCCATCTCGCCTGCAGAGAGGGAGAGGGTTTTTGCTTTGGAGAAGATGATGGGACGTGAGAGGCGGCGTTGCATGAGCGAGTGAGAGTGACAGAGATAGTGCGAGGAGGCGTCTATAAAGGCGAGGGGTGGTTAATGCGACCCGCGTCCTACGCGTCCACCATTTAACGTCTGCACGTCTTGGGCTTCTGCAACGCGACACGCGTCCACAATTGCACGTCTTCGACTTCTGCACCGCGACTCGCGTCAGTACCCGTCAACAATTGCACGTCTTCCACTTACGCACCGCAACACGCGTACTCGAGTCTAACCCTGGAAATTTAGATATACTCTCGAGTCTTATATCTGTAGCATTTTTTGTGTGCTCGGTTTTCCCCTTGAGTACTAATACGGCTAGTGCAATATACTCGCTTTTACCTCAAGTGCCTGGTCAACAGAGAGTCAACAAATGGGATTAACTAGTTAAATGAGTCAACAAATGGGATTATCAGTTCGTTTTCACGTGTTAAACTTGTCTAAATATTGGTCAAACCAAGGATTTGACCAAGATTCAAATGGGCAGAAAATTAAAAAAAAATCAGAAAAATGAAAAACCAAAGCACATAGTCTTCTTATGTCATATAGTAAGCATTAAAGGTGATAAACAAGGTCTACACATATTCAAACCATACAAATCATGTATCTACTCCCTAACCCCTAAACTCTGTCTTATGAAGTCAAGCATGAAGAGAAGTGGTTTTGGGTTTCAAACATGGAAATTTCAAAAACCTCCCAAAAACTTCATTTTAGAGTGACTAAGAAGGATACATGCTTCCCTTTTCATTTTCATGTTTTAAACTTGTTTAAATCTTGGTCAAACCTAGGATTTGACCAAGATTCAAATGGGCATTAAAATTTAAAAATCAGAAAAATGAAAAACCAAAGCACATAGTGTTCTTATGTCATATAGTAAGCATTAAAGTTGATAAACAAGGTCTAGACATATTCAAACCATACAAATTATGTATCTACCCCCTAACCCCTAAACTCTGTCTTATGAAGTCAAGCATGAAGAGAACTGGTTTTGGGTTTCAAACATGGAAATTTCAAAAACCTCCCAAAAAATTCATTTTAGAGTGACTAAGAAGGATACATGCTTCCCTGGTCATTTTCATGTTTTAAACTTGTTTAAATCTTGGTCAAACCTAGGATTTGACCAAGATTCGATGGGCATCAAAATTTAAAAAAATCAGAAAAATGAAAAACCAAAGCACATAGTTTTCTTATGCCATATAGTAAGCATTCAAGTTGATAAACAAGGTCTATACATATTTAAACCATACAAATCATGTATCTATAACCCTAAACCTTAAACTCTGTCTTATGAAGTCTAGCATGAAGAGAAGTCGTTTTGGGTTTCAAACATGGAAATTTCAAGAACATCCCAAAAGCTTCATTTTAGTGTGACTAAGAAGGATCAAGGCTTACCTTTTCATTTTCATGTTTTAAACTTGTTTAAATCCTGGTCAAATATAGGTTTGACCAAGATTCAAATGGGCATAAAATAAAAATATAGAAAAATGAAAAACCAAAGCACATAGTCTTCTTATGTCATATAGTAAGCATTGAAGTTGATAATGAAGGTCTAGTCTTATTCAAACTAGACAAGTCATGTATCTACCCGCTAACCCCTAAACTCTGTCTTATGAAGTCTAGCATGAAGAGAAGTCGTTTTGGGTTCAAACATGGAAATTTCAAGAACATCCCAAAAGCTTCATTTTAGTGTGACTAAGAAGGATCAAGGCTTACCTTTTCATTTTCATGTTTTAAACTTGTTTAAATCCTGGTTAAATATAGGATTTGACCAAGATTCAAATGGGCATAAAATAAAAAAAAATAGAAAAATGAAAAACGAAAGCACATAGTCTTCTTATGTCATATAGTAAGCATTAAAGTTGATAAACAAGGTCTAGACTTATTCAAACTAGACAAATCATGTATCTATCCGCAAACCCCTAAACTCTATCTTATGAAGTCAAGCATGAAGAGAAGTGCATGGTTTTGGGTTTCAAACATGGAAATTTCAAAAAACTCCCAAAAAATTCATTTTAGAGTGACTAAGAAGGATACATGCTTCCCTTTTCATTTTCATGTTATATACTTGTTCAAATCTTGGTCAAACCTAGGATTTTACCAAGATTCAAATGTGCATCAAAATTCCAAAAAAATAAAAAAATGAAAAAAACAAAGCACATAGTTTTCTTATGTCATATAGTAAGCATTAAAGTTGATAAACAAGGTCTAGACATATTCAAACAAGAAAAATCATGTGTCTACCCCCTAACCCTAAACTCTGTCTTATGTAGTCAAGCATGAAGAGAAGTGCTTTTGGGTTTCAAACATGGAAATTTCAAAAACCACCCAAAAGCTTTATTTTAGAGTGACTAAGAAGGATCCATGCTTATCTTTTCATTTTCATATTTTAAACTTGTTTAAATCATTGTCAAACCTAGGATTTGACCAAGATTCAAATGGGCATAAAATTAAAAAATCAGAAAATTGAAAAACTAAAGCACATAGTCTTCTTATGTCATATATATAGTAAGCATTTAAAAGATGATAAATAAGGTCAAGACAATTCAAATAATACAAATCATGTATCTACCCCTAACCCTAAACTCTATCTTATGAAGTCAAGCATGAAGAGAAGTGGTTTTTGGTTTCAAACACAAAAATTTCAAAAACCTCCCAAAAGCTTCATTTTAATTAGACTAACTTATTAATTATGAAGGATCCAGGATTAATTACCTTTTCATTGTCATGTTTTAAACTTGTTTAAATCTTGGTCAAACCTGGGATTTGACCAAGATTCGAATGGGCATAAAAATTAAGAAAAAAATCGTAAGAATGAAAAACCAAAGCACATAGCCTTCTTATGTCATATAGTAAGCATTCAAATTGATAAACAAGGTCTAGACATGTTCAAACCAGAAAAATCATGTATCTACCCCTAACCCTAAACTATGTCTTATGAAGTCAAGCATGCATGAAGAGAAGTGGTTTGGGTTTCAAACATGAAAATTTCAAAAACCTCCCAAAAGCTTCATTTTAGAGCGACTAATAAGGATCGATGCTTACCTTTTCATTTTCATGTTTTTACTTATTTGAATCTTGGTCAAATCCTAGGTTTGACCAAGATTTAAACAAGTTTAAAACATGAAAATGAAATGGGAAGTGTGTATCCTTCTTAGTCGATCTAAAATGAAGCTTTTGGGATGTTCTTGAAATTTCCATGTTTGAAACCCAAAACCACTTAAGACAGAGTTTTTGGTTAGGCGTAGATACATGATTTTTCTTGTTTGAATATGTCTAGACCTTGTTTATCAACTTGAATGTTTATGACATAAGAAGGCTATATATGTGCTTTGGTTTTCCATTTTTTTCATTTTTTCGAAGTTTTTATGCCCATTTAAATATTGGTCAAATCCTAGGTTTGACCAAGGTTTAATCAAGTTTAAAACATGACAATGAAAAGGTAAGCATGAATCCTTTCTCAGTCACTCTAAAATGAAGGTACTTGAAATTTTTATGTTTGAAACACAAAACCCCAGTTCTCTTCATATGTTTGACTTCATAAGACAAAGTTTAGGGTTAGGGGTAGATATGATACATGATATTTCTGGTTTGAATATGTCTAGACCTTGTTTATCAACTTGAATGCTTACTATATGACATAAGAAGGCTATATATGTGCTTTGGTTTTTATTTTTTTTATTTTTTTTGAATTTTACGCCCGTTTGAATCTTGGTCAAATCCTAGGTTTGACCAAGGTTAAAACAAGTTTAAAAAATGGCAATGAAAAGGTAAGCATGGATCCTTCTTAGTCACTCTGAAATGAAGCTTTTGGGAGGTTTGTGAAATTTCCATGTTTGAAACCCAAAATCACTTCTCCTCATACTTAACTTCATAAGACAGAGTTTAGGGTTAGGGGGTAGATACATGTTTTGTGTGTTTTGAATATGTCTAGACCTTGTTTATCAACTTGAATGCTTACTATATGACATAAGAATACTATGTGCTTTGGTTTTTCATTTTTCTGATTTTTTTAATTGTTAAACCCATTTGAATCTTGGTCAAATCCTAGGTTTGAGCAAGATTTAAACAAGTTTAAAACATGAAAATGGAAAGCTAAGCATGAATCATTCTTAGTCACTCTAAAAATCTTTCGGTCTACAGAAGAGTCGAATCTGCAATCAGTAGTGACAAAAGCGACCCACCTTAGGGATGGATAATAAGACTTGGGCAATATAAACGTTGATACTACTTACTTTGTGATACTAAAATATATGTATCTAGACATATTTCAGTTGTAGATACATCCATTTTAACATCAAGTAATATGGATCGGAGGACTAGCTAAAGAACAATGAGAGGCAGTGTTTCTCTCCCCCAGCCTACTTGGCGGAGGGGCCCTCCATCAGGACAGGTGGTGATTCCGCTTCTCTTGTTGGAATTCCTTATCCCCCAGCCTACTCGGCGACGTGCGCTCCTCAGTGACCTGCGCGAGGGCGCCTCGGCGACCTACGCAAAGGTGGCTGGACTCGGAGCGCATCGACTTCCTTCTGCGGTGCCTGGATTGGATCGACCATCCCGCGCGTGTCCTCCACCATATTGTTTTTCTTCAAGATGCTGTTATCCATCATCTTCTTCACCGCATCATGTTGGGTGTTGAGGCTCCCGTTGAGAGCTTGAACGCACCTGTTTGATAGCTCGACGTTTTCTTCGCGAAGAAAGCCGCACTCGATCTTAAGCATCAAATTCTCGCCCTTGAGCTTCTTGATGACAGAGTTCGTTTCCTCACTTGATGGAACCCTCACATCATGCAGCTTGCCCCGGCCGGTGACCTCGTCCTTCAAAGTATCGACATCATCGCGAAAGTTGGAGGCGAGTTCCACGAGAGTTTTAAGCTCATCTCTGAAACACGCCGATGCTTCCTGCATGGCAATATCATCAGTACCGAAACAAAGTGACGAGAGGAAGACTAAAAAGTCCAATCAGTGCTAACCTCTAAGCGCAGGGAGACAGGGGGTTGAAGTCGTCATGAGAAGATGTCGGGTGCGTCGTGAGACCGAGATATGTATAAAAAGGATTAATACGGAATAAAGAGTTGGGACCTCCGGGCCAGGAAGAATCAAGAAACATGGCGATGGAAACCAACCAGGAATCTTCGACCGCACGACTGACGCCGTTCCGAGACGAGCGCGAAGCAGGGCCTTCGTTTTCTGGCGGGCCCTTTCTCGCGGCCAGCATCTGGATAGACCGCCGGCGGAAACTCTCCGCGTCCTTGGTCAACACTAGATGGTGCTTCTTCAAGCGAGATGGTGGCCTTGACTTCGGAGGCATCGCTGGAAGTGGAAGGAGACTGGAAGTGAAGCAAGAAGGGGATGGAAGAAGTACTCCCCCCTATTAAAACCAGACAACCGTCTCCTGCCCTCGCTTCGAGCAACCTGGTCCGCCCATCCTAAATCAACGGCCGAGAGGGGGCTCAAGGGTCAGGACGCGGGAGCAGAAGCAAATGAATCGAGAGCGGTCCGGAGTATCCTGTCCGTCCACCGTAAATCAACGGGACAGAGCGGCTACCTTCTCTTCGAAGGCTCTGGCGCGCAACCCGAGGAATGGACATCTGTCGGCTAGTATAGAATTTTATAGCACGCCATTAATCGAGCTAGCGATCTTGTACTACTGACTACAACTCTGATGGACGTCCAAAGCTCTGAATAGTCAGGGGAAACAATGAATGCGAGCCAGGGTAGTACTACTGTAGTAGTGAAGCAATGGGGATTATCTGGAGCAAGTACGGAGTACCGAGTGTCAGTACTACAAAAGTGTTGTTCGTTGTTTTCGCAGTTCATTTTAGCGTAACGTCCAGGTTGTTGTCGAACCAGCTGTTAGATTTTGGGTAATTATTGTTAAGTTGCTGCTTCTTAATTAAAATTTATCAAAGTCATGTAGACTAGATTGATTTGTGAGAACATCCCAAAAGCTTCATTCATTTTAGAATGACTAAGAAGGATCCATTCTTACCTTTTCTTTTCATGTTTTAAACTTGTTTAATCCTTGGTCAAACCTAGGATTTGACCAAGATTTAAATGGGCATAAAAATTCGGAAATAAATCAACAAATGAAAAACCAAAGCACATATATAGCCTTCTTATGTCATATAGTAAGCACTCGAGTTGATAAAAACTCTGTCTTATGAAGTCAAACATATGAAGAGAACTGGTTTTGGGTTTCAAACATGGAAATTTCACAAACCTCCCAAAAGCTTCATTCTACAGTGACTAAGAAGGATCCAGGATTACCTTTTTCATTTTCAATTTCTTAACTTGTTTAAATCTTGGTCAAACCTAGGATTTGACCAAGATTCAAATGGGTATAACAATTCAAAAAAAACGGAAAAAAACCAAAGAACATAGTCTTCTGATGTCATATAGTAAGCATTCAAGTTGATAAACAAGGTCTAGACATATTCAAACCAAACAAATCATGTATCTACCCCCTAACCCTAAACTCTGCCTTATGAAGTCAAGCATGAAGAGAAGTGATTTTGGGTTTCAAACATGGAAATTTCAAAAACCTCCCAAAAGCTTCATTTTAGAGTGACTAAGAAGGATCCATGCTTACCTTTTCATTGCCATGTTTTAAACTTGTTTTAACCTTGGTCAAACCTAGGAATTGACCAAGATTCAAATGGGAGTAAAAATTCAGAAAAATTCAAAAAAAATGGAAAACCAAAACACATATATAGCCTTCTTATGTCATATAGTAAGCATTCAAGTTGATAAACAAGGTCTAGACATATTCAAAGCAGAAATATCATGTATCATATCTACCCCTAACCCTAAACTCTGTCTTATGAAGTCAAACATATGAAGAGAACTGGGGTTTTGGGTTTCAAATATAAAATTTTCAAGTACCTTCATTTTAGAGTGAGTAAGGAAGGATTCATGCTTACCGTTTCATTTTCATGTATTAAACTTGTTTAAACCTAGGATTTGACCAAGATTTAAATAGGCATAAAAAATTCGAAAGAAATCAAAAAATGAAAAATCAAAGCACATATATAGCCTTCTTATATCATATAGTAAAAAATTCAAGTTGATAAACAAGGTCTAGACATATTCAAACAAGAAAAATCATGTATCTACACCTAACCATAAACTCTGTCTTAAGTGGTTTTGAGTTTCAAACATGGAAATTTCACAAACCTCCCAAAAGCTTCATTTTACGGTGGTAGGAGGATCCATGCTTACCTTTTGGCTTAAACGTTTGAAACCAAAAACCACTTCTCTTCATGCATGCTTGACTTCATAACACAGAGTTTAGCTAGGGTTAGGGGGTAGATACATGATTTTCCTGGTTTGAATATGTCTAGACCTTGTTTATCAACTTAATTGATTGCTTACTATATGACATAAGAAGACTACGTGCCTTGGTTTACATTTTTTGTTTTTTTTTTTTGAATTTTATGCTCATATATTTGAATCTTGGTCAAATCTTAGGTTTGACCAAGATTGAAACAAGTTTAAAACATGAAAATGAAAAGGGAAGCATGTATCCTTCTTAGTCACTCTAAAATGAAGCTTCTGGGATGTTCTTGAAATTTCCATGTTTGAAACCCAAAACGACTTCTCTTCATATGCTAGACTTCATAAGATCAACAGGGGGTAGATACATGATTTTTCTGGTTTGGATATACCTAGACCTCGTTTAACTTGAATGCATACGATATGACATAAGAAGACTACGTG
The DNA here is from genome assembly GCF_019359855.2 of Lolium perenne. NCBI lineage: Eukaryota > Viridiplantae > Streptophyta > Magnoliopsida > Poales > Poaceae > Lolium > Lolium perenne. The sequence goes on along the minus strand of NC_067248.2, from coordinate 68,865,279 downwards.
CTTTTGTTTTTCATTATTCTGTTTTTTTTGAATTTTGTGCCCACCCATTTGTATCTTGGTCAAATCCTAGGTCTGATAATGATTTAAACAAGATTAAAATATGAAAATGCAAAGGTAAGCATGGATCCTTCTTAGTCACTCTAAAATGAAGCTTTTGGGAGCAAAACCACTTCTCTTCATATGCTTGACTTCATAAGACGGAGTTTAGGGTTTAGGGGGTATAGATACATGATTTGTCTAGTTTGAATATGTCTAGACCTTGTTTATCAACTTAATTGGCTTACTATATGACATAAGAAAACTATTTGCTTTGGTTTTTCTTTTTTCTGACTTTTTTTCAATTATGATGCCCATTTGAATCTTGTCAAATCCTAGGTTTGACCAAGATAATTTAAACAAGCTTAAAACATGAATATGAAAAGAGGAGCATGTATCCTTCTTAGTCACTCTAAAATGTAGTTTTTGGGAGTTTTTTGAAATCTCCATGTTTGAAACCCAAAACCACTTCTCTTCACATGCTTGACTTCATAAGACAGAGTTAATTAATTTAGGGGTTAATTAGGGGGTATAGATACATGATTTGTGTGGTTTGAATATGTATGGACCTTATATATCAACAACTTTAATGCTTACTATATGACATAAGAAAACTATTTGCTTTGGTTTTTCTTTTTTCAATTTTTTTTTTCAATTTTGATGCCCATTTGAATCTTGTCAAATCCTAGGTTTGACCAAGATAATTTAAACAAGTTTAAAACATGAATATGAAAAGGGAAGCATGGATCCTTCTTAGTCACTCTAAAATGAAGCTTTTGGGAGGTTTTTGAAATTTCCATGTTTGAAATCCAAAACCACTTCTCTTCACATGCTTGACTTCATAAGACAGAGTTTAGGGGTTAGGGGTATAGATACATGATTTGTCTGGTTTAATATGTCTAGACCTTGTTTATCAACTTTAATGCTTACTATATGACATAAGAAGACTATGTGATTTGGTTTTTCATTTTTCTGTTTTTATTTTTCTGCCCATTTGAATCTTGGTCAAATCCTAGGTTTGACCAAGATATAGACAAGTTTAACACGTAAATGAGTTAACTTGGATTTCCTACCCTTGAATCCATAGGAAACTTTGTTCTAATGCACTATAATAATCAACCGAGTTTTTACACCAACAGGTCTGTCACTTACGTGTGGTGCCCATGCGTGAGGTCCCACACTTCAGTGAGCACAAGTCACGTGCAATAGGTACGCAAACTCCCAGCCATTTTCTTTGTCAAGAGAAGACGCATCAGGATGCGTATTGGAAGTCTGTGGGTCCTTCTGGATCCTTCGGTCGTCCCTCTCACAAAAAAAAACAAATCTCTCTCATTCTCGGCCTCGCTCGACTAGCTCGCTCGCTCGCTCGCTCGCACCTCCTGCTCACTGACAAACCCTGCACAAAAGTCAACATCATCACCCGAAAAAGGGGAGACACCATAATTCTCGCCCTTCTTCTCTCCTTCCGAGTGATCCCTCTTCCTCCGAGTTTCACTCGACGGGCAAACACCCATGTCTTTGCATAGTAATAATAAAAAGGTAGTACTCGTAGAAAAATCGATATACGAATCTGTAATTAAATAGGTTAAACTAGGGTTTTGCCCAGTTCTACAGATCAAGGGTTCAAAAAAATCCAACTACGGGGTTCGAACAACACGATTCTAATCCAAGAATTTTTTCGACCTAGGTCACCCAAATGGCCTCAAACTATAGGGTTAGCATCTAGTGCAGTATGTGTGAAAATGTATGCACTATGTGTGCTATAACTTGTATGTCTTTCATATTTGAACCAAATTTGAATAAGTTTGAAATATTTGAAAAGGGGCTTTTGGCTTAAACGTTTGAAACCAAAAACCACTTCTCTTCATGCATGCTTGACTTCATAAGACAGAGTTTAGCTAGGGTTAGGGGATAGATGCATGATTTTCCTGGTTTGAATATGTCTAGACCTACTTTATCAACTTAATTGAATGCTTACTATATGACATAATAATACTATGTGCATTGTTTTTTATTTTTTTGATTTTTTTAAAATTGTATGCCCATTTGAATCTTGGTCAAATCCTAGGTTTGAACATGGTTTAAACAAGTTTAAATCATGAATATGAAAAATTAAGCATCTATATATCCTTCTTAGTCACTCCAAAATGTAGCTCTTGGGAGGTTTTTTCGAAATTTCCATGTTTGAAACCAAAACCACTTCTCTTCATGCATGCTTGACTTCATAAGACAGAGTTTAGCTAGGGCGTTAGGGGGTAGATACATGATTTTCCTGGTTTGAATATGTCTAGACCTGGTTTATCAACTTAATTAATTGATTGTTTACTATATGACATAAGAAGACTATGTGCCTTGGTTTTAAATTTTTCTGTTTTTTTTTGAATTTTACGCCCATATATTTGAATCTTGGACAAATCCTAGGTTTGACCAAGATTTAAACAAGTTTAAACATAAAAATAAAAAGGGAAGCATGTATCCTTCTTAGTCACTCTAAAATGAAGCTTTTTGGATGTTCTTGAAATTTCCATTTTTGAAACCAAAAACGACTTCTCTCTTCATGCTAGACTTCATAAGATCTATTGTGCGAGATACATGATTTGTCTGGTTTGGATATGTCCAAACCTTGCTTGTTTATCAACTTGAATGCTTACTATATGACATAAGAATGCTTACCATATGTTTGAATTTTAAAAGCATATAGTCTTCTTATGTCATATAGTAAGCATTCAAAAGTTTTTCTTTGAGAGAGTAGCATGCATTCAAAAGTTGATAAATAAGATTTGTACATATTCAAACCAGACAAATCATGTATCTACCCATATGCATATATATATAACCCTATACTTTTGTCTTATGAAGACGTCAAGGATGAAGAGAAGTGGATTTGGGTTTCAAACATGGAAATTTCAAAAACCTCCCAAAACATGTAAATATCTACCCCTAAACCCTAATCTTTGTCTTATGAAGCCAAGCATATGAAGAGAAGTGATTTTGGGTTTCAAACATGGAAACTTCAAAAACCTCCCAAAAGCTTCATTTTAGAGAGACTAAGAATGATCCATATGCTTACCTTTTCATTGCCATGTTTTAAACTTGTTTTAACCTTGGTCAAACCTAGGATTTGACCAAGATTCAAATGGGAGTAAAAATTCAGAAAAATTCAAAAAAAATGAAAAACCAAAGCACATATATATATATAGCCTTGATCTTATGTCATATAGTAAGCATTCAAGTTGATAAACAAGGTCGATCTCTAGACATATTCAAAGCAGAAATATCATGTATATATCATATCTACCCCTAACCCTAGCTAAACTCTGTCTTATGAAGTCAAACATATGAAGAGAACTGGGGTTTTGGGTTTCAAACATAAAATTTTCAAGTACCTTCATTTTAGAGTGAGTAAGGAAGGATTCATGCTTACCGTTTCATTTTCATGTTTTAAACTTGTTTAAACCTAGGATTTGACCAAGATTTAAATAGGCATAAAAATCGAAAGAAATCAAAAATTGAAAAACCAAACCAAATATATATAGCCTTATTATATCATATAGTAAAAAATTCAAGTTGATAACCAAGGTCTAGACATATTCAAACAAGAAAAATCATGTATCTACACACCTAACCATAAACTCGTCTTAAGTGGTTTTGGGTTTCAAACATGGAAATTTCACAAACCTCCCAAAAGCTTCATTTTACAGTGACTATATAAGGAGGATCCATGCTTACCTTTTGGCTTAAACGTTTGAAACCAAAAACCACTTCTCTTCATGCATGCTTGACTTCATAATATAAGACAGAATTTAGCTAGGGTACGTTAGGGGGTGTAGATACATGATTTCCTGGTTTGAATATGTCTAGACCTTGTTTATCAACTTAATTGATTGCTTACTATATGACATAAGACGACTACGTGCCTTGGTTTTCATTTTTGGTTTTTTTTTGAATTTTATGCTCATATATTTGAATCTTGGTCAAATCCTAGGTTTGACCAAGATTTAAACAAGTTTAAAACATGAAAATGAAAAGGGAAGCATGTATCCTTCTTAGTCACTCTAAAATGAAGCTTTTGGGATGTTCTTGAAATTTCCATGTTTGAAACCCAAAACGACTTCTCTTCATGCTAGACTTCATAAGATCAACATGGGGTAGATACATGATTTGTCTGGTTTGGATATACCTAGACCTCGTTTAACTTGAATGCATACGATATGACATAAAAAGACTACATGCTTTTGTTTTTCATTATTCTGTTTTTTTTGAATTTTGTGCCCACCCATCTGTATCTTGGTCAAATCCTAGGCTTGATAATGATTTAACAAGATTAAAATATGAAAATGCAAAGGTAAGCATGGATCCTTCTTATTAGTCACTCTAAAATGAAGCTTTTGGGAGCAAAACCACTTCTCTTCATATGCTTGACTTAAGACGAAGTTTAGGGGTTAGGGGGTATAGATGCATGCATGATTTGTCTAGTTTGAATATGTCTAGACCTTGTTTATCAACTTAATTGGCTTACTATATGACATAAGAAAACTATTTGCTTTGGTTTTTCTTTTTCCTGATTTTTTTTCAATTTTGATGCCCATTTGAATCTTGTCAAATCCTAGGTTTGACTGAGATAATTTAAACAAGCTTAAAACATGAATATGAAAAGGGAAGCATGCATCCTTCTTAGTCACTCTAAAATGTAGTTTTTGGGAGGTTTTTGAAATTTCCATGTTTGAAACCCAAAATGTAACGGCCCCGGGTAGGACCCCCTATAGATTTTTGTCTGTTCTTTTTCTTTCATGCATCATCATGGCATCATGCATCATATCATCCATGTTTTACAAAATAAAATTATTTTATAAAACCCTCCTCTTTATTTTTCATCCTCTCTACCTTTGGTTTCTTTCTTCCTCTCTTCTAATTCCATAAAATTTCCTTTTAAGCCTTTACTTTTCAATCTGGCCGCACCATTCTTTGGCCTGCTTTTTGTTGGCCCAATCCTCCTCTTCCTTCCAGCTCCCTGGCCCCTTTTCTTCCACCACCGTATCAGCCCAACACCAGCACTCTTTGCAGCCACCACATCCTCTTCTTTTCAGCCCACTTTCTCTTCCTTTCTGTTCGACAACGCAAGCCCACCAGGGAGTCCCTCCCGTCCATGTTCTTCGTCTACCTGTACGGCAAGCATCCTAGCTACTCCACGTCGCCCTGCCTTGATGGGACGGCCACCATGCACCGTGAGTTCCTCCTATAAAACCCACCTCCGCGGTAGCCTGCAACCCTAGCGTCCTCCTTTCTTTTTCCCTCCCCCGCGCCGCCAACCTCTTGGCTCCTCTCGCTTCCCTCTTCTCCATGGACCTCCACCTCCACCTCGTCAGGACGCCACCTCTACAGGCTCTTCCGCGTTCGTCTGAGCAGAGGAAAAGATGCACCTCGTCGTCTACTTCATCTCTGCGCAAAGATTTGCTCCAAGCCGTCCGAAAACGAGCTCACCGTCGATTTCTTCCTGCCCGGCCGTCAACTTTCGCGGACGGTTTCGTCACCATCAGAGCCTCTCCATCCGAGCCAACCATGGATTCGAGCTCCTGGTGAGGTCTCGTGTCGATCCCACCTTTTTCCCGTCTATGTTTGCACTCGCTCACGGTCGACTGTTCTGTACGAGGGCTTCCTCCCGTCCTCGTCCACCTCACTGAGCCGGAGGCGCCGCAACTACTCAAGCTCTTCAACCTCTGCATCATCATCTACCCCGGCCACCTCTCCTTCCTCGTCGCCGGCGACCTCCTTCGCCGCTGCCACCTCGTCTCCAACCAACCCAGGGTGAGCAGCAACAACAGCACCCCTCTTCCTCCTCCCTGCATGAGTGTATGACCCTGGATCGACGTTGCGAGCGGAGATCGAACCGAAAACGAAAACAAAAAGTTCCAGTTTTTGTCTGCTTCGCGGTGGCATCTTTCAACGTAGATCCTCGCCGGCACATGTCGTTCCAGCATGAGCCCCTGGTACCATTAGAAGCACGGCAGCTTCCTCTTTCTCCTAGTTCTTGAATCACCCAAAACGGAGCAGCACAGACGTCGCCATCTTCTTTCAAAGTCAGGTCCAGAAAACAGTTTGTGACTCAGTTTCAGAACCGCTGTTTCGTCATCTCGATTTCCGGCGAGTGTCTCCGGCGCCACAGTGCTCCGTTTTCCACCAACGCGGTCTCTTTCGAATCTTGGCACATCCGTATTTTCAACCTCCTTTTGTTTCGCTCGAAACGGTGCCCAGATTCTTCTCGGATACAGCTTTAAAATCCGTGCAAATCGCCATCTACAGGAACACGCCGCTGTCACGTATTTCAGTTTCAGTGTCAATTCTTCAGTTAGCACATACCCACACGTTCTCTTCATAGCATCCTGTTTCCTATCAAAATCCAAACAGCAACACACTGGCTATCAGCCTTGTCTCACATTCGATCGTCCCGATTTCGAATCCCTTGTGGCACGGGATTAAACCAACCTTTTTTGATCTCGGCCACGCTGGCGCCTACGTGGCGTGAAGCCCCACCTATCTGTGTCTCTGTCTAGCTTCAGTTCGGTATAAACCACCTTTTCTTTTCTCTGTTTTATCTAAATTTCCAGAAAATGCTTTTATCTTGCAAATTAATATCTTTCAAATGCTAACTCGAAATAAAATATGTTCTATATGAAAATTGATCAGAAAAATATGAGAAACATGAATATGCCATCCATATGCTCGTTTGCATCTCGCATCATGTCACGCGTTGATAGTTGTGCATTTCCACCTTACATATATGCGGAGTATTTCGGAATTCCAATTAGGTTTTCCCCGCTTCGTTTAATATTGAAGTAGCTCACCCTTGCCATGTTATGCCATGCTAACCAACACTTAAATTTGCCGGTAGAAATGCAACTGCAAACCTAATTTGTTTGTCCGGGGTTCCGACTCCGATTAATATGGATAAGTTGCATTGCACCATCGCTGCCATGTCATGCATATTATCTTGATCATGCCGATTCTTCTTCCGTAGTAGTAAGACTTGCACCCGTTGTTTGTCCAGCATTTGCTTCTTCCCGGATAGGATCATGAAGTGGTGATGTGAGATACGACAAGTTCTTCTGCAGTTTTTCACAGGCGAGCCCTCTCTCTTCACCTACTCTCCCTCGCATTGCTATCCTTATGTTGCGCTTCTTTATCGAGTCACGTCTCCTATTCCACTTGTTTACCATAATAATCCTATATGTATCATTCCTTACCTTTAGCCGTTGCTTGATGTTTGAGCCTTGCGAGTCGTAGGCGTGTTTAGGCTCTGTTGTTTATCTCGATCTGTTATCGGGATATGTTGGGTTGTTGGGTGGTTATCACATGCTATATCATTGTTGGAGATATTCACACTTTACTTTATTGTTAACAACTAAAATTGTAAGCAGAGGCATCTGTGAGCCCCTTTGCGAAAGCATCGGAACTTTGACTCGCTAATGTCCCCTAGGACCCGAGTTCTTGTTATCTGTTCCGAGATTGAGCGCTCTACCCGTACGTGGGGACGTTTATTGGGACCCCCCCTCACCCATTACCTTTTCTCAAGTCAGTTGAAAAGGGGGCCACAACCTTGGTTTTATTTGGCGCATGCATGTTTATATACTGTTGCCTTCGGGTGTTTACTTCCTGTTGCCTTCGGGTGTTTATATTATGTAATGTACCTTGCGGGACGTTTAGCGAAGCGTGTGGTTCGCACGCCTAGCCGCCGGCGCAAACCTCTGAGTCCGCTTCGGAGTACGGCCGGACTTCGTTACGGGTAGCTTAGTTGGGTGGCCCCCCTAGACTTTCTTGTTGAACTGGGAACGGTCTTGTTGTGAGACATCGCCTGTAAGAAGCGGGTCGAGCATGCGTATGGTTACATTTGGGCAACCCCTGCAGGGTGTACATCTTATCGATAAGCCGTGTCCGCGGTTATGGACGACTTGGAATTGTATAGCTCGATCATAGAACAACTTACACCTTTATGTTGTTGATAATAATTCGCTAATAACTTGATTAGTAATATAGCATTACTACAACCGATACCTAATAAAACTTGTCCACTGTTGAGTGCCTTTTACATTGCCTCTTCGCTTTGTTGAAGGGGATATGTGTATTTGGCTGGGTTATGTTTGTGTAGTATTTATCTGTTACCTTGTGCGCTCTCTTATCTTCTCTGAGTAGACGGATGTTGTAGCGTGTCTCTATTGGTTATAGTTTTGCTGCCGCTAAACCTACCATATAGCCCCAGGCGATATATATATACTCGTCCGGCGAGCATAGCCATTTCTAGTCTCGCTAAGTACGTGCCGGAGTTCGTTCCTTGGTACTTACTCTCGCCTTTTCCCCTTTCTCTTTTGCTTCCTCCCTTTTGTCGGCAACCGATGGCCCGACTTTGACAGGTACAAGATGACGACGTTAGCAAGGTTACCCTTCCGGCTTGGCCTGGGCAGGGTTATGGACGTCACTGGTTATCTTCAGGACTCTTAGTCCAACTTGTATCTTGTCCGTACTCGGATGTATTTGATCTTCTGTATGATCTGAATCTTTGTATGTATCTATTTGTATCTTGACTCGTTGGAGTCGTTGTTGTAATATATGTTTCTTGTGGGCTCTATTGTAATCCTGTTGTAATGTTACCGCTCGTGTTAATTCCTCTGGCATCACGTGTGTGATTTGTCGCGCACGTCGTGTCGGAGGGCGTCTCAGAATCGATATCTTGCGGATTTTGGCGGGTTCGCTGGGATCCTCAAGGTACCGGTTCCGGCGTCTAAGTTGGTATCGAGCCCGAGTTGACTGTACTCCCACTAGTCCAAATTTCGTAGGATAACCTTGCCAACGGATGTTGTGTCTAGTGTCAAAACCTATTTTCTAAAATTCGTTGGATAGATCTGATTAGCTCTGATTTTTCTCCTTACCTCAAATCTTTCTCCTCTCATCTATGCGAGTTTTGAGTCTTCTCTCTTATCTGAGTTTCCGTTCCGACGTGGGTTGGACAATCTTTGCCCCTCACCTATTAGGTCCGATCTTCGGAGGATCTCAACAGAAGCGCGTCATCAACAGCGGAACAACGACCTCTTGTTAGTGGTGTCGCCGATCTTCATGGAGCAACAATTCTTGTTAGTGGTGTCGAGGAGTTCGACACGCCGCCTGAAGATCCGATAGTTCACCTCTCTCCCCCGTACCAGGACGTGGAACCTCGGGCCGAGGTTCCTTGTTAGTGGTGTCGATTGTAACGGCCCCGGGTAGGACCCCCTATAGATTTTTGTCTGTTCTTTTTCTTTCATGCATCATCATGGCATCATGCATCATATCATCCATGTTTTACAAAATAAAATTATTTTATAAAACCCTCCTCTTTATTTTTCATCCTCTCTATCTTTGGTTTCTTTCTTCCTCTCTTCTAATTCCATAAAATTTCCTTTTAAGCCTTTACTTTTCAATCTGGCCGCACCATTCTTTGGCCTGCTTTTTGTTGGCCCAATCCTCCTCTTCCTTCCAGCTCCCTGGCCCCTTTTCTTCCACCACCGTATCAGCCCAACACCAGCACTCTTTGCAGCCACCACATCCTCTTCTTTTCAGCCCACTTTCTCTTCCTTTCTGTTCGACAACGCAAGCCCACCAGGGAGTCCCTCCCGTCCATGTTCTTCGTCTACCTGTACGGCAAGCATCCTAGCTACTCCACGTCGCCCTGCCTTGATGGGACGGCCACCATGCACCGTGAGTTCCTCCTATAAAACCCACCTCCGCGGTAGCCTGCAACCCTAGCGTCCTCCTTTCTTTTTCCCTCCCCCGCGCCGCCAACCTCTTGGCTCCTCTCGCTTCCCTCTTCTCCATGGACCTCCACCTCCACCTCGTCAGGACGCCACCTCTACAGGCTCTTCCGCGTTCGTCTGAGCAGAGGAAAAGATGCACCTCGTCGTCTACTTCATCTCTGCGCAAAGATTTGCTCCAAGCCGTCCGAAAACGAGCTCACCGTCGATTTCTTCCTGCCCGGCCGTCAACTTTCGCGGACGGTTTCGTCACCATCAGAGCCTCTCCATCCGAGCCAACCATGGATTCGAGCTCCTGGTGAGGTCTCGTGTCGATCCCACCTTTTTCCCGTCTATGTTTGCACTCGCTCACGGTCGACTGTTCTGTACGAGGGCTTCCTCCCGTCCTCGTCCACCTCACTGAGCCGGAGGCGCCGCAACTACTCAAGCTCTTCAACCTCTGCATCATCATCTACCCCGGCCACCTCTCCTTCCTCGTCGCCGGCGACCTCCTTCGCCGCTGCCACCTCGTCTCCAACCAACCCAGGGTGAGCAGCAACAACAGCACCCCTCTTCCTCCTCCCTGCATGAGTGTATGACCCTGGATCGACGTTGCGAGCGGAGATCGAACCGAAAACGAAAACAAAAAGTTCCAGTTTTTGTCTGCTTCGCGGTGGCATCTTTCAACGTAGATCCTCGCCGGCACATGTCGTTCCAGCATGAGCCCCTGGTACCATTAGAAGCACGGCAGCTTCCTCTTTCTCCTAGTTCTTGAATCACCCAAAACGGAGCAGCACAGACGTCGCCATCTTCTTTCAAAGTCAGGTCCAGAAAACAGTTTGTGACTCAGTTTCAGAACCGCTGTTTCGTCATCTCGATTTCCGGCGAGTGTCTCCGGCGCCACAGTGCTCCGTTTTCCACCAACGCGGTCTCTTTCGAATCTTGGCACATCCGTATTTTCAACCTCCTTTTGTTTCGCTCGAAACGGTGCCCAGATTCTTCTCGGATACAGCTTTAAAATCCGTGCAAATCGCCATCTACAGGAACACGCCGCTGTCACGTATTTCAGTTTCAGTGTCAATTCTTCAGTTAGCACATACCCACACGTTCTCTTCATAGCATCCTGTTTCCTATCAAAATCCAAACAGCAACACACTGGCTATCAGCCTTGTCTCACATTCGATCGTCCCGATTTCGAATCCCTTGTGGCACGGGATTAAACCAACCTTTTTTGATCTCGGCCACGCTGGCGCCTACGTGGCGTGAAGCCCCACCTATCTGTGTCTCTGTCTAGCTTCAGTTCGGTATAAACCACCTTTTCTTTTCTCTGTTTTATCTAAATTTCCAGAAAATGCTTTTATCTTGCAAATTAATATCTTTCAAATGCTAACTCGAAATAAAATATGTTCTATATGAAAATTGATCAGAAAAATATGAGAAACATGAATATGCCATCCATATGCTCGTTTGCATCTCGCATCATGTCACGCGTTGATAGTTGTGCATTTCCACCTTACATATATGCGGAGTATTTCGGAATTCCAATTAGGTTTTCCCCGCTTCGTTTAATATTGAAGTAGCTCACCCTTGCCATGTTATGCCATGCTAACCAACACTTAAATTTGCCGGTAGAAATGCAACTGCAAACCTAATTTGTTTGTCCGGGGTTCCGACTCCGATTAATATGGATAAGTTGCATTGCACCATCGCTGCCATGTCATGCATATTATCTTGATCATGCCGATTCTTCTTCCGTAGTAGTAAGACTTGCACCCGTTGTTTGTCCAGCATTTGCTTCTTCCCGGATAGGATCATGAAGTGGTGATGTGAGATACGACAAGTTCTTCTCATAGCTTTTCACAAAGTGAGCCCTCTCTCTTCACCTACTCTCCCTCGCATTGCTATCCTTATGTTGCGCTTCTTTATCGAGTCACGTCTCCTATTCCACTTGTTTACCATAATAATCCTATATGTATCATTCCTTACCTTTAGCCGTTGCTTGATGTTTGAGCCTTGCGAGTCGTAGGCGTGTTTAGGCTCTGTTGTTTATCTCGATCTGTTATCGGGATATGTTGGGTTGTTGGGTGGTTATCACATGCTATATCATTGTTGGAGATATTCACACTTTACTTTATTGTTAACAACTAAAATTGTAAGCAGAGGCATCTGTGAGCCCCTTTGCGAAAGCATCGGAACTTTGACTCGCTAATGTCCCCTAGGACCCGAGTTCTTGTTATACATTCCGAGATTGAGCGCTCTACCCGTACGTGGGGACGTTTATTGGGACCCCCTCACCCATTACCTTTTCTCAAGTCGGTTGAAAAGGGGCCACAACCTTGGTTTTATTTGGCGCATGCATGTTTATATCTTGTTGCCTTTCGGTGTTTACTTCTGTTGCCTTCGGGTGTTTATATTATGTAATGTACCTTGCGGGACGTTTAGCGAAGCGTGTGGTTCGCACGCCTAGCCGCCGGCGCAAACCTCTGAGTCCGCTTCGGAGTACGGCCGGACTTCGTTACGGGTAGCTTAGTTGGGTGGCCCCCCTAGACTTTCTTGTTGAACTGGGAACGGTCTTGTTGTGAGACATCGCCTGTAAGAAGCGGGTCGAGCATGCGTATGGTTACATTTGGGCAACCCCTGCAGGGTGTACATCTTATCGATAAGCCGTGTCCGCGGTTATGGACGACTTGGAATTGTATAGCTCGATCATAGAACAACTTACACCTTTATGTTGTTGATAATAATTCGCTAATAACTTGATTAGTAATATAGCATTACTACAACCGATACCTAATAAAACTTTTCCACTGTTGAGTGCCTTTTACATTGCCTCTTCGCTTTGTTGAAGGGGATATGTGTATTTGGCTGGGTTATGTTTGTGTAGTATTTATCTGTTACCTTGTGCGCTCTCTTATCTTCTCTGAGTAGACGGATGTTGTAGCGTGTCTCTATTGGTTATAGTTTTGCTGCCGCTAAACCTACCATATAGCCCCAGGCGATATATATATACTCGTCCGGCGAGCATAGCCATTTCTAGTCTCGCTAAGTACGTGCCGGAGTTCGTTCCTTGGTACTTACTCTCGCCTTTTCCCCTTTCTCTTTTGCTTCCTCCCTTTTGTCGGCAACCGATGGCCCGACTTTGACAGGTACAAGATGACGACGTTAGCAAGGTTACCCTTCCGGCTTGGCCTGGGCAGGGTTATGGACGTCACTGGTTATCTTCAGGACTCTTAGTCCAACTTGTATCTTGTCCGTACTCGGATGTATTTGATCTTCTGTATGATCTGAATCTTTGTATGTATCTATTTGTATCTTGACTCGTTGGAGTCGTTGTTGTAATATATGTTTCTTGTGGGCTCTATTGTAATCCTGTTGTAATGTTACCGCTCGTGTTAATTCCTCTGGCATCACGTGTGTGATTTGTCGCGCACGTCGTGTCGGAGGGCGTCTCAGAATCGATATCTTGCGGATTTTGGCGGGTTCGCTGGGATCCTCAAGGTACCGGTTCCGGGGCGTCACACAAAACCACATCTCTTCATGCTTGACTTAATTTATAAGACATAGTTTAGGGGTTAGGGGTAGATACATGATTTGTATGGTTTGATATTTCTAGTCCTTGTTTATCAACTTTAATGCTTACTATATGACATAAGATGACTATGTGATTTGGTTTTTCATTTTTCTGTTTTTTATTTTATTTTTCTGCCCATTTGAATCTTGGTCAAATCCTAGGTTTGACCAAGATTTAGACAAGTTTAACACGTGAAAACGAATAAGTAAGCCTGGATCCTTCTTAGTCACTCAAAAATGTACCAATCGATTGATGTGTTAACTTTGCTTCATGGAAATAATAATGTCATGTAAATGAGTTAACTTGGATTTCCTACCCTTGAATCCATAGGAAACTTTGTTCTAATGCACTATTATAATCAACCGAGTTTTTACACCAACAGGTCCGTCACTTACGTGTGGTGCCCACGCTTGAGGTCCCACACTTCAGTGAGCACAAGTCACGTGCAATAGGTACGCAAACTCCCAGCCATCTTCTTTGTCAAGAGAAGACGCATCAGGATGCGTTTTGGAAGTCTGTGGGTCCTTCTAGATCCTTCGGTTGTCCCTCTCACAAAAAAAAAATCTCTCTCATTCTCGGCCTCGCTCGACTCGCTCGCTCGCTCGCACCTCCTGCTCACTGACAAACCCTGCACAAAAGTCAACATCATCACCCGAAAAAGGGGAGACACCATAATTCTCTCCCTTCTTCTCTCCTTCCGAGTGATCCCTCTTCCTCCGAGTTTCACTCGACGGGCAAACACCCATGTGCTGCATAGTAATAATAAAAAGGTAGTACTCGTAGAAAAATCGATATACGAATCTGTAATTAAATAGGTTAAACTAGGGTTTTGCCCAGTTCTACAGATCAAGGGTTCAAAAAAATCCAACTACGGGGTTCGAACAACACGATTCTAATCCAAGAATTTTTTTGACCTAGGTCACCCAAATGGCCTCAAACTATAGGGTTAGCATCTAGTGCAGTATGTGTGAAAATGTATGCACTATGTGTGCTATAACTTGTATGTCTTTCAAATTTGAACCAAATTTGAATAAGTTTGAAATATTTGAAAATGGGCTTTTGGCTTAAACGTTGGAAACCAAAAACCACTTCTCTTCGTGCATGCTTGACTTCATAAGACAGAGTTTAGCTAGGGTTAGGGGGTAGATGCATGATTTTCCTGGTTTGATTATGTCTAGACCTTGTTTATCAACTTAATTGAATGCTTACTATATGACATAAGAATACTATATGTGCCTTGTTTTTTTATTTTTTTAAAATTTTATGCCCATTTGAATCTTGGTCAAATCCTAGGTTTGAACATGGTTTAAACAAGTTTAAATCATGAATATGAAAAATTAAGCATCTATATATCCTTCTTAGTCACTCCAAAATGTAGCTCGGTCTTGGGAGGGTTTTCGAAATTTCCATGTTTGAAACCAAAAACCACTTCTCTTCATGCATGCTTGACTTCATATGACGGAGTTTAGGGTTAGGGGTAGATATATACATTATTTTCTGGTTTGAATATGTCTAGACCTTGTTTATCAACTTGAATGCTTAATTACTATATATATATATGACATAAGAATGTTATGTCCTTTGGTTTTTCATTCTTTTGATTTTTTATGAATTTCTATGCCCATTTGAATCTTTTGGTCAAATCCTAGAGGTTTGACCAAGATTTAAACAAGTTTAAAACATGAAAATGAAAAGGGAAGCTTGTATATCCTTCTTAGTCACTCTAAAATGAAGTTTTTTGGAGGTTTTTGAAATTTCCATGTTTGAAACCCAAAACCACTTCTCTTCATGCTAGACTGCTTCATAAGACAATTTAATTAGGGGTTAGGGGGTAGATACATGATTTGTCTGGTTTGAATAAGTCCAAACACCTTGCTTGTGTATCAACTTGAATGCTTACTATATGACATAAGAATGCTTACCATATGTTTGAATTTTAAAAGCATATAGTCTTCTTATGTCATATATATAGTAAGCATTCAAAAGTTTTTCTTTGAGAGAGTAGCATGCATTCAAAAGTTGATAAATAAGATTTGGACATATTCAAACCGGACAAATCATGTATCGATCTACACCCCTAACCCTAAACTGTCTTATGAAGTCAAGCATGAAGAGAAGTGCTTTTAGGTTTCAAACATGGAAATTTCACAAACCTCCCAAAAGCTTCATTTTACAGTGACTAATTAAGGAGGATCCATGCTTACCTTTTGGCTTAAACGTTTGAAACCAAAAACCACTTCTCTTCATGCATGCTTGACTTCATAAGACAGAGTTTAGCTAGGGCGTTAGGGGGTAGATACATGATTTTCCTGGTTTGAATATGTCTAGAACTGGTTTATCAACTTAATTAATTGATTGTTTACTATATGACATAAGAAGACTATGTGCCTTGGTTTTAAATTTTTCTGTTTTTTTTTGAATTTTATGCCCATATATTTGAATCTTGGTCAAATCCTAGGTTTGACCAAGATTTAAACAAGTTTAAACATAAAAATGAAAAGGGAAGCATGTATCCTTCTTAGTCACTCTAAAATGAAGCTTTTGGGATGTTCTTGAAATTTCCATTTTTGAAACCAAAAACGACTTCTCTCTTCATGCTAGACTTCATAAGATCGACGGGGTATAGATACATGATTTGTCTGGTTTGGATATACCTAGACCTCGTTTATCAACTTGAATTCATACGATATGACATATGAAGACTATGTGCTTTAATTTGTTTTCATTTTTCTGATTTTTTTGAATTTTGTGCCCACCCATTTGTATATTGGTCAAATGCTAGGCTTGATAATGATTTAAACAAGTTTAAAATATGAATATGCAAAGTTAAGCATGGATCCTTCTTAGAAACTCTAAAATGAAGTTTTTCGGAGGTTTTTGAAATTTCCATGTTTGCAACCCAAAACAACTTCCTCTTCACATGCTTGACTTCATAAGACAGAGTTTAGGGGTTAGGGGGTATATATAGATACATGATTTGTCTAGTTTGAATATGTCTAGACCTTGTTTATCAACTTTAATGCTTACTATAAGACATAAGAAAACTATTTCCTTTGTTTTTTCTTTTTTTTTGATTTTTTTCAATATTGATGCCCATTTGAATCTTGTCAAATCCTAGGTTTGACCAAGATAATTTAAACAAGCTTAGAACATGAATATGAAAAGGGAAGCGTGTATCCTTCTTAGTCAAACTAAAATGAAGTTTTTGGGAGGTTTTTGATATTTCCATGTTTGAAACCCAAAACCACATCTCTTCATGCTTGACTTAATTTATAAGACATAGTTTAGGGGTTAAGGGGTAGATACATGATTTGTATGGTTTGATATTTCTAGACCTTGTTTATTATCAACTTTAATGCTTACTATATGACATAAGATGACTATGTGATTTGGTTTTTCATTTTTCTGTTTTTTATTTTATTTTTCTGCCCATTTGAATCTTGGTCAAATCCTAGGTTTGACCAAGATTTAGACAAGTTTAACACGTGAAAACGAATAAGTAAGCATGGATCCTTCTTAGTCACTCAAAAATGTACCAATCGATAGATGTGTTAACTTTGCTTCATGGAAATAATAATGTCACGTAAATGAGTTAACTTGGATTTCCTACCCTTGAATCCATAGGAAACTTTGTTCTAATGCAGTATAATAATCAATCGATTTTTTACACCAACATGTCTGTCACTTACGTGTGGTGCCCACGCGTGAGGTCCCACACTTCAGTGAGCACAAGTCACGTGCAATAGGTACGCAAACTCCCAGCCATCTTCTTTGTCAAGAGAAGACGCATCAGGATGCGTATTGGAAGTCTGTGGGTCCTTCTGGATCCTTCTTAGTCACTCTAAAATGAAGCTTTTGGGAGGTTCTTGAAATTTCCATGTTTGAAACCCAAAACCACTTCTCTTCATGATTTACTTCATAAAACATAGTTTAATTAGAGTTTTAGGGGTAGATATATACATGATTTTTCTGGTTTGAATATATATGTCTCTAGACCTTTGTTTATCAACTTGAATGCTTAATATACATATGACATAAGAAAACTATTTGCTTTGGTTTTCTTTTTTCTGAATTTTTTTCAATTTTGATGCCCATTTGAATCTTGTCAAATCCTAGGTTTGACCAAGATAATTTAAAAAAGCTTAAAACATGAATATGAAAAGAGGAGCATGTATCCTTCTTAGTCACTCTAAAATGAAGCTTTTGGGAGGTTTTTGAAATTTCCATGTTTGAAATCCAAAACCACTTCTCTTCACATGCTTGACTTCATAAGACAGAGTTTAGGGGTTAGGGGTATAGATACATGATTTGTCTGGTTTAATATGTCTAGACCTTGTTTATCAACTTTAATGCTTACTATATGACATAAGAAGACTATGTGATTTGGTTTTTCATTTTTCTGTTTTTATTTTTCTGCCCATTTGAATCTTGGTCAAATCCTAGGTTTGACCAAGATATAGAGAAGTTTAACACGTAAATGAGTTAACTTGGATTTCCTACCCTTGAATCCATAGGAAACTTTGTTCTAATGCACTATAATAATCAACCGAGTTTTTACACCAACAGGTCTGTCACTTACGTGTGGTGCCCATGCGTGAGGTCCCACACTTCAGTGAGCACAAGTCACGTGCAATAGGTACGCAAACTCCCAGCCATTTTCTTTGTCAAGAAAAGACGCATCAGGATGCGTATTGGAAGTATGTGGGTCCTTCTGGATCCTTCGGTTGTCCCTCTCACAAAAAAAACAAATCTCTCTCATTCTCGGCCTCGCTCGACTCGCTCGCTCGCTCGCTCGCTCGCACCTCCTTCTCACTGACAAACCCTGCACAAAAGTCAACATCATCACCCGAAAAAGGGGAGACACCATAATTCTCGCCCTTCTTCTCTCCTTCCGAGTGATCCCTCTTCCTCCGAGTTTCACTCGACGGGCAAACACACATGTGCTGCATAGTAATAATAAAAAGGTAGAAAAATCGACCTACGAATCTATAATTAAATAGGTTAAACTAGGGTTTTGCCCAGTACTACAGATCAAGGTTCAAAAAATCCAACTACGGGGTTCGAACAACCCCATTTCTAATCCAAGATTTTTTTCGACCTCATCCAATGGCCTCAAACTATAGGCCGGGTTAGCATCTAGTGCAGTATGTGTGAAATGTATGCACTATGTGTGCTATAACTTGTATGTCTTTCATATTTGAACCAAATTTGAATAAGTTTGAAATATTTGAAAAGGGGCTTTTGGCTTAAACGTTTGAAACCAAAAACCACTTCTCTTCATGCATGCTTGACTTCATAAGACAGAGTTTAGCTAGGGTTAGGGGATAGATGCATGATTTTCCTGGTTTGAATATGTCTAGACCTACTTTATAAACTTAATCGAATGCTTACTATATGACATAATAATACTATGTGCATTGTTTTTTATTTTTTTATTTTTTTAAAATTGTATGCCCATTTGAATCTTGGTCAAATCCTAGGTTTGAACATGGTTTAAACAAGTTTAAATCATGAATATGAAAAATTAAGCATCTATATATCCTTCTTAGTCACTCCAAAATGTAGCTCTTGGGAGGTTTTTTCGAAATTTCCATGTTTGAAACCAAAACCACTTCTCTTCATGCATGCTTGACTTCATAAGACAGAGTTTAGCTAGGGCGTTAGGGGGTAGATACATGATTTTCTTGGTTTGAATATGTCTAGAACTGGTTTATCAACTTAATTAATTGATTGTTTACTATATGACATAAGAAGACTATGTGCCTTGGTTTTAAATTTTTCTGTTTTTTTTGAATTTTACGCCCATATATTTGAATCTTGGACAAATCCTAGGTTTGACCAAGATTTAAACAAGTTTAAACATAAAAATAAAAAGGGAAGCATGTATCCTTCTTAGTCACTCTAAAATGAAGCTTTTTGGATGTTCTTGAAATTTCCATTTTTGAAACCAAAAACGACTTCTCTCTTCATGCTAGACTTCATAAGATCGACAGGGGGCAGATACATGATTTGTCTAGTTTGGATATGTCCAAACCTTGCTTGTTTATCAACTTGAATGCTTACTATATGACATAAGAATGCTTACCATATGTTTGAATTTTAAAAGCATATAGTCTTCTTATTCATATAGTAAGCATTCAAAAGTTTTTCTTTGAGAGAGTAGCATGCATTCAAAAGTTGATAAATAAGATTTGTACATATTCAAACCAGACAAATCATGTATCTACCCATATGCATATATATATAACCCTATACTTTTGTCTTATGAAGACGTCAAGGATGAAGAGAAGTGGATTTGGGTTTCAAACATGGAAATTTCAAAAACCTCCCAAAACATGTATATATCTACCCCTAAACCCTAATCTTTGTCTTATGAAGCCAAGCATATGAAGAGAAGTGATTTTGGGTTTCAAACATGGAAACTTCAAAAACCTCCCAAAAGCTTCATTTTAGAGAGACTAAGAATGATCCATATGCTTACCTTTTCATTGCCATGTTTTAAACTTGTTTTAACCTTGGTCAAACCTAGGATTTGACCAAGATTCAAATGGGAGTAAAAATTCAGAAAAATTCAAAAAAAAAATGAAAAACCGAAGCACATATATATATATAGCCTTGATCTTATGTCATATAGTAAGCATTCAAGTTGATAAACAAGGTCGATCTCTAGACATATTCAAAGCAGAAATATCATGTATCATATCTACCCCTAACCCTAGCTAAACTCTGTCTTATGAAGTCAAACATATGAAGAGAATCGGGGTTTGGGTTTCAAACATAAAATTTTCAAGTACCTTCATTTTAGAGTGAGTAAGGAAGGATTCATGCTTACCGTTTCATTTTCATGTTTTAGACTTGTTTAAACCTAGGATTTGACCAAGATTTAAATAGGCATAAAAAAATCGAAAGAAATCAAAAATTGAAAAACCAAAGCACATATATATAGCCTTCTTATATCATATAGTAAAAAATTCAAGTTGATAAACAAGGTCTAGACATATTCAAACAAGAAAAATCATGTATCTACACACCTAACCATAAACTCTGTCTTAAGTGGTTTTGGGTTTCAAACATGGAAATTTCACAAACCTCCCAAAAGCTTCATTTTACAGTGACTATATAAGGAGGATCCATGCTTACCTTTTGGCTTACACGTTTGAAACCAAAAACCACTTCTCTTCATGCATGCTTGACTTCATAAGACAGAGTTTAGCTAGGGTACGTTAGGGGGTGTAGATACATGATTTCCTGGTTTGAATATGTCTAGACCTTGTTTATCAACTTAATTGATTGCTTACTATATGACATAAGACGACTACGTGCCTTGGTTTTCATTTTTGGTTTTTTTTGAATTTTATGCTCATATATTTGAATCTTGGTCAAATCCTAGGTTTGACCAAGATTTAAACAAGTTTAAAACATGAAAATGAAAAGGGAAGCATGTATCCTTCTTAGTCACTCTAAAATGAAGCTTTTGGGATGTTCTTGAAATTTCCATGTTTGAAACCCAAAACGACTTCTCTTCATGCTAGACTTCATAAGATCAACATGGGGTAGATACATGATTTGTCTGGTTTGGATATACCTAGACCTCGTTTAACTTGAATGCATACGATATGACATAAAAAGACTACATGCTTTTGTTTTTCATTATTCTGTTTTTTTTGAATTTTGTGCCCACCCATCTGTATCTTGGTCAAATCCTAGGCTTGATAATGATTTAACAAGATTAAAATATGAAAATGCAAAGGTAAGCATGGATCCTTCTTATTAGTCACTCTAAAATGTAGCTTTTGGGAGCAAAACCACTTCTCTTCATATGCTTGACTTAAGACGAAGTTTAGGGGTTAGGGGGTATAGATGCATGCATGATTTGTCTAGTTTGAATATGTCTAGACCTTGTTTATCAACTTAATTGGCTTACTATATGACATAAGAAAACTATTTGCTTTGGTTTTTCTTTTTCCTGATTTTTTTCAATTTTGATGCCCATTTGAATCTTGTCAAATCCTAGGTTTGACTGAGATAATTTAAACAAGCTTAAAACCTGAATATGAAAAGGGAAGCATGTATCCTTCTTTGTCACTCTAAAATGTAGTTTTTGGGAGGTTTTTGAAATTTCCATGTTTGAAACCCAAAACCACATCTCTTCATGCTTGACTTAATTTATAAGACATAGTTTAGGGGTTAGGGGTAGATACATGATTTGTATGGTTTGATATTTCTAGTCCTTGTTTACCAACTTTAATGCTTACTATATGACATAAGATGACTATGTGATTTGGTTTTTCATTTTTCTGTTTTTTATTTTATTTTTCTGCCCATTTGAATCTTGGTCAAATCCTAGGTTTGACCAAGATTTAGACAAGTTTAACACGTGAAAACGAATAAGTAAGCATGGATCCTTCTTAGTCACTCAAAAATGTACCAATCGATAGATGTGTTAACTTTGCTTCATGGAAATAATAATGTCATGTAAATGAGTTAACTTGGATTTCCTACCCTTGAATCCATAGGAAACTTTGTTCTAATGCACTATTATAATCAACCGAGTTTTTACACCAACAGGTCCATCACTTACGTGTGGTGCCCACGCTTGAGGTCCCACACTTCAGTGAGCACAAGTCACGTGCAATAGGTACGCAAACTCCCAGCCATCTTCTTTGTCAAGAGAAGACGCATCAGGATGCGTTTTGGAAGTCTGTGGGTCCTTCTAGATCCTTCGGTTGTCCCTCTCACAAAAAAAAAACAAATCTCTCTCATTCTCGGCCTCGCTCGACTCGCTCGCTCGCTCGCTCGCACCTCCTGCTCACTGACAAACCCTGCACAAAAGTCAACATCATCACCCGAAAAAGGGGAGACACCATAATTCTCTCCCTTCTTCTCTCCTTCCGAGTGATCCCTCTTCCTCCGAGTTTCACTCGACGGGCAAACACCCATGTGCTGCATAGTAATAATAAAAAGGTAGTACTCGTAGAAAAATCGATATACGAATCTGTAATTAAATAGGTTAAACTAGGGTTTTGCACAGTTCTACAGATCAAGGGTTCAAAAAAATCCAACTACGGGGTTCGAACAACACGATTCTAATCCAAGAATTTTTTCGACCTAGGTCACCCAAATGGCCTCAAACTATAGGGTTAGCATCTAGTGCAGTATGTGTGAAAATGTATGCACTATGTGTGCTATAACTTGTATGTCTTTCAAATTTGAACCAAATTTGAGTAAGTTTGAAATATTTGAAAATGGGCTTTTGGCTTAAACGTTGGAAACCAAAAACCACTTCTCTTCGTGCATGCTTGACTTCATAAGACAGAGTTTAGCTAGGGTTAGGGGTAGATGCATGATTTTCCTGGTTTGATTATGTCTAGACCTTGTTTATCAACTTAATTGAATGCTTACTATATGACATAAGAATACTATATGTGCCTTGTTTTTTTATTTTTTTATTTTTTTAAAATTTTATGCCCATTTGAATCTTGGTCAAATCCTAGGTTTGAACATGGTTTAAACAAGTTTAAAATCATGAATATGAAAAATTAAGCATCTATATATCCTTCTTAGTCACTCCAAAATGTAGCTCGGTCTTGGGAGGGTTTTCGAAATTTCCATGTTTGAAACCAAAAACCACTTCTCTTCATGCATGCTTGACTTCATAAGACGGAGTTTAGGGTTAGGGGTAGATATATACATTATTTTCTGGTTTGAATATGTCTAGACCTTGTTTATCAACTTGAATGCTTAATTACTATATATATATGACATAAGAATGTTATGTCCTTTGGTTTTTCATTCTTTTGATTTTTTATGAATTTCTATGCCCATTTGAATCTTTTGGTCAAATCCTAGAGGTTTGACCAAGATTTAAACAAGTTTAAAACATGAAAATGAAAAGGGAAGCTTGTATATCCTTCTTAGTCACTCTAAAATGAAGTTTTTTGGAGGTTTTTGAAATTTCCATGTTTGAAACCCAAAACCACTTCTCTTCATGCTAGACTGCTTCATAAGACAATTTAATTAGGGGTTAGGGGGTAGATACATGATTTGTCTGGTTTGAATATGTCCAAACCTTGCTTGTGTATCAACTTGAATGCTTACTATATGACATAAGAATGCTTACCATATGTTTGAATTTTAAAAGCATATAGTCTTCTTATGTCATATATATAGTAAGCATTCAAAAGTTTTTCTTTGAGAGAGTAGCATGCATTCAAAAGTTGATAAATAAGATTTGGACATATTCAAACCAGACAAATCATGTATCGATCTACACCCCCTAACCCTAAACTCTGTCTTATGAAGTCAAGCATGAAGAGAAGTGCTTTTAGGTTTCAAACATGGAAATTTCACAAACCTCCCAAAAGCTTCATTTTACAGTGACTAATTAAGGAGGATCCATGCTTACCTTTTGGCTTAAACGTTTGAAACCAAAAACCACTTCTCTTCATGCATGCTTGACTTCATAAGACAGAGTTTAGCTAGGGCGTTAGGGGGTAGATACATGATTTTCCTGGTTTGAATATGTCTAGAACTGGTTTATCAACTTAATTAATTGATTGTTTACTATATGACATAAGAAGACTATGTGCCTTGGTTTTAAATTTTTCTGTTTTTTTTTGAATTTTATGCCCATATATTTGAATCTTGGTCAAATCCTAGGTTTGACCAAGATTTAAACAAGTTTAAACATAAAAATGAAAAGGGAAGCATGTATCCTTCTTAGTCACTCTAAAATGAAGCTTTTGGGATGTTCTTGAAATTTCCATTTTTGAAACCAAAAACGACTTCTCTCTTCATGCTAGACTTCATAAGATCGACAGGGGGTATAGATAAATGATTTGTCTGGTTTGGATATACCTAGACCTCGTTTATCAACTTGAATTCATACGATATGACATATGAAGACTATGTGCTTTAATTTGTTTTTATTTTTCTGATTTTTTTTGAATTTTGTGCCCACCCATTTGTATATTGGTCAAATGCTAGGCTTGATAATGATTTAAACAAGTTTAAAATATGAATATGCAAAGTTAAGCATGGATCCTTCTTAGAAACTCTAAAATGAAGTTTTTCGGAGGTTTTTGAAATTTCCATGTTTGCAACCCAAAACAACTTCCTCTTCACATGCTTGACTTCATAAGACAGAGTTTAGGGGTTAGGGGGTATATATAGATACATGATTTGTCTAGTTTGAATATGTCTAGACCTTGTTTATCAACTTTAATGCTTACTATAAGACATAAGAAAACTATTTCCTTTGTTTTTTCTTTTTTTTTTGATTTTTTTCAATATTGATGCCCATTTGAATCTTGTCAAATCCTAGGTTTGACCAAGATAATTTAAACAAGCTTAGAACATGAATATGAAAAGGGAAGCGTGTATCCTTCTTAGTCACACTAAAATGAAGTTTTTGGGAGGTTTTTGATATTTCCATGTTTGAAACCCAAAACCACATCTCTTCATGCTTGACTTAATTTATAAGACATAGTTTAGGGGTTAAGGGGTAGATACATGATTTGTATGGTTTGATATTTCTAGACCTTGTTTATTATCAACTTTAATGCTTACTATATGACATAAGATGACTATGTGATTTGGTTTCATTTTTCTGTTTTTTATTTTATTTTTCTGCCCATTTGAATCTTGGTCAAATCCTAGGTTTGACCAAGATTTAGACAAGTTTAACACGTGAAAACGAATAAGTAAGCATGGATCCTGCTTAGTCACTCAAAAATGTACCAATCGATAGATGTGTTAACTTTGCTTCATGGAAATAATAATGTCACGTAAATGAGTTAACTTGGATTTCCTACCCTTGAATCCATAGGAAACTTTGTTCTAATGCAGTATAATAATCAATCGAGTTTTTACACCAACATGTCTGTCACTTACGTGTGGTGCCCACGCGTGAGGTCCCACACTTCAGTGAGCACAAGTCACGTGCAATAGGTACGCAAACTCCCAGCCATCTTCTTTGTCAAGAGAAGACGCATAAGGATGCGTATTGGAAGTCTGTGGGTCCTTCTGGATCCTTCTTAGTCACTCTAAAATGAAGCTTTTGGGAGGTTCTTGAAATTTCCATGTTTGAAACCCAAAACCACTTCTCTTCATGATTTACTTCATAAAACATAGTTTAATTAGAGTTTTAGGGGTAGATATATACATGATTTTTCTGGTTTGAATATATATGTCTCTAGACCTTTGTTTATCAACTTGAATGCTTAATACACATATGACATAAGAATGCTATGTGCTTTGGTTTTTCATTCTTTTGATTTTTTTTTCTGAATTTTTAGGGCCATTTGAATCTTGGTCAAATCCTTGGTTTGACCAAGATTTAAACAAGTTTAAAACATAAAAATGAAAAGGGAAGTCTGTATCCTTCTTAGTCACTCTAAAATGAAGCTTTTGGGAGGTTTTTAAAATTTCAATGTTTGAAACCCAAAACCACTTCTCTTCACATGCTTGACTTCATAAGACAGAGTTAATTAATTCAGGGGTTAATTACGGGGTATAGATACATGATTTGTGTGGTTTGAATATGTATGGACCTTATTTATCAACAACTTTAATGCTTACTATATGACATAAGAAAACTATTTGCTTTGGTTTTTCTTTTTTCAATTTTGATGCCCATTTGAATCTTGTCAAATCCTAGGTTTGACCAAGATAATTTAAACAAGTTTAAAACATGAAAATGAAAAGGGAAGCATGGATCCTTCTTAGTCACTCTAAAATGAAGCTTTTGGGAGGTTTTTGAAATTTCCATGTTTGAAACCCAAAACCACTTCTCTTCACATGCTTGACTTCATAAGACAGAGTTAATTAATTCAGGGGTTAATTACGGGGTATAGATACATGATTTGTGTGGTTTGAATATGTATGGACCTTATTTATCAACAACTTTAATGCTTACTATATGACATAAGAAAACTATTTGCTTTGGTTTTTCTTTTTTCAATTTTTTTTTCAATTTTGATGCCCATTTGAATCTTGTCAAATCCTAGGTTTGACCAAGATAATTTAAACAAGTTTAAAACATGAAAATGAAAAGGGAAGCATGGATCCTTCTTAGTCACTCTAAAATGAAGCTTTTGGGAGGTTTTTGAAATTTCCATGTTTGAAACCCAAAACCACTTCTCTTCACATGCTTGACTTCATAAGACAGAGTTTAGGGGTTAGGGGTATAGATACATGATTTGTCTGGTTTAATATGTCTAGACCTTGTTTATCAACTTTAATGCTTACTATATGACATAAGAAGACTATGTGATTTGGTTTTTCATTTTTCTGTTTTTATTTTTCTGCCCATTTGAATCTTGGTCAAATCCTAGGTTTGACCAAGATATAGACAAGTTTAACACGTAAATGAGTTAACTTGGATTTCCTACCCTTGAATCCATAGAAAACTTTGTTCTAATGCACTATTATAATCAACCGAGTTTTTACACCAACAGGTCTGTCACTTACGTGTGGTGCCCACGCTTGAGGTCCCACACTTCAGTGAGCACAAGTCACGTGCAACAGGTACGCAAACTCCCAGCCATCTTCTTTGTCAAGAGAAGACGCATCAGGATGCGTTTTGGAAGTCTGTGGGTCCTTCTAGATCCTTCGGTTGTCCCTCTCAATAAAAAAAAACAAATCTCTCTCATTCTCGGCCTCGCTCGACTCGCTCGCTCGCTCGCACCTCCTGCTCACTGACAAACCCTGCACAAAAGTCAACATCATCACCCGAAAAAGAGGAGACACCATAATTCTCGCCCTTCTTCTCTCCTTCCGAGTGATCCCTCTTCCTCCGAGTTTCACTCGACGGGCAAACACACATGTGCTGCATAGTAATAATAAAAAGGTAGTACTCGTAGAAAAATCGATATACGAATCTGTAATTAAATAGGTTAAACTAGGGTTTTGCCCAGTTCTACAGATCAAGGGTTAAAAAATATCCAACTACGGGGTTCGAACAACACGATTCTAATCCAAGAATTTTTTCGACCTAGGTCACCCAAATGGCCTCAAACTATAGGGTTAGCATCTAGTGCAGTATGTGTGAAAATGTATGCACTATGTGTGCTATAACTTGTATGTCTTTCATATTTGAACCAAATTTGAATAAGTTTGAAATATTTGAAAAGGGGCTTTTGGCTTAAACGTTTGAAACCAAAAACCACTTCTCTTCATGCATGCTTGACTTCATAAGACAGAGTTTAGCTAGGGTTAGGGGATATATGCATGATTTTCCTGGTTTGAATATGTTTAGACCTTGTTTATCAACTTAATTGAATGCTTACTATATGACATAAGAATACTATGTGCCTTGTTTTTTATTTTTTGATTTTTTTAAAATTTTATGCCCATTTTAATCTTGGTCAAATCCTAGGTTTGAACATGGTTTAAACAAGTTTAAATCATGAATATGAAAAATTAAGCATCTATATATCCTTCTTACTCACTCCAAAATGTAGCTCTTGGGAGGGTTTTTCGAAATTTCCATGTTTGAAACCAAAACCACTTCTCTTCATGCATGCTTGACTTCATAAGACAGAGTTTAGGGTTAGGGGTAGATATATACATGATTTTCTGGTTTGAATATGTCTAGACCTTGTTTATCAACTTGAATGCTTACTATATATATATGACATAATAATGTTATGTCCTTTGGTTTTTCATTCTTTTGTTTTTTTATGAATTTCCATGCCCATTTGAATCTTTTGGTCAAATCCTAGAGGTTTGACCAAGATTTAAACAAGTTTAAAACATGAAAATGAAAAGGGAAGCTTGTATATCCTTCTTAGTCACTCTAAAATGAAGTTTTTGGGAGGTTTTTGAAATTTCCATGTTTGAAACCCAAAACCACTTCTCTTCATGCTAGACTTCATAAGAAAATTTAATTAGGGGTTAGGGGTAGATACATGATTTGTCTGGTTTGAATATGTCCAAACCTTGCTTGTTTATCAACTTGAATGCTTACTATATGACATAAGAATGCTTACCATATGTTTGAATTTTAAAAGCATATAGTCTTCTTATGTCATATAGTAAGCATTCAAAAGGTTTTCTTTGAGAGAGTAGCATGCATTCAGAAGTTGATAAATAAGATTTGGACATATTCAAACCAGACAAATCATGTATCTACACCCCCTAACCCTAAACTCTGTCTTATGAAGTCAAGCATGAAGAGAAGTGCTTTTGGGTTTCAAACATGGAAATTTCACAAACCTCCCAAAAGCTTCATTTTACAGTGACTAAGAAGGATCCAGGCTTACCTTTTCATTTTCATGTTTTAAACTTGTTTAACTCTTGGTCAAACCTAGGATTTGACCAAGATTTAAATGGGCATAAAAAATCAGAAAAACAGAAAAAATGAAAAACCAAATAACATAGCCTTCTTATGTCATATAGTAAGCATTCAAGTTGATAAACAAGGTCTAGACATATTCAAACCAGAAAAAGCATGTATCTACCCCTAACCCTAAACTCTGTCTTACGAAGTCAAGCATGAAGAGAAGTGGTTTTGGGTTTCAAACATGGAAATTTGAAAAACCTCGCGAAAGCTTCATTTTAGAGTGACTAAGAAGGATCCATGCTTACCTATTCATTTTCATGTTTTAAACTTGTTTAAACCTTGATAAAACCCAGGATTTTACCTATTTAATCATAGATTCATAGGTCGATTTTTTACTTTTTTATTTTTACTATGCAGCACATGTGTGTTTGCCCGTCCAGTGAAACTCGGAGGAAGAGGGATCACACGGAAGGAGAAGAAGGGATAGCAGTCACGGGGCCCCTCTTATTATTTATGGTGTATATGTTTTTTCTGGTGATGTTGACTGTTGTGCAGCGTTTGTCAGTGCTAGAGGATCGAGGCTGCGAGCGAGCGAGTCGAGCGAGGCCGAGAATGAGAGAGATGTTTTTTTCTTTTTCTTTTCCGTGAGAGGGACAACAGAAGGATCCAGAGACGACTTCCACTACGCATCCTGGTGCGCGTCTTCTCTTGACAAAGAAGATGGATGGGAGTTTGCGTACCTACTAATCTACTATAGTACTACTACTACACAAGAACCATATACATGTCAAACTTTTCAATCATGACCCACATGCATTTTATGTATATATTCAGAACTTTTAATGCATGCATGAAAACTCAGCAAAATATGTGCATTTTGGGTTGTCGCACATAAATGTGCTTTTACTTGTCTGCCACCAATCCAATTTTCATGTGAGGGGGAAACACGACACACGATGGACATTTCCAATGTTGCACGAATTAATTATCTCAATTTGCATCCATATATATATGCGCCTGGTTACTGAAAGATCGAACCAAAGGTGAACTTGAAACGTTTTAATTTTCATGTTTTAAACTTGTTTAAATCTTGGTCAACCCTTGGATTTGACCAAGATTCATAAAAACTTCAAAAACATAGTCTTCTTATGTCATACAGTCAACATTCAACTTGATAAAACAAGATCTAAACATATTAAAAGAAGAATCATGTATCTACCCCCTAACCCTAAACTCTGTCTTTTGAAGTCAAACATGAAGATACGTGGTTTTGGGTTTACAAAATGGAAATTTCAAAAACCTCCGAAAAGCTTAATTTTGGAGTGACTAAGAAGGATACATGCTTACTTTTTCATTTTCATGTTTTAAACTTGTTTAAAGCTTGGTCAAACCTAGCTAGCTTGGATTTGACCAAGACTCAAGTGCGCATAAAAAATTCGAAAAAACCCCCAAAAATGAAAAACCATAACACATAGTCTTCTTGCGTCACATATATTTAAGCATTCAAGTGTTGATAAACAATATCTAGACATATCAAACAAGAAAAATCATGTATCTATACCCCTAACCCTAAATTTGTCTTATGAAGTCAAGCATGAAGAGAAGTGGTTTGGGTTTTCAAACATGGAAATTTCGAAAACCGCCCAAAAGCTTCATTTCGGATCGACTAAGAAGGATCCATGCTTACCTTTTCATTTTCATGTTTTAAACTTGTTTAAATTCTTGTTCAAACCTAGGATTTGGCCAAGATTCAAATGGGCATAAAAACAATCGAAAAAATCAAAAATGAAAAACCAAAGCACATAGTCTTCTTATGTCACATAGTAAGCCATTCAACTTGATAACAAGGTCTAGACCTATTCAAACCAGAAAAATCATGTATCTACCCCTAACCCTAAACTCATTTGTCTTATGAAGTCAAGCATGAAGAGAAGTGGTTTTGGGTTTCAAACATAGACATTTCAAAAGCCTCCCAAAAGCTTCATTTTGGAGTGATTGAGAAGGATCCATGCTTAATTTTTCATTTTAATGTTTTAAACTTGTTTAAATCTTGGTTAAACCTATGATTTGACCAAAATTTGATTCGGCATGAAAATTCAAAACAAATCAAATAAATAAAAAACCAATGCACATAGTACATCTTCTTATGTCATATACTAAGCATTCAAGTTGATAAGCCAGGTCTAGACATATTCAAACTAGAAAAATCATGTATCTACCCCTAACCCTAAACTCGATTTGTCTTATGAAGTCAATCATGAAGAGGTGTTTTGGGTTTCAGACATGGAAATTTCAAAAACCTTCCAAAAGCTTCATTTTGAAGTTACTAATTAAGAAGGATCACTACAAGAAAAGTTTGGCAAATTTTCTTGTAGTGGATCCAGGCTTAATTTTTCATCTTCATGTTTTAAATTTTGGTCAAACCTAGGATTTGTCCAAGATACAAATGGGCATAAAAATTCAGGGTAGCATCATACCCCCCTCCTTCCCGCGTAGAAAAAGTGTTAGGCGAGTAGTAGAATGGCATGACCAACAAGTTTCAAGTAAAATTTTGAATATGACCAAAATATACCAATTGATAGATGTGTGTGACCCAAGATTGAGCCATGGTACATTTTGCCAACAAAGTAGCAATTGAGTTGGCTTTCTACCTTAGTAGGCGTGCATTGGAAGGATGCATTATGCCGGCAAAGTTTTCAAACGTTCAAACTTTTCCAGTTTCTCATACAGTATTTGGCTCCTTGAGAAGCATTGATGTGATCATATAAGGTTATCCAAAACTTCGCCTTTCCCGTATTTGCCCGAGCACTCGACACCCCTCGTCCCATGGCGACTCCTCCAGCCACAGCCCCGTGCACCCAGGCTCCACGACTCAGCCTCGGAGGGGTGTGCGCTAAAAGCTCGCAAATGTCTCGTGTGCCATTGGTGTGCGATGAAGCAGGCGGCTCGTGTCTTGGCCGTGGCTAGACTCTGGCGCCCTTTGATCTAGGAGAGGGAGAGGAGGGAGGGGGTCCCATGAAGCGGCGGTGGCCTGGTATCGGCGGCAGCCAGTGCAGCAGCGGCAAAGTGGGCTGGTCGGAGCATAGGCATGCGCCGGGGGCGAACCTCGCCGGGTGAGGATGCTTCCATTGTGAAGAAGCACTTGCCATCCAGGGCTTCGGGTTCGCCAACAAACTCAGCGCCTCGGTCCATGGCGTTGCCGTCGTGGGGACGTCGGGGGCGGCGGCGACGTGCTGCAGCCCCAGCCTTTAGTGGGGACCAAAGTGCGACCGACCACATCACGGCGTCGGCAGCATTGGGGATGCCGATGGGCATCCACTGCCACACACAGATTTGGGAGGTTCTGGCCGGGCCGAGTTCCAAACTTCCATCATCGGAGCCGAGGGCTTGGTACTTCAAATTCCGAATCGGGCAATCCTTCGACCCCAATCAGCTTACGCCCGTGGTCCAAATCCGAGATATCTTGGCGGCAGCTATGCTGGTTAAGCTTAGCCGGACAGCGGCAATCGACGATCTGCAAAACCTAGATGCCTTCCGAGGATTTGCAGCAGCCGTCAATGCACTCGTGGAGGCATCGCATGCTGGTAGCAGCGGCGAATGCGGGTATGTTGTTTTACTCCCTTTGTATGCTTTTGTCATAAAAATCAATTTGCTAATTCTCATTCGATTGAAAATCAGACCCATTCACCATCAACTCTCAAACAGTGGACACTAGTAATATGTAGAACTAGAAATTACACAAGATTTCTGTCTTGCTAGTACTATTACTTCGACGCTACAT
This sequence comes from Lolium perenne, assembly GCF_019359855.2. Lineage (NCBI taxonomy): Eukaryota > Viridiplantae > Streptophyta > Magnoliopsida > Poales > Poaceae > Lolium > Lolium perenne. The sequence continues at coordinate 68,832,853 of NC_067248.2, read as the reverse complement.
GTTGTTTACACGAGGAAATTGCACAAACTACCGCTTATTGCTGCCTTCGTTGCTTAAAACACTTTTTAAAACTGTAATTTTTTCCGCACAAACCACCAACTATCGTGTTCTCATTGCAGGGAATTTCAAATTTAGGATTGAGCTGTTTAAGAGCAAATCAGATGATCGGGGACCACCAACTACTATAGTTTTAATTGAAAATAGAATAGATTTTGCAAAATTATGAAACGCACATAACGTTTGAATTACTACAATTTTTTTGAAGGTTTGATATTTTCATCATTTTTGTGTGAATCTTACACCAAGTAACACAACTTTCAGACGGAATACAAAATATTTTCAAACTTCCTAGATTTGATAGCTCAAATATTTTTAATTACTAGTTTTTCAGTATTTTAAAAAGTCGAAACACTATATTTTGGCTGAATGTTAGAAAATATATTTCATGATTATCCCATATTAGTTAAGAAGTACATAAACTAGTAGTAGTAATAAAGAAGCAGAGGGAGTTTATGGAGATACATCCATTAAGGGCATGTTAGTGTGTGTTGGTGTATTACTTATGCCTTCTTTGGTTAATACACTTCTCAAGTGATCCCCGCAAACCCTCTATTCTTGCCTAGAATACAAAAACTCCCCATCAAAGTATTAGTGCATTTTTTGGATGAGTATTCGAGAGGATTGGGTGAACACCAAGGATTTGCATAGGGAATTGGTACAATTGAATCCTTGGCTGTTTGATTTGTAGGATTGTTTCCGATAGGAATTTTTCCTAAGGATTTCTTTGCACAGATTCCATAGAAAATTAAACATCTACTCATACCTCTTTTTAAGAATGCTTTAGGGCTCCTTTGATTCAAAGGATTTGCATAGGAATTGTGTAGGATTTGATTCCTATGGGAAAAATTCCTATACATGTTGTTTGATTCATAGGAACGTATCCTATAGGAAAAATTCCTATAGGAATCTTGTAGTGTGATTCCTATAGGAAAAAAGCATTAGCTCATACCTCATGGAAAAATTCCTTTGCTACAATCAAACAAACTTCATCTTCCTATAGGTTTCAAGTAGACATGCCATTCCAATCCTATACCTTTCCTATTCCTATGTTTTTCCTATCCTTTAAATCAAAGGAGCCCTTACTTTTCCTATGGTGGAATCAAACAAAGTTTGGATTCTATGAATTCCTATAGGATTGGAGTGGACATGACATTGCAATCCTACATTTCCCTATTCCTACATCTTTCGGTAGGCATTTGCCTAGAATAAATAACCATGTGTATTACGGAGTAGCAATAAAATATAGGTTTATTTCTCTAAAGCATCTTGCACTGTACTAGTACATGGCTTAAGAGACAATATTTTTACCATTTTTTTGCGAGAAGACAATATTATTACCATAGTTACTAAGTACATTTTATTGGATGATGAAGTGATAGCCCTCATCAATGCATTGTGAATTATTAGGGCATGGGTCACACGTGATTTACGAGTACACCGCACGATCGAGAGCCGCCGTCCCTCTTTGCTTTTTACCGATGCGGCGGAGCTCCTCCCCACACCCACGAATAACTGAAAGCCACAACTGCTGGGGAAAAGTCTTGCGCCGAGAAAATCTACAACCGTGGTTGAGTACATGTGTTTCTTAAGATACGAGTGCTCCAATGCATTTTTTTCTTTCCTTTTACTAATTTAACTTGAAAATCCTGCACGTCCACTTATTTGTGGACGGAGGGAGTATCACGCCAAGAGGAAGTAGGACAATAGTGGGCGCTTATAGCCCGCCTACGTGGTACTTTTGCCAGCTGTTGGCTCTTCTATTGTTCTTGCTCTAAAGAAACCCCGATTGTGAAAGGCCAAGGCGTACTTCTTTTGGTCACGCAAAATTCAAAATACTGCCATGGACATTGAATTGACATGACAACACATAGCTTGGGATGTCCAAATTTGCACGTTAGACCGGTGACTTGTTCTTCACCTTTTCGGAGGAACAGTGACTTTTTATTATGGGTCTATACACTTTCCAAGAAACAGGAGGAGATGCTGTAGAGTGTAGAGGAGCGAAGTCAAGCGCCCCGCCCCCACCTGCCCTATTTCTGTTCACCTCCATCGTCTACCTCCGCCCCCGCCCGCACCAATCGACCACCTTCCATAGCACACGCCAGTGCCGCCACCATGCAGCTTTAGAATCAATTCCACCGCCCAGTTTGAGAGCCTCCGTTCTTCATCTTCCCCGCCACCTGCCGCCATCGAACCCAAACTAAACTCCAATCAGTTGAACCCAAACCTCATAGACCCACCCCCTGCCCTGCGATGGCGGCATCGAACAAGGAAAATGATGACTACGAACTGTTTCGAAGGTCTTTTCCGAAGGTCCCCTTGAAGAACTCGTAACAAGATGCGACGTCATCACCGCCGCGAGCCTCGTCGGTTCGTCCAAACTATTTTTCGACTCTGCAAATGATAGTGCAACTCTATCTTTTTCTCTCCCGTTTGGCCTCCCATGTGTTCTTCATTCTCACCCGACGAAGGTAGCACGGGATTGCAAGCTGACGCCGCTGGACAGGTTCTCCTCCGACGCTGTGATGCCAGACGGTACGGGTAAGCAGTGGGTAGGTGCCAATGGAGATTGGGTTGCCATGGTTGACACCGGCTTTCCGCTTGCAAATGGAAACTTGTCAACGTCTACACTCGCCGTGAAATTCCTCTCCCTGTGCCGTTTGAAACCACCCACATTCCAAATATATACCACCACAACCTTCGTGCTATTATATTTCACAAGATATATATTTGCCAAGTTCCCACAGCTGCTGGGGGGTACAAAAATTTCTCTCTTGTTGCTGTTTTTGACATCGAGTTGCCCTCCTTTGCGGCGAAGATTACGGATGGACAGTTCTTACAGAGCCCAAGTCCCACATCTTTTACAATTACAGCGATGCAATTCTCCACAATGGGCTTGTGTTTGCCACAACTCATACTGGCACTGTTCACGCATGGAATCCTCAGCAAGCTGGTAATTTTCCTCCGGACGTAAGTAGTGTATGATGAGCTTCATTATTCATGGCTGTAAAGATAATTTTAATGCACAAACTTATTAATTTTCGAACCTGACTGATCTGACTTGGAGGCTTGGGGCATATTTGCTTCGGATGAAATTTCATTGGTATTTAGACTTTTTATTCGAGATGATTACCATAGAAAAATTTGAGGATTGTATAATTAGGAGTTTTATTCTCAGATTGAATTATGTTGGATTTTGACCTCTACTTGAACTTCTTGAAATGAATCCTTTGGTTTCCCATGTGATGTACTGAAATACACCAATATGCTGTATTATTGAATGGAAATGCCATTATATCATCATATCTGAATCCTAATGCGTTTTCCCAATTCTTACGTTTTCAGATTTGTGCAAACCAAACATACCCTTCTTAACAGTAATTTCGTTTTCAAGCAGGTCCTCCGCTGATCGTAGAGCCACCGCCCATTGTGTTTGAATGGCGGTGTGCACTTGATGATGCTCTTGGCCATGATCACGAGGTCGATTATGGCATGTGGTGGTTAGCAAGATCTATAGATGGTTCTAGACTTCTTCTGATCCATACACTGGGCATTGCTGATGAAAGGGAATATTCCTGTAAAGTTTGCCATACTGCTTCTGATCGTCGTGTTCATCATGGTCGCACTGTTGGCAACTATGCTTCTGGGTTTGGTTGCCTGGTGTTCACGAAGGACACTAGTAAGTTAAATGAAGGTATTCCATGGAAAAGATTGATGACCTTGGAGAATATTCTCTTTTCCTTGGAGTGAACTATCCGATTATGCTGCCATTAGGCGGTGCAGATGTTGTCCCAGGATGTCTGACGAGAAGAAATTGTGTGTACACCTTGCCGAATGAAGCATGGCTTCGCAATTCGCAGCTGCCTGAAATATGCCGATTCAGTCTGAATCGTGAAGATTGCGCCGTTGGTTTCCAAACCAACGCCTTGGAGAAAACATGCAAAACAAAAAAAGATAGGTACCTGGTAAAGACACCGCTTTGGTTCATCCCAAACTTCGCCAACGCCCCGGATTGGAACAAGTGTGATGTTTAATTCTGAAACAGGGCATGCAGCCATTGTAGCTACTGATAGTATGTAATTTCATAGCTAATGAACGAGGCAATTGTGTTCTACTAGTTACAACTGTTTTGTAAAGAGGTGGTCTATAAGTATACCCCTCTCTTCATTGATGCATTTGTGGTCTACTTGATGGTACTCTTAAATATATGGGTGTGGCTCCTCAACACATAATGTGGGGGTATTATTGTGTTAAAGTTGAAGGCTTGATCAACTATAGGTTCACTTCTCTAGTTACATTACTAGGTACTCCGGTTGGCTATGTTGTGATGAAATTGTGTTCTGTTGTTCGGTGAAGACAAAAGTAGAACTATGGTATGCTTATGTTTAAGAGCAAGCGAGGGTTTAGCTTGAGATGTTAAAATTCAGATTTGAACTATTTTTTGATATGGAAATTTGAAATATATATGGTACTGTATATGATTATGTGTAACAACAAGCGACGAAAGGGCTGATGCTCCTATTCCTTGTCGGCGGGAGGACTATGTGTGCGGCGACTTGAGCCAAATTAGAAGGCCATAGCTATGTTGATTGGTCCTTGAAGTTGGAGGGGCTAGGATTTCGGATGAGCGGAGTGGGGGAAGTTGTTGCTCATGGAACATAAGTCCTTAAAATAGTAATGTTAGTATATAGGAGTACAAGGTATATACTTGTACTATTTTAGTACTATAATAAGTATATCGGGTTCATCAAAAAGAATTATCTCGGGTTCACAACCACGTGGGGTCAAGGTGAGGGAAAGTTGGTCAATACCTCTTACCGCTATATCCCCGCCCCAAGTTCTAATGCGCAAGTGCTGTTATTTTTTTTAAGGGAAATAGTGGTTCCTCTCTCCCGGAAACATGCCCCGCATCTCCACCTCCTAGTATCGTAGTACTACTACTGCATCTTCTCCAAAAAAACCCTCTTCTGTCTCTCTTTCTCCCGTTCACCCCTCTCTCCCTTGCATTGGATTACCGACTCCAATGAAGCGAAGCGTAAGATTGAGGAGATTCTGATTGCTACCACCAGTCCATGGGGTGGGGCAACCTCCACTACCCACCGGTGGAGAACATAGCCGAGCGGGCGGATATCCTCAGCACTGGTCGCCTCGCTCGAGGCATGATCGGCATGCGGCATGCCATCCGCGGAGCGCATAAGGTTCCGTTCGGTTTACCGAGCCTGCTCCATTGCGACCCCGAGACATGGCCAGACGACCGCGACAATACTGTAAGAGTATTTATTTATTTACTCATCTCGTTTCAGCTTGTGTTTTTTCAATCAACTTTTCTTATTGCCAAACATCATGCATGAATTTAGACTCAACATAATCACCTGATTTGGGAGTACTGTAAGGTTTGCTGCCTTCACTATGCACATGTACTCTTCGGAATTGCTTTATTTATCCATTACATCCGTAGCTTCAGTTTTGCACAATCCGCTCTTCATTCTGTCGAATACCTTGCATGCATAGACAATTTTGAAACAAATCCTATTTGCAGGGCATTCACGCGTTGTTGATGCCATTAGACAAGCCGACAGTTCCAGCATTTATCCATACCAAGGAGGAACTGGATGGACATGGACCCATGCACTGGGTGGGTTGTAACGGCGATTGGGTGGCATTTGTCCAGCAGGACGGGCACTTGACGATCCGCAACATATACATATCAGATACTATTATACCTCTTCCATCTCTGCAAGATGCAGGAATTTCTTTGGGCCCTACTAGTGAATGGTGGCATGGCAGCCCACCATTCCTGTTCAAATACAAAATAGATAAAAGTTTGGAACTGCTCAAAGTACGGATCGTCAAGAGGCCGTACAAAGATGATCTAGCAGGGCCATGGCATTACGAGGTAATCGTTGTATTTGACGAATTGATTGCTATCCTACAAGCGCCCCTAGAAAAGGAGTGGAATATCCTGAGAAACCCTGAATTCTTTGATAGAAACAGCTATGTCGATGCCATGGGCATTCCTGGATATGGTACAAGTTCACACCTACATCGTGTATACGCAGTTACATATCTGTATGGAGATGTTCTGGTTTGGGAACCATAACTGTGGTGAGTCTTTGTTTTATGTCTTAACTAGTAAATGGCATGCTGCACATGTTGGACCAATTACGATTCGCAATACTGATGTATAAAAGTTGCGTTCTAAATGTTGTTCAAACTTTCAATACAACTAATAATTTGGTTATACCATCAAAATAAGTGTGAGCATACAGTTTATAAATATGAACAAAAATTTGGAACCTTTCTTAATCACTATCAAGTGGGACGTGTGATATCGGTGTGAGACTGCTCTGATTTTTCTTCATAATGGAAACATGACGGTTCTAGAAACACGTGGACACTGGTGTGGTATTTTTTTCACGCGAATACCTCTAATCCCAACCGTTAGATTTTGGACACCAACAGTTGGAATTGCTGCGACATGTCTTGTTAAAAACTGGTGCCTTATAGTAGTAGAAAATAGAAGATAGAAGAGAAGAGATAATTTTCAGTGTAGTTCCTACTTGCAGCATTGTGGTTGATCTTTGTGCATTGCAGGGGACACATGCAGCCCCGCGTCTCATTGACGCCCTGTCATTGAAGATGAAGAAGCGAGAAGTGGCTGCAATTTTCGCTCAAATCGAGGGAGATGCTGTCATGGAAGATGATGAAGCAAATGTGGCTCAAGGCGATGGAGGTGCCGATGAAGATAATGATGCTGATGAAGAAGAATTAGAAGAAGAAGAATTAGAAGAAGACGAATTTGATGATGAAGAATTAGATGATGAAGAATTAGATGATGATGGTGATAATCATAATTATGAAGATGAAGATGTATTTCTTGGATTTTCTGACCAGCGCACTTGGTTCCTGGCACCAATGAGAGCAGAGTCCATTACTGGTGACTCTGATCTCGCGTGGATTCAGGTTAAAGGTTATCGGCCCATCCTCGGTCCTCCAATATTACATATGGGTAACAAGCTGAGGTCTTATCCTTTGGTACGGTGCTACGTTTTCTTGAGATCTGCCCATACCTTGGACCCTGTAGAAGAGGCAAGGTGGGAAAGATTGAACAATTTGAAGGGGCGTTCTTTATTTCTTGGACTCAATCACCCAATTTTCATGCTACCCCCGCCAGTCGACGCAGAGGCTGCAGAACCAGATTTCCAATTGTTCAAACTCGATCGTGTCTTTGCTACCCACAATCGCGCCCGTGATACATGGATACGTCCAAGGCCAAATTGGTGTAGAATGCACGTCAATGGAGGTCCTGCCATAGGCTCAAGATTGCAGTACAAAAAAGAGAAGACTGAACATAGAGCTGAAGCACCCATGAGGTTCGTCCCAACACTTCCACCTGTTTTTCCTTGAGAAATAAGAGACAGATGGTGACCTTATTTTATAGACAAAACATAGTGTTCGTGAACTTAACCTCATGAACATTCGCTGTTCGGTTTTTGCTGAAATCAAAATTTTGCAGAGATGAAGATCTTTGTTTGAATCCCGTGCTGAACATATTTTTCACAAATTAGCTACCCGTATTGTGATGAATACATGCTGGTTTGTTGTTTGGTGCAGTAGTCGACATGAAGATCTTTGTCCTGAATACCACAATGGACATCTTTTTTTTCTTCAAAAATTAGCTAAGCTCACGCTATTAGGCGCAAATGCCTATTAAGAGATTTGGTGCTCTTGGGCACCATTGCTCCTGCTATTTTAGAAAAAAATAAAAAATATATTTATTTGTTCAAAAAATTAGAAAACAAATCATGGAGTAGCTAATGAATTGTCCCATAAACGTGCAAAATTTCAGTTTCAAATAAAAAAAATTCTGGGCTACACAAAAGTAACAAACGTGTGGATCTGGGTATGCATATTTCAAATCTCCAAATTTCAACAGATTTTGTCTTTTTTGTGTAGTCTACAATATAAAGAATATCATATTAAAATTTTACACGCTTGTAGGTTACTTTATTTATTATGTCTACATTCATTTTCAGATTTTTTTGAAACAAATATGTATGCTATTTGATTTTTTTTAAACAGAGAGCAACGGTGCCCATTAGCCAAAGACACTTTTCGCAAATGCCTACAATAAAGGAACGGATGGTGACCTTATTTTATAGAGAAACCATAGTGTTTGTGAAGTTAAAGTCATGAACACACGCTGTTCGGTTTTTGGTGAAATCAAAATTTAGCAGAGATGAAGATCTTTGTTTGAATCCCGTGATGAACACATTTTTCCTAAATTAGCTACCAGTATTGTGATGAATACATGCCGGTCTGTTTTTCGGTGGAGTAACGGACATGCGGGGATCGAAAGAAACGGCGAAGTAGCCGTAAATCGTGGGTCAAATATAAATTCGAGAAAGGAAACGTTTATTCAACGATCAGTGACATGTGGGACGTATCTTGCAGCCGCGGCCCCAACATTTATCATTCAGAGAGGATGACATGTGGGACCCACGAACCAGTATCGTTCTCGGCGTTTCTCAAAGGGGGCAGGAGATCGAAAGAAAAAGGCAAGTAGCTCGAAATCAGGTGTCCAAAAAATCCAAGAAAGGAAAGGTTTATCGCACAAAGAGGCTGACATATTGTACCCAGTTTGCAGCAGCGTCATCAACGTTTCAAAGGCGGTGGAGTTCGAAAGAAAAAGGCAAATAGCCAGAAATTAGGGGTCAAAAATAAATCCAGCAAAGGAAACTTTTATCGTACAAAGAGGTCGACATGTGGGACCCAGCCAGCGGCGTCCTCAACGTTTCTAAGGTGGCAGGCAATGGAAAAAAGGCAAATAGCCAGAAATTAGGGGTCAAAAATAAATGCAACAATAGAAACTCTTATTGTTCATAGAGGTGACATGTTGGACCCATGAGCCAGCGGGGCCCTCAACGTTTCAAAGGCGTCACGGGATCAAAAGAAAAGAACCAAGTAGTCATTAATTAGGTGTCAAAAATAAATCCAAGAAAGTAAATGTTTTACTTTTCATAGAGGCTGTCATATGGGACCCATGAGCCAGCAGCGTCCTCAACGTTTCTAAGGCGGTGGGATCGAAAAAAAGCGAAGTAGCCATTAATTTGGGGTCAACTATAAATCCAAGAAAAGAAATGTTTATTGTTCTTAGAGGCTGACATGTGGGAGCTATGCGCCAGCAGCGTCCTCATCGTTTCAAAGGCGGTCGGGGATCCAAAGAAAAAGGCAAATAGCCAGAAATCAGGGGTAAAAAAAATCCAAGAAAAGAAATATTATTGTTCATAGAGGCTGGCATGTGGGACCCATGAGCCAGCAGCGTCCACAATTTCAAAGGCGGCACAGGATCGAAAGAAAAAGGCAAGTGACCAAAAATCAGGGGGTAAAAATCCAAGAAAAAAACTTTATTGTACATAGAGGATGACATGCGGGTCCCATGATCCAACAACTTACTCGTCGTTTCAGAGGGCCGAGGCGGCATGAGATCGAAAGAAAAAGGAAAGTGACCAAATATCAGGAGCAAAAAATAATCCATGAAAAGAAACTTTCATTGTACATAGAGGATGACATAGGGTCCCATGTTGTAGCAGCGGTCTGAACGTTTCAAGGACGGCATGAGATCGAAAGAAAAAGGCAAGTGACCAAATATCAGGAGCCAAAAATAATCCAAGAAAAGAAACTTTTATTGTACCTTTGAGAGTCGGCATGAGATTGAAAGAAAAAGGCAAGTGACCAAATATCAGGAGCCAAAAACCTAGAAAAGAAACTTTTATTGTACATAGAGTATGACATGCGGGTCCCATGACGCCGCAAAGATCCTCAACGTTTCCAAGGCGGCAGGGGATCAAATGAAAAGGAAATAGCCAAAAAGCAGAGGGTGAAAAAAATCGAAGAAAAGAAACTTTTATTGTTCATAGTGGATGACATGTGGGACCCATGAGGCAGCAGCATCCTCAACGTTTCCAAGCAGCAGGGGATCGAAAGAAAAAGGAAATAGCCAAAAATCGGAGCGTGGAAATAATCCAAGAAAAGAAACTTTTATTTTACATAGAGGATTACATGTGGGTCCCATTTTGCAGCAGCGGTCTCAATGTTTCATATGCGGCTTGAGATCAAAAGAAAACGAAAGTAGCCCGAAATTAGGGGGAATAAAACTCCAAGAAAAGAAAGTTTTTTGTACATAGAGGATGACATACGGGTCCCAAGGCGGCAGGGGAACAAAAGAAAAAGGAAATAGCCAAAAATCAGAGGGGTGAAAAAAAATCCAAGAAAAAAGAAACTTTTAGAGTTCATAGTTCATAGAGGATGACATGCGGGTCCCATGAGGCAGCAGCGTCAACAACGTTTCAGAGGCGGCACACGGGACCAAAAGAAAAAGGATGTACCGCTGGGCCTTTTGATCAAAAAATAATCCAAGATAAGGAAGATATAAATTGGGGCTGCCTCGGCCATCTGGGCCTTCTAACTTGCCGGACGTCTTTTGACTCGTACAATTTCAGCCCACTCCAAAACAAGAAAGTCCTATGCTTCGCAAAAACAAAACAAAAACAAGGAGATTCATATTAGTTCGTTTATGTAAAAATAAAGATTTAATTTATCCGTTTGCAATAGCTCAGAGCGAAATACACTTTTTATTGTCTGTAAAATAATCAAGATATCACATGTTTCTTGTACGGGGAGGCTGACATCGGGACCCATGAGCCAGCAGCGTCGTCAAAGTTTTAAAGGCGGCAGGGGATCGAAAGAAAAAATAAATCAAAAATCAGTGGGTAAAAAAATCGAAGAAAAGAAACATTTATCGTTCTGAGAGGATGACATGCGGGACCCATGTGGCAGCAGCATCCTCAACGTTTCCAAGGCAGCACGGGATCCAAAAAAAAGGCAAAATAGCCAGAAATTAGGGGTCAAAATAACTCCAAGAAAAGAAAGGTTTATCGTCCATAGAGTCTGACATGTGGGACCCATTAGCGAGCAGATTCTTCAACGTTCAAAGGCGGCAGGGGATCAAAAGAAAAAGGAAGTAGCCAGAAAAAAGCGGTAAAAAAAAACACAAACAATCGAAACTCTAATTTTACATAGAGGATGACATGCGGGACCCATGAGCCACAGCCTTCCTCAACGTTTCAAAGGCGGCATGGGATCGAAAGAAAAAGGCAAGTGACCAAATATCGGGAGCCAAAAATAATCCAAGAAAAGAAACTTTATTGTACATAGAGGATGACATGCGGGTCCCATTTAGCAGCAGCGGTATCACCGTTTGAGATGCGGCAGGAGGTCTCGAAAGAAAAAAGGCAAGTGACCAAATATCAGGAGCCAAAAAAATTCCAAGAAAAGAAAGTTTTATAGTACATAGAGGATGACATGCGGGTCCCATTTAGCATCAGCGGTATCACCGTTTGGGAGGCGGCAGGGGATCGAAAGAAAAAGGCAAGTGACCAAATATGAGGTGCCAAAAATAATCAAAGAAAAGAAAGTTTTCAACGTTTCAAAGGCGGCAGGGGATCAAAAGAAAAAGGAAGTAGCCAGAAATTAGGGGGCAAAAATAACTCCAAGAAAGGAAACTTTTATTGTTCGTAGAGGATGACATGGGGGACCCATGAGCCAGCAGCTTACTCAACGTTTCAAAGGTGGCATGAGATCGAAAGAAAAAAACGCAAGTGACCAAATATGAGGTGCCAAAAATAATCAAAGATTTATTGTACATAGAGGATGACATGCGGGTCCCATTTTGCAGCAGCGGTCTCAATGTTTGAAATGCGGCTTGAGATCAAAAGAAAAAGAAAGTAGCTAGAAAGTAGGGGGTCAAAAAAAATCCAAGAAAAGAAAGTTGATGGACATAGAGGTTGACATGCGGGTCCCATGTGCCAGCAGCTTACTCAACGTTTCAAAGGGGCCAGGGGATCAAAAGTAAAAGGCAAGTGATGAAATATCAGGAGCCAAAAATCAGAGGGTGAAAAAAAATCCAAGAAAACAAACTTTTATAGCACATAGAGGATGACATGCGGGTCCCATGAGCCAGCAGGTTCCTCAACGTTTCAAACGTGGCATGAGATCGAAAGAAAAAGGCAAGTGACGAAATATCAGGAGCCAAAAATAATTCAAGAAAAGAAACTTGATTGTACATAGAGGATGACATGCGGGTCCCATGTGTAAGCAGCTTACTCAACGTTTCCAAGGCGGCAGGGCATCAAAAGAAAAAGGAAATAGACAAAAATCAGAGAGTGAAAAAAAAACCATAGAAAATAAACTTTTATAGCACATAGAGGATGACATGCGGGTCCCACGAGCCAGCAGGTTCCTCAAAGTTTCAAACGTGGCATGAGATCGAAAGAAAAAAAGGCAAGTGACCAAATATCAGGAGCCAAAAATAATCCAAGAAAAGAAAGTTTATTGTACGTAGAGGATGACATGCGGGTCCCATTTTGCAGCAGCGGTATCACCGTTTGAGAGGCTGCACGGGATCGAAAGAAAAAGGCAAGTGACCAAATATCAGGAGCCAAAAATAATCCAAGAAAATAAATTTTATTGTACGTAGAGGATGACATGCGGGTCCCATTTTGCAGGCCGGTCTCAACGTTTCCAAGGCGACACGGGACCAAAAGAAAAATGAAGTAGCCGAAATCGGGGGTGAAAAAATCCAAGAAGAAAGATTTCAATTGGGCTGCATACGGACATCTGGCTTTCGAACTATCTGCTTGGCCTTTTGACTCGTACAATTTCAGCCCACTCCAAAACAGGAAAGTTCGAATTTTCTAAAAAAACAGGAAAGTCCTATGCTTCGCAAAGACAAAAAAACAAGGAGATTCAACATATAAGTTTGTTTATGTAAAAATAAAGATTTAATTATCCATTTGAAATAGCTCAGAGCGCAATACATTGTTTATTGTCTGCAAAATAATCAAGATATCATATGTTTCTTGTACGGGGAGGCTGACATCGGGGACCCATGAGCAAACAGCGTCGTCAACGTTTTAAAGGCGGCAGGGGATGGAAAGAAAAAATAAACCAAAAATCTGTTGGTAAAAAATCCAAGAAAAGAAACATTTTCGTTCTGAGAGGATGACATGCGGGACCCATGAGGCAGCAGCATCCTCAGCGTTTATTGTTCATAGAGGTTGACATGTGGGACCGTGAGCCACGGCGTCCTCAACGTTTTAGAGGCTGCAGGTGATCGAAAGAAAAAATAAGCCAAAAATCGTTTGGTCAACAAAATCCAAGAAAATAAACATTTACCGTTACGAGAGGATGACATGCGGGACCCATGAGGCAGCAGCATCCTCAACGATTCCAAGGCGGCAGGGGAAATATCCAGAAATTAATGAGGGGTTCAAAATAAATCCATCAAAGGAAACTTTTATTGTTCATAGAGGATGACATGTGGGACCGACCTGCCAACAGCGTCCTCATCGTTTCAGAGGGGGCAGGAGATCAAAAGAAAAAGGCAAATAGCCATAAATTAGGGGTAAAAAATAACTCCAAGAAAGGAAACTTTTATTGTTCGTAGAGGATGACATGCGGGACCCATGAGCCAGCAGCTTACTCAACGTTTCAAAGGCGGCATGAGATCGAAAGAAAAAGGCAAGTGACAAAATATCAGGAGCCAAAGATAATCCAAGAAAAGAAACTTTATTGTACGTAGAGGATGACATGCGGGTCCCATTTAGCAGCAGCGGTCTCAGCGTTTCAAATGCGGCTTGAGATCAAAAGAAAAAGAAAGTTGATTGTACATAGAGGATGACATGCGGGTCCCATGAGTCAGCAGCTTACCATACGTTTCCAAGGCGGCAGGGGATCAAAAGAAAAAGGAAATAGCCAAAATCAGAGGGTGAAAAAAAATAAAGAAAATAAACTTTTATAGTACATAGAGGATGACATACGGGTCCCATGAGCCAGCAGGTTCCTCAACGTTTCAAACTTGGCATGAGATCGAAAGAAAAAGGCAAGTGACCAAATATGAGGAGCCAAAAATAATTCAAGAAAAGAAAGTTTTATAGTACATAGAGGATGACATGCGGGTCCCATTTAGCAGCAGCGGTATCAGCGTTTGAGAGGCGGCAGGGGATCAAAAGAAAAAAAGAAATTGCCAAAAATCAGATGGTGAAAAAAACCAAGAAAATGAACTTTTATAGTACATAGAGGATGACATGCGGGTCCCATGAGCCTGCAGGTTCCTCAACATTTCAAACGTGGCATGAGATCGAAAGAAAAAGGCAAGTGAAAAAATATCAGGAGCCAAAAATAATTCAAGAAAAGAAAGTTTTATAGTACATAGAGGATGACATGCGGGTCCCATTTAGCAGCAGCGGTATCACCGTTTGAGAGGCGGCACGGGATCGAAAGAAAAAGGCAAGTGACCAAATATGAGGAGCCAAAAATAATTCAAGAAAAGAAAGTTTTATAGTACATAGAGGATGACATGCGGGTCCCATTTAGCAGCAGCGGTATCACTGTTTGAGAGGCAGCAGGTGATCGAAAGAAAAAGTCAAGTGACCAAATATGAGGTGCCAAAAAAATCCAAGAAAAGAAAGTTTTATAGTACATAGAGGATGACATGCGGGTCCCATTTAGCAGCAGCGGTATCACCGTTTGAGAGGCGGCAGGTGATCGAAAGAAAAAGGTAAGTGACCAAATATGAGGTGCCAAAAATAATTCAAGAAAAGAAAGTTTTATAGTACATAGAGGATGACATGCGGGTCCCAGTTAGCAGCAGCGGTATCACCGTTTGAGAGGCGGCAGGGGATCGAAAGAAAAAGGCAAGTGACCAAATTTGAGGTGCCAAAAATAATCCAGGAAAAGAAAGTTTTATAGTACATTGAGGATGAGATGCGGGTCCCAGTTAGCAGCAGCGGTATCACCGTTTGAGAGGCGGCAGGGGATCGAAAGAAAAAGGCAAGTGACCAAATTTGAGGTGCCAAAAAAAACTCCAAGAAAAGAAAGTTGATTGCACATAGAGGATGACATGCGGGTCCCATTTAGCAGCAGCGGTCTCAACGTTTCCAAGGCGGCAAGGGATCAAAAGAAAAAGGAAGTAGCCAGAAATCAGGGGGTCAAAAAAAATCCAAGAATAGAAAGAATTTTGGTTCATAGAGGATGACATGCGGGACCCATGATCCTGCATCGTAAACGGCTCGATCGGAGAACGTTGAACGAGATGGCGCGATCTAGAAAAAAAACAATGCCAGAGAGGCTGCCATCTGGGCCCTACATCCCTCGGCGGTGCGGATTTGCGTTGACTCGGCCGGCGAACCCGAGATTTCGAGATGCACCACGTCCCGGGCCACCATACGCCATGTTTTGGCCGCTTTCGTCGGGCTAGGTGGCCTCAAAAACGAGAAAAAAAAAAGTTTTGACATGCACCACGGAGGGACCAAAATCGTCGGCCATGGTACACCAGCAACCACGGCGCGACTTCAACTTCGTCGGCCATGGCAACTTTTCTTGTAGTGTAGATGAATCATGAAATATATTTTCATGTGACGTGTTCTTTCCTTTTTCAAGGTCCTATAGTGCTCCTTGCTCCATTCCTTCCGTCGACGGCTGGATTTGATTACGATGATGATTTTGAGTCTAATAGTCGTATGTGGTGGCTGGCAAGATCTCAAGATCGTTCTAGACTTCTCCCGGTCTATGCACGTGGTGTAATGGATATTGACGCTGACGGTGCTCTAACTTATTATGATAGTACCCCTTCTGTCCATTGCGGTCGCGCTGTACACAGCTATTCGGGGTATACCTGCATTGTATTCTCGAATGACACTAGTCGGTTACTTCCAGCCAACCCGTGGGAAAGGGTTACTAAACTTGGAGACTATTCTATGTTCCTTGGGGTGAACTATCCGATTTTCATGCGAGTGGGTGGTGCAACATTTCCCCCAGGATATTTGACAAGAAGAAACTGCATCTACACCACGCCCCAGGCCATTGGCCTTCAGTTTAGCACAGCACGTCATGAAATTTTCCGCTTCAGTCTGAATGGCGAAGACCACCAAAGCATCTCTTTCTCAAGCAGCGGTCCAGGGGCCGACTTGCAGACGGGGTTTTGGTTCATCCCAAGCTACACCAACGTTACTGGATCGGAACAAAGACAAGCAGAGTTAGGGATATTTATGTAATAGTAGGATCATACTACTAGCTAGCTCAGTTGGTCTTGACTCCTATTTAACTATTTATAGCTAATGTACTTAGGTGATAAATTGATGCTATTTGCATGAACCCAGGTGCTTCTTGTAATTTGATCAAATACGGTCTATACACATGCATGGTTGTTTGGTTGTTTCAGTGTCCCTAGAGGCATACATATATATACTGTTATTTAGCAATCTTTATCACAGTACAAAGGTCTTAACCTCATGGTTCACAGAAAGTATAAACGTAGATCAGCCATCTAAACATTGAAGACATTCTGGTGTATGATTCTTACATATACACATCAACATGCTATCAGAAAATCTTAAATTGAATTGTACTGGCTGTACAAACCCGTGCATCATTCTCTAGCCGGTTGCACCCAAAAACCATATCGTGGTACTTCATACTACTAGTTGACTGTCTGTAGGACAACACACGGATCCAATGCGAAGCCATGGGTATCACCTGCATGAAAGAACCAGATTTCACATGGTTGGAGCTTGGAGGTACTCCATATGGCATTTAAAATCATTCCTTGTCCTTCATATGGCCCTTAAAATCGTATAGTTGGATTTGTGGGTTTTAATTTTTTATTAACACAGCTCAACTAATTGCCCAAAAAATGTTTAATAATATTATTAAGGGGTTTGATGTTGAAAGCCATAAGAACAATGTGCCAAACAATCTTTGCTAGCGGACAGTAAATGTATACCCATCATAAATATTAGTACTACTAGTAGTACTATCAAAATAATCAGCAGACGTGAATGTTTCTTTGGTCAACATAACTACTGCACCATCTTAAAAGTAAATGGCATGACCATTTATTTGATTTGATAGTGTTCATTTAGATGGCGTACATTACTATCTCTACTTCCTTGGGTCGCCCAAATCTTGAGTACTAAAAGCAAATCCTGGTGATTCATTTGACAAGACAACACAGATGCGTCCAAATTTCTCCGCCCATATTATTATAGTAATATACGAAATCTGGAGTGCGTTGCCTCGTTGCCTTCCAAGAGAAGCTGCATTCCTTGCCAAAAGAGAGAGAGAGAGAGAGAGAGAGAGAGAGAGGTTGTATTTATAACTACCTCACCGGCCACCACTAGTACAAACCATCACTCCCTCTCCACCTCCACCTCCTCCTCTTCCCTAGTACCTCCACCTCCATATCGGCGACGGACCACAATCGCGCGGCTTCGACTTCCTCTTCGACGACGGCGGCGACAGAGGCGTGAGGCACCTTCTCCGCGGCGCATCACTCATCCTCGTCCCGCGGCAACAATGGCTGTATGTGAAATCACCATACCCTTGTGTATGGTAGAGTCGTAGAGATGATGATGCGGATAAAATTTTATTGGCGGTTGCTCATCCTTGTTTTAATATTTGGTGTAGATTCACATCTAGGGAAGGGTGTCAAGCAGGGTGGGTAGCGGGCTAGCTAGTTTCAGTGCGAGTGCTTTAAATCTGCTCTAATCTCAACCACTATTTGCTCTAATTTTCTGCTTTGCGGGACGATTCGCGGACGCCGCTTGCAACCCTAATCTAGGGTATTGATCCTAGTTTAGTAGACTACTAGGATTTACATGCCAATTAGTTTTCATACTAGATCCGGATATTTGTCAATACTACTACGTACTTCCTCCGTTCGTATTTAATTGACTCTAGTTGAAAGCATCGATAGTTCATTTTCTTCTCTCCCTCGTGTCGACTAATTAAAACCGAACAGAGGGAGTATTAGGAATCCATGTGCATCCGTAATACCAGTAAGGTATTGCGTTGTTGCAGAGGCTCAGTGTAATCAATATCTTTCGATATTAATATACTCACTTTATTAGAAAATAAATTAGGAATCCATGTTCAAACTTGCTAGTTTGATCGACGTTTGATGATGATTTGTGAGGCCATGTATGGGCCTAGTTTGTTTCCTTTGCTTGGTGGTCAGTAGGCTGATGATTTTCTTTTGCTTGGTCGATCTGTGGTCGTTCCATGGCCACTACTGATTAATCATTACTAGAATCAACAATTTTTTGCTTGTCTGGTGATTGGAATTGTATGCGATCTTCTGAAGAGCACCATCGCATGATGATTAGTCTTAATGGAGATGCAGATGTCGATCAAGAGGGAGAAACATATCTTGATCATGCATTTCTCACGAGATTACTTGGTGATTGGAAGTAGAATCCACAATTTGTTGTGCAAACTTCTCAACATATGCATATATTCATTGAATTGGCTTTATGTGATCAATATTACTTCTTGTTGCAGATGGATGGAGGGGAAAGAGCGAAAAAACCGATACTTAGTGAAATGACTTCTCATTCTGTGACTTCTGATATCCTAGATGACAAGGTAAATATATAGAACGATGATTCGTAGGTGATGAAAGCAGAATCCACAATTTGCCGTGCAAAATTCTCAACATATGCATTTATTTGATTAATTATTTTTATGTGATCAATAGTATTACTTATTCCAGATGGACGTAGGGGAAGGAACGAAAAAGCGGATGCTATGTGAAATGACTTCTAAATCTGTGTGTTCTGATATCCCAGATGACAAAGTAAACATATGGACCGACGCTTGTTTTGCTGCTGCCCCCGTTAGATGGCTAGATGCTCTGGTCTAATTTATAATCATGTGCTTATTATTGCAGAAACATAGAGTTGAACAAAACTCTATATTGTCTGATGACAAAGGTGAAATGGCATGCCAGTCTTTTAAACCTCCGACGCCACCTTGTTTACTGTCTATGGAGACTGATGCATCTGGACCTGGTACTGATGAGCCTATACGTGGCATCATCGTGCCACATGAAGAAGGTTGTGGATTGGGTTTACCCCTGCTGTAGAAACTGGTGGTGCAGCTGGAGCTGCTAGTGTAGAGCCTCTAGTGAACGGTGTCGTGCCACGGGAATTCTCTGAACTAGAGCAAGACGGTTTACCTATTGTAAAGACCGATGTAACTGGTGCTGATGCTGTAGTTGCTACTAATGATCCTGCACCCGAAGTTGCCACGCCACCCGAAGGAGGTTTTGTATTGGTAGAACCCGTCATGACTATGCCCACAATACTGACTGGTGGTGGACTTGGAGCTGGTAGGGTAGAGCCTCTAGCGAAAGGTGTCGTGCCACGAGAATCCTCTGAAGTGGATATTGGTGGTTTACCCTCTGTAGATACTGGTGGTCTACCTGGAGCTGGTATTGTAGAGATTTCAGCAAACAGTGCTGTCCCACCCAACTCCTATGAACTTGAGCATGTACCTGATGTGCCTTCTGTAGAACCTGATGCACCTGTAAGTAGTGGTGATGATTCCGCTGAATCTGATCAAGAAGGATCTGCATCTCGAGGACAAGATGTCAGCTGTCATTCACCGGAACCCGAGCTGAAGTCAGCAACGGTAGCTTATATGGCACGGACTGTCCTTCAAGCTCTAAAGATCGAGTTGGGTGGTTCACAGGACCAGCTACTCCAAGCCATTGTCACTACAAAAGACCAGCCAGCATGCTTCGTTATCTCATGCATACTGTTTGACAAGCTGAAGCACTGCAACTGGCGCATTGTTCAATCCCATCAGCATGGAGAGAGGAGCTATGTTTATGTCAAGATGATTCATGCTGATTTGGTAAGGTTCCATGATAAGATGTATGGGTGGGGTGAGGCAAGAGCCACATTTTTCAGCATTCACACAGTCTTCGCTCTTGAGCCAGACCCCATGGATGTTTACCCAGTGGTGCAGCTGTCCTGACTTGATATATGTTTTATGATCAGTATGCTGCTGTCGTGGAACTGTGATGTGGAGCTACCTTTCTTATGGTTTCTAGGCTTTTGGTTTCAACATGTATTATGGAGCTTACCTTAGGACTTTCGCATGCGTTTGGCTGTTGACCTGTAATGTTTGTGGTTGGTTGTCTAATCTACTTGGCACAATCACATTGCAAAGGCAAATGTTCCTTTTCTCTTTAATTGTTATTATGACTTATGTGTTATAACCAGGCAAGAATATGCAATCTTGGTTCTCTGACCGATATATATGTACATACAACTTTTGTTCACATAATAACACTTACACGGGAAAATAGTAGCTTTCTCTGTTGGACAAACACCAAACCACAAAAGGGTAACAACACAATATCCAAACTAGGCACGGCACCTATTGAGCATACATGACTTTTGGCGTAAAATCATGTTAACCAACACTAGCAGCATCTTGTTCTTTGCAAGGTGCTATGCTTATCAGTCTAATCCCAATACACAACCTACTTCAGGTGGCACGATGATGTCAGGTGCAGGTTCACCAGTACCAACTCTCTTGCATCAGTCTCCATTGAAGGTACGCCACTGCTGCAGTAGACACCATTTGCAATGCAACCTGAAGGTGTTCTTATCCTCATATCAGGATCACATAATACAGGTGTCAAGCTTCATGCACTAGCCAACACAATCAAAAGTCCGAACTAGGATCGCTAGGAAAAAAACATGAAGATCCTTTTTTCGAATCCCACGCTGAACATATTTTGCACTAATTAGGTAAGCTCCTGCTGACAAACATATTACAGCAACTCCAGCAGTGGCTCTATATTTTGGCGATGTGGGCTGATGCTGCGCATGGAGCCGGCAATAGCTTCACCGGAAGCTGCAAACTGTGGCGGCCAAATGCAGGGCTGAAACAGCGTATTTTCAGAGGCGCTATAATGCAACGCCAAAAACAGAATATAATGAAAAATAGAGTGCAGTAAAATAGAAGATCAAATAAAGACTAGAAATAGACATAAAATAGGAGAAAATTAGCTTGATGGATACTCCGTAGTTCATATTTTTACAAAGTAGTGCGATAAAACTAAACTAAAACTCGACATCTGACGAGTCAGGTGTCATGCCCGACACCGGATCCGACGAGAAGAGGTCAATCCAACGGGGGTCGTCCTCGCCAATGGTGGTCGGCTTGGCGAGCTACGCTTCGATGAAGGCCCGCTTCGTCGCCTTCTCCGCCCTCCGTCGTGCGCGGTCCTCCTTCTTCGCAGCCTGCCTCGTCGCCTTCTCCACCCTCCGTCCGCGGAAGTGCTCGTTCTCGGCGGCTACGTCCTCGGGGAAGCGGGCCGCCCACTCGCGCGCCGCACGCTCGTCCCGCTCGGCAATGCGCAAACGGTGCTCCGTCTCGCGGCGGCGGCGTTGTTCCTCCTGTCTAACGATGTACGGCAGCGGCTGATGCGCGTAGATGTACACGTCCGTTGGGAACCCCAAGTGGAAGGTATTATGCGCACAGCAGCAAGTTTCCCTCAGTATGAAACCAAGGTTATCGAACCAGTAGGAGCCAAGAAGCACGTGAAGGTTGTTGGTGGAGGAATGTAGTGCGGCGCAACACCAGTGAAACCGGCGCCAACGTGGAACCTGCACAACACAATCAAAGTACTTTGCCCCAACGTAACAGTGAGCACTACAAGAAAAGTTGCCATGGCCGACGAAGTTGAAGTCGCGCCGTGGTTGCTGGTGTACCATGGCCGACGATTTTGGTCCCTCCGTGGTGCATGTCAAAACTTTTTTTTTCTCGTTTTTGAGGCCACCTAGCCCGACGAAAGCGGCCAAAACGTGGCGTATGGTGGCCCGGGACGTGGTGCATCTCGAAATCTCGGGTTCGCCGGCCGAGTCAACGCAAATCCGCACCGCCGAGGGATGTAGGGCCCAGATGGCAGCCTCTCTGGCATTGTTTTTTTTCTAGATCGCGCCATCTCGTTCAACGTTCTCCGATCGAGCCGTTTACGATGCAGGATCATGGGTCCCGCATGTCATCCTCTATGAACCAAAATTCTTTCTATTCTTGGATTTTTTTACCCCACGATTTCTCGGCTACTTCCTTTTTCTTTTGATCCCTTGCCGCCTTGGAAACGTTGAGACCGCTGCTGCTAAATGGGACCCGCATGTCATCCTCTATGTGCAATCAACTTTCTTTTCTTGGAGTTTTTTTTGGCACCTCAAATTTGGTCACTTGCCTTTTTCTTTCGATCCCCTGCCGCCTCTCAAACGGTGATACCGCTGCTGCTAACTGGGACCCGCATGTCATCCTCTATGTACTATAAAACTTTCTTTTCATGGATTATTTTTGGCACCTCAAATTTGGTCACTTGCCTTTTTCTTTCGATCCCCTGCCGCCTCTCAAACGGTGATACCGCTGCTGCTAACTGGGACCCGCATGTCATCCTCTATGTACTATAAAACTTTCTTTTCCTGGATTATTTTTGGCACCTCATATTTGGTCACTTACCTTTTTCTTTCGATCACCTGCCGCCTCTCAAACGGTGATACCGCTGCTGCTAAATGGGACCCGCATGTCATCCTCTATGTACTATAAAACTTTCTTTTCTTGAATTATTTTTGGCTCCTGATATTTTTTCACTTGCCTTTTTCTTTCGATCACCTGCTGCCTCTCAAACAGTGATACCGCTGCTGCTAAATGGGACCCGCATGTCATCCTCTATGTACTATAAAACTTTCTTTTCTTGGATTTTTTTGGCACCTCATATTTGGTCACTTGACTTTTTCTTTCGATCACCTGCTGCCTCTCAAACGGTTGATACCGCTGCTGCTAAATGGGACCCGCATGTCATCCTCTATGTACTATAAAACTTTCTTTTCTTGGATTTTTTGGCACCTCATATTTGGTCACTTGACTTTTTCTTTCGATCACCTGCTGCCTCTCAAACGGTGATACACTGCTGCTAAATGGGACCCGCATGTCATCCTCTATGTACTATAAAACTTTCTTTTCTTGAATTATTTTTGGCTCCTCATATTTTTTCACTTGCCTTTTTCTTTCGATCCCCTGCCGCCTCTCAAACGGTGATACCGCTGCTGCTAAATGGGACCCGCATGTCATCCTCTATGTACTATAAAACTTTCTTTTCTTGAATTATTTTTGGCTCCTGATATTTTTTCACTTGCCTTTTTCTTTCGATCTCATGCCACGTTTGAAACGTTGAGGAACCTGCAGGCTCATGGGACCCGCATGTCATCCTCTATGTACAATAAAATTTCTTTTTGTTGGTTTTTTTCACCATCGATTTTTGGCAATTTCTTTTTTCTTTTGATCCCTGCCACCTCTCAAACGCCGATACCGCTGCTTGCTAAATGGGACCCGCATGTCATCCTCCATGTACTATAAAACTTTCTTTTCTTGAATTATTTTTGGCTCCTCATATTTGGGCACTTGCCTTTTTCTTTCGATCTCATGCCACGTTTGAAACGTTGAGGAACCTGCTGGCTCATGGGACCCGCATGTCATCCTCTAAGTCCTATAAAAGTTTCCTTTGTTGGATATTTTAACACCATCTGATTTTTGGCTTGCTTTATTCTTATGATACCCTGACCCTTTGAAACGTTGAGTAAATTTGTTGGCTCAAGGGACCCGCATGTCATCCTCTATGTCCATCAACTTTCTTTTCTTGGATTTTTTCACCCCCTAATTACTAGCTACTTTCTTTTTCTTTTGATCTCAAGCCGCATTACAAACATTGAGACCGCTGCTGCAAAATGGGACCCACATGTCATCCTCTATGTACAATAAAGTTTCTTTTCTTGGATTATCTTTTGCTCCTGATATTTTGTCACTTGCCTTTTTCTTTCGATCTCATGCCGCCTTTGAAACGTTGAGTAAGCTGCTGGCTCATGGGTCCCGCATGTCATCCTCTACGAACAATAAAAGTTTCCTTTCTTGGAGTTAT
Source organism: Lolium perenne (assembly GCF_019359855.2). Taxonomy (NCBI): domain Eukaryota; kingdom Viridiplantae; phylum Streptophyta; class Magnoliopsida; order Poales; family Poaceae; genus Lolium; species Lolium perenne. The sequence continues at coordinate 68,808,945 of NC_067248.2, read as the reverse complement.
TTTTGACCCCTAATTTCGGCTATTTGCCTTTTTCTTTGGATCTCCTGCCCCTTTGAAACGATGAGGACGTTTGTTGGCAGGTCGGTCCCACAAGTCATCCTCTATGAACAATAAAAGTTTCCTTTGATGGATTTTTTGAACCCCTAATTAATTTCTGGATATTTCCTTTTTTTCTTTGATCCCCTGCCGCCTTGGAATCGTTGAGGATGCTGCTGCCTCATGGGTCCCGCATGTCATCCTCTCAGAACGGTAAATGTTTCTTTTCTTGGATATTGTTTACCAAATGATTTTTGGCTTATTTTTTCTTTCGATATCCTGCCGCCTTTAAAACGTTGAGGACGCTGCTGGCTCACGGGTCCCACATGTCAGCCTCTATGAACAATAAGCGGCGAGGACGCTCTTGCCTCATGGGTCCCGCATGTCATCCTCTCGGAACGAAAATGTTTCTTTTCTTGGATTTTTTACCAACAGATTTTTGGTTTATTTTTTCTTTCCATCCTGCCGCCTTTAAAACGATCTTTCTTGGCTCATGGGTCCACGATGTCAGCCTCCCGTACAAGAAACATGTGATATCTTGATTATTTTGCAGACAATAAACAGTGTATTGCGCTCTGAGCTATTGCAAACGGATAAATTAAATCTTTATTTTTACAACATATATCTTGAATCTCCTTGTTTTTTGTTTTGGCGAAGCATAGGACTTTCCTGGTTTTTTTTTTTGAGAAAAATCCGAACTATCATGTTCTGGAGTGGGCTGAAATTGTACGTGTCAAAAGGCCCAGAAGGATAGTTCGAAGGCCCAGATGTCTAGATGCAGCCCAATTGAAATCTTTCTTTTCTTGGATTTTTTCACCCACGATTTACGGCTACTTCATTTTTCTTTTGGTCTGTGCCGCCTTGGAAACGTTCGGACCGCTGCAAAATGGGACCCGCATGTCATCCTCTATGTACAATAAAGTTTCTTTTCTTGGATTATTTTTGGCTCGATATTTGGTCACTTGCCTTTTTCTTTCGATCTCATGCCACGTTTGAAACGTTGAGGAATCTGCTGGCTCATGGGACCCGCATGTCATCCTCTATGTACTATAAAAGTTTCTTTTCTTGGATTTTTTTCACCCTCTGTTGTTTAGCTATTTCCTTTTTCTTTTGATCCCCTGCCGCCTTTGAAACGTTCGATGAAGCTGCTGGCTCATAGGTCCCACATGTCACAGTATGAACGATAAAGCTTTCCTTTCTTGGAGTTTTTGACCCCCTAATTTACGGCTACTTTCTTTTTCTTTTGATCTCAAGCCGCATTTGAAACGTTGGGACCGCTGCCAAAATGGGACCCGCATGTCATCCTCTATGTACAATAAAGTTTCTTTTCTTGGATTATTTTTGGCTCGATATTTGGTCACTTGCCTTTTTCCTTCGATCCCATGCCACGTTTGAAACGTTGAGGAACCCGCTTGGCTCATGGGACCCGCATGTCATCCTCGATGGACTACAAAAGTTTATTTTCTTGGGTTTTTTTTCACTCTACTGATTTTTGGCTATTTCCTTTTTCTTTTGATCCTGCCGCCTTGGAAACGTTGAGTAAGCTGCAAACTCGTGGGACCCGCATGTCATCCTCTATGTACAATCAATTTTCTTTTCTTGGAGTTTTTTTACCCCTAATTTACGGCTACTTTCTTTTTCTTTTGATCTCAAACCGCATTTGAAACGTTGGGACAGCATGTCATCCTCTATGTACAATAAAAGTTTCTTTTTTTTGGATTATTTTTCACCCTCTGATTTTTGGTCACTTGCCTTTTTCTTTCGATCTCATGCCGCCCGTGAAAACGTTGAGGAACTTTCTTTGGCCCATGGGACCCACATGTCATCCTCTATGTACTATAAAAGTTTCTTTTCTTTGATTTTTTTCACCCTCTGATCTTTGGCTATTTCCTTTTTCTTTTCATCCCCTGCCGCCTTGGAAACGTTAGTAAGTCTTGCTTGGTGGGACCCACATGTCATCCTCTATGTACAATCAAGTCTCTTTTGTTGGATTTTTTTTTACCCCCTTATTTTTGGTCACTTGCCTTTTTCTTTCGATCTCATGCAGCCTCTGAAACGTTGAGAAGCTGCTGGCTCATGGGACCCACATGTCATCCTCGATACTATAAAAGTTTATTTTCTTGGATTTTTTCACCCTCTTATTTTTGGCTGTTTCCTTTTTCTTTTGATCCCCTGCCGCCTTGGAAACATTGATTAAGCTGCTGACACAAGGGGCCCGCATGTCATCCTCTATGTACAATCAACTTGCAAGATCTTGGGGCGGAAGAGCTTGTATAAGTGGGACCCATATGTCATCCTCTATGTACAATAAAAGTTTCTTTTTCTTGGATTATTTTTTGCTCCTGGTATTTGGTCTCTTTCCTTTTTCTTTCGATCTCATGCCGCCTCTGAAACGTTGAGTAAGGTGTTGGGTCATGGGACCCGCATGCCATCCTCTATGTACAATCAACTTTCTTTTCTGGGAGTTTTTTTACCCCTAATTTCTGGCTACTCTTTTTCTTTTGATCTCAAGCCGCATTTGAAACGTTGACACCGCTGCTGCAAAATGGGACCCGCATGTCATGTTTTATGTACAATAAAGTTTCTTTTCTTGGATTATTTTTGGCTCCTGATATTTGGTCACTTGTCTTTTTCTTTCGATCTCATGCCCCCTTTGAAACGTTGAGGAAGCTGCTAGCGCATGGGTCCCGCATGTCATACTCTATGAACAATAAAAGTTTCCTTCCTTGGAGTTATTGTTTACCGCTAATTTCTGGCTACTTCCTTTTTTCTTTTGATCCCCTGCCGCCTTGGAAACGTTGAGTAAGATGCTGACACAAGGGGCCCGCATGTCATCCTCTATGTACAATCAACTTGCAAGATCTTGGAGCGAAAGAGCTTGTATAAGTGGGACCCATATGTCATCATCTATGTACAATAAAAGTTTCTTTTCTTGGATTATTTTTTGCTCCTGATATTTGGTCACTTTCCTTTTTCTTTCTATCTCATGCCGCCACTGAAACGTTGAGTAAGGTGCTGGCTCATGGGACTGTACAATAAAGTTTCATTTCTTAGATTTTTTTTACCCACTGATTTTTGCTAACTTGCCTTTTTCTTTTCGATCATATGCCGCCTTTGAAATTGAGGTCGCCGCTGGCTCATGAGTCCCACAAGTCAGCCTCTATGAACAATAAACCTTTCCTTTGTTGTATTTTTTTTAACCCTAATTTACGGCTATTTGCCTTTTTCTTTTGATCCCCTGCGGCCTTTGAAACGATGAGGACGCTGGCGGCAGGTCGGTCCCACATGTCATCCTCTATGAAGAATATAAGTTTCCTTTTTGGATTTATTTTTGACCCTAATTTCTCGGCTATTTGCCTTTTTCTTCGATCCTGCCGACTTCGAAATGATGAGGATGCGGTGGCAGATCGGTCCCACATGTCAGCCTCTATGAACAATAAATGTTTCCTTTGTAGGATTTATTTTTTACCCCTATTTTCGGGCTACTTGCCTTTTTCTTTGAAACGTTGAGGACGGTACTGTCTCATGGGTCCCACATGGCATCCTCTCTGAATGATAAACCTTCATTTCTTGTTAACGACAGGTTTATCAGTATTATTTTCGCAGACTAATACAAGCTCTTTGGCTCCAAGATCTTGCAAGTTGATAGATTAAATCAAGGAATTATTAGGATATGTTTTAAATTTCAAATCCACTTTATGAATTTTTAAAAATACCGTTATCCATGTGGGTATGGAGCGATCAAGGATTTTCATATTGGGCATGAGCAGTTTCAAAAATTGGAACCCTATAATTCAAAATAAATAAAAACAACTTTTATGTAGAATCTCCGTGTATTTTTTTTTTGCCAATCATAGGATCTGTGTTTCATTAGAAAAGGGCCGAAATTGCATGAGCAGAAAGGCCCATTTGAAGTTATTGGGCTTCGACGGCCGGAGCAAGTAGACCGATAACAATTACCATGTAGCTGTTCCTTGGCAACCCAAAAGTGAAATATTGGGCCCAACAGGGGAAGGTTGAACAGTACTTTTTCTATTGGGAAGGTGGTACATCGGGTTATCCTGACAAAAAAAAAATGGAACATGGGTTCGAAGGTTGCCCATTTGTGCCTAATATGTTTGTCGGCAGGAGCTTTACCTTCGCCGCCGCCGCTCCGCTTCCGCCGCCGCCGCCATGCCTCGTCGCGGGTCGAGCTACCGGTACGGCGGCGTCTCGAGCTCGGGGTACCGCAGCGTCCGCGCGCGCCCCAAATTAAGGTACTTCCTCCTCGGGACGGCACCTACGATAGGCTCGGCTGGCCTTGGGGCATTTACCCCTAGCCTCTTCCATGCTCAAGTTTTTGAAATGTTTCTGGCTCTGTTCAACACTGGATCAAATTTGTCAACATGACCATTCTTATGGATTGTGATGCCACTATTTCGTGTCTTCAAATGTTGTTCACGCTCATAGGAGCTGTAATGGACACCATTGGCATTGCAAGCTGCAGCTACCAACACCCTCTTATCTGGACCACGTGATAGGACAAGGAGATCAGCACTAACGGCGCTGGATTCTCCGCATGGAGTTTCGAGATCTACGATTACAAAATAGACAAGAGGTCATCTCATGTGAAAACACATAGACAAGTCAGAGTGCAATTGAACATCTTACATATTTCTCAAACCAGTCCTGAAACCCACTCCCACGTGCCGATAGCTTTCCATTCGTTTCCATGTACAACCTGCAAAACATAGCCAAGTCAGCTGAATATATTTCATTTTGATACAAGTTCATAGTATATGCGAGGAACTGAGTAGTTCGTGTGCATAGTACTCACTTAACATATTCATCAGCCTCTGTAGCATTATTCAGCACATACCAAGACAGCTGTTCAAATTCAGACTGCTCTAATGTTTTTTCGGTCCTCTTTCCTATTAGCTCAACACCATGTTTAAAAACAGATCCTCCAACTTCCAAAATTCTGCGACCCCGATTGAATCTGGTCTCAATATCAGGAATATATCTTGAGGCAAATGTATATGCTTCAGCAGCAATATACGCCACTGCAATGCAAGCCTCCGGTCTAGCTTTGTTCCTAACTGTATTCTTGAAAGTGCGCAGTCGACGTTCTATAGGGTACATCCATCCATACTGTACCGGACCTCTTAAAAGTGCCTCATCAGGTAGATGAACAGCCAAATGCACCATCACATCAAAGAAGGCTGGAGGATATATCAGCTCCAGCTTGCACAGGATTACTGCTATGTCCACCTTAAGACGTTCTACAACAGCTCTGCTTAGAGTTTTACTACATATTTCCCTAAAGAACCTTCCCAACTCTGCAATCACGTTGTACATATTTGGCTTCACTAAATCTTTAATGCCAATAGCTAAAAGCCTTTGCGACGGATGTGACAATCGTGAGTTTTCAACCCTTGGAGCTTGTTTCCTTCAGCATTGAGACAATTTGCAATGTTGGAAGCAAATCCGAACGGGAACATCACACCTCGGAGGTACTCACAAAATAATCTCCTTTTAGGCATCGGCAATGTGAATTCCGCGCCTCGAAATTTATAATGTTTTTCCTTGCCTTTGTTCACTTTGTCATTACGATCCAGTTGCAAGTGCTGTTAACATTCAATGTTGCACAATCAATCCTAGCATTTGAGCTATCTTTTGTCTTGGATGGAATGTTGAGTAATGTGCCGACAATGCTGTCACATATATTCTTCTCCATGTGCATGATATCAATATTATGCCGAAGCTTCTTACCAGCCCAATACGGCAAGTCCCAAAGAGTGGTCCTGCGCTTATAAAATATTCTCGGTCTATCATTTTCCATTTCCTTCCTCTTGGTACGTGCTGCTATTTCACCTCCCATCTTCCTTTTGGTAGCTGCTAGACTCAGTTCATCTCGTCTCTTCTTCCTTTTTCTATCTGCTACTACTGCTGCTGCATCTTCTGTATTCTTCTCTGCTGTACCTCCATTTGGCAACGGGGAGAGAAACCGCTGGTTATTACTAAACCAAAACCGTCCCCGTGAGGCAAAGTTCTTCCCGTCCCCATCCCTGATAACTGCCACGGGGACATACTGCATACCATAACCACCACCATCGGGTTAACGGCTAACCAGCGGTTACCCATCCCTGACAATAGGCTAAAAAAAATTGAGCAGCACTTCTCTAGTACCTTAGCTAAAAATATTGACAGCAAATCAATAGGAGAAAACTGGGCACATAGCCGCACAGGGACACATAGCAGTTTAAGTTTCAGCCATTACATGACACAAATGGTAGGAGTAGCAGTTTAAGTTCAGCCATTACATGACACAAATCAATTGGCAGTTTAACTTCAGCCATTACATGACAAGAGTCATGACTCATGACAATACAGAATTCGAATGAACCGAAAATGAAGATAAATTGCAGTCTTTACTCCAAGCTTTGCTTCATCATTTCAGACTTGTAGAAGCACTGAAGTGCAGGCTGCGACTCACTAAACATTACAGCTTCAGGCCCTGCATAAGGTGAAAAGATTAGACTGAAAGCTTGTTCTATACAAGTATCATCATCCTGTCGAAACAAGTGAATAACTGATGATCCATTCATCTATCATAGTAGTATCATCATCTTGTCCGAAACAAGCAAGTGAATAACTGATGATCCATTCATCTATCATAGTAGTATAGTGAAAATGCTACAGTATTAGAGATAGATGCTAACCTCGAGGCCTTCCTCAATATATTCAAGAACACTCCAGAAGCTAGCTTCTTGTCCATTGTCATCATCTACAAGCAAACACAAATACAACAATTTAGACATGAAAAATAAAGGAATATAACTAGAGATGTTGCTCTATGCTCTCTGCTGTACGCCTGTACCTGCTGTGGCGGCTGGTGGTTTTCCTGGTTTAACATTTCTGACCGCTTCTAGGTGCGCCTCCAACTCGTGACTCTTAAAGTGCTGCGGTTTAGTCTTTTTACAGGCCTGATCACCAATAAATTGCAATTTTTTTCTATTTTTTCGGAAACTGTGATCTAATGGAAGGAAACGGCGATGGCCCATATAGCATATCTTGTTTATTATCCTCACTGCCAGCTGATCAGTATCACAGTGAACACATGCATTATAACCTGATGTTACTCTGCCTGACATAGTGCCCAAAGCTGGATAATCATGGGTGCAATCTGATGCAAAGACACGTAATAGAAAATTTTGTTCTTTAGGTTGACACACATCCCGTGTAGGGACACCCTCCCATAATGTTTGCAAGTCTCTAATAAGAGGCTGCATGAACACATCAAAATCCTTCCCAGGAGATTTGGGACCTGGGATGAGTAAGGCCATCATACTGATTCGGCGATCGGTGCATGTCCAGGGAGCCTGGTTGTAAGGTGTAACTAGTACTGGCCACATGCTATATGAGTTGCTCATGTTGCCAAATGGGTTGAATCCATCTGTAGCAAGGCCAAGTCTCAGGTTCCTTGGATCTGCAGCAAAATCTGGATGATCCAGGTCGAATTGCTTCCATTCCACGCCATCGGCGGGATGCCTCGATAAATCAGGGTCGGGCGTGAGAATCTCTTTGTGCCATCTTGTTTCCCGAGATGTTTGTTCTGAAGCAAACAACCTCTGCAATCTTTGTACAAGTGGAAAGTATCTCAGAACCTTCCAAGGAATCTTTTTCTTACCACCAGCTCCATCATGTTTCCATCTTGATTCCTTACATACTGGACATTCATCGAGGTCATTATACTCCATCCAAAATAAAGTGCACGATTATTTTTGCAAAAATCAATCTTCTCATATCCAAGTCCCAGTACCTTGATGTCTTGCTTCACCTCATAAAAGGATTTTGGCAGTCCAGCCTTGTGGAGTGCATCGTTGTATGTCTTCGCAACTGCATTGAACGCTTTATTGGTAATCCCCTGGTATGACTTGTCATGAAGTAAGTTCACAATTAATTCGAATCTTGACACAACAGAACCAGGGGCCACTAAGCGCTTAGCATCTTCTATCAGGTCATGGAAAAGAGGCTTTTTGTGATAAGCATGGGGCTGTTGGCTTGCATATGGATACAGATCCCGTAACAAATTAGCAGTAGCCTCATCCTGGACGAGATCTTCAGGCTGATAACCATCAGAATAAAGAGGATCAATAATGTCAGGCTGATCATAGTGTTCACCATGGTTAATCCACCTGATATATGTCTGGTCCATCCCATAAACGAATAAATGATCCGAGACTACATGTTGAGGCTTGGACCCAATATTCAAACATACGCGGCATGGACAAATCACTTCCTTTGTCTTGTCGCCGTCAGTAAAATCACTAACGTGCTTCATGAAGTCTTCAATACCACTCAAATATGTTGGTGTGGTTAATGAGTCAAATAATATCCAAGTTCTGTCCATCTGTTGAGGAGATAGATGGTCAGAGAAGCGATAAGCTATTTCAACAAACAGGTCACCTACGAATGTAAGCAAGCATACCTGAGCAAACAGGTCGAATATAAAACTATAAATGCTACATTATTTGAGCCGATTTCAGCAAACAAACTGAGTGCAAAACTACGGCTACCTAGCGAACAGATTTTTTTAGGCTGACCACTGGGTTTCCCCACTTTGTATTTTTTTATTAATAAAAAGAGGGAAATATGTACAAAAGTTGCTGGAGAGCAGCAACTAAAAGGATCATAGATCCCAAGCAGCAAAATATATATATAATGTTCTACCCATGATATGATTTCCTCTTTGCCTTATGAACAAGGAGAGCAATTTCATCCTTGAATCTCTTGTGCCATCTATAAATGCTTGGGGGGGAGGGGCGAACAGATCTATCGAAAGCAATACAATACCAACACATTCTTTCTTCTTTTTTGCCGTAATTCCGCCGATCTATTAGCAGTGCAAAGAAGCCAAAAGTAATAAGATTACATACAGAGTTCATAGACCACCAGGGCCGTACCTGAGAATACGGAGGGCCTGAGCAAAACAAGAAATAGAGGCCCTCAACATGATCATTGGCAACTAAAATGATTTTATATATACTACTCACTCCATTTCAATAAACAATGCACCCTTGTTTTTCGTATTTTATCTTCGAAAAAATATTAATCTATATCTCTCTATTTAAAAATGATGTTTCAATTTTATGTAGATATACATGTATTTAGATGAGTTTAGTTTGCAGATACATGCAAGTTTTGATGAAGTTGAAACATATTTTTCAGGATGAAGTATATAAAAAAAATTGATATAAAACTGGTATCATTAGAAAGTATTTTCCAACACGATTCTAACAATGCTGCTTATGTATTATATGATCGTGATATTGTTGTCCTATTTATTTGGTCAAGGTTCACATTGAAATGTGGTAAAATAAATTAAAAGAAGTGCATCGTGTGAAAAAGCAATCTAAGAATTCAAAAGTGCTAATTGTTAGTCGAAACATGACATCATTGAGGCAAAATATTAATATTCATTGGAAGACTAACTGAATTAGCTGCACTCGCGATGAAAAAGAAAGAGAAGATACGGGTAAGAGCAAGTACAATAAGGTACAGTCTTTTTGTTTGTTTGTTTGGGTTGCTCATCAAGCTTATCGCTCGATACAATAAGGTACAGTCAGCGGGAGTGGTGTTTGGAACATGGGTGCATAGTGGGTGGTATCATAGAGTACTATCATAGATATGCTATATTTATTATAGTGGAGTATTGAAAATGGCATATATAGAAGGGGATATTGAGAATTGAGAGTGGCATAAACACAACTTCAGTTTTTGTAATGGCATAAACACAACTTGTGAATTGAGGAGTGGCATAGAACCAATTAACACTTGTTTCAATAACAGCCATCAAAAGCCAATCGAACGCACGAGAATGGATCCAAAATTTACCCATTTTAAGTTTCACGAGAAAATTCTAAACTTAAAATTAAATCTTGCCTAGAAGTTTTTGAAACAAAAATCCAGTAAATCTTATATGTCGGGTTATGCATTCTGGGGAGTTTCATCAGATTCAGCCATATTGTTTATCAATAAACCTCATTTTATGTTTTACAACCAACTTTAAACTTAAAATTCAAACTGTCGATAAAAAGAACAACATTCGATAAATCTTATATATTTCTTACGCATTCCGGAAAGATTGGTCGGATTCAAAAAAAATAGTTTGGGAATAAACATTGTTTTTGTCTGGAAACGACTTATTGTAGAGTGATTTTTGGTTGGATACATTCATGTGTGTTCGATTGGCTTTGGATGGCTGATATTGAACCAAAGTCAACGCTGGGCTTTTGACCTAGCTGAACGTCACTGGAGCTGCGTCAAAAGTCCAGCCATGACTTTGTCTCAATAACAGCCATCAAAAGCCGATCGAACGCACAGGAATGGATCCAACCAAAAATCACTCAACCGCTGGAATTTTGACCTGAAAGTCATCAAGCTGTGTCCATACTTGCCCAACAGGTTGCGTATGAACGTAAACCAACATATCTGAGCAAACAGGTCGAATATAAAACTATATAACTAAATGCCACGTTATTTGAGCCGATTTCAGCAAACCAACTGAGGTCTATTTTTTTAGGCTGGACAGTGGTTTCCTCGCTGTGTATTTTTCACTGTAATAAAAAAGAGGGAAAATGTTCTTGGAGAGCAAAGCAACTAAAAGGATCATAGATCCCAAACAGCAAAATCTAGCTAAAAAGGTTATACCCATGATGATAAGCCATGATATGATTTCCTCTTTGCCTTACAAACAAGCAGTGGCGGACCTAGGATTTTAGGAAAGGGTATGACACAACAAAATTTTGGAGTTTCTATTGAATTTCTTTTGTCCTAATAAAAATAATTAAATAAAATACTTTCGGATTCATACTAATTAACTCAAATTTGTCTAGATATAAATGTATCTACTCAACAAACTTGTCTAAGATACATCAGTATCTAGACAAAGTTGAGTCAATTAATTTGGATTGAAGGGAGTATGTCAAAATGATTAAATAAAACAGATTTTGCATATAATCAAAATGTAAATTGTTGAAAAATGCACCGTTGACGGGGTGCCCTAATTTTGAACTGAATTCTCACTAAATATATATAATTAATCATATACTTGACTACCAAAGATTAATTATCAGTTGATTAATCGTATATACAGTAGCAAGATATTTCCTTTGATTAATCATGATATCTAATCAGGTCATGGTGCATGGCCATAGCTGGCCTTGTAGGCTTACACGCGAGACAAAATCGCACATCTTGAAAAACATGCAAGTAGACTGTTGGCTAAAGCCAATGCATTAATCAATCGGATGTCTAATCAATCGGTTACATGCACTAGCTCAGTGTTCGCATGGCTGCACGCCACATGTATTAGCACCGCATGTATACATATACATCACTCATCTTGATTAATTGCTCAGCTCATTAAACTATCAAAGATCTTGCACGGCTTGGACGCAGGGTATGCCGTGGCATATACGGCATACCCTGTAGATCCGCCACTGCAAACAAGGAGAGCCATTTCATCCTTGAATCTCTTGCGCCTTCTGTAAAAGCTTGGGGGCGAACAGATCAATCGAAAGCAATATAATACCAACAAATTATTTCTTCTTTTTGGCCGTAAATCCACCGATGTATTAGCGATTACAAAGAACCCAGAAGTAATAAGATTACAAACAGGTCCATAGAGGACTGGCACCAAGCGACGACTACAAACATTGGGCAATGGTGAGCAGTACAGTGTACAGTACGAACGAATTCGAGCAAATAGGTAAAGCGGAAAACAATGTCAAACAAACACATCGAGAGGAAAACAATATCAACCGATCGATTCGAACGAACTAACGAACTTATAAGGGCTGGGCGACGGCGATCGACTTCGATTGAGCTATAATGAATCGTACTTGCCCAGGCACGAAGATAGCATGCATACCGTGAGGATCTACCAGCTGACCGCGCCTGCCGGTGCGGCTGGAGAAGAACGGCGCCACCAGCAGTCGCCGGCTGACGCGGCTGATAGACAGCGTGGGGAAGTTTTGGTGCGCGGCCTGGTTCACCGAGGGTGTGTCTAGAGAAGAACAGGGCGCCGAAGGAGGTGTCTAGAGAAGAACAAGGTGGGCTGGGTGCTGAGTTAAAGGCGAGCGTTCGAAATATTGGGCGCGCGTTCGAAAGTTTAGGAGCGCGAGGGAGGTGTCTGCTGTGCTGAGTTAAAGGCGAGCGTTCGAAATTTCCCCGTCCTCTTCTTTTTTGGGCTAATCTATCTATACCTCTATTCTATCTACATGTTTTTTATTTTTTTTCTATTCTATACATGAGTTTTTGAAATTGAATTTTTTCACTCTGTCAGCCTTCCGGCCAATGCTCATTTGAAGTAATTGAAGCTGTTGATTTGCAGCTTAGAGGTGCTATCTACCGCTCATCATACAAGGACTCTTCAGATCTAAACGGCTGTGAATGCACGGATTCGTCACCCATCCTTCCCTTGGACTGGCGATGCTGAAAGCCTGAAACACTGGAACCCTCTAGATACTTCGGGATACCTCACTGCCCCACATTATTAGACAGGCCTTTTCCGACACGGGAAGTCAAAAGTTGGGGGCTCCATGCAGTACATATGAATACTCGCTAGCTGCATGGTCTAGAAGCAGACTAGAGTAAATCATCAATTCGTCAAATCAATTGGTGTATAATTTTTTTTAGCAGCTAAGACGCCGGCATGAACCATTTTATCAACTTGAATGCTTACTACATGACATAAGAAGACTATGTACTTTGGTTTTTCATTTTTCTGATTTTTTAAATTTTGTGCCCATTTGAATCTTGGTCAAATCCTAGGTTTGACCAAGATTAAACAAGTTTAAAACATGAAAATGAAAAGGTAATCATGGATCCTTCTTAGTCACTCTAAAATGAAGCTTTTGGGATGTTCTTGAAATTTCCATGTTTGAAACCCAAAACGACTTCTCTTCATGCTTGACTTCATAAGACAGAGTTTAGGGGTTAGGGGGTAGATACATGATTTGTCTAGTTTGCATATATCTAGACCTTTTTTGTCAACTTTAATGCTTACTATATGACACAAGGAGACTATGTGCTTTGGTTTTTCATTTTTCTATTTTTTTGAATTTTTTGCCCATATATTCGAATCTTTGTCAAATCCTAGGTTTGACCAGGATTTAAACAAGTTTAAAACATGAAAATGAAAAGGTAAGCCTGGATCCTTCTTAGTCACTCTAAAATGAAGCTTTTGGGAGGTTCTTGAAATTTCCATGTTTGAAACCCAAAACCACTTCTCTTCATGATTGACTTCATAAGACAGAGTTTAGGGTTAGGGGTAGATATATACATGATTTTCTGGTTTGAATATGTCTAGACCTTGTTTATCAACTTGAATGCTTACTATATGACATAAGAAAATTATGTGCTTTGGTTTTCATTTCTCTGATTTTTTTATGCCCGTTTGAATCTTTTGGTCAAATCTTAGGTTTGACCAAGATTTAAACAAGTTTAAGACATGAAAATGAAAAGGGGAGAATGCATCCTTCTTAATTAGTCACTCTAAACTGAATTTTGTAAGAGGTTTTTGAAATTTCCATGTTTGAAACCCAAAACCACTTCTCTTCATGTTGGACTTCATAAGACGAGTTTAGGGGTTAGGGGGTAGATACATGATTTGTCTAGGTTGAATATGTCTAGACCTTGTTTATCAACTTTAATGCTTACTATATGACATAAGAAGACTATGTGCTTTGGTTTTTCATTTTTCTATTTTTTTGAATTTTATACCCATATATTTGAATCTTTGTGAAATCCTAGTTTTGACCAGGATTTAAACAAGTTTAGAACATGAAAATGAAAAGGTAAGCTTGGATCCTTCTTAGTCACACTCTAAAATGAAGCTTTTGGGAGGTTCTTGGAATTCCAATGTTTGAAACCCAAAACCACTTCTCTTCATGATTAACTTCATAAGACGGAGTTTAGGGTTAGGGGTAGATATATACATGATTTTTCTGGTTTGAATATGTCTAGACCTTGTTTATCAACTTGAATGCTTACTATGTGACATAAGTAGACTATGTGCTTTGGTTTTCATTTTTCTATTTTTTATATTTTATACACATATATTTGAATCTTTGTGAAATCCTAGGTTTGACCAGGATTTAAACAAGTTTAGTACATGAAAATGAAAAAGGTAAGCCTGGATCCTTCTTAGTCACACTCTAAAATGAAGCTTTTGGGAGGTTCTTGAAATATCCATGTTTGAAACCCAAAACCACTTCTCTTCATGATTGACTTCATAATACAGAGTTTAGGGTTAGGGGTAGATATATACATGATTTTCTGGTTTGAATATGTCTAGACCTTGTTTATCAACTTGAATGCTTACTATATGACACAAGAAGACTATATGCTTTTGTTTTTTCATTTTTCTTATTTTTTTGAATTTTATGCCCGTTTGAATCTTTTGGTCAAATCTTAGGTTTGACCCAGATTTAAACAAGTTTAAGACATGCAAATGAAAAGGGAAGCTTGCATCCTTCTTAGTCACTCTAAAATGAATTTTTAAGAGGTTTTTGAAATTTCCATGTTTGAAACCCAAAACCACTTCTCTTCATGCTTGACTTCATAATACAAAGTTTAGGGGTTAGGGGGAGATACATGATTTGTCTAGTTTGAATATGTCTAGACCTTGTTTATCAACTTTAATGCTTACTATATGACCTAAGAAGACTATGTGCTTTCGTTTTTCATTTTTCTATTTTTTTGTATTTTATACCCATATATTTGAATCTTTGTGAAATCCTAGGTTTGACTAGGATTTAAACAAGTTTAGAACATGAAAGTGAAAAGGTAAGCCTGGATCCTTCTTAGTCACAATCTAAAATGAAGCTTTTGGGAGGTTCTTCAAATTTCCATGTTTGAAACCCAAAACCACTTCTCTTCATAAGACAGAGTTTAGGGTTAGGGGTAGATATATACATGATTTTTCTGGTTTGAATATGTCTAGACCTTGTTTATCAACTTGAATGCTTACTATATGACATAAGAAGACTATATGCTTTTGTTTTTTCATTTTTCTGATTTTTTTGAATTTATGCATGTTTGAATCTTTTGGTCAAATCTTAGGTTTGACCAAGATTTAAACAAGTTTAAGACAAGAAAATGAAAAGGATGTTTGAAACCCAAAACCACTTCTCTCCATGCTTGACTTCACAATATACAAAGTTTAGGGAAAATGTCAGTCTTTTTATGCAAATCTGCACATAAATGGCTCAAATTAAAATAGTATACTCGTTTCAGTGTTTTTGATTTCCTATAAAAAAATAGATTTTCCTGAGAAGTTCTAATTTTTGCCAGAATTTGAAAATTTTGGATTTCTTGTTCCTATTTAGATATTATAGATACTAGCAAGATGGCCCTCGCAATTTTGATTTACCATGAATAGTTACTATGACATTTCCAAGAATACCATGTCACATATTCTACAATTTATATTTGAGTTTTTGGTATTTAAAATTCCACTGGTTTGATGACTAAATATTGAAGGTGTAGCCTTGCATTAGTGGATTTTTATCGTGACAAAACAACCTATTGTTATTGCTACTCTTACACTTACATCATTATTCTCTCTAATAATAGACCGACGAACTACCTCCATATACATATTGTCCTTACTCTCTCTTCTATTTAATCCAACTATGCTAGTGGATTACTTATGTGCCTATGAGTTTGATTCCAAATAAGAACTCCAATATTGTTGACATGATCTTTCTAAAACTAACACTTAAGGTACAATGGAGCAATCTTGTCCTGATTCTATATCCATACGCCTGTGGAAATTTTGATAAAACCACTTAAATCCACGCAAAATAGTACTCTCACCCGGATATAATTGTTTTTTATTTACCGCGTCGTACCCTCTGACCCGGAGTCCCAATTAGTATAACCATAAACTTGTGTAGCCGACTTAGAAGTGGGACATGACTATCTAGATATTACACTTTGTAAATTTTTCATAAATAAACGTAGCTAAACATGGCGGTGAGCTTTAAATCCAAAATCATATAATAATGTATTTATAATCATCTATAGAGATTTTTCTAACATGTTTCTTCGAAACACAGCACTCTATCGAAAATAATTGGTCTAATTGGAACTTATTCACTCTTCAGAACCAATTACACCCTTCTCTCATAATAACTGATTTAGAATGAATTGGGATAGACCAGATGGAATGTTTGTGTGTGACGAACACAGGATAGCATGTGGTTACCATGAGTGTATATGATTATGGCAATGACCAACCGTATTACCTACAAATGAAGTTCGGGGAAAAACTTCGTATCTAACTATCGAGCAAGATAATTGTGGAGCAAGATGCGTGCTCAATATTTTTAGATAATATTTTTTTATATCATACTTCCTCTGTTTATAAATATTAGACGTTTTAGCTAGCCAATCTAGCTTGTTTAAATGTCATACATTAACAAACGGAGGGAGTACATACATGTGCTCTACTTTGTACTACCTTGTTCAGAAAAAGATGTCGCAATTCTTTTTAAATTTTGATGAATCTATACACTATTTAGTGTAGGTGTAAAGAAACGTCCCAATTTTAAAAATCTGCTATATCCTTCTCGAGAGGGAGGGTAACCTTTTTTCTTTCGATTTGTTTAAGTACACTCAATTCATGTAGTATAAACCACTTCACACTATTTAGCGTACATCCTCATCTTCCAGGCTACCCGGCTCGACGGCAGGACGACCGTAGTAGCTCGACGCATAACACGTCCTCCTCGCCGGCACTCTCGCTCAGCTCATGTGGTTACTAAAAAAATGAATTCTAATTTTAAAATATTACACGTCCTAGTTTAAAAACCTTGTCATGCACGTGTGGTTCAGAATATGTATGCACACGACACAGTCCGACGCTAGGATAATACACAGATAACTCATCTAAACTTTCAAAAAAACTGGTCTAAACGTGACGGGATAGGTCACATGCACGTAAATATATGGCTCAATCTAGATCCCATTTAAACGTGATCTGATAGGATTCTTTTCTTTTTGACAGAATCTGATAGGATTCTTACGGTCAAAGAAAGAAAACAACATATGTTAAACTCGTATGGGCAACAGACTCTGTTTCCATGTTTTTCCCAAACTACACTTTTACGTGCAACCTTAGACTTTCCCGCGCCAAATAAAAAAAATAGATCGTGTCAAGTTTGAGTTCGTGTTACACATGTGTACGTTTAACTCGTATGGGCAACAGACTCTGTTTCCATGTTTTTCCCAAAACTACACTTTTACGTGCAACCTTAGACTTTCCCGCACCAAATAAAAAAAATAGATCGTGTCAAGTTTGAGTTCGTGTTACACATGTGTACGTTTACGTTATATTCATCTATTAGTAAATCCTAGTCACAAATTACAGATCCAACGATTAATAATAATTAAGATGATGTGGATTAACCTTGTGTCTCTATTTAAAACATCTTATTTTGCTTTTAGTATATAATAGAAGACTAGGTGACTCAACGAGAACGACTCAACATTGACTCGACTCAGACACAACTACTACATTGACACAAGTACTAATATAATAAAGTAAGAGTACTAGTTAGTTTACATTTCCACAGGCCAATTTTACGAACAAAATTTCGAAAATTAACCTTCAGAAACTCGGAAGCCAGGTGACACAACAGTCATCAAGGATTGCAGCTAGTGGTACACAGTGACCTGGTCAAGATCTACCTTGAGCCTGCTTGACGCTTCAGCTCGGAGTTGAGAGCCTTCTCCTGTGACAGCTCGGCCTCTAGTTTGTCCGTCCTAACCGTGAGGTTCAGGATCAGTCCGGCGAGTTTGTCCATGGTCTCCGTGTCAACACCCGGATTTTTAAGTCCGAATGCCTATTATATCATTCATCGCAATCCCAGGAATATTGTTGTTGCGAGATATAATAGCTAAGTATCACAGTCATTATTTATTACAACTCAATAGGTCTTACAACTTGAATCACATGATCCATATTACACAAATAGTTGATCTATTGATCAACGAACACAATCACAAGTTCAATGCGGAAGCGTAAAGATAAAGGGACTCTGTAGTCCACAGGCCAACGCTTGACGTCAGAAAGCTCCTAGTTATCATAGGCGTCCTGCTGATCATCCTCGCGGTAGTTCTGTTCATCATCGTACTCTGGCCATTTGAATAGCCAGGGACAAAGCCGTAAGTACTTCAAGTACTTGCAAACTAATACCAATGTAAAATGCTAGCTCTTGGAGTTAAACTCTATTTCTACTTGCATAAGCCAAGTTTTAGTGTATGAGGAGTGGAGCATGTGCTAGCTACTCAAGTGGGAACATTAGTGTCATTCCCACACAATGGTTATCATTCTACCAAATCACCAAGTCACCATTCATATTCATGAAAGTTTTCAAAAGACTGACACAGGAGATTGTATGGCCTTTCCAATTGTCCGTAACCGTGGACACGGCTATTCGAATAGATTGACACTCTGCAGAGGTTGCACACTTGTGCCACAACATTTGATTACATCCGTCGGAATAACTCCGAGTCACCGTAACACAGTACGCGGATCATCAACCCTAACCTTTCACTTATAAACCCTAGTATGAGCACCTCTCCCCATGAGCTTGGCCTCCCAGTGAAAACCAACTGTTAACCTGGGAACTGCACAGGGCTTGGCCGGACAATTTCACCTCAATTCACATCTTTCTCAACAACGGAGGCAGCCTCGGCATAACCCCTATGATGTGTGTTCAGAGGGAACCCATACTAAGATGTATAAACTTCCAGTTAAGCCCTACCCATAATCAGGTATTGTGGGGGTACTTGTATTTGGAAAGGTATCGCATTCAAACCAATATCAGAGTTTTATCAAAAATCACCATCTTCTCTTGGTCTCATTTAACTTCACAATTATCAATGGGATTTTGTCAAAAATCACCATCTCTTCTTGGTCATATTCAACTTCAAAACTTTCAATGGAATGGCTCACCATTCCAAGGTTTCAATTTCATCAAGTCCCATGTTCCCATCTAGAGTAGTCAAGGTTTTAGTATTTTAGCACTAGCACTAATCATGAGGGGTGCTACATTGCTTGCCATCTATAGAACTAACTTTGCTACTCTAACAGTTTTGCTCAACTATACCATTTGAATAACTCACTTAAAAAAAACACAACAAGTAAGACTTGTAGGGTAAACAAATAGGATAAGCTTGTAAGAAGGTAGATAAAATCATGGTGCCTTGCCCAAGGTGGGCTTTGCACTTTGCAAGAGTATTATCTTGCCTTGGTAGTTCTCAAGGTTCTCTTCTTCCTCTTCTTGGTAGAATTCTCCTTCCTCTTGGTAATTGCCGGTACTAGCGTCTAAATTTGAATACAAGGTATAATCACTAAGCAAGTTCAGGGTCTATGCTAAGCACATCATTATCTCACACAAACTATGCTAAGCACACTCATAAAATAATTAGGTGCATTGGTTGTATTTATTAAAGAAAATAATTTCCTCTCATTACATATGTAATTAATAATATTCATTTAGTTCTTGAGAAAATAATTTCCTCTTATTGAAATCTTCTTAAGATTTAACTTCTCAAATAATCATATATGAATTCATATTGACCTAAGTCAAGTATTCATTATCATTATTTGAGAAAATGATTTAAATGAGATAATTCACCTCATACTATTTTATCATTCACTAAATGTTTTAAATCTCTAAAAATTCATATAGGAGTGTTTGAACCAGAGGTGCAAACATCTCATGAACTCATTTGAGACAAGATTTAAATGAAGGGAATTCCTCCATATGATTTACATAATAATTTTGGGACAATTTCACTTAATATACTAGCCATATTGTCCATTAATTCATCTAGGGCATGATCATGCAAAGTGACCACACCATTTTATTGCATAATCAATTAGTGTAAGTCATTTGTGAACTGCAAGAGTTGGAATTATTCCAATATCTATTTTAGTTGATTTTTAATAATTGTTTTAAGGCAGAAAAGTCCCTGCCTTGTTTCTTTTTCCATTTTAATTCTATAATATATCTAGGGTTCAAACCAGTGGCATTGTGTAGATAATTTCCCAAGCTTTCTAAATATATAAAGTTTGTTAAATTTGGCCAAGCCAAGCAGTTTCTATGAATTTTCAAAGTTGGGTCCAGTATTGAATTCAAACAAAATTGTTTAAACGAAATTTGAATTAATTAGGCCGGCGGGAACACTAACTGGGCCATATTCAAAATGAAACGGCCCAACCTAGCCCAGTCCAGCCCAACCACGGTCCACAGACGCGCGGCGCGCTGACAGGGTGGGGTCCGCTCGTCAGCGACGTTTAACACCGAAACGGTATAGGCTGCTGCGGCGCGTTGGATCAGAATCCAATCCAACGGCCGGGGTTCATCGTCACGACGGCGAGAGAGGGGTTCGCCGGCGACTCAGGTAGGGGGTCGGAGAGCTCACCGTGGCTCCAGCTAGGGTGGGCAGTGGGCTCGACGAAGGTGTAGACGACGGCGATGCAGCCTGTAGCAGTGGCGACTCCAGGGGCGGCTCCAATCGACGGCGATTTCACCAGGGCTTCCGCGGCTCCGATCGCTCGATTGAGCTTGCTCCGGCGACGATTGAGGTGGCTAGCAGTGCTGGGCGAAGCGGTGGTGAGTGGTGGTCATGGTGGTGTGCTTGGTTTGGTCCAGAGAGGCCTCCTTTTATAGGCGCGTGAGGTGCCGTGGGTGCTGCGGCGAGGTCGACAACGGCGCGGCGGTTCCGGGGGTCTAGAGGGCTAGGCGACGACGGGGTCGTGTTCACGACGTCACCGCGGTCCTCTGAGCGTCAACGGCGCAGTCAATGGCGGCGTACGGTGGTCGGGCGCTTGCTCGTACTAGCGCGGACGTGGCGGGCGCGTCCGTCCTCTCCGGCGACGGTAGGTGCTAGGGGATGACGAGAGCGTGTCCGGCGAGCTCCGCGTGGCAAGCCAGGTACCAGGGCGCGCGGGCTTGGTCGGGGTACGGCGGTGTACTGCAGGCGCCGCGTGGCCGTGCCGCACGGGTCCGTGCACGGCGACGTCACCATGCCGCTCGCGGCGCGCCAGGGACGTCGTGGGCGCGCGTCGTCCGGGCTCTGTCGGCGTTCTCGCGACCAGGGGCGGGTACAGGCGATCTGCTGGGATCCTGGGCGAGCTACTGGACATGGTGGTCGTGGCGATCGTGGAGAGAAGAGAGGGGAGGCGTGTCGAGGTGCGACATGGCCGGCATGGCCATGGTTGGCCATGCTTTGGTCGTGTCCATGGTGGTTTTGTGCATGGGCTTGGTGTGGTGGTGTCTGGTGGTCATTGCTAGGGCTGGTGGTGCTCAAGATTAGGTCTGGTTTGATCCAAATCAACAATGTGATGATCTTGTTTGTAATAAAAAGTCCCTACTTTGTTTGATCCTAGTTCTTGATCCAAGATGAATTTGGTGTAGTCTCCTTTACAAAAGTTGTTCATTTTAGTGTGTACTTGGATGACATGCAAAGAGTTGGATGTGTTTGGTTTGGAAATTTTGAAATAGAGAGGCTCAAAGTGGTGACCAGATTGTAAAAATCAAAATTGACCATTATCTCATGTGATCATGTTTTTATTCTTGGCTTTGATTTAATTGGAGTTTCTTGATTCTCAAAGTTGTAATAATCATTTAATAACATATTACCACTAATGGTGAAGACCAAATGGGTCTAGGGTCAAATTTTATAAAAATAGCATATGTCTTATATTAGGGTTTTTAGGGTTTTCTTCTTATTTGATTTCTTTCTCTTTTTCATTTATTTGTTTGGTGATCATCATTGGTTCACTCTAGGGTTGTAGAGTTTATCACATACCCAAAATAACACTCATCATGGCATAGCACTCAAAATGCACAAGTCCTATGCAGGGTACTATATGAAATTTGAAAAGTTTTTTGTTGGTTCTCAAATTTGGATAATTGCACTTGTTCTTCTTCCTTTATTTGAAATTTGAGGTGTTACAAACCCTTCCCCCTTACAAAAGATCTCGTCCCGAGATCTAGAAGAAAAACAGTCTAGAGGTTGAAGAGATCTGGGTACTCCTTCTTCATATCATCTTCCCGCTCCCAAGTGGCTTCATCTTCGGTATGATTGCTCCACTGTATCTTCAGAAACTTGATGCTTCGGGTGCGGGTGGTTCGGTATGCCTCTTCCAAGATGCGAATCGGCACTTCGCGGTAGGTAAGGTCGTGATTGATATCCACCGAACGGTGGTCGATGTTTTTGAATACTTCGGTCTTCTCTGGCACTTCTAAGCACTTCCGGAGGAGTGAGATGTGGAACACGTTGTGCACAGCCGCCATTTCTTCTGGTAGCTCTAGTTGATAGGAGACTTCTCCTCGGCGGCTGAGAACTTTGAAAGGTCCGACATACCATGGTGCAAGCTTCCCTTTGAGTTGGAAACGCTGCATTCCCTTCAGGGGGAATACCTTGAGATAGACAAAATCTCCGACCTCGAAGGTCATCTCTCGGCGTCTCTTGTCGGCGTAGCTCTTCTGGCGGGACTGAGCGGTCTTGAGGTACTCTCGGATCTTGTGCACCTTCTCTTCTGCTTCTCGAAGCACATCAGGTCCAAAGACTTGGCTCTCTCCGACTTCGGACCAATTCAGGGGGGTACGACATTTCCTTCCGTACAGGGCTTCGAAGGGGGCCATCTGTAGACTGGCTTGGTAGCTGTTGTTGTAAGAGAATTCTGCGTAGGGCAGACAGTCCTCCCACTTGGATCCATATTCTAGGACGCAGGCTCTCAGCATGTCCTCTAGTATCTGGTTGACTCTCTCGGTCTGTCCATCAGTCTGCGGGTGATAGGCAGTGCTGAAATTCAGACGAGTTCCTAATCCTTCATGCACCTTCTGCCAGAATCTTGAGGTGAATTGTGAACCTCTATCGGACACAATGGACTTCGGTGTTCCGTGTAGTGCAACGATTCTAGAGATGTACAGCTCCGCTAACTTTGGGCCTTGGTAGGTGGTCTTGACAGCAATGAAGTGGGCTACCTTGGTCAATCTATCAACAACTACCCAGATGGAATCATTTCCCTTGCTGGATTTGGGCAGGCCGGTGATAAAGTCCATTCCTACGGAGTCCCACTTCCATTCGGGAATCTGTAGTGGCTGCAACAGTCCTGCGGGTCGCTGATGTTCTGCCTTGACTCGCTGACAGATGTCGCACTTGGCGATGTAGCTTCCAATCTCCCTCTTCATTCCATGCCACCAGAACTGTTCCTTCAAATCCTGGTACATCTTGGTACCGCCGGGGTGGATAGAGTATAAGGTGTCGTGGGCTTCCCTCAGAATAACCTGCTTCAACTCTGAGTCTGACGGTACACACAGACGTCCGTTGTACCACAGGACTCCTTCTTCATTAGTGGTGAATCCCGGGGCTTTCCCCGCAGCTATCTGCTTCTTGATCCCTTCAATGCTGGCATTGCCCTTCTGGGCTTCCTTGATCTGACCAGTCAGGGTGGGTTGTAGCTCTATACTAGCTAGAAATCCCTTACCGACTAACTCCATTCTAAACTGCTCAAACTCCTGGTGCAGGCTGGGTTGTTCTTCTGCTATCATTGAGTTTAGCTGACACGGCAGTCTACTCAATGCATCCGCTACCACATTGGCCTTGCCGGGGTGGTAGTGGATCTCCATATCATAGTCCTTGATCAACTCTAACCATCTCCGCTGCCTCATATTCAGCTCCTTCTGGGTGAAGATATACTTCAGGCTCTTGTGATCAGAATAGATCTCGCAGCGATTACCCATGAGGTAATGGCGCCACACCTTCAGTGCTAACACTACGGCTGCGAGTTCGAGGTCATGGGTGGGATAATTCTGCTCATGCTGCTTCAGTTGCCGAGACAGATAAGATATCACCTTTCCTTCCTGCATCAGTACACATCCAAGACCAATCTTGGAAGCATCGCAGTAAACGTCAAAGGGTTTGGTGATATCCGGCATGATCAGGATTGGGGCGGTGGTCAGTCTAAGCTTGAGTTGTTGAAAACTCTCTTCACACTTGTCCGTCCATTCGAACCTCTTATCTTTCTTTAACAACTGAGTCATTGGTCGAGCGATGCTCGAAAAGCCTTCTACAAATCTGCGGTAGTATCCGGCTAATCCAAGAAAAGCGCGGACCTCGGTCTGGGTGGTTGGGGCTTTCCACTCTGCAACAGTCTTGATTTTGGCGGGGTCTACGGCAACTCCTCCTGCAGACAAGATATGTCCCAGGAATCCTACTTCCTTCAGCCAAAATTCACATTTGCTGAACTTCGCATACAACTTATGCTCTCTAAGGGTCTCCAGGACAGCTTCTAGGTGTTGCTCATGTTCTTCCTCCGACTTGGAGTAGATTAGGATGTCATCGATGAAAACGACAACAAACTTATCCAGAAAGTTCATGAAGATCTTATTCATGAGATTCATGAAATAAGCAGGGGCATTGGTCAACCCAAATGACATGACATTGTACTCGTACAATCCATATCTGGTGGTGAAGGCAGTTTTGGGAATGTCTGATGCACGAATCTTCAGCTGATGATATCCAGTTCTGAGGTCAATCTTTGAAAATACGACAGCACCGGTCAGCTGGTCAAACAGGTCTTCTATCTTGGGTAAGGGGTATTTGTTCTTGATGGTGACATCGTTAAGCTTACGGTAATCCGTACATAATCGACTGGCACCATCCTTCTTATCCACGAACAACACTGGGGATCTCCACGGTGATGCACTGGGTCTAATCAGACCTTTGGCTAACAATTCATCCAGTTGCTTCTTCAGCTCCACAAGCTCTGCTGGGTTCATGCTATAGGCTCTCTGGGCTATGGGTCCGGTTCCGGGAATTAACTCTATGATGAACTCGATGTCCCGGTCTGGGGGCATACCGGGTAAACCTTCGGGAAACACATCAGGGTATCGACAGACAACCCTGATCTGATCCAAAGTTGGCTTGGTTAAACTCTGGTTGCAGGTAAATTTTCTGGGTAGGAGTTCAGAGACATGTTCTACTATAATACCAGTGCTACTGGTCATGGTGATGGCTTTCCTTGCACAATCAATCATTCCATGATGCTTGGCCATCCAATCCATACCTAGCACTACCTCCAAACCTTTGGTTCCCAGAATTATCAGATTGGCAAAGAATTCTACCTCATGTATTTTCATGGGTACATTTTTACAGAATTTTCTGGCTTTAGTGGTTGATCCGGGGATTTGCACTATCATGACGTGTTTCAAGCTGATAGGTTGAATTTTACTTGTTGATGCAAAGTCTTCAGTGACAAAAGAATGAGATGCTCCGGAATCAAACAACACTCTGGCAGGTACTGAGTTGACAGGAAACATACCCAAGACAACGTCCGGTGCCTCCTGGGCTTCTTCTGCCTCCATGTGAACACTACAAGAAATATGGTGACTTGCGACCCTCTATATTAGTCACTGGAAGGTCATTGTGCAACATTTATGACCACATTATGACCAATAACTGTTGGTCGCCAGTTGAGCGTCACTGACGGCGCACAACGACCTTTTTTTGTTAATTGGTCGTAGAGGACTACGACCAAAATTGATGGTCATGGATTCCATGACCAAAATCTTGGTCACTCACAATCTACCATGTACACGTCAGATCTGACGTGGCGAATCCGACGTGGCAAGAATGTGACCAAACCAAATGGTTCTAAATCGAAATCAGCCCAGTCCAATTCAGCCATCTTAATGGGCCAAATCTGACATTTCAGCCTTTTTTCTTTATTGGGCCTTAGCCTTCGAACGTCTGTTTCTATTTTCTGCTTGGGCCTTTTTACAGCCCATTCTGTTTGTGGTCGTTATTTTTACAGTCCAATCTCATTTGGTCTTTCAGCCTTCTTTACATTCTGTTTCTTTTCTAGGCTACAGTTTTTAAACTGCATTTTCTTTTTTAGGCTTCAGCCTATCTCACGATATTAGTATAACTCATCAGGTTCTTATTTCTCACAGTATAAGAATGAGAAACTTTTCTAATGTAACAAGCATTCTTACTACAGACTTTACATAGTGTTCATACAACCAGATATGCTTACTACAATATAACATGCCAAATTATAAGTAGCATCTGCTTTGTGGAGCTCCAGGCTTCAAATTCCGGAGCTTCAAATTTCTTCAACCTAGAGCTCCTGGAAAGAAGAGGAAATGACAATACTTTTAGAGCTTGATGAAAAGGATATTTACTAACATGTGTATCATTAAATAGAATCATGTCTGCAATGATGGCTGTAGCCCAAGATACATAAGCAGTTATAGAGTGAGACAATTCAGAAATGTAGCAGCTGATGGATGTTTCTTTAAAACTGAATCTGGGTAACCATAAATTTTACCCGTAGCAGCGCTGGTTGACCATGCGAAGAGCTTCAAGTAACTGTCTCCCAGCATAACTCCAGCTTCAACATCAACTAAGCAAGACCAGTGTTGTCAAGGCCATATGACTGATCAAATAAATACCTCAAAAACCAAATCAGCAAATGCTGATATGAATATGGTTAGCATACCATACAATACCTGCAGTATCCCAAATAATGTGTGACCTTGAGCGCCACTTCTCCCTCCGGGTTCGCTAGTGAAGTGCAACATTCTTTCACTACAGACTCGTTTCCCACCGCATCAGTTTGTCAAAGCGCAACATCTTCTCGTGTTTATAGACCATGGCTACGAAAGAGAAACATTGTGATATCAATATAAAACACTGAGAACTATCACAGCTACCCCAAAACAGGGCAGTTTTGCGGCTAAGCCAAGCGAAGAACCTGGCATGCTCTGCCATCCAGAACTGGAGATCAAGCCACAAAAATAATCATGTTGCTGCTATTAGGATAATTGACAGCTGAACTAAATACATGGTCTTTGGTACATGTCTATTGCTAGCATATTCTATGTAACATAAGTACATGGTACGATGCATGCTCAAACAATGCTGCATTAGCAAACGAACCCATCCATCCATTGGCAGTTCTATAAGATTGAAGTACAGTCTATAACATTAACCTGATAGTGCTCTGGGAACATGTGCGGACGGCGAGGCCTGTAGAGGACAGATCCATCTGGTTTGGACAACAAGCTTCAGAAAGGGCGAGCCAACAATGCGACTATCATTTCTGCTTTGTTTCCAGACCTGAAAGTGCATGGTGTGTTTATCAGTTGTGGATAAACATGATACACTGAAATATAATGTATTATGTATGCAAACATATGCTATTATATTCTTTACAGTGGGGAATGAAACAAAAGTAGAAGAGACAATTACAGAAGCAACAGGAACACAAAGATCAGTACAAGCAACATGATCTTGGTGTGAAGCAATGAATGCCAATATCAAGCTATATAATGTTTTAAACCGTTGAAGCAGATTTTTTAGCACAATAATAACCATCTCTTTTATATAGCATGAACACTCAATGTTTCAAAGACATAACAGATCCAGATGCAACAAAGGGTACGCATGGGTCTTGTTTGCAATCCAGAAACACCTAAATATCAACCGCGCATGCATGCATCAGGCCATACCCTTTATATCGAGTCCGTGGGCTCTCCAAGAACCGGAGTTGGAGCTGGAGCCTGAGCAGCAACCTCAACTGGGGCATTCTCCTCCCAGATCAACATGAAGGAAAGTTTCAATCAGCAGAAAAAAAAAGCCAACACTTGCATTTGTATCAACAAAATATAGCAGTGACCTACAATGTATGGACTGCTAGTTGATAGATGAAGCTGGCTGCATATTTTCGCACCAAACAGGGAGCAACACAAACAAGGATGGTCGATTTCGCACACAACCAAACAAGGATGGACTGAAATAAGTTTTGGCGCAGTCAAGCAGGACCAAATAGAGCGTATTTGAAGTAGCGTGAAACCGTGTGATTCCCAACATAAAGCAAATCACATAAATAAAATCACATATTTGGCACGCTAATATCTAAACCAACTACATATATTAAGACATTAGGTGAACATGTATACAACAAATCATGCATAACCAATTGAAAAAAAGTACAAACACCGACATGTAATAGCTTGTCCTGGCAGGCTAGCACCATTGACTATAAAATCACATGGATAATACTGAAGATTTACATAGTTCAGAGAAGGCAGTGCCGCTGCTGTTTAAAGTGCAGCAAACTCAAAATGCAACTAGGGTGCAGAAGCCAGGGTTGACGCATGGAATATACCCATCTATAAAGCACATGCATGGAAGAGTGAATAAGAGTTAGGCACTAGCAAGAGGAATTAATTAAAAAGAAAGTACACTCACTAAGCTACCTAAGGCAGACACATGCAAAAATGCATAAACAGAGGTTGAAGGGATACTAAGAGCAATGAATTAGCCAGCAAGAGCACTACGTGAGCTAGCAAAGGTAGGCATGGTATATTTTGGTGCTGCAGTAATGTCAAGATATAGAAGGAAGATAAACAGATTATTTCAGTAGCGAGGCATTCTGTCATGATATAGAAGATAAACTGTAGTACTATCACGATATAGAAGACAGAGTAATCTGCTACATACATGCAGTTGTCTCAAAGTTAGATATCAGTATAAAACGACGAACTGATACATCAATAGAATGAGTACCAGGTTAAAAATGTATGGAACATCAAAAAGATAGTACGGCAATCACTAAAACAATCCTAACAAGCAGCAGCTTTTTTATTCTCTCATAAACTCGAATCAGATACATTAGAAAAAGATGTTCTCCAACCTAGTGATTTACTACCAATTAACAATATAAGTGAAGTGCTATAAGGCAACCACGGCTAGTAGATATGACAACATAAAAGAGAAGGCAGGAGGAATTGTTAGACCAGGAGGCGAGGACAGAGTCGCTAATGCTTATGGTGCGCACTGCGCTCCAATCGCCTTCCTCCTCTTATCTCACCTCCACCACCTATCGATGCGGTTCATGATCTGAGAGAAACATGCAGAGATGACCGGTTAAAAACGAACAAGAAAAAGAGAGTCTATCTAGTGCAGACGAGAGAGGGTAGGACGAATTGTTCCTGGAACCAATAACTTGGTGAGGGGAGGTCGTCCAAGGCCACGGATCTAGCGTTGTCGAGCACGGCGGAGTGCATAACCATGGGCGGCAGGGCAGGGGATCCCGTAAGGGGATATGTCAGGGCGCGGTGGGGGAGATCGGTGGTGGGCGCTAGATGACGGGAAGGAAGGAGGTGAGCTCGCGAGCGCCGCCGCCATCACGTCGTCGTCGGCGCGGCTTTGGCATCGGTGAATTTCCCTATCCCGCGTGCTAGAGGCGCAGGAAAGAGGAACGCAAAAGATAGAAGTCTCCTGGGCGGCGGATCTGTGCCTGAAGATAAGACGTCTAGGGTTAGGAACTTGGAATTTCACGAAACTAACCCTGATTATTTTGGTGCTGCAAACGACATTTGTGGGTGTTTTCGGTCATTTTCCGTCCAAAGTGGGGAGGCGGGAGAAGTTGGCGCTGCAAGCGAAATTTTAGTTTGGAGCGGGGCGGCGGAAATGGGGTATTGAGAGGAAAATTTGGGTTATACTTCGTACATTTTTTGGTATATATGCTGTGCAAAAGAATTCTAAATTTCCGTCCAAAGTGAGAAGGCCGGAGAAGTTGGCACTGCAAGCCAAATTTTAGTACTTGAGTTCGAGCCCAGGATGGTTTATAGTTTTAGTGTTATTTTCTCAGCAATGGTTAGGTCTGTTTCTGGCCCTCATCTACCAGATCGGTTCATCTTGTATGGTCGTATACCTGTTTTTGGGCCCTTTTGACAGCTCGGTGTTATTTCTGACTTGCAAGTTTATGACCCCGCCTATAGCGTTTGTCAGGTTAGTATGTCCTTTGATAATTGTAGTCGAGTCAATTTGTGGGTTCTAGATTTAAACATAGTGTTATCTAGACACGTACGCGAAAGTTGACATGTGGACACGCCATGTAGGCGAAATTGATGATGAATTGGCTGACCAATCATTTTAATGCATCACGTGTTAACTATCATGTCCATCTAAATTGGTCGTAATCAACTAAAGATAAGACTATAAACTGTATCATCTTCTCTAAGACCATTTCGTGTAACTAAACTATGACCTTTCTAACTAGAATGGTCGTGGAAAATTAGTGTTTGGACCCTCCAAAATGGCTTAGGACCAATTGCTACGAAATAGTCATAGAGTTATGACTAATTTATCCATGGTCGTTGTCACAAGGTCACTAGTTAACACATTTCTTGTAGTGGAAAGAGACGGCCGTTGCGGTTGTTGGGGTTGTTGGGGGCGAACTTCTTTCCGGTAGAGACGCGGCGTTGCTGCTGAGCGGGTGCAGGGGTGTTGCCGGCGAGCTTGGCGAGCCTCTTGGGGCACTCGTTGGAGTAGTGTCCCACTACACCGCACTCATAACAAGTGATGGTGGACTTGTCCTTGGCTGCGACCGGAATGGCGTTGCTCCCAGTCCTTGGAGCGGTGTTGGTGTTGCTGTTATTGGTGTTGGGGGCTCGCAGTGGCGCGCGGTTGAAGTTGTTGGTGTTGTTCTGGTAGTTGTGGTTGTTGTTGTGGTGGCCTCCTGGCCTGGAGTTTCCTCCGCTCCGGTTCTGGAATCCGGGGCGTGAAGTCTGCATCTGGGGCTTAGTGTTTCTGGGGGCAAAACCTCCGCTTGAGCTGGGGCGATACTTGGGAGTATGGCTGGGCCCACTCTGGTGCATCATGCGGCGTTTGCGGTTTTCATTGGCTTGGTTCAACTTGCCCTCCATCTGGATGGCGGAGTCAACAAGGGCTTCCAGGTCTGCAAAGGGAATGTTGACTAGGACCGTCTGCATCTCATCATGCAGTCCATTCAGGAATCTCTCTTGCCTCTTCTCAGTAGTGTCAGTCTCATCGGGGGCGTACCTTGACAGGGTAAGGAACCTGTCGCGGTATTCTACCACCGTCATCCTTCCTTGCTTCAGTTCGCGGAATTCATCCCGCATCTTCTTAATGAGACCCGGGGGCACATGGTACTTGCTGAACTTGAGCTTGAAATCTGCCCAAGTCATGACTTGACCTCCGTTCATGGCACGGGTGCTGGTCCACCAGGCTCGGGCTGGTCCGGCAAGGTAGTGGGTTGCAAACAGGACCTTCTCATTGGCTTCGACTCCGGCGACTTCCAAGTTGTTCTCCATAGTCTGAAGCCAGTCGTCGGCGTCGAGGGGTTCTTCAGTCTTGCTAAACACCGGAGGATTGGTGTTCTGGAAGTTCTTGAGTTTGGATCCGGGGTGATCATGATTCCCATGGCCTTGGTGAGCAAGGTTTTGTAGTGCTGCGATGTTGGCTTGACGTTCAGCTCTTTCCGTCTCCCTGTCTTGAAGCAGGGTTTGCAGTAGTTGCATCATGGCGTCGTTGTTGTTGCGATTGGGAGGGGCCATCTGAATATATAGAAGATTATAAGATAAGAGGGAATTGTCTAAGGTTTAATGTGGGGTAAATTTAAAACTTGTAAAACTGGAATGCTTTTGATGACAGACACACATTCATTCACTTCACATCACACATTACAAACTAACATTCCCCACTTCTATGGTTTTAAGAACCATTTCTCAGACTACGATACAAGGGATAGGGAACACACTCATACCCAGGGTTTTAAGAACCCTTC
This sequence comes from Lolium perenne, assembly GCF_019359855.2. Taxonomy (NCBI): domain Eukaryota; kingdom Viridiplantae; phylum Streptophyta; class Magnoliopsida; order Poales; family Poaceae; genus Lolium; species Lolium perenne. The sequence goes on along the minus strand of NC_067248.2, from coordinate 68,777,240 downwards.
ATGCTACGATACACGGGATGGGATACAACTCACACCTACATACGTGCTCAAGTGTGGCTACCCTCATCCTCAATGTCGATGGGAACGACATCATCAGGTCCTGGCTCCAGGAACGCGTAGTCCTCCTCCTCAGTGAACTCGTCCTCCTCGTAGTCGTCGTCGTCACTCAGAAAGGCGTCTCCTCCTCGAAGGTCAGCACCGGCCTCGTCCTCCTCTATCTCCATCAGCTGCTCCTCCTGAGCCTTGACGGTGGCCTCAAGTGATGCGATCTGGGCGCGAAGGCGTGTAATGGTGACATCCTTCTTCGCGCACTTCAGGCGAAGCTTGTTGCGGTCCCTGGACAGCTGCTTGATGGCATCGCCATGCGTGATCAGTGCGAGGTGAGTCTGGTTCGCGTACGCACGGGAGTTGTCTAACTCCTTCTGAGTGTGGTACAGCATGTAGTCCAGATGCTCAGCGTGGTGCCTCAGCTGGGGGTGCGACTGCAGCTCCATGGGCACACCCATAGCATCACGCCTCACAAGGTGGGCGTAGCGGGACGCCAGTATGCGCACCACGTTCTGTCCACAGAGGCGTGCAAGTGCCTCCTGAAGACCACGTGCAAGACCATCGAGCCAGTTGCTCTCGCGGAAGGAGAAGAGGATCCTCTCCGAGGTGGGAGGCTCCAGCTTGCCCCTCAAGTCGGCGGTGATGATCCACTGCAACTCGCCTCCGACCTGGTCGTTCACCTCGATCCCGTGGAACTCCGGGTGAGGACGGCCAAGGAAGTCAGAGAGCGCGTTGAGGTCGTGCTCGAAGATCAACTCTCCACCATTCCCGAGCTGGTAGAACTTGGTGTTGAGGGGTTCATTCGGCTCCATCTGAAAGTGAAATGGAGGAGTAAATTAGTGAGTGATTAAGTGTGGCAAACTTTTAAGTATATTTAAACAATAAAGAACATGATATCCCCCAGTTTTGGAAAAAGCCTCAAAGACAAGAGTATGGTAAGTTTTCACAAATACTTGCTTCATTTTGATTTCAAAGTTAAGTTTTTTTATGAACGCCCATTCTAACTAAGGTTTTCTAAGGTCAAACGCCGCTCTGATACCAACTTGTCAACACCCGGATTTTTAAGTCCGAATGCCTATTATATCATTCATCGCAATCCCAGGAATATTGTTGTTGCGAGATATAATAGCTAAGTATCACAGTCATTATTTATTACAACTCAATAGGTCTTACAACTTGAATCACATGATCCATATTACACAAATAGTTGATCTATTGATCAACGAACACAATCACAAGTTCAATGCGGAAGCGTAAAGATAAAGGGACTCTGTAGTCCACAGGCCAACGCTTGACGTCAGAAAGCTCCTAGTTATCATAGGCGTCCTGCTGATCATCCTCGCGGTAGTTCTGTTCATCATCGTACTCTGGCCATTTGAATAGCCAGGGACAAAGCCGTAAGTACTTCAAGTACTTGCAAACTAATACCAATGTAAAATGCTAGCTCTTGGAGTTAAACTCTATTTCTACTTGCATAAGCCAAGTTTTAGTGTATGAGGAGTGGAGCATGTGCTAGCTACTCAAGTGGGAACATTAGTGTCATTCCCACACAATGGTTATCATTCTACCAAATCACCAAGTCACCATTCATATTCATGAAAGTTTTCAAAAGACTGACACAGGAGATTGTATGGCCTTTCCAATTGTCCGTAACCGTGGACACGGCTATTCGAATAGATTGACACTCTGCAGAGGTTGCACACTTGTGCCACAACATTTGATTACATCCGTCGGAATAACTCCGAGTCACCGTAACACAGTACGCGGATCATCAACCCTAACCTTTCACTTATAAACCCTAGTATGAGCACCTCTCCCCATGAGCTTGGCCTCCCAGTGAAAACCAACTGTTAACCTGGGAACTGCACAGGGCTTGGCCGGACAATTTCACCTCAATTCACATCTTTCTCAACAACGGAGGCAGCCTCGGCATAACCCCTATGATGTGTGTTCAGAGGGAACCCATACTAAGATGTATAAACTTCCAGTTAAGCCCTACCCATAATCAGGTATTGTGGGGTACTTGTATTTGGAAAGGTATCGCATTCAAACCAATATCAGAGTTTTATCAAAAATCACCATCTTCTCTTGGTCTCATTTAACTTCACAATTATCAATGGGATTTTGTCAAAAATCACCATCTCTTCTTGGTCATATTCAACTTCAAAACTTTCAATGGAATGGCTCACCATTCCAAGGTTTCAATTTCATCAAGTCCCATGTTCCCATCTAGAGTAGTCAAGGTTTTAGTATTTTAGCACTAGCACTAATCATGAGGGGTGCTACATTGCTTGCCATCTATAGAACTAACTTTGCTACTCTAACAGTTTTGCTCAACTATACCATTTGAATAACTCACTTAAAAAAAACACAACAAGTAAGACTTGTAGGGTAAACAAATAGGATAAGCTTGTAAGAAGGTAGATAAAATCATGGTGCCTTGCCCAAGGTGGGCTTTGCACTTTGCAAGAGTATTATCTTGCCTTGGTAGTTCTCAAGGTTCTCTTCTTCCTCTTCTTGGTAGAATTCTCCTTCCTCTTGGTAATTGCCGGTACTAGCGTCTAAATTTGAATACAAGGTATAATCACTAAGCAAGTTCAGAGTCTATGCTAAGCACATCATTATCTCACACAAACTATGCTAAGCACACTCATAAAATAATTAGGTGCATTGGTTGTATTTATTAAAGAAAATAATTTCCTCTCATTACATATGTAATTAATAATATTCATTTAGTTCTTGAGAAAATAATTTCCTCTTATTGAAATCTTCTTAAGATTTAACTTCTCAAATAATCATATATGAATTCATATTGACCTAAGTCAAGTATTCATTATCATTATTTGAGAAAATGATTTAAATGAGATAATTCACCTCATACTATTTTATCATTCACTAAATGTTTTAAATCTCTAAAAATTCATATAGGAGTGTTTGAACCAGAGGTGCAAACATCTCATGAACTCATTTGAGACAAGATTTAAATGAAGGGAATTCCTCCATATGATTTACATAATAATTTTGGGACAATTTCACTTAATATACTAGCCATATTGTCCATTAATTCATCTAGGGCATGATCATGCAAAGTGACCACACCATTTTATTGCATAATCAATTAGTGTAAGTCATTTGTGAACTGTAAGAGTTGGAATTATTCCAATATCTATTTTAGTTGATTTTTAATAATTGTTTTAAGGCAGAAAAGTCCCTGCCTTGTTTCTTTTTCCATTTTAATTCTATAATATATCTAGGGTTCAAACCAGTGGCATTGTGTAGATAATTTCCCAAGCTTTCTAAATATATAAAGTTTGTTAAATTTGGCCAAGCCAAGCAGTTTCTATGAATTTTCAAAGTTGGGTCCAGTATTGAATTCAAACAAAATTGTTTAAACGAAATTTGAATTAATTAGGCCGGCGGGAACACTAACTGGGCCATATTCAAAATGAAACGGCCCAACCTAGCCCAGTCCAGCCCAACCACGGTCCACAGACGCGCGGCGCGCTGACAGGGTGGGGTCCGCTCGTCAGCGACGTTTAACACCGAAACGGTATAGGCTGCTGCGGCGCGTTGGATCAGAATCCAATCCAACGGCCGGGGTTCATCGTCACGACGGCGAGAGAGGGGTTCGCCGGCGACTCAGGTAGGGGGTCGGAGAGCTCACCGTGGCTCCAGCTAGGGTGGGCAGTGGGCTCGACGAAGGTGTAGACGACGGCGATGCAGCCTGTAGCAGTGGCGACTCCAGGGGCGGCTCCAATCGACGGCGATTTCACCAGGGCTTCCGCGGCTCCGATCGCTCGATTGAGCTTGCTCCGGCGACGATTGAGGTGGCTAGCAGTGCTGGGCGAAGCGGTGGTGAGTGGTGGTCATGGTGGTGTGCTTGGTTTGGTCCAGAGAGGCCTCCTTTTATAGGCGCGTGAGGTGCCGTGGGTGCTGCGGCGAGGTCGACAACGGCGCGGCGGTTCCGGGGGTCTAGAGGGCTAGGCGACGACGGGGTCGTGTTCACGACGTCACCGCGGTCCTCTGAGCGTCAACGGCGCAGTCAATGGCGGCGTACGGTGGTCGGGCGCTTGCTCGTACTGGCGCGGCCGTGGCGGGCGCGTCCGTCCTCTCCGGCGACGGTAGGTGCTAGGGGATGACGAGAGCGTGTCCGGCGAGCTCCGCGTGGCAAGCCAGGTACCAGGGCGCGCGGGCTTGGTCGGGGTACGGTGGTGTACTGCAGGCGCCGCGTGGCCGTGCCGCACGGGTCCGTGCACGGCGACGTCACCATGCCGCTCGCGGCGCGCCGAGGACGTCGTGGGCGCGCGTCGTCCGGGCTCTGTCGGCGTTCTCGCGACCAGGGCGGGTACAGGCGATCTGCTGGGATCCTGGGCGAGCTACTGGACATGGTGGTCGTGGCGATCGTGGAGAGAAGAGAGGGGAGGCGTGTCGAGGTGCGACATGGCCGGCATGGCCATGGTTGGCCATGCTTTGGTCGTGTCCATGGTGGTTTTGTGCATGGGCTTGGTGTGGTGGTGTCTGGTGGTCATTGCTAGGGCTGGTGGTGCTCAAGATTAGGTCTGGTTTGATCCAAATCAACAATGTGATGATCTTGTTTGTAATAAAAAGTCCCTACTTTGTTTGATCCTAGTTCTTGATCCAAGATGAATTTGGTGTAGTCTCCTTTACAAAAGTTGTTCATTTTAGTGTGTACTTGGATGACATGCAAAGAGTTGGATGTGTTTGGTTTGGAAATTTTGAAATAGAGAGGCTCAAAGTGGTGACCAGATTGTAAAAATCAAAATTGACCATTATCTCATGTGATCATGTTTTTATTCTTGGCTTTGATTTAATTGGAGTTTCTTGATTCTCAAAGTTGTAATAATCATTTAATAACATATTACCACTAATGGTGAAGACCAAATGGGTCTAGGGTCAAATTTTATAAAAATAGCATATGTCTTATATTAGGGTTTTTAGGGTTTTCTTCTTATTTGATTTCTTTCTCTTTTTCATTTATTTGTTTGGTGATCATCATTGGTTCACTCTAGGGTTGTAGAGTTTATCACATACCCAAAATAACACTCATCATGGCATAGCACTCAAAATGCACAAGTCCTATGCAGGGTACTATATGAAATTTGAAAAGTTTTTTGTTGGTTCTCAAATTTGGATAATTGCACTTGTTCTTCTTCCTTTATTTGAAATTTGAGGTGTTACACTCCGCCTGGCCGAGGCTCCGCCGCTGGATCTCATTACTCGCAGTGAACGATTTCATGGCGATATCGTCGAGAATGCGAATCCGGATCTTCTCAGTGGCGAGCTCAGAATAAAGTCTCATGCACTCATCGGCGAGGGCGCTTCTGTCCGCCGTCTCGACGCAGAAATCGCCCATAACCATTTCTAAAATGGGACCGATCTCGTAGCGGGGCTTCTATCAGATGGGGATGGAGCACAAAATCAGAAGTGTACCCAGAGAAGTACCAAGAAAGAGAAAATGGGAATCCCAATTTGCACGAATGTCTATACCTCGCTGCTTTGAGAACTTGGCTCCGTGGAAGATGTTTCCGCAGGCAGGAGGGCTGCGGGAAAACTAAGGCCGCCCGACCTGAATATACGATTGAGAGAAGGTAAGAAAAGGAGGGGATGATAAGTTGTGAAAGACATAGAAAGATGCGCAAGAACGGAGGATCGCCTGAAGGTAGCAGTCGCGGGCTGCGACGCCCTTGAAGACTCTTGCGCAGAAGGCACCTCGACAAAGAGCACGGGGACGCCATTGCTGGGATTCCCTCAGCTTCGCCGCAGCCGCACGAGCCCTTACGTGGCGAGACTTGCTCCCCGACATGGTGGCGACGGAGTATACCAAGATGTCAACACCGAGGTGAACAGAGGAAGACGGCAAGAGCAAAGGTTAGTTCTTAAATTTGGCCTCCCCGTCTCCTCGGCACCTCGCGAGTAGTAATACTGGTCAAAGAGCAAACTTCAAGGCAGAGACTTGGTGGGCCATTCATCTCCAACTATACTTCCTCCGATCCGAATGATACCAAATTTTTGAATGACAAATCACCCAAAACAGTATCTAGGATTTGATCTAGATTCAAATGGGCATAAAATTTCAAAAAAATGAAAAACCAAAGCATATAGCCTTCTTATGTCATATAGTAAGCACTCAAGTTGGTAAACAAGCTCTAGACATATTCAAACCAGAAAAATCATGTATCTACCCCTAACCCTAAACTTTGTCTTAATTATGAAGTCAAGCACGAAGAGAAGTCGTTTTGGGTTTCAAACATGGACATTTCAAAAACCCTCCCAAAAGCTTCATTGTGGTGTGACGTACTAAGAAGGATACATGCTTACATTTTCAACAACCCCCCTAAAAGCTTCATTATAGAGTGACTAAGAAAGGATCCAGTCTGGCGGGCTTACCTTTTATTTTCTTGGTTTAAACTTGTTCAAATCTCGGTCAAACCTAGGATTTGACCAAGATTCAAAATGTGCATCAAAATTTAAAAAAATTTAAAACCAAATTAAAGCGCATAGTGTTCTTATGTCATATAGTAAGCATTAAAGTTGATAAACAAGGTCTAGACACATATTCAAACAAGACAAATCATGTATCTATACCCCTAACCCCTAAACTCTATCTTATGAAGTCAACAACATGAAGAGAAGTGGTTTTGGGTTTCAAACATGGAAATTTCAAAAACCTCCCAAAAGCTTCATTTTAGAGTGACTAATATATATAAGAAGGATACATGCCTGCTTACCACCTTTTCATTTTCATATTTTAAACTTGTTTAAATCCGTGTCAAATTAAACCAAGGATTTGACCAAAAGATTCAAATGGGCATAAAATTTTAAAAAAAATCAGAAAAATGAAAAACAAAAGCATATAGTCTTCTAATGTCATATAGTAAGCATTCAAGTTGATAAACAAGGTTTGGACATGCATATTCAAACCTAGGCAAATCATGTATCTATCCCCTAGCCCTAAACTTTGTCTTATGAAGTCAAGCACGAAGAGAAGTCGTTTTGGGTTTCAAACATGAAAATTTCAAGAACATCCCAAAAACTTCTTTTTAGAGTGACTAAGAAAGGATACAGGCTTCCCCTTTTCATTTTCATGTTTTATACTTGTTTAAATCTTGGTCAAACCTACGATTTGACAAAGATTCAAATGTGCATCTATCAAAATAAAAAAATCAGAAAAATTAAAAACCAAAGCACATAGTTTTCTTATGTCATATATAGTTAGCATTAAAGTTGATATAAACAAGGTCTAGATATATTCAAACAAGAAAAATCATGTATCTACCCCTAACCCTAAACTCTATCTTATGTAGTCAAGCATGAAGAGAAGTGGTTTTGGGTTTCAAACTTGGAAATTTCAAGAACCCCCCAAAAGCTTCATTTTAGAGTGACTAAAGGATCCAGGTCGGGCTTACCTTTTATTTTCATGTTTTAAAATTGTTCAAATCTTGGTCAAACCGTACCTAGGATTTGATCAAGATTCAAATGGGCATAAAATTTCAAAAAAAATGAAAAACCAAAGCATATAGCCTTCTTATGTCATATAGTAAGCACTCAAGTTGGTAAACAAGGTCTAGACATATTCAAACCAGAAAATCATGTTTCTACCCCTAGCCCTAAACTTTGTCTTATGAAGTCAAGCACGCGAAGAGAAGTCGTTTTGGATTTCAAACATGGAAATTTCAAAAACCTTCCCAAAAGCTTCATTTTGGAGTGACTAAGAAGGATACAGGCTTACCTTTTCATTTTCATGTTTTAAACTTGTTTAAATATTGGTTAAGCCTAGGATTTGACCAATATCAAATGGGCATAAAAATTCAGAAAAAGTCAAAAAAAAATGAAAACCAAAGCACATAGTATTATTATGTCATATAGTAAGCATTCAAGTTGATAAACAAGGTCTAAACAACAAACTAGACAAATCATGTATCTACCCCCTAACCCTAAACTCTGTCTTATGAAGTCAAGCATGAAGAGAAGTGGTTTTGGGTTTCAAACATGGAAATTTCAAAAAACTCCCAAAAGCTTCTCATTTTTGAGTGACTAAGAAGGATTCAGGCTTACCTTTTCATTTTCATGTTTTAAACTTGTTCAAATCTTGGTCAAACTTAGGATTTGACCAAGATTCAAATGTGCATAAAAATTGGGAGGAAGGGTATGAATTACAATTCAAAAAAACAAGGTAACTTAAATACTTGGATGCCCCAAAGATGTGTGGAAGCCCAGAACAATGGCAAAACATGTGCGCACGCTGCATCCAATTCAAGTAGAACACATAGTAGGCATCGATAGTTTGACCTAAATTTGAAATCAAAGAGAAGGTGGTTAGAAAAAATCGAATTTGGCAAAGCAAAACATGAAATCATAAATTTGTGATGCACTATAGCTATGAAAAGTATCAAACAATGCATACCAAAATGATTTTTTTAGAGGAATACTAGTTCAACTTATTTTAATTTTATATAGTAGCCCAAAATCGAACTAGTAGTTGGATATTTCTGAACTTGATCTGTATAGTAGTGGGCAAAACCCTAGTTTAACCTATTTAATCATAGATTCGTAGGTCGATTTTTCTACTTTTTTATTATTACTATGCAGCACATGTGTGTTTGCCCGTCGAGTGAAACTCGGAGGAAGAGGGATCACTCGGAAGGAGAGAAGAAGGGAGAGAATTATGGTGTCTCCCCTTTTTCGGGTGATGATGTTGACTTTTGTGCAGGGTTTGTCAGTGAGCAGGAGCGAGCGAGCGAGCGAGCGAGTCGAGCGAGGCCGAGAATGAGAGAGATTTGTTTTTTTTTTTTTGTGAGAGGGACAACCGAAGGATCCAGAAGGACCCACATACTTCCAATACGCATCCTGATGCGTCTTCTCTTGACAAAGAAAATGGCTGGGAGTTTGCGTACCTATTGCACGTGACTTGTGCTCACTGAAGTGTGGGACCTCACGCATGGGCACCACACGTAAGTGACAGACCTGTTGATGTAAAAACTCGGTTGATTATTATACTACTACATTTATACAAAGTTTCCTATGGATTCAAGGGTACGAAAGCCAAGTTAAATCATTTACATGACATTATTTTTTCCATGAAGCCAAGTTAACTCATTTATCAATTGGTACATTTTGGAGTGACTAAGAAGGATCCAGGCTTACTTTTTCATTTTCATGTTTTAAACCTGTTTAAATCTTGGTCAAACCTATGACTTGACCAAGATTCAAATGGGCATAAAAATTCAAAAAAAAAGAAAAACAAAAGCACAGCGTCTTCCTATGTCATATATCAAGGTGATAAACAAGGTCTGCCATATTCAAACCACAAAAATCATGTATCTACCCCCTAACCCTAAACAAGGATCCAGGCTTACCCTTTTCATTTTCATGTTTTTAAACTTGTTCAAATCTTGGTCAAACTTAGGATTTGACGAAGATTCAAATGGGCGTAAAAATACTTAGAAAAATCATGTACGTATCTACCCCAAACCCTAAACTCTATCTTACGAAGCCAAGCATGAAGAGAAGTGGTTTTGGGTTTCAAACATGGAAATTTCAAAAACCTCCCAAAAGCTTCATTTTAGAGTGACTAAGAAGGATCCATGCTTACCTTTTATTTTCATGTTTTAAACATGTTCAAATCTTGGTCAAACCGTACGTACCTAGGATTTGACCAAGATTCAAATGGGCATAAAAATTCAAAAAAAAAATGAAAAACCAAAGCACATAGCCTAGCTTCTTATATATGCCATATATATAGTAAGCACTCAAGCTAGTTGATAAACAAAGTCTAGACATATTCAAACCAGAAAAATCATGTATCTATATACCCCTAACCCTAAACTTTGTCTTAATTATGAAGTCAAGCACGAAGAGAAGTCGTTTTGGGTTTCAAACATGGACATTTCAAAAACCCTCACAAAAGCTTCATTGTGGTGTGACGTACTAAGAAGGATACATGCTTACATTTTCAACAACCCCCCTAAAAGCTTCATTATAGAGTGACTAAGAAAAGATCCAGTCTGGCGGGCTTACCTTTTATTTTCTTGTTTTAAACTTGTTCAAATCTCGGTCAAACCTAGGATTTGACCAAGATTCAAAATGTGCATCAAAATTTAAAAAATTTAAAAACCAAATTAAAGCGCATAGTGTTCTTATGTCATATAGTAAGCATTAAAGTTGATAAACAAGGTCTAGACACATATTCAAACAAGACAAGTCATGTATATATACCCCTAACCCCTAAACTCTATCTTATGAAGTCAACAACATGAAGAGAAGTGGTTTTGGGTTTCAAACATGGAAATTTCAAAAACCTCCCAAAAGCTTCATTTTAGAGTGACTAATATATATAAGAAGGATACATGCCTGCTTACCACCTTTTCATTTTCATATTTTAAACTTGTTTAAATCCGTGTCAAATTAAACCAAGGATTTGACCAAAAGATTCAAATGGGCATAAAATTTAAAAAAAAATCAGAAAAATGAAAAACAAAAGCATATAGTCTTCTTATGTCATATAGTAAGCATTCAAGTTGATAAACAAGGTTTGGACATGCATATTCAAACCTAGGCAAATCATGTATCTATCCCCTAGCTAGCCCCTAAACTCTATCTTATGAAGTCAAGCATGAAGAGAAGTGGTTTTGGGTTTCAAACATGAAAATTTCAGGAACATCCCAAAAACTTCATTATAGAGTGACTAAGAAAGGATACAGGCTTCCCCTTTTCATTTTCATGTTTTATACTTGTTTAAATCTTGGCCAAACCTAGGATTTGACAAAGATTCAAATGTGCATCTATCAAAATAAAAAAAACAGAAAAATTAAAAACCAAAGCACATAGTTTTCTTATGTCATATATAGTTAGCATTAAAGTTGATATAAACAAGGTCTAGATATATTCAAACAAGAAAAATCATGTATCTACCCCTAACCCTAAACTCTGTCTTATGTGTAGTCAAGCATGAAGAGAAGTGGTTTTGGGTTTCAAACTTGGAAATTTCAAGAACCCCCCAAAAGCTTCATTTTAGAGTGACTAAAGGATCCAGGTCGGGCTTACCTTTTATTTTCATGTTTTAAAATTGTTCAAATCTTGGTCAAACTGTACCTAGGATTTGATCAAGATTCAAATGGGCATAAAATTTCAAAAAAATGAAAAACCAAAGCATATAGCCTTCTTATGTCATATAGTAAGCACTCGATCAAGTTGGTAAACAAGGTCTAGACATATTCAAACCAGAAAAATCATGTTTCTACCCCTAGCCCTAAACTTTGTCTTATGAAGTCAAGCACGAAGAGAAGTCGTTTTGGATTTCAAACATGGAAATTTCAAAAACCTTCCCAAAAGCTTCATTTTGGAGTGACTAAGAAGGATACAGGCTTACCTTTTCATTTTCATGTTTTAAACTTGTTTAAATATTGGTTAAGCCTAGGATTTGACCAAGATCAAATGGGCATAAAAATTCAGAAAAAGTCAAAAAAAATGAAAACCAAAGCACATAGTATTATTATGTCATATAGTAAGCATTCAAGTTGATAAACAAGGTCTAAACAACAAACTAGACAAATCATGTATCTACCCCCTAACCCTAAACTCTGTCTTATGAAGTCAAGCATGAAGAGAAGTGGTTTTGGGTTTCAAACATGGAAATTTCAAAAAACTCCCAAAAGCTTCTCATTTTTGAGTGACTAAGAAGGATTCAGGCTTACCTTTTCATTTTCATGTTTTAAACTTGTTCAAATCTTGGTCAAACTTAGGATTTGACCAAGATTCAAATGTGCATAAAAATTGGGAGGAAGGGTATGAATTACAATTCAAAAAAACAAGGTAACTTAAATACTTGGATGCCCCAAAGATGTGTGGAAGCCCAGAACAATGGCAAAACATGTGCGCACGCTGCATCCAATTCAAGTAGAACACATAGTAGGCATCGATAGTTTGACCTAAATTTGAAATCAAAGAGAAGGTGGTTAGAAAAAATCGAAATTGGCAAAGCAAAGCATGAAATCATAAATTTGTGATGCACTATAGCTATGAAAAGTATCAAACAATGCATACCAAAATGATTTTTTAGAGGAATACTAGTTCAACTTATTTTAATTTTATATTAGTAGCCCAAAATCGAACTAGTAGTTGGATATTTCTGAACTTGATCTGTAGTAGTGGGCAAAACCCTAGTTTAACCTATTTAATCATAGATTCGTAGGTCGATTTTTCTACTTTTTTATTATTACTATGCAGCACATGTGTGTTTGCCCGTCGAGTGAAACTCGGAGGAAGAAGGGATCACTCGGAAGGAGAGAAGAAGGGAGAGAATTATGGTGTCTCCCCTTTTTCGGGTGATGATGTTGACTTTTGTGCAGGGTTTGTCAGTGAGCAGGAGGTGCGAGCGAGCGAGCGAGCGAGCGAGTCGAGCGAGGCCGAGAATGAGAGAGATTTTTTTTTTTGAGAGGGACAACCGAAGGATCCAGAAGGACCCACATACTTCCAATACGCATCCTGATGCGTCTTCTCTTGACAAAGAAAATGGCTGGGAGTTTGCGTACCTATTGCACGTGACTTGTGCTCACTGAAGTGTGGGACCTCACGCATGGGCACCACACGTAAGTGACAGACCTGTTGATGTAAAAACTCGGTTGATTATTATACTACTACATTTATACAAAGTTTCCTATGGATTCAAGGGTACGAAAGCCAAGTTAAATCATTTACATGACATTATTTTTTCCATGAAGCCAAGTTAACTCATTTATCAATTGGTACATTTTGGAGTGACTAAGAAGGATCCAGGCTTACTTTTTCATTTTCATGTTTTAAACCTGTTTAAATCTTGGTCAAACCTATGACTTGACCAAGATTCAAATGGGCATAAAAATTCAAAAAAAAAAAGAAAAACAAAAGCACACCGTCTTCCTATGTCATATATCAAGGTGATAAACAAGGTCTGCCATATTCAAACCACAAAAATCATGTATCTACCCCCTAACCCTAAACAAGGATCCAGGCTTACCCTTTTCATTTTCATGTTTTTAAACTTGTTCAAATCTTGGTCAAACTTAGGATTTGACGAAGATTCAAATGGGCGTAAAAATACTTAGAAAAATCATGTACGTATCTACCCCAAACCCTAAACTCTATCTTACGAAGCCAAGCATGAAGAGAAGTGGTTTTGGGTTTCAAACATGGAAATTTCAAAAACCTCCCAAAAGCTTCATTTTAGAGTGACTAAGAAGGATCCATGCTTACCTTTTATTTTCATGTTTTAAACATGTTCAAATCTTGGTCAAACCGTACGTACCTAGGATTTGACCAATATTCAAATGGGCATAAAAATTCAAAAAAAAAATGAAAAACCAAAGCACATAGCCTAGCTTCTTATATATGCCATATAGTAAGCACTCAAGCTAGTTGATAAACAAAGTCTAGACATATTCAAACCAGAAAAATCATGTATCTATATACCCCTAACACTAAACTTTGTCTTAATTATGAAGTCAAGCACGAAGAGAAGTCGTTTTGGGTTTCAAACATGGACATTTCAAAAACCCTCCCAAAAGCTTCATTGTGGTGTGACGTACTAAGAAGGATACATGCTTACATTTTCAACAACCCCCCTAAAAGCTTCATTATAGAGTGACTAAGAAAGGATCCATCAAGCGGGCTTACCTTTTATTTTCTTGTTTTAAACTTGTTCAAATCTCGGTCAAACCTAGGATTTGACCAAGATTCATAATGTGCATCAAATTTTAAAAAAATTAAAAACCAAATTAAAGCGCATAGTGTTCTTATGTCATATAGTAAGCATTAAAGTTGATAAACAAGGTCTAGACACATATTCAAACAAGACAAGTCATGTATCTATACCCCTAACCCCTAAACTCTATCTTATGAAGTCAACAACATGAAGAGAAGTGGTTTTGGGTTTCAAACATGGAAATTTCAAAAACCTCCCAAAAGCTTCATTTTAGAGTGACTAATATATATAAGAAGGATACATGCCTGCTTACCACCTTTTCATTTTCATATTTTAAACTTGTTTAAATCCGTGTCAAATTAAACCAAGGATTTGACCAAAAGATTCAAATGGGCATAAAATTTAAAAAAAAATCAGAAAAATGAAAAACAAAAGCATATAGTCTTCTTATGTCATATAGTAAGCATTCAAGTTGATAAACAAGGTTTGGACATGCATATTCAAACCTAGGCAAATCATGTATCTATCCCCTAGCTAGCCCCTAAACTCTATCTTATGAAGTCAAGCATGAAGAGAAGTGGTTTTGGGTTTCAAACATGAAAATTTCAAGAACATCCCAAAAACTTCATTTTAGAGTGACTAAGAAAGGATACAGGCTTCCCCTTTTCATTTTCATGTTTTATACTTGTTTAAATCTTGGCCAAACCTAGGATTTGACAAAGATTCAAATGTGCATCTATCAAAATAAAAAAATCAGAAAAATTAAAAACCAAAGCACATAGTTTTCTTATGTCATATATAGTTAGCATTAAAGTTGATATAAACAAGGTCTAGATATATTCAAACAAGAAAAATCATGTATCTACCCCTAACCCTAAACTCTGTCTTATGTGTAGTCAAGCATGAAGAGAAGTGGTTTTGGGTTTCAAACTTGGAAATTTCAAGAACCCCCCAAAAGCTTCATTTTAGAGTGACTAAAGGATCCAGGTCGGGCTTACCTTTTATTTTCATGTTTTAAAATTGTTCAAATCTTGGTCAAACTGTACCTAGGATTTGATCAAGATTCAAATGGGCATAAAATTTCAAAAAAAATGAAAAACCAAAGCATATAGCCTTCTTATGTCATATAGTAAGCACTCGATCAAGTTGGTAAACAAGGTCTAGACATATTCAAACCAGAAAAATCATGTTTCTACCCCTAGCCCTAAACTTTGTCTTATGAAGTCAAGCACGAAGAGAAGTCGTTTTGGATTTCAAACATGGAAATTTCAAAAACCTTCCCAAAAGCTTCATTTTGGAGTGACTAAGAAGGATACAGGCTTACCTTTTCATTTTCATGTTTTAAACTTGTTTAAATATTGGTTAAGCCTAGGATTTGACCAAGATCAAATGGGCATAAAAATTCAGAAAAAGTCAAAAAAAATGAAAACCAAAGCACATAGTATTATTATGTCATATAGTAAGCATTCAAGTTGATAAACAAGGTCTAAACAACAAACTAGACAAATCATGTATCTACCCCCTAACCCTAAACTCTGTCTTATGAAGTCAAGCATGAAGAGAAGTGGTTTTGGGTTTCAAACATGGAAATTTCAAAAAACTCCCAAAAGCTTCTCATTTTTGAGTGACTAAGAAGGATTCAGGCTTACCTTTTCATTTTCATGTTTTAAACTTGTTCAAATCTTGGTCAAACTTAGGATTTGACCAAGATTCAAATGTGCATAAAAATTGGGAGGAAGGGTTTGAATTACAATTCAAAAAAACAAGGTAACTTAAATACTTGGATGCCCCAAAGATG
Source organism: Lolium perenne (assembly GCF_019359855.2). Lineage (NCBI taxonomy): Eukaryota > Viridiplantae > Streptophyta > Magnoliopsida > Poales > Poaceae > Lolium > Lolium perenne. Next base: position 68,761,695 of record NC_067248.2, on the reverse strand, counting down.
TGTGGAAGCCCAGAACAATGGCAAAACATGTTCGCACGCTGCATCCAATTCAAGTAGAACACATAGTAGGCATCGATAGTTTGACCTAAATTTGAAATCAGAGAGAAGGTGGTTAGAAAAAATCGAAATTGGCAAAGCAAAGCATGAAATCATAAATTTGTGATGCACTATAGCTATGAAAAGTATCAAACAATGCATACCAAAATGATTTTTTAGAGGAATACTAGTTCAACTTATTTTAATTTTATATTAGTAGCCCAAAATCGAACTATTAGTTGGATATTTCTGAACTTGATCTGTAGTAGTGGGCAAAACCCTAGTTTAACCTATTTAATCATAGATTCGTAGGTCGATTTTTCTACTTTTTTATTATTACTATGCAGCACATGTGTGTTTGCCCGTCGAGTGAAACTCGGAGGAAGAAGGGATCACTCGGAAGGAGAGAAGAAGGGAGAGAATTATGGTGTCTCCCCTTTTTCGGGTGATGATGTTGACTTTTGTGCAGGGTTTGTCAGTGAGCAGGAGCGAGCGAGCGAGCGAGCGAGTCGAGCGAGGCCGAGAATGAGAGAGATTTGTTTTTTTTTGTGAGAGGGACAACCGAAGGATCCAGAAGGACCCACATACTTCCAATACGCATCCTGATGCGTCTTCTCTTGACAAAGAAAATGGCTGGGAGTTTGCGTACCTATTGCACGTGACTTGTGCTCACTGAAGTGTGGGACCTCACGCATGGGCACCACACGTAAGTGACAGACCTGTTGATGTAAAAACTCGGTTGATTATTATACTACTACATTTATACAAAGTTTCCTATGGATTCAAGGGTACGAAAGCCAAGTTAAAACATTTACATGACATTATTTTTTCCATGAAGCCAAGTTAACTCATTTATCAATTGGTACATTTTGGAATGACTAAGAAGGATCCAGGCTTACTTTTTCATTTTCATGTTTTAAACCTGTTTAAATCTTGGTCAAACCTATGACTTGACCAAGATTCAAATGGGCATAAAAATTCAAAAAAAAGAAAAACAAAAGCACACCGTCTTCCTATGTCATATATCAAGGTGATAAACAAGGTCTGCCATATTCAAACCACAAAAATCATGTATCTACCCCCTAACCCTAAACAAGGATCCAGGCTTACCCTTTTCATTTTCATGTTTTTAAACTTGTTCAAATCTTGGTCAAACTTAGGATTTGACGAAGATACAAATGGGTGTAAAAATACTTAGAAAAATCATGTACGTATCTACCCCAAACCCTAAACTCTATCTTACGAAGCCAAGCATGAAGAGAAGTGGTTTTGGGTTTCAAACATGGAAATTTCAAAAACCTCCCAAAAGCTTCATTTTAGAGTGACTAAGAAGGATCCATGCTTACCTTTTATTTTCATGTTTTAAACATGTTCAAATCTTGGTCAAACCGTACGTACCTAGGATTTGACCAAGATTCAAATGGGCATAAAAATTCAAAAAAAATGAAAAACCAAAGCACATAGCCTAGCTTCTTATATATGCCATATAGTAAGCACTCAAGCTAGTTGATAAACAAAGTCTAGACATATTCAAACCAGAAAAATCATGTATCTATATACCCCTAACCCTAAACTTTGTCTTAATTATGAAGTCAAGCACGAAGAGAAGTCGTTTTGGGTTTCAAACATGGACATTTCAAAAACCCTCCCAAAAGCTTCATTGTGGTGTGACGTACTAAGAAGGATACATGCATACATTATCAACAACCAACCAAAAAGATTCATTATAGAGTTACTAATAAAGGATCCAGTCATGGCGGGCTTACCTTTTATTTTCTTGTTTTAAACTTGTTCAAATCTCGGTCAAACCTAGGATTTGACCAAGATTCAAAATGTGCATCAAAATTTAAAAAAATTAAAAACCAAATTAAAGCGCATAGTGTTCTTATGTCATATAGTAAGCATTAAAGTTGATAAACAAGGTCTAGACACATATTCAAACAAGACAAGTCATGTATATATACCCCTAACCCCTAAACTCTATCTTATGAAGTCAACAACATGAAGAGAAGTGGTTTTGGGTTTCAAACATGGAAATTTCAAAAACCTCCCAAAAGCTTCATTTTAGAGTGACTAATATATATAAGAAGGATACATGCCTGCTTACCACCTTTTCATTTTCATATTTTAAACTTGTTTAAATCCGTGTCAAATTAAACCAAGGATTTGACCAAAAGATTCAAATGGGCATAAAATTTAAAAAAATCAGAAAAATGAAAAACAAATGCATATAGTCTTCTTATGTCATATAGTAAGCATTCAAGTTGATAAACAAGGTTTGGACATGCATATTCAAACCTAGGCAAATCATGTATCTATCCCCTAGCCCCTAAACTCTATCTTATGAAGTCAAGCATGAAGAGAAGTGGTTTTGGGTTTCAAACATGAAAATTTCAAGAACATCCCAAAAACTTCATTTTAGAGTGACTAAGAAAGGATACAGGCTTCCCCGTTTCATTTTCATGTTTTATACTTGTTTAAATCTTGGCCAAACCTAGGATTTGACAAAGATTCAAATGTGCATCTATCAAAATAAAAAAATCAGAAAAATTAAAAACCAAAGCACATAGTTTTCTTATGTCATATATAGTTAGCATTAAAGTTGATATAAACAAGGTCTAGATATATTCAAACAAGAAAAATCATGTATCTACCCCTAACCCTAAACTCTGTCTTATGTAGTCAAGCATGAAGAGAAGTGGTTTTGGGTTTCAAACTTGGAAATTTCAAGAACCCCCCAAAAGCTTCATTTTAGAGTGACTAAAGGATCCAGGTCGGGCTTACCTTTTATTTTCATGTTTTAAAATTGTTCAAATCTTGGTCAAACTGTACCTAGGATTTGATCAAGATTCAAATGGGCATAAAATTTCAAAAAAAAATGAAAAACCAAAGCATATAGCCTTCTTATGTCATATAGTAAGCACTCAAGTTGGTAAACAAGGTCTAGACATATTCAAACCAGAAAAATCATGTTTCTACCCCTAGCCCTAAACTTTGTCTTATGAAGTCAAGCACGAAGAGAAGTCGTTTTGGATTTCAAACATGGAAATTTCAAAAACCTTCCCAAAAGCTTCATTTTGGAGTGACTAAGAAGGATACAGGCTTACCTTTTCATTTTCATGTTTTAAACTTGTTTAAATATTGGTTAAGCCTAGGATTTGACCAAGATCAAATGGGCATAAAATTTCAAAAAAAATGAAAAACCAAAGCATATAGCCTTCTTATGTCATATAGTAAGCACTCAAGTTGGTAAACAAGGTCTAGACATATTCAAACCAGAAAAATCATGTTTCTACCCCTAGCCCTAAACTTTGTCTTATGAAGTCAAGCACGAAGAGAAGTCGTTTTGGATTTCGAACATGGAAATTTCAAAAACCTTCCCAAAAGCTTCATTTTGGAGTGACTAAGAAGGATACAGGCTTACCTTTTCATTTTCATGTTTTAAACTTGTTTAAATATTGGTTAAGCCTAGGATTTGACCAAGATCAAATGGGCATAAAAATTCAGAAAAAATCAAAAAAAATGAAAACCAAAGCACATAGTATTATTATGTCATATAGGAAGCATTCAAGTTGATAAACAAGGTCTAAACAACAAACTAGACAAATCATGTATCTACCCCCTAACCCTAAACTCTGTCTTATGAAGTCAAGCATGAAGAGAAGTGGTTTTGGGTTTCAAACATGGAAATTTCAAAAAACTCCCAAAAGCTTCTCATTTTTGAGTGACTAAGAAGGATTCAGGCTTACCTTTTCATTTTCATGTTTTAAACTTGTTCAAATCTTGGTCAAACTTAGGATTTGACCAAGATTCAAATGTGCATAAAAATTGGGAGGAAGGGTATGAATTACAATTCAAAAAAACAAGGTAACTTAAATACTTGGATGCCCCAAAGATGTGTGGAAGCCTTAACAATGGCAAAACATGTGCGCACGCTGCATCCAATTCAAGTAGAACACATAGTAGGCATCGATAGTTTGACCTAAATTTGAAATCAAAGAGAAGGTGGTTAGAAAAAATCGAAATTGGCAAAGCAAAGCATGAAATCATAAATTTGTGATGCACTATAGCTATGAAAAGTATCAAACAATGCATACCAAAATGATTTTTTAGAGGAATACTAGTTCAACTTATTTTAATTTTATATTAGTAGCCCAAAATCGAACTAGTAGTTGGATATTTCTGAACTTGATCTGTAGTAGTGGGCAAAACCCTAGTTTAACCTATTTAATCATAGATTCGTAGGTCGATTTTTCTACTTTTTTATTATTACTATGCAGCACATGTGTGTTTGCCCGTCGAGTGAAACTCGGAGGAAGAAGGGATCACTCGGAAGGAGAGAAGAAGGGAGAGAATTATGGTGTCTCCCCTTTTTCGGGTGATGATGTTGACTTTTGTGCAGGGTTTGTCAGTGAGCAGGAGGTGCGAGCGAGCGAGCGAGCGAGTCGAGCGAGGCCGAGAATGAGAGAGATTTGTTTTTTTTTTGTGAGAGGGACAACCGAAGGATCCAGAAGGACCCACATACTTCCAATACGCATCCTGATGCATCTTCTCTTGACAAAGAAAATGGCTGGGAGTTTGCGTACCTATTGCACGTGACTTGTGCTCACTGAAGTGTGGGACCTCACGCATGGGCACCACACGTAAGTGACAGACCTGTTGATGTAAAAACTCGGTTGATTATTATACTACTACATTTATACAAAGTTTCCTATGGATTCAAGGGTACGAAAGCCAAGTTAAATCATTTACATGACATTATTTTTTCCATGAAGCCAAGTTAACTCATTTATCAATTGGTACATTTTGGAGTGACTAAGAAGGATCCAGGCTTACTTTTTCATTTTCATGTTTTAAACCTGTTTAAATCTTGGTCAAACCTATGACTTGACCAAGATTCAAATGGGCATAAAAATTCAAAAAAAAGAAAAACAAAAGCACACCGTCTTCCTATGTCATATATCAAGGTGATAAACAAGGTCTGCCATATTCAAACCACAAAAATCATGTATCTACCCCCTAACCCTAAACAAGGATCCAGGCTTACCCTTTTCATTTTCATGTTTTTAAACTTGTTCAAATATTGGTCAAACTTAGGATTTGACGAAGATACAAATGGGTGTAAAAATACTTAGAAAAATCATGTACGTATCTACCCCAAACCCTAAACTCTATCTTACGAAGCCAAGCATGAAGAGAAGTGGTTTTGGGTTTCAAACATGGAAATTTCAAAAACCTCCCAAAAGCTTCATTTTAGAGTGACTAAGAAGGATCCATGCTTACCTTTTATTTTCATGTTTTAAACATGTTCAAATCTTGGTCAAACCGTACGTACCTAGGATTTGACCAAGATTCAAATGGGCATAAAAATTCAAAAAAAAAATGAAAAACCAAAGCACATAGCCTAGCTTCTTATATATGCCATATAGTAAGCACTCAAGCTAGTTGATAAACAAAGTCTAGACATATTCAAACCAGAAAAATCATGTATCTATATACCCCTAACCCTAAACTTTGTCTTAATTATGAAGTCAAGCACGAAGAGAAGTCGTTTTGGGTTTCAAACATGGACATTTCAAAAACCCTCCCAAAAGCTTCATTGTGGTGTGACGTACTAAGAAGGATACATGCTTACATTTTCAACAACCCCCCTAAAAGCTTCATTATAGAGTGACTAAGAAAGGATCCAGTCTGGCGGGCTTACCTTTTATTTTCTTGTTTTAAACTTGTTCAAATCTCGGTCAAACCTAGGATTTGACCAAGATTCAAAATGTGCATCAAAATTTAAAAAAATTAAAAACCAAATTAAAGCGCATAGTGTTCTTATGTCATATAGTAAGCATTAAAGTTGATAAACAAGGTCTAGACACATATTCAAACAAGACAAGTCATGTATATATACCCCTAACCCCTAAACTCTATCTTATGAAGTCAACAACATGAAGAGAAGTGGTTTTGGGTTTCAAACATGGAAATTTCAAAAACCTCCCAAAAGCTTCATTTTAGAGTGACTAATATATATAAGAAGGATACATGCCTGCTTACCACCTTTTCATTTTCATATTTTAAACTTGTTTAAATCCGTGTCAAATTAAACCAAGGATTTGACCAAAAGATTCAAATGGGCATAAAATTTAAAAAAATCAGAAAAATGAAAAACAAATGCATATAGTCTTCTTATGTCATATAGTAAGCATTCAAGTTGATAAACAAGGTTTGGACATGCATATTCAAACCTAGGCAAATCATGTATCTATCCCCTAGCCCCTAAACTCTATCTTATGAAGTCAAGCATGAAGAGAAGTGGTTTTGGGTTTCAAACATGAAAATTTCAAGAACATCCCAAAAACTTCATTTTAGAGTGACTAAGAAAGGATACAGGCTTCCCCTTTTCATTTTCATGTTTTATACTTGTTTAAATCTTGGCCAAACCTAGGATTTGACAAAGATTCAAATGTGCATCTATCAAAATAAAAAAATCAGAAAAATTAAAAACCAAAGCACATAGTTTTCTTATGTCATATATAGTTAGCATTAAAGTTGATATAAAAAAGGTCTAGATATATTCAAACAAGAAAAATCATGTATCTACCCCTAACCCTAAACTCTGTCTTATGTAGTCAAGCATGAAGAGAAGTGGTTTTGGGTTTCAAACTTGGAAATTTCAAGAACCCCCCAAAAGCTTCATTTTAGAGTGACTAAAGGATCCAGGTCGGGCTTACCTTTTATTTTCATGTTTTAAAATTGTTCAAATCTTGGTCAAACTGTACCTAGGATTTGATCAAGATTCAAATGGGCATAAAATTTCAAAAAAAATGAAAAACCAAAGCATATAGCCTTCTTATGTCATATAGTAAGCACTCAAGTTGGTAAACAAGGTCTAGACATATTCAAACCAGAAAAATCATGTTTCTACCCCTAGCCCCAAACTTTGTCTTATGAAGTCAAGCACGAAGAGAAGTCGTTTTGGATTTCGAACATGGAAATTTCAAAAACCTTCCCAAAAGCTTCATTTTGGAGTGACTAAGAAGGATACAAAGCTTACCTTTTCATTTTCATGTTTTAAACTTGTTTAAATATTGGTTAAGCCTAGGATTTGACCAAGATCAAATGGGCATAAAAATTCAGAAAAAATCAAAAAAAAATGAAAACCAAAGCACATAGTATTATTATGTCATATAGTAAGCATTCAAGTTGATAAACAAGGTCTAAACAACAAACTAGACAAATCATGTATCTACCCCCTAACCCTAAACTCTGTCTTATGAAGTCAAGCATGAAGAGAAGTGGTTTTGGGTTTCAAACATGGAAATTTCAAAAAACTCCCAAAAGCTTCTCATTTTTGAGTGACTAAGAAGGATTCAGGCTTACCTTTTCATTTTCATGTTTTAAACTTGTTCAAATCTTGGTCAAACTTAGGATTTGACCAAGATTCAAATGTGCATAAAAATTGGGAGGAAGGGTATGAATTACAATTCAAAAAAACAAGGTAACTTAAATACTTGGATGCCCCAAAGATGTGTGGAAGCCCAGAACAATGGCAAAACATGTGCGCACGCTGCATCCAATTCAAGTAGAACACATAGTAGGCATCGATAGTTTGACCTAAATTTGAAATCAAAGAGAAGGTGGTTAGAAAAAATCGAAATTGGCAAAGCAAAGCATGAAATCATAAATTTGTGATGCACTATAGCTATGAAAAGTATCAAACAATGCATACCAAAATGATTTTTTAGAGGAATACTAGTTCAACTTATTTTAATTTTATATTAGTAGCCCAAAATCGAACTAGTAGTTGGATATTTCTGAACTTGATCTCGTAGTAGTGGGCAAAACCCTAGTTTAACCTATTTAATCATAGATTCGTAGGTCGATTTTTCTACTTTTTATTATTACTATGCAGCACATGTGTGTTTGCCCGTCGAGTGAAACTCGGAGGAAGAGGGATCACTCGGAAGGAGAGAAGAAGGGAGAGAATTATGGTGTCTCCCCTTTTTCGGGTGATGATGTTGACTTTTGTGCAGGGTTTGTCAGTGAGCAGGAGCGAGCGAGCGAGCGAGTCGAGCGAGGCCGAGAATGAGAGAGATTTGTTTTTTTGTGGGAGGGACAACCGAAGGATCCGTAAGGACCCACATACTTCCAATACGCATCCTGATGCGTCTTCTCTTGACAAAGAAAATGGCTGGGAGTTTGCGTACCTATTGCACGTGACTTGTGCTCACTGAAGTGTGGGACCTCACGCATGGGCACCACACGTAAGTGACAGACCTGTTGATGTAAAAACTCGGTTGATTATTATACTACTACATTTATACAAAGTTTCCTATGGATTCAAGGGTACGAAAGCCAAGTTAAATCATTTACATGACATTATTTTTTCCATGAAGCCAAGTTAACTCATTTATCAATTGGTACATTTTGGAATGACTAAGAAGGATCCAGGCTTACTTTTTCATTTTCATGTTTTAAACCTGTTTAAATCTTGGTCAAACCTATGACTTGACCAAGATTCAAATGGGCATAAAAATTCAAAAAAAGAAAAACAAAAGCACACCGTCTTCCTATGTCATATATCAAGGTGATAAACAAGGTCTGCCATATTCAAACCACAAAAATCATGTATCTACCCCCTAACCCTAAACAAGGATCCAGGCTTACCCTTTTCATTTTCATGTTTTTAAACTTGTTCAAATCTTGGTCAAACTTAGGATTTGACGAAGATTCAAATGGGTGTAAAAATACTTAGAAAAATCATGTACGTATCTACCCCAAACCCTAAACTCTATTTTACGAAGCCAAGCATGAAGAGAAGTGGTTTTGGGTTTCAAACATGGAAATTTCAAAAACCTCCCAAAAGCTTCATTTTAGAGTGACTAAGAAGGATCCATGCTTACCTTTTATTTTCATGTTTTAAACATGTTCAAATCTTGGTCAAACCGTACGTACCTAGGATTTGACCAAGATTCAAATGGGCATAAAAATTCAAAAAAAAATGAAAAACCAAAGCACATAGCCTAGCTTCTTATATATGCCATATAGTAAGCACTCAAGCTAGTTGATAAACAAAGTCTAGACATATTCAAACCAGAAAAATCATGTATCTATATACCCCTAACCCTAAACTTTGTCTTAATTATGAAGTCAAGCACGAAGAGAAGTCGTTTTGGGTTTCAAACATGGACATTTCAAAAACCCTCCCAAAAGCTTCATTGTGGTGTGACGTACTAAGAAGGATACATGCTTACATTTTCAACAACCCCCCTAAAAGCTTCATTATAGAGTGACTAAGAAAGGATCCAGTCTGGCGGGCTTACCTTTTATTTTCTTGTTTTAAACTTGTTCAAATCTCGGTCAAACCTAGGATTTGACCAAGATTCAAAATGTGCATCAAAATTTAAAAAAATTAAAAACCAAATTAAAGCGCATAGTGTTCTTATGTCATATAGTAAGCATTAAAGTTGATAAACAAGGTCTAGACACATATTCAAACAAGACAAGTCATGTATATATACCCCTAACCCCTAAACTCTATCTTATGAAGTCAACAACATGAAGAGAAGTGGTTTTGGGTTTCAAACATGGAAATTTCAAAAACCTCCCAAAAGCTTCATTTTAGAGTGACTAATATATATAAGAAGGATACATGCCTGCTTACCACCTTTTCATTTTCATATTTTAAACTTGTTTAAATCCGTGTCAAATTAAACCAAGGATTTGACCAAAAGATTCAAATGGGCATAAAATTTAAAAAAATCAGAAAAATGAAAAACAAATGCATATAGTCTTCTTATGTCATATAGTAAGCATTCAAGTTGATAAACAAGGTTTGGACATGCATATTCAAACCTAGGCAAATCATGTATCTATCCCCTAGCCCCTAAACTCTATCTTATGAAGTCAAGCATGAAGAGAAGTGGTTTTGGGTTTCAAACATGAAAATTTCAAGAACATCCCAAAAACTTCATTTTAGAGTGACTAAGAAAGGATACAGGCTTCCCCTTTTCATTTTCATGTTTTATACTTGTTTAAATCTAACCTAGGATTTGACAAAGATTCAAATGTGCATCTATCAAAATAAAAAAATCAGAAAAATTAAAAACCAAAGCACATAGTTTTCTTATGTCATATATAGTTAGCATTAAAGTTGATATAAACAAGGTCTAGATATATTCAAACAAGAAAAATCATGTATCTACCCCTAACCCTAAACTCTGTCTTATGTAGTCAAGCATGAAGAGAAGTGGTTTTGGGTTTCAAACTTGGAAATTTCAAGAACCCCCCAAAAGCTTCATTTTAGAGTGACTAAAGGATCCAGGTCGGGCTTACCTTTTATTTTCATGTTTTAAAATTGTTCAAATCTTGGTCAAACTGTACCTAGGAATTTGATCAAGATTCAAATGGGCATAAAATTTCAAAAAAAATGAAAAACCAAAGCATATAGCCTTCTTATGTCATATAGTAAACACTCAAGTTGGTAAACAAGGTCTAGACATATTCAAACCAGAAAAATCATGTTTCTACCCCTAGCCCTAAACTTTGTCTTATGAAGTCAAGCACGAAGAGAAGTCATTTTGGATTTCAAACATGGAAATTTCAAAAACCTTCCCAAAAGCTTCATTTTGGAGTGACTAAGAAGGATACAGGCTTACCTTTTCATTTTCATGTTTTAAACTTGTTTAAATATTGGTTAAGCCTAGGATTTGACCAAGATCAAATGGGCATAAAAATTCAGAAAAAATCAAAAAAAATGAAAACCAAAGCACATAGTATTATTATGTCATATAGTAAGCATTCAAGTTGATAAACAAGGTCTAAACAACAAACTAGACAAATCATGTATCTACCCCCTAACCCTAAACTCTGTCTTATGAAGTCAAGCATGAAGAGAAGTGGTTTTGGGTTTCAAACATGGAAATTTCAAAAAACTCCCAAAAGCTTCTCATTTTTGAGTGACTAAGAAGGATTCAGGCTTACCTTTTCATTTTCATGTTTTAAACTTGTTCAAATCTTGGTCAAACTTAGGATTTGACCAAGATTCAAATGTGCATAAAAATTGGGAGGAAGGGTATGAATTACAATTCAAAAAAACAAGGTAACTTAAATACTTGGATGCCCCAAAGATGTGTGGAAGCCCAGAACAATGGCAAAACATGTGCGCACGCTGCATCCAATTCAAGTAGAACACATAGTAGGCATCGATAGTTTGACCTAAATTTGAAATCAAAGAGAAGGTGGTTAGAAAAAATCGAAATTGGCAAAGCAAAGCATGAAATCATAAATTTGTGATGCACTATAGCTATGAAAAGTATCAAACAATGCATACCAAAATGATTTTTTAGAGGAATACTAGTTCAACTTATTTTAATTTTATATTAGTAGCCCAAAATCGAACTAGTAGTTGGTAAACAAGGTCTAAACAACAAACTAGACAAATCATGTATTTACCCCCTAACCCTAAACTCTGTCTTATGAAGTCAAGCATGAAGAGAAGTGGTTTTGGGTTTCAAACTTGGAAATTTCAAGAACCCCCCAAAAGCTTCATTTTATAGTGACTAAGAAGGATCCATGCTTACCTTTTCATTTTCATGTTTTAAACTTGTTTACATCTTGGTCATAGCTAGTGTATTTGACCAAGATTCAAATGGGCATAAAATTTTAAAAAAAATGAAAAACCAAAGTACATAGTCTTCTTATGTCATATAGTAAGCATTCAAGCTGATAAACAAGGTCTAGACATATTCAAACCAAACAAATCATGTATCTACCCCCCTAACCCCTAAACTTTATCTTATGAAGCCAAGCATGAAGAGAAGTGGTTCTTGGTTTCAAACATGGAAATATCAAAAACCTCCCAAAAGCTTCATTTTAGAGTGACTAAGAAGTATCCATGCTTACCTTTTCATTTTCATATTTTAAACTTGTTTAAATCATTGTCAAACCTAGGATTATACCAAGATACAAATATGGGCACAAAACCCTCTTAGCCAAAATCAACTACGAGCAAGATTTTCTGTATTGTAGATGCCCCAATTGACTCTCATCCCCAATGTAGTCTTTTTTATGTCAGTATAGACTTCTTTACTAGATGTATACTATCGTACATGGCATGCATTTGCCTAATGAGCAGCATTGTTTAGCCGTTCTAGCCAACCCGATCAATCTGTCAAGCTTCATGCACGAGATGCCATGTTTATGGCCCTTTTGTTGTGGCTTTTTTTGGCTTTTGGCTTTGGCAAAAGCCAAAAAAAGCACGTAAATAGGTGCTTTTTTGGGCTTTTGGATTTTGGAAGCCAAGAACAAAGATTCTATTCTTTTGGCTTCCAAAATCCAAAAGCCCAAAAAGCACCTATTTAGGTGCTTTTTTTGGCTTTTGCCAAAGTCAAAATAAGCCACAACAAAAGGGTAATTTACTCCCTCGCTCCGGTGATCCGATCCATATTTCTTGGTGCTAAAAAGAATGTGAATCGGAGGGAGTACTGTTCTTAGATAGTACTATATCAGTTCAAAAAAAAGTACAGTACTACTACATCACAAATGCATCAAAAGAGTACTACTGTACATCACAAGACCACGACAGTTGTATAGTATAGAGTTTAATGCTGAACTTTAAACAGACCGGGAGCATCAGGGCCAGCGGCGGGGCGTTGACCGGCAACAAACCAGGCAAAAGACTTAAGGAAGAGGCCATATGCTGCGTGCTTGGCCTTGATTGCAGGGTGGTGATTCTTCGCCGCTCGCCATGTATTCACGCCGTACCAGTTCCGCGTCGCCCGCGAGCGGATCGAAGCGATCCCGCGCGCCGGACACGCTCGAGGAGGCGTGGCGGCTCCGATGCAAGCAGTCCGCCGCCGGGAGTCGGCGCGCGGCGTGCAGTGCAGGCTCCCTGTACATGCCGTCGTCGCTCCGCGAGTTCGCCCCGGGCGGGCTCTGGTACAAGGCGGATCCGCCGCTCAAACCGATGAGCGGCCCCGTCTTCAACAAATGGCGCGCCGACCGGGAGAGGAACCGCCGGTCGAAGGCGGCGTGGGAGGCGAGCACCAGCGGCGGATTCGCGCCGCCCGCCGGCGAGGAGGCAGAGGAGGCGGAGGAAGGGGAAGACCCCTCTTCTTGAAGGCGCTGGCCGCGTCCCTCAAGGACGATGCCGACAAGAAGAGGGCGGAGGAAGAAGACAAGGCGGCGGCCATCGCCGCCGTGAAGGAGAAGGAGGCGCGGGATGCGGAGGAGAACGCGACCATCATCTTCCTCGACGACTAGATAGGTTAGAAGTCGCGATAAGGATCGCGCAATTCTGTATGTATGATCCGTATGTATGATCAACTATGAATTATGAACAATGAACTATCAAACCAAACCACATAGTTTTTTTTATGTCATATAGTAAGAATTCAAGTTGATAAAACAAGGTCTAGACATATTCAAACTAGACAAATCACGTATATCTACCCCTAACCCTAAACTCTGTCTTATGAAGTAAAGCATGAAGAGAACTGGTTTTGGGTTTCAAACATGGAAATTTCAAAAACCTTCCCAAAAGCTTCATTTTGGAGTGACTAAGAAGGATGCAGGCTTACCTTTTCATTTTCATGTCTTAAACATGTTTAAATCTTGGTTAAACCTAGGATTTGACCAAGATCAAATGTGCAAAAAAATCAGAAAAAATCAAAAAAATGAAAACTAAAGCACATAGTATTCTTATGTCATATAGTAAGCATTCAAGTTGATAAACAAGGTCTAAACATATTCAAACCAGACAAATCATGTATCTACCCACTAACCCTAAATTCTGTCTTATGAAGTCGATCAAGCATGAAGAGAAGTGGTTTTGGGTTTCAAACATGGAAATTTCAAAAACCTCCCAAAAGCTTCATTTTAGAGTTACTAAGAAGGATCCATGCTTACCTTTTATTTTCATGTTTTAAACATGTTCAAATCTTGGTCAAACCGTACCTAGGATTTGACCAAGATTCAAATGGGTATAAAAATTCAAAAAAACTGAAAAACCAAAGCACATAGCCTTCTTATGTCATATATAGTAAGCACTCAAGTTGGTAAACAAGGTCTAGAGATATTCAAACCAGAAAAATCTTGTATCTACCCCTAACCCTAAACTTTGTCTTATGAAGTCAAGCACGAAGAGAAGTCGTTTTGGATTTCAAACATGGAAATTTCAAAAACCTTCCCAAAAGCCTCATTTTGGAGTGACTAAGAAGGATGCAGGCTTACCTTTTCATTTTCATGTTTTAAACTTGTTTAAACCTTGGTTAAACCTAGGATTTGACCAAGATCAAATGGGCATAAAAATTCAGAAAAAATCAAAAAATGAAAACCAAAGCACATAGTATTCTTATGTCATATATTAAGCATTCAAGTTGATAAACAAGGTCAAGACATATTCAAACCAGACAAATCATGTATCTACCCTAACCCTAAACTCTGTCTTATGAAGTCAAGCATGAAGAGACGTGGTTTTGGGTTTCAAACATGGAAATTTCAAGAACCCCCCTGATACGTCTCCAACGTATCGATAATTTCTTATGTTCCATGCTACTTTATTGATGATACCTACATGTTTTATGCACATTATATGTCATATTTATGCATTTTCTGGAACTAACCTATTAACAAGATGCCGAAGAGCCAGTTGCTGTTTTCTGCTGTTTTTGGTTTCAGAAATCCTAGTAAAGAAATATTCTCGGAATTGGACGAAACTTTCGCCCAGGGTCCTATTTTTGCGCGAAGCTTCCAGAAGACCGAAGACCTAACGAAGTGGGGCCACGAGGTGGCCAGGAGGGTGGCCGGCGCGGCCCAAGCCCTGGCCGCGCCGACCTACCCCCTGGGCCCCTCGTGTGGCCCCCCGCGTTGACCCTCCGCCTACTTAAAGCTTCCGTCGCGAAAACCCCGCATCGAGAGCCACGATACGGAAAACCTTGGAGACGCCGCCGCCGCGAATCCCATCTCGGGGGATTCTGGAGATCGCCTCCGGCACCCTGCCGGAGAGGGGATTCATCTCCCGGAGGACTCTACACCGCCATGGTCGCCTCCGGAGTGATGAGTGAGTAGTCCACCCCTGGACCATGGGTCCATAGCAGTAGCTAGATGGTCGTCTTCTCCTTGTTGTGCTTCATTGTTGGATCTTGTGAGCTGCCTAACATGATCAAGATCATCTATCTGTAATACTATATGTTGTGTTTGTCGGGATCCGATGGATAGAGAGTACTATGATTATGGTGATTATCAATCTATTGTTTATGTGTTGTTTATGATCTTGCATGCTCTCCGTTATTAGTAGAGGCTCTGGCCAAGTTTTTGCTCTTAACTCCAAGAGGGGGTATTTATGCTCGATAGTGGGTTCATGCCTTCATTGAATCTGGGATCGTGACAGTAGGTTCTAAGGTTGTGATGTGCTGTTGCCACTAGGGATAAAACATTGATGCTATGTCTAAGGATGTAGTTGTTGATTACATTACGCACCATACTTAATGCAATTGTCTGTTGCTTTGCAACTTAATACTGGAGGGGGTTCGGACGATAACCTGAAGGTGGACTTTTTAGGCATAGATGCAGTTGGATGGCGGTCTATGTACTTTGTCGTAATGCCCGGATTAAATCTCACTATATTTATCATGTCATGTATATGCATTGTTATGCCTTTCTCTATTTGTCAATTGCCTGACTGTAATTTGTTCACCCAACATGCTTTTATCTTATGGGAGAGACACCTCTAGTGAACTGTGGACCCCGGTCCTATTCTTTACATAGCATACAATCTACTTGTTTTACTGTTTTCTTTGCAAACATCTTCCACTCGATACGTTTAATCCTTTGTTACAGCAAGCCGGTGAGATTGACAACCTCACTGTTTCGTTGGGGCAAAGTACTTTGGTTGTGTTGTGCAGGTTCCGCGTTGGCGCCGGAATCCCTGGTGTTGCGCCGCATCACATTTCGCGACCATCAACCTTCAACGTGCTTCTTGGCTCCTCCTGGTTCGATTAAACCTTGGTTTCTTTCTGAGGGAAAACTTGCTACTGTGCGCATCATACCTTCCTCTTGGGGTTCCCAACGAACGTGTGAGTTACACGCCATCACCCCCAAAAGCTTCAATTTAGAGTGACTAAGAAGGATCCAGGTCGAGCTTATACCTTTTATTTTTATGTTTTAAACTTGTTCAAATCTTGGTCAAACCTAGGATTTGACCAAGATTCAAATGGGTATAAAAAAAATGAAAAACCATAGCACATAGCCTTCTTATGTCATATAATAAGCACTCAAGTTGATAAACAAGGTCTAGACATATTCAAACCAGAAAAATCATGTATCTACCCCTAACCCTAAACTTTGTCTTATGAAGTCAAGCACGGAGAGAAGTCGTTTTTGGGTTTCAATCATGGAAATTTCAAAAACCTTCCCAAAAACTTCATTTTGGAGTGACTAAGAAGGATGCAGGCTTAGCTTTTCATTTTCATATTTTAAACATGTTTAAATCTTGGTCAAACCTATGATTTGACCAAGATTCAAATGGGCATAAAAATAATTAGAAAAATCATGTACGTATCTACCCCTAACCCTAAAATCTATCTTACGAAGTCAAGCATGAAGAGAAGTGGTTTTGGGTTTCGAACACATGGAAATTTCAAAAACCTCCCAAAAGCTTCATTTCAGAGTGACTAAGAAGGATCCATACCGGGCTTACATTTTATTTTCATATTTTAAACTTGTTCAAATCTTGGTCAAACCGTACCTAGGAATTGACCAAGATTCAAAAAAAAAATGAAAAACCAAAGCACATAGCCTTCTTATGTCATATAGTAAGCACTCAAGTTGATAAACAAGGTCTAGTCATATTCAAACCAGAAAAATCATGTATCTACCCCTAAGCCTGAACTTTGTCTTATGAAGTCAATCACGAAGAGAAGTCGTTTTGGGTTTCAAACATGGAAATTTCAAATACCTTCCCAAAAGCTTAATTTTGGAGTGACTAAGAAGGATGCAGGCTTACCTTTTCATTTCCATGTTTTAAACATGTTTAAATAAGGATGCGTGATTCTGAAACCTCATACACATTGTTGCAAAAGTAATTACATCACCTAAACAATACTACCAGTTCATAATTCTAAACTTATGTACAATCTTGGAAACATATAACGCCAGCCTAGTTCACCAATTATCATCATCCCTCTTGATGCGCTTGCCGGTGCCGCTTGTACCTGCCTCCCATGGGTTGGCAGTCCAAGTTCTGCACTCGTTCGCACTTCGTGTGTCGGGAATCCTTGTTGGAGCTTCCCAACCAGCATAGCTGTGCTCGCCCTTGCTAGCTCACCACATCCAGCCCGTTCCCTAGCTTGCTCACCGTGTGAACCGCCATCCCACGGAGACCCCGAAGTAGGCTCGCACGAGTCCTTTATCCATGGTGGCATTTTCTTCGGATCAAATGGTATGTTGTGCCTAAAGCAATAAGATACAAATTCCCAGTAGGTTGTCCCGACACACTGCTTCTTCTCGTCGCGCCAGGCAGGGGGAAGAGCGGCCAACCTAGCCGCTTCCTTGCAATCCGGGCAAACCACTTCCCTTGGAATTGGTTGTGCTTGACGCTGCCCATCATTGATTTTTTTGAGTCACCTGTACAACTCAAAACTGACATACCCATCAATCGCAGCATACCTCAAGTTTACTTCAGGCAATGGCATGCACTCCCATTGATCGTGGCTGCTAGTAGGGAACTTGGTCTTCATGTCTTTGTAAGATGGGTCAATGATGGCGGCTGCCAAATCACCCATGCCAGTCCTATTGCCAGGACCATTGAAATTGATCATATCCTGAATGTCAATCCAATTATGTTTAGGAATTTTAATGCCATCTCTAGCAAACATGCTATAGTCACCCCGATGTCAACGGTTGTGAAACAAATTCCTTTATGTTGAAGGAATTCTTGCAAGGCTGATTATCATGACTCCTGCATGTTAACACAAATCAATCTTGTAAGATCGTATATGCTTGAAATAGTACACATATTTTTCTTCCAAGAACTGTATACTTGTTGCAGTGAAACAATGATTTTGCATCAGTGATACACATCAAAATAACATGAATTATTGTTGCGACTATATGATCTAATTATTTAAGTGTCATCAAGTTAAGATTCAGTTACTATATGTTAATATCTTGACATCCATGCCGATTATCGGTGAGTATGAGTACATGAAATTTGTGCAAATTTTGAGTACCAAAATCATGAAACTAGATATCGTGGTCAATCCAAAAAAATTATACAAGTATATGTTGGATATTACGTTCCAGACCACATTTTTCATACAAGTTAGTTTGTTCGTGTTTTCATACAAGTTAGAACCTAGTCTATGTCGAAATAAAAAAGCAGATCCAAGATAAAGGAAGAGTTTCTATATTAAAAAACAAAAGGATAAAGGAAGGCATGTGAAGAACATACCTGCAGAAATGGTACACCAGGACGTGGTCGTCCATGGCCAACTGAACGACGGCGGTACTTACTTGGTCCGTAGTGTATTCTAGGTCGAGGCCGACGAACCTGGACCTGTCCTCTAGTAGCTTTTGTTCGTACATCTTGAGGGTGTGCTCGAGAACGGAAGGGTCATTCGTGTAGACCACGTTCACCTTGGTCGTCCCATGGGGAACGACGCTCCTCTTTAGCGTAAACAGGCCGCCGTCGGCCATGGCAGCGCCAAGCACGTCGAACTGAACGGAGGGATTGAGGGGGGGGAGGGAGAGCAACTGCAAACAATGGGGTTTTTTGGAACTTGCCGAAATGCAGGGGAGAACGAACCGCCAGGGGTTGTTTAGTGGGGACAGATGGGAATAATACTGCGATGAGGTTGAGGAATTAACTCCAACCGCCATTTAAATCTAGTACTCCCTATAGTCAGTTGATAGGAAATGGACGGGCAAGATTGATTCTAGGGAGGCGAACCCCAGTATTTTCCCAATTTATTTGAGTTGTAATATAACCATCGTCAATACTTGAATTGAAAAATATTTACAAAATTAATTTATTATATACTACATGATGAGATAATCCAACAAACCATGGAAATGCATGGCCATCCAACCATGTCACCCTCTTGTGAAAATTGTATAGGTGGTAGTGTGCGCAATACACGCGGTAGCCACTTCACAAATACATCCTTTTAATTTTGCCCCCCTTAATTCGGCCAATAAAAATGAAAAGACTTTATGTGGAAAACCAAAAAAACTGTATTTGGCAAAGTATAGTCGAAAATAAGAAGTTTTTCATTGATCTCTTAAAAAAGGGGTCATGATTCGAAAGTTCTCCATGCATGGTTCTTGCGGTAACCAAGCTAGCTCACCCATGTGGCAAGAAGCGAATCAATGTCCAACATGCATGGTTCCAAAAATATATATTTACAGAATGATTCTGCTTCTCAAGAATATTTGCATGCCATCATGTTTGTTATTTTTCCTAGATAAAAGTAGTAATTGGTGACTTCGTGATTGCCTTGCTTGCTGATTTCAATAAGTTTGAACCTCATTTTGGCTTTATTTCAAATTTAGGCAAAAACTTCTTGGCAATCCACTTTGTGAGCTACTATACTTGGATGCAACCCACATTTTCGTTGGCTAATGTTTTCTGATTCCACAACAATAGGGCACATCCCTATATCATCCCAAATTTTGAATTCTTTTTAGTTTGGTTGATGACCACCATTCATATCCGAACTTAATTAATTGGAGTACACATGATGGTTTCATGGTAAGCTAGTTTGACAAATTAGCCTTCGAAATGGCGATTCGCCTACCATGCATGCATGTTTGGCCTACCCGTGAAATTTTGATTTGCGGTATTGTGCACACACGTACTGCACATGATAGCGAATAAACAAAACACATATTCGGACCCCTTTGGCCAGCAAGGGCATGTTTGGTTCATAGCCACAATTTGTCAAGAAGCCAAAATTTGGCAGCCATGCATGCATATAGTTTATTTGGCATGTGTTTGGTTTTTGCCACAATTTGGCTTATCACACTTCATTGCATGTATATATGGTCCATTTGTCATAGACTCAACTTTTTTTTACAAAGTTTTGACAAAGTTTGGCTTTAATATTTTAAGCCACAATTTGGTGGCTAGCCATACTAGCTTTTTTTTTTGGCTAACCACACTTTGGCATTGGAAAATGTGGCTACCAAACATGGGTCCTAATAAAAAGAAAACAACACACTAATGTGTGGTAAACCAAAAATCCCTACTTTGCAAAGTTGCATATGTGCAAAAGGGGGGCAATGCATGCATTATTCAGAAGTTGATTGTGGTTTTCGTAGTGTAACCAATTAATTAAGCTTACATATGGGAAGAGGCTAGCGAGGCGAACTCAAGCGCTATGGTTCCAATGTTGTCAAGTTTGAAGTGGACACTGCATGAAGCTTGCTCAAATTAATGGGTAGAAAGCCAAAAGCAGTCCATATTTATTCTATATGTGTGTGAATAATAACTCTTCACCCCAAACCTCTATGTATGATAGGGTTTTATATTTTTTACTTGTTAGTAGTAAGTACATGTCATGTGATGGCTCCATGCACATGTTTCACAACTTTTTTCTGATTTGTTTCTACCTCATTTGGTTGGTTTCAAATTTGCTCAAACTTCCTATGCGCGCTATGTTGTACTATTGGGACCCATGTTTTGGCTTAGTTTGTGGTACCACACTTGCAGGGTACCTCCAAGTATTTTATTCCCAAAAATTATGAATTCTAATTAAATGGTGAACTATAAACTGATCATCTAAAGTTGGAAAATAAAATCCATATATAGCTACACATCTAGATATGTGTATAAGGTAGACAAACTGCATTGCCACACATGCCTTATATAAGTTTTTTTTTTCTAGCGGAGTGGATTCCCTAATCACCCCACGGTTGTGACATTGTCAATGTTGTCATGATAAATAACATTGCGAGACTTTCCAGGTTCTTCGGTTTTTGAGAATTGAGCGTCCCATTATGGCAAACGTCCCCATTCGTTTTTCAAATTAAGTAAACGTTATAGGATGAAAATTCATTGAAGTGACAAATTTTCTAGATTTCTAACTATTTTAGCTCATTCAAACAAGTTTGCAATAGGCCGACCTGTTGTCCAGTGACAATTTTAGAGTACAATTTGATCAACATCACAAAAAAGTGCTTTTAAGACTCGTAAGTAGTATCATACATGCCATGTTGGCAAAAATCTAATGTGTCACATCAATTATGAGGTGAGATATGAGAGTAGTATTATAACACATAAACCTAGAAAACTTAGAAAACTTCATGACAAATACATCATGTACACACATTTGCATTGAGATTCTACAAAACTTTAAATATGACATAAGTATGAACTATATTATGATACTATGCATTGTGGAGGTAGTATCACAAACTAGTAGTGTATGATACTACGTACTACGTACTTCCCATTGTGACTAGTCTTAATCACTCTGACCTCGCCGTCTCGCCGTCTTACTATAGTACATACTACACCCCCACTCCGTCTCTCATACATCGCCCCACTCGTTTCCCACTCCGTCTCTCATACAGCGGCTGCGCCTGTAGATATCTTCGAGGATCTGGGCGATTTTGACCCGCTTTTCGGCGCTCGCCGTTTCAAGGTGAAGACCCCAATCTTAGCATGCATGTTGGACCAATTAGGAGTACAAAATTATGTTCTAAATGTTGCTCAAACTTTCCATACAACTAATATATAACTTATACTACGTAGGTTACACCATCGAAATAGGTATGACCAGTTGAGAAATGGGAACAATAACTTGGAACCTTTCTTACTATCGAGTGGGACGTGTGATATTGGTGTGACCCTGCTTTTTTCTTCTTCTACATAATGGCTACATGATGGTTCTAGAAAGAAGTGTATGCTGTTGTGGTATCTCTTGACGCGAATCCCTCTAATCACATGCGTTAGATTTTGGAAACCAACAGTTAGTACTGCTGTTACATCTCTAGTTCAAAACTGGTGCATTTTGTATGTTGTTGTAGTAGTCTAGTAGATAGATTCAGATGCATGGTCAGGAGTGCAAACATTTCGCAACTAGTTGATCCCTCATCTTATTGTCGGATGTCACATTTCGAGTTTGTAAAAAAATGTAAATTCAAATCATAGTCACGGGTTATGTTGTATCTTTCGCACATCTAAACATTTGTTTCAAAAGGTGACCATATGTGAGCTGTGGAAAAAAGAAAAGACCAAAGTGAATAATATTCCTTAACTATTCACATATCATTTGTCTTTTTTGTGCAAGCTAGAATTTTTTTTTACATACTCATCTGTGACCTATGGAGCAATACACAACATAATATGTGTCCCAGTTTTGTTTTTCTTCATATTTTTTAAAAGTGCAGAAGTGTGATATCCGATAATAGGATGCGAGTGCAACTAGTTGCAAATGAGATGCTAATGCATGCTGATATGATACTACCTCTGTCCATAAATAGATGTATGTTTTTGTCGTGGCCCCATCCTACTTCTGCATTTTCTTTACGGCCATTTTTGAGTAGTTGCGACCTGACGTGATCGGACTAGTCGATACTCGATAGTAGTCGTAATCTTGTACAACTTCGCATGTGGCGTCGCCTCTAGAGTAGTAGTACTAGCTAACGGATAGATTATATCCGGAGAAACCGACATGGCCATTGATATGACAAGACTATACCCGGATTCGGACGCATTGTAGTGACTCCATCAATGTTCCGCTATGATGGTCTATTTCTTGCTACACCAGATTGTCGACGCAGAGGATTCCTTGGCTTCCGCGCAAGACCCTTCCCAAAGAAGGCATCCGCTCCGGCCCGTTGATTCTATGTGGACGGTTCCAGCATTGCTTTATGTGTTTTTGTACAAAGATCAGATCTAGGTTTTCCTTCCCTCCATATTAGGGGTTGTTTGGTTTAGGGGATAGGTTTATGGGATGAGAGTATCCCCAACCACCTGGCTAGGATAGCCAATTTTTGTTGTTTGGTTGTGTAGGAATTGAGTGTAGGACGAGAGGTGGGTAGTGGTATAGATTTTTTTTTGTTTGCTCGAAATGTTAGGGGTGGCTATAAGATGGTGAGATTATCTCTACACACATCAAATATACCACACCTCCTATTTTTATAGCCCAAAAAAATACATAACCGGTGGTATGTGAATTGATCTGGGTAAAAATATTACACAACCGTACAAATATTCAAATCCTATAGTCAAATCCTACATAACTCCTATAGTCAAATCCTACATAACTCCTATACAAATTGTACGAATCAAAGGATATGATTTTCCCCCTATATAGCTTGTTTGATTTGAAGAATTGAATCCTCCAAAATTTCTATGTATTGTTTTCTTATACTAGTACAACCCTATAGGATTTCTAATAAGAGGTTAGACCTCTTGGAAAAATTCATATGCATTTGTGACAACTATGCTATGCACTCTCAATCTCTATAGAAATTTCCTTTGTCTTTCCGATGATACCATCACACACCTAGCTCTACCAATTCATGTAGATTTCTTTCCCGTAGGATTCAAGGAGGCATATGTCATAGCGATTCTCCATTATTCTATCATATGAATCTAACATGCCCTCTCAGTTTGAGTGATGCAAAGTGGCCACTATAAGATTTATTTAGTCAGATTAATTGGTCATGCATACACTAGTTGTTTTCTATCTTTCCTACACATGTCAATTAGCGAAATTTATAAGTAAAATCCTAAAATTCAAATAAATTGCTGAAAATTGGAAATAATATTACAGTTGTAGCAAATTACTAAATCGATCCAGAAATTATGTACATGGCTTCAGTAGTCCGTAAATGATGTCCTTGGAGTAGTTTGTGAGTTAAAGAACGTCCATTTCGTTAAACTGACATGGCCTTTGATTTGACAAGAGAACACTAATATTTTGTACCTGAATCAGAGTGGTAAAGGCGTACAGCTCGATCAATGCAATGGTATGATGGCTATGCAGCTATACCTATATAGGAGTAGACTACTAGTAGACTTTGGGACACAGAGATTTGGCTTCCGCGGCCGACCCCGAACAAGATTCTTTTACATTGCCCATCTTTTCACTGACATTGAATCGCTGAAACTTGGGGTCCGCCTGTGGCAGGACCAGCCTGTCAATGGCCCAAAGTCTTATGTGCTCCCGCCCTTTGATTTTGGATGGACGGACAAGATTGCCCAGTCCCATCCCTGTCCTGTTCGTTCCAGTTTTCATCCTCCTCCCCGGGGAACCCTCCCCGGAGAGCTCTACACCGACCCCTTCTATCCCCACCTGCTTGTCCCTTCCTTCTTCCTCCAGCGATTCATCCATCGTTCAACAAGTTGTCTAAGAAGAACATGAAGAAGTGTAAGAAGAGGAAGGAGGCGTTGTTGTCTGAGACTAAATCCGCGGTGAAATCCATCCCGCCGAAAGTCCTGCAAACTCCGACTTTGAAAGTGTACCAGTGGCGCCGGCGGACAGGCATGTCTGCGCTTCCATCGCAAGCTCAGTCTGCTTCGGGCTTGTTGGGTCAGGGCAGAGTAATCCAGCAAGAGTCCTGGTAGGTTTTTATCGCCATGTGCTTTCTTTGCCCCCATGAACGCAGATTACAGCAAGGCAAACAGATCCAACTATTTTTTTACCCGGGAGAACCAGCTATTTGACCGTCTTTCTTCCAGGGCCGCCCGTTCAAGTGTCGCCCTTCCTACCGATGCCGAGAAATCGACCGTGTTTCGCCAAGATGGTGGGTACGAAGCTCCCCGGTATGTTTCCATCGCCATGCCGAAGTTTCTCTGCCTTCTGTCTGGCTAGCGGATCAAACAATTTAACCGTCTTTCTTCCATGGCGGCTGGTTTCAGCGCCATTCCTACCCAAGTTGAGAAATCGCTCGTTTCTCGCCAACCTGGTGGGTACGAAGCTCCTGGGTATGTTTCCATCGCCATGCCGGATTTTCGTTGAGTCCTTGCTGGCAGGCGGTGCCAACTAAACCGGCTATCATCTTCCAGGGCCGACGGTTCCAGGCTCGTGCTTTCTACCGCAGGATCCACTTCGTACTTAGCTATCGAGGACCCGTTGTTTGATGAGCACTTGTTAGCTCTCAAGAGCATTAATAATGTATGCACTATATAATATATATCCATTGCTTTTTTTTTTCTTCCTCTTCATCTCCGTACTGCATGAGGGCTTCTTTAATTCGTAGGACTTCTATAAGAATTGTGTAGCATTTAGATCCTATGGTTTTTTTCCTACATTAGTTGTTTGATTTATAGAAATATATCCTATGTTTGTTCCTTTTTTCGAAATGGGGGACATATCACAGCCTCTGCATCAAAATGATGTATATGGCTGCTTTATTGCTTTCTTCAGTTCATACACAAATTATGACAACTTCTCACGGATCAGCTAGAGTCGACACAAAGATCCACCAACGAAACATAGAAAACAGCGGGTGCCAAAAAGGCAAAAACACATCAGTAAGTAATTCTATGAGGAAACTGCCAGCCACCCTGGCTGTAAAAATCCCGTGCGGCTGTCTCTAGTCAGTTGCACCCAGACTCCATGATATCCTGCTGATCCTCGGGCTGGAGATAAGAAACATACGGATCTAGTGAATAATCATAGGGATAACCTGCAAGAAGGGATGAGATTTGGGTTTATTAAACTCGACTTCATTTTGTACATTCCAAATAGCCCATAAAATAGCGCATACACCCTCTGTAATGTATACAAAATCCTATGCTTTTCCTAATCTTATGATTTTCATATCCTGTGAATGAAAAAGGATCCCTGATTCGTTCCTGGTGAATTTTTCCATGCAGGAAGGGATTATGAGATTAAAGGGCCACAACACCACCCTTCAGAACAGAAACCTCAAACTCTTGCATAGGTTTGGTATCATGAATGCAGAATCAGAGACGAATGCCCAGTCTCCGGGAGAGGAGCAGCCAGTGCGCGTGTGTGCATCTTCGGCCGTGTATGTTTCCATTGCCGTGCCGCAGTTTCATCGCCTCCTTGCTGGCTGCCAGATCCAACTACTTAAATGTCTTTCTTCCAGGGATGGCGGTTCCATCGTTGAAGAGGTTCCTATGGACAAGGACTTTGCAGCTCTCAGGCATATTGAAGAGGTTGGCACTCCATTTGTTTATTTCTCCCCCCTCATCTGCACTCTGCATACTTCATTGCTGTTGAATTTGCAATGCAGGATGTGATAACACGATTCTCCGCGAAACTGGACCAGATCAAGGGCCACAACATCATCCTTCATAAGAAAATCCGCCACCTCGTGGGCAGGTGCATTTTAAATCATGCCATATCGAAGGAGAATGCCCGTTCCATGCAATCTTCTTTTCATAAACGGTACTCAGACGTTCTCGTGGAGTGTGAGAAGTTGAAGAAGGAAGTCGAGGAACTACGCGCCCAGCCACCGATGAGTGTGGTCACTGACAAGGCTGGTCAGTGTGATTGCAACTGATTTGTGAAAGTTTTCAACAGGAAGTGGAGTTGCATGCTGAACATGCGCAATATTTCGAGACGAAGTACTTGAAAGTTCGCACAGAGTGCGATAAGTTGAAGAAGGAAGTCGAGTGTCTCCGCTCCCAGCAGCCAACTATTGCGACATCAGGAGACCAGGGTGTGCTAATTGCAGCCAGAATTTTGGAATCGATGAAAAGTTGAATTTGGCTTTGTTGTGCAATATAGCAAGACCTGTTCCTCCTCTGCCTTTGTCTTTTGGCATAATTGCTTTGTCTTTAGTATTGACTCCTGAATGCTTCGTATATTTCTGACTGTTTCTGAATTATGTACAACTTTTGTAATATTGGTCAAATTAGTTTTGACCAGGGTTTGTGTAGGGTGGTTGAATTTTTTTGGTTGGTCCAAATTGTGTTGTGTGGTCCAAATGTGATGTATCATCACACCACCATGTGCCCCGCCACCCCCAGGTTTTGGTAATGCCATTCTGATACATGCTTCATAGAAGGAACATACATTTTTTCCGTTAGGGCATGACAATTTTGAAAAATTCAAACAAAAATGGGAAGAGAGAATGGTAACATCATTTTCCATGTGATGCCCCTGTGCCAAATTTTGGTTCATTTTAAGAATGTAAGGTGACAAATTACTCGAGGAAGCTAGTTGGAGTAGACGGGCATGACCGGATTGGCATAGGGGATTTATTTTTTGAAGGATGTTATTTTTCATGGACAATATCTGACACAAACAATAAAATGTTAAGGTCTCATATTATTCTGAATGATTGTGAATTACTTATGACGTTTGGAAGTATTGGTATACGTGAGAATCGAGTACATGCACGACTTCACGCGTCCACAACTAATCGGCCTCATCGTCTCTCGCGTCCACAACTAATGCCATTCTGATACAGAGAGTCAGAGGCTATAAAATAATCGGCCTCATCGTCTCTCGCGAGCTCGTCCTCTCCCCTCCCATCAACTCACCGCACCTCCGAGGCATCGACTTCCTCGTTTCCAACCGCAGCAGCATGAAGACAGGTCTTCCGTACGAGGCGGAGCAATCGGCGGCCGCTCGCGCAGAGGATGCCTCTGCGGCAGTGGCCGTCGCGGCGGGTGAGGCTTCACCGGGTACCCAGGCCGCTCGTCTCCTCTGCTTGTCTGATTCTTCGACCTCGGTCGAAACGGGCGTCCTGGCCGTCGAGGAGAAGGTGGATAGCAACGCCGTTGCTCCCGCCGAAGATCTGCAAGGCGTTGCAGGCCACCACGGCGAGGTCTTCCTCGACCCGGTGCTGGACGCGGACCTCGACCCCTTCGACGATTTCGGCCCAAACGTTCAGTTCCAGGAGGATGTCGAGGGTGACGACGAGGAGGTACTGCTCTTTTACCGAAACTGTCCCGATCCTTTTTGTGTCATATTACTGTTCACGTGGTTTGCACGAACTTGGTTCTTGATTGATTTGATCTCCTACCTTGTTCTTGTAGACGTACTTGATTCTACGGTTCGTACGGTCAGATTCTAGTTTAATTTCGACTAATCTGCCATGTAGTTGGCTTGATTTGTCATATAATTAATTTATGTGTTCATACTTAGTGGACTTGCAATTGTTGTGGCTTATGTTCATTGCTGTTCATAGGGTTTTCTCGTGATTTAGTATGATTTCTTCTGCCATTTACTTGTTCTACACATTTAATTTTAGGGTTTCTAAGGTTTGCTTATGATAGTGCAGTATTTATTCGATCTGTCATTAAGCACCTGATTATTATGTACTTTATAATTCACAGGAATATTCTGACGACATGGACGACAACAAGGAGCGCAGGGACCAGAAGAGCCGCTACGTTCTGAAGCGGCTGAAGGGTGGTGAAATTCGTTTCCGCAAGCGCGGGGAGCTATTTTTCCCATTCTGTGGCAAAATCCTCCAGAAGGACATCCGCAGCCTGATCCAGCATGCGACGGGTGTAGGCCTAAGTACATCGGGGAAGCACCGCCCTGCAACCAAGGCCAAGCACGCAGCATATGGCCTCTTCCTCCAGAATTACGTCTTGCCTGGCTTGTTCCCAGTCAACGCCCCTGCTGCTGGCCCTCATGCTCATGGTCCTGTTTAAAGTTCATATGTGTAATCTTATTCCCTTTGGAAGTTCAGTATTAAACTCTACTAGTACAACCGTGGTGGTCTTGTGATGGTAGTACTCTTTTGATGCATTTGTGATGTAGTAGTACTAGTATTTTTTTTTTTGAAATGGTATAGTACTACTAGTATCTAAGAAAAGTACTCCCTTCGATTCACATTCATTTTACACCAAGAAATATGGATCGGAGTGAGGGAGTAAATTAAACATGGCATCTCGTGCATGAAGCTTGACATATCGATCAGGTTGGCTAGAATGGCAATACAATGCTGCTCATTAGGAAAATGCATGCCATGTAAAGAAGTCTATACTGACATAAAAAAAAGACTACATTGGGGATTAGAGTCAATTGGGGCATCTACAATACAGAAAATCTTGCTTGTAGCTGATTTTGGCTAAGAGGGTTTTACTCACATTACACGTGCCACTTTCCTTGTGTGCAAAACAAGTTCCAATAAAGGAAGAGGAAAGAAAAGGACATTGTGGGCGAGATTGAACACCTTTTTTATGTGTTAAGCTGAGGCCTCGTTAAGCTGAGGATTTCGACTTAGGCCTAACAGCTCAGCACACCCACAAATAAATCTCCTTGCACGCACCACTGCCAGCAAAAATAACAGAATTAGCACGCAAGATTAAGAATGAAGTGAATTTAATTAACTTGGTTAGCTTTTCAAGCAATATATTCAGAGAAAGAGCACACATGTTCGGCTCGAAATAATCGTAAGAGAAGAACAATAAATCTAAGGCAGCCCACTTCATCGGAAGAAGGGGCGCGACAACGCATGGATTCATATATACCTTGAGTCGACGCTGGCTCATAGAAGGGCGGCCGCGCCTCGAGGATGCCGGCGACGTCTCCACCTCGGTATCACATGTGACTGCTTCTCGACGGGCGGTGCGCCGCGCCATGTAGAAGATCTATCAAAAAAGGAGAGCCCGATGACGCTACTGACGCCTCAACCTTGATAGCACCGGCATGTTGCTCCGCACTGAGATGCGCCACATGCAAGATTTAGCGGATGCGCCAATTTAAGAGATATGTCATGATCGTTGTAATAAATTTCACCGTGATGATGATTTGATCCTGCACTCGGCCTTAAACACAAGTACTAGTACAGTCTCACAATTTTTTTTATCATTATACTTTGCGAGATTTAGCGGATGCACCAATTTTAGAGATATGTCATGATCGTTGTAACGAATTTCAACGTGATGATGATTTGATCCTGCACTCGGCCTTGAACATAAGTACTAGTACATTCTCACAATTTTTTATCATTATACTTTGCGAGATTTAGCGGATGCGCCAAATTAGAAGATAGATCATGATCATGGTAACACACTTTTCAATGTAATGATGATTTGATGTTGCACTCGACCTTGAACATAAGTCCTAGTACGGTCTCACAATTTTGTATCATTATACTTTGCAAGTTTTAGAGGATGCGCCCATTTTCAGAGGTAGATCATGATCATGGTAACAAATTTTAAACGTGATGATGATTTGATGTTGCACTCGACCGTGAACAGAAGTACTACTACTGTCTCACAATTTCTTTATCATTATAGTTTGCCAGATTTAGCGGATGCGCCAAATTTAGAGATAGATCATGATCGTGGTAACAAATTTTCAACGTGATGATGATTTGATGTTGCACTCGGGCTTGAACAGAAGTACTAGTACGGTCACTAATTTTTTTAGCATTATACTTTGCAACGAATGCACCAATTTCAGGTGCATGTCACCAGATCTGTGTCCGATGATGATCATGGTAGTAACCGATGTTCAACTTGATGATGATTTGATCCTTCACTCGGCCTTGAACAGAGGTACTAGTACGGTCTCACAATTTTTTATCATTATACTTGTACCTTAGCGAAATTCAAAATCTCATAGCGGCAAAACTTCCCGCCCACAAAATACAAAAATTTCACACGCTTCCAAATTCCGATTCTACCCCTGTGGAGATGACAGCAAAGTCGGTTGGTGGGGGGGTCTGGCCGTCATTTTTTGGATCACCACCTCCCTAGCCCCGGATACCCTCCCAAAAAAAATTCATTTCCCTCAGTCTCTCATCTGAGACCACCCACCGGAACTTCTCAAGTCCCTCTCTCTACCACCTCCACGACCACCGCACCGGAACATCCCCGCCGGACTTCCCTGGCCTACCCTAGCCCTCGCGATCCTCGTCATCCGGCTGCCTGCCGGAGCCGCTTCATCGACGCCGTCATCAACCGGACCGGATCATCCCCGCCGAACCTCGAAACCATATGCTCATCCAGCAGTCTACCGCAGTCGCTTCAGCTGCGGTATCGTCCACCCCACCGGAGCCGCTTCGCCGGATCCGTCGTCCACCGCATCGTATCTTGCTCACCGACACCGCTGTGCATGAACCGGATCTGCTTCACCGGCGCCGTGCATGATCTAAACTCTTCTACTGTCGCTTTTCTATTGCTTGCCTGCAAGTTCTTGTTTAATCTTGGGGGAACCTGTTTGTGCTAACGACGCGCCGTTACGTTTTTGCAGATGAGATGAGTAACCATGAAGTGTAATGGCCGTCTCTCCAACCCCAAGTAGCACATGTAGCGTACTTCATCACCGGATCTATCAACCCCAGGAAGATCTGTGACTCCCACAGTGCTTCTCCTAATGTAAGTCCCTTGTTTTAGCGCCATGTTCTGGGTTCAGATGCTTGTTTGTCTGAAGCTCTTTTAGTTCATTCCTAGCTATGACCGTAACACGTTGCTATTTTCTACTTCATTGCTAACTTTAAGCGATTGAACATTTTGGTTTGCATTCCCTGCTCTGTAGATGTAGCCATTATAACTTCTATCTTGCTCAGTCGTTGTTACAAAAATTATACTGTAGGTATTATAGTAACATCGTGCTATTATTTAGTTCATGGCCAATTTTAAGTAATTGCACATGTTGGTTCGCATTCCCTGCTCTATAGCTTTTGGCATCGTAACTTCTATATTTGGTTTACATTCCCTGCTCTGTAGATCTAGCCATCATAACTTTATCTTGCTCGATCGTTGTTACAAAAATTATGGCCTGCTACTATGTTGTTTGTGCCAATTTTTTACTCCATGAACATGTTGGCTTGCATTCCCTGTACTACAGGTGATGCCATTGTTTTGTATCTAGTTCATTGTAAGCTAACAAAGTAAGGACTTAGTTTGGCATGCTATCACTCTGCT
This sequence comes from Lolium perenne, assembly GCF_019359855.2. Lineage (NCBI taxonomy): Eukaryota > Viridiplantae > Streptophyta > Magnoliopsida > Poales > Poaceae > Lolium > Lolium perenne. The sequence continues at coordinate 68,729,852 of NC_067248.2, read as the reverse complement.
ATCTAGCCTGTAGTACAAATAAACTTGTCATACTACTAGATAATAATTTTGCGTGCCATCTTGTTCTTCAAAAGCTGCATTATTGACTTGTTTCTCTGACTTGGCATGACGCTCACATATGGAAAGCTGAACATATTGGTTTGCATTCCCTCTTATACAAGTTCACAGGTGATCCCACTATATTCTGTATCTGGTCCATCCTAAGCTCTAGCATCAACTATCCTCTATGTGTTGCTCATTACAAGTTTATATCCCGAAACATCTTGATTTGCATCCCCTTCACTATAAGTTCAGGAGTATTATTTAGTTCACGGCCAAAATGAAGTAATTGCACTTGGCACATGTTGGTTCACATTCCCTCCTCTTTAGCTTTTGCCATCGTAACTTCTATTTTTTGGTTTACATTCCTCGCTTTCGTAGATGTAGCCATCATAACTTCATCTTGCTCGATCGTTGTTACAAAATTTATAGCCTGCTACTCTGTTGTTCATGCCAATTTTGTACTCCCTGAACATGTTGGTTTGCATGGGACTCGACGTAGTAAGTCTATTTGTTTCATTCTAACATGCTCTGTTATATTGGCTGTTGGTATGCGGCATGCACTCTTTGTTTGCTTATTGTGCGCATTACAATGATCTTGTTATAACGACGAAATGATGAGTTCCAAATTCTTTGGCAAACAATATTGTAGTGTCTTTGCCTTTCCATTGTTCTTTGTCTTAACTTGTAATGTCTTTGTTTGAGATATAGGTGCCGCATGGACAACTTAAAAGATTGCCGGATCGCTTCATTGTATTGCTAGGTTTAATTACCATTCAATTTCTCTGGGTTACGTAATATTTTTTCAATGCCTTGCGGTGATGTAATATTTAGTTAGTTTTTATAGTTCTTTCGCACATTTTTTCTTTGGTGCTTGTGGTAAGTGAGGCTATCCGACAGAAATCAATGCTGCGTAAATATTCTCAGTATCTAAATCACGAATTCCCATCCCTTAAACGGCCCATTTAAGCGAAATCACATATGTGCCTGCCCGCAAATTCCTAAAGCCCATATTATGCCAGCATATAAACAGCAACTAAACGGGCTGGCCCACTTACTTATTGGGCTGGCCCACTTACTTATTGGGCCAGCCCATTTGATTGACGGTGGACCCCACACTCTAGTTGGGCTGGCCCACTTGCTTTAAGGTGGACCCCACCCACTACTTAGTTGGGCCAGCCCAATTGCTTTTGTGGTGGACCCCACATACTAAATGGGCCGGCCCTTTAAGAGGAAAGTGGGACCCGCCTGTGTTTTTGGCCAGGCCCACTATCTTGTTGGGCCGGCCCACCTGCTATATGGTGGACCCCACAAACTAATTGGGCCGGCCCACCTGCTATATGGTGGACCCCACATACTAATTGGGCCGGCCCTTTAACAGGAAAGTGGGACCCACCTGTGCTTTTGGCCCGGCCCACTAATTTGTTGGGCCAGCCCATTTGCTTTTGTGGTGGACCCCACATACTAAATGGGCCGGCCCTTTAAGAGGAAAGTGGGACCCACCTGTGTTTTTGGCCCGGCCCACTATCTTGTTGGGCCGGCCCACCTGCTATATGGTGGACCCCACATACTAATTGGGCCGGCCCTTTAACAGGAAAGTGGGACCCACCTGTGTTTTTGGCCCGGCCCACTATCTTGCTGGGCCAGCCCACTTGCTATATGGTGGACCCCACGTACTAAATGGGCCGGCCCTTTAACAGGAAAGTGGGACCCACCTGTGTTTTTGGCCCGGCCCACTATTTTGTTGGGCCGGCCCACTTGCTATATGGTGGACCCCACAAACTAAATGGGCCGGCCCTTTAACAGGAAAGTGGGACCCACCTGTGTTTTTGGCCCGGCCCACTATTTTGTTGGGCCGGCCCACTTGCTATATGGTGGACCCCACAAACTAAATGGGCCGACCCTTTAACTGGAAAGTGGGACCCACCTGTGTTTTTGGCCCGGCCCACTAGCTTGTTGGGCCGGCCCACTTGCTATACGGTGGACCCCACACACTAAATGGGCCGGCCCAGTTGCTGTAAGGTGGACCCCACATGTTAAATGGGCCGGCCCATTTAAGTTTTGACCAGTCAACCTTAGAGGTTAGGCCCGGCCCACGTAACTAATGGACCAGCCCAGCTATATAGTTGACCGGTCAAACTATGTCATCTGGCCCGGCCCGCTTAAGACGTGGCAGGCCTCATGTGGGCCTACCATCTACCACGGGGTTTCAGCCGGTTAACGCCGTGTTGACGTCAGAAACCCACCGGCGGGCAACGACTGGCCAACACCGTAGAGCCGGGAATGACTAGGGCTGCGGCTGGCCCCAGTCCCTCAGAGCGACGGCCCGCAAAGCCTCCTGGTCGCGCGCCGATGCGGGTCGCAAGGGCGTGCCACCTGACCTATACCTGGTCAGGAAGGTGTGGATGATGCCTCGCTTAGTTTCCTGCAGGGCACACACGTACACGTTAAATACGAGCCTCGATCGGCTCTCAGGTTGTCCTGTGAATCGGCTCATGGAGCCGATCCACCCATGATTCGTCCAAGGTGGCCGAACATATGGTGGTCCTGCTTGATCAAGATAAAGCATACGAGATCCACGACGATCTGGGGTTTTCACCGCATAATCGGATCATCCTACTCACGATTGGGCCTCGCGCTCACGCACGGTAAACGTAAGCCAGCCCTAGACAAGGCCTAAAAACCAACACTAGGTTGATCCTCGGAACGTCCTGTCTAGGGGCAGCAAACTACACCCTGCATGCCGCTGGATCCTCCAACCCTTTGTAAGGCCTAACTATTGCAGATATTAAACTAATCCTTGATGAATCAAGGAGCGACCATAACGGATCAGATCTACTAAATAAAGATCAAGCGGGGTGCCGCCCCTGCACCCATGATGAGGCACAAGGACGGCTAGACGCGCAAGGGTTGCACTACGCGAGCGTATGATGCTGAGAACGATGCTAACCCTAACGCGTCTACGATAACTACGTTGCTCGCCATCAAAAGGGCTTCAGTACGAGCAACGCATGAACAACTAGGCAGGCTCGTGCTGCCTAGATCGCGAGATGCGATCTAGGCAGCATGGTGCTTACCGGAGGAACCCTCGAGACGAAGGAGTTGGCGATGCGCCGAGATTGGTTTGTGTTGAACGTTGGTTGTTGTTTATTCCATAAACCCTAGGTACATATTTATAGTCCAGGGGACTTTCTAATGTGGGCGTGCACCAAACCGTGCACGGGTAAAACTCTAACTTCTAAACTAAGATGCGATCTAATATGTTACATGGGCAGTTTAGCCCAACTTGGTATAAAAGGCCGATTTACATATCTCTTCACGCATATATCTTCAAATCCGTCTTGATCGCGGCCCACTTCTGGCTTGGTCAAATTCTGGTGATAACACATGCCCCCCTGGTTTTGGAAAGGACATTTCCAAAATCATTATGCTTTTCTCTCGCAGGGTCATGTCGTGGCAGAGCAGAACCGTCGCAGAGTCCCTTATCATGACAACTTGCCTTCTCAACTTCTCCGCACGATTTGATAGTTTTGGCACCACTTCCTCGGAAACTGCTGTGGCATTGAATTCCTATTATGTCCCCTTTTATTTAACTGCTACGAACAGTTCTCCTCTGTATCTTCTTCGCATCAGCATCTCGAAAAGCCCTCCTGCGCCACGATGTCTTCTTCTTCCTCTGCTCCATCGGATTTTTCCAGCCAGTCCTCCACATCCCGCGAGCCGACGCCGGAGTATAACCCGGCAGAAGTCCACGCGGCCAACATCCGCCGCGCTATCGCGGCCGGGGAGGAGTCAGACCATGACTTCTCCATCTGGTCAGAGGACGACAGGTCCCTGACCGACGGGGAGAGCGATCTCCGCTTCCTTGCCGCTAAGGAAGCGGTAGAAGAAAGCGAGGATGATCACTTCCCCTGGGACGGGGCCACCTCCGAGGAGGTGAAGGAGGAGGAAGAGGAGGATGACGACGACGACAGCTCCCCCGACGAGCCGCCGGCCAAGCGCCATTGCCCTTGGCCAGGAAATTTGAGTGACTTCGACAGCGACGACGACGACGTCGAAGAGGACGAGGACAATGAAGGTCCCGCCGGCGGCCGCTGGAGCAGTGACGACGAGCCGGCCGGGAGCAGCGCCGACAGCGGCGACGACGGCGACGACGAAGGCAGCAACAGCCCGTAGATAGGGCCCTTAGCGTAGGATCCGTAGAAGTAGGCGGGGCAATGTATCCCCTTTCGAGAGCAATCAGTTCTACTATGTAAGAAATCTTTCTTATTAATGAAGAACCTTTCCCCAATTTGATTTGCCGATTTCCCCTCCCACTGACCTTGCCGATTCGTCCCCTTCGCCAATGCATACTGAGCCGATAGCACCGTATCGGTCCTTCAAGATTCGCCCTTCCCTTCTCCAAACGATGATTTTCTAAATTTGGCAGAAAATGCAGTATCTTCAGGGAAACCTTCGAACTTTCCCAACCAAACCTAACAATGTTCTTCAATAATCGTCACTCGTGAAGAAGGTTGCAATGAAGGACCAGCCGTTGGTACCCTAATCGGCTTTACTGCTGAGCAAAAACAAAGCATCCACCAGGCCTGCTGCCCCCCGAGCCTTACTCGAGGCGAGACTTAGCCGAATTAGCCTGGGCTTGATCATGCAGAGCCAGCCGATTTGCACGTAAATCGGCTTACAGAGAGCCTTCAAGGTGGGCTGCCCCCCGAGTTTCCTCAATGCGCCTCTTTGTCCCTATAGGTCAGATCGACTCCCTTCTTTCGGTGGATCTGATGCGACCCACCCTTAACCTGATCTGGCCACCCAAGCTGCCCTTAGCATTGTTCTTGAAGAGAAGATCTGAGCTGTTAAACTACTCTCTTGAGGAGTTCTTTCATGGGGCTTCTCTTCGTAATTCACTAGGGTTGACCTTCTGGTTAACAATTGTATCCCTTGAGTCGATGGCCGCGCATCGGCTATTTCTCAATTCTAAAGTCGATGCCCTTGCATCGGCTGCAAAAATGTTTAAAATTTTTAGGCCGATTTGTGTATCGGCCCCCATACTCAGTATTATTTCATATCCTCGTGTTTTATCCATCTAGGTGCCCCCCGAGCCGATTCTGTCAAGAGAATTGATGGTATCGGCTCTTCAGGTAGTCCCTGTTGGGTCAAACGTCGATCCTAGGCAGAATGGATGGTGAGGATAATTTGGGCCGATTGCTGGAATCGGCCTCCATGTTGCTTGTTCGGTGAAGGTTTTGTAATATCCCTTCATCAGTTTCGGAGGGCCGATCGCAAGGATCGGTCTCGCCATGTTGCTTATTGACGTAGTCTTGCTACTCGTCCATGTCGGCGGATAAAACCAGCCCAATCTCTGACCTTAGCACGTTGGTGCGCTTGCTGTTATCCATGTCGGGTGCACTGTGTAATCGTGGAGCACTACACTCCGCCGGACGAATGAACACCATGTTTGTGCCAGCCAATGTGCCATCATCGGCTCTCTTTTGCTTGGGGCGCCACTCTTTTCTTTGTGGCAGTCCCTCCTCATCCAGGGTTCTCTGGACTTTTGCAGCCAGATCAGGTCGTGCCTTCCTCAGCGTATGCAAGTACATCCTTTCGGCTTCCTCCAGACCGCGCAATCGCTGAACCCTGCGTTTTTGTGTATGGCTGAGACCGTCAGGGCACCACCTTGGACGGTGGCACCTGTCTTCTTCGTATTCCCCTTCGTCTTCTGAATCCTCGAGATCTTCCAACGGAGGGGTCTCAGCACGTCTGTTTTGCGGTGGGAGAGGCCCTAGGCGCTCGAACACAGACACGCTGGCTGTCTCCTTCTTTTTCCGGTTGCATTCTGGGCAGTTGCCGATTGTTGGTAATCGGCTCATTCCTGAATCCCAGCAGTGTCTGAAGAAGGGGCAGTGCCAATGCCTGTCCGTATCGTCCTGCTCCCTGCCGTGGCGCTCCTGCCGCTCCTCATCATGATTATGCCGGCGATGTCTTCCGTCGTTTATGGTCATCCGACCTCTTTCATCATTGTTATCGTATCGCCGGCGTTGGTCATATCGACTAACATACTTGTTGAGGAGGTGATCAGAGAGGGGTCGTTGGTATCTTATGTTCTTCACTTCCCCCTCTGTGACGTAGCGTTTGCCATCTTGACGGAGCCGATCGCACGGAGCGGCCCCCTCAGTGTCCTTGCCCTGAGAGCAGCTGTCCTCATCCCCGTCCTTCTCAGAGCGGTGTCCAAGCTCTACCATGCTGATGTTGGCTGAGAAATCAGGCTGGCACCCTCCAAGGTGGGTAAACTCCACCATGTTGACGGCGGGGAAGGGGTGTGTGTCGACCTTCATGGCGTACTGGTTAAAAATTAATCGCCCATTTTCTATCGCCACTTGGATCTGCTGACGCCACACCCTGCAGTCGTTGGTGGTGTGGGTGAACGTGTTATGCCACTTGCAGTATGGCTTTCCGTTCAGCTCTTGCACCGTAGGAAACTTGTGGCCTTCGGGTACCTTTATGTGCTTCTCCGCGAGTAAGAGGTCGAAAATCTGCTCGGTTTTCGTCACGTCGAAGTCGAACCCTCTTGGAGGCCCTGGTGGCTTTACCCACTTGCAGGTTACTGGGCCTGCAGCTCGAGTCCACTCAGCTACTGCGACCTCTCGCTCTCCCGTAGGACCTTCATCTTCGCCTGCGTCAACCATGGTAACCACGCGCTTGAATTTATCTTGGTAGATATCCGGGTGGCGTTGCTCATATGCTGACAACTTCTGCACCATGTGTGCTAATGAAGGATAGTCCGCCTGGGAGGCCACTTCCTTGATCGATGATGATAGACCCACCACCGCCAATTCGACTGCTTCCTTTTCGCTTACATGAACCGAATAGCATCGGTTCCTAACGGTCCTGAAGCGCTGAATGTATTCTGACACCGTTTCTCCGCGCTTCTGTCGTACTTGGGCTAGATCGGCAATGCCAGCCTCGGAAGCCTCTGAGTGATATTGCTCATGGAACCGTTCTTCCAGCTGCTTCCAGGTCTGGATTGAGTTCGGTGGCAGCGACGTGTACCATCCGAAAGCCGATCCTGTGAGGGACTGTGAGAAGTACCTCACGCGCAGCTCGTCTGACGCTGAGATCATGCCCAGCTGTGCCAAATATCGGCTCACATGCTCGATGGAGCTGGAGCCATCTGATCCGCTGAACTTTGTGAAGTCCGGGAGCCGATATTTGGGTGGTAGCGGGATCAATTCGTACTCATTGGGGTACGGCTTGGTATAGCCGATCGCCTTTCTCTTCGGCATCATGCCGAACTGATCTTTCAGGATCGTACAAATTTGATCCGCGGTGATGGCTGCAGGTGCCGAACCCTGAAGATTCGTCGGAGTGGCGTACTTAACCAGCCATGCCTGTTTCTCTGGTTCTGAGCCAACTGCAGGAGCTGGGCTCGGGAGTTTCGTCGGGGTGGCGTATTTAGCTAGCCACGTTTGCTTCTCAGGGTCTGCCTCCGACGTTCCTCCTGTTGCCCCAGAAGTCCCTGCTATAGCAACCTGGTTCGAGGGTGCCCAGGTGCTGCAGTCTGGCACGTATGCACATGCGTATCCGTGCGGGATCTCCTTGGGCGCGTCCTGTAGGAACTGGTAGTCACTGGGGTCACCACCAATCTTGTAGACGACAAAAGCCGATGAGTTCGGCGCTTCGGGCGCTGCCAACGCGAATGGCAGCGGGGGACGGGAATGGAGCAGCGCTTCCCCTTGGTGAGTCCCTAGGGTTGGCCCTGACGGAGAGTACTGATGGCTCATGATCTCCTGGATCACGCGCAGCGCGACGCGCTCCAACGTATTCACCAGGCTCTCAGAATGGCGGTGCAGCGAATGAGCCACCATGAAGTTGATCTCCTGACGCAGCGACCTGGTGCGTTCTTCGGACGGGGTGGACAGGTCCACTCCATCAAGCGCGCCTTCAGGTGTGAACCCCTTCCATCTGATGCCATGGGAGCGGGTCCTGTGGAAAGAGCCGATTAGGTCGGCTTCGAGGGCAGACTTGATCTCGTCGTACTTCTTCTTGAGCTCGCCAGTGAGATCCCCGTACGTGACCGGAGTTTCTTCTGCCACTTCTGATGAAGATGGTATGGTGTCTTTCGCCATCTCTGATGTGGATGGCGAGATGGTTGTCGTTGAAGATTGTCCCACCGGGCGTGCCAGAATGTGTTGACGTCAGAAACCCACCGGCGGGCAACGACTGGCCAACACCGTAGAGCCGGGAATGACTAGGGCTGCGGCTGGCCCCAGTCCCTCAGAGCGACGGCCCGCAAAGCCTCCTGGTCGCGCGCCGATGCGGGTCGCAAGGGCGTGCCACCTGACCTATACCTGGTCAGGAAGGTGTGGATGATGCCTCGCTTAGTTTCCTGCAGGGCACACACGTACACGTTAAATACGAGCCTCGATCGGCTCTCAGGTTGTCCTGTGAATCGGCTCATGGAGCCGATCCACCCATGATTCGTCCAAGGTGGCCGAACATATGGTGGTCCTGCTTGATCAAGATAAAGCATACGAGATCCACGACGATCTGGGGTTTTCACCGCATAATCGGATCATCCTACTCACGATTGGGCCTCGCGCTCACGCACGGTAAACGTAAGCCAGCCCTAGACAAGGCCTAAAAACCAACACTAGGTTGATCCTCGGAACGTCCTGTCTAGGGGCAGCAAACTACACCCTGCATGCCGCTGGATCCTCCAACCCTTTGTAAGGCCTAACTATTGCAGATATTAAACTAATCCTTGATGAATCAAGGAGCGACCATAACGGATCAGATCTACTAAATAAAGATCAAGCGGGGTGCCGCCCCTGCACCCATGATGAGGCACAAGGACGGCTAGACGCGCAAGGGTTGCACTACGCGAGCGTATGATGCTGAGAACGATGCTAACCCTAACGCGTCTACGATAACTACGTTGCTCGCCATCAAAAGGGCTTCAGTACGAGCAACGCATGAACAACTAGGCAGGCTCGTGCTGCCTAGATCGCGAGATGCGATCTAGGCAGCATGGTGCTTACCGGAGGAACCCTCGAGACGAAGGAGTTGGCGATGCGCCGAGATTGGTTTGTGTTGAACGTTGGTTGTTGTTTATTCCATAAACCCTAGGTACATATTTATAGTCCAGGGGACTTTCTAATGTGGGCGTGCACCAAACCGTGCACGGGTAAAACTCTAACTTCTAAACTAAGATGCGATCTAATATGTTACATGGGCAGTTTAGCCCAACTTGGTATAAAAGGCCGATTTACATATCTCTTCACGCATATATCTTCAAATCCGTCTTGATCGCGGCCCACTTCTGGCTTGGTCAAATTCTGGTGATAACACGCCGTTAACTGGCAGTTAACGGCGTCTGCCACGTGTCAGTTTGCATGACGTCAAGAGTCAACGGGCTCCCGAAAACACTTCCAAAACGGTCCGATTTTCCGTGGCGGAAGGGCGCCCAAGCGCGACGGACCGAAAAAGTCGTCGTTGGACTTTGCCTGACGCAGTTTCGACAACGGAACCCATATCGTCGGGTTAGGCCCATAGGCGACGAAAAATGCCCCTTAGTTGACGATTTTGGGACGTTGTCTATCAGAACTTTTCTTGTAGTGGAGGTTGTCAATCTCACCGGCTTGCTGAAAACAAAGGATTAAGCGTATCGAGTGGAAGATGGTGTTTGTTTGCAAAGAACAGTAAAAGCAGTAGAATGTATTCAGATGTAAAGAATGGACCGGGGTCCACAGTTCACTAGTGGTGTCTCTCAAATAAGATAACTAACATGCTGGGTGAACAAATTACAGGTGAGCAATTGACAAATAAAGATTCAATACATATCAACGATGATTACTATGTGATTTAATCAGGGCATTACGACAAAGTACATAGACCGCTATCCAGCATGCATCTATGCCTAAATAATCCACCTTCAGGTTATCATCCGAACCCCTTCCAGTATTAAGTTGCGAACAACAGATAATTGCATTAAGTATGGTGTGTAATGTAATCAATACAAATATCCTTAGACAAAGCATCAATGTTTTATCCCTAGTAGCAACAGCACATCCATAACCTTAGAACTTTCTGTCACTGTCCCAGATTTAATGGAGGCATGAACCCACTATCGAGCATAATTACCCCCTCTTGGAGTTACAAGTATCAACTTGGCCAGAGCCTCTACTAGCAACGGAGAGCATGCAAGAACATAAACAACACATATATGATAGATTGATAATCAACTTAACATAGTATTCTCTATTCATCGGATCTCACCAAACACAACATGTAGCATTACAAATAGATGATCTTGATCATGTTAGGCAGCTCACAAGATCTATAACAATGAAAGCACAAGCGGAGAAGACAACCATCTAGCTACTGCTATGGACCCATAGTCCAAGGATGAACTACTCACGCATCAATCCGGAGGCGGGCATGATGATGTAGAGCCCCTCCGGTGATGATTCCCCTCTCCGGCAGGGTGCCGGAGGCGATCTCCTGAATCCCCCGAGATAGGATTGGCGGCGGCGGCCTCTCAGTAATGTTTTCCGTATCGTGGCTCTCGGTACAGGGGGTTTCGCGACGGAGGCTTTAAGTAGGCGGAAGGGTAGGTCAAGGGGCGACGCGAGGCGCCGACACAACAGGGGGGCGCGGCCCAGGCCCAGGCCGCGCCGCCCTGGTGTCTGGCCGCCTCGTGGCCCCACTTCGTTTCCTCTTCGGACTTCTGGAAGCTTCGTGCAAAAATAGGCCCCTGGGCGTTGATTTCGCCCAATTCCGAGAATATTTCCTTACTAGGATTTCTGAAACCAAAAACAGCAGAAAAACAGCAACTGGCACTTCGGCATCTTGTTAATAGGTTAGTGCCGGAAAATGTAAAATAACGCTGTAAAGTATGTGTAAAACACTCAAGTATTGTAATAAAAGTAGCATGGAACATAAGAAATTATAGATACGTTTGCGACGTATCAAGCATCCCCAAGCTTAGTTCCTACTCGTCCTCGAGTAGGTAAACGATAACACAAATAATTTCTGAAGTGACATGCTACCAACATAATCTTGATCAACATTATTGTAAAGCATATGAGATGAATGGAGTGATCTGAACAAAAGATTGCTAACAAAGATAATGACTAAGCAAATGAATCATATAGCAAAACTTTTCATGAATAATACTTTCAAACAAGTATCAATAAGACTTGCATAAGAGATAACTCATAAGCAATAAATTGAAAGTAGAATGAATTGAAGCAACACACAGGATGATTAAGTTTCAGCAATTGCTTTCAACTTGTAACATGTATATCTCATGGATATTTGTCAACATAGAGTAATATAACAGGTGCAATAAGTAAACATGTAAGAATCAATGCACACAGTTAACACAAGTGTTTGCTTCTAAGATAGAAGGGAATGGGTAAACTGACTCAACATAAAGTAAAAGATTGGCCCTTCGCAGAGGGAAGCATTGATTACTATTTTTGTGCTAGAGCTTTTGTTTTGAAAACATAGAAACAATTTTTTCAACGGTAGTAATAATTCATATGTGCTATGCATAATACTTCCTACAAGTTGCATGCCTCATGCATAGAGTACCAATAGTGCTCGCACCTTGTCCTACTATCTCGGAAAACACGGATACTCATCGCATACATATGCTTCAACCAAGTGTCACAAAGGGGTACCTCTATGCCGCATGTACAAGTGTCTAAGGAGAAAGCACGCATTGGATTTCTCGCTTTTGATTATTCTCAACTTAGACATCCATACTGGGACAACATAGACAACAGATAATGGACTCCTCTTTTTAATGCTTAAGCATTCAACAATAGTTAATATTCTCATAAGAGATTGAGGTTGTATGTCCAAACTGAAACTTCCACCATGATACATGGCTTTAGTTAGCGGCCCAATGTTCTTCTCTAATCATATGCATACTCAAACCATTTGATCATTAAATCCACTACTTCAGACAAGACGAACATGCATAGCATCTCACATGATATCCAACGAAGGTAAAGTTGATGGCGTCCCCAGAAAACATGGTTACCGCTCAACAAGCAACTTATAAGAATTAAGACACATAACTACATATTCATCACCACAATAGTTTTTAAGCTATTTGTCCCATGAGCTATATATTGTAAAGGTAGAGGAATGAAATTTTAAAGGTAGCACTCAAGTAATTTACTTTGGAATGGCAGAAAAAATACCACATAATAGGTAGATATGGTGGACACAAATGGCATGGAGTTTGGCTCAAGGTATTTGGATGCACGAGAAGCATTTCCTCTCAGTACAAGGTTTGGGCTAGCAAGGTTGTTTGAAGCAAACACAAGTATGAACAGGTACAGCAAAACTCACACAAGAACATATTGCAAGCATTATAAGGCTCTACACTGTCTTCCTTGTTGTTCAAACACTTTACCCGAAAATATCTAGACTTAGAGAGATCAATCATGCAAACCAAATTAAACAAGCTATACAGTAGTTCTTCATTAATGGATTAAACTACATGATGCAAGAGCTTAAACATGATCTATGAGAGCTCAAACAATTGCCAAATTGTCAAACCATATGCATCATTTTCCAATTCCAACCAAATAGCAATTTAACGAAGCAATAAGCCTTCGCCATGAACATTAAAGCACAATTAAGAACACAAGTGTTCCATATGAAAAAGCGGAGCGTAATATCTCCAATATAAGGATGGAGAGATCCAACTTTATTCAAAACAAAACAAAAATAAAAACAAACCGACGCTCCAAGTAAAGAACATAAGAATGTGACGAAATAAAAATATAGTTTCACTAGAAGTGACCTGATAATGTTGTCGATGAAGAAGGGGATGCCTTGGGCATCCCCAAGCTTAGATGCTTGAGTCTTCTTAAAATATGCAGGGATGAACCACCAGGGCTTCCCCAAGCTTAGACCTTTCGCTCTTCTTGATCATAGTATATCATCCTCTTCTCTTGACCCTTGAAAACTTCCTTCACACAAACTTCAAGCAAACTCATGAGAGGGTTAGTGCATAACCACAAATTCACACATTCAGAGGTGACACAATCATTCTTAACACTTCTGGACATTGCACAAAGCTTCTGAAAGTTAATGGAACAAAGAAAATCATTCAACATAGCAAAAGCGGCAATGCGAAATAAAAGACAGAATCTGTCAAAAACAGAACAGTCCGTAAAGATGCTTCTGGACTGGGCACTTAACTTGCTCAAATGGAAAAACTCAAAACTAATGAAAGTTGCGTACATATCTGAGGATCACGCTCGTAAATTTGCAGATTTTTTTCGATTTTTTTACAGAGACTTGTGCCAGAATTCGTGACAGACAGCAATGCTGTTTCTGCGCAGCGATCCCAAATATAACATCAACTTTAACATAGAAACTTTACTTGGCACAAAAACATGATAAGGAGAGGTTGCTACAGTAGTAAACAACTTCCAAGACTCAACAAAACCAAAATTGCTGTAGTAAAATAAACACATGGGTTATCTCCCAAGAAGTGCTTTTCTTTAACGCCTTTCAGCTAGGCGCAGAAAGTGCAAATCAAGTAACATCAAGAGTAGAAGCATCAACATCATAACTTGTTCTAATAATAGAATCAAAAGGCAACTTCATTCTCTTTCTAGGGAAGTGTTCCATACCTTTCTTGAGAGGAAATTGATATTTAATATTACCTTCCCTCATATCAATAACAGCACCAACGGTTCGAAGAAAAGGTCTTCCCAATACAATAGGACAAGATGTATTGCATTCGATATCCAAGACAACAAAATCAACGGGGACAAGGTTATTGTTAACCGTAATGCGAACATTATCAATCCTCCCCAAAGGTTTCTTCTTACCTTGAGGAGTTCTTTCAGTGTGCCATTCAGAGTAATTGATCATCATATCATCAAGTAATTTAGTTGCGGCGCCCAGGGTGATGGACATAAAAGTACCTCCAGCAGCTGAATCCAATGGGTTCCTTGAGGAAAAATTCAATCCTGCATAAAAGGTTTGGATGATCATCCAAGTAGTCAATCCATGGGTTGGGCAATTCTTTACCAAAGATTTCATTCTCTCCCATGCTTGAGCAACATATTCATTATCAAATTGTTTAAAATTCATTATGCTACTTCTCAAAGATATAATTTTAGCAGGAGGATAATATTTACTAATAAAAGCATCTTTACACTTAGTCCATGAATCAATACTATTCTTAGGCAAAGAAAGCAACCAATCTTTAGCTCTTCCTCTTAATGAGAAAGGAAACAATTCCAGTTTTATAATATCACCATCTATATCATTATACTTTTGCATTTCACAAAGTTCAACAAAATTATTAAGATGGGCAGCAGCATCATCAGTACTAACACCAGAAAATTGCTCTCTCATAACAAGATTCAGTAAGGCAGGTTTAATTTCATAAAATTCTGCTGCAGTAGCAGGTGGAGCAATAGGAGTACATATAAAATCATTATTATTTGTGCTAGTGAAGTCACACAACTTAGTATTTTCAGGAGTACCCATTATAACAGTAGTAAAGTAAACTAGGCAAATAAAGTAAAGACAAGTAACTAATTTTTTTGTGTTTTCGATATAGAGATCAAGACAGTAAATAAAGTAAAGCTAGCAACGAATTTTTTTGTGTTTTGTTTAAGTGCAGCAAACAAAGTAGTAAATAAAATAAAGCAAGACAAAAACAAAGTAAAGAGATTGGAAGTGGAGACTCCCCTTGCAGCGTGTCTTGATCTCCCCGGCAACGGCGCCAGAAATTTAGCTTGATGCGCGTAGATGTACACGTCCGTTGGGAACCCCAAGTGGAAGGTATGATGCGCACAGCAGCAAGTTTCCCTCAGTATGAAACCAAGGTTATCGAACCAGTAGGAGCCAAGAAGCACGTGAAGGTTGTTGGTGGAGGAATGTAGTGCGGCGCAACACCAGTGAAACCGGCGCCAACGTGGAACCTGCACAACACAATCAAAGTACTTTGCCCCAACGTAACAGTGAGGTTGTCAATCTCACCGGCTTGCTGAAAACAAAGGATTAAGCGTATCGAGTGGAAGATGGTGTTTGTTTGCAAAGAACAGTAAAAGCAGTAGAATGTATTCAGATGTAAAGAATGGACCGGGGTCCACAGTTCACTAGTGGTGTCTCTCCAATAAGATAACTAACATGCTGGGTGAACAAATTACAGGTGAGCAATTGACAAATAAAGATTCAATACATATCAACGATGATTACTATGTGATTTAATCAGGGCATTACGACAAAGTACATAGACCGCTATCCAGCATGCATCTATGCCTAAATAATCCACCTTCAGGTTATCATCCGAACCCCTTCCAGTATTAAGTTGTGAACAACAGATAATTGCATTAAGTATGGTGCGTAATGTAATCAACACAAATATCCTTAGACAAAGCATCAATGTTTTATCCCTAGTAGCAACAGCACATCCACAACCTTAGAACTTTCTGTCACTGTCCCAGATTTAATGGAGGTATGAACCCACTATCGAGCATAATTACCCCCTCTTGGAGTTACAAGTATCAACTTGGCCAGAGCCTCTACTAGCAACGGAGAGCATGCAAGAACATAAACAACACATATATGATAGATTGATAATCAACTTAACATAGTATTCTCTATTCATCGGATCTCACCAAACACAACATGTAGCATTACAAATAGATGATCTTGATCATGTTAGGCAGCTCACAAGATCTATAACAATGAAAGCACAAGCGGAGAAGACAACCATCTAGCTACTGCTATGGACCCATAGTCCAAGGATGAACTACTCACGCATCAATCCGGAGGCGGGCATGATGATGTAGAGCCCCTCCGGTGATGATTCCCCTCTCCGGCAGGGTGCCGGAGGCGATCTCCTGAATCCCCCGAGATGGGATTGGCGGCGGCGGCCTCTCAGTAATGTTTTCCGTATCGTGGCTCTCGGTACAGGGGTTTCGCGACGGAGGCTTTAAGTAGGCGGAAGGGTAGGTCAAGGGGCGACGCGAGGCGCCGACACAACAGGGGGCGCGGCCCAGGCCCAGGCCGCGCCGCCCTGGTGTCTGGCCGCCTCGTGGCCCCACTTCGTTTCCTCTTCGGACTTCTGGAAGCTTCGTGCAAAAATAGGCCCCTGGGCGTTGATTTCGCCCAATTCCGAGAATATTTCCTTACTAGGATTTCTGAAACCAAAAACAGCAGAAAAACAGCAACTGGCACTTCGGCATCTTGTTAATAGGTTAGTGCCGGAAAATGTAAAATAACGCTGTAAAGTATGTGTAAAACACTCAAGTATTGTAATAAAAGTAGCATGGAACATAAGAAATTATAGATACGTTTGCGACGTATCAGCGGCGCGAGATCCTCAGCCTGCTGGCGCGTCCACACGTCATGGAAATTCATCGACGATCCCGGGCGCCCGAGCCGCCACGCCACGGCGTCGTACGCGCGCGCGGCCTCGTGTGCGGTCTCGTAGCTGCCGAGGCCGATGCGCTCACCGCCGTCACGTATCTCCGCGTAATACGTACCTCTGGGGCGCGCGCGGACGCTGCGGTACCCCGTGCCCGAGACGCGGCAGTACCGCGAGCTCGACGCGAGACGAGGCATGGCGGCGGCGGCGGAAGCGGAGCCGCGGCGGCGATATTAGGCGCAGATGGGCAAATTCCAGCAACCCGTGTTCCATATTTTTTTTGGCAGGATGCCATGTACCACCTTCCAATTAGAAAATAGTACTGTTCACCCTTCCCCTGTTGGGCCCAATATTTTCAATTTGGGTTGCCAACGGCCATCTACATGGTAATTGCTATCGGCCTACTTGCTCCGGCTATCGAAGCCCAATAACTACAAATGGGCCTTTCTGCTCATGCAATTTCGGCTCTTTTCTAATGAAACACATATCCTATGATTGGCAAAAAAAACGCGGAGATTCTACATAAAAGTTGTTTTTATTTATTTTAAATTATTGGGTTCCAATTTTTGAAACTGCTCATGCCCAATATGAAAATCCTTGATCGCTCCATACCCACATGGATAACGGTATTTTTAATAATTCATAAAGTGGATTTGAAATTTAAAACATATCCTAATAATTCCATGATTTAATCTATCAACTTGCAAGATCTTGGAGAGAAAGAGCTTGTATTAGTCTGCAGAATCCTCAACGTTTCAAAGGCGGCAGTGGATCAAAACAAAAAAGGAAGTAGCCAGAAATTAGGGGTAAAAAATAACTCCAAGAAAGGAAACTTTTATTTTTCGTAGAGGATGACATGCGGGACCCATGAGCCAGCAGCTTACTCAACGTTTCAAAGGCGGCATGAGATCGAAAAAAAAGGCAAGTGACCAAATATCAGGAGCCAAAAATAATCCAAGAAATGAAACTTATTGTACATAGAGGATGACATGCGGGTCCCATTTTGCAGCAGCGGTTTCAAGGTTTCAAATGCGGTTTGAGATCAAAAGAAAAAGAAAGTAGCCAGAAATTAGGGGTAAAAAACTCCAAAAAAAATAAAGTTGATTGTACATAGAGGATGACATGCGGGTCCCATGAGTCAGCAGCTTACTCAACGTTTCCAAGGCGGCAGGGGATCAAAAGAAAAAGGAAATAGCCAAAAATCAGAGGGTGAAAAAAAATCCAAGAAAAGAAATTTTATAGTACATAGAGGATGACATGCGGGTTCCATGAGCCAGCAGGTTCCTCAACGTTTTCAAAGGCCGCTGGGGATCAAAAGAAAAAGGCAAATAGCCAGAAATTAGGGGTAAAAAATAAATACAACAAAGGAAAGGTTTATTGTTCATAGATGCTGACATGTGGGACCCATGAGCCAGCAGCGTCAAGGCAAGTGACCAAAAATCAGGGGTAAAAAAAATCCAAGAAAAGAAACTTTATTGTACATAGAGGATGACATGCGGGTCCCATGAGCCAGCACCTTACTCAACATTTCAGAGGCGGCTTGAGATCGAAAGAAAAAGGGAAGTGACCAAATATCAGGAGCTACAAATAATCCAAGAAATGAAACTTTTATTGTACATAGAGGTTGACATATGGGTCCCACTAATACAAGCTCTTTTGCTCCAAGATCTTGCAAGTTGATTGTACATAGAGGATGACATACGGGGCCCATGTGTCAGCAGCTTACTCAACGTTTCCAAGGCGGAAGTGGATCAAAAGAAAAAGGAAATAGCCAAAATCAGAGGGTGAAAAATAAATCCAACAAAGGAAAGGTTTATTGTTCATGGAGGCTGACATCTGGGACCCACGAGCCAGCAGCGTCCTCTACGTTTTGAAGGCGACTGGGGATCGAAAGAAAAAAGGGAAATAGCCAGAAATTAGGGGTACAAAATAACTCCAAGAAAGGAAATGTTTATTATTCATAGAAGCTGACATGTGGGACCCATGAGCCAGCAAAGTCTTCAAAGTTTCAAAGGCGGCAGGGGATCAAAGGAAAAAGGAAGTAGCCAGAAATTAGGGGTAAAAAATAACTCCAAGAAAGGAAACTTTTATTGTTCATAGATGATGACATGCGGGACCCAAGCTCCAGCAGCTTCCTCAACGTTTCAAAGGCGGCATGAGATCGAAAGAAAAAGGCAAGTGACCAAATATCAGGACCCGAAAATAATCGAAGAAAGAAATTTTATTGTACATAGAGGATGACATGCGGGACCCATTTAGCAGCAACGGTCTCAACGTTTCCAAGGCGGCACGGGATCAAAAGAAAAAGGAAGTAGCCAGAAATTAGGGTTCAAAAATAACTCCAAGAAAGGAAACTTTTATTGTTCATAGAGGATGACATGCGGGACCCATGAGCCAGCAGCTTACTCAACGTTTCAAAGGCGGCATGAGATCGAAAGAAAAAGGCAAGTGACAAAATATCAGGAGACAAAGATAATCCAAGAAAAGAAAACTTTATTGTACATAGAGGATGACATGCGGGTCCCATTTAGCAGCAGCGGTCTCAACGTTTCAAATGCGGCTTGAGATCAAAAGAAAAAGAAAGTAGCCAGAAATTAGGGGGTAAAAAAACTCCAAGAAAGGAAAGTTTTATCGATGAGCCAGCAGAGTCCTCAACGTTTCAAAGGCGGCAGGGGATCAAAAGAAAAAAGGAAATAGCCGAAAATGAGAGGGTGAAAAAAAAACCAAGAAAATGAACTTTTATAGTACATAGAGGATGACATGCGGGTCCCATGAGCCAGCATGTTTTTCAACGTTTCAAACGTGGCACGAGATCGAAAAGAAAAAGGCAAGTGACCAAATATCAGGATCCAAAAATAATTCAAGAAAAGAAACTTGATTGTACATAGAGTATGACATGCGGGTCCCATTTAGCAGCAGCGGTATCACCGTTTGAGAGGCGGTGATACGTCTCCAACGTATCGATAATTTCTTATGTTCCATGCTACTTTATTGATGATACCTACATGTTTTATGCACATTATATGTCATATTTATGCATTTTCTGGAACTAACCTATTAACAAGATGCCGAAGAGCCGATTCTTGTCTGCTGTTTTTGGTTTCAGAAATCCTAGTAAAGAAATATTCTCGGAATTGGACGAAACTTTCGCCCAGGGTCCTATTTTTGCACGAAGCTTCCAGAAGACCGAAGACCTAACGAAGTGGGGCCACGAGGAGGCCAGGGGGGTGGCCGGCGCGGCCCAGGCCCTGGCCGCGCCGACCTATCCCCTGGGCCCCTCGTGTGGCCCCTCGCGTTGACCCTCCGCCTACTTAAAGCTTCCGTCGCGAAACCCCCAGTACCGAGAGCCACGATACGGAAAACCTTACAGAGACGCCGCCGCCGCGAATCCCATCTCGGGGGATTACGGAGATCGCCTCCGGCACCCTGCCGGAGAGGGGATTCATCTCCCGGAGGACTCTACACCGCCATGGTCGCCTCCGGAGTGATGAGTGAGTAGTTCACCCCTGGACCATGGGTCCATAGCAGTAGCTAGATGGTCGTCTTCTCCTTGTTGTGCTTCATTGTTAGATCTTGTGAGCTGCCTAACATGATCAAGATCATCTATCTGTAATACTATATGTTGTGTTTGTCGGGATCCGATGGATAGAGAGTACTATGATTATGGTGATTATCAATCTATTGTTCATGTGTTGTTTATGATCTTGCATGCTCTCCGTTATTAGTAGAGGCTCTGGCCAAGTTTTTACTTTTAACTCCAAGAGGGAGTATTTATGCTCGATAGTGGGTTCATGCCTCCATTGAATCTGGGACAGTGACAGAAAGTTCTAAGGTTGTGGATGTGCTGTTGCCACTAGGGATAAAACATTGATGCTATGTCTAAGGATGTAGTTGTTGATTACATTACGCACCATACTTAATGCAATTGTCTGTTGCTTTGCAACTTAATACTGGAGGGGGTTCGGACGATAACCTGAAGGTGGACTTTTTAGGCATAGATGCAGTTGGATGGCGGTCTATGTTCTTTGTCGTAATGCCCAATTAAATCTCACTATATTTACCATGTCATGTATATGCATTGTTATGCCTTTCTCTATTTGTCAATTGCCCGACTGTAATTTGTTCACCCAACATGCTTTTATCTTATGGGAGAGACACCTCTAGTGAACTGTGGACCCCGGTCCTATTCTTTACATAGCATACAATCTACTGCAATTGTGTTTACTGTTTTCTTTGCAAACATCTTCCACTCGATACGTTTAATCCTTTGTTACAGCAAGCCGGTGAGATTGACAACCTCACTGTTTCGTTGGGACAAAGTACTTGGGTTGTGTTGTGCAGGTTCCGCGTTGGCGCCGGAATCCCTGGTGTTGCGCCGCATCACATTTCGCGACCATCAACCTTCAACGTGCTTCTTGGCTCCTCCTGGTTCGATTAAACCTTGGTTTCTTTCTGAGGGAAAACTTGCTATTGTGCGCATCATACCTTCCTCTTGGGGTTCCCAACGAACGTGTGAGTTACACGCCATCAAGCTCTTTTTCTGGCGCCGTTGCCGGGGAGATCAAGACACGCTGCAAGGGGAGTCTCCACTTCTCAATCTCTTTACTTTGTTTTTGTCTTGCTTTATTTTATTTACTACTTTGTTTGCTGCACTAAAACAAAACACAAAAAAATTAGTTGCTAGTTTTACTTTATTTACTGTCTTGCTCTCTATATCAAAAACACACAAAAAATTAGTTACTTGTCTTTACTTTGTTTGCCTAGTTTACTTTTTGCTTATTGCATCATGTTTCCTTTTAATTTTACCACAAAAGACATACCGGTAGGACGTGGGTCCATAGTTGGGAGAAATAATATAGAAGAATTTTTCAATCATGTTAGTATCACTGAAGATTTTGAAGATAGACACTTGGTAGAACTTGCACCTACCTATGAAATTGCTGCTGCTGCTTTAGTTCGCATGTTGGAAACTAAATTTGTTAATCTCAATCCTATAATCCAACACATGTTTCTTACACTTGGTGATATGGAAGAAGGGGAAAAGAAAGATTTTGTTTTAGAAACCCTTCTTAGAGAATTTGGTGGTCTAGCAAGAGAGGCTAGAAAGGTTTTTGCTAAATTTAATATGCTAGGTTCTCATACCAATTTTATTGGTCTCCTTGAAAAAATTGACATGGATAGAATAATGTACACTAATAACATTAATGATGGAGGGGAAATCAAAGCACCAATACCATGTAAACTCCTAGCTATGAATGATGCACTAGAAAATAACTATGCTTGGCTTGTTCCGGAAAATTTGTTCGATGAGAGTAGCAAGCCTAAGACTAATGAAAAGGGAGACGCTAAAACTTATATATCAAATACACTATGCTTGGTTGAGAAAACTCCCAACACCCCTGGTAATGATGTTGATGCTTCTACTCTCGATGTTACTTGATTTGCACTTTCTGCGCCTAGCTGAAAGGCGTTAAAGAAAAGCGCTTATGGGAGACAACCCATGTTTTTACCTACAGCAATTTTTTGTTTTATTGAGTCTTGCAGTTGTTTACTACTGTAGCAACCTCTCCTTATCAAGTTTTTGTGCCAAGTAAAGTTTCTATGTCAAAGTTGATGTTATTTTTGGGATCGCTGCGCAGAAACAGCATTGCTGTCTGTCACGAATCTGGGCACAATTCTCTGTAGAAAATTCGAAAAAATCTGCCAATTTACGAGCGTGATCCTCAGATATGTACGCAACTTTCATTAGTTTTGAGTTTTTCCATTTGAGCAAGTCTGGTGCCATTTCTAAATTCGTCTTTACGGACTGTTCTGTTTTTGACAGATTCTGCCTTTTATTTCGCATTGCCTCTTTTGCTATGTTGGATTTATTTCTTTGATCCACTAATGTCCAGTAGCATTATGCAATGTCCAGAAGTGAAAATAATGATTGTGTCACCTCTGAATGAGTGAATTATTAATTGTGCACTAACCCTCTAATGAGTTTGCTTGAAGTTTGGTGTGAAGGAAGTTTTCAAGGGTCAAGAGAGGAGAATGATATACTATGATCAAGAGGAGTGAAAGCTCTAAGCTTGGGGATGCCCCCGTGGTTCACCCCTGCATATTTTAAGAAGACTCAAGCGTCTAAGCTTGGGGATGCCCAAGGCATCCCCTTCTTCATCGACAAAATCATCAGGTTCCTCCCCTGAAACTATATTTTTATTCAATCACATCTTGTGTTCTTTGCTTGGAGCGTCAGTTTGTTTTCGTTTTTGTTTTTGTTTGAATAAGATGGATCCTAGCATTCACTTTGTGGGAGAGAGACACGCTCCGCTGTTGCATATGGACACATGTGTCCTTAGGCTTTACTCATAATGTTCAAGGCGAAGTTTCTTCTTCGTTAATTTGTTATATGGTTGGAATTGGAAAATGCTACATGTAGTAATTCTAAAATGTCTTGGATAATGTGATACTTGGCAATTGTTGTGCTCATGTTTAAGCTCTTGCATCATATGCTTTGCACCCATTAATGAAGAAATACATAGAGCTTGCTAAAATTTGATTTGCATATTTGGTTTCTCTAAGGTCTAGATAATATCTAGTATTGAGTTTTGAACAACAAGGAAGACAGTGTAGAGTCTTATAATGTTTACAATATGTCTTTTATGTGAGTTTTGCTGCACTTGTTCATCCTTGAGTTTGCTTCAAATAACCTTGCTAGCCTAAACCTTGTATCGAGAGGGAATACTTCTCATGCATCCAAAATCCTTGAGCCAACTACTATGCCATTTGTGTCCACCATACCTACCTACTACATGGTATTTCTCCGCCATTCCAAAGTAAATTGCTTGAGTGCTACCTTTAAAATTCCATCATTCACCTTTGCAATATATAGCTCATGGGACAAAATAGCCTTAAAAACTATCGTAGTATTGAATATGTACTTATGCACTTTATATTTTATTAAGTTGCCTGTTGTGCGATAACCATGCTTCTGGGGAACGCCATCAACTATTGTTGAATATCATGTGAGTTGCTATGCATGTCCGTCTTGTCTGAAGGTCTATCATTTTAGTGGTTGGAGCATGCAAAATTGTTAGAGAAGAACATTGGGCCGCTAACTAAAGCCATGAATCATGGTGGAAGTTTCAGTTTTGGACATATATCCTCAATCTCATATGAGAATAATAACTTTGCTACATGCTTATGCATTTAAGAGGAGTCCATTATCTGTTGTCCATGTTGTCCCGGTATGGATGTCTAAGTTGAGAATAATCAAAAGCGAGAAATCCGAAATGCGAGCATTCTCCTTGGACCTTTGTACAAAGGCATTGAGTTACCCCTTTGTGACACTTGGTTGAAACATGGCATGCGAAGACCCGGTAGTCCAAGTTAAGTAGGACGAGGTGCGGGCACTATTAGTATACTATGCGTGAGGCTTGCAACTTGTAAGATATAATTTTCATAACTCATATGCTTTATTACTACCGTTGACAAAATTGTTTCATGTTTTCAAAATAAAAGCTCTAGCACAAATACAGCAATCGATGCTTTCCTCATTGAAGGACCATTCTTTTACTTTTATTGTTGAGTCAGTTTACCTATCTCCTTCCACCTTAAGAAGCAAACACTTGTGTGAACTGTGCATTGATTCCTACATACTTGCATATTGCACTTGTTATACTACTTTATGTTGACAATATCCATGAGATATACATGTTACAAGTTGAAAGCAACCGCTGAAACTTAATCTTCTTATGTGTTGCTTCAACACCTTTACTTTGATTTATTGCTTTATGAGTTAACTCTTATGCAAGACTTATTGATGCTTGTCTTGAAGTACTATTCATGAAAAGTCTTTGCTATATGATTCAGTTGTTTACTCATGCCATTACCTTTGCTTTGATCGCTGCATTCATTACATATGTTTACAAATAGTATGATCAAGATTATGATGGCATGTCACTTCAGAAATTATCTTTGTTATCGTTTTACCTGCTCGGGACGAGCAGAACTAAGCTTGGGGATGCTGATACGTCTCCAACGTATCGATAATTTCTTATGTTCCATGCTACTTTATTGATGATACCTACATGTTTTATGCACATTATATGTCATATTTATGCATTTTATGGAACTAACCTATTAACAAGATGCCGAAGAGCCAGTTGCTGTTTTCTGCTGTTTTTGGTTTCAGAAATCCTAGTAAAGAAATATTCTCGGAATTGGACGAAACTTTCGCCCAGGGTCCTATTTTTGCACGAAGCTTCCAGAAGACCGAAGACCTAACGAAGTGGGGCCACGAGGAGGCCAGGGGGGTGGCCGGCGCGGCCCAGGCCCTGGCCGCGCCGACCTATCCCCTGGGCCCCTCGTGTGGCCCCTCGCGTTGACCCTCCGCCTACTTAAAGCTTCCGTCGCGAAACCCCCAGTACCGAGAGCCACGATACGGAAAACCTTACAGAGACGCCGCCGCCGCGAATCCCATCTCGGGGGATTCTGGAGATCGCCTCCGGCACCCTGCCGGAGAGGGGATTCATCTCCCGGAGGACTCTACACCGCCATGGTCGCCTCCGGAGTGATGAGTGAGTAGTTCACCCCTGGACCATGGGTCCATAGCAGTAGCTAGATGGTCGTCTTCTCCTTGTTGTGCTTCATTGTTAGATCTTGTGAGCTGCCTAACATGATCAAGATCATCTATCTGTAATACTATATGTTGTGTTTGTCGGGATCCGATGGATAGAGAGTACTATGATTATGGTGATTATCAATCTATTGTTCATGTGTTGTTTATGATCTTGCATGCTCTCCGTTATTAGTAGAGGCTCTGGCCAAGTTTTTACTTTTAACTCCAAGAGGGAGTATTTATGCTCGATAGTGGGTTCATGCCTCCATTGAATCTGGGACAGTGACAGAAAGTTCCAAGGTTGTGGATGTGCTGTTGCCACTAGGGATAAAACATTGATGCTATGTCTAAGGATGTAGTTGTTGATTACATTACGCACCATACTTAATGCAATTGTCTGTTGCTTTGCAACTTAATACTGGAGGGGGTTCGGACGATAACCTGAAGGTGGACTTTTTAGGCATAGATGCAGTTGGATGGCGGTCTATGTTCTTTGTCGTAATGCCCAATTAAATCTCACTATATTTACCATGTCATGTATATGCATTGTTATGCCTTTCTCTATTTGTCAATTGCCCGACTGTAATTTGTTCACCCAACATGCTTTTATCTTATGGGAGAGACACCTCTAGTGAACTGTGGACCCCGGTCCTATTCTTTACATAGCATACAATCTACTGCAATTGTGTTTACTGTTTTCTTTGCAAACATCTTCCACTCGATACGTTTAATCCTTTGTTACAGCAAGCCGGTGAGATTGACAACCTCACTGTTTCGTTGGGACAAAGTACTTGGGTTGTGTTGTGCAGGTTCCGCGTTGGCGCCGGAATCCCTGGTGTTGCGCCGCATCACATTTCGCGACCATCAACCTTCAACGTGCTTCTTGGCTCCTCCTGGTTCGATTAAACCTTGGTTTCTTTCTGAGGGAAAACTTGCTACTGTGCGCATCATACCTTCCTCTTGGGGTTCCCAACGAACGTGTGAGTTACACGCCATCAGGCGGCAGGGGATCGAAAGAAAAAGGCAAGTGACCAAATATGAGGTGCCAAAAAAATTGAAGAAAAGAAAGTTTTATTGTACATAGAGGATGACATGCGGGTCCCATGAGCCAGCAGGTTTTTCAACGTTTCAAACGTGGCATGAGATCGAAAGAAAAAGGCAAGTGACCAAATATCAGGAGCCAAAAATAATTCAAGAAAAGAAACTTGATTGTACATAGAGGATGACATGCGGGTCCCATTTAGCAGCAGTGATATCACCGTTTGAGAGGCTGCACGGGATCGAAAGAAAAAGGCAAGTGACCAAATATCAGGAGCCAAAAATAATCTAAGAAAAGAAATTTTATTGTACATAGAGGATGACATGCGGGTCCCATTTTGCAGCAGTGGTCTCAACGTTTCCAAGGCGGCACAGGACCAAAAGAAAAATGAAGTAGCCAGAAATCAGGGGGTGAAAAAAATCCAAAAAAAAGAACGATTTCCATTGGGCTGCATGTGGACATCTGGGCATTCGAACTATCCTGCTGGCCTTTTGACTCGTACAATTTCAGCCCACTCCAAAACAGGATAGTTCGGATTTTTTTTTTAACAGGAAAGTCCTATGCTTCGCAAAAACAAAAAACAAGGAGATTCAGCATATAAATTTGTTTATGTGAAAATAAAGATTTAATTTATCCGTTTGAAATAGCTCAGAGCGCAATACACTGTTTATTGTCTGCAAAATAATCAAGATATCACATGTTTCTTGTACGGGGAGGCTGACATCGGGGACCCATGAGCCAGCAGCGTCGTTTTAAAGGCGGCAGTGGATGGAAAGAAAAAATAAACCAAAAATCTGTTGGTAAAAAATCCAAGAAAAGAAACATTTTCGTTGTGAGAGGATGACATGCGGGACCCATGAGGCAGCAGCATCCTCAGCGTTTATTGTTCATAGAGGCTGACATGTGGGACCCGTGAGCCAGCAGCGTCCTCAACGTTTTAAAGGCAGCAGGATATCCAAAGAAAAAATAATCCAAAAATCATTTGGTAAACAATATCCAAGAAAAGAAACATTTACCGTTCTGAGAGGATGACATGCGGGACCCATGAGGCAGCAGCATCCTCAACGATTCCAAGGCGGCAGGGGATCAAAGAAAAAAAAGAAAATATCCAGAAATTAATTAGGGGTTCAAAATAAATCCATCAAAGGAAACTTTTATTGTTCATAGAGGATGACTTGTGGGACCGACCTGCCAACAGCGTCCTCATCGTTTCAAAGGGGGCAGGAGATCAAAAGAAAAAGGCAAATAGCCAGAAATTAGGGGTCAAAAATAACTCCAAGAAAGGAAACTTTTATTGTTCGTAGAGGATGACATGCGGGACCCATGAGCCAGCAGCTTACTCAACGTTTCAAAGGCGGCATGAGATCGAAAGAAAAAGGCAAGTGACAAAATATCAGGAGCCAAAGATAATCCAGGAAAAGAAACTTTATTGTACATAGAGGATGACATGCGGGTCCCTTTTAGCAGCAGCGGTCTCAACATTTCAAATGCGGCTTGAGATCAAAAGAAAAAGAAAGTTGACTGTACATAGAGGATGACATGCGGGTCCCATGAGTCAGCAGCTTACTCAACGTTTCCAAGGCGGCAGGGGATCAAAAGAAAAAGGAAATAGCCAAAAATCAGAGGGTAAAAAAATCCAAGAAAAGAAAGTATTATAGTACATAGAGGATGACATGCGGGTCCCATGAGCCTGCAGGTTCCTCAACTTTTCAAACGTGGCATGAGATCGAAAGAAAAAGGCAAGTGACCAAATATCAGGAGCCAAAATAATTCAAGAAAAGAAACTAAATTGTACATAGTGGATGACATGCGGGTCCCATTTAGCAGCAGCGGTATCACCGTTTGAGAGGCGGCAGGGGATCGAAAAAAAAGGCAAGTGACCAAATATGAGGTGCCAAAAAATCCAAGAAAAGAAAGTTTTATAGTACATAGAGGATGACATGTGGGTCCCATTTAGCAGCAGCGGTATCACTGTTTGAGAGGCGGCAGGGGATCGAAAGAAAAATGCAAGTAACGAAATATCAGGAGCCAAAAATAATTTAAGAAAAGAAAGTTTTATAGTACATAGAGGATGGCATGCGGGTCCCATTTAGCATCAGCGGTATCACCGTTTGAGAGGCGGCAGGGGATCGAAAGAAAAAGGCAAGTGACCAAATATGAGGTGCCAAAAATAATCCAAGAAAAGAAATTTTTATAGTACATAGAGGATGACATGCGGGTCCCATTTAGCAGCAGCGGTATCACCGTTTGAGAGGCGGCAGGGGATCGAAAGAAAAAGGCAAGTAACGAAATATCAGGAGCCAAAAATAATCCAAGAAAAGAAAGTTTTATAGTACGTAGAGGATGACATGCGGGTCCCATTTAGCGGCAGCGGTATCACTATTTGAGAGGCAGCAGGGGATCGAAAGAAAAAGTCAAGTGACCAAATATGAGGTGCCAAAAAAAATCCAAGAAAAGAAAGTTTTATAGTACATAGAGGATGACATGCGGGTCCCATTTAGCAGCAGCGGTATCACCGTTTGAGAGGCGGCAGGGGATCGAAAGAAAAAAGCAAGTGACCAAATATGAGGTGCCAAAAAAAATCCAAGAAAAGAAAGTTTTATAGTACATAGAGGATGACATGCGGGTCCCATTTAGCATCAGCGGTATCACCGTTTGAGAGGCGGCAGGGGATCGAAAGAAAAAGGCAAGTGACCAAATATGAGGTGCCAAAAATAACTCCAAGAAAAGAAAGTTGATAGCTCATAGAGGATGACATGCGGGTCCCATTTAGCTGCAGCGGTCTCAACGTTTCCAAGGCGGCACGGGATCAAAAGAAAAAGGAAGTAGCCAGAAATCAGGGGGTCAAAAAAATCCAAGAAAAGAAGGAATTTTGGTTCATAGAGGATGACAAGCGGGACCCATGATCCTGCATCGTAAATGGCTCGATCGGAGAGCGTTGAACGAGATGGCGCGATCGAGAAAAAAAACAATGCTAGAGAGGCTGCCATCTGGGCCCTACATCCCTGGGCGGTGCGGATTTGCGTTGACTCGGCCGGCGAACCCGAGAATTCGCGATGCACCACGTCCCGGGCCACCATACGCGATGTTTTGGCCGCTTTCGTCGGGCTAGGTGGCCTCAAAAACGAGAAAAAAAAAGTTTTGACATGAACCACGGAGGGACCAAAAATCGTCGGCCATGGTGCACCAGCAACCACGGCGCGACTTCAACTTCGTCGGCCATGGCAACTTTTCTTGTAGTGTTTACACTTCCTTTTTGATTCGGCGGGAGGGCACTGGGCAGAACACGCAAGATCAAGCACAGCACAGAGACACAAATGTTTACCCAGGTTCAGGGCGCATGAATGCTAAAGCCATTCTCACATCAAGATCGGCCGAAAGATAAAAGGTGTACCTTCACTTTGAGGATGTGTGATCATATCTTTGATGTATTGCTGAAAAGTGATTATCTTAGAATTCTAGATCACAATATTGAGCCATTGGTACAAGGACGAATCTATTGCAAGTTGCATGATATGTTTGAGCACAGTACTCAGAATTGCATTATGTTCCATCAAATAGTACAATCAGCCATTAATAAAGGATGATTGAAATTTGTTGAAACGGAAATAAATGGCCAATCTATTTCGATTTGTCTTGATGGAAAAAAGTTATTGCATCGGTTACCTCTAGCCGATTCATATGATGATGAGAAGGTAAACACTAAAGATAATGGGATCACACTCTCAAGTATAGAAATTATTCAAGAGCGTATTGAAGACATTCTTGAAGCTGGGTGTTCCATTGAAGCTACACCAAGGGCATCAAGCACTAGGGGCAACAACAAAATTCAAAGATCGATGGATGCAAAATGAAATAGGACAAAGGCCGTGATAAGCACAAGGAACTAGAGTTACTTTTGCAGAGTTATTGGAGAAATACAAGAAGGAGAGTGAAGTAAAAAATGCTTATCGGCCAAGTATTGCAAAGTCATCAAGATCACCCCAAGGAGAAAGTCTAAAGACCATGATTGGCAAAGGGAGAAGTTCAATGCAACCGCTTTGTATCCTCCCTTTGGGCCACCAATGACAATGTCTTGGATACCTCCCTATGCTGATTATTATCCATATCCATCATGGGACATATATGATCCAAGGACACATTATCTGTCTTACTATAGATCATCTAACCCAAATTATGCAGCTCCAAGAAGATCATCATTTGATCAACAATCACATATCAAAAGATTGTGTCAACAAGAAGGAATCGGTTAGGAGCTCAGGGAAGAAGAAGGAGGTGGTCAAGTAAGTTTACCAAGTGAAAATGGATAACCGTATGTGTGATGTTTCAGATTTGATCTCAAATAAAAAAAAGAGTCGGTCAAGTTGACATTGGCTACAGAAAGCAAAAAGATGCAATAACTAATTGCTGGAGCTCGAAGTGCGAAATATGAGCAAGTAAAGTTGGAAGTGCCAAAGGTCGAGGAAGAGACGTCACTGTGCAAAATTAAATCACGGCCAGGATGCCCACTCGGCTTAACAAGCTGGCAAGAGAGAAAGTTGAAACGTCTTAGTGTCGCAAAGCTGAAGACCAACAACATAGCGTTGGTCCCTAAGGGAGGACCTCAAAGCAAGGAGGATGTGCAAGTTCCTGTTGCAAGGATAGCAGCAAGGATGAAAGAAGAAAAGACTGAAGCTGGCAAAACATCAACCCTGAATAATCTGTCATATCAAAAGAAGCTTCAGTCGGCACGTCGTCCATATTACTCAGCTTTGCCGTTTATGCCTATGCCATATAACATATCCCCAAGTATGACCAGTTACCCTCATGGTCTTATTTTGAACCATGGATACATCATAATTCTTTCAATCATCAAAATGTATTACCAAATCGTTATTCATTTGATTAGTTGCAACTTTGCTGCTAATCTGAGAGGCCGAAATATTTGAAGTTCATAATTAGAATTATTGTTTTGCTTATTTCGTCTATACATACTTTGGTGATGAGTTATGCAGACCCTTTGAGGTAAACAACATATGGCAGATATATCTATCGCCCAAACAACATTATCTAATCATGGCCGAAGTGTTGTGCTAACATCGTCCTTAGTCCTATTGGAAATTGAGACAAGGTATGCATTCATTTTAATACTATTCTTATGCTTTTGTGATTTGGCTTCATGAATCTTTAAATCTATGAAAGGCCAAATTGTTCTAAATTTCATTGTTGTGCATCGGTAATGAGCATAATATGATTATTGATCTTGTTTCTCGTGTACCATGGAGATAGTACGTTGATGGTTCAGTTTTTGAAAGCAACAACCAATTCATTGGTATTGTTTATTTATCTCCTTATCATTATGTTTTTTGAAACCTCATGCCGCTTAGAATATAGGGATTATTACTCATGTGCCCCTTATTCCTTAGTTGTGATCAGTTTTCCCCATGCTCCAAACGTTTGCTCACTTTTCCCCACTTCCTTAGTGACAAGGTTCTAACTTGTCAATGCCTACAGATTGTAGACTACGGTTTCGCGGAAAATAGAGGGCAAGTAGATCTCGAAGGTTTTAGCCGAAAAGGTGCTCGACTGCTAAAAACTAGGGTTGTGTTGACAATGAAATCGATCCTTTCTTTCTCCCTCGACTCCCCCTTATATAGGAGGCGGAGCCGAGGGTTTCGTGCCGTACAAGTTACAAATAGCGAGAGGCTCTTTGAGTTCGTCTCGTACAATTACAAGTCTCTTAATTCCTAATCTATCTCCATCTTCCATATCGATACTTTATTGGGCTTCCAGGCTTTAAAATCTTCAGGTCATGGGCCTTTAGTAAACCCCAGGTACCTTCTTCGACAGACCCATTCGGGATGCCTATGTCAGTAGCTAGCCCCCGAGATTTTTCTTGAATCGTAGAATCGAGTAAAATCTCCACCATACAATTAATCCATAAATTATTCGGATCATTACAACAATTTATTCGAGACATACATATCTTGTACAGGGATGATGGTAAATGGGGTTGGTTCACCTGACGGATCAGGTACCAGTTAACTGCTCTCGTGGCAAACCCGCAAGAACCTACTTCAAGGTCAAGTCCCTAGACATGACCCCAGAATACTAGCGTAATTCGACATGTGCCGCTTCAGGACTTACTTATGAATCGAATTT
This sequence comes from Lolium perenne, assembly GCF_019359855.2. NCBI lineage: Eukaryota > Viridiplantae > Streptophyta > Magnoliopsida > Poales > Poaceae > Lolium > Lolium perenne. The sequence continues at coordinate 68,697,623 of NC_067248.2, read as the reverse complement.
CAGTCGTATTTATAAGATCCACAGCGCGTCCGCTGGGAATTTTTCTTCGCATCTGTTGACACGGAAAAAGTAGCAGAGCGCATTTGGGTGCGGTACCACGCCACACAGGACAGATCCTGGGGACTTACCGTCGTAAAATATTACGGCATCCAGAGGTTTTACCGCGAGGGACGCGTTCTGGGAATATATTGTCGAGTGCCTTTATCGGTTGCTGGGATGGCCAAATTTCCTGAGTCATTTAATAATACCTTGTTCTCCCGATGGGAGTACATGACGAGTTATATGTAACTCAAAGATGTACGACGATAATTGTTTGCCTTATATTTTGTCTTGTCATTCCCTTCTTCTGCACATTTTATCGGGTGCGCGACCAGCGCTCCCGATGGGAGTAGCCCCCGAGGCTACAGTCACGTATTTATACTTGGCTGTAGACTCAACTTGCATTGTTCCTTCACTCTATATTTTGAAATCATGACTGATTCTTACTCTCTTTATTTTATCGGGTGCGCGACCAGCGCTCCCGATGGGATTAGCCCCCGAGGCTACAGTCGAGTATTTATACTTGGTTGTAGGCTCAACTTTTTTTACCTTTGAACAACTCTATGTTCTTGGCATCCATATTATCCTCTTATCAGAAGTATGGACGATACTTCTAATAAGAGTAGCCCCCGAGCATTCTTGTATTTGATCATAGGCTCCCAAAGTTTCATTGTTGGGGTAGTCGACACTTTTCAGTCGCTATTTTTAATGAAACCAGTCGAAATTTCTTTTATGACGACATCATTGCTGACGATGGCCACGACCCTTGCATTGGAAAGTCGTGATTCCTGTCACTTCACTGTTCCGTGGGTCCAAAATCCTGCGCCGTCGACACGTCGCGCAAGTGGGGGAAATGTCAACACCCGGGTTTTTAAGTCCAGATGCCTATTATGCCATACATCGCAATCCCAGGAAGATTGTTGTTGCGAGACATAACAGTTGATATCATAAGTCATCATTCATTACAAACCATAATCGTCTTACAAAAGTAGATCACATGATCCAATATTACAACAATAGTTGATCTATTGATCAACGAACATCACAAATAGCGGAAGCGAAGTAGTAGTGGACTATCTAATCCACAGGCCAACGCTTGACGTCAGGAGCAGTCCTAGTTGTCGTAGACGTCATGTTGTCCATCTTCCTCGTACTGTTGTTCTCCTTCATATTCTGGCCATTTGAATAGCCAGGGACAAAGCCATTAGTACTTTAAAGTACTCGCAAACTAATACTAGTGTAAGCACTGTCACTTACTTTTAGTAAGGGGATACTAAGCTCTAGGTTTATTTGCATAAAGCCAATTTTAATTCATAAGCATTTTCGTAAAAGACTCTTTATTTGCTAACTAACTCAAGTGGGAACATTAGTGTCATTCCCACAACTCAATTGTGATTCCAGTCAAAGTCACCTTTCACCTTTCAATTTCAATTCATAAGTCATATGTCACATTTTTGAAAATGGTCTGATGACGGAACAGTATGGCCTTCCCAATCATCCGTAACCGTGGACACGGCTATTCGAATTGTTCTACCCTCTGCAGAGGTCGCACACTTTTGCCACAACATTAGCAATAATCCATCAGGGTTAACTGGCCCTGATTTATCACACTCCCTGTGCGGACTACCAACCATAACCTTTCACTTACATACCCTAGTATAGGCACCTCTCCCCATGAGCTTGGCCTCCCAGTGAAGACAAACCGTCAGCCTGGGAACTGCACAGGGCTTGGGCCGGACATTCACCTCATTTCACGTCATTTCATATCATTTCACGTTTCAATGGAGGCAGCCTCGGCATAACCCCTATGACGCTTGTTTAGAGGGAACCCATACTAAAGCACATAAACTTCTAGTTAAGCCCTTACCCATGTTGGGTATTGTGGGGGTACTATCAAATTGGAATGGTATCGCATCCGAACCCAACCATCAGTTTTCGTAAAATTCACCAAGTCATTCACAAGTCATATTCACCTTCAAAATCTTTTAATAGAATGATTCATCATTCCAAGGTTTTCAAAGTCATTTCATTTCACATGTTCCCATCTAGAGTAGTCAATTTTATTTGTTAGCACTAGCAACTAGTCATGAGGGGTGCTAGCTAGCTTGTATTGCTCTAGGCTAACTTTGATGCTCTTGTTCTACTCTATATCTAAACCAAGTGAATCATGAATCAAAAAGTAAACTTTGATAAACCAAAGTCAAAAACTTGTAATGTAAACACTTGGGATATGATCATTCAGCATAAAGTAATATGTAATGGTGCCTTGCTCTTGTAGAGCTTTGCACTTGGGTAACTTGCAAGAATATTAGCTTGCCTTGGTTGGTGTAGTGATCAAAGGTCTCTTCTTCTTCCTCTTGGTAGAAGACCTCCTCTTCTTGGTAGTCTCCGGTACTAGCGTCTATAAACGAATACGAGGATAACAATCACCACTCAATACTTAAGGGGACTACTTAGCCTTAATGGCTCACTCAATATGATCTATCATCATCACTTAACATTGCTCCCCAAAATTATGCTAGGGTTTTCTTACTTAGTGCTAGGAAAATAATTTCCTCTCATTGAAATATGGATTAGGGTTTCTATGTAGTTTGGAGAAATAATTTCCTCTCATTGAAATATTTATTTATTTATTCTTGAGAAATAATTTCCTCTCATTGAATCTTGTTAAGATTTAATCTCCTCCAATAATAATGGATGAGCACATGTTGACCAAGGTCAACACTTCACCTTTATCATTTGGGGAAAATGATTTAAATGAGATTCGTCATCTCATGTAATTTAAATACTACATTGATTTAAGTTCCACAAGTGAGCAAGTATGAGACCATGCAACAAGGGTCATCACATTACTTCATACTATTTGGGAAGATGATTTAAATGAGGTGCTACACCTCATAGATTTAAAACGCTAAATTTGAAAATAATTTAAATGGGCTAGTATTGATTACATAGCAAATTTTTGATTCTAGCCCATGATCATATGAAGAAACCCTATCCTATTTTTACATAAACAGTTAGAGTATTTGAAATGTGAATTATGAGAATTTGAATCACCTCAAAATTCATCATGGTTGATTTTATAAATTTATTTGAATTCTGAAAACTCTCTGTCCTATTATTTTCACTATTCAAATTCTTCAACAAATCTAGGGTTGAGACCAGTGGGGTTGGAAAGATAATTTAACAAGCTTTCCAAGGATATAAAGTTCATGAAATTTGGCTTAGTAGAATTGAAGTTATCAAATTTTAAAATTGGCACCAGTAAAGAATTTGTGTTCAAATTAAATTTAACGAATTCAAATTCGTGGGCTGCGCGGGAAAACCAACTGGGCCGGCCCAGCTATGCTTCAGCGTTTAGCGGGCCAACTGACAAGGTGGGGCCTACTCTTCGGTGGCTGTCTAAGCCCGAATCGGTACGCAGTGCTGCGAACCGTCGAATTAAAAGGAGGATCGACGGCTGAGGGTCGTCACCTTCCTCGACAGGGCTCGCCGGAGAGCAAACCATACCGGCGGCCAGGGGGTGGCGATAGGGGGCTTACCGGCGTCGAGCGGGGTCGGCGAGGCGGGCGATCGACGGCGGAGACAACGGCGAGGCGGAGGGTGGTCGCAGCAGCACTTGGGGTGGACGCAATTGATGGCGCCTTTGCTGCGGTACTACGGGGCTCCGACGAGCAATTGGAGCTACTCCAGCGCTAATGTGTAGAGGTAAGGGGTCGAGGAGAGTCAGAAGAGGTAGGGGAGCGAGGTGGTGTGGAGCTTTGAGGCAGGGGCGCCCTCCTTTTATAGGGGCGCAAGGTGGCCGAGGCGCACGGCGAGGCTGAGCAGGGGAACGTCGTCTGGAGCTGCGAAGGGGCAAGGTGAGGGGCGCGTGAGCTTTCTAGCATCATGGAGGTCCTAGTGAGCGTGACGGCACGGTGAAAGGAGGACGGAAGCGTGCGGGCGACATTGCCGTCCTTGCAGTACGGGCGCGGCGGAGTTTTCATGGTGTCGCCGTCTACAAGGCACGGGCCAACCAATGGTGATGTCTGGGAGCGTCCTGGGGTGTAGGCGAGGGAGCGTGCTAAAGGAGAGACAGAGGGGAGGACGACAGCGACGAGGGCAAGCGAGGTCCTAGCGCGTCCAGAGTCGTGCCAGTGCACGCTCTGGCGTGGCCTGGGCGTGGTGATCACGCTGGGTCTAGGGCTTGGAGGCATCTCCTTGGCAAGGGACCTTGTCTAGCATGCTCAGCAGAGAAACGGGAGGCTAGTTGACATGGTTAGAGGGAGAGGATAAGTCCAGGGGCAGGGATGGCATCATGGTGCTCACCAAGCTGACATGGGGTGGCATGGGAGTGGTGCAGAGCTTTCCTTGGATCAACTCATGCATGGTTGTGATTAGTGTGGTAAGGCAAGTCTAAAAGACAAGGTGAGGGTGACCAGAGAGTGTAGGGGAGTAGGGTTGGCATGGGGTTGTCCAAATCGATGGCATGGCTTGGCATTGATCCTTCATGCCTCTTTCTTGTGTAACCAAGGTGCTGCAGGCTTGAGTGTGGTGAGGTGAGTCAAATTAACAGGGTGAGCATGGTTGGAGAAGGCTAGGGTGTGCACATTGGATTAATTCAAAATGTGTATGTGGCACATGCAATGATGTGGCATGATTGAGGTGGTGATCATGGCCAAGGTTGTGTCACTTCATTGATGTGCCTTTAGGGTACAAGGTGTACTATCAAGGAGGACAAGAGAGAGAGAGAGAGAGAAAGAGTGAAAAAGTGAGGGTAAAGTGAATTGTACCTCCCTTTCACTTTATGTGTACTTCCCATCTCCAAGTAAAGATCTCTCTTGTGTTTAATTTCGACGAAAAGTAGAGCATAGATTTCTCATTTTTGAAAAAGATCTCAAGGATAAGAGTGAGAATAAGTTTTCACAAATATTCACTTTTTTTGGTTTTGAAACTAAGTTTTTCATACGTCCATTCTAACTAGGGTCTCCTAAGGTCAAACAATGGCTCTGATACCAACTTTTCAACACCCGGATTTTTAAGTCCAGGTGCCTGTTATGCCATACATCGCAATCCCAGGAATATTGTTGTTGCGAGACATAACAGTTGAATATCATAAGTCATCATTCATTACATACCATAGTCGTCTTACAAATAGATCACATGATCCAATATTACATAGATAGTTGATCTATTGATCAACGAACATATTACATGGCGGAAGCGTAACGGAAGTGGACTATCTAATCCACATGCCAACGTCTGACGTCAGAAGATTCCATAGTTGTCGTAGGCGTCTTGATGTCCGTCCTCCTGATAGTTCTGCTCATCTTCATAGTCTGGCCATTTGAATAGCCAGGGACACAGCCGTGAGTACTTTAAAGTACTCGCAAACTAATACTAGTGTAAGTACTATCAATTCTAGTAAAGGGGTGCTAAGCTCTAGTTTATTTGCCTAAAGCCAATTTTAGTTCACAAGTATTGGATAAAGACTCTTTCAAGTGCTAACTAACTCAAGTGGGAACATTAGTGTCATTCCCACAACTCTGTTGTGATTCAAAAACAAGTCACCATTCATCATTCACTTCACCAATATTTTTAAGAATCTGACACCGGAAACTGTATGGCCTTTCCAACCGTCCGTAACCGTGGACACGGCTATTCGAATAGGTTTACACTCTGTAGAGGTTGCACACTTGTGCCAAAACATTTGATTTCATCCGTCGGGATAACCCCGAATCATCGTAACCCAGTACGCGGATCATCAACCATAACCTTTCATTTACAAACCCTAGTATGAGCACCTCTCCCCATGAGCTTGGCCTCCCAGTGAAGACCAACTGTCAACCTGGGAACTGCACAGGGCTTGGCCGTACAATTCACATCATTTCTCAACAACGGAGGCAGCCTCAGCATAACCCCTATGATGTGTGTTCAGAGGGAACCCATACTAAGATACATAAATTTCTAGTTAAGCCCTTACCCATAATCAGGTATTGTGGGGGTACTCAAGAATTGGAAAGGTATCGCATCCAAACCAATATCAGTTTTTAATCAAAAATCACTATCTTCTCTTGGTCATATTCACCTTCAAAATTCATTCAATGGAATGCATCATTATTCCAAAGTTTCAATTTCATTTCAAGTCACATGTTCCCATCTAGAGTAGTCAAGTTTTAATATTAGCACTAGCATCTAGTCATGAGTGGTGCTAACTACTTGTAGTGCTAATTAGGCTAAGTTTGATACTCTTGTAGTATTCTAGACTTAGACCAAAGTTAACTGTAAAAGGAAACTCCAATATTCAAATTGAAAACTTGAAAGGTAAAAACTTTGGATGGGTTCATGAAGCATAAGAAAAGATAAGGGTGCCTTGTTCTTGGTAGAACTTTGCACTTTGCAAGAATATTAGCTTGCCTTGGTAGTGGTAAAAGTTCTCCTCTTCCTCCTCTTGGTAGCAACCTTCCTCTTCCTGGTATGCTCCGGTACTAGCGTCTAAATTTGAATACGAGGTATAATCACTCAACAAGTTCAATAGCTATACTAAGCACACACATAAATCACACAAGCTATGCTAGCATTTTTACATTTCCATCATGTTGGTTGATGTTGTTTTATTCTTAAGAAAAATAATTTCCTCTCATTGCATATATTAAGGTTTCTATTTAATTCATGGAAAAATAATTTCCTCTCATTATATATGTAAATGATAGTTTCCCTTTTGTTCTTGAGGCATAATTTCCTCTCATTGAATCTTCTTAAGATTTAATTTCTCAAACAATCCTACATGAGTTTAGGTTGACCTAAGTCAACCCTTCATCATCATTATTTGAGAAAATGATTTAAATGAGGTATAGTACCTCATACTATTTAATACTTCTCAATATGATTTAATATCACCAAGTATTTCATGTGAGAGTATTTGACCAGTGGTACAAACTTCATATGAAAGTACTTGGGACAAGATTTAAATGAGTGCAAATACCTCATATGATTTATTATATAGTTTTGGACAATATCATTTGACTAGAATAGCCATAGTGCCCTTTATTTAAACTAGGCCATGATCACACAAAGTAACCATGTCATATTTTTGCATAAACATGTAGTATAAGTGAAATGTGATTTATAGCAATTGGATTCACCTTAAAATTCATTTTGGTTGATTTTTAATATTTGTTTGAAGTCACAAAAGTCTCTGCCTTGTTATTTTTGTCACATTAATTCTACACAAGCATTCAAGGTGGGACCAGTGGGGTTGGATAGATCTTTTTGCAAGCTTTCCAACAACATAAAATTCATCAAATTTGTTTGGATAGATTTGAAACTATTTAATTTCTAAGACAGGACCAGTATTGGAATTTCTACCAAATTCTTTAACCAAATTTGAAAAGATGGGCTTAGGCGGGAATTTTAACAGGCCAGACAGAGCAGAGAGAGATGGGCCGGCCCAGCTAACGCTGCAGGCCAGCTGACAGCAGGACCCACCCGTCAGCGAGCCAAACTCACCGAAGCGGTATGGTGCGATGTGATCCGTTCGATTAGAGAGGGATCCAACGGTTGGCAGTCGTCGTCGTCTTCGTCGAGAGGGAGGCTCTGGCGCGGCGGAGGTAGGGGGTCGGCGGTGCTTCTGGACTCCAGCGAGGGGTGGCGATGGTGCTAGGCGATGTTGTCGACGACGGGGAGTCGCCTGGTACCGGTGGCGAGGCTGGAGGTGGTCTGTAGCGGGGAATTGCTCTGAGGTTGCTCGCGGGCCTCCGGCGAGCAATTGGCGGGCTAGCGGCAGCGAGGTGCTGTGGAGAGGGGCGGAGGAGATTCAGATAGAGGAGAGGAGTGGATTTGCTGTGGAGGTGAAGGCGCGGGGACGGCTCCTTTTATAGGGTGCGAGTTGGCCGTGAGGGGGCGGCAAGGGCGACAGCCGAGCGGCGTCTCCGGCGAGGAAAGGGGGTCGGCGAGGTAGGCGTGAGGTAGGCAGCGTCCAGGTGAAGCCATAGCGCGTGCTGGCGAGGTGGGGGACGGTCGGATTAGCGCTGGCGAGTGCGATGCCGTGCGGCACGATGGCGGAAACACGGCGGCGATGTCGACGGTTCCGGCGCGTGCGTGGGCACGGGAGCATGTCTGGCGGGCTGATGTCGTCCAGGGGAGCGCGTGGGAGAAGGGAGAGGGCGAGAGGGGGCCTGGGTCGACGGCGCTCATCGACGTACTGGCGCGTCCAGAGCGTGTCTGGCGCGCGTCTGGCGCTTTCTGGGCGCGTCGGGGCACGTCCTGTTCCCGGCGTTGCCGTGTCCCTCTCCAACCAGGGCCAGTACAGGCATGTCCAGTAGGGCAAGGGAGTGCTGGGAGACAAGGTTGGCATGGCTAGCAAGGTAGGGAGGCTAGGGTGGCATGGTGTGTGCATGTATGGCTGGTATGGCATGGTTTGTGCCAAAATGGTGCAATGCCAGGGTTGTAAAGGGGGCACTAGGGCATGGGGAGGCTAGGGAGGTGTTGCAGGGGACCAAGGGGAGACAAGGGTTGGGCCAACACTATTGCAAATAGTGTAAATTGATTTGGTGTGATATTGCTCACAAGGTGTTTGTCATAATGGCCGCATGAACAAAACTTTCAAATTTTTGAATGAAATTTGTTGGAGTTGCTTCATGTGCTCATAGACACCCAATGGTGGTGGTGGTGTTCCAAATTAAAGAGATTTGCAAATTTTTAAATTGGGTAGAAACTAGAATCTGATTTGAAGTCTCTACTTTGATTGATCCTAGTTTGAAATTGGGAAAGAATTTGCAGGGGTGGTTTTGAGCAAAGTTGTTCACCTTGATGTCCTCTTGGATGAAATGCAAAGATTTGAGAAAGTTTAGTTTGAAAATCTTGAGATACAAGGGCCCAAAGTAGTGACCAGAATATAATTGGCAGTTTTGACCATCATCCTATGTGAGCACAATTTGAGTTGAATTTTGATTTGATTTGTGTTTCTATGATTCCAAAAGTTGTAATAAGTGTTTAGTAACATAATACAACTAATGGTGAAGGCCAAATTGGTCTAGGTCAAAGATTTGGAAAAATGGCATAAACCATATGTGAAGGTTTTGTGATTTTCTAACTTTTATTCTTTTATTTTTCTTTGCTTCATTTTGACAAGAGTGGGGTTTATTTGGTGTTAGATTGAGTTGGGTAAAAGGTTCAAACCATTTTGGGGCAATGTGGGTGCCTAGGTCAAGATTTGAGATTTTGGCTAAGTGCCACATATGCCTCTATGCATATGCTTTATTTAGTTGTGTTTCTTACTTGAATTGGGTTGGTAGCCCTAGATTAAGTTGGTTGAGGTATTTCAAATCATCACACAAGGTAGACAAAGCAAAGGTATAGGTTTTACCAAAAATAGTCATAGGCACCTAGGCCTTTTCTTATTTAATAACATTTCTTTTTATTTGGGGTTTAGTGGATGTGATAAGAAGGGTGAGGTTTAGGGGTTGGTGGGTTTTACAATGGTTCACCACCATTCAGCAAAATAAGAAAGGTAGGGTTCAAGATTTTCATATTAGGGCTATATGCCCACATATGTCTTTTTATTTTGGTTTCTCAAATTTGACCCACTTGGTTTTTAAGAAGGTTAGGGTTTAGGGTTTTGGAAATAGGTTCAAAGTAATAAACAAACAAGCATGTCAAAACACAAGTATTAGGTATGAGCACTATGCATAGCACTCTATGTAAGAAAAGTTTTTGTTGGTTCTCATTTTTGCAAAAAGGAAATTCATTTTCTCTTTGTTTTAAAATTTGGGATGTTACACCTGGGCGTGGTGATCACGCTGGGTCTAGGGCTTGGAGGCATCTCCTTGGCAAGGGACCTTGTCTAGCATGCTCAGCAGAGAAAGGGGAGGCTAGTTGACATGGTTAGAGGGAGAGGATAGGTCCAGGGGCAGGGATGGCATCATGGTGCTCACCAAGCTGACATGGGGTGGCATGGGAGTGGTGCAGAGCTTTCCTTGGATCAACTCATGCATGGTTGTGATCAGTGTGGTAAGGCAAGTCTAAAAGACAAGGTGACGGTGACCAGAGAGTGTAGGGGAGTAGGGTTGGCATGGGGTTGTCCAAATCGATGGCATGGCTTGGCATTGATCCTTCATGCCTCTTTCTTGTGTAACCAAGGTGCTGCAGGCTTGAGTGTGGTGAGGTGAGTCAAATTAACAGGGTGAGCATGGTTGGAGAAGGCTAGGGTGTGCACATTGGATTAATTCAAAATGTGTATGTGGCACATGCAATGATGTGGCATGATTGAGGTGGTGATCATGGCCAAGGTTGTGTCACTTCATTGATGTGCCTTTAGGGTACAAGGTGTACTATCAAGGAGGACAAGAGAGAGAGAGAGAGAGAGAGAGAGAGAGAGAGAGAAAGTGAAAAAGTGAGGGTAAAGTGAATTGTACCTCCCTTTCACTTTATGTGTACTTCCCATCTCCAAGCAAAGATCTCTCTTGTGTTTAATTTCGACCAAATCTCTGCATGGTTGTGTTCTAAATGATGTTGGGCAACAATGTGTGGCATGGGTTTGAAAATTGGAGAAGTTTTGTACAAATTCTAAAAAGTGAGGGAATCTTGAATCTGTTTCAACATAGCATCTTGGGTTGACTATTTGGAGCAATGGTCAATGATCTGGTCAAAGTGCTCAACACCAAAGTTGTTCATCTTGATGAGGTCTTGGATGAGGTGCAAAGAGTTGTGAGGGTTTGGTTTAATAATCTCTCAGTAAAAGGGCTCAAAGTGGGTAAGATATTAAAAATGTCACATGTGACCATTATCACATGCCACAAGTAATTTTCATTTCTTTGATTTTTGATTTGGTTTTGCTTGACCCAAATGATGTTGTTGAGTGCTGAAATGGTATAGAGGAGTGATCCAACCATTCACACCAAGTCTTAGGGTCAATTCTCAAATTCACAATTTGGCTATTTACTCGCATATACCCTTATGCATAGTTTTATTTTCTTTTTATTTCTTTTTGTTTCACCTTGGATTTGATTTGTTAAGTACTAAATAGTGTTAATTAATGTTTTCAAATCATCTAATCAAGGTAGAATGGTCTAGGTTAAAGTTTTACAAAAATAGTCATAGCCTCATATGTGAAGCTATTTGCATTTTCTCTTTTTCTTATATGTCTCACTTTGATCCAAATGATCATGGCTTAGGGTTTAGTGGGGTTTAACCATGGTTCACAACCATTTGGAAAAGTGGCTAGGGCAAAGGTCAAGATTTGCAAATTAGGGTTTTAGGTTTACACATGTTTTCTCTTTTCATTTTCTTTTATTTGGCTTTATTTCATTTTGACTTCAAAGAGCAAGGTTTAGGGTTTTAGGTCATGTTTCAAACAATACTTAAACAATCATGGCAAAGATCATCACACATATGCCTTACCACTATGCATCTTGATTTATTAAAATAAAGTTTTTGTTGGTTCCAAATTTTGGAAACAGGAAATTCATTTTCTTCTTTGTTTGAAAAGTTGGGATGTTACAAACCCTTCCCCCTTAAACAAAATCTCGTCCCGAGATTTTAAGAAAAGTTAGGTTCCTAAGAGAGATTGGGCAATTGAGTTAACAGGAAGACATACTTGGCATGGCCTGGGGTGCTTCTTGAGCTTCGGTGGCACTTATGTGGTAGAGGCGGCCGTAGCGGTTGTTCGGGTTCCTTTTAGCTGCAAAGCGGCGCTGTTGCTAGGCAGGTGCAGCGGTATTGGGGGCAGTCTTTGCTAACCTTTTGGGGCACTCGTTGGAATAGTGACCCACAATTCCACACTCGTAACAAGTTATGGTTGACTTGTTCTTTGGGGTGACGGGAACAGCGTTGCTTCCAGTCCTTGGGGCAGTATTGGGGTTGTTGTTGTTACCATTGGGGTGGTTGTTGTTGTTGTTGTGGTTGTTGTTGTTGTTGTGGTTGTTGTGGTTGTTGTTGTTGCCTCCGGGCTTCGGGGGTCCTCCACTGTTGTTGGTGTAGCTTGGGCGGTACATCTGAGCAGGGGGCTTGTTGTATCTTGGGGAAAATCCTCCAGTTGAATTGTTGCGGTGCTTCTGGGCGTTGTTAGGTCCATTCTGGTTCATCATTCTTCTCTTGCGGTTCTCGTTGGCTTGGTGCAGCTTTCCTTCCATCTGGATGGCTGAGTCCACCAGGGCTTCTAGGTCAGTGAACGGAATGTTCACTAACAGAGTTTGCATCTCGTCATGCCGTCCGTTCAGAAATCTCTCCTTCCTCTTTTCGTTGGTGTCGGTCTCATCCGGGGCGTACCTTGACAGAGTGAGGAACCTGTCACGGTATTCCACCACGGACATTCTTCCTTGTTTGAGTTCGCGGAACTCGTCTCTCATCATCTTGATCAGTCCTTGGGGCACATGGTATTTGCTGAACTTGAGCTTGAAATCTGCCCAAGTCATCATTTGTCCTGCATTCATTGTGCGGGCACTAGTCCACCAGGCTCTGGCAGGTCCTGACAGGTAGTGGGAGGCCAACAGTACTTTTTCTGCGGCTTCTACTCCCGCAACTTCGAGATTGTTCTCCATTGTCTGGAGCCAGTCATCTGCGTCAAGTGGCTCTTCGGTCTTGCTGAACATCGGAGGGTTGGTGTTCTGAAAGTTCTTCAGCTTCGATCCAGGGTGATCGTGGTTTTCATGGCCTTGATTGTTCTGAGCTATCTGCTGCAGTGCGGCGATATTGGCTTGGCGTTCAGCTCTCTCGGCTTCCCTGTCTGCCATCATCATTTGCAGCATTTGCATCATTGCATCCTGGTTGGTGCTGCGGGTTGGTGGGGCCATCTGAACAATGAGGTAGATGATAAGATAAGAGGGAAATATCTATGGTTTGTTTGAGTTAAAGTTCAAAAAGTTTCAAAACTTGAGTAGTGTTGAGGGGGTAAAAGCCACCAACACTTTTTCATTCATACCAAGCATCACATATTACAAAGCTAACACACAGTTGGTTTTAAGAACCATTCCTCGCTCTATGATACAAGGGGATCCTGATACAAACTCACACCTACTCAAGTGCTTTAGTGGTACTACTCTTCATCTTCATGGGTGGTGTGCTTAGCGACCAGCGCGGGCGTTGTCCAACTCCTTGCGGGTCTTGTGCAGCAGGATGTCCAGGCATGCAACATTGTAGTTCATCTCCGGGTGTGGTGGCATGGTTATTGGTCTTCCCATGGGGTCATGTCTTGGGTAGTAAACAAAGCGAGTGTTCTTGATCTTGTTCTCATTTTGTCCACACAGACGGGCAATTGCTTCCTGCATGGCTTTGGCTATTCCATCCTTCCAAGTGTTTCCCGTTACAGAAAACCATATGGTTTCCCATATTGGGGCTCCTAGCTTTCCTCTCAGATCTGCAGTAACTTCCCACCGAGGTGGTCCTCCCGACGGATGGTTGAGGGGTATTCCGAAGAACTCGGGATACGGGCGTCCTAAATACTCAACTAGTTGCTTCAAATCCTTCTCGAACATCAGGTTTCCTCCATGGCCAATCTGATAGGACTCACATTGGTACTCCATCTGTGAGCAATTAGGATAAGTAAGTTAATGAAGTGATCAAGTGTGCAAAATTTTATGTACAATTTCAAGGAAAAGTAAAGCATGGATTTATTATTTTGAAAAGATCTCAAGGGTAAGAGTGAGAATAAGTTTTCATAAATATTCACTTCATTTGTTTTGAAACTAAGTTTTCAGACGTCCATTCTAACTAGGGTCTCCTAAGGTCAAACAATGGCTTTGATACCAACTTGTCAACACCCGGGTTTTTAAGTCCAGATGCCTATTATGCCATACATCGCAATCCCAGGAAGATTGTTGTTGCGAGACATAACAGTTGATATCATAAGTCATCATTCATTACAAACCATAATCGTCATACAAAAGTAGATCACATGATCCAATATTACAACAATAGTTGATCTATTGATCAACGAACATCACAAATAGTGGAAGCGAAGTAGTAGTGGACTATCTAATCCACAGGCCAACGCTTGACGTCAGGAGCAGTCCTGCTAGTTGTCGTAGACGTCCTGTTGTCCATCTTCCTCGTACTGCTATTCTCCTTCATAGTCTGGCCATTTGAATAGCCAGGGACAAAGCCATGAGTACTTTAAAGTACTCGCAAACTAATACTAGTGTAAGCACTATCACTTTTAGTAAGGGGATACTAAGCTCTAGGTTTATTTGCATAAAGCCAATTTTAATTCATAAGCATTTTCGTAAAAGACTCTTTATTTGCTAACTAACTCAAGTGGGAACATTAGTGTCATTCCCACAACTCAATTGTGATTCCAGTCAAAGTCACCTTTCACCTTTCAGTTTCAATTCATAAGTCATATGTCACATTTTTGAAAATGGTCTGATGACGGAACAGTATGGCCTTCCCAATCGTCCGTAACCGTGGACACGGCTATTCGAATAGTTCTACAGTCTGCAGAGGTCGCACACTTTTGCCACAACATTTGCAATAATCCGTCAGGGTTAACTGGCCCTGATTTATCACACTTCGTGTGCGGACTACCAACCATAACCTTTCACTTACATACCCTAGTATAGGCACCTCTCCCCATGAGCTTGGCCTCCCAGTGAAGACAAACCATCGGCCTGGGAACTGCACAGGGCTTGGGCCGGACATTCACCTCATTTCACGTCATTTCATATCATTTCACATTTCAATGGAGGCAGCCTCGGCATAACCCCTATGACGCTTGTTTAGAGGGAACCCATACTAAAGCACATAAACTTCTAGTTAAGCCCTTACCCATGTTGGGTATTGTGGGGGTACTTTCAAATTGGAATGGTATCGCATCCGAACCCAGCCATCAGTTTTCGTAAAATTCACCAAGTAATTCACAAGTCATATTCACCTTCAAAATCTTTTAATAGAATGATTCATCATTCCAAGGTTTTCAAAGTCATTTCATTTCACATATTCCCATCTAGAGTAGTCAATTTTATTTGTTAGCACTCGCAACTAGTCATGAGGGGTGCTAGCTAGCTTGTATTGCTCTAGGCTAACTTTGGTGCTCTTGTTCTACTCTATATCTAAACCAAGTGAATCATGAATCAAAAAGTAAACTTTGATAAACCAAAGTCAAAAACTTGTAAGGTAAAAACTTGGGATAGGATCCTTAAGCATAAAGTAATATGTAATGGTGCCTTGCTCTTGTAGAGCTTTGCACTTGGGTAACTTGCAAGAATATTAGCTTGCCTTGGTTGGTGTAGTGATCAAAGTTCTCTTCTTCTTCCTCTTGGTAGAAGACCTCCTCTTCTTGGTAGTCTCCGGTACTAGCGTCTATAAACGAATACGAGGATAACAATCACCAATCAATACTTAAGGGGACTACTTAGCCTTAATGGCTCACTCAAGATGATCTATCATCATCACTTAACATTGCTCCCCAAAATTATGCTAGGGTTTTCTTACTTAGTGCTAGGAAAATAATTTCCTCTCATTGAAATATGGATTAGGGTTTCTATTTAGTTTGGAGAAATATTTTCCTCTCATTGAAATATTTATTTATTTATTCTTGAGAAATAATTTCCTCTCATTGATTCTTGTTAAGATTTAATCTCCTCCAATAATAATGGATGAGCACATGTTGACCAAGGTCAACACTTCACCTTTATCATTTGGGGAAAATGATTTAAATGAGATTCATCATCTCATGTAATTTAAATACTACATTGATTTAAGTTCCACGAGTGAGAAAGTATGAGACCATGCAACAAGGGTCATCACATTACTTCATACTATTTGGGAAGATGATTTATATGAGGTGCTACACCTCATAGATTTAAAACCCTAAATTTGAAAATAATTTAAAAGGCTAGTATTGATTACATAGCCAATTTTTGATTCTAGCCCATGATCATATGAAGCAACCCTATCCTATTTTTACATAAACATTTAGAGTATTTGAAATGTGAATTATAAGAATTTGAATCATCTCAAAATTCATCAAGGTTGATTTTATAAATTTATTTGAATTCTGAAAACTCTCTATCTTGTTATTTTTACTATTCAAATTCTACAACAAATCTAGGGTTGAGACCAGTGGGGTTGGAAAGATAATTTAACAAGCTTTCCAAGGATATAAAGTTCATGAAATTTGCCTTAGTACAATTGAATTTATCAAATTTTAAAATTGGCACCAGTAATGAATTTGTGTTCAAATTAAATTTAACGAATTCAAATTCGTGGGCTGCGCGGGAAAACCAACTGGGTCGGCCCAGCTACGCTTCAGCGTGCAGCGGGCCAACTGACAAGGTGGGGCCTACTCGTCGGTGGCTGTCTAAGCCCGAATCGGTATGCAGTGTTGCGAACCATCGGATTAAAAGGAGGATCGACGGCTGAGGGTCGTCACCTTCCTCGACAGGGCTCGCCGGAGAGCAAACCCTACCGACGGCCAGGGGGATGGCGATAGGGGGCTTACCGGCGTCGAGCGGGGTCGGCGAGGCGGGCGATCGACGGCGGAGACGACGGCGAGGCAGAGGGTGGTCGCAGCAGAACTTGGGGTGGACGCAATCGATGGCGCCTTTGCTGCGGTACTGCGGGGCTCCGACGAGCAATTGGAGCTACTCTGGCGCTAATGTGTAGAGGTAAGGGGTCGAGGAGAGTTAGAAGAGGTAGGGGAGTGAGGTGGTGTGGAGCTTTGAGGCAGGGGCGCCCTCCTTTTATAGGGGCGCAAGGTGGCCGAGGCGCACGGCGAGGTTGAGCAGGGCAACATCGTCTAGAGCTGCGAAGGGGCAAGGTGAGGGGTGCGTGAGGTTTCTAGCATCATGGCGGTCCTGGTGAGCGTGACGGCACGGTGAAAGGAGGACGGAAGCGTGCGGGCGACATCGCCGTCCTTGCAGTACGGGCGCGGCAGAGTTTTGATGGTGTCGTCGTCTACAAGGCATGGGCCAACCAATGGTGATGTCTGGGAGCGTCCTGGGGTGTAGGCGAGGGATCGTGCTGAAGGAGAGACAGAGGGGAGGACGACAGCGACGAGAGAAAGCGAGGTCCTGGCGCGTCCAGAGTCGTGCCAGTGCACGCTCTGGCATGGCCTGGGCGTGGTGATCACGCTGGGTCTAGGGCTTGGAGGCATCTCCTTGGCAAGGGACCTTGTCTAGCATGCTCAGCAGAGAAAGGGGAGGCTAGTTGACATGGTTAGAGGGAGAGGATAGGTCCAGGGGCAGGGATGGCATGATGGTACTCACCAAGCTGACATGGGGTGGCATGGGAGTGGTGCAGAGCTTTCCTTGGATCAACTCATGCATGGTTGTGGTCAGTGTGGTAAGGCAAGTCTAAAAGACAAGGTGAGGGTGACCAGAGAGTGTAGGGGAGTAGGGTTGGCATGGGGTTGTCCAAATCAATGGCATGGCTTGGCATTGATCCTTCATGCCTCTTTATTGTCTAACCAAGGTGCTGCAGGCTTGAGTGTGGTGAGGTGAGTCAAATTAACAGGGTGAGCATGGTTGGAGAAGGCTAGGGTGTGCACATTGGATTAATTCAAAATGTTATGTGGCACATGCAATGATGTGGCGTGATTGAGGTGGTGATCATGGCCAAGGTTGTGTCACTTCATTGATGTGCCTTTAGGGTACAAGGTGTACTATCAAGGAGGACAAGAGAGAGAGAGAGAGAGAGAGAGAGAGAGAGAGAGAGAGAGAGGGAGAAAGTGAAAAAGTGAGGGTAAAGTGAATTGTACCTCCCTTTCACTTTATGTGTACTTCCCATCTCCAAGCAAAGATCTCTCTTGTGTTTAATTTCGACCAAAATTCTGCATGGTTGTGTTCTAAATGATGTTGGGCAACAATGTGTGGCATGGGTTTGAAATTTGGAGAAGTTTTGTACAAATTCTAAAAAGTGAGGGAATCTTGAATCTGTTTCAACATAGCATCTTGGGTTGACTATTTGGATCAATGGTCAATGATCTGGTCAAAGTGCTCAACACCAAAGTTGTTCATCTTGATGAGGTCTTGGATGAGGTGCAAAGAGTTGTGAGGGTTTGGTTTAAGAATCTCTCAGTAAAAGGGCTCAAAGTGGGTAAGATATTAAAAATGTCACATGTGACCATTATCACATGCCACAAGTAATTTTCATTTCTTTGATTTTTGATTTGGTTTTGCTTGACCCAAATGATGTTGTTGAGTGCTGAAATGGTATAGAGGAGTGATCCAACCATTCACACCAAGTCTTAGGGTCAATTCTCAAATTCACAATTTGGCTATTTACT
Organism: Lolium perenne; assembly: GCF_019359855.2. NCBI lineage: Eukaryota > Viridiplantae > Streptophyta > Magnoliopsida > Poales > Poaceae > Lolium > Lolium perenne. Next base: position 68,679,385 of record NC_067248.2, on the reverse strand, counting down.
CGCATATACCCTTATGCATAGTTTTATTTTCTTTTTATTTCTTTTTGTTTCACCTTGGATTTGATTTGTTAAGTACTAAATAGTGTTAATTAATGTTTTCAAATCATCTAATCAAGGTAGAAGGGTCTAGGTTAAAGTTTTACAAAAATAGCCATAGCCTCATATGTGAAGCTATTTGCATTTTCTCTTTTTCTTATATGTCTCACTTTGATCCAAATGATCATGGCTTAGGGTTTAGTGGGGTTTAACCATGGTTCACAACCATTTGGAAAAGTGGCTAGGGCAAAGGTCAAGATTTGCAAATTAGGGTTTTAGGCTTACACATGTTTTCTCTTTTCATTTATTTTTTTTTATTTGGCTTTATTTCATTTTGACTTCAAAGAGCAAGGTTTAGGGTTTTGGGTCATGTTTCAAACAATACTTAAACAATCATGGCAAAGATCATCACACATATGCCTTAGCACTATGCATCTTGATTTATTAAAATAAAGTTTTTGTTTGTTCCAAATTTTGGAAACAGGAAATTCATTTTCTTCTTTGTTTGAAAAGTTGGGATGTTACAGGAGACACGTCCTCCGTAAATTCCGGCACGCGCGCAGTAACTTCCGTCCAGTAACTCCAGGCTGAACATACCATTTTACCCCTTTGGACATGCATAACGCTGAAAATGCTTTTCCTCTTCATCCAAACGGCGCGGCGAATCGCCTCCTTACTATATATTTACCTCATCATCCTCATTCACCCCCTTCGCCGCGCCGCACATCTGTCTCTTCTCTGTCACGCTCCGCCATTTCCACCCTCAAGCTCCTCGTGCTCTCACTCTTCCCATTCCTTCACCAAAGCACTTCTCCATGCCACCGCGCACGAAGCTGCTGAGGCACACAGCTCCGGGCACCAACGCCGCGATGGACAAGGTGGAGATCTCTGGATGGGAACGATCCAAGATCTCAAACTAGGACCAGAAGACCCTCAAGAAGCTTGGCATGCTGAAGAAGCGGGACTCGCTGATCTTCCCTGGCAACGAAAGCTTCCCGCGCCCTCCAATTGGATACCGAGAAACTTTCATTGACCACCTTATTCGCAGCCTCTCTGCCCCCATCCACGATTTCCTTTGTGGTCTTCTCTTTGTCTACGGGATCCAGCTGCACCAGCTAACCCCGAATTCCATCCTCCACATTTCTATTTTTGTTACTTTATGCGATTGCTTCATCGGCACCCATCCTCATTAGGGCATGTGGAAGCGCATTTTCTACCTCTGGCGCAACAACTCCCGCAACGTCGTCTATAATGTGGGAGGCGTTTGCATCTGTGTCCCACCCAACGTCGACTACTTTGACGTCAAATTCCCCGACTCCGTCCAAGGGTGGCGCAAAAGATGGTTATATATCCAGGACGAGTATGAAAACTCCCAGGAGTATGGCATCGCGCCGTTTGAAGCTGCCGGAGAAATTCTCAGGCGCCAATCTTGGGAGGCAGAGGCCACTGCCGAAGAAAAGACGTCTACTGAAGCCCTGATGAAGCGCATCCATCAACTCCAGAACACCCACGGTGAAGAACTGTCGGGTGTTCAAATAACTGCGTATTTCCTTAGGATCAGGGTGCAGCCACTGCAGGCTCGCAAAAACCCCCTTTGGATGTACTCTGGCGAGAAAGATGTTGATCGCTTGTCCAAGGATCTCTCAGTGAAGGACTTGGAGAAGCTCATCCGACGTTTTTCCTCCTTAAGCAAGAAACACAAGGTTCCATCCTCTTGCCGTGTGGAACCATACAGTGGTAGCCACGCCCTTCCCGAAGTAAGTAGCCTTTCCTCGAGTTGTTCTGCTATTTTTCGGCTGCTTCCTTATTTTCCTTGTATATTCACCTTATTCTTGTTGTTGCATTTTACAGAAGCACCAAGTTCTATCTTCTCTTCCCCCCCCTTCCTGAAGGTGGAGAGGTGGATGAGCGAACTGTTGTCACCGACGAATCGCAAGAATCCTCTCGCCGTGAGAGTGAAGTCGCAGGATTTTAGAAATCCGCAACGTCCTCTGAAAAAGAGACTGAGTCAGATCGTTCTGAATCTGGTCGATCCGTCTCTCCTCCTCTCGCCGTTTCTCCTTTCCTGAATTTCTTTCCAACTCTGCTTTTTAACAGCATCTGATGAAGCATTTCATCAATCTTGGCTCCCAATCTATTGGGTTCCGTGATGAAGCCGACGCCTTGAATGGTAAAGTCGCTTTGTTTTTTATGACTCGCTTTTTTCCCACACATATTTTTTTCTTCTGATAATGAGTTTTCATCCTTGACTATTTTGCCAAGCCGAAGAACGTGTTGATGCTCTTGCAGCTAAGCTGGAGCTCAGTGAAAAAGCTCGCAAAAAAGCTGAAGCATACATCGCTGCTGTTGAGGACCTCCGCCAGCGGCTAAATACTGTTGAAAATGCTTTGAGCGACAAAATTGCGCAACAGATTGAGCGCGAGAAAGCCATAATCGATCGGTTCGACACCCAAAATCGGCGCTTCGTCAGTAAGTTTTTCGTTTATCTATGTTTGTGCTTATCTTGATTTGATTCTCTTAATGTTGATAGACCCGTTTTTTGTTCCAGCAGGAAGGATGGGTGAAGAATTCACCTTGCACGAAGCTGAAGAGGATCGTCTTCTCGACACCCTCTCAATCCTCGAGTTGCAAGGAGATCTGGCACGCACCAATATTTCCAATGCCCGAGCTGCATTCAAGCGCCTCTTCCCCCATTTCTTTCCCAAGCAAACATAGTCGAAGATTTTCTCTGAGCTTGTCCAGCGTTTTCTGCGTGAGGAAGATCTTGCGTTGGCCTATCATCAGGACAACTTAAAGATCGGCGTCGAGGGGACCATTGCTTTGGTTGCCCACCAGCAGGACATCGACTGGGCGAAGGCTGGTAGTCCCGCAAAGATGAACAAGGAGAAGTGGAAAGATTTGGTCAAGGACGCCAAGCCCCACTCAAAGAAAATCCTCGCCTTCCTGAGCCCGAAGCCTGCTGCCTCTGCTAGTACTGCCAAGACGGAGGTCAAGTAGACCACCCTATCTCTATATTTTTTCTTTCCTTTTGTAGTTGCCACTGTTGTTGTGACTTGCGACTTCTTTTATCGGCTCAGTAGGATTCTACTTTTGTAATGACCATATAAATATCTTGATGATTAATGGAAGTGTCCCTTGTCGAATGATTGATGTCGATATTCCTCTTTTCCAGTTTATTTTTGATAATTATACCGAGACCGCTGGCCCTTCCAACACTTCACCTGCCGCGTCTCATTCGAGAAGAACTCCTTCCGACGTTTCCTTAGACGATTCATCGTGTGCTGATTCCCTCCAAGAATTAGCTGAACTTCAACAGCAACTTCACGCGATGAAAAGGCAAGCCGTGATTGTTATGGATCAGTCTCGGAAATCTTCGGATCGCGAGCGGGATGCGCGTCAACAGGCACAGGAATCTCTGCAACTAAAGGAATCTGCTACTGCCGAAGCTTTGCGTGCCACCAAACGCGAAGAATACATGCTTGACCTCTTAACTGATGCAAGTCTGGATATGGCGGGTATGTTGTACTTGTTCTCCATTCTTTCCTTTTAGATTATGTATATCTCTTCTTCACATCTTTATTGTTTTCTTTATCGTGCATAGGTTCCTTCGTGGACACTATTGCCGAAGATCAACGTGTTGATGCAAGATCTGAGATTATTATTCGACTTGCTCGGCAAAGCGATGTTGACTTCTGGGCTGACACAGACCGCACTCGCCGAATTGTGCGATTCCAAGACCGCGCAGCTCAGGTTCGAGATTATCTTGACTTCTGCACGAGCACGTTGGCCATGGTGTACAATGCTATGTTTCCTCGGAATCCTCAGCCTGTGAATCTTCCTGACTTGATGAACAAATTCAAGAGTGTTCATCGAACTCATGGATTTGTGAAGGCTCAACTGATGGCTGGCGCCAGATTTGCTTTGATCTGGCTGAAAATTTTCCACCCGAAGCTAGATCTGAATAACGTTATCGACGTTTGGCAATCCAAGTTGAAGCAAAGGAGAAAACATCGACAAGCTTAGCGATGCGGTGACGCCTATTGCCGAGAAAATGATTGAAGAGCTTCTAAGGGTGGATGCAGCTTTCTTCCAAGAGTACCATTATGCTGATGCCCTGGACGCTCCTGCTGAGGGTGAAAGGATAACCATAGATAACTTGATATAGATCTCCATCTTCTTTTTCTTCTGTTTTGTTTGATCTAAGCCAGAGTGTAAAGTTTGTATATTGCGAGTCACATATATATTGCATTGTTGGAGATATGCCCAAGAGGCAATAATAAAATGGTTATTATATATCTTTATGTTTATGATAAATGTTTACATATCATGCTATAATTGTATTAACCGAAACATTGATACATGTGTGTTATGTAAACAACAAGGAGTCCCTAGTTAGCCTCTTATATAACTAGCTTGTTGATTAATAGATGATCAAGGTTTCATGATCATGAACATTGGATGTTATTAATAACAAGGTTATGTCATTAAGTGAATGATATAATGGACAAACACCCAAATTAAGCGTAGCATAAGATCACGTCATTAAGTTAATTTGCTATAAGCTTTCCGATACATAGTTACCTAATCCTTCGACCATGAGATCATGTAAATCACTTATACCGAAAGAGTACTTTGATTACATCAAACTCCACTGCGTAAATGGGTGGTTATAAAGGTTGGATTAAGTATTCGGAAAGTATGAGTTGAGGCATATGGATCAAGAGTGGGATTTGTCCATCCCGATGACGGATAGATATACTCTGGGCCCTCTCGGTGGAATGTCATCTGATTAGCTTGCAAGCATATGAATGGTTCATAAGAGATCACATACCACGGTACGAGTAAAGAGTACTTTTCAGAGACGAGGTTGAACAAGGTATCGTGATACCGATGATCAAACCTCGGACAAGTAAAATATCGTGTGAAAAAGGGAATCGGTATCGTATGTAAATGGTTCAATCGATCACTAAGTCATCGTTGAATATGTGGGAGCCATTATGGATCTCCAGATCCCGCTATTGGTTATTGGTCGGAGAGAAGTCTCAACCATGTCTGCATAGTTCACGAACCGTAGGGTGACACACTTAAGGTTTGATGTCGTTTAAGTAGATATGGAATATGGAATGGAGTTCGAAGTTTTGTTCGGAGTCTCGGATGGGATCCAGGACATCACGAGGAGGTCCGGAATGGTCCGGAGAATAAGATTCATATATAGGAAGTCACTTTCCAAGTTTGGAAAATGATCCGGTGCATTTATGGAAGGTTCTAGAAGGTTCTAGAAAAGTCCAGAAGAAATCACCATGGAAAGTGGAGTCCCGGAGGGACTCCACCTTGCATGGCCGGCCAAACCCTAAGGGGGAGGAGTCCCTGGTAGGCTCCACCTGGGTGGCCGGCCAACCCCCCAATGAAGGGGTGGGAGTCCCACCTTGAGTGGGATTCCCCCCTTGGGTAGGTTTTGTCCCTTTGGTAGGTTTTGGTTTCGGGTCTTATTCGAAGACTTGGATACCAACACTTGGGGATTTCCACCTATATAATGAGGGAGAGAGGGAGGGGGCCGGCCACTCCAACCCTAGCTTGGCCGCACCACCCAAGGCACCAAGGCCGGCTACCCTCTCCCCAAGCCCTAGCCGCCCTCCTCCTCCACTTCTCCCGCATAAGCTTTGGTGAAGCCCTGCCGGAGATCTCCACCACCACTGCCACCACGCCGTCGTGCTGCTGGGATTCCGAGGAGGATCTACTACTTCCGCTGCCCGCTGGAATGGGGAGGAGGACGTCGTCTTCATCAACACCGTACGTGTGACCGAGTACGGAGGTGTTGCCCGACTGTGGCACCATCAAGTTCTTCTACGCGCTTTTGCAAGCGGTCAAGATCTTCTACGCGCTTTTGCAAGCGACAAGTGATCGACTCCATCCACCACGAGATCTAATCTCGTTAGGCTTTGGAAATCTTCGAGGGTTAGTCTCATGATCTTCTCGTTGCTACCATCTACTAGATTAGATCTTGGCTTGTCTTTTCTTTCTTGCGGTAGGAAAATTTTTGTCTTCTATGCTACGAATACCAACAGTGGTATCAGAGCCGTGTTTATGCATAGATTGGTTGCACGAGTAGAACACAATTTTTTTTGGGCGTTGATGCTTTGTTGTCTTTAGTTCGTGTACTTTGCATCTTGCGGCATAGTGGGATGAAGCGGCTCGGGCTAACTTTACATGACCGCGTTCATGAGATTTGCTCCACGCTCGACATGCAACTTGTATTGCATAAGTTGCTTTGCGGGTGTCTGTCTCTCCCACTATAGTGAAGATCCAATTTACTCTTTCTATTGACAACACTAGTATCACCGTTGTGGTTCATGTTCGTAGGTAGATTGGATCTTGCTCGAAAACCCTAAACCACGTAAAAAATGCAAACCAAATTAGAGGCGTCTAACTTGTTTTTGCAGGGTTTGGTGATGTGATATGTCCATGATGTGATGATGAATATGTATGAGATGATCATTATTGTATTGTGGCAACCGGCAGGAGCCTTATGGTTGTCTTTATATTTCATGTTGTAGTATTATTTCAAAGTAGTTGTAATAGTTGCTACACACGGTGAACAACATGAAGACGGCGCCATGGACCTTGACGCTATGCCGACGATGATGGAGATCATGCATGTTGATGATGGAGATCATGTCCGTGCTTTGGAGATGAATATCAAAGGCGCAAAGACTAAAGGGCCATATCATATCACATATGAATTGCATGTGATGTTAATCCTTTATGCATCTTATTTTGCTTAGATCGCGACGGTAGCATTACAAGATGATCCCTCACATTAATATCAAGATAATAAAGTGTTCTCCCCTCGTATGCACTGTTGCTACAGTTCGTCGTTTCGAAGCATCTCGTGATGATCGGACGTGATAGATTCTACGTTCACATACAACGGGTGTAAGCCATGTTTGCACACGCGGAATACTTGGGTTTGCTTGACGAGCCTAGCATGTACAGACATGGCCTCGGGACAACGGAAACCGAAAGGTTGAACACGAGTCATATGGATGATATGATCAACATGTTGATGTTCACCATTGAAGCTACATCATCTCACGTGATGATCCGTTTTGGTGTAGTGGATGTGGATCGTGTGCCACTTAACAACTATGAGGGATGTTGTATTAAGTGGGAGTTCTTTAGTAATTAGATTAAAACTTGAACTTATTATCATGAACATAGTCTGAATAGTATTTTGAATTAAAATTGTAGAATTGGCATCCGTTTTCTACCATGTGTTAGTCTTGTAATTGAGATTGAAATACTGTTAAATCTGACAAGTAACTTTACAGACTGGTACCGTATTGTTAAAGAATCAAGAAATGATTAAGTCCTATTGCAAACTTTTAGTAAACCTCACATTGTTGATTCAAAGAGCAATGGTTTCAATTGGTACCTAAAATCATCTTGTCTCCGTTGTCGTGGATATGACCACGGCAGATGCTACGGGGTAGCACATGAGAGGTATGGAGCAAGGCGGCGTTGGAGATTCCGGAAACGAGTCGGCACACGATGTACCCAGGTTCACGTCCCCTCGGTGGAGGATCGCTACGTCCTGCTATAAATCACTATGATCATAGTGTCGCCAGCGTTAGGCGACTTGCTTTGTGGTAGCCGCCGGAGGCGGAGGAGGGAGATTGTATCTAATGAGAGATTACATGTATGATGAGATGCCCCTGGTGGCTTTATATAGGCAGCCACCTAGGGTTTACAGGTATAAGGCTATTTGGGCCGCTACGCTTCATGGGCCTTTTGCAGATCCAGTCGCTCCAGGCTTCAGTCGCTCCGGGCTTCAGTCGCTAGGGCGCATGGCCCAGTCGCCCGCCGACTGGAGCTGTCATGTTCGCTTTGTATCTGGCGAGTGAGCTGGGTGATAGGCCCCCTAGGGCGTATCCCCATCAGTAGTCCCCGAGCGCGTCGTGGATTCGGCGCGAGCTTGAGGCAAGGCGCGAAGAAGCTTGGCGATGGGTAGAGGCGAATCGGCGACGAGCTCCTGAAACAGAGGAAACAATCGTGAAACAGGAAGCAGTCGAAACGAGCCAGTCGGCGTAAGCCAATCGGCGTGAACCAGTCGGCGGGAACCAGTTGGCAGAATTCAGCCGGCATGCGCTAGTCGGCGAGAGGCGCTGTCGGAGGCTCGCCGAGTCCCCGAGCATGGCGTGTGGCGAGGTCGGGCGATCGGCGAGTGGCGCTGGCGGGAGCGCGCCAAGTCCCCGAGCGTGGCGAGTCGGCGGCGGGCGGAGTCCCCGAGTATGGTGGATCCGTGACAGGCGAGTCTGCCGTGATGATCATGGACTAGCTAGCCCGGCGGCGCAGTTTGTATGATTGACGTTGAAGTAGATGAGCCGATTGGTGGCAATTCTGTAGGTTTCCTTTGTTGCGGGCGAGGGCGGTGCAGCAGTCGTGGAGCACCGGCGAGCCCTTCTTCTTGATTTCTCATGAATAGAACATCGTGCAGGCAGCCAGCGTCTTCTTCAGCAGTAGAATTCATCGGCGCAGCTGCCGGCTCACACGATGTGCCGTGTGTCTGCGTGGTTTGTGCTGATGCTGCATGTCCCGATCTTGTACTCAGGATCAGCTCTCCAAGTAATACGTACATGCCATCACAAATCCATACAAAGGTTAGATCCAAATTAAATAATCACTTGATATGAAAATTAATTGAAGAGAGAGATATTGATTGGAGAAAAACGCTTGGACGCTGCACTGTGCCGATGTGCCCGTGGCACGAAGGAGACTGGCCTGGCGCGGCGGCGGCATTCGGTGCTTGATGAAGATTGTGACGATGTAGAATAGATCTTCCGAGATGTCGATCTGCTGGAGGTGCGCTCAGAATATCCAGTAGGTGTAGTCCCCGAGGCTCGAGTCGGCTTCGATGAAGGCGGCTTGAGTCTTCCTTTTCTTGACATCTCAGCGTGTCACCCAAGCGGAATGAGTCCGCGAATGCAGCGAGTGGCGAGCCGCGGAGAACAGCGAGTCCCCGAGCACGGCGAGTGGCGAGTCGCGGAGACCGGCGAGTCCCCGAGCATGGCGAGTAGCGAGTCGCGGAGACCGGCGAGTCCCCGAGCATGGTGAGGGCAAGTCCGGGAGACTGGCGAATCCGGGAGACCGGCGAGTCCCCGAGCATGGCGAGGGCAAGTCCGGGAGACTGACGAATCCGGGAGACCGGCGAGTCCCCGAGCATGGCGAGGGCAAGTCCGGGAGACTGGCGAGTTGCGAGCCGCGGAGGCTGGCGACTGGTGAGTCCCCGAGCGTGGCGAGGACGAATCCCGAAGACCGGCGTGTGGCGAGCCGCGGAGGCTGGCGACAGGCGAGTCCCCGAGCGTGGCGAGGACGAATCCCGGAGACCGGCGTGTGGCGAGCCGCGGAGGCTGGCGACAGGCGAGTCCCCGAGTGTGGCGAGGACGAATCCCGGAGACCGGCGTCCGGCCAGTCCCCGAGCGTGGCGAAGGTGCAAGCGATGCTGATGGCAAAGATGGCGAGTAGGTCGCTGTGGCGACTAAGTAATTTTATGCATGTCGCTGTGTTTCCCAGTCGCTTAGGCGATCCCGATGAAGGCTACCGCTTGACTGTTTTCCTTGCTGAGCTGGGCGTCCCCAGTCGTAGTACGTAGTCATATAGCGCGAGTAGCAGCCTCATGGGTGGTGTTTATTTGACGCTGTTTCTTATAGCGTGCCTCTCGTCGTGACCCGTGGGGCCAGTCGCGTGGCGACTCCAAAGGGGTTCTTGATTTGGCGTGTTTTCCTTGGCGAGCCGCGGGTCCGTTTTGCGGGGTCCCTAGTCGAAGTACTTAGCCGTTCAAGTCACCTGCCTAAGGTAGAGGAGGGCGATTTGTTTGCCTGATGATTGCGGAGGTGAGTCGCATCTCGTGGCCCGGGAGGCCAGTCGCTTAGCGACCCCAAGGAGGGCTCCGTACTCGGCGTTTTTCCTGGACGCGTTGGGCCGTTGTGGCGACCACGCTAGCGCAGTACTTAGCTTTTCAGGTCGCTCTGTCCAAGGTAGAGAGGGACATGGGTGCCCGGAGGCAGAGCCGAGCCGGTCATCTTGGCCCGTAAGGCCAGTCGAGCGTGCGACTCCAATGGAGGTCCTTCCCCTGGCGTCGCAGTGGTCGAACCGGAGCTCGCACTACTTAGCCAGTTCGGGCTTCTCTGCCAAAGGTTGATGACGGCAATTGGAATTTCATCCCAAAGGAAGAGGACGCCCAGTGGTGAGGTGCGCGGCATGGCGCAGAGCTCTCTTTGGCGACTCGGAGTTGGCGAAGTCGACGCGGCGGACATGGTCTACGCGGCGGACTGGGGCGCGCCGTGGCGCAGTGGATGCAGCGAACACGGGGTCGATGCACACGGAGCGAAGTCGGCGCGGCGGAGTCATGCTCTACGCGGCGGAGTCATGCTCTACGCGGCGGACTGAGGCGCGCTGTGGCGCAGTAGACGCAGCGGACACGGGGTCGACACGGCGGACGGAGTTGCGCGGCGTTTAGCCGTTGGCATGGCGAACGACGTCAACGCGGTGGACAAGGTCGACACGGCGGACTGAGTCGCGTTGTTTAGCCGTTGGCATGGCGAACGACGTCAACGCGGTGGACAAGGTCGACACGGCGGACTGAGTCGCGTTGTGGCGAGTGGCGAGGTCGGGCGACCCGAGTCCCCGAGCGTGGCGAGTGGCAAGGTCGAGCGCGGCGAGTCCCCGAGCGTGGCGAGTGGCGAGGTCGGCGACCGGCGGGCGGCGCTGTCTAGAACACGCCGAGTCCCCGAGCGTGGCGAGTGGCGAGCTCGGGTGACCGGCGGGCGACGCTGTCTGGAGCGCGCCGAGTCCCCGAGCGTGGCGAGTGGCGAGGTCGGGCAACCGGCGGGCGGCGCTGTCTGGAGCGCGTCGAGTCCCCGAGCGTGGCGAGAAAGACACCTTACCGTTTCGCTGAGAAGGAGAAACATGTACAACTGAAATAAGGTGTACTTGTGAAATATATTGAACACTTGTAAAGACGTGCCGCTTGTAGATAAAACGTGCATTGTTAAATGAATCTGTTAGCAGTATGAAAGGTTTATGCGTATCTTTTCATGAGTAGGCAGACCTCCAGCATCAAACGCTTGCCGGGTAATAGGGACGCCATGCCAGCCGTTGAACCCGGGGACAAGGTCGGCCTTTTGGTACCCAGCCTCACTACTTCGACGAACGCGAATAAACAGCAGACAAAACCGAAACCGATCCTAATTATGGTTATGTAGTCCCGTGAGGGTTGTATGCGACTGCCTGGTCGGCTTTGGAGATTGAACCAACATGCTGATATGTTTGGAACTTATATAGCATAGTATGAATATGTAAATAAACTTAGCTGTTAAAAGAATGGCGAGGTCAACGTGGCGGGCGAGTCGCCGAGCGTTGCGATTCCGCAAAGACCGAGTCGCCGAGCGTGGCGAGCCGGTGGCGATGAGTTTGCGGACGGCGAGTCCCCGTCGAGCGAATCCGCGAGAGACGAGTCCACGCTGCCGAGTCCACGTTGGACGGAGTCCACGCTGGGTGAGTCTCCGGTTGAGGCGAGTCCGTGACGGGGTGTCCCGCTGTGGTGAGGCCGCCATGGCGAGTACGCGCAGCGAGCCCCGGCAGCTAGCTCGCAGAATACGCGCGGATTCGCGGTTGAATGCCGTGAATGCATGTGTCAAAATAACAGGCAGTGAATTAGTACCAAGTAAAATAATAGATTGATAGTCAATGCATAATAGAGATTGTAGTAGATTGAGCTTTTCCACGGAAGAGACAAGATCACGTGGAGTAGTCAATCCGTAGCTACTTGATTCTCTTTTCATTGACGTGCTTCTTTTCTCCTGCGTATATGCATGTCAAACCACGTAAAGGATCAGATCAGGTTAAGCAAATCTGTCGTCATTGCAACTAAAGCGAGAGAAGTAGGAGCGGGTATATAAAATATTCCAGTCGACTCAATCCTGCGCGGCGCTGCTTGATGAAGATTTGGATCGCCCCAAAACAGCAATCTTCAGGAACGCATCACAGCATGCGGCGGATCAAGCCGCGCGTGCACGCGCTGGGAGCGCCGCCGATCGCCACGGAAAGCGCTGCCGAGTCCGCGCTCGTTCGGCGAGAGATAGATGCAATCTGGCCGCCGTTTGTTGACCTGATTTGTCCGGTGAAGATGATGATGGATCCCGCCCGGATCACCACTCCAAGCGCCGCATGCCCCACGGTGGGCGCCACTGTCGTGGATATGACCACGGCAGATGCTACGGGGTAGCACATGAGAGGTATGGAGCAAGGCGGCGTTGGAGATTCCGGAAACGAGTCGGCACACGATGTATCCAGGTTCACGTCCCCTCGGTGGAGGATCGCTACGTCCTGCTATAAATCACTATGATCATAGTGTCGCCAGCGTTAGGCGACTTGCTTTGTGGTAGCCGCCGGAGGCGGAGGAGGGAGATTGTATCTAATGAGAGATTACATGTATGATGAGATGCCCCTGGTGGCTTTATATAGGCAGCCACCTAGGGTTTACAGGTATAAGGCTATTTGGGCCGCTACGCTTCATGGGCCTTTTGCAGATCCAGTCGCTCCAGGCTTCAGTCGCTCCGGGCTTCAGTCGCTAGGGCGCATGGCCCAGTCGCCCGCCGACTGGAGCTGTCATGTTCGCTTTGTATCTGGCGAGTGAGCTGGGTGATAGGCCCCCTAGGGCGTATCCCCATCATCCGTGAAACTTGAAGTTCAAATCCGTTTGAAATGTAAGGAGCTGGAAATTTTGTTTTCAGAAATAAGCGAGGTATGAGATATATGTGATATCTAAGACATTTTGCAAGATGATAGAATATAATCTAGTGAGACTACATAAACTCATAAGTTTTATGGGAATGTACGAAGGTTGAAGACGCCGGACATCTCAATCCTCCAACTATTGGGGCACTAACGATATTCGCATATCCATGAAATGATCGTCCTTAGTATGCACCGTTGCTAAGACTCGTCGTTTCGAAGCATCTCATGATGATCGGGTGTTATAGATTCTACGAGTGCATACAACGGGTGCAAGCCAGATTTGCACATGCGAATACTGAGGTTAAACTTCACAAGCCTAGCATGTACAGACATGGTCTCGGAAAATCATCATGATATGATGGATAAAATTATGAGTGAAATTGTTCATCATATTACAAAGTTACTAATAGTGAAATCTGGAACACTTGTCATATGATGATCAAACTTCAAAGTAAGAACCTCTAGGTTATTGGTATTTGACCAACGGACCTAGAAGTTATTGAAGGTGAAGTGTTTTCTGAGAATGAGGAAAGCTAAAAGAGAAACTACAAAAGATATTTTGGCAGAAAGAAAGAAAAGACAAGAAAGTCTAGCTCAGGTGTATATAGATGATATACATGTTATGGATGTATTCCTTGTTTGGTCACATAATGAAATTCTTGGGTATTTGTACTAGATTGGTTGGTATGAGATGTCATACAAAACAACGCAATACAAGAATACGATGGCCTAAGTGACTGATAAGGAATATGGTAATAATGCACGTCTGGAACATAATAAAGTGTTATTATGTTTGTCGTTGGCATTCTACCTAGCCCTTAGAATTTATAATAAAGAACTTAATAATTGTTATTTTGCTCTGGTCAAATGAAAACAATGAGTTGTTCAAATCATGACATTACTCCATGTACGATGGATAAGTTATTATAAATCTTAATGGTGAAACACACATACATAACACTGACGCTAAAATGCCATAAGGCAAATGATTTTAATTCCACTTATTTGTGGAACCACCATTTAGGTCATGTTAGAAAGGAACGCATGAAGAAACTCCATGCAAATGGATTTTTGGAGTCATTTGATTTTTGAATCGTTTGGCACTTGCAGATCTTTTCTAAAAGGAATGACTGAAATACCGTTCATAGGCCAAGAGTTGAACGGACAACTAATTTTGTGGAAACATACATGATGATGTATGTGGTTCACTGGGCATAGTTGTGTGCGGGAGATTCTTCTACTTCATGAAAATTTCCAACAATGAATTGAGTATATAAATGTGGATATATTCGATAAGGAAGAAGTTTGAAACATTTGAATGGATTCAAATAAATTTCAGCATGAAGTGGAAATCATCGTAATAGAAAAGTCAAATATCTATGATTGGATCATGGTGGAAATATTTGAATTACGAGTTTTAGCGAACATCTAAGAGAGTTATGAAATTGTTCTACAACTCACATTTCTTGGAGTATCATAATGATGATGGAGTATCCGAGAGATGTATCCAAACATTGTTGGATTAATGATGAGAAAATATAAAATAATGCCATTATATTTTGTGGATTATGCTTTAGAGACTACCGCTTTTACACTAAATAGAGCATCGTCATGATCCGTTGAAATAACACCATACGAGTTATGGCATGGGTATGAACCCTAATAGTCTTTTCTTAAATTTTGGTATGCATAGCATAAGTAAATGAGTTTACAACCAAAATCGGATGAATGTCTTTGTTGGTTATCCCAGAGATTTGATTGGGAATTCTTTCCACTATGAAGTAAAAGACAAAAGTGTTTGTTAATGTTACTTGCTTATTTCCAAGAAATTGTTTTCTGGCGAAGTATTAGAGTGGGAGGACAATAGAACTTGATAAGGTTTATGAACCTGAGCATAATGATCAGAGTAGCGCAGCATCGGAAATTGTTCCGGAAGCGGCCACGACGATCATGGCTCCCATGTCTACAAAAGTGTTATAGTCATGGAGATCATAGTACCTATTGAACCTTGTAGGTTTGGTTTACTTTGTGATCAAATAAATGATTTGTGGACAAAGGATTGATTTTGAACAATGATAAACCAACTACATACAAAGAAGTTATGATGGGCCCTGACTCCGTTAAAATGGCTATGCGCCATGAAATCCAAGATAGATGAATACTTTTTGAAAGTAAATGGATCTATAAAATTGATGGACTTGGATGCAATATCCTTGAATAAGTACGACTTGTCGAAAAGTTGTTTACGACAAAGTTCAAAGAGTTGACTACGATAAAGATTAGATCTTCCGTAGCAATGCTTATAGTCTATGTGGATTATTCTAGTAATCGCTACATATTTGTTTTATGAGATATGCTAGTAGGATGGCAAAATATATTACTTAACAGAAGTGTGTATAAAAGGTGTATATAAGATACAACCAAGAGTTTTGCTAATCCGTGGAATACTTGATAGGTATACGAACTTCAATTGGATGAAGTGAGTATCGCGGAGTTGGAATCTTCACCGGATGAAATAGTCAAAGAGTTTTTTGATTTCATCAGAAACGATGAAGATACTTGCGTTTGCAAGAAATTAAGTGGGAGCGCTGAGACATATTTGTAATACTTTATGTAGATGACATATCGTTGATTATAAATAGTGTAATTATATAATTGATTAAAAAGGTTTCATTGAGAATTAAAATCAATGAAAGGATATGAATTGAAACATATTTAGTGTCAAGATCTATGAAGATAGATTGAAACACATAATAAGTTTAAGTTAAAGTACATAAGAATGAACATTGAAGTAGTTCAATATAAAAAAATATTAAGAAGGTGTTCTTTTCATGTGAAGGTTTAACAAGACTTGAGTGTATTTGACACTCAATAAGTAAAAAACACATGAGTGATTATAGATCACGTATAATATGTACATAATCAGATGTCCTGTGCTCTAAAGTGTTATGAGCATATACCAGAATGATTCATGTAATGATAATTGGACGACAGTAAGAATATCCTTGAGTACTTTAGAAGAACTAAGGATATATATATATAGTTTTTGTATGGGGTAATGACAAACAAATCGCTGTAATGTGTTGCACCGATATTAGTTTGGTCACATATAAAAATAAAATTTCAATCTCAATTAGGCTAAGTGTTGATTAAAAGGTAGCACAATGAGCTAGAAGTTGTCTATGCTAGATTTAGATATGTTCTAAATATTGTGACGGATTCTACAAACGAAGGCAGAGTATGTCATTGTTTTGACAATGACTAAGGATGTTAAGTCGAAAAGTTCTTTGAGAACTTGGTGTAGTTCCGATAGTGTCGGAACTTTGAAGCTATATTGTATGTGACAATATTAGTGACATACTTCAGACCGCGGAATTAAGGTTCCACCAGAGGACTAAGCATATATATGTCGACTCATTTGGAAAATGAGTGATGCGTTCAGACGCAAATGAATTGCAAAGTACATACATTTCTGAGCGTGTCAGATCCGTTGACTAAAACCTCTCCCGTGAGCAAAACATGATAAAGCACCAGAAGGCCAAGGTGTTATATCTTTACAAATGTAAACTAGATTATTGACTCTAGTGCAAGTGGGAGACTGTTGGAGATATGCCCAAGAGGCAATAATAAAACGGTTATTATATAACTTTATGTTTATGATAAATGTTTACATATCATGCTATAATTGTATTAACCGAAACATTGATACATGTGTGTTATGTAAACAACAAGGAGTCCCTAGTTAGCCTCTATATAACTAGCTTGTTGATTAATAGATGATCAAGGTTTCATGATCATGAACATTGGATGTTATTAATAACAAGGTTATGTCATTAAGTGAATGATATAATGGACAAACACCCAAATTAAGCGTAGCATAAGATCACATCATTAAGTTAATTTGCTATAAGCTTTCCGATACATAGTTACCTAATCCTTCGACCATGAGATCATGTAAATCACTTATACCGAAAGAGTACTTTGATTACATCAAACGCCACTGCGTAAATGGGTGGTTATCAAGGTGGGATTAAGTATTCGGAAAGTATGAGTTGAGGCATATTGATCAAGAGTGGGATTTTTCCATCCCGATGACAGATAGATATACTCTGGGCCCTCTCGGTGGAATGTCATCTGATTAGCTTGCAAGCATATGAATGGTTCATAAGATATCACATACCACGGTACGAGTAAAGAGTACTTTTCAGAGACGAGGTTGAACAAGGTATCGTGATACCGATGATCAAACCTCGGACAAGTAAAATATCGTGTGACAAAGGGAATCGGTATCGTATGTAAATGGTTCAATCGATCACTAAGTCATCGTTGAATATGTGGGAGCCATTATGGATCTCCAGATCCCGCTATTGGTTATTGGTCGGAGAGAAGTCTCAACCATGTCTGCATAGTTCACGAACCGTAGGGTGACACACTTAAGGTTTGATGTCGTTTAAGTCGATATGGAATATGGAATGGAGTTTGAAGTTTGGTTCGGAGTCTCGGATGGGATCCAGGACATCACGAGGAGGTCCCGAATGGTAAGTCACTTTCCAAGTTTGGAAAATGATCCGGTGCATTTATGGAAGGTTCTAGAAGGTTCTAGAAAAGTCCGGAAGAAATCACCATGGAAAGTGGAGTCCCGGAGGGACTCCACCTTGCATGGCCGGCCAAACCCTAAGGGGGAGGAGTCCCATGTGGGCTCCACCTGGGTGGCCGGCCAACCCCCCAAGGAAGGGGTGGGAGTCCCACCTTGAGTTAGATTCCCCCCTTGGGTAGGTTTTGTCCCTTTGGTAGGTTTTGGTTTCGGGTCTTAATCGAAGACTTGGATACCAACACTTGGGGATTTCCACCTATATAATGAGGGAGAGAGGGAGGGGGCCGGCCACTCTAACCCTAGCTTGGCCGCACCACCCAAGGCACCAAGGCCGGCTACCCTCTCCCCAAACCCTAGCCGCCCTCC
This sequence comes from Lolium perenne, assembly GCF_019359855.2. Taxonomy (NCBI): domain Eukaryota; kingdom Viridiplantae; phylum Streptophyta; class Magnoliopsida; order Poales; family Poaceae; genus Lolium; species Lolium perenne. Next base: position 68,661,594 of record NC_067248.2, on the reverse strand, counting down.
TCCTCCACTTCTCCCGCATAAGCTTTGGCGAAGCCCTGCCGGAGATCTCCACCACCACCACCACCACGCCGTCGTGCTGCCGGGATTCCGAGGAGGATCTACTACTTCCGCTGCCCGCTGGAATGGGGAGGAGGACGTCGTCTTCATCAACACCGTACGTGTGACCGAGTACGGAGGTGTTGCCCGACTGTGGCACCGTCAAGTTCTTCTACGCGCTTTTGCAAGCGGTCAAGATCTTCTACGCGCTTTTGCAAGCGGCAAGTGATCGACTACATCCACCACGAGATCTAATCTCGTTAGGCTTTGGAAATCTTCGAGGGTTAGTCTCATGATCTTCTCGTTGCTACCATCTACTAGATTAGATCTTGGCTTGTGTTTTCGTTCTTGCGGTAGGAAAAATTTTATTTTCTATGCTACGAATCCCAACATGAATATGTTGCGAAACTTATGTAAAGTTAAAGCAGTATATACTTTTTTTCTTGAGTCCTTGAAGACCTTCTTTGTCGTGATTATATTTTATTCGCAAGGTTTATTATAAAACCAAGGCTTTGTATTTTGCGAGTGTCGGATATATTGAGAAATTTTTCGGGTACGAGCCCCCGAGCCTTGTTTGCAAGGGGAAAATCATACGCAATCACTATTTTTTATTTCAATCATGCTATATTGCAGCTTCGCAAGCCCGCCTCATTAAAAACCTTTCAGCCCCACTCGGTGCCCTGAAAGGAAAAAGAGTGCGTCTGAAAACTTGCGAGCTCTTCAGATACAATATATGTTTATAGAGATTGTGTTCCTTGGTCTTCTAGGCGTAGAACCGCCGTAGCTGCGCCACATTCCACGGGTTTCCTTCATCCTTGCCCGATTTTTTGTCCTTCAATCTGTAGGCTCCTCCTGGGATAACTTCAGTAACAATGTATGGACCTATCCATGGAGACTCGAATTTTTCATGGTTGTCCTGGGTGAGCCGAAGAACCAAGTCGCCAACCTGAAAGGACCTTGGTCGCAAGCGTCGACTATGGTAATTTTTCAATTTATGTTGATATGTGGTGACTCTTGATAGCACCTCATCCTCTAGTGCCTTCCTTGAAGTTTCTTCATCATATTCTGCGACTCTCGGAGAGTTATGCTCTATTTCTATCGGGAGCACCGCCTCAGCTCTGTGAACCAGAAAGAATGGAGTTTCTTGCGTTGCTGTGTTGGGTAGCACGCTAGGCAACTGATCAATCAAGGTGTGTCGAGCTTTTTCCAATGGTGTTAACAGGCGCTTCTTGATGCCTTTGCAAATTATGTCGTTTGCTTTTTCGACTTGGCCATTGGTTTGCGGGTGTGCCACCGATGCAAAATGTAGTTTAATGCCCACCTCTTCACAGTATTCCTTGAATTCTCAGGAAGTTAAATTGCTGCCATTGTCGGTGACTATGCTGTTAGGGACACCAAATCTGAAAACTATGCCCTTGATAAAGCTTACCACTGATGTTGCATATGCCGAAGTTACTGGTACTGCTTTGATCCACTTGGTGAACTTGTCGACAGCTACGAGCAAATATATGTGTCCTCATGGCAAAGACTTGTGTAGTTTTCCCACCATATCGAGTCCCCATTGCACGAACGGCCAAGACAATGGTATTGGCATCAGCTCTGCTGCCGGAGAGTGTGGTTTTGCCACAAATATCTGGCACGCATTACAAGTGCGCACTATGTCTTTTGCATCTTCTATTGCTGTTAGTCAATAAAAACCTGCCCTGAAAAATTTGGCTGCTATTGCTCGACTGCTTGCATGGTGGCCGCATATTCCCTCGTGTACATCCTTCAGTATAACTCTTCCTTCCTCGGGTGTGACGCACCTTTGCAATACTCCTGATATACTTCGTTTGTATAACTCTCCCTTAACCACGGTGAAGGCCTTAGATCGTCGGATGACTCGCCTTGCCTCGACCGGATCTTCGGGTATCTCTTTTCTCATGATGTATGCCAAGTAAACCTGCATCCAAGGAATTTGTATCATCATAACTTCCTCCGGTTCCTCTTCATCTTCCGATGTGTTTCCTTCTGGCCCCGTTGGAGCCCTCGAGTCTTTCTTGCATTTTTCCTTTTTCTTCGGCTGCTTCGGTATTTTCTTCGCCTTGGTTGATCTCTCACTTATCTCCTCCCAGAATACGCCAGGTGGTATTGGTAAGCACTGCGACCCGATGTTTGCCAAAACATCGGCTTCATCATTGCTGAGTCTGCTAATGTGGTTAACTTCGCAACCATCAAAGAGTTTTTCGAGTTCATTGTATACCTCCTTGTATGCTAGCATGCTATCATTGACTGTGTCGCACTTGTTCATCACCTGTTGTGCTACCAGCTGGGAGTCGCCGAAGATTTTTAGGCGAGTGGCACCACACGCCATTGCCATCTTCATCCCATGTATGAGTGCTTCATATTCTTCCTCATTATTGGACGCACTGGGGAACGTCATCCGCAATATATATTTCATTTTGTCGCCTTGGTGTGACACAAGTATCACACCTCCTCCAGCTCATTCTATTCTCTTGGACCCGTCAAAATTCATATGCCAGGTACTCGATAAATCCGGAGGCCCCGTGTTTTGCAGCTCCATCCACTCTGTGACGAAGTCTGGCAAAATCTGTGATTTTATTGCTTTTCTTTTTCATAAGTGCTGTCCCGAGGGGAAAGCTCTATTTTCCAAAGGGAAACACGTCCTGTAGCTTCTCGATTGTTTAGGATGTTTGAGAGAGGTGCCTCGTTGACCACTACTATCGGGTGTGCCGAAAAATAGTGTCGCAGTTTTCTTGCTGTCGTAAATACTCCATATGCTAGTTTCTGATACTGCGGGTAGCGCTGTTAGGACGGTGATAACCCTTCGCTGATGAAGTATACCGGCCGCTGAACTCCATGGATTTTCCCTTCTTCTTCTCTTTCTACCACAAGTACTGTGATGACCACCTGAGGTGTGGCCGCGATATATAACAAGAGAGCCACCAGTACTGGAGGTGTCGAGATTGTACGCTTGAGATGATCAAAAGCCATGTCTGCTTCTTCGTTCTACTCAAACTTTTCCCCTTGCTTGATCAACGCGTAGAACGGCAACGCTTTTTCTCCCAACCCGGCGATAAATCTGCTCAAGGTTGTGACTCGCCCGGTCAGCTGTTGTATTTCCTTGAGCTTAGTTGGTTTCCTCATCGTCACGATGGCTTGAATTTTTTCCGGGTTGTCCTCGATTACTCTTGCTGACACCAAGTATCCGAGGAGTTCTCCCGCAGGAACACCAAAGGAACATTTTATCTGGTTCAGCTTGATGCGAAATTTGTCGAGGTTGTCGAAGGTCTCCGTGAGATCATCGATTAAGGATGATCCTTGCTTTGTTGTTATGACCACGTCGTCGATGTACACTTGGACGTTTTTGCCAATCTGCGTGGCGAGACACTTCTGCATCATCCGCTGATAAGTGGCTCCCGTGTTTTTTAACCCGAACGGCATTGTTCTGTAGCAGAATACGCTGTAAGGGGTTATGAAAGCTGTTTTTACTTCATCTTCTTCTTTTAAGCGGATCTGATTGTAACCAGAATACGCGTCCAGGAAGGAAAGACGTTCACAACCTGCTGTGGAGTCGATGATTTGATCGATCCTCGGGTGGGTAATGTTTACTGAGACATGTGAAGTCGACGCACATGCGAAGCACATCAGTGTTTTTCTTCGGGACCAGCACTGGGTTGGCGACCCATGTGGCCTCGGTGTGCAGCTCCTTGATGAAATTTGCCTCTCTGAGTCGGTTAATCTCAGATAGCATGGCTTTGCGGTTTGGCTCGGAAAAACGCCGCAAAGGCTATCGAATTGGTCTGGCTCGTGGATCCAAATTGAGGGGGTGCTCGGCAAGTTTCCTGGATACTCCTGGCATGTCAGCTAGATACCATGCGAATATTTCCCAGTGCTCACGGAGGAACTCAATGAGCGTGCTTTCCTATGCGATGTCCATGTTTGTTACGATAGTTGTCGTCTTCTTGGGATCTGTCGGGTGAATCTGTACTTCCTTAGAGCTCTTGGAGGTGCCGAAAGTTTGCTCCTTAAGTGGCCTTCCTCCATCAGGTAACACATCATAATCAGTTGTTAGCCTGGATGCATCATACTCCGCTTGCATCCCGAAGGTTTCCGACAATTTCTGAAAATCCTTGTCGCACTTATCCGCCAAGGCGAAGCTCCCCTTCAGTGTGATTGGACCATTGGGACCAGGGATTCTCCATAACAAGTATGTGTAGTGTGGCACCGCCATGAACCTAGCATACGCGGGTCATCCCAGTAGAGCATGATATTGCGATGGGAAATCTATAACTTCGAACTCCAACTTCTCTCTTCTGTAATTCTCTCGAGTTCCAAACTGAACGTCGAGTGAGATCTTTCCCAGTGAGTAGTTCGGCTTCTCAGGTGTGATGCCATGGAAGCGCGTGTCCGTTGGTGTCAAGTTTGCCAGAGATATATTCATCTTCCTCAATGTATATGCGTATATGAGGTTACTGTTCCCTCCATCTATGAATACTCGCGAAACTTCGAATCCTGCGATCACAACTGGTGATAAGGGGTGGCCCGATCTTCTCAGTAAGCAACGGTGGTGATGATGATCACGGGATGATAGCAGCGGAGGAACACGACGATGTAGTGGATGATAACTTGTATGACGCAACGAGATCTCTCGATTGGTCCCTGTCGCCAATGCAATAGCTCTCAACCCTGCAAGATATTCGCAACTCCACACACTTGCGCACGTAGCCGCCGACCACGAAGCGGTAAGTTGCAACCGTCTAATTCCCAATGGAACGGCAGATCACACAAGACTTAAACAGGATCTACACAATATCCAAGCAATATGGTGTAGGGAATTCAATAGTTTTGCAGAGCAAACAACTAAGAACTAGGGTTTATCTTAAACGTGGTCTAAAGCAGCTAGGGGGTCATCCAAGGCACTTATATAGGCGTCCGGGACGAGTTCTGGTCGAAAAATACAAGTAAAACCGACCCAGAATAGATCTGGTCGAGACAGACTCGGACATGTCCGGTCTGGGATCCGGTCAACCGGGCTGGTGACCGGACGGGCCGGTCTGTGGTCCGGTCGACCGGGTGCTGCAACCCGAAACGTCGCAGAAATCGTCCGGTTGGCGCCCGGTACGAGGCAGCGTCAACCGGACCAGGGACCGGGTGGGCCGGTCAGGGGCCCGGTCGACCGGGTGCTGTAACCGGGCGGCCGGCGTGGGGGGCGGTCTGACCGGGTGCTGGACCGGGCTGATCTTCTTCTTCTCCTCTCGCGCATTCCTCCCGCTCCTCCCTCGCGCGTCCATGAGATATCTTCATGTCCAGCTCCATGTCCAGCTTCACGTCCATCTTCACGTCCAGCTGCTCCTCTCCTCGTGCGATGCTTGTCTCCTCTTCATACCTGATGATACATAAGTAATAGGACTTAGGTAGTATAAAGTTCTCATCAATCAAGGTATCGTTTAAGAACAAGTTCACCTGTTGTTTAAGTAGCTTCGCACGAGCTCGTGTCATTGGTCCAATCCTGACTTCATTGGACTTGAGCTTCACAGCAGGTTCATCTTCAGTTGGTAATGACGGAGGTAGTAGTGAGGTAGGGATGTCCTCATCATCTCCCCCCCCCCCTTCAAAAGGCGTCGACCCCGACGCTCCAAGGTCTTCTCCGTCATATGGTGTCAAATCAGCAACATTGAAAGAATTACTGACACCAAACTCATCCTCTGGAAGATCTATCGAGTATGCATTATCATTGATCTTGGCAAGCACTTTGTAAGGACCATCACCACGAGGCTTCAATTTAGACTTTCTCAGCTTCGGGAACCTATCCTTGCGAAAATGTACCCAGACCAAATCACCAGGCTTGAACAACATCTCTTTGCGCTTCTTATTCATCCTTGCAGCATTGCTCTTGCCTTTCTTCTCAATCAACTCTTTAGTCTTCTCATGAATCTTCTTCACATAATCTGCCCTCTTTGATGCCTCCATATTAACTCTCTCATGTATGGGCAAAGGCAACAAGTCAAGTGGAGTAATGGGTTTAAAACCATACACCACCTCAAAAGGACATAGCTCCATGGTAGAATGTACCGCCCTATTGTAAGCAAACTCCACATGCGGCAAACAGTCTTCCCACTCCTTCAGGTTCTTCTTGATCATGGATCTCAACAGTTGTGACAATGTTCTATTCACCACTTCAGTTTGACCATCAGTTTGGGGATGACAAGTAGTGCTGAACAGCAGCTTCGTCCCCAGCTTTCTCCAAAGCGTCTTCCAGAAGTAGCTCATAAACTTCACGTCACGATCAGAAACAATAGTCTTCGGGACTCCATGTAGACGTACAATCTCCCTGAAAAACAGGTTAGCAATATGCGACGCATCGTCGCTCTTGTGGCAGGCAATAAAGTGGGACATCTTAGAGAATCTATCCACTACCACAAATATAGAATCATGGCCTCTCTTAGTACGCGGCAAACCCAACACAAAATCCATACTAATATCCTCCCATGGTGTAGTTGGTGCCGGTAAAGGAGTATACAAACCGTGAGGCTTCAGCTTGGACTTGGACTTATTGCAAGTAATGCATCTCCTCACATATCTATCCACGTCCCGCCTCATCTTTGGCCAATAAAAGTGGTCAGCTAGCATGAGTAGCGTCTTCTCACGCCCAAAGTGACCCATCAAACCTCCAGCATGTGATTCCTGCAATAAGAGCAAACGCACAGACGATTCTGGAACACATAGTTTGTTAGCCCTAAACAAGAACCCATCATGTATGTGATATTTTTCCCATGCTTTACCAAGAGCACATAAGCGATATGGTTCAGCAAAATCATGATCAGTAGCATACAAATCACATAGAATCTCTAAACCAGGAATTTTAACATCAAGTTGAGTTAATAACATATTCTTCCTAGATAGAGCATCAGCAACAATATTATCTTTTCCCTTCTTATGCTTAATAATGTATGGAAAAGACTCAATAAACTCAACCCACTTAGCTAGACGCTTATGCAAAGTAGATTGGGCTTTCAGGTATTTCAAAGCTTCATGATCAGAATGTATGATAAACTCTTTTGGCCACAAGTAATGTTGCCAAACCTCAAGAACACTAATTAAAGCATACAATTCTTTATCATATATAGATAGTTCAACTTAGCACCAGAAAGTTTCTCAGAAAAATATGCAATTGGGCGACCCTCTTGCATCAACACACCACCAATTCCAATACCACTAGCATCACATTCAATCTCAAATTGTTTATTGAAATCAGGAAGTGCAAGCAACGGTGCAGAAGTTAACAATCTCTTAAGGTCATCAAAAGCATGATCTTGGGCTGCGCCCCACTCAAAAACAACACCCTTTTTAGTCAAATCATTCAAAGGTGCAGCAATAGTACTAAAGTTGGGCACAAATCTGCGATAAAACCCAGCTAGACCATGAAAACTTCTTACTTGACTCACATTCATGGGAGTAGGCCAATTTTGAATAGCTTCAATTTTAGACACATCTACTTCTACTCCATGCTTAGAGACAACATAACCCAGAAATATGACCTTATCTTTGCAAAATGTGCACTTCTCAAGATTACCATAAAGTTGATTATCACGCAACACTTGCAAAACATGTCGAATATGTATAGTATGATCAGATTCATTGCGGCTGTAGATTAATATGTCATCAAAATATACAACCACAAATTTGCCAATAAATTCACGCAAAACATGGTTCATCAGTCTCATGAAAGTGCTAGGTGCATTAGTTAACCCAAAAGGCATTACCAACCACTCATATAAACCAAATTTTGTTTTAAAGGCTGTTTTCCACTCATCCCCTTCTTTCATCCTAATTTGATGATAACCACTACGCAAATCAATTTTAGAGAACACAGCAGCACCACTCAATTCATCTAGCATATCCTCTAAACGGGGAATAGGATGACGATATCGAATAGTAATGTTGTTTATAGCTCTACAATCTACGCACATACGCCAAGTACCATCTTTCTTAAGAACTAGAATAACAGGAACAGCACAAGGACTAAGGCTTATGCGAATATAACATTTGTCGAGTAGCGCTTGTACTTGCTTCTGTATCTCCTTCGTCTCTTCGGGATTAGTGCGATATGGCGCCCTATTGGGCAGCGATGCTCCGGGAATCAAGTCAATTTGATGCTCAATACCTCGCAATGGTGGTAGTCCTGCGGGTACCTCCTCCGGAAACACGTCGCCAAATTCCTGCAAAACATTAGAAACACCAAGAGGAAGAGGGGTCATGTCGTTAGAAACCAAAACCGTACCCCTGTACAAAAGCACAAGAGGCATGGCCGTAGGATCCTCGCTAAATTCTCTCATGTCTTCTTTGGTGGCTAATGAGACTAAGGAATTCACTCTCTCACTTTTCGTTATATCACTCACGACATTACAATTCTCTCGCCTATCTAGAGGAGCATCCTCCAAATTCACTTCGATCTTCTGACGAGACTCATTGACAATTTGTTGTGGTGACATAGGTTGTAAGTTAATTTTCTTGCCCTTGTACTCCAAGTGATATGTATTGGCACGGCCATTGTGTTGCACAGAACGGTCATAGAGCCAAGGCCGACCCAATAAGAGGTGACAAACCGTCATAGGAACCACATCAAAATCAATGCAATCCTTATACGGTCCAATCGCAAATTCAACACGCACCATGTGGTTTACCTTCATCTCACCATTGTCGCTCAACCACTGAATATAATATGGATGCGGGTGCGGTAGATACTTCAACTTTAGCTTGGTACATAACTCCTTGCTTGCTAAATTTCGGCAACTCCCGCCATCAATAATGACCTTGCAAGCCTTGTCAGGACCAACTAAAGCTTTGGTTTGGAACAAATTGCAGCGCTGAGTAGATGCACTAGGCAACACATTAAGAGCACGCTACGACACAACAATGGTGCGAGCATCAGAAGGATATGCATCTTCACCATCAGTGTCATAGTCATCATTGTCTGGAGCATTTGGATCAACATCATCTCCAATCTCATACTCATTGTCCTCATTGATAAACATGACTTTGCGGTTAGGACAATCTCTCTTGAAGTGACCCTTGCCACCACATGTATGGCAAAGCATATCGCGGTTGCGCGTTGCAGACACACCAGAACTACTCGTACTGGCAGCAGATTCGGACTTCTTTGCATTAGATACATTGGAGACCGGTTTGCTAGGCGGAGTAGAGTAAGGAGCGGAGCGCGTCGAAGGCGCCGGCGCTGTAGAGGGCGCGCGGGGTGTAAAACACCCAGCTCCCGTAGCACGTCCCTTAACCTTTGCTTCTTCAGCCAACTGTGATTCAGCTTCTCTGGCATGATGTAACAATTGATTCATATTGGTGTAGGTGTAATGACGAACAATGCCTTTAACATCATACTTCAGTCCATTCAGAAAACGCTGCATTGTCATCTCTAGAGACTCACGGACACGACCACGCTGCATAAGCATCTCCATCTCCATGTAGTACTCATCAACAGTCTTCACACCTTGCCTCAATAGTGTTAGCTTATCAAATATGTTCCGCATGTAATTTGTAGGCACAAAACGAGAAGTCATTGCCTCTTTCATAGCACGCCATGTACGGATAGGTTGTGCACCATCTTCATCGAGGTTACGAACCAAAGAATCCCACCAACGCAATGCATAACCATCAAATTCCGAAGACGCAAGCTTGATCTTCCTATCTTCAGAGTAGTGTGGATGTAGGCTCCATAATTTCTCAATCTTGAGCTCCCAAGTGAGGTATTCTTCAACATCAGCTCCTCCTTCAAACTTGGGTATGGAAAACTTAGGCTTACCCAATCCATCTTCTTCATCTTGTCCACGACCATTGCGGTCAAGTGGAACCCAGCCACGAGGACGATGACCACGAGGCGCACCACGAGCATTGTGTGCGTCATCTTCAAGCTCAGGATCTTCATCATCTTCTTGTTGTTGTTGTTGTTGTGCAGTCAAGTTCTCAATAGCGAGACGCATATCCGCAATATTGCGTTGTATATCCGTCATTTGATCAGACAATCCCGTGACGGTAACATTAGTAGCATCCAGCGTTTGTTTGATCTCGTCAACTGTACTCTTAAGCTCATCATCCTTAGTGCGGAATTCACGTCGCATCTCATTACGAAGAGCTTCATACTCCCTCCATGTGATGATATCTGCCGAATTCTTGTTTTCCTGGTTAACAATCTTATTATCACTAGCAGACATGATTAGTAGGTTAGTGCACTAAATCAAAAATATATGGTGGTACTCTCACAACTCACTCAAAACTGATAAGAAAAGGAAATCTTACCGTTCCAAAGTAAATTAGTGTTGCTTACCACTTGTAGTAACAACTAGTGCACGGATGTAGCGAAGCGAATATCAAGGGTATAAGAACAATCACACGACGAAGCAGGGTATATGTGGGGCTGTAGGTAGGCTACCTATTTGCACCAATAACAAGCTCTAGCGCTGACCGTAGACAACCAAAGATACTCACACAAGGCGATATAATGGGGCAATGCAACTATATGGAGGAAAGGTTGCAATGCACAAGAGAGACGCTAGCAAAGCTCAATGAGACAGGTACAAGATTGCTCAACTACGGATGCAGTAAAGAAAACTTAGGCCTTTCACTTGATTTCAACTAGCACACACTTTTCTTTTTGTATTTTCTTTTTGTAACACACGCAGCTATGTAGCTCTTTTTGCTTCTTTTCAATTTTCTCTTTTTTTTTTTGATTTTATGACTCAACTCCTTGATAACACGGCCAACAAGATATGCAAAGCACCAAAACCCTAATGAGCAGCCTGTCGAGCGGTAAAACTAGTCTCTTCTGGGGAAGTTCCTAGTCACGTATATCGAAAGGCTGTGTCTATGGTTGGGAACAAGCACACTGTACGCTATGTGGACTCGGAGTAACAAAACTAACACTAGAAGATAAACTAGATGATAGAGAAAACACAAACCCTAACAATTCTACTAGACGAAAGATAAAGGTACGCAAAAACAACTACGAAAAGCAACTAAAACTCGAAATTAGTGCAAGCTATGGCTATGGCAAACCCTAACCCTAATTTTTTTTGGCTTTTTCTGGATAGGAAAACACTCACAACTCAACTATGGGGTGGATTGTGGATGGCTTACCGAGGAAAACTGGAAATCTGATACCAAGATGATAAGGGGTGGCCCGATCTTCTCAGTAAGCAACGGTGGTGATGATGATCACGGGATGATAGCAGCGGAGGAACACGACGATGTAGTGGATGATAACTTGTATGACGCAACGAGATCTCTCGATTGGTCCCTGTCGCCAATGCAACAGCTCTCAACCCTGCAAGATATTCGCAACTCCACACACTTGCGCACGTAGCCGCCGACCACGAAGCGGTAAGTTGCAACCGTCTAACTCCCAATGGAACAGCAGATCACACAAGACTTAAACAGGATCTACACAATATCCAAGCAATATGGTGTAGGGAATTCAATAGTTTTGCAGAGCAAACAACTAAGAACTAGGGTTTATCTTAAACGTGGTCTAAAGCAGCTAGGGGGTCGTCCAAGGCACTTATATAGGCGTCCGGGACGAGTTCTGGTCGAAAAATACAAGTAAAACCGACCCAGAATAGATCTGGTCGAGACAGACTCGGACATGTCCGGTCTGGGATCCGGTCAACCGGGCTGGTGACCGGACGGGCCGGTCTGTGGTCCGGTCGACCGGGTGCTGCAACCGGAAACGTCGCAGAAATCGTTCGGTTGGCGCCCGGTACGAGGCAGCGTCAACCGGACCAGGGACCGGGTGGGCCGGTCAGGGGCCCGGTCGACCGGGTGCTGTAACAGGGCGGCCGGCGTGGGGGCCGGTCTGACCGGGTGCTGGACCGGGCTGATCTTCTTCTTCTCCTCTCGCGCATTCCTCCCGCTCCTCCCTCGCGCGTCCATGAGATATCTTCATGTCCAGCTCCATGTCCAGCTTCACGTCCATCTTCACGTCCAGCTGCTCCTCTCCTCGTGCGATGCTTGTCTCCTCTTCATACATGATGATACATAAGTAATAGGACTTAGGTAGTATAAAGTTCTCATCAATCAAGGTATCATTTAAGAACAAGTTCACCTGTTGTTTAAGTAGCTTCGCACGAGCTCGTGTCATTGGTCCAATCCTGACTTCATTGGACTTGAGCTTCACAGCAGGTTCATCTTCAGTTGGTAATGACGGAGGTAGTAGTGAGGTAGGGATGTCCTCATCAACTGGTAAGATCATAGCTGATTTCCCTAGGCGCGGAACTTGAGGTGGATGGTCCGCTTGAGTGACCCGATATCCTGTGCCGACCAATTCAAATACTCGATCATTGGTGGAGGCATCTTCTCTGCCATATATACCTGTCGTGAAATTACCTTTTGCGCCCTATTCGAGGGTCTGCCTTTCTGAATCATCGACACTGCTCCCGTTATGTCAATGTAAGGGCCATTGTTGGCTGGAGCTGCCGCCAATTGCAACTGATGTTGGTTTGCGCTAGTTATTGCGGGTGGAGGTGGCAGATGTACTTCACTCCTTGGCCCCTGTACGTGCTCCCTACTCGCTGCATGTGCATTGGTGTGACCCGCATATCTATGGAGAGCTTGGAAAGTTCGGCAGTCCTTCTGAAGATGACCCGACTATCTTTTTCCGTCATTATCGAGATAGAAATCCATCTGGCATGGTCCGTTCAGAAGATCTTCGGGTGATATGTTGTATGGACTTTGAAACCTTGGTCGATTGTTTTGCCTGCTAGAACTTAGTGCATCCCTATGATCATTGCGCTGCTCGTTGCTTCTCTGGTAATCCTCCCAATGATTTTCTCCACTATTTCCTCGGAAGCCAGCCGCCACTTGGCTGGGACCGTCGTAATCTGAGTACGGACGAGAATATCGTCGTCTGTTTTGATTGTTGTTTCTGTTGCGATCTTCCTCGGGTGACCTATGCCGCTTATTTTGCACGGCATCTTCTCCATCTGCCCAGCGATTCGCTATATCCATAAGTTCTGTATTGTCCTTGGGTTGGATCTACCCAAGTCCTCAATGAAGTCTTTCCTTTGGATTCCCGCAACAAATGCATCTATTGCTCTTTCGTCAGATAGATTTTCCGCCAAATTTTTTATGATGTTCCATCGCTGGATGTACGTCCTCATTGGTTCACCTTATTTTTGCTTGCAAGCCCTTAGCTGCTCTATGGATGTAGGCTTCTTGCACGTGGAGCGGAAATTCTTCACAAACAAGTCTTCAAAAGTTTCCCAGCTATCGATGGATCCTACGGGTAACTTCTTTATCCATGATCTTGCGGCTCCACTAATATGGACTTGGACGCTCTGCATAGCCGTTGCTCTAGTTCCACCCAACAATTATACTGTTTCCAGATAGTCGATTAACCAATCTTTGGGTTCTTGCAAACCATCGAATTTTTTGTAACCATCTAGCAACTTGAAGCCAGAAGGGACCCGCGTTCTGCGAACTCGTCGAGTAAAGCAGGGGATCCCACACATATCTTCCTCATCCACTTCTGGCGAGTGTCGCCTGGATCTATTCTCTCGTGCTCTGTCAACTCGAGCTTGTGCCTCTATATTTCTCGCCTCATCCGTTCGTGGAGGATCTCGCGCCACCGTGGTGGGTCGAGGACTATTTCTCCTTGGGGCACTTCCAGGTTGTGGTGTGCTTGAACTTGCGAACGTTGTTCCATGGCTCCAACTCCAGCCATGGCCATCTGATACAGTGCTTCTCTCGGGTCTCCTCGAGGTGGCCTTGATGCTAGTATGAAGGCTTGAGTCGCCATGTATCCAACTTCCGGTGTTTTGGGGATGATGTTCCCTCTTGTATCTATCGACATAAAGGACATGTCGAGGTTCTGGATCAGGTGCTCTTGCTCATTCTCAGGTATATGCGCTAGGCGAGATCTTCCTCTTGCGCGCGCTGCTCTGTGGTTGTCTCCCGAAGTTCCTGATTGTCGACTTAACTCAGCTCTACGCGCGCTCGACGCAGAGGCTGCAACTTTTCTTTGTTCGAGTATAATTCTCTGTTTTTCGAGTTCTCGTCCAGCATGGGAGAGTTTATATTGATATGCTTGCAGCTCTTCTGCTGTGGTTGTGGTAGTCATCGGCTCCATGCCATTCATGGCTCTTGATGCTCTGTCCCAAGCTACTTGTGGAAGTTGTAACTTCTCGCGAGGTGTGGGCCCGACGTATTTGTTTCCCAATCCTCGCGTGAGATCAGCGGGATCGATGTATGGATTTCCCAAATCATCGAAAGCCTCTGATGTTTCATCCTCTTGGTGACTTGAATCTCCAATAGCACAAACTTGATGATATATTGTAGCTTTGTTTTCCTCTTCAGGGTCGGTGGCACCGTCATATAGATCGGCGAAGACCTCCCGAATAGAAGTAGATCTGTCGATGAAGTCGAAGCTGTCGATGCTCTCCGAGTCGCTGCTTAGATCGGAGTCTGCATACGACCCGAAGGACATGCTACCGAAGTTTTCGGCGAGTTTTCCGCTTGTAGCGGGCTTGATGTAGCTTGACGGCGAGATCTCTTCGTCGCCTGACTCGAACGATGATGACGATCCCGAGAAATCGGAATCGACCGCTAACGGACCCGAAGAATTCGGTACCGCGAGACGATGCGATCCTTCTTTCCCGACGCGGAAGTGGAAGCTCCCGAACGTCATCTCCATTGGCTCCTCCAGATACGCATATGCATCCACACGGGCGGGAGGGTGAGGAACAAAATCAACGAGACCAGTTTTGATCTTTTTACCTCCGTCCATTGCGTTGCTTGCTATCGATGAAGTTGATGATGTTGTCGAAGATGTTGTCGATGCCATCGAGATCAGCTCCTTGCCGCCTCCAATTCCCACAGACGGCGCCAATTGACAAGGTTCTAACTTGTCAATGCCTACAGATTGTAGACTAGGGTTTCGTGGAAAATATAGGGCAAGTAGATCTCGAATGTTTCAGCCGAAAAGGTGCTCGACTGCTAAAAACTAGGGTTGTGTTGACAATGAAATCGATCCTTTCTTTCTCCCTCGACTCCCCCTTATATAGGAGGCAGAGCCGAGGGTTTGGTGTCGTACAAGTTACAAATAGTGAGAGGATATTTGAGTCCGTCTCGTACAATTACAAGTCTCCTAATTCCTAATATATCTCCATCATCCATATCGGCACTTTATTGGGCTTCCAGGCTTTACAATCTTCGGGTCATGGGCCTTCAGTAAACCCCGAGTACCTTCTTTGGCAGACCCATTCGGGATGCCTATGTCACTTAGCTGAAACTCTCACAAATGCTCATAGCGGACGTTTGTCGTCTTCACTGTTAACTCTGACGAGTGGGGGCCATGTTGACTGTGTATTGACCATTGCTTGTTGACTGGTGGGATTGCATGGAGAAACGTATCAGGCTACCTGTTCAGATCGAGTTCTTTCGTACCGCGCCGCCCGCTCCGCCCACCTCCGCCGTCGCCGTGCTTCATCCGTCGCCGTTGTTCCCTCCACCCTAAGCGCCTACTCCGTTTGTCGACGACGCCGCGTCTCCGCCAAATCTAACCCACCTCCCCGTCTATGGGATTATGAAGCGATGTCGGGTGAGGCCGCGCGGAATGATGTCGGCCGTGGAGAGTAAGCATCTTTTATCCTCTAATTGTCATTGTAACTCGAATTATAGGCTGTATTTGACTTTTGATAGCTTGAATGTTCAAATCTTGTTGAATTGTCCCCGGCCTAACTGCAACATTTGTTTGAACGAACTAGGATTGATCCCGCGCTGGCTTTCCGTCTATCAGTTAGAATGGAAACTAGTGTGTTGCGTCGTACTAGACCGCAATTGACTTTGTTTTCCTATTAGAAAGTGGTAGAAACGAGCATGAATTTCAAAGATTTTCGAGCTGGGATCCGTAACAACTTTCCCTAGAGCGATGTCGATGTTGTTGAAATGAAATATTTCAACAGTGACGAGCAAAGATTTCTCCCACTAACTTGCGATGAGCATATGAGGTTGCTTTTTTAATCAGACTGCCGGCAGCCGATTCGGTAATGTCCAAATCGATGTGCTTCAGCAGTCCAGAACGGGTGAAGGGGAAGGGAGTTTAGACATCATCTGTCTCTACTAATGGCCAGCGCCCCGGTACTCCTTGTAGGTCGACACCAAGTAAAGCAAGTGGTGCTGAAAGCCACAACATGCCTGCTGCCAATTCAGTTGCCGATTCACCTGGTGCAGTGGGTATACAGGAAGATGCAGAATCTGACGAGGAAGTTCCAAATGATGATCAAGACGAGATGATGTACCCTGAATTGGTAGATAGAGTCAGTCAACAAGGAGTGGATGATGAATATCCAGAGGAGCCCATCAGCCGAGCTAAGTTTGATGACACTGACGATGAAGAGAAGGAAGAGAACATGGACAACTTAATCGAGGATGAATACGATGGTGAGGACATGCCAACAATTGAGTGGAATAGGGAAGCACCTGAGCTTACTAAAGGCGCCATTTTCCAATCCATGGTGGACTGTCGGAATGCAGTGACAACCTGGTTGCATGCATCTCTTATGGTAAAGAGCAAACTGATTCAGGTAATCCAGTTTCAGTGTTTAATTTAGTTTCAGATCATTGAGTAATGTTTGCGTATGGCCCTTTCTTAATTGTGTTTGACCCTTTTATTTTGTTTCAGATAAATAAAAACCCCACATGAGCACACATGTCCACCTGGAGGGGGAGGGGGAAGGCCAAAACCAAACTAGCAAAAACTAGGTGGGTGGCAGATGCAATATTGGATTGGCTGAGGGAAGAACCTGGACTTGGTCCAACAACACTCCATGCAAAGCTTTTTGAGAAGTACAAGATACATATTTCTTACATGAGAGTTTTCAATGCCAAGGAAAGGGCTCTTGACAGAATTAAGGTCAATGGAATGAAAGTTTTCAGCTACTTTACACATTCAAAGCTGAAGTGTAGATGGCTAGTCCAGGGAGTGTTGTAGAGATTGACAAGCATACAGTTCCATTCAAAATAAAAGGGAAGACATTTGAGAAGGAATGCTTTAGAAGGGCTTTTGTTTGTTTCAAGACTTGCTGGCAGGGGTTTCTAAATGGTTGCAGGCCCTATTTGGTCGTAGATGCTACACATTTGACTGGAAGATGGAGAGGATAGCTCGTAGCAGCTTCTGCAGTTGATGGACACAACTGGCTATTTCTAGTTGCATTTGGTGTGGTGGAGGCAGAGTCCGAGGAAATTTGGGTCTGGTTTCTACAACAATTGCGCAACATTATAGGCACACCTCTAGGACACACAGATGCTTGCAAGAGTTTAGAGAGTGCAGTAGAAATTGTATTCCCTAGAGTGGAGCATATGGAATGTATGCGACACCTAGCGCAGAATTTCGAAAAGAAGTTCAAAGGTAAAGTTTATGATGAGAACTTATGGCCAGCATCATACACATGCAACAAAAGGAAGTATGAGCACCATTTGAGAGTGTTGTGTGCTGAAAATCCTCTTGTGAAGCAGTACATGAATGCACATCATGGCAAGGTATGGTCAATAAGCAAATTCAATGAAATCTGCAAAGTAGATTATGTGACCAATAACCTTGCAGAATACTTCAATGCAATGTTCAAGTCAGTGAAAGGGCTCTTGTTGTGGCAAGCATTTGACAAGATTAGGCAGATGATCATGATAAAGATGGCTTTTCGTAAAAGAATTGCAGAAACACAATATGTTGGTCATCAAATGCTCCCATATGAGGGTGAGGTTGCTACTGACAGGGCTCTTGTTGTGGCAAGCATTGCATTTGAAGGCAAGAGGACTGAAGATGACATGCATTCGATCTGCTACATATGAGGGTGAGGTTGCTACTGACAGTAGAAATAGGCAATGGAGGTATCTTGTGAACCTAACTGCTAGAGACTGTAGTTGTAGGCAATGGCAGATCTGTGGGCAGCCAAGCATACATGCCCTACATCGATGACTGTTATCGGGGTGCAGATGGTGAAGTTGATCTCTGTTGCCAAATTTAGGACTGTTTATGCTGACAATGTGTTTGTACTCTTGGAAAAAGATCAATGAAACGTAGGCATTTCCATTATGCCCGTCATCATATTTTATGGTGATCAGCGTAGTTCTACCTTAGAAATATTCAACTACGTTTGGGCAAATATTGTCAGCCATGGCAGACATTAAGAATTATTGTCAACAAACAGTGTGGATCAAAATATTATTTGAATTTTCAAAGGCAACATCATAACAAAGAGAAAAGATAAGCAATAGATGTAATCTAAGGCCTCAACATAAGATCAACAGTACGCATGCATACACCCAAAAGTGGTCAATTCTTCTGGAAATTTTGATTTTAACTTTTTTTTCCTGAGTAAAGAACCACACATGAATCAGGTGAACTTCCTTCACTTGTTTCTTCCAACCAATTTTCTTTTGATATTGGTTAGAAAATAAATTACACAAGAAAAAACTTTAAAAGCTTATTCATCATTGCGCATGGGTAGATCGACTACCATCATCTGATGTGCTGCAACTGCTACTTCTTTGAATATTATCAAGACCTTCTCCATTATGCATCAAAACAGTAACTAATATATCAACATTATTCCCACAAACACCTCATGTGCATTAAAACTGAATGAAATTTAATATACACATGCATACAGGAGAGGGAGCAAACCCCATAGGTGTTAAGGTTTGTGGTGTATGAGATGGCTGCGTTGTCTATGTGGTTGTGAAGGAGTGATCCCTTGATGGTGTTGGACATGGCGAGGATCTTGGTGATAAGAGATGTGAAGAGGATTGACGAGGAGGAAGAAGAGCATGCAGGAGGGGACACCCAACAGATATGTACCCGTAAAATCCTCCAGCTCCCTGTTGGTAACACATCGGCTGGGGAGATGAACAGACATTACACAGTAATGAAAAACGCCATGAATAATCCCCGATCAATGTTCATGGGTCGATAGTAGAGAAATAAAGCAGATAAGGGTGGTGACGGTTGTCAAGGAACGAAGATGGAGGTTGATGTTGATGGGAGTGAGGAGCCTGTCAGCGGGACCGAGGGGGTAAGGATCTCTCTGTCTTGCTCAAGTCACATGTTGGTGCAATACTTTGGTGGCCTTATACAAAGAAAAACAAAAGCATGTGATGCAGATCCAATGGCTGGAAGAACGCATGAGATTCCATTTGCTCCAGCATCCTTGTTATTTTCATCATATTCTACAAATGCATGCTGATGCCCATAGAACAATTTGTATTTTAGATTTTTAAACTTATTTATGGATTTTATTTAGGTAAGTGGCGAGCGATTGATGAATTTAGAGGAGAAGGAGATTTCAACACTCATTATGGCCAAGTGTGGTGGAATTCCCAAGGTTATAACCATTCTTGGTGAAAAGTCAAACTCCCAATCCGTCACTGTATCAGTTGAAGTATACTATAAATGATGACTTTATGGTCAAGTTGGAGACCAACCAAGAGTTCTATAGTTTAAATGGCCTATTTCTTTGGATGCGGTGGTACTTTGATGCTTGCCCAGATTTACAAAAACCGTGCATCTTCTATTTGCCAGTGCTCCCTCTAGACCACTATAATATTAGGCGGAGGCGTTTGTTGAGGCGGTGGATTCCTGAAGGTTACTGCAGGGACACATCCAGAAGATTAGATGTGTCCCTGCAGTAACCTTCAGGAATCCACCGCCTCAACAAACGCCTCCGCCTAATATTAGATGGTAGCTGGGTAGATGGTAGATGCAGTTTAAGGGTCTCGAGGGTCTTGGCTTGGGTAGATGGGAGATGTCGTCCAAATTAGCTAATAAACCTTGATTATCCGAGTTTGTTGCAGGGTACTGCAGTTTCAGAATCTCAAAAAGGGTAATCTTGAGTTGCCCATATTAACGCAACAGGACATAGACGCCCTTAAAAAAAAAAGAATATTTGTGATATCGAAGCATCATACATCGTCTTTGTGTCAAGCTGGTTGAAGATGGTGTTCTCCTTGTTGGTAGCTGCCAGCAGAGTGTATATCTCCCATTTCTGATTAAAGCAATTCGTTTTGCTTGTCTACCAAACAAAAACTCAGTGTGTGCGCTTACGGCATTTATTTCATTTAATCATATATATTGTAATATATGTGCCTTGTATATCTTTTTCTGACAGCCGACGACATTATTACTCAATAATAGCCTCAGCTTATATAGAACTAGCTGAATGCCCGCGCGTTGCTGCGAAATAATAAAACAACACAATGTAGACATGTTTGAATAGTAGTTAATTTCCCATAGGGACATGATTTTGAGTTGACAACATAATTTAAAATAGGAGTATCTAATCCTAGTGCAATTGTATAACATAATCTTCAAAATTTAAATTATCCCACAGTCATGCCATGAATTTGGCTATTATAAAGCCGGTTCATCTAGTTGGAGTGCGCTGATTGCCCTGTTGGAGCCACAAATATGAAGACAATCAGATCAGGTTAATAGGAACCACAAATATGAAGACAATCAGATCAGGTTAATAGGGATGCTGCAAAGTTCAAACGAAACAATCACCACAAGCATGCTCGTGACTAAGGATGTCGACACGAGGACCGCATAAGTCGAATCTGACCATGGCCTCTTCCTCTGCAACTTGTGCCACCACAAGGTCTTCCATTGAGCGACCGGGCACTTAACTAATGGGGATCAGGAGGTTACGACTGTTAACTGTTATTGGAATCGCGAACAGAGCTGGCCGCTGGAGAGCGTCGACCACCAACAACTCCAGCTGCTGTTCCACATATGTGTTGCACATCGGCGCCCATCCAGTGCAGCCGACCGACATTATTACTCAATAATAGCCTCAGCTTATATAGAATATCAGCCAATAAAGAACAGGTAAATTTTAGGCAACATTTTTATCTAACAATAGTGTGGAGGGAACAGCCTTTTCTATCATGCCAACGCTATCTACCGGCAAATGCTCTTAACCTATGCAATACACAACGACCTTAGGCGGCTTGGTGAAGCAATAACAGCCTGATACGGGGTCAAACTTATTGAAAACATACCAGAAAACAAGGAATTATAGCAGTTGAAACTTTTCTTCCAGGAAGAGGTAAAATCTCAAACATCAACTACACATACAAGAACATCCTGTTATCGGGCTAACCACTTCTTTTACATCCATGGTACCCTAAGACCATCCCAACTTTTCCTAACAGAATTCAATGAAGCCAACAAGCTTCAAACAGCACATGAAGCAAAAGTCTGTTACATGATAGACTGGTGACGGACGGGCGCAACAAACTAGGTTGCGCTCCATGTCTCGTCCAAGCAGTGGCAGCACAGAGAGGAGCCACATCATGGACAGCAGCAGCCAACACTGCTGCGATGTTACAACCTGCTGAACCCTGCCAGCCAGCACTGAGGGGAAGAGCCAAGACGTTGATGGAGAAGGCTCCATTCATCTTTTTCCCCCCTTTGATCTTTGAGCTATCAAACGAACCGCCTGCTTTCCCAGCTCCAAGTTCTCGGAGCTACCATTATCTAACTGAACACCGAGCATGCCACTGACGACATTCGATACCACCCCTTGATGCCTGCCAAAACCGCCACTCAGCAAAGAACAATAATATTTACAAAGCGCGCCAGACAAATAATAAGTTACAACACTGGTTTTGCCACCCAGCAAAAACACACTACGATTACAAAGCTTGGTGGACAATACTACTCCACGATGCAAGTTCCATTACTGAGTAGATAAAAGGCATGGCAAGATTGTAAGCGGACCTGAACTATTGGTCATACCACACAGGCCAAATCCATTTCAGATAGCAAGGGATTCAGTTGATATGCAAAAAGAATAACTTCAACAGTAATTACTTAAAAAGGACAGGATATTTAACCTGGACAATAAACAGAACAGATAAAAGAATTAGGTAAGAGGGAGCTCACCATTTGCCATCAGAAGCTAGTTGGATCTCAATTCTTTTCCCAATTGCATCCTTGCCCAACTTGCGCAGTATCCAGGTCGCATCCATCGCTTCATCGCCTGTGCCCTGCGCATGCCTCTTGGATGGGGTCTTACCTTCCGAACCATCCATCTTGTCTATTGAAGGCCTTTTCCTCTTTGATCTCTGGCCTTTAGCAACATTTAACTCCTCTTGCTGAGAAGCCCAGGTGGCTAGCTCCTCTGGTTGAGAAACCTGGGCACTTGGCTGCTCGAAATGAGGACGCTTAAATTTGAGTTTGAGCAACGAGGGCTTTAAGCTGTCAGGAGAAGCAGTGCCATGGTTCTCCGTCAGCTGATTTGAAATAGATTGTTTGTGTCCAAATGATCTGCTTCTTGTACCGCCTTCACTTGCATTTTCCATCGCAGAAACTACAGAAGTGCTCCTTTTTCCAGTTACATGCTTCTTTGAAGTGCCCAATTCTCCCAAAAGGCTATTCCTTTGCTGTACTGCAGTCTCTCTAACTAACTTCATTACACTTTTTTCTTTTTTCTCACTCTTCGAGCTTTTGGACTGGCTTGTTACATCAATTTTCCCTCCTGAAATAGCAAAAGGAGACTAGCTACTTCAACCTTGGAGGCTTAACACAGGATCAATGGAGGAAATCTTAAGTGAACTAAGAGAAACCTCTCGTCGGTAACAATCAAGCAATGGCATAAATATTTAATGCTCCCTCTGATCCATAATAAGTGTCAGGGTTTTAGTTCAAACAAGTGTCGGGGTTTTAGTTCAAATTTGAACTAAAACTCCAACTCTTATTATGGATCGGAGGGAGTACTACATACACGGGAATTAATATTCAATTATTCCCTCCATTCTAAAATACAGGGCATTTATGCAGTCTCCAACATGCAAATTTGACCATTGTGTTTTGTAAGAATATATGATACTTCCTCCGGCCCTAAATACTTGTCGCAGGTTCAATGAATCTAGACACATTTTAGCCTACATTTTGTCCGAATCTGCGACAAGTATTTAGGGCTGGAGGGAGTAGTTAAAATTGCAGAATCATGTACATACATGACATATCTAACTTAGGTCAAAATGACCAAACAGCTAATAATTTGCTCATAATATAACCCACCATAAAGCCTTTCGGGAGCCACAATTGAGAATAAGCGACTAAATATTACCGAATCAGGCATATGGTCTACACATCAAGTCAAAGGGCATCAGCAAGTATGGAAATGCCATAAAACTGCTATAATTTCATGTGTTGCATCTTAAATTACTAGTTACTACCATGTATACCAGATACGTTACAGCAGGCAAACTAAATATGTAAATGGCAAAGCAACAAAAAATGAGGTACATACCAGGAATTGAACCAAGCTCTCGCTCTTTGTGAGAGTTGGGCATTTCAGACATAGGAGAGCCACTTTTACTTTTGTGACGGGTTCCAAGATGAATAACCAACTTGGTACCTTTTCCTGCGTCACTCTTGGTAGTAGTTTCCTCGCCTATATCTTTGAAATGCAAATTCGGGGCCTTACTGCCTCTAATTTTGACTTTTGGTATCATTTCCGAATTGTTTGCTGCAGCTTTTGCAAATGAGGATTTCAAATCCTTCTCTGAACTTCGAGTATCATCATTCTTGAAAGAATCCCTCTCCTGATTACCCTCCACAGTATGATCTCCCAAGAGACTGCTCAATGATTTGGCTTCATGCCTCTTCTCCAAAAAAACCTCATCTGGGTCGACTGACTTATTACCGTGATTGCGTTTTTTCTTCGAATGCTTTTTGTTTGACCCTGAGATCTTGGGAACATTCTTCTCTTGCTCAGATTGATCTAATGGAGGCTTACTGCTGTTACTTTTGAAAGAGAACTTCAGCGTGTTTCTACCATCATTTTTCAATACAACTGCTCTGAGTCTTTCATCATCCGAGTTTGGACATGATGGTGACACATCTTCTAAAGAAGGCAGTGCAGCAGCAGCCCTTAAACTAACCATAAGATCACGATCAACAATGTTCCTCTTCTTCCAAAGCTCGCGAATTGCATCGTCTGCATCCCTGATCTGAAGATACCAACAAGGGTTTAAGATAACATAGACATAGCAACGAGAAACCATGACAGAAGTGCATATTACCTGGCAGCATTCACCACGGCACGATGCGCATGTATACTGTAGATTTTGGTCAGCTTGGAACTGCTGGTACTTTTCCTCACTGCATAAATAGACCACCGAAGAGAAAATATAAACTTGAGAGAACTGAAGTATAAAGGCACGAAACAGTAGAAACAGAGTAGGCAAGAAATATGAATGTGATTACTGAAACAGAATGAAGATTAGATGCTTGTACAGACCTAATGCCATCACATTCAATATGTACCCACTTTTCACAAACATCGCAGCAAACCATAGGTATAACTTCAGAATCTCTATAAACCTGAAAAGGATTGAACCCACACAGCAGAGAAAGTATATTAGCAGAAGTTAACATGGAAAAAGCTTTGCAACACATTATAGTGTATGTTGTCGGAGATTGTTTCACACATTCTTAAGCTTAAATGAAATCTCAACTAGGAGACTTTCAACTATGGACAAATAACATCCACACCTCTAGACCTCATGCATAACATGGGTGCCACTATAGAAGAGAAACAGTGGACAGAAACAAGATATTTTCTAACATTCGGGAATCAGACACAGCATGATAAATCCCAATGTAGAAGGCCAGAAGTTACACCTAGAAAAGGTAATAGCAAAGGGGCTACCTTCAAGCAAACTGGACAGTAGTTTCCTTTCACAAACAACCGCCCGCAAGCATCACAGCATGTGTACCCCAGAAACCACCTACGCACCCAAATTCATGACATTATAGAAAAGCACAACACATCAGGTGGTGAAGACATGCTTAAAAGATCTACGGTAAAGTAAATTTGATTAATATCATTCTTTTAGATTAGTACCTTGTGCTATGGCCACTCCCAGGTACACCAGATCCACAGCTGTGACACCTTGTATGTTTTGGACACAAGTATGGTCCTTGGGGAACATTCTGCAGTGTTACATAATTCACTGTGAGATAACAAACCACAGGTTCAAATTTGGAAAACAGAACCAAAAATGATCACACCGTGTGTACCTTGTGTGAGGGTTGCTGACAGTAACAGTGATAAGCACTATCACACCTTTTACAGAACATTAACTTATTGGGATCACCAGGCCGCCGACACTCCTATATATGACAACATTCATTTTACACAGAATCAGGAAAAGAAAATGGCTTTATTTCTTCTTTGTTAAAAAAGAAAGCTGGTAGTAGATACAGTATGACAAATGTTCTACATGGTGCCAAGATACTAATTTAGAAAAGTCCCATGAGATAGGTAAAACATCCGTAGAAACAATCAAGGTGAAGAGAACTTCAAAATAAACATGATAAAAAACATATATATTGCTAGTGTGGGAGTATATGATCACTAAAATAATAACTAATACATATGCAGTACAGAAATACTAGAACCCTGGAATACTGGAATATGTCTGCTAGAATTCGCATAAAGTGCACTCCACTCAAAAAGGAGTTCAGCTTCATTTGTCTACCTACAAGTTTAACTGAAGTTTAACAGTGCTAACGAATTCTTACAATACTTGTGATGTCACATCAAAAGAACTCTAAATAGTTCAGAAATGCACATACATGAGACAACATAATAATAATGCTAACAGATAGATAACAGACCTCACAGCTGCGGCAAGAAGGGCAGATCCATGAGCTCCAGTGGAAGAGATCTAGATAGAACAGAAACTGTCAAAGGATATAGAAGACAATAGATGTATAAAAGACAACCAGAGGAGAATTTTTAAATCACCTCTATGATCACCCCAGCTTTTCAAACACTTCTGATGATACTTCTTGTGGCAGAGTTTGCACGGAAGCATTTTGGAAGCTTTGGAGCTACCTTCATTTTCTCCTGACAAGCATAAGCGGCACATAACCTTGACAGCAGCATTCCCTTGATCTTCTTGGTCCGAGTCATCTTCATGTCCTTCGGCATCCTGGAGAAAGAGCAAGAACTTTCTTGTGTTAGTAGGTAAGAATATATGCCTCAGTGTCGCTACTTGAACATGAAACAATAAGCCAAAATGAAACATCTGCTGAAAAAATACAATAATGGCAAGTGCAGCTTTTACCCATGTCACATACAGGTGCGGTGATTGTGGGACTAAACAAATTTTAGCACTTAATTACAAGAAAACTTTCATTTCATGGGCATTATGAATCCATGATTTGGCACATTAATGAAGAGTAATAACGAGCTTAGAACTGTAGCACAGCTAAGCGTTAGGTCTGCGCTAGGAATAACTCCGACCAGGAATATTCATGGTATTCTAGATCTGCAAGAATTCATGCTATTACAAATATCAAAAAATATAGAAACCCATTGTTATTGTCGAGGTATAAAATAATATACTCTCCCTCCATTCCTTAAAACGTGCGTATGTTTGTGTGTATGTTTCTTCTGTTTATTCCAAAAAAAACAAAACAGAACACAGAATCAAATCTGATCAATTGTTTCCGACAACACCCCTATCCTCAAACGGTGTATACCCTGCTTCCAATAATACCCATCTCCTAAACCGATGCATACCCCCTCTGATTACGGCAATTAAATTTCCTCTAGTTACCTCATATGCCACGATTGGCTCCCCTTTGATCTCTCCCGTGCTCTCCTATATATCTCCTCATCTACCCTTTTCTCTTTCCCACGATTGGCACGCAGGGTAAATCGCTTACTGGGCGGAATGAGTAGTTGTGCGGGGACAGGATAGAGGGAGCAGGATGGTGTGCGGCAGGGTTGCAAGCAGGCAAATTAAATGTGGCATGGGTAGCGAGAAGATTTCGGTAGTGCTGTGATGAGGAGGAACTGCTTAAAAATCAATTTTCTAGGGGCAAAAAGGTCCAAGCTGCAGCAAATTTGCTACATGTGGGCGCTGCCTTGGTCTTTCAAAGAAAATGTGTGCCTTGTTTTAAGGAACAGGGGGAGTAACTGGAGAAGGTATTTAGTGATGAACTCCACTATTCAAGTATCCCTCCATTCCAATGAATAAGGCGCCCTCGTTTTGCGTTCTTTTCTTTGACTAAGAATTACTCAAATTATAAAAAGATTGTTTATATAAAATAAGCATCATTAGAAAGTGTTCTTCAATACGAATCCAACGGTACTAATTACATACAATATAATCAAGATTTGGTTGCTCAATTTTTTTGGTCAAAGTTCGTCTTGGAATGCGCATGCGCCTTATTCATCGAAACGGAGGTAGTATAAAGCTATTTCTCATAATGGTGAACTACAACAGCCGGTCTTATTTACTGTCTGAATTCTGCATCTCTTCTAATTGCCAAAATCAGATGAAGTAATGTACGGTTAATTAAATTTGGAAGTAAATAAAAGACACCACAACTGACCCAGTTAACACGAAATACACAAGGAAAACCTATAGATTAACTTGTACATCTTACTG
This sequence comes from Lolium perenne, assembly GCF_019359855.2. Classification (NCBI taxonomy): domain Eukaryota; kingdom Viridiplantae; phylum Streptophyta; class Magnoliopsida; order Poales; family Poaceae; genus Lolium; species Lolium perenne. The sequence continues at coordinate 68,634,081 of NC_067248.2, read as the reverse complement.
GAGCAGTTACTGTATTATTACTGCAAAGGTAAGTTCAATATACGACAAGGTCCGCATGACTAACGTAAATGAGAAGGCATGTGAGACACGTGCGTGTTTCCTTTTGGGAGTGTAGAGGATAACACGGGCTTTTTCTAAAGCTTGCTCCCACCACGGTGCACGTGTCGCCGTGTCGGTATCATGTACAGACATATTCCGATGCGACTATATTATTCCTAGAACCAGGGCTCCCTCAACAACCGTCTACGCTACCTCTCATGCACATGCAGAAAGCTTAGAGCGGCGCAAAACATGCACAAGCACAAAACACAAATTAACTTGCAAAATCAAAAGCGCACAGTGATAAAACGACAAAACACAAACTAACTTCACGCCATCATTTTTTATTTAGGGAGCTCACAGGCTTACATACAGATCAGAAGCTCCACGGGCGCAAAAACTGGCACCAGTTATCACAGCACTTAACGAATACCAAAACCTACCAGCTTGACCGTTAACCCATCACCCAAAAAAATCGTGTACTCCAGCCAAACTCATCAGCCCGGACACCCCTATCCTCAAACGGTGCATACCCTGCTTCCAATAATACCCATCTCCTAAACCGATGCATACCCCTCTGATTACGGAGATTAAATTACCTCTAGTTACCTCGTATGCCACGATTGGCTCCCCTTTGATCTCTCCCGTGCTCTCCTATATATCTCCTCATCTACCCTTTTCTCTTTCCCACGATTGGCACGCAGGGTAAATCGCTTACTGGGCGGAATGAGTAGTTGTGCGGGGACAGGACAGAGAGAGCAGGATGGCGTGCGGCTGGGCTACAAGCAGACTAATTAATTGTGGCACGGGTAGTGAGAAGATTACGGTAGTGCTGTGATGAGGAGGAACTGCTTAAAAATCAATTTTCTAGGGGCAAAAGGGTCCAAGCTGCAGAAAATTTGCTACATGTGGGTGCTGCCTTGGTCTTTCAAAGAAAATGTGTGTGTGTGGGGGGGGTGGGGGGGGGTGGTATTTAGTTATGAACTCCACCATTCATGTATAAAACTATTCCTCATAACGATGAACTGACAAACAACACTCAGTCTTATTTACTGGTTGAATTCTGCATCTCTTCAATTGCCAAAACCAGGCAAAGTAATGTCTCGTTAAATAAATTTGGAAGTAAACAAGAGGCACCACAATTGTATACCCAGTTAACACGTGATACGCAAGGAAAACCTATAGATTAACGTTTACATCTTACTGGAGCAGTTACTGTATTATTACTGCAAAGGTAAGTTCAATATACGACAAGGTCCGCATGACTAACGTAAATGAGAAGGCCTGTGAGACACGTGAGTGTTTCCCTTTTGGGAGTGTAGAGGATAACACGGGCTTTTTCTAAAGCTTGCTCCCACCACGGTGCATGTGTCGCCGCGTCGGTATCATGTACAGACATATTCCGATGCGGCTATATTATTCCTAGAACCAGGGCTTCCCTCAACAACCGTCTACGCTACCTCTCATGCACATGTAGAAAGCTTAGAGCGGCGCAAAACATGCACAAGCACAAAACACAAATTAACTTGCAAAATCAAAAGCACAGTGATAAAACGACAAAACACAAACTAACTTCACGCCATCATTTTTTATTTAGGGAGCTCACAGGCTTACATACAGATCAGAAGCTCCACGGGCGCAAAAACTGGCACCAGTTATCACAGCACTTAACGAATACCAAAACCGACCAGCTTGACCGTTAACCCATCACCCAAAAAAATCGTGTACTCCAGCCAAACTCATCAGCCCGGACACCCCTATCCTCAAACGGTGCATACCCTGCTTCCAATAATACCCATCTCCTAAACCGATGCATACCCCTCTGATTACGGAGATTAAATTACCTCTAGTTACCTTGCCACGATTGGCTCCCCTTTGATCTCTCCCGTGCTCTCCTATATATCTCCTCGTCTACCCTTTTCTCTTTCCCACGATTGGCACGCAGGTAAATCGCTTACTCGGGCGGAATGAGTAGTTGTGCGGGGACAGGACAGAGGGAGCAGGATAGCGTGCGGCTGGGCTACAAGCAGACTAATTAATTGTGGCACGGGTAGCGACAAGTTACGGTAGTGCTGTGATGAGGAACTGCTTAAAAATTCAATTTTCTAAGGGCAAAAGGGTCCAAGCTGCAGCAAATTTGCTACATGCAAAGAAAAATGTATAAAACTGGAGAAGGTATTTAGTTATGAACTCCACCATTCATGTATAAAACTATTCCTCATAACGATGAACTGACAAACAACACTCAGTCTTATTTACTGGTTGAATTCTGCATCTCTTCAATTGCCAAAACCAGGCGAAGTAATGTCTCGTTAAATAAATTTGGAAGTAAACAAAAGGCACCACAATTGTATACCCAGTTAACACATGATACGCAAGGAAAACCTATAGATTAACATTTACATCTTACTGGAGCAGTTACTGTATTACTACTGCAAAGGTAAGTTCAGTATACAACAAGGTCCGCATGACTAACGTAACTGAGAAGCCCTGTGAGACACGTGAGTGTTTCCCTTTTGGGAGTGTAGAGGATAACACGGTTTTTTTCTAAAGCTTGCTCCCACTACGGTGCACGTGTCGCGGTGTCGGTATCATGTACAGACATATTCCGATGCGGCTATATTATTCCTAGAACCATGGCTCTCTCAACAACCGTCTACGCTACCTCTCATGCACATGCAGAAAGCTTAGAGCGGCGCAAAACATGCGCAAGCACAAAACACTTGCAAAACCAAAGGCGCGCAGTGATAAAACGACAAAACACAAACTAACTTCACACCATCATTTTTTTTTTATTTAGGGAGCTTGCAGGCTTACCTACAGATCAGAAGCCCCATGGGCGCAAAAACTAGCACCAGTTATCAGAGCAATTAACGAATACGAAAACCTACCAGCTTGACCGTTAACCCATCACTCAAAAAAATCCTGTAGCGTGACAAAACCTCAGAGCACAGCCCTATACTCCAGCCAAACTCATCAGCCCGGACACGTGTGTGTTTCCCTTTTGGGAGTGAAGAGGATAACACGGGCTTTATCTAAAGCTTGCTCCCACTACGGCGCACGTGTCGCGGTGTCGGTATCATGTACAGACATATTCCGATGCGGCTATATCATTCCTAGAACCAGGACTCCCTCTCATGCACGTGCAGAAAGTTTAGAGCGTCTCAAAACATGCACAAGCACAAAACACAAACTAACTTCAAAAATCAAAGGCGGCGCAGTGATAAAACGGCAATATGTGAACCTCACACCATCATTTTGCATTTAGGGAGCTCACGGGCTTATCAACAGATCAGAAGCTCCATGGGCACAAAAACTACAACCAGGTATCACAGCACTTACCAAATACCAAAACCTAGCAGCTTGACCGTTAACCCATCACCCAAAAAATTCCTGTGCCATGACAAAACCTCGCAGCGTGATCGTATTACACAGCCCAATACTCCAGCCAAACTCATCAACTCGAACACAAGCAACTGATCACTATTGCTTCAAACCCTAAGCTGGCTCTAAAATCACAAGCGCTCCCATATAGTACATACTTAACGCTGCTATCCTGCCTATAAACCTGGAAATAAAACAACGCAAACTACGCTGGAATTTGCACTAGCCAGACCACCATGACTTGCTGGAATTCGCACTAACCAGACAGCCAAATACAGTCAGAGACACAGAGCCCGAAATGCACCTAGACGAGCACAGGCTACAGATCACCACCACGAGCACCGGAGCCCAAACCCTAGCACCACCTCCCTTCCCACGCAAGCAAGGGAGCAAGCAATCAACCGCCGGGAAACCCAACAGGAAATAACAGGTAAGACAACAGAGATGGGTCCTGACCGGAGATCCGTAGGCGCCCTCGAGCCTCCTGGCGAAGTCCTCGGCGGCGGCGGCCTGGCGCTGCATGGCGGCGCGGTGCGCCTCGTCCTCGCCGTCCTCGCGCAGGTCGAGCGGCGGCACCTCCACCTGCACGGTGCCCGCCTCGGCGCCATCGGCCGGCCTCAGCAGCCACGGATCCGCGAGGAAGCCCTGCAGCGCGGCCGCCGCGTCCGCCCATGCCCCCGCCGCCGCCGCCTTCTGCTTCGCCCGCGCGGCGCCGAACCCGAACCCTAGGTCGCAGTCGCACACCCGCCGGCTGCGCAGAGGACGAGAGAGGGAGGCCCAGCCGCCCGTCAGCGCGAGAGAGGTAGAGATGGGGCACGAGAGAGACAGACGAGGAGTGTAACGGGAAACATACCAAGTGATGGGGCACGCGACGTGAAACGCCATGGGAGGCGAGGCGAGGCGGGGCGGGGCGAGAGCGAGCACGGCCACCACCGCACCGCGCCAGGGAGAGAACCAGATGGGTTTGTTGGTGGGCTTGGGTCCCTGCTTTCAAACCAATTTGGAGCTGGGTTGGTGGGATTCGCCTCGATTTCTCAAAATTTTGGGGTGGGATTAAGTTTTTGGACTTTGGGGTGAGGGGCGACGGCAGGGAGAGGGGAGCACGGCGGAGATGGCGACGTTTTGCGGCGAGGACCCTGCGGGATCAGGCTTTTGTACCCAGGGGCTTCGTCTATCTGGGCCTCACGTGGGCCTGACGTGCTAGGCCTAACCATCCGAGCACATGAGGCCCGTTATCTCCAGGTCCAAGCGTGTGTGTGTGCGGAACCTTTCTCCACATTCTCCCTGTTGCTGTGCGAAGAAACAAGCCATGCTCTCCCGCCGCCTCGCGCCCGTCGGCGGCGGCTGCGCGAGGCTGCTGTCCTCGTCCGCCCCGGCGGCGTCTGGCGGAGGGTCGATCTCGGCGGGGGGCGGGGACACGCTGGGGAAGCGACTGCTGAAGCTCATCTACCCGAAGCGGAGCGCGGTGGTGGTGCTGCGCCGCTGGGCGGAGGAGGGCCGCACGGTGCAGAAGTACCAGCTCAACCGCGTCGTCCGCGAGCTCCGCAAGTACCGACGATTCAAGCACGCCCTCGAGGTATTCTGACCGCCATTGTGCCGCCTAATGGTACCGTATCGCCATGCCCACCACCTGTTCGCCGTATTGCCTCTCGACCTGCTGACGCCCAGACCTCCACCCCGCAGATCTGCGAGTGGATGAGAACACAGCCGGACATGAAGCTCCTCCCGGGGGACCACGCGGTGCACCTGGACCTGGTCGCGAAGCTCCGGGGCCTGGCGAGCGCGGAGAAGTTCTTCGAGGACATGCCGGAGCGGGCCAAGGGTCCCTCCACCTGCACCGCCCTCCTACACACCTACACGCAGCACGGCGCCCGCGACAAGGCCGAGGCGATGCTGCGGGAGATGGGCCGCGCGGGGCACCTCGTGTGCGCGCTGCCCTTCAACCACATGATGTCGCTCTACATGTCCGCCGGCGACCTCGACAAGGTCCCCGAGACAATCAAACAACTCAGGCGGTACGCGGTCCCGGACCTGGTGACCTACAACATCTGGCTCACCTACTGCTCCCGGAAGAGCAGCGTGAAGGGCGCGGAGAGGGTGTACGGCCTCATGCAGGACGACGGAGTGGTTCCTGACTGGATGACGTTTAGCCTGATGGCCAGCATCTACGTCAACGCCGGGATGCGTGTCGAGGGGCGGGACGCGCTCGTGGAGATGGAGAGGAGGGCGTCCAGGAAGGAGCGGGCAGCGTACTCGTCGCTGCTCACCTTGTACGCCAGCCTGGAGGATAGGGGCAACTTGGACAGGGTGTGGGGCAAGATGAGGGAGACCTTCAGGAAGTTCAGCGACGCCGAGTACAAGTGCATGCTTACTTCGCTCACGCGGTTCGGCGATATCGCAGCAGCGGAGGGTGTTTACGCTGAATGGGAGTCGCAGTCGGGAACGAAGGATTCGAGGATCCCCAACACGATCCTTTCGTTTTACATCAAGAATGGCGAGATGGAGAAGGCCGAGAGTTTTCTCCAGTGCATTGTGGGAAAAGGAGTCAAGCCCAGCTATAGCACCTGGGAGCTGTTTGTTTGGGGTTATCTTGGAAACAATGAGAGGGTGGGTAAAGTTCTTGACTGCGTGAAGAAAGCCCTGTCAACCTTGGAGAAGTGGGAGCCAAACCCTGAACTTGTTGCGGCTATCTTTTCGCATGTTGAGAAGGAAGGTGACATTGAAGCTGCGGAGGAGCTCCTCGTTGTGCTTCGAGGAGCGGGGTACGTCACGACCGAGATATATAACTCCGTCCTGCGCACTTACGCTAAAGCTGAGATGATGCCTCTGATCATAGATGAACGAATGGGTGAGGATAAGGTCTCGATGGATGAGCAAACTGTAAGACTGTTGAAACTGACAAGCAAATACCCAATTGGTGAAGTCTCAACAGTAATGTCTTGAGATGTACTAATAAACTGTGTTTGACTGGGAAGTTTCGGAAAAAAATTGTGTTTGTTTATATGTTTGTAATGCCTTGAGATGTAATAAACTGTGTTTGATTGTGAAGTTCAAAAAAAGGTGTTTGATTGGATGATCCAGGATGAAATGTTTGTTTATATGCTGTGACAAGTCATAGCTCCTGTGAACTAACGAATCCGAATTAGAATGAGTGAATATTCTCCTTCCGTTCTAGCAGTACTTTGGTCCTTGCAAAATACTATGAATCAGGTGTATTTTTACGTAAGTTGTATACATCTGTGCATAGTGGGAATCTTGTTTTAACTGTGCAAGCACTACCTTGAGATTAAGTGTAAACGACTAATTTGTGTTCATTTACGTGCTTAAACTCTGAATTCCGTAAATGGACAGAAAATCTTGTGTAGATCAGAATAGATTCATAGCAAACAAGCATTGGCGCCAAAGCATCAAGGTGTGAAATTGTAAAATGATGCTCCAAGCTGCGTGAAAGGCACAAGCTTCCATACTTCCAGAAAATTCAACAGGAAACTGTTGATACTCCAGGTCGGACAGATTTAATCAGAGAATGGACGAAGTGCTACTTGCAAGGCTCGGACAGATCTTGTACAAAATGAGATAATACTCCTGATAGATTTTAGAGTTGGACGGGTCAAGTTGACACAGCAGGGCAAGTTGACCAAACGACACACCTGAACTACAATAATAAGCTATAAACTAAAATACAAAAAACCACGATAACATCCTAAAGCACGGTGGCGCAGCGCAAGAAGAATCTCTATATGCATCAGGGAACTGGAACTTCACAAAGCACTTCTCGTTTCCCAGTAGGCAGGAAGACATCCCAGGCCGCGGTACCAGAAAACGATGCATACTGCACATCTCTCATTTTGCCCACAACTTGGACATAGAAACAACAAATACCCAGTTCTTTGGGAGATTATGTGTTTAATTGGGAAGTTTCAGAAAAAAGTCTGTTTGACTGGATGTTCCAAGGATGTTATGTTTGTTGAAATGTGGTCGCAAGTCATAGCTCTTGTGGATTTACAGAATTTGATGAAGGCACGCAATACTGAGCTTGCATTCGTGGAATTGAGCACAGTTGATGTATCATCCTTCAGTTGTAGGAGTACTTTGGTCCTTGAACTTTTTAACAATCGAACACAGTGAAATATGAATCTGGTGTATTTTGTATAGTTGGAATCCTTATAAGGACAGAAAATCTTGTGCACGTAGTCACAAGCGTTGACCGGTGTTTGGATGTTTATAGATGCAAATCTGAAATGAACTATCGAAACTGCAAAATTCTGTTAAAGAGGAAGTGTGTTTTCCCAACTCGATCGAAGTGACTAAGTCATAGAGTATTCTGTTAAAGCTGAGATGATGCCTCTGATCATAGATGAACGAATGGATGAGGATAAGGTCTCGATGGATGAGCAAACTATAAGACTGTTGAAACTGACAAGCAAATACCCTATTGGTGAAGTTTCAACAATAATTGCCTTGAGATGTAATAAACTGTGTTTGATTGTGAAGTTCAAAAAATAGGTGTTTGATTGGAATGCTGCAGGATGAAATGTTCGTTTATATGCCGTGACAAGTCATAGCTCCTGTGAATTTACGAATCTGAATTAGAATGAGTGCAGAGGTAAATTTGACATGGTAATACCAAACCCAGAGCAATCAAAATATTCTCCTTCCGTTCTAGCAGTACTTTGGTCCTTGCAAAATACTATGAATCAGGTGTATTTTTACGTAAGTTGTATACATCTGTGCATAGTGGGAATCTTGTTTTAACTGTGCAAGCACTACCTTGAGATGATTAAGTGTAAACGACTAATTTGTGTTCATTTACGTGCTTAGACTCCGAATTCTGTAAATGGACAGAAAATCTTGTGTAGATCAGAATAGATTCATAGCAAACAAGCATTGGCACAAAGCATCAAGGTGTGAAGTTGTAAAATGATGATCCAAGCTGCGTGAAAGGCACAAGCTTCATACTTCCAGAAAAGTCACCATGAAATTGTTGATACTTGATTCAATCAGAGAATGGACGAAGTGCTACTTGCAGGGCTGGGAGAGATCTTGTACAAAATGAGATAATACTCCTGATAGATTTTAGAGGTCAACTTGACACAGCAGGGCAAGTTGACCAAACGACACAGCTGAACTACAATAATAAGCTATAAACTAAAGTACTAAACCAACGATAACATCCTAAAGCGCAGTGGCGCGGCTCAAGAAGAATCTCTATATGCATTAGGAACTGGAACTTCACAAAGCACTTCTCGTTTCCCAGTAGGCAGGAAGACATCCCAGGCAGCGGTACCAGAAAACGATGCATACTGCACATCTCTCATTTTGCCCACAACTTGGACATAGAAACAACAAATGCCCTGATGATAAGCCAAAATAGGTTGTCCTCTTTCTTATGCCCCTTCCCAGTTCCCCTGCAGGTCATTAAAGCACAACATGAAAACGAAGTTAGACTGATGTTATGCTTTGACGGAGTATGTCTAGGAGTAATCAAACAAAGACAAGTGGTAACTACACTATGAGTTATGAAACATTTGGCATGGTTAATCCCATTCCTGGGCAAGTAAATAAGTTTTGATCTTGGGAGACCTAGTTATGTACATACACCAGTTGCTTTCTTTTATGTAGTAAGATTTTTGGTTGTGTTCTTCCTTTCTTTGCACTTGCATGTAAACCATATCTCTTTCCTCCAATAGATATTACATGCTACAGCATTGATTCAACTTCTGCCCCCAGAAAATCACATTACAATGAACAAATCCAAGATTTGAACAAGACTAGAAAAGTAAATGGAAAGGTTGAAATGACTGTTTTCGATAAAAAAATATTTAAATTAGAATGGAAGGTTTGTTTGCTTGATAGACTACGACTTCGAGTTCAGAATTGGTACTAAAGTAAGCACCACAAAAACTTCTTTCTGGTCAAAACTGCACTGAGAAAATATTTCACAGCACTAGATTTTTGGCATGCAATATTTCTTAGAACCATGTTTTTCGTATGTAACATCGCAAAACTCAACTCTATACTATGTACTATTTTCACAATTCTACAGCAAACCTGCCACAGAACTACACTTTCAAGACAAAATGTAGTACTGTGAGCTGAATGCTCAAAAATGTAGAGTCAGTTTGGTTCCTTTGCCCGTGGCCCTTGTTTGATTGTTCTGCCAGGGAGTCACGCATGCAGATACTACTGGCCTACTGCATCTGGTGGTGAGAGTAGTTCTTTTCTCAGGAAGGGAAAGAAACGATGTTGTAGAGCCAATTCCGCTCCCCTAACTTGGCAAAGATATTTCTTGGCCGAACTGCCTCTCTGACCTCTCTCCTGGCAAAGCACGCTTATTATGTGCTACAAAATGCAAATCCTTGACAGACAATCCACTCATTTTTGTGTGGTGATTCTAACAAATCTTTGTATTGTGTTGCAACAGATCTATAAGAAGGTTTCTAGACCAGCGTACCCCATCTTAGCACATAGCCCCCTTGAGCACAGAAGTATATAAATACACAAGTGATCGTAATAAAGGAAAGCTCTAAACTGTTAATATCACAAATAAGGGTTTAAAGCAGTGGCCTATGCCGATATAAGAAACGAAATTGTGGTCCTAGACTCAGCAATAACTTCAATCATGTTTGAGTTGAATGGTTAACAGATGATCTTATTGAAGCAATGTATAACCTACCTATACCCAATCCAATTACCAATAGAATATCTACTAGCAGGTTATTTGGTGGTCCCTTGTGGCTAAATTTACAGCTGGATCATGTATAGCTGTTCTATAGCTCCACCTTTGCCTAAATTTGCACTAAGATGTTGCAGTTGCAGAGCGATCCCACATGAGTTTTAGACTGGACTGGGTAACTGGCTCAAATGATACCTCCAAAGGGTCTAAATCATGTAAGGATGTTTATAATATATCTTTAACAGGTACACGAGAACATGATGATCTTTTATTTTTGACTTACCTAATATTGTTATCGCATTTTCTGATATATGAACAAACTTATAGACAGTAATCATGCAACGTAAGTTGAGGATGTAAAGTACATGCCTGCTGATCGTTGTCGTGGTGTTTATCCCATGTTCATGCTTGGCCTTGCTTGCCTCCAGTTCTTCGCTTGTGACGCCAGATGTTGATTTCTTCAATATACTTTCAGCTTTCTCTAATGTGACATCCTGGTCTTCCGTTAGCAACAACCCCTATAAAGAAGCAGAATAATGTGAATTGGCCATATCAAAAAATAAGAAAATAAGTTACAACCAAAAGGGGTCCAACAAAAAGTAAAACATAATGGTACCGTTCGATGCCATAGCACAAATGATAAACCCAGTTCTTTGGGAGATTATAAGTTCCATAAAGGCTATGACACACTTGTAAAATAATACTACAGACTACGCGATTCTACACAATTTGACCAATTCTTGCAGAAACCTGAATTAACTTCTCGACTGACCTTTGAATCCAATGCTGGTTGAGAAGCAAGATCTTCTGACATAGCTTGTCCGTTTGGGTCAGCATCAAGCAGAGCTTGCTCAACCACATCCTGACAGTCAATAGACACTGCTAAAGTTTCTGCACTTGTTTCTGAGGTATAAGCATCCATTTGATTTGCAGATGTTGGAGATACAAATTCGCCATCTGTAATCTGAACATCCCCAGTCATGATACTTGCAGTTTCAGCCAATATCCCATGCTCCTCTATTAGGACCCGGCTTGTTTGAAGAACTCCGTTATTTTCTAGGCAAAGATTAGCTTCATCAACAGCACTATTAGTTATGTCATCACAGTCATCAGGTAATGCCACATGCTCATGTAGAAGCCCACCATTTATTTGAGAAACATCACTAGGATCTGAGAAATGAGTAACTTCACCAGTGATGGTTGTACCCTCATGAGAATCCTCGAGAGTGTTGAGATCAATTTCACGATGCAAATCAGAAACATGGGCAAGTGAAGGGGCTTGAATTTCAGAACTACTAATCTCTGATTTCAAATACAAGGCTTCATCTTGTTTCTCAAGGTCCTCCTCCAAGCACGCTGCATCTCCAACGTTCCCATTTTGGACTACACTATTCAGAATACCAGGCTCCAGGAGAATATCTGAACCAAGTAGTTGCTGGGTGCTAATGAAATTCTTCTGCATTGGAAATGCTTCCTCCTTGTCAGACATGTCTAATATCTCTATGTTGTCTTGGCCCAATTCATCCGCCGTAGACAATTCTGAAAAATCAGGGCAATCCTCAAAACTCAGGGTCTTGGCATTCAAGCCACCAGGGCCAAGAACTCTGTTCTCTTGGATGATATCTCTCACAATTTCACGGACTATATAATATGATCCTCCGACTTCCTTGTGTGTAAGATTGACTGAAGGAAATTTCCCATTGTTTGAAACCCGATACCTGAATGGGACAGTACCAATGCAAACTGGATTAATACAGCGAAAAATAAATACTACCGGCAAAAGGTACATATAATGAAATAGGGAAAACTGAATAATCTCAGTGTAAAACAACACTTCACAGGAAAAACACACTTCCCCATTGTCGGGTTCCAGTGGAATAGACCAAAATGCAAAAAATAGGAACACTGCATAAATCATACAGCGCAGATCATGCGGCAAACACAACATAGAGGCTACATCATGTTTCTAAGAAACAGAACACTAGAAAAAGTAGACTTGTAGTACAGAATTTCTATAAAGGATCGCAAAAAGATACAACTACCAATGATAGCAAAATGTTTGCGCTAAATCGTAGTGGCAAACAGAAATAGAACAAATCTGGTTTCTAGGTGAAGATATCTAGTTGACAATGATGTACAATTCTTGTTATAAGATTTATTTACAGACGCGGCATGCTTGCCCTATAACTGCAAATGACATACCGTCTAACTTGGATTTAGCACCAACAATCAGAACGAGAGCATGCTAAATATACACGGTACGGACCTACACACAAGAAATTCACAACGATAACTAGTTACGAACAAATGACAGCAAGAAAGGAAATAGAACAAATCTGGTTTCTAGGTGAAGATAACTAGTTGGCAATGAGTACAATTCTGGTTATAAGATTTACAGACGCTGCATGCTTGCCCTATAACTGCAAATGGCATACTATCAACTTGGTTTTAGCACCAACAATCAGAACGAGCATGCTAAATATACACGGTACAGAGCTACACACAAGAAATTCACAACGATAAGCAACTGAAGCAAGCGGCAGGGAAAGGCATGGGGGGCAGTACGTGTCAACGAAGGACTGGACCATCTCCCTCCGCTCCTCCTTGGTCTTCCTCACCCGCGGCTTCTTCTCCTGCGCCTGCGCCTGCGTCTGCGCGCAGCACCGCACGGCGCCGAGGCCCTGGAATCTACCACCTGACGGGGCAGAGGAGGAGGACGGGTACGGCACCCCGCCGCCGGTGCATCTCCCCAAGACGGACGCCTGCGCGCCGACGACCCAGGTCACGCTCCCGGTGGCCTGCATCTTCGTCGCAGGCCGGAATGGCGCGGTGTCGGGGGTTTCTACCTGGAGAGCGGTGGGGGCGGAATTGGCTGATAAGCCCTAGCGCGGCGTGGGGTGGGGAGGAGGCGCCGGCGCCGGCGGAGACGGAGGGGAATGGAAATGAGGGCGCGTGACCCGACAAGATTGGGGTTTTAGGAGGGGACGGGACGGTCGCGGTCCTCAAATCCTCTGTCCTAGGTTTTCCTTCCTACTCATTCCGTCATTCGTGAATTTCCTCAGTTTTTTTTCTTTCGTTTTGCGAATTTTTTCTCAGTTATCCATGCACGGTAAAGTGGTATCGTACGCTGATAATTCACGGATCTCGAATGGTATCACTGTATTTCTTCTGTCAGATATTGTTATTTGACATATATATATAGACTTATTCTAATTTTATAGACATATTGTGATGAGGTCTAAGACCCCGTTTGTGGCCCGATCTTGCGAATTGACCCGGAAACGAAAGGGGAAAAGAGGAAGAACACGAAGAACACGACGAACGCGATGAACACGATGAACACGGGGACACACGCACGCACACCAACCCGATACAACGATGCTTACCCTCGTGGCTCGATGGACCACGCCGAATAGAATCACCCACGGAAGAGACCGCGGTAGAATTCCGAGGTGAGAGAGACGGTGTTGGAGACGGAATCGGTGAGGGAGAGAGAGTGCACACACACTAGAATCTCACTCACAAACTCAATCAACAACAAGGGTGGCCTTGATTACAGAGGGATGATACCCTAGGGAGACATAGCTCAAATCCTATTCTAAGCCAAATCTTGTCTCACCCTAGCAAAGTGCAGGTACGGGAGCACATATAGGCTCACTTACAGGCAGGGGTAAAGTAGGGATTACAGCTGAATGATTTCGGAGCGTCCAGATGTGAAGGGATGGTTCAGATTCGAGGGAAAAGTGCACGAGCGGTACCTCGGGCGGAGGTACCGGTCGTGGTACCGGAAATACACCAATATATGGTCGAGGCATCCAGTATGGTTGGGCGCATGAGCGGTACCACAGCCGGAGGTACCGCTCTTGCCTTCTTTTCCCGCGGGCGGCCAGAATGGGGCGGCCAGCACTGCCCGGTAGTACCGGCCATGCATGGCCGGTAGTACCGGCCTTGCTCCAACCCGCGCCTGGCCACCTCCATGGAGTGGTACCGGCCATGGGGGAGGGTGGAGGCTCCGGCCTAAGCTCCCTGGAGGCTCCGCCCCCCCCCCCCCCCTTTCCCTCTTCTCTTCTTTGCTCTTCCTTCTTCTTCTTTCTTCTTCTCTCTTCTTTCTTCTTTCTTCTTCTTCTCCCTTGTACAATGGGGTGTCCTCCTCCTCCTCCTCATGTCCTTGATGAGGCTTGCACCTAATGACACATACACTTGCATGAGGTAGTACACCATTCAAGTGGGTACCGAGATCGAGGGTAGAGAGGATAGGGTTCACCTTGACGTGTATCGCGTCGGTTCGGGCTGTCGGTCCACTTGGGGGATTCCGTGGCCATGGTGTAGCGTCGTCGTTTAGGCGGGGCTGCACTTGACGGTCTTGAGGTGGAGGTGTCCGAAAGCCACCCCGCATCATCTCCCCCCCCCCCTTGGGGAAGAGTCGTCCTCGACTCTTGTTCCTCCTCAACGATGATGTAGGCCATGACGGTTCTCCCATGTAGTAATGGATGGACAAAGTCGCGGTCGAAGAAGAACTTGGGGAAAAACAACTTGCGAATGGAAAGCTTATGGATGCCAATTTGGTGATCGGCGAACAAGAGGCTCTCAATCAAATACGAAGCATCAAGTCGTTTCTCCAAGAGGCATTGGGCAAAAATGGGAACCAAAAGAGTGTCGATGTATCCAAAATTTGGTGGGGCAAAAGTTTGTGCATGTAAAAGTTTGGTTTGTAAAGTGTCAAAAATGTGATGTGTAGCATTGTCCCACACAAATGGAACAATCAAAAGGCAAGTATCGGCGGCAAAATTTTGGGCAAAATTGTTATATGCAATGGCAAAGAGGTGGAAACTTCTAGCTTGGGAAAGTATGGTTGGCGTGAGCCAAGTATGGGTATCCTCAAGTGTCAAAGAATCCATTTCAATTGCCAAAGGTGAAATGAGAAATCCAAAGAAGAGCAACTTTTTGTGTGACATGTGGCACAAGATGCATAAGGTGTCTCTCACATGTATGACATGGTCCTTGAGATTCTCGGAGTGTATGATGATAACATCAAGACATACAACAACCATTGTGCCAACAAGATGTGTCAAGCTATGTTGCATAAGAAGCAAAAGAGGTGACGAGGCATTGGTCCAAACCGGAAGCTCGACAAGACAAGCCGGAAACACACGAGGGCGAAGGCGTTTGGGAACATACCCTTTGGTGTGAATCCCATGGGTTGGATCATGTATCCCGTCCGTGTTGGGGTAGCTCTCAATTGCGCGTTTCGTGAGCTCATGCTCCATAGCGGTGGAAGTGGATGGTCGGGTACCTACACATGGAATGAGCAAAACAAAGAGCGTATGTGCATGGTAGAGGAACACATCATCCATCATGATGTTCCAAGACTTGTGCACATCACCATTAGTGTCAAGCAAGATAGTATGAAATGCATGGCGATAGTGCAAATGGCATGAAGGTGCATGTGTGGTATGTGGGTACTCATGATCATCAAAAATGGAGAAGGCTATGGGGGCCATCTCGTGGACAATGAAATAAGCATGTTTGCATACCAAGCATAAGAAAGTGGAATTGTTCACAATCTTGGATGCAACGATCATGGAGTAGTGCAAACATTTTGGGCAAAGCATGCGGAAGCTAATATCATCATTGTCATTGCAAGCAATACATGTGAAAGAGCAAGTAGGTAACATATTGCAAGCAATGGTAGGAAAATTGAAGCTCTCATAGCATGGCATGGTCATGGTATCACAAGCACTCAATTTCACATGATCAACAATGTTATCAAGCAAAGTATCACATGGGAAAGTGAAAGTAGCATGTGAAGTAGCAAATGGATCATCGAGAGCATGCATGCACTCATAAGTCATCATGTCCACTAGTGGGATCATGGCATCATCAACACCTATGTTGTTACCTTTGTAGGCCGACTCATTTGAAGTAGGTGTTGTGGAAGTAGGAGGATCCATGTGGTCGACATGTCCATCTTGGAGCAAGCATGGTGAGATATCATCATCTTCATGCACCATGTACATCGTCTCCATGAGCGGGAACTCGTCCTCCGTGGAACCTAGTGCAATATAAGAAGACACAAACGAGGGAGAGGTTAATGTGTTAGCGAATGCGATGTCCTCCATGGACCTATCATCTACCTCTCTCAACTCACTTTGTGTATCACTCATGTCCTCCAAACGGAAGCACTCAAACTCACATATGGGGTGGAAGTCACTCAACTCACTATCACTCTCACTCAAGTGGGCTAAGTGGCTCTCATTCTCACATGGGATTGGTACCAACTCATCAATGAAGCATAGGGGAGTAGGCTCGACTTTCTCATCTCCATGCGCCTCCTTGGTTGAAGGGAAATTCCCATGCTCAACCATCTCAACTCCATGCGCCTCCATAGGTGAAGGGAGAATCCCATGGTCACCATGCTCAACTCCATCGCCTCCCAAGTCGTCCTCAAGTGGTGGCGTCGTGGTGTAGTAGAGAGCTAGGCTCGGATCCACATCAACCTTGAGTTGACCTTGGCGATCTTCATCTTGAAGTGTTGGCGCAATAGACATCTTGGGGACTTGCGCTTGTAGCTTGTCGAAGTAGAGCGTCTTGGCACTTGGCGTTGTGCATTGCCATGCCACGTGACCCTTGGCCTTGCACACCTCACATAGGAGATTGGGACATTCCCGTAGAGGGTGGCCTTGTTGCTTGCACTTGTAGCATCGGAGTCCATAGGCACGTGACGAGGTAGAGGCCATTGTGGTGGTGGCACAAGAGGTGGAAGTCGCCTTATGAGGAAGGTATGCTCGATGTGCACTTGCCATCCTTGGAGTGGTAGGCATCCTATCATGGTGTTTGTCGCCTTCATGGCGAGGCTCTCGTCTTCGTGCATCATCACCATGGCTTGAGTGGTGTCGTCGAAGACTCGTGGAAGATGTTGGTCGATGGCGATCATGAAGTGGCTTGTGGCGGCGAAGCTCATGTGGTGACGTATGTCGATGACGGTCCTTGCCATGCCTAGATGATGGCACATGCGACTTGGCATGTTGCTTGCGGCGCCTTGTGGAGCTTGGAGAAGAGTGTCGATGACGATCATGTTGAGGATGCTCTTGATGCTCCATATGGTGTACTTGAAGTCGACGATCTTGTGCATAAGCACTCTCATGGTGGCGCCTTGTGGAGCTCGGGGAAGTGTGTCGATGACGCTCATGATGGGGACGCTCTTGACGATCCATATGATGGTGCCATCGTGGAGGTCCTCCATCTTCATATGTAGCTCCATTGGCCATGTAGGGGTATGTGGGAGCACCGGCGTTGTTCATGGTGAAGTTGAGGTGAGGCTCTGCCACGGTGTCGATGTCGTAGGCGTGGCGTTGCTCCACCATGTTGTCGATGCTTGTTGAGCCATTGTCGATGTAGAGCTCGTCGAAGTCGTCCTCAAGGTGGCGCTCCACCATGTCGTCCATGTCGATGATGCTTGGGGAGCCATGGTCGTTGTCGAGCTCCTCGATGTCGGAGATGTCGGTGATGCTTGGGGAGCTATGGTCGTTGTCGAGCTCCTCGATGTCGGACATGTCGGTGATGCTTGGGGAGCTATGGTCGGAGTAGAGCTCCACATGTTCCTCCACATCCGCGGTGCTTGAAGAGGTATCCTCCTCGAAGTGCTCCGTGTACTCCTCCGTATCTTCTTCGTCGCTATACATGTTAGCACGACAAGATCTATATGGTGTATGTTAGTGGAAGAACACTACCTCGCATCCTTACCGTGGTATGATAAGATCGGGGTGATCCAACAAAACCGAGAGTTAGAACAATTGTATCGGGTACTCACGCAAAAACACACGCAAAAGCTAGCAAATATGGTGTTAGGTGAGTATGGTTGAAAGCCAAAAGACGAAATCCGAAATCAAGTATGTTGTTAAAAGTGGGTGAGGTCCAAAAATCCAAATGTCAATGTGAAGATCACTATAAACACGGAAGAGATATGGAACGCACACACGAGATAAACGGGGTTGGTGCGACCAAGGAATGAGCGGAAAAGTGTAAGAAACCCTTAAGCAAGGGTGCTCGGTGTCACACTAACACAAGAAGAGATCAAAGCTTCGGTTGCAAAGGAAGAGACAACAAGATTCACACGCGGCCTCTCTTCTCTTATCTCTCTTTTGCTTAAAAGCTTTTTCTCTTTTGTATATGGTGGCACTTGCACTCGTTTGTATCTTTGGTGGCACTTGCACACTTTTGTATGTATGGTTATATGGATGTATGGATGTATGGATGTATGGTGCGACTTGCACTCTTTTTGTGTTTTTGGGGCTTTTTCACACACTATGTTAGCGTTAGCCTCGCTTTTGCTATCTTGCCACATGAGTTTTGCTTAGAAGCTTGACTCCACACTACACACACACCTCACAATCGGGGCCACGTGCAATGTCTCGCAACACTAGATAAGCAATGCTCGATAGGATAGATCGCAAAAGAAGAGGGGTTACAAGGTGGGGTGCAAGTTATACCTAGATGTTAGGCGGTGTCGGAACACACAACTTGCGATGAAGGCGGTGATGTCAAGAGTACGGTTGCAAGTCCGGGGTGCCGAGGATGTCGTCGCTTGCTTCGGAGCTGCGGGTTAGTTTCACAAACAAGGCACTCAAACCGGAACAAGCAAACACAAGTTAGCGGAAGAAATCGGTCAAAGTAGCTTGGCGTCGATGGCGGTGTTATGCCGGTGGTGATGTCGGTGAGCTAGCGGCGGCGGTGGTGATGGTGGGGCAGCGGCGATGCTTGCCGGTGGTATGCCGATGGCGGTATCGGTGAGCTTGCGGTGGCGGCGGTGGTGGTGGTTTGCCGCGGCGGTGTTTCCCGATGTTTTGGGAGGGTGGCGGTGCTTGCCGGTGATTTAGGGGGGTGGCGGTGTTTGCCGACGATGAAGGGGGGTGGCGGTGCTTGCCGGCTGCGGAGAGGAGTGGTGGTGGTCGGCGGTGGTGGGGTGGAGATGGTGGTGGTGGCCGGCCTAGTGGGAGGAGGGGCGGTAGTGGAGGGTGGAGCCTCCACCCGGAGGTACCGCTCGTGCACGGGTGGAGGCTCCACCCGTAGGTACCGCTCAGCCTTCTCCTTCCTGGGATCTCACACGCGAGGCCCTCTCTTTCTCTCTCCTGTTCTTCCCCAAATCCAAATCCAATTGACCCAAAACTCGAAAATCGAAGGAATTTGTGGATAGAAAGTGGGGGAATTAGTAGATCAACACTAGAGACACCAAATCCATGGACCAAAACCACTCAAAACGCAACAAAATCGCAGATCCGTCAAAAGGCAAATTAGGGCTATTTTTTGGGGATTTTTTGGGAAATTTTTCAGAGATGAAATTGGGTGGGTGGGGGGTCAAATTCGCGGAAACCAAAGGCTGCTGATACCATATGATGAGGTATCTCTGGCTCTGAATACCATATGATGAGGTCTAAGACCCCGTTTGTGGCCCGATCTTGCGAATTGACCCGGAAACGAAAGGGGAAAAGAGGAAGAACACGAAGAACACGACGAACGCGATGAACACGATGAACACGGGGACACACGCACGCACACCAACCCGATACAACGATGCTTACCCTCGTGGCTCGATGGACCACGCCGAATAGAATCACCCACGGAAGAGACCGCGGTAGAATTCCGAGGTGAGAGAGACGGTGTTGGAGACGGAATCGGTGAGGGAGAGAGAGTGCACACACACTAGAATCTCACTCACAAACTCAATCAACAACAAGGGTGGCCTTGATTACAGAGGGATGATACCCTAGGGAGACATAGCTCAAATCCTATTCTAAGCCAAATCTTGTCTCACCCTAGCAAAGTGCAGGTACGGGAGCACATATAGGCTCACTTACAGGCAGGGGTAAAGTAGGGATTACAGCTGAATGATTTCGGAGCGTCCAGATGTGAAGGGATGGTTCAGATTCGAGGGAAAAGTGCACGAGCGGTACCTCGGGCGGAGGTACCGGTCGTGGTACCGGAAATACACCAATATATGGTCGAGGCATCCAGTATGGTTGGGCGCATGAGCGGTACCTCGGGCGGTACCACGGCCGGAGGTACCGCTCTTGCCTTCTTTTCCCGCGGGCGGCCAGAATGGGGCGGCCAGCACTGCCCGGTAGTACCGGCCATGCATGGCCGGTAGTACCGGCCTTGCTCCAACCCGCGCCTGGCCACCTCCATGGAGTGGTACCGGCCATGGGGGAGGGTGGAGGCTCCGGCCTAAGCTCCCTGGAGGCTCCGCCCCCCCCCCCCTTTCCCTCTTCTCTTCTTTGCTCTTCCTTCTTCTTCTTTCTTCTTCTCTCTTCTTTCTTCTTTCTTCTTCTTCTCCCTTGTACAATGGGGTGTCCTCCTCCTCCTCCTCATGTCCTTGATGAGGCTTGCACCTAATGACACATACACTTGCATGAGGTAGTACACCATTCAAGTGGGTACCGAGATCGAGGGTAGAGAGGATAGGGTTCACCTTGACGTGTATCGCGTCGGTTCGGGCTGTCGGTCCACTTGGGGGATTCCGTGGCCATGGTGTAGCGTCGTCGTTTAGGCGGGGCTGCACTTGACGGTCTTGAGGTGGAGGTGTCCGAAAGCCACCCCGCATCATATTGTAAGTAAGTAAAATTATAGTCAAGGTTGTTGATCAGAGAAAGTGAAATGTTCGTAGCATATGAAGCACTAAAACTCTTTGAAAATGAATAGACATTTTTCGGTTAAGCTTTATTGAAAGATCGAGAACAGGGTAAACCGGATTTTTCTTTAAAAAAATGTGGATTTGGCTTACATAAATAGAGAACTAAACTAACGTTTATTTTCATAAGCACACAACTTTAAAAAAAAGCTAGGATCAAACTATGTGCTCCAACAACAACTAGAACTAAGTAAGAAAAACACAAGAAGTAACTCAAGCTAAGGGATTTCACAAGAAATTAAAATCATGTATAGAGATAAGAGGTCCATTTGCAGACGGAGATGTATCCCGGTGTTCCCTCCTTGAAAATATGTCATGTCATCATTGGATGGTTAGCACGAAATACGTACCCCTGAACGTTATGAACGCTGACCTTCCTCTCCGAGCCCCTCCACAAAGTTAGGGGCCCTTCTTTGGTCAGTTTTCCTTCCACTCTAGAGACGGCAAGCTCCACAAAATAGAAGCACGAGCATCTTCACAATCTTCAACGAAGAGGTCATTAGCACCAACCCCCAAACCAAGTAGGAGGTTACCCTCCAAGAAAACAAGCTTACGGCCTCTCACTCGAACCAATCGAAATGTAGATGCCAACACAATGTAAGAATTCAAAAAAAAAAAAGAACACCAAGGATTGTTCTCCTTTCCTTTTCTTTCAAATGCTACCGAAGTAACAGTTGCTATAGAGTAATTAGAGTGGGAGAACAAAGAGAAAGTCAACTAATGACCTAGGATCTTGATCCGAAAATTCCCCTCACAACAAAGGGAATTGAGTGGTGGGATTGTGTAGATCTAGTCCTCTCAAACCCCTCAAATGGGAGCAATATGGATTACGGGGAAGATATTGAAGTCACTAACGATGGTAAGAGAAAATATGCTCCTGAACCCGCAAAAACGATGGGGAAGAAGTCCCTTTTTATTGGACAAGCTAAATCTGCCTTTTGGAAGCAAAACTGGAACATCTAGTTTCAAGTTGGTCTAACCGACCTTCGACCAGACTAGTTCGGTTGAGCAAACCAGCGACTGGACCAAATCCAGAACCCTATTGTATATGGTACGGCTTAGGTTTGATTCACGTCAATTTATATATAACCAACTAAAGCAGCTTTGTTTCACTACTAGTGCCAGTTGACCGGACCTAGAACCGTCATAAAACTGCTCTAATGAAAAAGTGATATCATTCGCATCTAGGCTCCCAGGTTGAAAGACTTAGGTTTTTTGGGAAAGCTAACATCAAGCTCTTAATCGTTGCTAGAAAATCAAAGAAATAGTAATAGAGAAAATACCAAAAATGGATAGGTGTTAAACATTCCTAAACAAACAACCGACAAAACCTCCAACAATGGAAACCCAAGAAAGAATATGTATACATATTTCAATTTTTATGAACTAGGACTTGTAGAAAGCTAGCAACAAGGTCAAGAGTCTCACAAGGAGAACCCAACAAAATAAAGAGATGCAAAGTATGCAACGGATTGAGCTCCTTATGAAGATGTGATCGAGATATTAAACCAAAAGACACTACAAGAAAAGTTTCCATGGCCGACGAATTGAAAGTCGCGCCATGGTTGCTGATGCACCATGCCCGGCGATTTTTGTTGTCTCCGTGGTGCATGTTAAAACTTTTTTCTCTCGTTTTTGAGGCCATCTAGCCCGGCGTAAACTTGGAAAACGTCGCGTATGGTGGCACGAGAAGTGGTGCATGATGAATTCTCGGGTGCGCCAGCCGAGTCAACCAAAATTCGCACCGCCCAGGGATGTATGGTCCACCACTAAACCGTGCGCCACAGAAATTATGTGGGGCCCACATCCTGCCACCACCAATAATTAGTGTAGTTATTTCTGTGGCGCACATGGCGTGCTGCGCCACAGAAATAAGTGTTTCTGTGGCGCACTGGTTCCGGTGCGCCACAGAAATAATTGTCTATGTGGCACACTTGTGCTAGTACGCCACAGAAATAGCGCCTTTTATATCATACCGTACCCCCTCCCCCGCCCGTACTTCTTCTTCTTCCTCCTCCACCCCTCTTCCTCTCCCTACTGCCGCGCGCCGCCGCCTTCCATGGTGAGTGTCGCCGCCGCCGCCGCCTTCCTCCGCGAGGGCCGCATGCCGCCACGCTCCACCCATCCCCCCACCAGCAGCACAAGCCGCTGCGGCGTGGAGGAGGAGGGGCCGCCGCATCAAGGAGGAGGGGTCGGCTCCGCGTCAAGGAGGAGGAGCCGCCGCGTCTTCCTCCTCCTCCACCCCTGCCGTCATCGTCAACCTCCTCCTCCACCCCTATCGTCAGTGAGCTCCACCTCTCCCCTCCCCTCCCTCTTCCTCTACCCCTGCTCTGGATGTGTTGTTGTTGTCTCTTGGATGTTGTTGTGCTCGATCTGGATGCTGTTGTGCTCTGGATGCTGTTGTGCTCGATCTGGATATATTATTTCCATTCTCTGCCTGTGATGATGAATCATGTGGATGATGAGCCTCTTGTATTGAATTGGCGGCAATTTATAGTCCTAGCTTGCTCTAAGATTCTACAGAATGCAGAAATGGTACTACTAGTTGTTTGCCAGTATTAGCACAAGTGGTTAATGCTGATTGAAGATGCTTGTATTTGTGTTGTTGTAAGTTTGGAGCAAGCAGCTGGCATGGCATGTGAGAGAGAACATGAGAGAGTTCTTGGGGCCAGAGATGATGGCAACATCAGCACTGGTCCTGCACTGGTCCTACTTTGATTTAGTAAGATCAAGTAGTGGCTTGAGTTCCTGTTGGTAATCAATACCAACAAAGAGTTACTTCATTTTAAGTAGAATTTCTTTTAAGGGCTCTAGCTAGATTAGAGGGGAAAAAGATTGCTGCTTTGTTGCTCTGATAATGGATCATCAAATGTTTCCCTTTGTCCCTTGGTTGCCTCCTTAATTGATGCCTTATGATCCAAATGTTCCAAGTCCCTTGCATGATCCCATTTGTCCCTAATGTTGCTTAAGATGAATAAATTCCCTCTAATCACCATTTGTAGATCAAGACTAGTTCTTGATTTCCATTAGCTAGACTCCAATACTAAAAATGTCTCCCAAATATGGAGACAAACATTTTAACATTACCCCAATGTTATTTATCTCAAATGGACAGTTTCTGATGGTATACTTGCTCCTCACTGCTTTATCAATTCCCTACTGATCCTAAGTACCCATGAATATCTGGTGACTGTTCAAGTTTCAATGTTGGCCTTTATTCTTGGTAGCTCAAAGTGTCATGCACATGTGGCTTTTACCTTATGGGTGTACTATTATTCTGGGCCTCTCATATTTAACTATATGGTTAAATTATCTGTTTGTCTTTTGTTAATCTCTCGGTGGCTGACAGTAACTAAATAAGCTTATGCTTAATTAGTCAGATGTTGAATTAGTAAGATCAAGTAGTGGCTTTTAAGGACTCTAGCTAGATTAGTGGGGAAAAAGATTGTTGATTTGTTGCCTATGATAATGGATCATCAAATGTTTCCCTTTGTCCCTGGTTGCCTCCTTAATTGATGCCTTATGATCCAAATGATCCAAGTCCCTTGCATGATCCCATTTGTCCCTAATGTTGCTTAAGATGAATAAATTCCCACTAATCACCATTTGGAGATCAAGACTAGTTCTTGATTTTCATTAGCTTTGTTTGAACTCAACCGAGTAATGATAAATTTCTATTTCTTGTTGGCTTTGATGAAAATAGAGATATCCACAGTAGGGGATCATGTAAATGAATGCCATTGTGGTATCCTTTGAAGAAAATGGACTGTTTCTGATGGTTTTAAAAGGCTAGGTGATTAAGTTGGCTACCAAGACTTGTCTCATCTGGTTAGCTGGGATATGTTATGTGTTGATGCTTGTTTAGGCATATCTATCACTTACTGGATTTACTGGTTCTTGATTGGCCTCTCTTTTGCCAGCATCACTTGGTCTATATACCAACTGATGAATAATCCCTTTGGAGCATCTGCTCCATGCATGCTTGATACGTCTCAAACGTATCTATAATTTCTTATGTTCCATGCTACTTTTATGATGATACTCACATGTTTTATACACACTTTATGTCATTATTACGCATTTTCCGGCACTAACCTATTGACAAGATGCCGAAGAGCCAGTTGCTCTTTTCTGCTGTTTTTGGTTTCAGAAATCCTACAAAGGAAATATTCTCGGAATTGGACGAAATCAACGCTCAGGGTCTTATTTTTCCACGGAGCTTCCAGAAGACCGAAGAGCATACGAAGTGGGGCCACGAGGAGCCGCCACCATAGGGCCGCGCGGCCAGGGAGGGGCCCGCGCCGCCCTATGGTGTGGGCCCCTCGTCAGCCCTCCGACTCTGCCCTTCCGCCTATTTATTCCCTCCGTCGCGAAAACCCTATTACCGAGAGCCACGATATGGAAAACCTTCCAGAGACGCCGTCGCCGCCAATCCCATCTCAGGGGATTCAGGAGATCGCCTCCGGCACCCTGCCGGAGAGGGGAATCATCTTCCGGAGGACTCTTCATCACCATGATCACCACCGGATTGATGTGTGAGTAGTTCACCCCTGGACTATGGGTCCATAGCAGTAGCTAGATGGTTTTCTTCTCCTCATTGTGCTATCATGTTAGATCTTGTGAGCTGCCTATCATGATCAAGATCATCTATTTGTAATGCTACATGTTGTGTTTGTTGGGATCCGATGAATATGGAATACTATGTCAAGTTGATTATCAATCTATCATATATGTGTTGTTTATGATCTTGCATGCTCTCCGTTGCTAGTAGAGGCTCTGGCCAAGTTGATACTTGTAACTCCAAGAGGGAGTATTTATGCTCGATAGTGGGTTCATGCCTCCATTGAATCTGGAACAGTGAGAGAAAGTTCTAAGGTTGTGGATGTGCTGTTGCCACTAGGGATAAAACATCAATGCTTTGTCTAAGGATATTTGTGTTGGTTACATTATGCACCATACTTAATGCAATTGTCTGTTGTTTGCAACTTAATACTGGAAGGGGTGCGGATGCTAACCCGAAGGTGGACTTTTTAGGCATAGATGCATGCCGGATAGCGGTCTATGTACTTTGTCGTAATGCCCGATTAAATCTCATAGTAGTCATCGTGATATGTATGTGCATTGTTATGCCCTCTTTATTTGTCAATTGCCCAACTGTAATTTGTTCACCCAACATGCTTTATCTTATTGGAGAGACACCACTAGTGAACTGTGGACCCCGGTCCATTCTTTTAAATCTGAATACAATCTACTGCAAACATTATTCTTTACTGTTCTTCGCATACAAACATCATTTTCCACACCATACATTTAATCCTTTGTTACAGCAAGCCGGTGAGATTGACAACCTCACTGTTAAGTTGGGGCAAAGTATTTGGATTGTGTTGTGCAGGTTCCACGTTGGCGCCGGAATCCCTGGTGTTGCGCCGCACTATACTCCGTCACCAACAACCTTCACGTGTTCCTTGACTCCTACTGGTTCGATAACCTTGGTTTCTTACTGAGGGAAAACTTGCTGCTGTACACATCACACCTTCCTCTTGGGGTTCCCAATGGGCGTGTGCTTTACACGTCAACAAGCTCTTTTTCTGGCGCCGTTGCCGGGGAACGAAGAAAAGTTACACCACAAAGATTTCTAACTCCCACGTCAACTGCACGCTAGCAGCTCTTTTTCTGGCGCCGTTGCCGGGGAGATCAAGACACGCTGCAAGGGGAGTCTCCCACTTCCAATCTCTTTACTTTGTTTTTGTCTTGCTTTACTTTATTTTATTTACTGCTTTGTTTGCTTTCTTATATCAAAATACAAAAAAATTAGTTACTTGCTTTACTTTATTTTACTGTCTTGTTTGCGTTCTCTATATTAAAAACACAAAAAAATTAGTTTCTTGCATTTACTTTATTTTGTTATCATGACTAGTCCCGTAGCTGTTACTCTATCACCTGAAGAATCGATCTTTACTTTTAAACAAGGGGGTGAGGAGAGTTTTAAAGAAGCTTGGTCTAGAATTTTTGATTCTTATAGTAAAATTGAACCTAAAATAACTCTGAAGGAGATATGCCCTAGAGGCAATAATAAAGTGGTTATTATTTATATCTTTATGTTTATGATAAATGTTTATATATCATGCTATAATTGTATTAACCGAAACATTAGTACATGTGTGATATGTAGACAACAAGAAGTCCCTAGTATGCCTCTTAAACTAGCTTGTTGATTAATGGATGATTAGTTTCATAATCATGAACATTGGATGTTATTAATAGCAAGATTATATTATTGTATGAATGATGTAATGGACACACCCAATTAAGCGTAGCATAAGATCTCATCATTAAGTTATTTGCTATAAGCTTTCGATACATAGTTACCTAGTCCTTATGACCATGAGATCATGTAAATCACTTATACCGGAAAGGTACTTTGATTACACCAAACGCCACTGCGTAAATGGGTGGTTATAAAGGTGGGATTAACTATCCGAAAAGTATGAGTTGAGGCATATGGATCAACAGTGGGATTTGTCCATCCTGATGACGGATAGATATACTCTGGGCCCTCTCGGTGGAATGTCGTCTAATGTCTTGCAAGCATATGAATAAGTTCATAAGAGACCACATACCACGGTACGAGTAAAGAGTACTTGTCAGGAGACGAGGTTGAACAAGGTATAGAGTGATACCGAAGATCAAACCTCGGACAAGTAAAATATCGCGTGACAAAGGGAATTGGTATCGTATGTGAATGGTTCATTCGATCACTAAAGTCATCGTTGAATATGTGGGAGCCATTATGGATCTCCAGATCCCGCTATTGGTTATTGGTCGGAGTGAGTACTCAACCATGTCCGCATAGTTCACGAACCGTAGGGTGACACACTTAAAGTTGGATGTTGAAATGGTAGAACTTGAATATGGAATGGAGTTCGAATATTTGTTCGGAGTCCCGGATGAGATCCCGGACATCACGAGGAGTTCCGGAATGGTCCGGAGAATAAGATTCATATATAGGATGTCATTTTATGTGAATTAAAATGACGCGGAAGGTTCTATGGAAGGTTCTAGAAAAGTCCGGAAGAAACCACCAAGGAAGGTGGAGTCCACATGGGACTCCACCTCCATGGCCGGCCAACCCTAGTGGGGGTGGAGTCCCAAGTGGAAGGTTTTTGGTTCGGGTCTTATTCGAAGACTTGGAGACCAACACTTGGGGTTCCACCTATATAATGAGGGGACAAGGGGAGGGGGCCGGCCACCCAAGAACCACCAAGGTGGCCGCACCCCTTAGTGGTCGGCGCCCCCTCTCCCAAACCCTAGCGGCCTCTCTCCTCCACCACATCCCGCACGCTTAGCGAAGCTCCGCCGGATTTCTCCACCACCACCGACACCACGCCGTCGTGCTGTCGGATTCAAGAGGAGCTACTACTTCCGCTGCCCGCTGGAACGGGGAGGTGGACGTCGTCTTCATCAACAACCGAACGTGTGACCGAGTACGGAGGTGCTGCCCGTTCGTGGCGCCGGAAGCGATCGTGATCAAGATCTTCTACGCGCTTTTGCAAGCGGCAAGTGAATGTCTACCGCAGCAACAAGAGCCTACTCTTGTAGGCTTTGGAATCTCTTCAAGGGTGAGACTCGATAAACCCCTCGTTGCTACCGTCTTCTAGATTGCATCTTGGCTTGGATTGCGTGTTCGCGGTAGGAAATTTTTTGTTTTCTATGCAACGTTATCCTATAGTGGTATCAGAGCCGTGTCTATGCATAGATGGTTGCACGAGTAGAACACAATGGTTTTGTGGGCGTTGATGCTCTTGTTATCTTTAGTTTGAGTACTTTGCATCTTCGTGGCATAGTGGGATGAAGCGGCTCGGACTAACTTTACATGACCGCGTTCATGAGACTTGTTCCTCGTTCGACATGCAACTTGTATTGCATAAGAGGCTTTGCGGGTGTCTGTCTCTCCTACTATAGTGAAGATTCAATTTACTCTTCTATTGAAAACATTAGTATCAACGTTGTGGTTCATGTTCGTAGGTAGATTAGATCTCTCTCGAAAACCCTAAACCACGTAAAATATGCAAACCAAATTAGAGACGTCTAACTTGTTTTTGCAGGGTTTGGTGATGTGATATGGCCATAATGTGATGATGAATATGTATGAGATGATCATTATTGTATTGTGGCAATCGGCAGGAGCCTTATGGTTGTCTTTAAATTTCATGTTGAGTAGTATTTCAAAGTAGTTGTAATAGTTGCTACATGGAGGACAATCATGGAGACGGCGCCATTGACCTTGACGCTACGCCGACGATGATGGAGATCATGCCCGAAGATGATGGAGATCATGTCCGTGCTTTGGAGATGAAGATCAAAGGCGCAAAGACAAAAGGGCCATATCATATCACATATGAACTGCATGTGATGTTAATCCTTTTATGCATCTTATTTTGCTTAGATCGCGACGGTAGCATTATAAGATGATCCCTCACTAAAATCTCAAGATAATAAAGTGTTCATCCTTAGTAGCACCGTTACCATGACTTGTCGTTTTGAAGCATCTCGTGATGATCGGGTGTGTTAGAATCAACAAGTACATACAACGGGTGCAAGACAGTTTTGCACATGCGGATACTAAGGTGGCCTTGACGAGCCTAGCATGTACAAACATGGTCTCGGAACACGTGATACCGAAAGGTAGAGCATGCATCATATGGTTGATATGATGAACACTTTGTGTGTTCGCCATTGAAATCACACCTTGTCTCGTGATGATCGGACTTAGGTGCGGTGGATTTGGTTCGTGTGATCACTAAGACAATGCGAGGGATATTGTTTTGAGTGGGAGTTCACCTAGATTTTTAATTATGTTGAATTAAAATTTGAACTCAATTTGTCATAAACTTAGTCTAAACTTTTGCAAATATATGTTGTAGAGATGGCGTCCCCAATCAATTTTAACCAGTTCCTAGAGAAAGAAAAACTTAAGAGCAACGGTAGCAACTTCACCGACTGGTTCCGTCATGTGAGGATCTTCCTCTCTGGCGGAAATCTGCAATATGTGCTTGATGCACCGCTAGGTGACCCTCCTGCAGAAACTGAAACCGATGAAGTAAAAGCTGTTTACGAGACTCGAAAAATTCGGTACTCTCAAGTTCAGTGTGCCATCCTGTGCAGTCTGGAATCCGATCTTCAAAAACGTTTTGAGCACCACGATCCTCATGAGTTGATGAAAGAGCTGAAAGCTATTTTTGAGACTCATGCGGCCGTGGAATGCTATGAAGCATCGAAACAATTCTTCAGTTGTATGATGGAAGAAGGCAGCTCCGTTAGTGAGCACATGCTCGCCATGATCGGGCATGCGAAGAAACTCAGTGATTTGGGAATAGTGATTCCTAACAGACTGGGGATTAATCGTGTCCTTCAATCACTGCCACCAAGTTACAAGAACTTTGTGATGAACTACAATATGCAGAACATGAACAAGGAGTTACCTGAACTCTTTGGCATGCTAAAAGCTGCTGAGATTGAGATCAAGAAAGAGCACCAAGTGTTGATGGTCAACAAGACCACCAGTTTTAAGAAACAGGGCAAGTCTAAGGGAAAATTCAAGAAGGGTGGCAAGAAAGCTGCCACGCCTCCTGTGAAACCTAAGAACGGCCCCAAGCCTGATGCTGAGTGTTATTATTGCAAGGAGAAGGGACACTGGAAGCGTAATTGCTCCAAGTATCTGGCTGATCTGAAGAGCGGCCTTGTCAAGAAGAAGAAAGAAGGTATATCTGATATACATGTTATAGATGTTTATCTCACTGGTCCTCGTTCTAGTACCTGGGTATTTGATACTGGTTCGGTTGCTCATATTTGTAACTCGACACAGGAACTAAAGAATAAACGGAGACTACTGAAAGATGAAGTGACGATGCGCGTTGGAAACGGATCCAAGGTCAATGTGATCGCAGTCGGCACACTTCCTCTACATCTACCTTCGGGATTAGTTTTAAGCCTAAATAATTGTTATTTTGTACCTGCGTTGAGCATGAACATTATATCTGGATCTTGTTTAATGCAAGATGGTTATTCATTCAAGTCTGAGAATAAAGGTTGTTCTATTTTTATGAATAATATCTTTTATGGTCGAGCACCAGAAAAGAATGGCTTATTTCTGTTAGATCTCGATAGTAGTGATACGCATATACATAACGTTGATGCTAAGCGAATTAAATTGAATGATAATTCTACTTATATGTGGCACTGTCGTCTTGGTCATATTGGAGTGAAACGCATGAAGAAACTCCATAAAGATGGATTGCTTGAATCACTTGACTTTGAGTCACTTGATAGATGCGAAGCATGTCTAATGGGAAAAATGACTAAGACTCCATTTTCTGGTATGATGGAGCGAGCTACTGACTTATTGGAAATCATACATACCGATGTGTGCGGACCAATGAGCGTAGCATCGCGCGGTGGTTATCGTTATGTTCTAACCTTCACAGATGATCTGAGTAGATATGGGTATATCTATTTCATGAAACATAAATCCGAAACTTTTGAGAAGTTTAAGGAATTCCAAAGTGAAGTAGAAAATCAACGTAACAAGAAGATTAAATTTCTACGATCTGATCGTGGAGGTGAATATCTGAGTTATGAGTTTGGCATGCATTTAAACAAATGCGGAATACTTTCACAATTGACACCGCCGGGAACACCACAACGAAACGGTGTGTCCGAACGTCGTAATCGAACTCTCTTAGATATGGTTCGTTCTATGATGTCTCTTACTGATTTGCCGTTATCATTTTGGAGTTATGCATTAGAGACAGCCGCATTCACTTTAAATAGAGCACCATCAAAATCCGTAGAAACGACACCGTATGAATTATGGTTTAATAAGAAACCTAAGATGTCGTTCCTGAAAGTTTGGGGTTGCGAAGCCTATGTAAAGAAGTTACAACCGGACAAGCTAGAACCCAAAGCGGAGAAATGCGTCTTCATAGGATACCCTAAGGAAACTATAGGGTACACTTTCTATCACAGATCCGAAGGCAAAATCTTTGTTGCTAAGAACGGAACCTTTCTTGAGAAAGAATTTCTCACTAAAGAAGTGACTGGAAGAAAAGTAGAACTCGATGAGATTGATGAATCTATACTCGTTGATCAGAGTAGCGCATCGGAAGTTGTACTGTACCGCTGCACCGGCAACAGAGGAAGCTAATGATAATGATCATGAAACTTCGAACGAGGAAACTACTGAACCTCGCAGATCGACAAGGGAACGTGCCACTCCTGATTGGTATGATCCTTGTCTAAATGTCATGATTGTGGATAACAATGATGAGGACCCTGCGACGTATGAAGAAGCGATGATGAGTGATAACCCACAAGTATAGGGGATCACGATAGTCTTCGAGAGAAGTAAAACCCAAATTTATTGATTCGACACAAGGGGAGGTAAAGAATACTTATAAGCCTTAACAACTGAGTTGTCAATTCAGCTGCACCTGGAAAAGCACTAGTAACAGGGGTGATGTGAAAGTAGCAGTAATATGAGAGCAGTAGTAACAGTAACACAGCAGCAGTAATAGCAATATGAGAGCAATGGCACCAGAAAATAGTTTATAATACTTCCAATGACATGTAGAACGAGTATATGATGATGAGAGATGGACCGGGGTTCCCAGCGATCTACACTAGTGGTAACTCTCCAATAAGTGACAAGTGTTGGGTGAACAAATTACAGTTGGGCAATTGATAGGAATCAAAGCATTAAGACAGAATATCAAGATTATTAATCATGTAGGCATGTTTTCCAATTATAGTCGTACGTGCTCGCAATGAGAAACTTGCACAACATCTTTTGTCCTACCAGCCGGTGGCAGCCGGGCCTCAAGGGAATCTACTGGATATTAAGGTACTCCTTTTAATAGAGTACCGGAGCAAAGCATTAACACTCCGTGAAAACATGTGTCCCTCACATCACCGCCATCCCCTCCGGTTGTCCCGATTCTTGTCACTTCGGGGCCTTTGGTTCCGGACAGTGACATGTGCATACAACTTGTAGATACAATCTAAGCAATACATATAGAGCTCAAAACTAAGATCATGCCACTCGGGCCCTAGTGACAAGCATTAAGCATAACAAGATTGCAGCAACAATAACTTCACAAACTTTATAGATAGACTAATCATAATGTATCATCCATCGGATCCCAACAAACACAACACCGATTACATCAGATGGATCTCAATCATGTAAGGCAGCTCATGAGATCATTGTATTGAAGTACATGGTATAGAGAGTACCAACTAGCTACTGCTAGAACCCGTAGTCCATGGGGGAACTACTCACGGAGCATGATGGAGGCGGTGGCGTCGATGGAGATGGCTTCCGGGGGCACTTCCCCGTCCCGGCAGGGTGCCAGAACAGAGACTTCTGTCCCCCGAATTGGAGTTTCGCGATGGCGGCGGCGCCCCTGGAGTCTTTCTGTAGTTTCGTCAATTGGTCCTGTGTTTTTAGGTCGAAAGGGGTTTTATAGGCGAAGAGGCGGCGCAGGAGGGTGCCTGGGGGCTCCTCACCATAGGCTGGCGCGGGCCCAGGCCAGGCCGCGCCGCCTTATGGTGTGGTGGCCCTCTGGCCCCTCTCCGACTCTTCTTCGGTGTTCTGGAGCCTTCCGGGAAAAATAGGAGGTTTGGCGTTGATTTCGTCCAATTCCGAGAATATTGCCCGAACAGCCTTTCTGGAACCAAAAACAGCAGAAAACAGGAACTGGCACTGTGGCATCTTGTTAATAGGTTAGTTCCGGAAAACGCATAAAAACATTATAAAGTGCAAGCAAAACATGTAAGTATTGTCATAAAACAAGCATGGAACAACAGAAATTATGGATACGTTGGAGACGTATCAGCATCCCCAAGCTTAGTTCCTGCTCGTCCCGAGCAGGTAAACGATAAAAAGAATAATTTCTGTAGTGACATGCTACTTACATAACCTTGATCATACTATTACAAAGCATATGAAATGAATGAAGTGACTCAAGGCAATAATCCATAGTTGCTAACAAATAGATAACATATAGCAAAACTTTTCATGAAGAGTACTTTCAAGACAAGTATCAAAAGTCTTGCACAAGAGTTAACTCATAAAGCAATAAATTCAAAGTAAAGGCATCGAAGCAACACAAAGGAAGATATAAGTTTCAGCGGTTGCTTTCAACTTTCAACATGCATATCTCATGGATAATTGTCAACACAAAGTAATATGATGAATGCAAATATGCAAGTATGTAAGAATCAATGCACAGTTAACACAAGTGTTTGCTTCTAAGGTGGAAGGAAGTAGGTAAACTGACTCAACATAAAGTAAAAGAATGGCCCTTCGCAGAGGGAAGCATTGATTGCTATATTTGTGCTAGAGCTTTGGTTTTGAAAACATAAGGAGAGCATAAAAGTAAAGTTTTGAGAGGTGTTTGTTGTTGTCAACGAATGGTAGTGGGCACTCTAACCCCCTCGCCAGACAAACCTTCAAAGAGCGGCTCCCATTTTATTTTATTTTTGGGTGGCACTCCTTCCAACCTTTCTTTCACAAACCATGGCTAACCGAATCCTCGGGTGCCTGCCAACAATATCATACCATGAAGGAGTGCCCTTTTATTTTAGTTTTATTATGATGACACTCCCCCCAACCTTTGCTTTCTCAAGCCATGGATAACCGAATCCTTCGGGTGCCGTCCAACAATCACATACCATGGAGGAGTGTCTATTTAGTTTAATTAATTTGGGACTGGGAATCCCATTGCCAGCTCTTTTTGCAAAATTATTGGATAAGCGGATGAAGCCACTAGTCCATTGGTGAAAGTTGCCCAACAATATTGAAAGATAAACACCACATACTTCCTCATGAGCTATAAAACATTGACACAAATCAGAGGTGATAAATTTTGAATTGTTTAAAGGTAGCACTCAAGCAATTTACTTTGGAATGGCAGGAAATACCACATAGTAGGTAGGTATGGTGGACACAAATGGCATAGTGGTTGGCTCAAGGATTTTGGATGCATGAGAAGTATTCCCTCTCGATACAAGGCTTAGGCTAGCAAGGCTATTTGAAGCAAACACAAGTATGAAACGGTACAGCAAAACTTACATAAGAACATATTGCAAGCATTATAATACTCTACATTGTCTTCCTTGTCGTTCAAACACTTTTACCAGAAAATATCTAGACCTTAAGAGAGACCAATCATGCAAACCAATTTTAACAAGCTCTACAGTAGTTCTCCACTAATAGGTTTAAACTACATGAAAAAACTTAATCATGATCTACTTGAGAGCTCAAAACAATTGCCAAGTGTCAAATTATTCAAGACATTATGAGGCATTTTCTGTTTCCAACCAAATTACAATAAGTATTGTAGCTTCCAACTTTTATCATTGAACATTAAAAGTAAAACGAAGAACAAGTGTTCATATGAAAAAGCGGAGCGTGTCTCTCTCCCAAACAAGGATTGCTAGGATCCGATCTTATTCAAACACAAACAAACAAAAATAAACACACAGATGCTCCAAGTAAAGCACATATGATGTGACTGAATAAAAATATAGTTTCAATAGAAGTGACCTGATAAGTTGATGAAGAAGGGGATGCCTTGGGCATCCCCAAGCTTAGACGCTTGAGTCCTCTTGAAATATGCAAGGATGAACCACGGGGGCATCCCCAAGCTTTGACTTTTCACTCTTCTTGATCATATATCATCCTCCTCTCTTGACCCTTGAAAACTTCCTTCACACCAAACTTCTCATAAACTTCATTAGAGGGGTTAGTACTCAAAAAAATTTGAATCCACCTTGGTCCTGTAGTGACACATTGCAAGAACTCAATAAAACATTAGCTACAGCTCTCCACGTGTAGAAAGCCTTGCTTAAAGTCCACAAGAGACAATGCAAAAAAAACAGAGACAGAATCTGCCAAAACAGAACAGCCAGTAAAGACGAATTTTAAAGAAATACTTCCGTTGCTCAAATCAGAAAACTCAAAACTGATGAAAGTTGCGTACATATCTGAGGAACACGCACGTAAATTGGCATATTTTTCTGAGTTACCTACAGAGAAAACATCCCAGATTCGTGACAGATAGAAATCTGTTTCTGCGCAGAAATCCAAATCTAGTATCAACCTTCGATTAGAGGCTTCACTTGGCACAACAAAACACAAAACTAAGATAAGGAGAGGTTGCTACAGTAGTAAACAACTTCCAAGACACAAATATAAAACAAAGTACTGTAGCAAAATAACACATGGGTTATCCCCCAAAAAGTTCTTTCTTTATAGCCATTAAGATGGGCTCAGCAGTTTTAATGATGCACTCGCAAGAAATAAGAGTTGAAGCAAAAGAGAGCATTAAAAAGAAAATTCAAAACAAATTTAAGCCTAACATGCTTCCTATGAAAATGAATCTTGTAAATAAACAAGTTCATGAAGAGCAAAGTAACAAGCATAGGAAGATAAAATAAGTGCAACTTCAAAATTTTGAGCACATAGAGAGGTGTTTTAGTACCATGCAAATTTCTACAACCATATTTCCCTCTCTCATAATAGTTTTCAGTAGCTTCATGAACAAACTCAACAATATAACTAGCACATGCAGCATACTTTTCATGATTTCCAAACATATAATTTTTATCAAGTTCAAGAATAGCGGGATTAAAACTTTCAAACTCACTTTTATCAATAACATAACATGATGATTGATCAATCTCAAGAGATATGGGACTCATAGAATAAGTCAAGAATTCTCCAATCCCATTTTCATTAGTAGTACAATTAATATTATCAAGTAACATAGGACCATCATCTAGAGCTTTATCATAAACATTTGCCAAGCAAAATTCTTTAGTACCATGCATTTCGACATCAGGCACAAACAAAGCATTATCATAAGATTTATCAAAGTAGCATGTATTATCATAAATAACAGTAGCATAATTATTCTCACAAGTATTACTCATAGGGAATATTTCAAGAGAATCCACAGGAACATAACATTCAACCTCTTTCGGTAAGCATGGAGGACAATCAAATAGTGTAGGAGATAAAGAGTTACTCTCATTGCAAACAGAGCTTGGCTCTGGTGGTTAGGTCCCTTGTGGTGGAACCAGCCCACCCAGGTTCAAGTCCTAGACTTGGCATGGGTGTTTGCATTTACCTGGATTTATTCCAGGATTTAACCGGCGCTTTGCTTTCAGTGGTAGGTGACGTGCCCGTCAACAGCGAGGCGCCAGTGGCGACTTCGTCAACCTCAAGATATGCCGGCTCAGTCCCTCGGAGGTGCTCATAGGGGTAGGGTGTGCGTGCGTGCGTTCATAGGGGTGTTTGTACGTGCGTGTTTGTGAGCGTCTGCGTTGTACTGTGTTCTCAAAAAAAAAAAAGAGTTACTCTCATTAGAAGGTTGGCATGGGTAGCTAATCCATTCTTCCTCCTTTTGTTCGTCGCTCTCCTCTTCTTTTTCATCCAATGAGCTCTCAGGTTCATCAATTTCCTCCTCTTTTTCATCCAATGAGCTTTCAGGTTCATCAACTTCTTCTTCCATAGGTTCCTGCAAATTGTGAGTGCATTCTTGTGCATTAATGAGTCTCTCTTTATAATCAATGATATAAGGATTATCACTGAAGCATTCTATGCAACAATTAAGGATAGAAGAGACATAATCTTTAAGGTCCTTACAAACAACACAAGTTTCATAATTCTCAACCATGAAGGATTCGATCTCAGAAGCTCCCATAAATACGACAAATTGTTCTACCTCTTCGAACCCATAATGAATATAGCAATTCCGATTATAGTTCTTAATTAAAAATTCCTCACTAAAGCCACATTGAAATTTAAGATGTTTAGTATCCTGTTGAGAGCAACAGTTTATATCATGGCGTTTAAGCAAGATTTTAGCCATTGTATTCAATTTTTCTATCATAGCACTCATTACTTTACTAGTTCTTGATTCTCTATAATTATTATAACATTCTATAAGCTCCAAGTAGGTTGTTGGTTCTCCCATAACAGCAGTTTTTAATTTTTAGGTTTTTTGAATTTTTATGGATTTTTGGGTATATGAGGAAAATAAAACGAGACGAAAATAAACTAAGCAAAAGTAAACTACGCAAAATAATACTAGACAGAAATAAACTAAGCACAAATAAACTAGACGAAAGTAAACTAAGCAAAACAAAATAAAGTAAAACAGAGAGAGAGGTAGAGTGTACTCCCCAGGTGAACTTATGAGTAGAGCTATGCCTCCCCGGCAACGGCGCCAGAAAACAGTCTTGATAACCCACAAGTATAGGGGATCGCGATAGTCTTCGAGGGAAGTAAAACCCAAATTTATTGATTCGACACAAGGGAGGTAAAGAATACTTATAAGCCTTAACAACTGAGTTGTCAATTCAATTGCACTGAAAAGCACTAGTAACAGGGGTGATGTGAAAGTAGCAGTAATATGAGAGCAAAGAGTAACGAATCGCGACGATAATAGCAATATGAGAGCAATGGCACCAGAAAATAGTTGATACTACTTCCAATGACATGTAGAACGAGTATATGATGATGAGAGATGGACCGGGGTTCCCAGCGATCTACACTAGTGGTAACTCTCCAATAAGTGACAAGTGTTGGGTGAACAAATTACAGTTGGGCAATTGATAGGAATCAAAGCATTAAGACAGAATATCAAGATTATTAATCATGTAGGCATGTTTTCCAATTATAGTCGTACGTGCTCGCAATGAGAAACTTGCACAACATCTTTTGTCCTACCAGCCGATGGCAGCCGGGCCTCAAGGGAATCTACTGGATATTAAGGTACTCCTTTTAATAGAGTACCGGAGCAAAGCATTAACACTCCGTGAAAACATGTGTCCCTCACATCACCGCCATCCCCTCCGGTTGTCCCGATTCTTGTCACTTCGGGGCCTTTGGTTCCGGACAGTGACATGTGCATACAACTTGTAGATACAATCTAAGCAATACATATAGAGCTCAAATCTAAGATCATGCCACTCGGGCCCTAGTGACAAGCATTAAGCATAACAAGATTGCAGCAACAATAACTTCACAAACTTTATAGATAGACTAATCATAATGTATCATCCATCGGATCCCAACAAACACAACACCGATTACATCAGATGGATCTCAATCATGTAAGGCAGCTCATGAGATCATTGTATTGAAGTACATGGGATAGAGAGTACCAACTAGCTACTGCTAGAACCCGTAGTCCATGGGGGAACTACTCACGGAGCATGATGGAGGCGGTGGCGTCGATGGAGATGGCTTCCGGGGGCACTTCCCCGTCCCGGCAGGGTGCCAGAACAGAGACTTCTGTCCCCCGAATTGGAGTTTCGCGATGGCGGCGGCGCCCCTGGAGTCTTTCTGTAGTTTCGTCAATTGGTCCTGTGTTTTTAGGTCGAAAGGGGTTTTATAGGCGAAGAGGCGGCGCAGGAGGGTGCCTGGGGGCTCCTCACCATAGGCTGGCGCGGGCCCTGTGCCAGCCGCGCCGCCTTATGGTGTGGTGGCCCTCTGGCCCCTCTCCGACTCTTCTTCGGTGTTCTGGAGCCTTCCGGGAAAAATAGGAGGTTTGGCGTTGATTTCGTCCAATTCCGAGAATATTGCCCGAACAGCCTTTCTGGAACCAAAAACAGCAGAAAACAGGAACTGGCACTGTGGCATCTTGTTAATAGGTTAGTTCCGGAAAACGCATAAAAACATTATAAAGTGCAAGCAAAACATGTAAGTATTGTCATAAAACAAGCATGGAACAACAGAAATTATGGATACGTTGGAGACGTATCAATGAGCCCAGATTCCAACAAATGGCAAGAAGCCATGAAATCCGAAATGGGATCCATGTATGATAACAAAGTATGGACTTTGGTAGACTTACCTGATAGCCGAAAGGCTGTTGAGAATAAATGGATCTTCAAGAGAAAAACAGATGCTGATGGTAATATTACTGTCTATAAAGCTCGACTTGTCGCAAAGGGTTTCCGACAAATTCAAGGAGTTGACTACGATGAGACTTTCTCACCTGTAGCGAAGCTAAAATCTGTGAGGATTTTGTTAGCAATAGCTGCATTTTTCGATTATGAGATTTGGCAGATGGATGTCAAAACGGCGTTCCTTAATGGAGACATTGAGGAAGAGTTGTATATGGTACAACCCAAAGGTTTTGTCGATCCTAAAAATGCTGACAAAGTATGCAAACTTCAGCGTTCAATCTATGGACTGAAGTAAGCATCAAGAAGTTGGAACCGACGCTTTGATAAGGTGATCAAAGACTTCGGGTTTATACAGTGTCATGGAGAGGCCTGTATTTACAAGAAAGTGAGTGGGAGCTCTGTAGCATTCCTGATATTATATATACATGACATATTATTGATCAGGAATGATATAGAACTATTAAGCAGTGTAAAAGGTTATTTGAATAATAGTTTTTCAATGAAAGACCTTAGTGAAGCATCGTATATATTAGGCATCAAGATTTATAGAGATAGATCAAGATGCCTAATAGGGCTATCACAGAGTACATATCTGGACAAGATTCTAAAGAAGTTTAGAATGGACGAAAGTAAGAAAGGGTTCTTACCTATGTTACCAGGCAAGGTCTTGAGTAAGACTCTAGGACCGGCTACGGCAGAAGAAAGAGAAAGGATGAGTAATATCCCCTATGCCTCGGCAGTAGGATCTATCATGTATGCCATGCTATGTACTAGACCGGATATAGCACATGCTGTTAGTTTGACTAGCAGATATCAAAGTGATCCAGGAATGGAACACTGGACAACGGTCAAGAATATCCTGAAGTACTTGAAAAGAACTAAGGATATGTTTCTTTGTTATGGAGGTGACCAAGAGCTCGTTGTAAACGGTTACACCGATGCAAGTTGGAACACTGATCCTGATGACTCTAAGTCACAGTCTGGGTACGTGTTTATATTGAATGGTGCTGCAGTAAGCTGGGCAAGCTCGAAGCAGTGCACGGTGGCGAAGTCTTCAACAGAATCAGAGTACATAGCGGCTTCAGAGGCTTCATCAGAAGCGGTATGGATGAAGAGGTTCATTGTAGAGCTCGGTGTGGTTCTTAGTGCATTGGACCCATTAATCATTTACTGTGATAACATGGGTGCCATCGCCAATGCACAAGAGCCAAGGTCACACAAGAGGCTGAAGCATATCAAGCTGCGTTACCACTCGATTCACGAGTACATCGAAGATGGAGAAGTAAAGATTTGCAAAGTACACACTGATCTGAATGTAGCAGATCCGTTGACTAAAGCTCTCCCTAGGGCAAAGCATGACCAACACCAGGACATGGGTGTTAGGTATATTACAATGTAATCTAGATTATTGACTCTAGTGCAAGTGGGAGACTGAAGGAGATATGCCCTAGAGGCAATAATAAAGTGGTTATTATTTATATCTTTATGTTTATGATAAATGTTTATATATCATGCTATAATTGTATTAACCGAAACATTAGTACATGTGTGATATGTAGACAACAAGAAGTCCCTAGTATGCCTCTTAAACTAGCTTGTTGATTAATGGATGATTAGTTTCATAATCATGAACATTGGATGTTATTAATAACAAGATTATGTCATTGTATGAATGATGTAATGGACACACCCAATTAAGCGTAGCATAAGATCTCGTCATTAAGTTATTTGCTATAAGCTTTCGATACATAGTTACCTAGTCCTTATGACCATGAGATCATGTAAATCACTTATACCAGAAAGGTACTTTGATTACACCAAACGCCACTGCGTAAATGGGTGGTTATAAAGGTGGGATTAAGTATCCGGAAAGTATGAGTTGAGGCATATGGATCAACAATGGGATTTGTCCATCCCGATGACGGATAGATATACTCTGGGCCCTCTCGGTGGAATGTCGTCTAATGTCTTGCAAGCATATGAATAAGTTCATAAGAGACCACATACCACGGTACGAGTAAAGAGTACTTGTCAGGAGACGAGGTTGAACAAGGTATAGAGTGATACCGAAGATCAAACCTCGGACAAGTAAAATATCGCGTGACAAAGGGAATTGGTATCGTATGTGAATGGTTCATTCGATCACTAAAGTCATCGTTGAATATGTGGGAGCCATTATGGATCTCCAGATCCCGCTATTGGTTATTGGTCGGAGTGAGTACTCAACCATGTCCGCATAGTTCACGAACCGTAGGGTGACACACTTAAAGTTGGATGTTGAAATGGTAGAACTTGAATATGGAATGGAGTTCGAATATTTGTTCGGAGTCCCGGATGAGATCCCGGACATCACGAGGAGTTCCGGAATGGTCCGGAGAATAAGATTCATATATAGGATGTCATTTTATGTGAATTAAAATGACGCGGAAGGTTCTATGGAAGGTTCTAGAAGGTTCTAGAAAAGTCCGGAAGAAACCACCAAGGAAGGTGGAGTCCACATGGGACTCCACCTCCATGGCCGGCCAACCCTAGTGGGGGTGGAGTCCCAAGTGGACTCCCCCTTAGGGGGCCGGCCACCCCCCCATATGGGAGGTGGAACTCCCACCTCTAGTGGGAGTCCTAGCTTGGGTAGGTTTCCCCACCATATGGAAGGTTTTTGGTTCGGGTCTTATTCGAAGACTTGGAGACCAACACTTGGGGTTCCACCTATATAATGAGGGGCCAAGGGGAGGGGCCCGGCCACCCAAGAACCACCAAGGTGGCCGCACCCCTTAGTGGCCGGCGCCCCCCCTCTCCCAAACCCTAGCGGCCTCTCTCCTCCACCACATCCCGCACGCTTAGCGAAGCTCCGCCGGATTTCTCCACCACCACCGACACCACGCCGTCGTGCTGTCGGATTCAAGAGGAGCTACTACTTCTGCTGCCCGCTGGAACAGGGAGGTGGACGTCGTCTTCATCAACAACCGAACGTGTGACCGAGTACGGAGGTGCTGCCCGTTCGTGGCACCGGAAGCGATCGTGATCAAGATCTTCTACGCGCTTTTGCAAGCGGCAAGTGAACTTCTACCGCAGCAACAAGAGCCTACTCTTGTAGGCTTTGGAATCTCTTCAAGGGTGAGACTCGATAAACCCCTCGTTGCTACCGTCTTCTAGATTGCATCTTGGCTTGGATTGCGTGTTCGCGGTAGGAAATTTTTTGTTTTCTATGCAACGTTATCCTACAAACTCTAAGTTTGCTTCTTAGTAACTTTTATTTTGGGCTTATTCTTCGCTATAGGTATGCCTTATATGCTGTAGTGGGAGGAGATTTCCTTCATTGTGATGGGGATCAAGCTTTTAATGCCATAAAAAAATGGTTACATCATCTAGCTCCGCTAATAATTTTGATTCATCTCTTGCTAGCATTCATAATAGATTAAACACTCTCGAAACAAATATATCCTGTTTAAAAGAAGGGTACAACCAGATTCGTGAATATTATGATTATGTTCCATTAAGCTTTGAACCTTCAATGTGGGTGCCTACCATTAAAGTTGCTATTTGTGGTGAAACTTTTCATGCTCGTTGTGATATTATGTCTGAGTTTTGCCTTATGCCTAAAAGTATTTATGAATCTTTGACACTTTGGGAACTCACTGA
Source organism: Lolium perenne (assembly GCF_019359855.2). Lineage (NCBI taxonomy): Eukaryota > Viridiplantae > Streptophyta > Magnoliopsida > Poales > Poaceae > Lolium > Lolium perenne. The sequence goes on along the minus strand of NC_067248.2, from coordinate 68,590,681 downwards.
AGGAGGAGAAGGAATAACTCTTACTGATAACTCTGTTATAATTCCTAAGGGAATAGCTGAAGGTGTGTTCACAACCTTTCTTGGAAGGACGGTATCCACTGATTATCTCGTTGTTGAATGTGTAGGGACAGGACAAATCACACTTGGAAGATCCCTGTTGAAACTCGTGGGAGCAATCATAGATGTGGGGAAAGGCACTCTAAATTTTGACTATACGCCCGGATGCGGTCATATATTCCCTAAACCAAAGAGTAAGAATAAGAGTAAGAAGGGTAGGCGCAACGCCCCTGGTAAGAATGTTAATGCTTCATCTCTTGATAATACTTGATTCACACTTTCTGCGCCTAGCTGAAAGGCGTTAAAGAAAGCGCTTATGGGAGACAACCCATTATTTTACTACAGCACTTTTGTTTTATATTTGAGTCTTGGAAGTTGTTACTACTGTAGCAACCTCTCCTTATCTTTATTTTATTGCATTGTTGTGCCAAGTAAAGTCTTTGATAGTAAAGATGATACTAGATTTGGATTACTGCGCAGAAACAGATTTCTTACTGTCACGAATTTGAGTAGGATTCTCTGAAGGTAACTCAGAAAAATCTGCCAATTTACGTGTGTGATCCTCATATATGTACGCAACTTTCATTTAATTTGAGCTTTTTCATCTGAGCAAGTTAAGTGCCCCAGAAAAATTCATCTTTACGGACTGTTCTGTTTTGATAGATTCTGCCTTTTGTTTCACATTGCCTGTTTTGCTATGTTTGATGGATTTCTTTGTTCCATTAACTTTCAGTAGCTTTGTGCAATGTCCAGAAGTGTTAAGAATGATTATGTCACCTCTGAATATGTGAATTTTTGATTATGCACTAACCCTCTAATGAGTTTGTTTTGAGTTTGGTGTGGAGAAAGTTTTCAAGGATCAAGAGAGGAGGATGATACAATAGGATCAAGAAGAGCGAAAACTCTAAGCTTGGGGATGCCCCCGTGGTTCATCCCTGCATATTTCAAGAAGACTCAAGCATTTAAGCTTGGGGATGCCCAAGACATCCCCTTCTTCATCGACAACTTATCAGGTCACCTCTAGTGAAACTATATTTTTATTCCATCACATCTTATGTGCTTTACTTGGAGCGTCTTTATGTTTTTGTTTTTGTTTTTGTTTGAATAAAATTGGATCCTAGCATTCCTTGTGTGGGAGAGAGACACGCTCCGCTGTTGTATATGAACACATGTGTTCTTAGCTTTACTATTAATGTTCATGGCGAAGGTTGAAACTGCTTCGTTCATTGTTATATGGTTGGAAACAGAAAATGCTTCATGTGGTAATTGGTATAATGTCTTGAATAATTTGATACTTGGCAATTGTTGTGCTCAAATAGATCATGTTTAAGCTCTTGCATCATGGACTTTGCACCTATTAATGAAGAACTACCATAGATCTTGTTGAAATTTGGTTTGCATGATTGGTCTCTCTAAAGTCTAGATATTTTCTGGTGAGGGTTTGAACAACAAGGAAGACAGTGTAGAGTCTTATAATGCTTGCAATATGTTTTTATGTAAGTTTTTCTGTACCGGTTCATACTTGTGTTTGCTTCAAATAACCTTGCTAGCCTAAGCCTTGTATTGAGAGGGAATACTTCTCGTGCATCCAAAATCCTTGAGCCAAAAACTATGCCATTTGTGTCCACCGTACCTACCTACGACATGGTATTTTTCTGCCATTCCAAAGTAAATTGCTTGAGTGCTACCTTTAAAATTTCATTCCTTGTCTTCGCAATATATAGCTCACGGGAAAATAGCTTTAAAACTATTGTGATGAAGAATATGTAGCTTATGTATCTTATTTCTTATAAGTTGCTTGTTGAGCGGTAACCATGTTTCTGGGGACGCCATCAACTATTACACCTTTGTTGAATATCATGTGAGTTGCTATGCATGTTCGTCTTGTCTGAAGTAAGGGTGATTTATCATGATCAAATGGTTTGAGTATGCATATTGTTAGAGAACAACATTGGGCCGCTAACTAAAGCCATGAACCATGGTGGAAGTTTCAGTTTGGACATCAATCCTCAATCTCTTATGAGAATATTATCTGTTGCATTAAAGAGGAGTCCATTATCTGTTTTCTATGTTGTCCTGGCATGGATGTCTAAGTTGAGAATAATCAAAAGCGAGAAATCCAATGCGAACTTTCTCCTTAGATCTTTGTACATGCGGCATAGAGGTACCCCTTTGTGACACTTGGTTGAAACATATGTTATGCAATGATAATCCATGTAAATCCAAGCTAATTAGGACAAGGTGTGAGCACTATTGGTAATCTATGCATGAGGCTTGCAACTTTTATAGGATATCTTATACATAACACATATGAATTATTACTACCGTTGACAAAAATTGTTTCTATGTTTTCAAAATAAAATCTCTAGCACAAATATAGCAATCCATGTTTCCCTCTGCGAAGGGCCTTTCTTTTACTTTATGTTGAGTCAGTTTACCTACTTCTTTCCATCCTAGAAGCAAACACTTGTGTCAACTGTGTGCATTGATTCCTACATACTTGCTTATTTGCATTCATCATATTACTTTGTGTTGACAATTATCCATGAGATAAACATGTTGAAGTTGAAAGCAACCGCTGAAACTTATATCTTCCTTTGTGTTGCTTCAAAACTTTCTACTAAGAATCTATTGCTTTATGAGTTAACTCCTATGCAAGTCTTATTGATGCTTGTCTTGAAAGTACTATTCATGAAAAGTCTTTGCTACATGATTCAGTTGTTTAATCATTGTCTTTACCATTGCTTCGAATCACTTTATTCATCTCATATGCTTTACAATAGTATTGACCAAGATTATGATAGCATGTCACTTTAGAAATTATCTTTGTTATCGTTTACCTACTCGAGGGCGAGTAGGAACTAAGCTTGGGGATGCTTGATACGTCTCAAACGTATCTATAATTTCTTATGTTCCATGCTACTTTTATGATGATACTCACATGTTTTATACACACTTTATGTCATTATTACGCATTTTCCGGCACTAACCTATTGACAAGATGCCGAAGAGCCAGTTGTTGTTTTCTGTTGTTTTTGGTTTCAGAAATCCTACAAAGGAAATATTCTCGGAATTGGACGAAATCAACGCCCAGGGTCTTATTTTTCCACGGAGCTTCCAGAAGACCGAAGAGCATACGAAGTGGGGCCACGAGGCGCAGCCACCATAGGGTCGCGCGGCCAGGGAGGGGCCCGCGCTGCCCTATGGTGTGGGCCCCTCGTCAGCCCTCCGACTCTGCCCTTCCGCTTATTTATTCCCTCCGTCGCGAAAACCCTATTACCGAGAGCCACGAGACGGAAAACCTTCCAGAGACGCCGCCGCCGCCAATCCCATCTCGGGGGATTCAGGAGATCGCCTCTGGCACCCTGCCGGAGAGGGGAATCATCTCCCGGAGGACTCTTCATCACCATGATCGCCTACGGATTGATGTGTGAGTAGTCCACCCCTGGACTATGGGTCCATAGCAGTAGCTAGATGGTTGTCTTCTCCTCATTGTGCTATCATGTTAGATCTTGTGAGCTGCCTATCATGATCAAGATCATCTATTTGTAATGCTACATGTTGTGTTTGTTGGGATCCGATGAATATGGAATACTATGTCAAGTTGATTATTAATCTATCATATATGTGTTGTTTATGATCTTGCATGCTCTCCGTTGCTAGTAGAGGCTCTGGCCAAGTTGATACTTGTAACTCCAAGAGGGAGTATTTATGCTCGATAGTGGGTTCATGCCTCCATTGAATCTGGGACAGTGACAGAAAGTTCTAAGGTTGTGGATGTGTTGTTGTCACTAGGGAGAAAACATCAATGCTTTGTCTAAGGATATTTGTGTTGATTACATTACGCACCATACTTAATGCAATTGTCTGTTGTTTGCAACTTAATACTGGAAGGGGTGCGGATGCTAACCCGAAGGTGGACTTTTTAGGCATAGATGCATGCTGGATAGCGGTCTATGTACTTTGTCTTAATGCCCGATTAAATCTCATAGTAGTCATTGTGATATGTATGTGCATTGTTATGCCCTCTTTATTTGTCAATTGCCCAACTGTAATTTGTTCACCCAACATGCTTTATCTTACTGGAGAGACACCACTAGTGAACTGTGGACCCCGGTCCATTCTTTTACATCTGAATACAATCTACTGCAAACATTGTTCTTTACTGTTCTTCGCATACAAACATCATTTTCCACACCATACATTTAATCCTTTGTTACAGCAAGCCGGTGAGATTGACAACCTCACTGTTAAGTTGGGGCAAAGTATTTGGATTGTGTAGTGCAGGTTCCACGTTGGCGCCGGAATCCCTGGTGTTGCGCCGCACTATACTCCTTCACCAACAACCTTCATGTGTTCCTTGACTCCTACTGGTTCAATAACCTTGGTTTCTTACCGAGGGAAAACTTGCTGCTGTACGCATCACACCTTCCTCTTGGGGTTTCCAACGGGCGTGTGCTTTACGCGTCAACAATGCTATGTGTGTTTGAGCATCTTGACTTATGTCACCATGGTTGCTGGTTTGTTGGTGTTTTTGTACTTGCCGATGATTAGATGGTTGGTCGATCACTCGTACACTCGGGGGTGGAGCAAGTGAGCCTGGTATGATGACACAAATATCAATATCTTGTGCATCATACCTGGCCTCACTTACTCCATCCCTGGATGTTAATATTTGTTTCGACCAACAAAGTATGAGGCATTCCATTTAGTTTATACTAGCTACTTCTTAATTGCATTGGCCTTTCTTCCATTTTAGTGCCGATGATTAAATTGTTTGGTCACTTGTACACTCTGGGGTGGGGCCAGTGAGCCTGGTGCGATGGCACAAATATTAATCTCTTGTGCATCCTACCTGGCCTCGATGACACTAGTAGGAAAAGCCTCATCAGTGGCGCACGAAAATGGGCTTCTGTGGCGCACGGGAGGTGCGCCACAGAAACGTCGCCTCAAAAATAAGATTTCTGTGGCGCATCTGGCTGTGCGCCACAGAATTAAGGTTTCTGTGGCGCACTGGGTCCTGTGCGCCAAATAAATAAGTAGTTCTGTGGCGCATGAGATGTAGCTGCGCCACAGAAATAGGTGCGCCACAGAACTATGTTTTGGTGCGCCACAGAACAATCTACAGGTATACTCGATTTTGTGCTCCCTGGTGTATTATACAGGTTTTATACTGGTTTTATACACCATATATAGGTTATATACTGATATAATATAGACAGATATAATATGGACATATATAATCATCACATCATCATCACATTACTTAGAGCCCGATCGAGTTATACATATAGCTCCATACAATTCATAATCCATGCAAATTAAGAAAGTTCTCATCATCTCTAGATACAAACGAAGTGACACCGGCCGCTGCCTACACTAGGATGAAATAGAGTACCGCCGCGACGATGGTGAGCAAGAGCGAGAGCACAAGGAAGGTCTTCATCTTGCTCTTGTTCGCTTGGTGCGCCCTCCACTTGGCAACTGCCTCGTGTCTAGTCGGGTACCCTTTGTAGCAGTTGCCGCTGAACTTGTGCACCTGTTTCTTGCACTCCTCCCACTCCTCGTACACTCCTGGAACCCGCCCCTCGAACACAACGTAGTACGTCATCTCTATGGACACAAGGCATATTAGTATATAACGCAATGGAAAGAGTTAGAGGGTTCACATGCATACATATTCACAAGAATTAAAGCAAGGAAATAATAATAAACCTAAAAGACATGTAGCATCGGTATCACATAAGTAATATGGTTCAACGATAACGACTACAATAGTAATTGAAGTCCAACAACGACGACCACCATTTCGAGCAAATTAAGCAAGTTTAGTTTACAACACGGTACAAATTGTCCATCGATTCAAAGTAATGCTAGGCACACCGGCCTCGGTCAACGAGACATCTTCTTGAGCGGCTCCGGGAATGGCTTGTACAAGTCCTTCGTCGTCCACGTCCTTCCATCACCCTGCCTATGTAGGCGTTCTTCGATATCCCTCTTAGACAACCCTCTGAGTTGGTGTAAGAGCCCCGATGCGTTGGATACATCTTGTAAGATAATTTCCGAGAGCTTTACTTGGATGCGATGGAAGTCTTCTCTAAGATCATCATCATTGATTTTCCTCAACATTTTAATGGGGTCTCGCTTACTAGGTGGCAAAGACATCATCTCTGCATCCTCGACAAACCCTTTAAGGTGATGGAGGACATAGAAGGCCTCCTCAATGCTGCCAGCTGGCTGCTTGACACAAGGGAAGTCGATCACGTGCTTGAACCCGAGCTTTTTAGTGTCCGGCCTGATATGTTGCCCATTCTTGTCGAAGGTGCCTCCATTTTTGGAGTAGCCAAGGATAGCCTCATCGAGAACACCCCTTATTCTCTTGTAGTCTTTCTTCGTCGTCGTACTCGACGAGTCGAAATACTGGGCTAGTGACCACTTCGGATCTAGGATGATGAGTGTGCAGTATTTGTCCCTTCTCAACACATGCAATTGAAATGGAATGTTGGAAATGATCGGCAATTGAAGAAATATATAAGAAAGCATAAGTTACGACGGCCGTGAGCGGATGTGTACTTACTCGGGAAAGACAGGCAGAAGAATGGTGTTGCTCTCTTTGTACATGAGCATGAAGTTCTGGAGGTATCGCACCGCCTTGGTCCGTGTCCTTGAGCCGTCCTGGAGCTGGCTATCGCGCATGTAGTAGGGATCCGCTACCGCGATGTGGCGGGGTCTCTCTCTGTTGATCTTCATCTGAAGATTGATCGCGTATAGGCCGACCAAGTTATAGTCGAGCCGTTTCGAGTGAAATAGGTTGAAGACATCCTCGAACGCTATGAAGAAGATATCCGCGGGGTCTTCATTGACGAAGTTCTGGTCGGACGGCACCTTGACCGAGAACACCGGGTAATTTGGATCCTTTTCTTTAAGAAGGACGCTCTCTAGATAAATAATAGTGTTCTGCAAAGGGAGCATTGGTCCACTTGCGAGGTGTTCCATGTCCGGAGGCAGTATCGGTTTACCAGCTTCATGACACCGGGGCAAGCCATCCGGTGTAGGTGGTACCATGTCGTCGGCCCTGATCCTCTTAGGAGCAGGCTGGCTCGAAGATGCGCCCTTTTTGGCTCCTCTCTTCCTTGCCTTCTTCACCTGACCTACTGGGGGTGCTGGTGGTGCTGATGGTGGTGCTTCGGGTGCTGGTGGTGCTTCTGAGGTCGCTGGGGTTGATTTGGGTGGCTCCCCGATGATCGTCTTACGCAGCGTGTTAGGGATGAAAACGGTAGCAGGCTTGACTTGAGCTGGATTGCCAGCCTCCGGAGGAGTGTCTTGAGAAAGACCCGTGAAGACCAGGCGCTGCTTCGTCACTGTAGGGGGACGACCAAGTTGATCGCCGTGTGTGCGGAAGGCTTGTTCATCCATAGGAGGCATGTACATATCTTGGCTGCAGGCGCCAGTGTTGATGTAGGCATCGATGTCATCATCATCATCTGCATCGTTGCCATCAAGTGGCGCCATGTCGTGGACCTTAGGTGGTGGCGGTTGCGATGCCGCCGCTTGGCGTACCGTGCGTCTAGTTGACGGTCGTTGCGGTAGCGCTCCCAACAACTGTTTGTGGCGTGTGGTGGTGGCGGCGATCGTCGGTTCCTTCCGGGTGGCGGCGGCGACCGCCGGTTCCTTTAGGGTAGTGGGGGCGGCGACCGCTGGTTCCTTAAGGGTGTCGTCGGCGCTGGCGATCTTGGGCCGGATGATAGGGGAGGTGGCGCCGGTGCTTTTCTTAGCACTCGGAAGACCCCCCCAGACGAATCTGGTTCTTTGGCCATTTCATAACCCATGAGGTGCAATCCCCAAGGGGCAAAACGTCGCCTTCGTCTGTGCCCGGAGGTTGAAAGGGGGGCATGGCGTAGCGGTACTCCGGCACTACCATTACCAACTTGACCTTCGCCACGTCTTCCGCCAATCTAGCGCCGTGCATAGTGCGGGAAGCCATGACATGGCCGCTAGCAACTTCCACCAACTTGCCGCCGGGCTCCACCGCTTGCAGAAATATGCATGGTTCATCCTGAGTCAGGGGCGCCATGTTGGGCATCGTGAGATGGCAGTCACGAAAGGCATATATAGTTAAAGAAGATGACGCGAAGGAGTAACTAATGAGTTTACCTCCTTGATGGCATCGATCTCGGCTACTGTCGATACAAGGGCGGCGGTTGGGGGCGTCGATGCGACCAGTTGGAGCTGCGGCGGCGGGTGGAGCGGCGGCGTCTGGTGGAGCCCCGACGCCGGCGTCGGGTGGAGCGGCACCGTCGAGGACACGTGGAAGCTTGAGTTGCTGCCGCTGATGCTGGGCACATGTATCGGCCCCACTTGACCTCCCGCATTCCAAGCAGCTAACCCCTCCATCAACCCAGGGGGGATGATCTGTCGGATCTTCTCATCCAATAACTTGTTCATCATCTCCGTGTTCTCCACAGGCTTTTCGGCCACCAGCTTCTCTAGTGACTCCACCTTCTTCTTCAGCTCCTGAACCTCGGATTTATCCTTAGCCGACGACCTCCTCTCCAGCTTTCTCATCTTGGCATCCGATCCATAGTACTCGGATAGCTTCATACTTGTGCCAAAGCCGGACACACGGCCACCCGACGTCGGTGGCTTGTCTAGCTCCCTCTCCTTGTATTTGTTCATCGCCCTGTTGAAAGGCGTGTCCCACGGTTCCGTCGACCGCTGGGACGACGGGCCAGCCTTCGTCAACTCTTCATCCTTCAGACAAAGGAACTTAAGGTTAGCCCATTTGGCTTCATTGCCTGATAAGATGAGCGAAATAATATAGAACTATCCTTACCAGGCACTTCTCGAAATCCCTCACGTCTTCGTGATCCGTAATAAATTCCCCCGTCTTCCAGTCTAAGTAGTAGCGGGACCGGACAAAGTTCCTAGCCTGTTCATCCTGGATTTTGTGCCAGGGGTTTTCTTTCCCCAGACGTACCATCTCGGCATCCTCCTTGTCCCAAGTGGGCTGTTTTCCTCGGTAACCGCCGCTTCCGCAATGGTGGGTCCCTAAGTTCAAGTCCCGCATTTTCTTCCCCCAGGCGGTCCATTTTTTAACACTGTCAGTCTCTAAGTAAGACTTGAATGCATTAAAGTCTTCTAAGGAGATCGACGGGTCTTTGGTACTTATCCTCTCCCAGCTTTCACCGGCATCGATCTTTTTCTTCAGCCGGTTCTTCCAGCTGCTCAAGGCGGTGCTCATCTTCGTGAGAGCTAAACAGTCCACCTTCTTATTGAACGGCTCCGGGAACGTGTATCGTTGGTGAAGCTTCTGGAGGAGGGATTGGGCGAGAGCCTCGTTCTCCTTGCTTCTGAGGTCCTGAGTTAGGATCGGCACGGTTTCACGGACGATGCACCCTAGTTGGATGCCGTACCCTTTGGCAATCCACGAAGGCTCCAAGGGTAGGCCACTTTCGGAGACTACCGTGAAATGATCGGTGACGTTGGCGAGCACTTGCGGCCTCCGATCCCTCCTTGGCCTCCTCGCCGTTCTCTTCTTCTTACCCTCTTGAGGGTTGCCGCCGCTATCACCTTCCGTGCGGTTGGCCGCGTTCTCTTCACCGATCGTCTCTTCACCGGTCTCGGCGGCGGCGTCCCAGTTATCGTCATCGTCGCCGGTGTCGGCGGCGCCCCCCCGGCCCTCTCCCTCGTCGGCGGCGTCCCAACCCTCGTCGGTGTCGTCGGCGGCCTCCTGGCCCTCTCCCTCGGAGGCGGTGTCCCGGCCCTCTTCCTCATCGCCGGGCGACTCGGCGGCGGCCTTCCGGGGCTGCTCGTAGCCCTCCCAGAAGTCCTTGTTGGCCTCTCTCGCTTCTTCGTTCTGGCTCCTGGGCTTAGAAGTGCTGCCCGACATGTTTATTTGCACTTCATTAAAAAGAGGCAACAAGTTAGTACAAAAGTCAACCAAAAAATTCGGCATGACTTTTGCTAATTTTTGTACATAGGAGTGCCCATTTCTCAACCGAAACGGAAGTTAATCAATGCTTCGGGAGAAATGGGCAACTCAATGAAATCCCTGCAAAAATATCCACCATATACACCATATATCCAACATATCCACCATATATCGACCATACAAAGTTGCCCATCTACAATACATCAAACAAAAGCCAACATAAACCTGGAGCATCTATTTCAGCATATTTTTTAACCTGGAGCAGTACAACAACAATGACTTTCTTAACCTGGAGCATCTACCACCTGGAGCACTACCACCTGGAGCACTACACAATCTGGAGCACTACACAACCTGGAGCACTACAAAAACCAGAGTACATTAAAGCTAGCACTTCAAACCAGAGAACTGCACTTCAAGTTTTTAGCTAACATTAATTCATTATATATGGGCAGTACCATTGGTACAGCATATAGAGAACTGCACAAAAGCATATACAAGATAATGAGCATGAGCATGAGCATGATCATTTCATAAATGAATTCAAATAGTAGCATTTCATGTACTAGTAGCATTATATGCTTCTTCATAACCAATAGCTATGCAACTTGGTTATAGAGCGTCTAGATTTTATCAAGTGTAATAAATTTAGTCATACTCGGTTGTGTCATGCATGTCAGCTTGGCAAGCACATCCGTTTACCGTTTCGTCAGTCTACTACCGCGTCTAGTGCCATCTTCGATTTGATATTTGTGGACATCTCCAATTATAAGCACCTCTGGTTTTCGATATTACCTTGTCATTGTCGATGACTACTCTCACTTTTATTGGTCTTTTCCACTTCGCAACAAGTCTTGTACTGCCCGCACTCTCGAAACCTTTTTCTCTTATGCGCGCACACAGTTTGGTGTCGCCATTCGCTCTCTCCAGACAGATAACGGTACCGAGTTCCTAAACAAGACTGTTGATACTCTCCTCACCACCCACGGCACCGTATTACGGCTGTCATGCCCATACACCTCCTAGCAGAATGGTAAAGCCGAGCGTGCCATTCGTACCATTAATGATACTATGCGCACCCTTATGTTCCAGGCTCACATCCCAGCCCCTTTCTGGGCCGAGGCTCTGGCTACTGCTACATACTTGCTTAATCGCCGTCCTAGTACAACCATAAAATACCAAGTTCCCTACACACGCCTCCATGGTCGTCCTCCCTCATACACTGATCTTCGAGTCTTCGGTTGCCTTTGTTATCCTAACATCGCTTCCACTGCACCACACAAGCTCAGTGCACGTTCCATGGCATGTGTCTTTCTTGGGTATCCCTCCAACCATCGTGGTTATCACTGCCTTAACCCTGTCACTGGGAGAATTCTCATCTCACGACATGTTGTCTTCGATGAGACGGTTTTTCCTTTTCAGCATACAACTTCGTCATCCGCGCCTGCGCCTCTTGCGCCGCGCGGACTCGACGACCTCTTCGGCACGCCGACCGTGCCACCACCGCGCGCCCCTGCGCCGGCCCCGAGTGCGCCCGCCCCGGCCGCGAGCATCCCTGCCTCGCCGCCGCCTCGCCGAGCCACGCAGACAGTTGCCAGGCCGGCCAGACCGGGCCCTGTGCCGGTCAAGCCAGCGCACCTGCCGGTCCAACTCCTGGCCCATCGGCAGCTTGATGTGAAGAATGCTTTCCTGCATGGCTCCCTGGATGAGGTGGTCTACTGTCAGCAGCCCCCTGGGTTTGTTGATGCCTCTCGCCCTGACCACATCTGTCGCCTCCACAAGTCCCTGTACGGCTTGAAGCAGGCCCCTCGCGCCTGGTACCACCGGTTCGCCTCCTACATCGCCACTCTGGGATTTGCTGCTTCCGCCACGGACACGTCTCTGTTTGTCCTCCACTCTGCGGCAGACACGGCATACTTACTGCTCTATGTGGACGACATCATCGTCACCGCCTCGTCGACGCGCTTTCTTGAGGGGCTCCTTGCGCGTCTCCATAGCGAGTTCGCCATGACTGATCTCGGGGACCTCCACTACTTCCTGGGTATGAAGGTCAGCCGGTCCTCGGCTGGTCTCTTTCTGTCACAGCGACTGTATGCTCTGGATATTATACAGCGGGCTGGCATGTCTGACTGTCACCCCTCACCTACACCGGTCGACACTGATGTGGACTAAGTCCTTGGATGTGCCCGATCTTCACGGATTTGGATGGGATTCGTGGGGGAGGTGGATGAACACAAAGAACGTGGGTGGATGGCGGGGTGGATCGAAGATACAAATGCAACACACACACACAACCGGTTGTTCTTCGTTGGCCCGATACACCAACCCAACGGAATTGCAAGAAAAAGACCCACAAGGAGTAGAATCCCTCACAAAAGGTTGGCAATAGCAATCGATAGAGTTCCAAAGAGGAAAAGAGTGCAAATAGATAGAATTGCAAAAGCAAAAGATCCAAAACACTAGAATTCCTAGAATGGAAGAGACCAATCGCCTAGAAGAGTAGATAACTTCGTAGATTCGTAGATCTAGAAGGGTTTCCCGCGGGAAGGAGCATAGCTCATGTTTTCTCTTACATCAAGTCTAATCTCAGATCTGAGGCAACCAGCCTATTTATAGGTGGGGGCGAAGGGATAAGTTACACGCTGAAAAGTGCTGTTGTGCTGAAGTTCGATGGGGCGGAAGTTCCGGTCAACTTGGGGGGAAGTTCCGGCCAGGGGCGGAAGTTCCGGTCTGGACGGGCGGAAGTTCCGGTCGGGGCGGAAGTTCCGGCCAAGTTCCGGTCTTGTTCCGGAATTGCGCCATTGTCCCGCAGTAACATCCAGTATGGTTTTCGCCGACTTTCGGAACTTGGGCGGAACTTGGGCGGAAGTTCCGGTGGGCGGAAGTTCCGGTCCCTCGGGGCGGAAGTTCCGGCTGGAGCCTGTCTTCTGGGCGCTGGAAGGCATCTGGAGGGAATCTGGAGGGCATCTGGCCGGAAGTTCCGGTCCTGGGGGGCGGAAGTTCCGGCCTGGGCGCTGTAGCTCCATCTTCATCATTTCCAGCTCTCTCTCCATTGGCTTGGTCTTCATGGCTCGCTTCTTGGTCGATGTACCTGATTGAACATAGGGTATTGGCATGAAGTAGCAAGCCATCCAAAGGGGTGTCAAAGGCGAACGTGGAGAGGAGCGAATTCACCTCTTGGTGTAGGGCTTGAGCTCGAGCTCGTGTCATTGGACCACGAGGAGGGCTTGTCGGTCTTGAGGCGGTGGTGTCCGAAGGCCACCCCGTATCATCTCCCCCCCCCTTGGGAAAGAGTCGTCCTCGACTCTAACGTCTCTTCATCTTCATGGTATGGCGAGAGGTCGGACACATTGAATGTGTTGCTCACCAAGTACTTGGATGTTGGTATGTCGATGACGTAGGCGTTGTCGTTGATTTGCTTGAGGACCTTGAAGGGACCATCACCTCGGGGCTTGAGCTTGGAGTTCCTTTCTTGAGGGAAACGGTCCTTGCGGAGATGTATCCATACTAGATCCCCTTCGTTGAAGATCCGTGCCTTTTTCTTCAAGTTGAGGCGTGTTGTTTGACGAAGAACTTGTTGCTCGATTGTTGCCCTTGTATCTTCATGTAGCTTCTTCACGGCGGCGGTGCGCTTGTCGAAGTCCATGTTTGTCCGCTCATGAAGTGGAAGTGGTAGTATGTCGAGTGCCGTGAGCGGCTCAAACCCGTAGACGACCATGAAGGGACTCCTTGATGTTGTCGAGTGCTTGGCACGGTTGTAGGCGAACTCCGCGTGTGGAAGGCACTCTTCCCATGACTTCAAGTTTTTCTTCACGAGGATGCGTAGAAGAGAGGATAGGCTTCTATTGACCACTTCCGTTTGGCCGTCCGTTTGCGGGTGCGAGGATGATGAGAATAAGAGCTTCACTCCAAACTTTGCCATGAGCGACTTCCAAAGATAACTCATGAACTTGACGTCTCGATCCGACACAATGCTTTGCGGTACTCCATGTAGGCGAACAATTTCCCTGAAAAACAATGAAGCAATGTGTGAAGCATCGTCGCTCTTATGGCAAGGTATGAAATGAGCCATCTTAGAGAATCTATCCACTACCACCAATATAGAATCATGACCATGCTTAGTGCGAGGCAAGCCTAGAACGAAATCCATGCTAATATCGGTCCATGGTGCATATGGAATAGGCAACGGAGTGTAAAGACCATAAGGGTTGGAGGTAGACTTAGCTTGTAAGCATGTTGTACACCGTCGGCAAAGGCGCTCCACGTCGCAGTACATTCTTGGCCAATAATAGTGAGTGGAGAGCATGGCATATGTCTTCTCTCGTCCAAAGTGTCCCATAAGACCACCACCATGCAATTCTTGTAAGAGCAGAAGGCGAAGCGAAGACATAGGGATGCAAAGTTTGTTGCCCTTGAACAAGAATCCTTGGTGCAAATAGAAATCATCGATGCCCTTCTCACTAGAACACTTTGCAAAGATTGGGCCAAAGAAAGTATCGGAAGCATATAAATCTTTGATTTCATCAAGACCCAAAACACTAATATCCAAACGAGTGAGTAAGAGGGTGAGTTTGCGGGAAAGAGCATCCGCCACAACGTTGTCCTTGCCCTTCTTGTATTTGATCACATACGGAAAGGACTCAATGAACTCAACCCATTTTGCATGTCTCTTGTTCAAATTGTGTTGACTTTTCAAATACTTCAAAGACTCATGGTCGGAGTGGATGACAAACTCTTTTGGCCAAAGATAATGTTGCCAAACTTCAAGAACACGAACCAAAGCATAAAGTTCCTTGTCATATATAGGATAGTTGAGGCGTGCGCCATCCAACTTCTCGCTATAGTATGCCACGGGTTTTCCATCTTGCATAAGAACGCCACCAATACCAAGTCCACTCGCATCACACTCAATCTCAAAAGTTTTTGCAAAGTTTGGAAGGACAAGAAGGGGAGCTTCGGTAAGGCGTTTCTTCAACTCATCAAAAGCATTTTGTTGGGCCTTGCCCCACACAAACGGAACATTCTTTTTGGTAAGTTCATTCAAAGGGCAAGCAATGGTGCTAAAATCTTTCACAAAGCGGCGGTAGAAACCGGCAAGTCCATGAAAACTTCGGACTTGACCAACATTTGTAGGAGTAGGCCAATTGTGGATGGCCTCAACCTTGGAAGAATCAACTTCAATACCATTAGCGGAAACCACAAAGCCAAGAAAAACCAACTTGTTTTGTGCAAAGGTGCACTTGGGAAGATTTGCAAAGAGCTTTTCACGGCGCAAGATGCATAAGACTTCTCTCACATGTTGCACATGGTCCTCGAGATTTTTGCTATAAATGAGAATATCATCGAAATAGACAACCACACTCTTGCCAATAAGAGGTCGCAAGATGTGATTCATGAGTCGCATGAAAGTAGAAGGAGCATTTGAAAGACCAAATGGCATGACAAGCCATTCATAGAGACCAAGTTTGGTCTTGAATGCCGTCTTCCATTCATCACCAATTGCCATGCGGATTTGGTGGTAACCACTACGCAAATCTATCTTAGAGAAAATCGTGGCACCACTCAACTCATCAAGCATGTCATCTAAACGCGGAATGGGATGGCGGTAGCGAACGGTAATGGCATTGATGGGGCGACAATCCATACACATTCATTGCGACTCATCCGGTTTAGGCACAAGAATCACGGGAACCGCACAAGGGCTTAAGCTTTCACGAACATACCCTTTTTCGAGGAGGTCTTGTATTTGTCGTTGAATCTCCTTTTTGTCTTCAGGGTTGGTGCGGTAGGCGGCGCGGTTTGGTAGAGGAGCGCCGGGTATGAGGTCGATGCGGTGCTCAATCCCTCGAAGCGGTGGTAGTCCATGAGGAAGCTCGTCGGGGAAGACATCTTGGAACTCCTTCAAAAGAGAAAACAAAGACGAAGGAAGTGTTGTTAAGTTGTTAGTCTCCGAAGATGGCCCCTTGCAAATGAGCACGTAGTGCAATGTGGTGGATGGGTTGTGGTGCAATTATCTCATCTCACTCTTGGTAGCTATGAGGACACTCTTCATCTCACTCATATATGGCTTGTGGCGCTCACTTTCCTTTTGGTGGGTCACTCTCTCACCACTCATCTCACTAGTGATGGTAGCTTCCTTAGCGCTCGCTAAAGCCTTTGCATTGTCCGCAATTACTTGGCTAGGAGTCATGGGGCGTAGGATGAATGTCTTGTCGCCGACCTTGAAGCTATAGGCATTTGTGTAGCCATCATGGCTTGCTCTTTTGTCATATTGCCAAGGGCGACCAAGTAGCATGTGGCACACCGTCATGGGCACGACATCACAATCAACGGTGTCTTCATAGGCGCCAATCTTGAAGGATATTGTGACGGTGTGTTGTATCTTCACGTTTCCATTGTCACTTAACCATTGCACATGGTAGGGATGGGGGTGTTTCCGGAGCGGAAGGTTGAGCTTGGAACATAGTTCGGTGCTTGCAAGATTGTGGCAACTCCCTCCATCGATGATAACCTTTATTGACTTGCCATTGATTCCGGCTCTTGTTTGGAAGATGTTGCATCTTTGGTCTTCATTGGGGAGTGCATGGGTTGTCAACACTTTGGTTACCACAAGTGATGGGCTTGCATCATGCACACATAGAACTTGCTCTTGGTCTTCCAAGTCATCATCTTCATGATTGGTTGCGGCTTGTACCAAGGCTTCATATTCGCCTTCACTCAAGTACTCCACATCTCCATCATCTCGAGTTATCATAACTCTTGTGTTCTTGCATTCAAAGGATTTATGTCCTTGAGCTCCACACTTGAAGCAAGTGATGTTACTAGATCCCGTGGAAGCTTTGGAGGACATAGTTTGTTGATCCGGCTTGAAGCTTGTTGTCTTGAAGGCACTCTTCGTTTGCTTAGGAGGATCCTTGGGAGCAATAGCACTTGTGTTCTTGATGCTTGAGGAGGTGGTTGTTGCATTTCTTGCGGCGAAGAAGGACTTTGTTTTTGCACTTGCTAAGTCTTCTCGCACTTGGCGCTCGGCTCTTGTTGCTTGATGAAGCAATTCAACCATGTTGGTGTAAGGCAAGAACTCCACTATCCTTTTGACGGGAATGTTCAATCCATTCAAGAATCTTGCCATTGTTTGCTCTTCTCGCTCATCTACATTGGCACTCATCATGGTCATGTGCATCTCCTTGTAGTATTCCTCAACGGACTTGAAGCTTTGCTTGAGTTGAGTAAGCTTGTTGAAGAGGTCGCGCTTATGGTGGTTTGGCACAAAGCGTTTGTGCATGACTTCTTGCATCTCTTCCCATGTGTCAATGGGCTCTAGATCTTCCTTGTCACGCTTCTTGTTCACTTCTTCCCACCATACATTTGCATATCCTTCAAACTCAAGAGATGCCATGGCAACTTTCTTTGCTTCGGAGAAGTTGTGGATGCGGAATATCTTGTCAACTTTGAGGACCCAAGACAAGTATGCATCGGGGTCTTCCTCTCCTTGGAACTTGGGCATGGTGAACTTTAGCTTCCCAAAGATTTCTTCCTCATTGCGGTCATTGCGTCTAGAAGGTGGTCTTTCTTCATCTTCATCCTCATTATGGTTGCGAGGTTGTCGAGGTTGTTGAGGTTGTTGAGGTGGATCCTCATCTCCATGGCGGCGGTTTGGGAGAGGAGGACGCCTTCCATGAGGTTGCCGGGGGTGTAGCATGACACTAGCTTCACTTGAGGCGTCTTCTTCATTTTGGTTCCTTGCTTCACCTTGGTGAGCATGAAGTGCTTGATGAGCTCGATAATTGAGAGGGTTGTGTCTTCTATTGTCCCTATTGTTCCTTCTTGCGCCATCATCTTGCGGAGCATCAATATTGATGATTTGGCGTTCTTGGTTCACTTCTTGGTCGACGTCATGAGGTGGGTTCCTTTGAGCGTTGGCCACTTGAGATGGGCGCGGTTGCCCTTGTTGTTGACGTGCCTCTTGCTCATGGCGAAGACGTTCTTGCTCACGTGCATGAAGGAGCTCTTGATCATGACGAAGACGTTGTTGTTCCTCTTCGAATTGAGCTTGGTGATGAGCTTGTTGTAGTCTCTCTTGTTCAAGTTGAGCACGTGCTTGCTCCACATCTCGAGCTTGTTGTTGAAGCACTTGAACATCCACATTATGGTGGCGTGGGTCTTCATTAGAATCATGGCGAGACGGTGTAGGAGCTCTTGACCTTGAACTATGAGAGCGCGAAGACCTTGAGTGTTGGCTTCGGTTGTTGGCGATGTTGGCAATAGCTTGCTCAAGGCGTGCCATCCTTTCTTCTTGCCTTCTCATGCTCGCCATGTTTTGTTGACCTTGAGTAGCAAGTGTGGCCCTCATATCATGAGCTTGAGCATCGAGCTTGTCATGGATGTCTTGCACTTGGACATTGAGGTCCCGTCGTTGCACTTGAGCTCGTTCTTCATAGCGTGCAACGGTCTCATCGATCCTTGCCGTGAGGTCATGGATACTCTTGTTGACGGCTTGAGTAGCGATCCACTGTTGGTGCCGTGTCATCGGTAGTTGGTTCCCCTCTCCACTAGACATGGTTACAACTAAAACAAGAACTATGTTGTGGGGTTAGAGGAAAGCTCACAAGTAAGTCAAAGACTCACAGCGAAATTGGAAAGGTGTAGCAAGGTGAGGAACAACCGGTTACACACACAAAAACAAAACTCTATATGGTGTTAGGTACGGATGTGGAAAGCCAAATGGAAGAACCAAACAAAAAGTCTATTGTCAAAAGTGGGTAATATCCAAAAGTCACAAGTCAAAGGCGGTGATCACAAAAGGCATACACAATGAGGAACACACGCGTGGGACAAAATGGGGTTAGCGCGACTTGGAAAATGAGCAATAACAAAATGGTCCTAACGAAGAATACTAGCTCGGTGTCACGCCAACACAAGAGAGACCGTGGCTTGGTTGCAAAATTGAGAAGCAACAAGATTTGCGCAAGACGCCTCTCTTCTCTTTTCTCTCTTTTGCTTAAAAGCTTTGGACTCTTTTGTGTATAGGTGTCACTCACACACTTTTTCTTTTTCTCTTTTTGTATTTTTGTTTCTTTTTCTTTTTTCTCACTATGTAAGGATACTACTATCTATGTAAGTATGTCACACTCTTTTGCTTATCTTTTCACACGAGCTTGCTTCGAAGCTTTGCTCAACACACGCACACCCTCACGGTTGGGACGCTTGTGCA
Source organism: Lolium perenne (assembly GCF_019359855.2). NCBI lineage: Eukaryota > Viridiplantae > Streptophyta > Magnoliopsida > Poales > Poaceae > Lolium > Lolium perenne. The sequence continues at coordinate 68,571,482 of NC_067248.2, read as the reverse complement.
ATGCTTCGCAACACTAGAAAGCCACTCTCGATAGGAAAGGTACGCAAAAGAGGCTAGGGCTACAAGTTAGGAGCAAGTTATACCACTTGATGATGGTGGCCGACGATCTTGAACTTGCTATGGTGGAGGTGTCAAGTGAACTGCTTGGAGCCTCGGGGTGCCGTCGTCGTTGTCGATGTTGCGGAAGCTTTGTGGTAGCTGAAATGGCACTCAAACCGAAGTCCAAACACAAGGGGGTTAGTACCAAAACGAAAAATGAAGGTTGCTGTCAAAATTTCGGCCAGGCGGAACTTCCGGTCCTGAGGGGCAGAACTTCCGGTCCCGGGCGGAACTTCCGGTCCTGCCGGGCGGAACTTCCGGTCGCAATCAGATCTGCGGGTTGTTCGTCGATTTGGGCGGAAATCCGGGCCGAAATCCTTCGAATTCGAGGAAAATTTGGCACTAGAAGCTGTGGGAAGGTGGGGGAATTGCAGATCAACACCAAAGACAAGTTTCTATTGGAGCAAAACCACAAATAACTCAACAAATCGAGAGATCGATCCAAGGCCAATTTGGGGCTATTTTTTGGGAAAAAATTTTGGAAATTTTTTTGGGCGAAATTGGTGGAATTGGGGGATGTGGGGGTCAAATCCGTGGCAACCAAAGAGCTGCTGATACCATATGATGTGGACTAAGTCCTTGGATGTGCCCGATCTTCACGGATTTGGATGGGATTCGTGGGGGAGGTGGATGAACACGAAGAACGTGGGTGGATGGCGGGGTGGATCGAAGATACAAACGCAACACACACACACAACCGGTTGTTCTTCGTTGGCCCGATACACCAACCCAATGGAATTGCAAGAAAAAGACCCACAAGGAGTAGAATCCCTCACAAAAGGTTGGCAATAGCAATCGATAGAGTTCCAAAGAGGAAAAGAGTGCAAATAGATAGAATTGCAAAAGCAAAAGATCCAAAACACTAGAATTCCTAGAATGGAAGAGACCAATAGCCTAGAAGAGTAGATAACTTCGTAGATTCGTAGATCTAGAAGGGTTTCCCGCGGGAAGGAGCATAGCTCATGTTTTCTCTTACATCAAGTCTAATCTCAGATCTGAGGCAACCAGCCTATTTATAGGTGGGGGCGAAGGGATAAGTTACACGCTGAAAAGTGCTGTTGTGCTGAAGTTCGATGGGGCGGAAGTTCCGGTCAACTTGGGCGGAAGTTCCGGCCAGGGGCAGAAGTTCCGGTCTGGACAGGCGGAAGTTCTGGTCGGGGCGGAAGTTCCGGCCAAGTTCCGGTCTTGTTCCGGAATTGCGCCATTGTCCCGCAGTAACATCCAGTATGGTTTTCGCCGACTTTCGGAACTTGGGCGGAACTTGGGCGGAAGTTCCTGTGGGCGGAAGTTCCGGTCCCTCGGGGCGGAAGTTCCGGCTGGAGCCTGTCTTCTGGGCGCTGGAAGGCATCTGGAGGGAATCTGGAGGGCATCTGGCCGGAAGTTCCGGTCCTGGGGGGCGGAAGTTCCGGCCTGGGCGCTGTAGCTCCATCTTCATCATTTCCAGCTCTCTCTCCATTGGCTTGGTCTTCATGGCCCGCTTCTTGGTCGATGTACCTGATTGAACATAGGGTATTGGCATGAAGTAGCAAGCCATCCAAAGGGGTGTCAAAGGCGAACGTGGAGAGGAGCGAATTCACCTCTTGGTGTAGGGCTTGAGCTCGAGCTCGTGTCATTGGACCACGAGGAGGGCTTGTCGGTCTTGAGGCGGTGGTGTCCGAAGGCCACCCCGTATCAGACACGTCCTCGAAGCTCTCTGCTTCCGACGGCGAGCTTCTTTCCGACGCCACCGACTACAGGAGCATCGTGGGCGGTCTTCAGTATCTTACACTGACACGCCCCGATCTCTCCTACGCTGTTCAGCAGGTCTGCGTTCACATGCATGCTCCGCGCACGTCTCACTTGGCTCTCGTGAAACTTGTTCTGCGGTATGTTCGGGGTACACTGGAGTTTGGTCTCCAGCTCCACGCCTCCTCGTCGACCGCCCTTGTGGCCTACTCCGACACCGACTGGGCCGGCTGTCTGGACTCGCGCCGCTCCACCTCCGGCTACTGCATCTACTTCGGTGATAGTCTCATCTCTTGGTCCTCCAAGCGACAGACCACCGTGTCCCGTTCCTCTGCAGAGGCTGAGTACCGCGCCGTCGCCCACGCCGTCGCCGAGTGTTGTTGGCTCCGCCAGTTGCTCCAGGAACTTCATCGCCCCCTGAGCTCTGCCACGGTTGTCTACTGTGACAACGTCTCCGCCATCTACATGTCCTCGAATCCGGTGCAACATAAACGTACCAAGCACATCGAGATAGACATCCACTTCGTCCGCGAGAAGGTGTCCTTGGGAGAGGTCCGTGTTCTGCATGTTCCGTCCTCCCACCAGTTCATAGATGTCATGACGAAGGGATTACCGAGTCAACTCTTCCTCGACTTTCGGTCCAGTCTCAACGTCCGAGACCCTCCCGCTGGGACCGTGGGGGGGTGTTAGATTGCACATATTGTATTTACAGTATGACTGTATTGTAATTGTAACCTAACCCTAGGCCTCTGGCCTATTATATAAACACCGGAACCTCACGTCATTATACGTGTGAGGCTTCCCCCAAAACCCTTCTACATAGAGTCTCTAACACTGTAGGATCCGCAATTCCGGTGTATACCATCACAGATGAGCCAAGGTAATTGCCTCTATAGACTATAGTCACGGCAAAAAGCTGCTGCTACTCCTTTGTTTCCCGTCTTCGAGACTGCTGCGTTAACATTAATCTTGGCCATATTGGATGGAGGAGGAATCCATTTGGGAGTCCTAATGATTTTATTCTGATCACTTTGTCTCTCAGAAGGTTTAGCAATCTGTGGAAGCTCACTAAGGAAAACATTGACAAAAGAAAATGTGGTTAAAGGGCTCTGAATATCCTCATGTATAGCTTTCCTCCCTGCTGTCCAGATCGCCCAGAGCGTCACTGTCATCCTTATGAACTGAATATGAGGCACTGTCTCCAACTCTCCATCATCTGAATAGCCAGAATTTTGCATTGGCCTCCTCAAACGACATCATGTGTTTTACCATCATATCATCTGATAATGCCCACGCACTGTGAGCCATATTGCACTCAAGTAAAGAATGTCTCCACGAGTTTGATGCTCAGCAAAGCGAGGATTGGGGGAGCTCCTATTTAACCAATTTTGCGTCGGTTAACAAGCATGCGCGCGCCATCCCGGTTCTTTGGGCTTGGCCCATTTACTAATTTGGTACTTTGCTGTTTGTTTGGTTCCTTTACCGAAAACTCTAAAAAAAAGGACGCATCTAGCGAGCAAACGTTGGCTCGTTGGTTCCAGCCAGCCATCGGGCCAAAAAAGGAAAGTTTCCCTTCCTCCCACCCCCGTCCGACCAAACCGTTCCAGAAAAGGAAACTGGACCCCCCAGCCCGGATCGCAACAAATCCCGCCAAAATCTAGTCGGCTCCACCGTCCTCCCGTCCCCAGCTGCATGCTCCCTTCCTTTCCTTGTACAGCTGCACGCTCCCTTCCCTTTCCTTTCTCTCTTCTTCCTCCCCGTCCCTCCTCCAGATCTCTCTTCCTTCATCCAGATCTCCATTGCAGCTTCTTCCTCTCCAGCAAGTTCTTCTCCCTTTCCCTTACCCTTCAAATCTCCCTTCAAATCTCCATTGCAGCTTCTTCCTCTCCAGCCAGCAAGTTCTTCCTCCACAGCCAGCCTGCAACTTGTTCCTCCCCAGCCTGCAACTTCTTCTCCCTTTCCCTTCAAATCTCCATTGCAGTCAACACAAAAGACAACAAGTACCAGCAGAAATCTCCATTGCAGTCAGCACAAAGACAGCAAACAAACAGCAAGTTCTTCAGAGGCTGGACAAACAAGGTTAGATTTGCACAGATGCTTACCTCCCCCTCCCATCTCCTCCTTTGCTATAATTTGTTCAACCTTTTGAACCTGGCAACCAGAGCTACAAGTTTTCTTCCCATAAAAAGAACACAATTTGAGCAAAAACACAAACAAAAACCAGATCTACATGGTCAGATCCATTTTTATCTGAACCAAGTAGTGCCTGATGCATAAAAGACAACTATTGAATCACAGAATTGCTTCCTGATGCATAAGTATGTTCCTCATGCATACAAATTCATGGAAAAATGCAAAACAGGCTTGTATATCATAGAAAGAGCAGCATAAACTTGTAACAGGACACATGTAGATAAAAAAACTCAACTTTGAGGGCACAAACCTGTTATAATTTGGTGGGATCCTCAAGGTAGTTGCTTTTCAGTTCAGATTATACTCAAGACAACACCTTGCAAAGCAACTAATTTAGATGACCTGATGCATACTAACCATAGAATAAGCCACAAAAAATGGGAAGGAGTAGCAATGCATTTACATGGTCACATAGTACTGGGAAGGTTCTATAGTAGCATTAGGTACCATTAGTTTGTCGAAACCATCGAGACAACCAGTTCACCGACGAACAAACTATGTTTCAACAAGAACTAGTATTGTCACATGACAAAGCTAAGCAGTAAAATGATCGACTTAGCTACCGTTTGAGATGCTCAGCAAAAGTTTCTTCCGTCATAGTGCTAATTACATAGTGGCTGATCGATGAAGCAAAATTTGACACTTGATCTGGTCCATGCTAGCCTCCAGTACCTGAAAAAAGCAAGTTTGTGAGAAGGTGTGAATGGTGGTGACAACCATAAACTTTGGTAGCTTATGTCATGCAGATCTGAATCAAAAAAGCAATTCGGGAAAACAACTTAGATGGCGTTAGTGTACCAACTTAGATGAATCAGAGAAGCAACTTTAGATGCATCCATAAAACAAAGTTTTCAAGTTTACTTACAAACAAAATGAAATTACTTTCTGTTTTGCAGATGAGTGGTTTGGACCTGAACCTAGAACCAGACGATGTCGACATGGAAGATGCAGGAATAAATGGCAGTGACCCCTTTTTCTGCACTCAAGCTGCCCAGACGGAGGTTGTCGATGAGTCTCAGGACCCACTCCTTGCTGGGCATGGTGGACAAGGTGGCGACTCTGATGTGCACAGTGGTGGAGGGCAGCAATTCAATGCAGCACCACCTCCAGCAAATCCTAGCACAGAAAACATCAACACAACGACTATGCCTACTATAACCCTTTCTGGTTCTTCTAACCCTGAGTTGGCGGATCATGGTGCTGATGGAGTTGCTCCTAATGAAGAAGTTGCATCTAGTCCTCAAGAACCCTTCCTTGGTATGCGATTTGACACAATCGAAGATTCCAGAGAGCACTACAATGCTTACTCAAAAAGACTGGGGTTTTCTATCAAATCAAACACATCACTGAGGCAACCTTTCAGTAAGGTGGTGCGGAAGCAACAATTTGTGTGCAACAAGTATCGGGCACCGAAAACAGAAGAGCAAATTCAAGAGGAGAGAGTCAAAATTGTAGAAGAGGTTAGCCCTGTCCAGCTAGATGATGAAGACGGGGATGGAGAAGAAGCTGGACCGTCCAAGAAACCAAAATCTGCAGGAGTTAAGCGGCAAAGGGAAAAAATAAAGCAAACCAAGTGTCCAGCAAAAATGTGTGTGAAGTTGATTAACAACAAATATGAAGTGACATATTTTATTGCAGAACACAATCACCCCATGCTTGTGAAACCTTCACTGACAAAGTACCTAAGATCACACAAAGGCATACCTAGAGATGAAAGGGAGTTCCTGAAATGCCTACATGACTGCAACTTAGAAACTGGGCGTATGATGACAGTGATGTCTTCTTTTTATGGTGAAGAATGTTTCGTCCCCTATGATCCAAAAGCTATAACAAATCTGCGAACAAGTTTGAGGAAGGAGGAGAAGGAATGGGACATTGCTGAGATAGTGGCTTATTTTGTAGAGTTGAAGGACAAGGACCCGGGTTTCTACTCTCGAATTTCTTTTGATGAAGAGCACAGGGTTGAAAACATTTTCTGGGTTGACAGTGCTGCAAGGAAGGCTTACACAGAAGCATATCATGATTGTGTGTCATTTGATACAACTTTCTTGACTAATCAGTTCAATATGCCATTTGCTCCATTTGTTGGGATAAACAGACATGGACAGTCCTTCATGCTTGGCTGTGGTTTCCTAAGGGATGAGAAAGAGGAGAGTTTTACATGGCTTTTCACCCAGTTCCTTGATGCTATGCATGGTTTGCAGCCAACAAATATTATAATAGACCAGGACGTGGCTATGAGGAATGCAATCAGAGAAGTTTTCTTTGACACTTGTCATCGCAACTGTCGCTGGCACATTATGAAGAAAGCAAATGAGAAGCTCGGGCCATTCCTGGGTAGGCACCCTGGTTTGGCTGAAGACTTCAATGAATGCATCAATGAAAGTATGAGTGAGGATGAATTTGAAGCAAGATGGGCAGAGATGATTGCAAAGTGGGATTTAGCTGAGCATGAAACATTTTTATGGTTGAAGAAGTATGCAAAATTCTGGGTTCCATGCTACTACAGACATCGATTCTTCCCATTTTTGCAATCAACTCAGAGGAGTGAGGGATTTAACGCTGTTCTAAAACGTTACATCAACCCTCACAACTCAATCAAGCATTTTGTTAAACAATATGAGAAGCTACAGCAACGGATATTGGGTAAGGAGGGCCACAATGATTTCCGCACGGATGAGCTTGAGCCAGATCCATGGTCGTCGTTCCCTATTGAGAAGCAAGCCTTGGCTGTGTACACACGTCCCATCTACCATCGGTTCAGGAAGGAGTTCGCGCTCATTGGCTGTTATAATGTCCAACCACAGGGCAATAATTTGTACCAGCTAGTTCCTAACAATGAGAAGTGCTATCCTTATGGTGGAAGGTACTACATGGTTAATGCTAATGGTGGGCAATTCAACTGCGAGTGCTGCAAGTTTGAGCGTGACGGTTTGCTATGTTGTCATGTCTTAAAAGTGTTTACGCATATTGGTGTTGATGCTATACCAGATCAATACATATTACGAAGGTGGACTCCAGCTGCATTGCAAACTGTGGTTCAGCCAACTGTCCCAGCACAAGATGATGTTATGCCTGAAGAATCACGGCAGAAATTGCGGTTTGCAAACTTGTCAACTAAGTTTGTTGCTTTGTCTAAACTAGCAAGTGCATCAGACCAGCATGATGCTATTGCTCGTAGACACATCAGAGAAATGACAACTGAGTTTGCACAACTAAACAAGGTAAAACGGAAGAGGAAACCAACTACTTCAGCACCTGAACAATCAGCAAATCCTAACTCTAATAGGACATCTACTTCAGCACCTACTACGCATCAGAGAACATCTTCAGGGCCTACCCCAACGCGACCAGTACCTCCACCTACAACATCAAACAGGCAGCAGGCACCTCGGTCAGCTCCAGGGCATGTGCCAACAACACATACTACATGTGATGTCCCACCAACAACTAAACCCGCACCAGCAACTTCCCAGCAAGGACAGTCTGCACCGTCTGCCCCTACTCGCCAAGGTCGTCCAAACAAGAAGCAGAAAAGCGTAGAGTCTGACATTCCATATGTGCAACAGGCAAGTCACATGGTTGGGGCAAGTGAAGAAGCTATGGTTATTCTTGATCCTCCTAGGTCGAATACAAAAGGAAGAAAGAAGAATCGATACCCTGGTGGGATTGAGTTGCAAGCAAAAAGAACAATTCTGTGTACGTTGTGCGGATTGCCTGGACATAATTCAGAAACGTGTGAAAATTATCTGAAAGGATGAACTTAAATTATGTCTGCTCAAAGTCATTTTTATCTGTGTGTGTAAGATCGGATAGTATTGCAAGACACAACAACTTATGTCACAGTCTACAATTATAAGATGTAATTGTGCTTGAAATGTTGAATTTTCAATACTGCAAATGTAATTTGTGCTTCCCAAATTGAATTTCAGTAATGCAAGTAGTTAGAAGGAGAGAATATACATCATTTTCCTTTCTTCTTGAGAGCTTTCCTCCAGTCGATGGTGTTGTGGATGGAAGTAACCCATGTGTGAGTCATGATTTTCCTAATATTTGATATGTCCTTGCCTCCATAGTTTGGGAGAGACCTTCCTGTCCAGTGCTCAGCATTCATAAGTGCATGGACACCACAATCCTTGCTGCGAGAAAAAAGTGGGAATATAAGTTATGTATTCGAGCAAGTAATTTATATGAGTTACAGAAGAACAAGTGAATCAAATTAGCACAAAACTAAACTAATCAACTTAAAATATTATGCTTTGAACAACTAGATGTATTTGGAAAAGGAGTCCAGTTGAAATTTTATGAAGCTGGTAAGAAGCAACCTATATTATAGAGGAAGCAAAAAAGGGGTTGTTCAGAAGCAACTAATGTAAAGAGAAGTTGCACACAAGCAAACTTAGCTCAAAAAAAGGTAGGCAATTGTGGTATAAGTTGAAAAGCAAATTAGTGTTAAATTGAACTATGGAAACCATCTTATAGAAGCAACTAAGTTGTTGCTAGTGAAACAACAAAAGTACTTGCTGGAAGCAACTAGGGTGTCCACAGTAAGGTGAAGCAAAAAAAGAACATATTGGCTACTATTGGAAAGCAACTTAGATGTGAAGTAGGAGCAAAACTTAGATGCTAATAAAAGCAAGTTATCTGAATGAGTGTTTTTATGTGTTTACTTAGTTTTCTGCTTTGGAGCAAAAATGTCGCTGACGTCAAACTTCTCAAGCTTGATGCGTGATTTTGGGTACTCTTCATTCCATAGAGATGTTATTGCTTCCTGAAGATTCTTCACAAGCAGGCCCAATTTTTTATCATTTATTGTCCTCATAGAGTCAAGAACTTCGAATCTTCTATCTTTAATGTTGAGAACAAGCAACCAGTAGTGGTTCACTTTCACACTTGGGTCTGATACGTCCAATTTGCATCACTATTTTATATCATAATTTGCTGTTATTCATTGATATATTTCATATTTGGACACAATACTTATGTTATTTCATCTATTTTGCATGTTTCATCATTATTGGAGGATCAAGCACCGGAGCCAGGATTCTGCTGGAAAAAGCACCATCAGAACGCAATATTTCGGAAGATCAACTGTGGAAGGAAATTATACCAAAAATCCTATTTTTCAAGATGACGAAGGAAGCCAGAAGGAGGAGCTGAGAGGGCCCAAGGTGGGGCCAGACCACAGGCCAGCGCGGCCCATGGCCTGGCCGCGCCACCATGTGGTGTGGGGGCCCCACAGCCCCTTTCGCCTCCTTTTCTTCGCGAAACCCTTCGTCCCGAAAACCTAAGCCACAGAGGGTACCTCACGAAGAGTTACAGCCGCCTCTGCGGGGCGGAGAACACCAGAGAGAAAAGAGCTCTCCGGCGGGCAGGAATCCGCCGGGGAAATTCCCTCCCGGAGGGGGAAATCGACGCCATCGTCACCGTCATCGAGCTGGACATCATCTCCATCACCATCATCATCATCTCCACCATCATCACCGCCGTCTCCACCGCAGCACCTCGTCGCCGCCGTAGCAATTTGGGTTTGATCTTGATTGTTTGATAGGGGAAACTCTCCCGGTATCTATTTCCACTTGTTGTTGATGCTATTGAGTGAAACCATTGAACCAAGGTTTATGTTCAGATTGTTATTCATCGCCATATCACCTCTGATCATGTTCCATATGATGTCTCGTGAGTAGTTCGTTTAGTTCTTGAGGACATGGGTGAAGTCTAAATGTTAGTAGTGAACTATGGTTGAGTAATATTCAATGGTATGATATTTAAGTTGTGGTGTTATTCTTCTAGTGGTGTCATGTGAACGTCGACTACATGACACTTCACCTTTATGGGCCTAGGGGAGTGCATCTTGTATTCGTTTGCTAATTGCGGGGTTGCCGGAGTGACAGAAACCTAAACCCCCGTTGGTATATCGATGCAGGAGGGATAGCAGGATCTCAGAGTTTAAGGCTGTGGTTAGATTTATCTTAATTACTTTCTTGTAGTTGCGGATGCTTGCAAGGGGTATAATCACAAGTATGTATTAGTCCTAGGAAGGGCGGTACATTAGCATAGGTTCACCCACACAACACTTATCATAACAATGAAGATTATTTAGCCGTATGTAGCGAAAGCACTAGACTAAAATCCCGTGTGTCCTCGAGAACGTTTGGTCATTATAAGTAAACAAACCGGCTTGTCCTTTGTGCTAAAAAGGATTGGGCCACTCGCTGCAATTGTTACTCTCGCACTTTACTTACTCGTACTTTATTCAACTGTTACATCAAAACCCCCTGAATACTTGTCTGTGAGCATTTACAGTGAATCCTTCATCGAAACTGCTTGTCAACACCTTCTGCTCCTCGTTGGGATCGACATTCTTACTTATCGAAGATACTACGATACACCCCCTATACTTGTGGGTCATCAAGACTATTTTCTGGCGCCGCTGCCGGGGAGTGAAGCGCTATTGGTAAGTGGAATTGGTAAGGAAAACCTTTACTGTTTGTGCTGATTTTATTTCTGCCTGCTGCTATAAGTCATTATGGAGAGATCTTCTCTTCAATTTCTATTTGGGAAATCTACTACTACTGCAACGGTAGTGGATGAGGCGCCAGGTGAGGAAGTGATACCATATAAAATACCTATGAAAATTATTGAACGTGTTATGGATAACCGTTATGAAGGGGATGGAACTATCCACCCTGGAGATCATTTATTGTTCTTGCATGAATTATGCGGTTTATTCAAGTGTGCAGGTATTGCTATGGATGAAGTGAGGAAGAAACTATTCTCTATATCGCTGTCTGGTAAGGCGGCGCATTGGTATAAATTACTGGATAATGGGGATTCTCTTGAATGGAATGATATTGTGCCTGTGTTTTATTCTAAGTTCTATCCTCCAAGTGAAATTCACAAGGATCGGAATCGCATATATAATTTTTGGCCTCATGATGGAGAGAGTATTGCCCAAGCTTGGGGAGATTGAAGTCTTTAATGCTCAAATGCCCCATTCATGAGCTTCCTGGTAATGTTATTATTGATAATTTCTATGCAAGACTTTCTTTTCAAGACAAGACCTTGCTGGATACTTCTTGTTCTGGATCATTTACACGCAACAAAGAAGAGTTTAAAAGGGATCTTCTTGATCGGATCCAAGAAAATACTGAAGGTTGGGAGAACGACAAGGATAGAGAATCAGGTATAATTTATGATTATAAATGCATTGAAGCTTTTATGGATACTGATAAATTTCGTAATATGAGTGCTACATATGGTCTTGATTCTCAAGTTACTGCAAATCTTTATAAAGCTTTTGCCTCTCATTATGAATTGCCTAAGAAGAATTTTGATAAGTATCATGAACCGTATAAAGATAAAATTGATTCATCTATTAATAAATGCGTTGTAGTTGAAACTGTTGATCATGTTATTCCTGAAGCTTATATTGAAAAAACTCCTTTCCCTGCTAAAATGAAGGAGTACTCTGTTATAAATAGTGCGGTTCATAAAAGTGAAAAGAAACCTGTAGAACCTGAAGAACAAATAAAAGTTGAACCTGCTGTTGCAATAGTTAAAGATCTTGTGACTGAAAATGTGGAGGATGGTCATATTATTTTTTGTGAAGATGCTTCTAATATTGTTTCACATCCTAATAAACCCAAACAAGTTAGTGTTCCTATGCTATCTGTTAGAATTGGTGATCATTGCTATTATGGATTATGTGATATTGGTGCAAGTGTTAGTGCTATTCCTTATGAGCTTTACACGGAGATTATGCACGAAATTGATTCTTGTGAACTTGAAGATATTGATGTGGTTATTCAGCTGGCTAATAGAGAAACTATTTCTCCAATTGGTATTGTTCGAGATGTGGAAGTTTTATGCGGTAAGATTAAATATCCTGCTGACTTTTTGGTACTTGGTTCTGCTGCTAGTGATTATTGTCCTATTATTTTTGGTAGACCTTTTCTAAATACTTGTGGAGCTATTATAGATTGCAAGAAAGAGAAAATTTTGACTAAATTTGCTGGTGAATCTTATGAGTTTAACTTCTCTAAATTTACCAAAACTCCTTATAAAGTTGATTTGCCTAGTGATGATTTTAAAATGGAGCAGTGTGCATCTATTGTTCTTGTTCCTAATAATCCTTTGCAGCAACATTTGGAGAATAGTGAGAGTGAAGTCTTTAGGAAAGAAAGAGATGAGCTTGAGGAAATTTTTCTTCGCCAACCTATTCTCAAGCATGATTTACCGGTGGAAGATTTGGGTACAACACCGCCACCAAAGGAAGATCCTGTCTTTGATTTAAAGCCTTGGCCTAATAATCTTAAATATGCTCATATTGATGATAAGAAAATATATCCTGTTATCATTAGTTCTAAGCTTACAGAGTTTGAAGAAGAAAGGTTATTGGAAATATTGAAGAAACACCGAGGAGCTATTGGCTACACTCTTGATGATTTGAAGGGGATTTCTCCATCTATTTGCCAACATGCTATTAATATGGAAGATGATGCAAAGCCTGTTGTTGAACATCAGCGTCGTCTAATTCCGAAGATGAAGGAGGTGGTAAGGAATGAGGTATTAAAACTTCTTGAAGCTGGTATTATATATCCTATTGCTGATAGTAGATGGGTTAGTCCTGTGCATTGTGTTCCTAAGAAAGGAGGAATGACTGTTGTGCCTAATGATAATGATGAGCTCATCCCTCAAAGAGTAGTCGTAGGGTATAGAATGTGCATTGATTTTCGAAAAGTTAATAAAGTTACTAAGAAAGATCATTACCCTTTACCATTTATTGATCAAATGCTAGAAAGATTGTCTAAAAATACTCATTTTTGCTTTCTTGATGGTTATTCTGGGTTTTCACAAATTGCTGTTAAAACTAAAGATCAAGAGAAAACCACTTTTACTTGTCCCTATGGAACTTATGCTTATAGACGTATGCCTTTTGGTTTATGTAATGCTCCTGCTACTTTTCAAAGATGCATGTCTGCTATTTTTCATGGTTTTTGCGAGAGTATTGTAGAGGTATTCATGGATGATTTTTCCGTCTATGGGAATTCTTTTGATAGTTGCTTGCGAAACCTTGATAAAGTTTTGCAGAGATGTGTTGTTCTTAATTGGGAGAAATGCCACTTTATGGTTAATGAAGGAATTGTATTGGGACATAAAATTTCTGAGAGAGGTGTTGAAGTTGATAGAGCTAAAGTTGAAGCAATTGAGAAGATGCCCTATCCGAGGGATGTTAAAGGTATTCGTAGTGTTCTTGGTCATGCTGGGTTTTATAGGAGATTTATTAAAGATTTCTCCAAGATTTCAAAGCCTCTTACTAATCTTCTTCAAAAAGATGTACCTTTTGTTTTTGATGATGATTGTAAGGAAGCTTTTGAAACTCTAAAGAAAGCCTTAACAACTACTCCTGTAGTTGAACCTCCTGATTGGAATTTGCCATTTGAAATTAGGTGTGATGCTAGTGATTTTGCTGTAGGCGCTGTTCTTGGACAGCGAGTAGATAAAAAACTGAGCGTTATTCATTATGCTAGTAAAACTCTTGATGCTGCTCAAAGAAATTATGCTACAACTGAAAAAGAATTATTAGCTGTAGTCTTTGCTTGTGATAAATTTAGATCTTATATTGTTGATTCAAAAGTTACGATTCATACTGATCATGCTGCAATTAGATACCTTATGACAAAGAAAGATGCTAAGCCGAGGCTTATTAGATGGGTACTTCTTTTGCAAGAATTTGATTTACATATTGTAGATAGGAAAGGTGCTGATAATCCTGTTGCTGATAATTTGTCTAGATTGGAAAATATTGCTTATGATCCTGTTCCCGTTAATGATAGTTTTCCAAATGAACAATTGGCTGTAATAAAGGTGAGCTCGCGAGACAGTCCTTGGTATGCTGATTATGCTAACTTTATTGTTTCCAAGTACTTGCCTCCAACCTTTTCAGCTCAGCAAAGGAGGAAATTCTTTTATGACTTGAGGCACTATTTCTGGGATGACCCACACTTATATAAAGAAGGAGTGGATGGTATTATGCGAAGATGTGTTCCCGAATATGAACAACAAGAGATATTGAGTAAATGTCATGGTAGTGCTTATGGAGGACATCACGCCGGAGAAAGAACCGCGCAAAAGGTTCTACAATCAGGTTTTTATTGGCCAACTCTCTTCAAGGATGCGAGAAAGTTTATTTTATCTTGTGATGAATGCCAAAGGGTTGGTAATATCTCCAGACGTAATGAAATGCCTATGAATTATACTCTTGTTATTGAACCATTTGATTGTTGGGGATTCGACTTCATGGGACCTTTTCCGTCTTCAGAAGGTAACACTCATATACTTGTTGCTGTTGATTATGTTACTAAATGGGTGGAAGCCATACCTACAAAAAGTGCTGATGGTGAGACCTCTTTAAGAATGCTTTTTGTAATACCCCAAATTTCAATAGAAAGAAAGTTAGAGAATTCCAGAGAGCAAAATTTCAAACCAACAAAAACTTTTCTTTTGCATATAGTACCATGCATAGGACTTGTGCATTTGAGTGATATGCCGTGATGATTGCTTTTACTTGTATTTGATATGCTCTAAAACCCTAGTGTGATCATAGTAAGATCACCAACCAAATAAATCAAAGAGGAAGAAACTCCCTAAAATGCAAAACCCTAAAAACCCTCACATATGCCCTATGGCATTTTTATAAATTTTGACCCTAGACCTATTTGGTCTTCACCATTAGTTGAATAATGTTATTAAACACTTATTACAACTTTTGGAATCCAGGTTTCACTTTTCAAATGAAATTCAAACACATTTCCCACTCACATGTGATATTGGTAAAAACTGAAATTTATAGTCTGATCACCACTTTGAGCCCTTGCCATTCATTTTTCCCAAACCAATTCTTGCTAACTCTTTGCACCATTTCAAAGTCAACATCAAGGTGAACAACTTTGATGAAGATCACCCTGCCAAATTCATCTTTGATCAATAGCTATGCTCATCCAAAGTTGCAACTTTTTAACAAGTGGAACAATCTCCACTTAGCCATTTTTGGCCAATCTTGGAATTTAAATTTTTCCACCACCACCTCCAATCACCTCTGGTCATTTACAACTAATACCAACACTCACATTTCAAAAACTTTCACTTTTTGAATTAATTCAAATTTGGAGAATTTTGCAAATTGCAAAATATGGCACTATTTGACACTATTTGAAATAGTGTTCTATACACACCCAACCTACACTACACTACCCCAAATGGTTCCCCTGTCCCCTTTCACCCTTAATGACAACATAGAAACCCTAGGGAGAGGAGGAGCAAGGCTAGACATGGCCATGCCGGCCATGTCGCCCGAGCCCGACCACCTCCCCCTCTCTCCATTGCTTCTCTACACTGGCCCCCTCGCCACCATGCGCCAACGAGCCCCCTAAGCCACCTAGCATCGCCGTTGTCGAGCTCGACGACGACACACGCCCGGCCGACGCGCGCCCAAACTCGCCCTGCATGCCGTGGACGTCGCACGAGAGCGCGCCCTGGACACGCGCCGCGCCACTACCTCGAGCCCTCCCTGGACCCCCTGTGAACGCGTTGAGCACTGCAGTGACACCGCGACGCCGCCAGACATGCGCCCAGCCCAGACCCGTGACCGCCGGCGCCGGAGACAACAGCATGTTCCCGTACGCGCCGCGGCCGTCGTGGAAGCAATGCGACCCAACCAGGCCCTCCCCGACCAAGCTGTCGCCACCGTTCGCTTCGCCTGGACACGTAGAGCATCGCCATGACCACGCCTAGCTCGACCAGCCGCCGGAGAAGCCGCGCCATGGTCGACCTTGCCACTGCCCCGCACCCCTGGCTCAATCCTATAAATAGAGCGTTCCCTGGAAGCAACTGAGCACACCACCTCACTCCCCACCCTTCACCACTTCGCCTCGCACCGTTAGCCACCTCGATCATCGCCGGAGCAAGTCCAATTGCAAGATCGGAGCCGCGGAAGCCCTGGAGAAATCGCCATTGATCCAGGCCACCCCGAGCTCTGCCACTGCTACCAGCTGCTTCGCCGTCGTCTACACCTTCCCCGAGCACACTGCCATCCCTTGCTGGAGCCACGGTGAGCTCTCCGACCCCCTACCCTCGCCGCCAACTTCTCTGCCTCTCGCCGGAGAAGACGACGCACCAGCGCCGTCCGATCCCGATCTAATCCTACGCCCCACGTTAAAACTTACCGTTTCGGGTTTTAAGAGAGACTGACGGGTGGCCCCCACCCTGTCAGGCAGCCCGCGCGTCCGTGGACCGTGGTGGGCTGGCTCGGGCCGTTTTCAAATCTTCTGGCCCGTTAGCTTTTCCCGCCGGCCTGCTAAATTCAAATCCAATTTAATTATTACAAATCCATTTCAATACTGCCTCCACTTTGAAATTCAACCATTTCAAATTGGCTAAACCAAATTTAGTAAATCTTATGTTGTTAGAAAGCCACTGAAATTCTCTACAACATGCCACTGGCCTCATGGTCAATTTCCTTGTAGAATTAATGTGACAAAAATAACAAGACAGGGACTTTTCCCTATTCAAATAATTCTTAAAAATCAACCAAAATAGATATTAAGTTAATTCCAACTCTAATAGCTCACATTGGACTTACACTAATTGTTTATGCAATAAAATGGTGTGGTCACTTTGAATGATCATGTCATGGTTTAATGAATGGATATTATGGCTAGTTTAACTAGTTGATATTGTCCAAAACTATTAAAGTTAAATTGTGTGAAGTCTTACACTTCATTTAAACTTGTCTCACATGGATTCATGGGATGTTTGGACCCCTGGTCCCAAACTCTCTTATATGAATTACTTGAGATTTAAATCAAATGTAGTGTTATTTAAATAGTATGAGGTGATCCACCTCATTTAAATCATTTTCCCAAATGATGATGATGAACATTGGACTTAGGCCAATATGAGTTCATGCATGATTGTTGGAGAAATTAAATCTTAAGAAGATTTCAATGAGAGGAAATTATTTCTCAAGAATCCTATGAAAACTATCACTTACATAGGAAATGCAAAGAAGTGAATTCTATTAAAAACCCCACAACCCATGCACCCTAGTTAATTTACCTTTGTGCATAGAGTAGTTTGTGTGTTATATGTGATGTATGGAATAGCCATTGAATTAGTGAGTAATTATACTCGTATTCAAATTTAGACGGTAGCACCGGAGAGTACGCCGAAGAAGAAGGTTGCTACCAAGAGGAGGAGGAGGAACAGTTTGAGAACTACCAAGGCAAGCTACTACCAATGCAAGCTATTATTCTTGCAAAGTGCAAAGCCCCTTGGGGCAAGGCACCCTGTTTCTTATCTTACCTTACATAAGCCTATCCCAAGTTTTTACTTTACAAGTTTTTATTTGTTTTCCAAATGAGTTACTTTTATAGTTAACTTTGGTCAAAGTACAAGTGGTTACTAGAGTAGTGAGTTAGTCTTCTCCAAGCAAAGCAATGATTTTTGAAGGTGAATATGACCAAGAGAAGATGGTGATTTTTGATAAAACAATGATGTTGGTTTGAATGCGATACCTTTCCAATTATTAAGTACCCCCACAATACCTGATTATGGGTAGGGCTTAACTGGAAGTTTATGTGTCTTAGTATGGGTTCCCTCTAAACAAGCGTCATCGGGGTTATGCCGAAAGCTGCCTCTACCACAAAAGAAACAATATGATACGATGCGAAATGAGGTGAATGTCCAGCCCAAGCCCTGTGCAGTTCCCAGGCTGACTGTCTGTCTTCACTGGGAGGCCAAGCTCATGGGGAGAGGTGCTCATACTAGGATTCGTAAGTGAAAGGTTATGGTTGATGATCCGCGTACTGTGTTACGATGATTCGGGGAAATCCCGACGGATGAAATCAAATGTTGTGGCACAAGTGTGCAACCTCTGCAGAGTGTAAACCTATTCGAATAGCCGCGTCCACGGTTACGGACGGTTGGAAAGGCCATACAGTTTCCGATGTCATATCTTTGAAAATGATGTTGAAAAGGATGATGGTGAAATAACTTGTGGTGGATTGAATTGAAATCACCACTTGAATGGTGGGAATGACACTAATGTTCCCACCTGAGTTAGTTAGCACTTGAATAAGCTTTTCTCAAACTTTGTGAACTAAAACTAGCTTTATGCAAATAAACTAGAGCTTAGCAAACCATACTAGAATGTCTAGCACTTACATTAGTATTAGTTTGTGAGTACTCAACGTACTCACGGCTTTGTCCCTGGCTATTCAAATGGCCAGAGTATGAAGACGACCAAGGAGATGACCAGCAGGACGCCTACGACAACTAAGCGCCTTCCGACGTCAAGCGTTGGCCTGTGGACTAGAGAGTCCTTGTATCTTACGCTTCCGCTATGTTGAACTATGAACTTGTGTTTGTTCGTTGATCAATAGATCAACTATTCGTGTAATATGGATCATGTGATTCCAAATTTGTAAGACTTATGGTTTGTAATGAATGATGACTGTGATACTTAACTATTATGCCTCGCAACAACAATATTCCTGGGATTGCGATGTATGACATAATAGGCATTCGGACTTAAAAATCCGGGTGTTGACAAGTTGGTATTAGAGCCATTGTTTGACCTTAGAAGACCTTAGTTAGAGTGGGCGTTCTGAAAACCTTAACTTTGAAATCAAATGAAAGAAATTATTTGTGAAAATTTACTACACCCTTATCTTTGAGACTTTGCCAAAATTTGATGAATCATGTTCTATCTTATTTGAATCAACTTAAAATTTTGCCACACTTTGCACTCTCTAACTTACTCATCCAATTCTCTTTCAGATGGAGCTGAATGAACCCATCAACACCAAGTTTTATCAGCTTGGGAACGGAGGAAGCTTGATCTTTGAGCACGACCTCAACGCCATCTCTGACTTCCTTGGGCGCCCACACCCCGAGTTTCACGGGGTTCAGCTGGACGACACGCCCGGAGGAGAGTTGCAGTGGGTGATCACTGCCGACTTGAGGGGCAAGATAGAGCCTCCCACTTCGGAGAGGATCCTCTTCTCCTTCCGCGAGAGCAACTGGCTCGACGGACTCGCACGTGGCCTACAGGAGGCACTTGCGCGCCTCTGTGGACAGAACGTGGTGCGCATCCTCGCCTCTCGCTACGCCCACCTTGTGAGGCGTGATGCTGCGGGAGTGCCCATGGAGCTGCAGCCGCACCCTGAGTTGAGGCACCATGCTGAGCACCTGGACTTCATGCTCTACCAGACTCAGAGGGACCTCAACGCCACTCGCGCTTACGCGAACCAGACCCATGCTCACATCACCGAGCAGGGTGAGGCGATCAAGCTACTCAACAACGACCGCAAGAGCCTTCGCCAGCAGCGTGCCAAGAAGGACGCTACGATTCGCCGCCTTCGCGCCCGGATCGCGTCACTTGAGGCCACTGTCAAGGCCCAGGAGGATCAGATTCGTCAGCTGGAGGATGACGATGGAGGCATCGACATTCAGGGAGGAGACGCCTTCCTGAGCGACGACAACGACTTTGAGGAGGACGAGAACACCGAGGAGGAGGACTACGAGTTCCTGGAGGCAGGACCCGACGACTACGTCCCGATCGATGTCGATGATGAGGAGTAGTTGCACTCGTTCACTTATAGTAGGTGTGAGTTGTATCCCGTCCTTTGTATCGTAGCATGAGAATGGTTCTTAAAACCATTGGAGTATGTGTGTAGTTTGTACTATGTGTTGCATGAATGAATGAATGTTATGTTTGTCATGAAAAGATTACAAGTTTTCAAATGTTTTTCAAACTTAACCAAAATGAACCATAGAATGTTCCCTCTTATCTCATAATCTTCTACATCTTCAGATGGCCCCTCCGAATCGCACCAACGACGCGATGCTGCAACTTCTGCAAACCATGCTTGCAGACCGGGAAACCGAAAGAGCCGAACGCCAAGCCAACCTCATCGCCTTGCAGAACATCGCCAACCAAGGCCATGGAAATCATGACCACCCCGGATCCAAGATCAAGAACTTCCAAAACACCAACCCTCCGGTGTTTAGCAAGACCGAGGAGCCCCTCGACGCCGACGATTGACTCCAGTCTATGGAGAACAATCTGGAGGTAGCCGGAGTGGAAACCAACGAGAAGGTGTTGTTCGCCACTCACTATCTCGCTGGACCAGCCCGCGCTTGGTGGACAAGCACCCGTGCCATGAACGGAGGTCAATTCATGACTTGGGAGGATTTCAAACTCAAGTTCAGCAAGTACCATGTACCCCCGGGTCTTATCAAGAAGATGAGGGATGAATTCCGTGAGCTGAAACAAGGTCGCATGACGGTGGTTGAATACCGCGACAAGTTTCTCACCTTGTCAAGGTATGCCCCTGATGAGACCGATACCGTTGAAAAGAGGAAGGAGAGATTCCTGAACGGACTGCATGATGAGATGCAGACTGTCCTCGTCAACATCCCCTTCGCCGACCTCGAAGCCCTTGTTGACTCCGCCATCCAGATGGAGGGCAAGTTAAACCAAGCCAATGAGAACCGCAAGCGCCGCATGGCGAATCAGAGTGGATCAAGCCACCCCCAAAAGTTTCGCCCTAGCTCAAGCGGAGGTTTCACTCCGAGAAACAACAAACCCCAGATGCAGAACTCTCGCCCCGGTTATCAGAACCGGAGTGGAGGAAACTCCAAGCCAGGAGGCTACAACAACAACTACAACAACAACAACTACAACCGCGCTCCACCCCGAGCCCCTAACAACAACAACACCAACACCAACACCGCTCCCAGAACCGGAAGCAATGCCGTTCCCGTTGCGAACAAGCAGGACAAGAGCACTATCACTTGTTATGAGTGTGGTGTAGTGGGGCACTACTCCAACGAGTGTCCCAAGCGTCTTGCCAAGCTCGCCGGCAACACCGCTACACCTGCTCAGCAGCAACGCCGTGTCTCCACCGGCAAGAAGTTCGTCCCCAACAACCCCAACAACCGCAACGGCCGCCTCTACCACATGAACGCTGAAGAAGCCCAGGAAGCACCAGATGTTGTGCTGGGTATGTTTTCTGTCAACCACATCCCTGCTAGAGTGTTGTTTGATTCTGGAGCATCGCATTCCTTTGTCACCGAAGACTTTGCATCAACAAGTAAAATTCAACCCCTCAGTTTGAAACATGTTATGATAGTTCAAATCCCCGGATCAACCACCAAAGCCAGAAAATTTTGCAAAAATGTGCCAATCAAAATCCATGATGTAGATTTCTTTGCAAATCTAATCATACTTGGAACCAAAGGTTTGGAAGTTGTCCTAGGAATGGACTGGATGTCCAAGCACAATGGATTGATAGACTGTGCCAAGAAAGCCATAACCATGACTAGCAGCACCGGTATCGTAGTTGAGCACGTCTCTGAAAAACTACCCAGAAAATTCACCTGCAACCAAAGTGTATCCAAGCCAACTCTGGATCAAATCAGGGTCGTGTGTCGCTACCCTGATGTGTTTCCGGATGATCTACCCGGTATGCCCCCGGATCGGGATATCGAGTTTATCATCGAGTTAATCCCCGGAACTGGACCCATAGCCCAGAGAGCTTACAGCATGAACGCAACCGAGCTTGTGGAACTGAAGAAGCAAATAGATGACATGTTAGCCAAAGGTTTGATTAGACCAAGTGCATCCCCCTGGAGATCCCCCGTCTTGTTTGTCGACAAGAAAGATGGTGCAAATCGTTTATGCACGGACTATCGTAAGCTTAACGATGTCACCATCAAAAACAAATACCCCTTACCCAAGATAGAAGACTTGTTCGACCAACTCACCGGATCCCGAGTTTTCTCCAAGATTGATCTTAGAACTGGATACCACCAACTGAAGATCCGAGCCACCGACATTCCAAAAACCGCTTTTACCACCAGATATGGGTTGTATGAGTACAACGTCATGTCATTTGGACTGACCAATGCCCCCGCTTATTTCATGAATCTCATGAATAAGATCTTCATGAACTTTTTGGACAAGTTTGTCGTTGTATTCATCGACGACATCCTCGTCTACTCCAAGTCCAAAGAGGAACATGAACATCATTTGGAGATTGTTCTAGAAACCCTTAGACAGCACAAGTTGTATGCCAAGTTTAGCAAGTGTGAGTTTTGGCTGGAAGAAGTTGGATTCCTCGGACACATCTTGTCTGCAGGAGGAATTGCCGTTGATCCCGCCAAAATCAAAACCGTTATGGAATGGAAAGCCCCAACCACACAAACCGAGGTCCGCGCTTTTCTTGGATTAGCCGGATATTACCGCAGATTTGTAGAAGGTTTTTCGAGCATCGCTCGACCGATGACCCAACTGCTGAAAAAGGACAGAAAGTTTGAGTGGACCGACAAGTGCGAAGAGAGCTTTCAACAGCTCAAGAGTAGGTTGACAACAGCCCCAATTCTGATCATGCCAGATATCGCAAAGCCCTTTGACGTATATTGCGACGCCTCCAAGACTGGACTTGGATGCGTGCTTATGCAAGAAGGCAAGGTTGTATCCTACCTTTCAAGACAACTCAAGCAACATGAACAGAACTACCCAACCCACGACCTCGAACTTGCAGCCGTGGTCTTGGCCCTGAAAGTTTGGCGTCATTACCTCATGGGTAATCGATGCGAGATCTACTCCGACCACAAAAGCCTCAAATATATCTTCACCCAGAAAGAGTTAAACATGAGACAACGCCGATGGATCGAATTGATCAAGGATTACGACATGGAGATTCACTACCACCCCGGCAAGGCCAATGTGGTAGCGGATGCTTTGAGTCGACTACCGTGCCAGTTGAACTCCATGCTCGCAACCGAACAGCCCAGCTTGCACCAAGAGTTTGAACAGTTCAGACTTGAACTTGTTAGTGAAGGATTCCTAGCCAGCATAGAACTGCAACCCACCTTGGTTGGTCAGATCAAGGAAGCCCAGAAAGACAACGCTAGCATTGACGGAATCAAGAAACAGATAGCCGAAGGAAAAGCCCCCGGATTCACCGTAGACGAAGCCGGAGTTCTTTGGTACAAAGAACGTCTCTGCGTACCATCAGACTCTAACTTAAAACAAGTCATCCTGCAAGAAGCCCATGACACCCTTTATTCAATCCACCCCGGAGGTACCAAGATGTACCAGGACCTAAAAGAACAATTTTGGTGGCACGGAATGAAGAGAGAGATCGGTAGCTATATCGCTAAGTGTGACATCTGTCAGAGAGTCAAGGCAGAACATCAACGACCCGCCGGACTGTTACAACCCCTCCAGATTCCGGAATTGAAATGGGACTCCGTAGGAATGGACTTTATCACCGGACTGCCCAAATCTAGCAAAGGCAATGATTCAATATGGGTAGTGGTCGATAGATTGACCAAAGTCGCCCATTTCATCGCCGTCAAAACCACCTATCAAGGCCCAAAGTTAGCTGAACTTTACATCTCCAGAATAGTCGCTCTGCACGGAACCCCCAAATCAATAGTGTCAGATAGAGGATCACAGTTCACCTCAAGGTTCTGGCAGAAAGTGCATGAAGGACTAGGCACTCGCCTAAATTTCAGCACTGCCTATCACCCTCAGACCGACGGACAGACTGAGAGAGTAAACCAGATACTGGAAGACATGCTTAGAGCATGCGTACTGGAATACGGATCCAAGTGGGAAGACTGCCTACCTTACGCAGAATTCTCTTACAACAATAGTTACCAAGCCAGCCTACAGATGGCCCCCTTTGAAGCCTTGTACGGAAGGACGTGCCGTACCCCCCTGAACTGGTCAGAAGTCGGAGAAAGCCAAGTTTTCGGCCCAGATGTTCTTCGTGAAGCCGAAGAGAAAGTCCACAAGATCCGAGAGTACCTCAAGACTGCGCAATCCCGACAGAAGAGCTACGCCGACAAGAGACGTCGGGAGATGACCTTTGAGATCGGAGATTTTGTCTATCTCAAAGTATCCCCCTTGAAAGGAATGCAAAGGTTCCAACTGAAAGGAAGGCTTGCACCCCGCTATGTCGGACCTTTCCAAGTCCTTAGCCGCCGAGGTGAAGTATCTTATCAACTGGAGTTGCCTGAAGAAATGTCGGCTGTGCACGACGTGTTTCACATCTCACTTCTCCGGAAATGTCTTGAAGTCCCTGAGAAGACCGAAGTGTTCAAGAACATCGATCACCGATCGGTGGATATCAACAAGGATCTGACTTACCGCGAAGTGCCGATTCGCATCCTGGAAGAAGCTTACCGAACCACCCGCACCCGAAGCATCAAGTTTCTGAAGATCCAATGGAGCAATCATACCGAGGATGAAGCCACATGGGAACGCGAAGACTTCATGAAGAAGGAGTACCCAGATCTCTTTAGTACCTAACTTTCTTTTCGATCTCGGGACGAGATCTTTTGTAAGGGGGAAGGGTTTGTAACACCCCAAATTTCAATAGAAAGAAAGTTAGAGAATTCCAGAGAGCAAAATTTCAAACCAACAAAAACTTTTCTTTTGCATATAGTACCATGCATAGGACTTGTGCATTTGAGTGATATACCATGATGATTGCTTTTACTTGTATTTGATATGCTCTAAAACCCTAGTGTGATCATAGTAAGATCACCAACCAAATAAATCAAAGAGGAAGAAACTCCCTAAAATGCAAAACCCTAAAAACCCTCACATATGCCCTATGGCATTTTTATAAATTTTGACCCTAGACCTATTTGGTCTTCACCATTAGTTGAATAATGTTATTAAACACTTATTACAACTTTTGGAATCCAGGTTTCACTTTTCAAATGAAATTCAAACACATTTCCCACTCACATGTGATATTGGTAAAAACTGAAATTTATAGTCTGATCACCACTTTGAGCCCTTGCCATTCATTTTTCCCAACCAATTCTTGCTAACTCTTTGCACCATTTCAAAGTCAACATCAAGGTGAACAACTTTGATGAAGATCACCCTGCCAAATTCATCTTTGATCAATAGCTATGCTCATCCAAAGTTGCAACTTTTTAACAAGTGGAACAATCTCCACTTAGCCATTTTTGGCCAATCTTGGAATTTAAATTTTTCCACCACCACCTCCAATCACCTCTGGTCATTTACAACTAATACCAACACTCACATTTCAAAAACTTTCACTTTTTGAATTAATTCAAATTTGGAGAATTTTGCAAATTGCAAAATATGGCACTATTTGACACTATTTGAAATAGTGTTCTATACACACCCAACCTACACTACACTACCCCAAATGGTTCCCCTGCCCCCTTTCACCCTTAATGACAACATAGAAACCCTAGGGAGAGGAGGAGCAAGGCTAGACATGGCCATGCCGGCCATGTCGCCCGAGCCCGACCACCTCCCCCTCTCTCCATTGCTTCTTTACACTGGCCCCCTCGCCACCATGCGCCAACGAGCCCCCTAAGCCACCTAGCATCGCCGTTGTCGAGCTCGACGACGACACACGCCCGGCCGACGCGCGCCCAAACTCGCCCTGCATGCCGTGGACGTCGCACGAGAGCGCGCCCTGGACACGCGCCGCGCCACTACCTCGAGCCCTCCCTGGACCCCCTGTGAACGCGTTGAGCACTGCAGTGACACCGCGACGCCGCCAGACACGCGCCTAGCCCAGACCCGTGACCGCCGGCGCCGGAGACGACAGCATGTTCCCGTACGCGCCGCGGCCGTCGTGGAAGCAATGCGACCCAACCAGGCCCTCCCCGACCAAGCTGTCGCCACCGTTCGCTTCGCCTGGACACGTAGAGCATCGCCATGACCACGCCTAGCTCGACCAGCTGCCGGAGAAGCCGCGCCATGGTCGACCTTGCCACTGCCCCGCACCCCTGGCTCAATCCTATAAATAGAGCGTTCCCTGGAAGCAACTGAGCACACCACCTCACTCCCCACCCTTCACCACTTCGCCTCGCACCGTTAGCCACCTCGATCGTCGCCGGAGCAAGTCCAATTGCAAGATCGGAGCCGCGGAAGCCCTGGAGAAATCGCCATTGATCCAGGCCACCCCGAGCTCTGCCACTGCTACCAGCTGCTTCGCCGTCGTCTACACCTTCCCCGAGCACACTGCCATCCCTTGCTGGAGCCGCGGTGAGCTCTCCGACCCCCTACCCTCGCCGCCAACCTCTCTGCCTCTCGCCGGAGAAGACGACGCACCAGCGCCGTCCGATCCCGATCTAATCCTACGCCCCACGTTAAAACTTACCGTTTCGGGTTTTAAGAGAGACTGACGGGTGGCCCCCACCCTGTCAGGCAGCCCGCACGTCCGTGGACCATGGTGGGCTGGCTCGGGCCGTTTTCAAATCTTCTGGCCCGTTAGCTTTTCCCGCCGGCCTGCTAAATTCAAATCCAATTTAATTATTACAAATCCATTTCAATACTGCCTCCACTTTGAAATTCAACCATTTCAAATTGGCTAAACCAAATTTAGTAAATCTTATGTTGTTAGAAAGCCACTGAAATTCTCTACAACATGCCACTGGCCTCATGGTCAATTTCCTTGTAGAATTAATGTGACAAAAATAACAAGACAGGGACTTTTCCCTATTCAAATAATTCTTAAAAATCAACCAAAATAGATATTAAGTTAATTCCAACTCTAATAGCTCACATTGGACTTACACTAATTGTTTATGCAATAAAGTGGTGTGGTCACTTTGAATGATCATGTCATGGTTTAATGAATGGATATTATGGCTAGTTTAACTAGTTGATATTGTCCAAAACTATTAAAGTTAAATTGTGTGAAGTCTTACACTTCATTTAAACTTGTCTCACATGGATTCATGGGATGTTTGGACCCCTGGTCCCAAACTCTCTTATATGAATTACTTGAGATTTAAATCAAATGTAGTGTTATTTAAATAGTATGAGGTGATCCACCTCATTTAAATCATTTTCCCAAATGATGATGATGAACATTGGACTTAGGCCAATATGAGTTCATGCATGATTGTTGGAGAAATTAAATCTTAAGAAGATTTCAATGAGAGGAAATTATTTCTCAAGAATCCTATGAAAACTATCACTTACATAGGAAATGCAAAGAAGTGAATTCTATTAAAAACCCCACAACCCATGCACCCTAGTTAATTTACCTTTGTGCATAGAGTAGTTTGTGTGTTATATGTGATGTATGGAATAGCCATTGAATTAGTGAGTAATTATACTCGTATTCAAATTTAGACGGTAGCACCGGAGAGTACGCCGAAGAAGAAGGTTGCTACCAAGAGGAGGAGGAGGAACAGTTTGAGAACTACCAAGGCAAGCTACTACCAATGCAAGCTATTATTCTTGCAAAGTGCAAAGCCCCTTGGGGCAAGGCACCCTGTTTCTTATCTTACCTTACATAAGCCTATCCCAAGTTTTTACTTTACAAGTTTTTACTTGTTTTCCAAATGAGTTACTTTTATAGTTAACTTTGGTCAAAGTACAAGTGGTTACTAGAGTACTGAGTTAGTCTTCTCCAAGCAAAGCAATGATTTTTGAAGGTGAATATGACCAAGAGAAGATGGTGATTTTTGATAAAACAATGATGTTGGTTTGAATGCGATACCTTTCCAATTATTAAGTACCCCCACAATACCTGATTATGGGTAGGGCTTAACTGGAAGTTTATGTGTCTTAGTATGGGTTCCCTCTAAACAAGCGTCATCGGGGTTATGCCGAAAGCTGCCTCTACCACAAAAGAAACAATATGATACGATGCGAAATGAGGTGAATGTCCGGCCCAAGCCCTGTGCAGTTCCCAGGCTGACTGTCTGTCTTCACTGGGAGGCCAAGCTCATGGGGAGAGGTGCTCATACTAGGATTCGTAAGTGAAAGGTTATGGTTGATGATCCGCGTACTGTGTTACGATGATTCGGGGAAATCCCGACGGATGAAATCAAATGTTGTGGCACAAGTGTGCAACCTCTGCAGAGTGTAAACCTATTCGAATAGCCGCGTCCACGGTTACGGACGGTTGGAAAGGCCATACAGTTTCCGATGTCATATCTTTGAAAATGATGTTGAAAAGGATGATGGTGAAATAACTTGTGGTGGATTGAATTGAAATCACCACTTGAATGGTGGGAATGACACTAATGTTCCCACCTGAGTTAGTTAGCACTTGAATAAGCTTTTCTCAAACTTTGTGAACTAAAACTAGCTTTATGCAAATAAACTAGAGCTTAGCAAACCATACTAGAATGTCTAGCACTTACATTAGTATTAGTTTGCGAGTACTCAACGTACTCACGGCTTTGTCCCTGGCTATTCAAATGGCCAGAGTATGAAGACGACCAAGGAGATGACCAGCAGGACGCCTACGACAACTAAGCGCCTTCCGACGTCAAGCGTTGGCCTGTGGACTAGAGAGTCCTTGTATCTTACGCTTCCGCTATGTTGAACTATGAACTTGTGTTTGTTCGTTGATCAATAGATCAACTATTCGTGTAATATGGATCATGTGATTCCAAATTTGTAAGACTTATGGTTTGTAATGAATGATGACTGTGATACTTAACTATTATGCCTCGCAACAACAATATTCCTGGGATTGCGATGTATGACATAATAGGCATTCGGACTTAAAAATCCGGGTGTTGACACTTTTAGACATTATTTTTCCTAGATTTGGAGTGCCTAGATATATTATGACTGATGGAGGTTCTCATTTTATTCATGGAGGTTTTAGAAAAACTCTTGCTAGGTATGGTATTAATCATAGAATTGCTTCCGCTTATCATCCTCAAACTAGTGGTCAAGTAGAATTATCAAATAGAGAGATTAAATCTATTTTGGGAAAGACCGTTAATAAAACTAGAAAGAATTGGGCTAGTAAATTGAAGGATGCACTATGGGCTTATAGAACTGCTTATAAAAATCCCATGGGAATGTCACCTTATAAAATGGTTTACGGAAAAGCTTGTCATTTACCTTTAGAACTAGAGCACAAAGCTTATTGGGCAGTTAGAGAATTAAATAAAGATCCTAAACTTGCCGGTAATAAGAGGTTGTTGCAATTGAGTTCTCTAGATGAATGGAGAAGTGAAGCTTATGAAAATGCTAAACTCTTTAAAGAGAAAGTTAAAAAATGGCATGATAGAAGGATTATCAAAAGAGAATTTAATATTGGGGATAAAGTCCTATTGTATCGGTCTCGTCTCAGATTCTTTGCAGGGAAATTACTCTCGAAATGGGAAGGACCGTATGTTGTCGAGGAGGTGTATCGTTCAGGAGCAATCAAAATTAGCTCTCTCCAAGGCAATGCCACGCAAGTGGTGAATGGACAAAGACTCAAGCATTATATCTCAGGTGATTCCTATAATGTTTATGTTGATATTATTCGAGTGGAAACACCGGAGGCTTTCATCAAAGGGCAAATTGACAGGCCGCCTGAACCCGACTTTGAATAGGTAACAGTACTGGTAATGAAAAGTATGCAATTTACTTTCCGAACAATTTTTTTGCTGTTTTTGGAAAATATGAAAAATTACGAGATCGAAACGGAGTGGAAAAGACGCACGAGGGCGTGCCACCATAGGCCGGCGCGGCCTGACCTGGGCCCGCGCCGACCTATGGTTTGGCCGCCTCGTCGCCTCTTTCCGACTCTAGTTCGATCTGGTACTTTCCTTTTGTCGTGAAAATTTTTGCTATATAATCCCCCGGACCCCTGGAGGTCCGTATATCGTTTTCTCGACGTGTTTTGTTTTGAGCTGTTTCTGCCAGGATCTGTTTTCAGTTTAGAAGCACCATGGTCTCCAAGAACAAGGGCAAGGAGTTTCCGGATGAAGATAATCGAGATCTTGGGTGGAAAGAGGAGGACAAGGACGTCAAGGAAGAGGATGAAGAAGAGGTGGAGGAAGATTCGCGCGCACACCCGCGTGCTACCATCGCAAGCATCAAGGTGGTGGACAACCCTTTTAGTGCAAACAAGAGCGCAAGAATTCGCACTGGAGGAGCGGTTCCACGTCATTACCTAGCTCCGAAAACATCTTTATCAGGCATTCACCATCCCTTCCACAATCTAATTTTCAATAATCAAATTGAAGGGACTCCCAAGGCAGCATTGCCTAGCCACTGGGATATAGATCGCTCTAACACTGCAGGAGGGAGGAAGCCTGAGGGTGAAGAGTGGGGAAATAACTCCAAGAGTTGGGACTCGCCGTCGGACAGACTTCTTAACCGCGTCGAGCACAATTCGGAGATGATTCGCAATCTCACATACAAGATTGATGAGCTTCAGGAGCTTATTGAGAAGCTTGTCAGGAATTCATCACCACCATCGGCGAAGGAGTAATTCATCATCGGTATTGGCATCCCCTTGGTTTGTTCCAAGCTTGGGGGAGTGCCGCGGTATCACATCATCACTACCTTTTACTTTTTACTGTCAAGTAGTGTCATATCATGAGTAGGGAAGTTATCATATAAGATGGGTTGCAGTTTGGAAGTATCTCTCCTTTAGTTGGTTGTCTATGTATCCCTTGGTGTGAGTTATCGTTATGGAATATTAATGAGAAGTCTTATCATTTACATTTTGCACATCTTATTTTAGTTTGCAATCTCTATTATATGATTTACCTTGTTGTTAGTATTGGTATCACTTTGGGAGCATTGAATAAATCTATTTGGTTTTGGCAAACTTAGCATTGGTCAATAGCAACAACACTTTGAGGTTTAAGTAGAAAAGAGAAATACATGTAGATGTTTCATTGTCTTTCTTTCTTGTTAGCTCATAGCTTATTATTCTGAAGTTAAAATTGTTTGTGCTTACAAGGAAGATGCATGATTGTTTCTATCACATGTATATTTGTTTGTTTCCCTCGACTCTTATGCTTGCTAATTAACCTTGCTAGCCAAAGACCTGTACTGAGAGGGAATACTTCTCGTGCATCCGAACCTTAGCCCAAACCTATGTCATTTGTGTCCACCATACCTACCTACTACATGGTATTTTTTGCCATTCCAAGTAAATACTTCGTGTGCTACCTTTAAACAATTCAAAACTTATTATCTCTGATTTGTGTCAATGTTTTATAGCTCATGAGGAAGTATGTGGTGTTTTATCTTTCAATCTTGTTGGGCAACTTTCACCAATGGACTAGTGGCTTCATCCGCTTATCCAATAAATTTGCAAAAAGAGCTGGCAATGGGATTCCCAGTCCCGAATTAATTAATCTAAATAGACACTCCTCCATGGTATGTGATTGATGGACGGCACCCGAAGGATTCGGTTAGCCATGGCTTGTGTAAGCAAAGGTTGGGGGGAGTGTCATCATCATAATAAAACTAAAATAAAAAGGCACTCCTTCATGGTATGAGATTGTTGGCAGGCACCCAAGGATTCGGTTAGCCATGGTTTGTGAAAGAAAGGTTGGAAGGAGTGCCACACAAAATAAAAATAAAATGGGAGCTGCTCTTTGAAGGTTGTCTGGCAAGGGGGTTAGAGTACCCGCTACCAGTCGTTGACAACAACAAACACCTCTCAAAATGTTACTTTTATTATCTCTATATGATTTCAAAACTGAAAAAGCTCTAGCACATGATTTAATCACTGCTTCCCTCTGTGAAGGGCCTGTCTTTTACTTTATGTTGAGTCAGTAAACCTATTTCCCTCCATCTTGAGCAAGCATTTGAGTAGTTGTGATCAAACAATTATATTGTGATTTACTTCATCATGTTTTTATTCTTCCTTGTTTAGTACAAGTTTTATCTTAATGAATATAGCTTTGCAAGTTATCAATGATTATGAGGAGACTATTATGATTGAGTATGCAAGTCGTGCCATATAAACTTTAACATGAGAGCGCTGCTCAATGAGATAAATATAATCTGTTAATTGTTCTCTGACCACGAACGAAGTTTGCCATCACCAACTATGATTTCTTATGCACCTTTATTTGTGATTACCTTATACTTGTTTCAAGTTGAATTATATGAGGAAGTTGTTTACTAGAATGTCTTGTGTGAATGAATATGATGCTTCTTGTCTGTATTTTATTTATCGACTCTTCACTCCATAAACATGTGGTCCTGTTTACTGAGTTCAGTTTCGCTTGGGGACAAGCGAAGTCTAAGCTTGGGGGGAGTTGATACGTCCAATTTGCATCGCTATTTTATATCATAATTTGCTGTTATTCATTGATATATTTCATATTTGGACACAATACTTATGTTATTTCATCTATTTTGCATGTTTCATCATTATTGGAGGATCAAGCACCGGAGCCAGGATTCTGCTGGAAAAAGCACCGTCAGAACGCAATATTTCGGAAGATCAACTGTGGAAGGAAATTATACCAAAAATCCTATTTTTCAAGATGACGAAGGAAGCCAGAAGGAGGAGCTGAGAGGGCCCAAGGTGGGGGCAGGACCACGAGCCGGCGCGGCCCATGGCCTGGCCGCGCCACCATGTGGTGTGGGGGCCCCACAGCCCCTTTCGCCTCCTTTTCTTCGCGAAACCCTTCGTCCCGAAAACCTAAGCCACAGAGGGTACCTCACGAAGAGTTACAGCCGCCTCTGCGGGGCGGAGAACACCAGAGAGAAAAGAGCTCTCCGGCGGGCAGGAATCCGCCGAGGAAATTCCCTCCCGGAGGGGGAAATCGACGCCATCGTCACCGTCATCGAGCTGGACATCATCTCCATCACCATCATCATCATCTCCACCATCATCACCGCCGTCTCCACCGCAGCACCTCGTCGCCGCCGTAGCAATTTGGGTTTGATCTTGATTGTTTGATAGGGGAAACTCTCCCGGTATCTATTTCCACTTGTTGTTGATGCTATTGAGTGAAACCATTGAACCAAGGTTTATGTTCAGATTGTTATTCATCGCCATATCACCTCTAATCATGTTCCATATGATGTCTCGTGAGTAGTTCGTTTAGTTCTTGAGGACATGGGTGAAGTCTAAATGTTAGTAGTGAACTATGGTTGAGTAATATTCAATGGTATGATATTTAAGTTGTGGTGTTATTCTTCTAGTGGTGTCATGTGAACGTCGACTACATGACACTTCACCTTTATGGGCCTAGGGGAGTGCATCTTGTATTCGTTTGCTAATTGCGGGGTTGCCGGAGTGACAGAAACCTAAACCCCCGTTGGTATATCGATGCAGGAGGGATAGCAGGATCTCAGAGTTTAAGGCTGTGGTTAGATTTATCTTAATTACTTTCTTGTAGTTGCGGATGCTTGCAAGGGGTATAATCACAAGTATGTATTAGTCCTAGGAAGGGCGGTACATTAGCATAGGTTCACCCACACAACACTTATCATAACAATGAAGATTATTTAGCCGTATGTAGCGAAAGCACTAGACTAAAATCCCGTGTGTCCTCGAGAACGTTTGGTCATTATAAGTAAACAAACCGGCTTGTCCTTTGTGCTAAAAAGGATTGGGCCACTCGCTGCAATTGTTACTCTCGCACTTTACTTACTCGTACTTTATTCAACTGTTACATCAAAACCCCCTGAATACTTGTCTGTGAGCATTTACAGTGAATCCTTCATCGAAACTGCTTGTCAACACCTTCTGCTCCTCGTTGGGATCGACATTCTTACTTATCGAAGATACTACGATACACCCCCTATACTTGTGGGTCATCAGGGTCTTCGCTCATGTTTTCCAACACTGGAAGCAACACCTGTTCGTGTGGTTGGCAGATAACAAAGAAATCAGGTGCAAAACACAATTAGAATGATCGTGGTCCAGAATATGAATGAACAAAAAAAAGGAAAAAGAAAGGGGGGAAAGATTACCAAGTCTTTCTTGTCAAGATGCGCATCCTTCTTCGCAAAGTACTTCTTGACATGCTTGTGATTCCAACCATATTCCTGAAGTAATGTCTACAGAAAAGATTTGAGGAATCCCCCAGGTGGTGCAGTTAGTTTTGCTTCGAATATCTGTGCTTGACAAGTAAAAAGAAACAGAACAAAAACAGACACAAAAAAAGGTGTTGGGGTGCTAACCATAAATCTCAAAGGCATCACAACTTTCTTGTCATTCTTATCTTTCCTCAACATAATTGATTCGAGACCTAGTTCGAATACTGTGTTATCTAGCTCAGCACAAGGCATCATTGAGTTTGCCAGTTCCTGATGGGACACAAAAAACTTCTCGAAGTTGACAATGATTGGGGTGTTGTCCTTGTGCTGACCCCTTCCATTTCGTTTACCACCCGAGATAACTAGATCATAGACTTCCTTCACATCAGCAGAGCATGCATAGGTATTTTTGCTTGAAAAGTCTATGTACGGTGACTTATAACATGCAGCTGGTCGGATGATCCGGCCAGGAGCTGCATTTGAGTTGCTTCCAGAACCATCCATGGAAGGAGTGACCTTGTTGCCAACAGGAGTTGGTGTTTGGAGTTCAGCTTCACTTTGATGTCCTGCACCGATAGTATCTGCTTCGTCTGTCAGGTAGCCTTTCTCCCTTTCAACCTTGGTACATAAAGCAATGGCTTCTTCCTCCATCTCTGGACTCCAAACATCGTCGTAGTCATCGAAAATTGGAGACCCAAAGGACCTAAAAGATTGTGGTGTTGTCCCATCAGATGCTGCAACTACAGGAGTTTGTTGTTGGCTTTTCTGTGGACTATCAAACCCAAGGCTGAAAGATGGCGGGTCACAACCCTTCTCCCATCTAGGATCCTTAGCTCGCGGAGGTGGACAAGTTTGATGAGTTGGAACCGTTGATTTCTTGGCGGCACTGTTGGTCTGTGATCCTTGACAAGTAGAAGGCGTAGCAGGAGATGTTGGAGTATTCTTGTTCCGGTGTGGAGAAGTACGAATGAAAAGAGCTTGTGCTGGATTTTTTGTTAGTGAAACTGCATGACTTGCGTCTGGAGGAGGTTGCGGTGCTGCACCTGTGTTGTGGGCTGCTATTCTTGAACTAGTTGCAGCTCTTCGAGGTGAAACAGGCGCTTGATTAGCTGAAGTTGCTGCCGTATCGACCATAGTTGTGTCTGACATTGCTATAGCTGATTTTGGTCCCAACAGAGTTGCAGTTTGGTTGGCAGACTGTACTGTGACCTGATCCTGAACTATTTCAGAGTGCACATTTGTATCCAAAGGTCTGGTACGATGCGCAACCATTTTTTGTTTCATCTGGACTCCTTTATCACCCCTGATTGCTAACTTATCAAATGCAATGCACTCGTTCGAACTTTACGTACAATGTTGTCCCTGCTGAACTGGTCCAGTGGTGGTGTTGTTGTAGGAGAACCCCTTTGAGACCTAGCTATCTCCTCCATAAATATGGAATTGGGGTATATCTTCTCTGTTATATCAAAGAATTTTGGGCCCTGGTTGTTTGTCATGTCAATGTCCTGGCCTCTGGATGCCGCAAACCCTCTGATATCTGAGAACGGGCTCAGTCCAGGCAATGGAGTGTTTGCTGCCCCAACTGATTGAGTGTTCACATTTCCCAACCTAGCAGATCTCCTTGGTGTATTGTTGAAACGAGGAGATCTCCTTGGTGTATTATCGAAACGAGCATCACGGTCTTGGAAATCATCATCCTCAATGTGCTGTCCATTTGAAGGTTGTTGTTTCCTGGCACCATCTTCATTGTCACTGTCGTCATCGCCTTCATCATCCTCGTCATCAGCGTCTTCATCTTCTTCGTCATCGTCATTACCATCTGCATTGTAATCCTCATCATCCGCATCCTCAGCATCCTCTTCATCAACAACAGTAGAAGGTTCAGGCCTTTGCCTCTTCCTAACTCTTCCACAAACACCTTTTGCACTCTCTTCTGCTTGTTCAAAGTCCCCTACTTGTTCTATGAAAGTGCCCAACCTGTTGGAGATATCGGTGCATAGCTCCCCAATCATCACAGCAAGTTTCCTCTTTCTCTGCTCAGCAAATACAAAAGCAAAAAACTAGTGAGAATTATTTAGTTTTGTATGAAATCACTCTGTACATTTTGAGAAAACAGAAAATAAAAAGTGGGAAAAAGGAAAAATGAAATTACCTGACATGGGTAATTCCTAGGCAACCTTGATGATACGAACTCTTCTAATCTCGTCATCCCGACAAAAAGACCGTCTCTAATAGTCACCCCCACCCCATCTTTCAACTGTAAAAAATCAGGAAATGTCATAATTTGTTAGCATGAGTGTGCATTTTGAACTGAACTATGAGCGGTTTATATGAATCACTGGAACAACTTACACCTCGAAACTAAAGCAACTTAGTTGTGCCTAGTAAGCAGCCTAAGAACACAAAAACATATGTACTAATATGAAGCAATTTGGACCAGTGTAGTAAAACAACTTAGTTATTTTGGCAAGTAATTTAGATGACACATAGAAAAAACTTGGATATACGAAAAACAGAAGAATGAAGAAGTAAGGTACATTTTGTATGAGCGATTTAGATGTACTAATATGTAACAACTTAGATGTGGCTAGTAAGCAGCTTAGGAACACAACATATGTATTGAGTATGAAGCAATTTTGGATCAGGGTAATAAAAAGCAACTTAGTTATAATGGCAAGTAACTTAGATGACACAGAGAAAACAACTTAGATATATGAAAACAGAAAAAGTAAGAACTAAGATACATTTTGTGGAAAAAGCAAAATAGAAGGGCTAATGTGACAACTTAGATGATGAAGTAAGAGTGCTTTGGAAAAATGATCCGGCCACATCACAGATGATCTACTTAAAAACAACTTAGATCAATCCAGTAAAGCAAAACTTAAGTAGTTAAAAAATACCTTCATCTTTCCAAACTCTCCATTTGACTTCATATCTTTGCGCATGACAGCTTGAATTAATTTGTCATCCCATGCGGCAGCACGTATGGGACATTCCTCAACAGATGGCACAGGCTCATCAACATCAAGAGAGTCAAGATATAGTATCTACAAAAAAAAAGGTAAAGGGAAAGAAACAGTGAGTAAGATCTCCTGAAAAAAAAAGCAACACATGTTGCAATAGTTATTACGACATAAAAAACAAGGACAAAAACACGAAAAGGGTAAAAAAGATCAAGTACCACGAGGTGATGTAAACAGCAACACACAGATTTCTTTTTGACTCCCATCCTTTTCACTTCTTGAACAATTTGATCAACTGCAAACTGGCACCAATTAGACTTCTTCATGACATTGAGATCCACTAGACTTGGATATGACCTTGGACTGATATTGGCACTTGTTGATGGTGAAATAAAACAGCTCACAACAGCAGCACAGTATGCCCGTAGGAACTTCATATCAGCTGCCCCTCCCATTTCCTGAATCATCTTGCGCCATTGCTTGAAACCTGGAGCAGACCCACCCTGAATGTTGTACTCTTCGTTCATGAAGGCTATAGGTTCAGTTTCCATTTCATACCGTACATGCAAACCTTCATTGGGTAGCCCAAAGACTTTGTTGTAACTTGCTGCATCGACGGGAATGGTCCCCCTCCCTGGTATAGCTAGCTCACTTCTAATTGGGTCAAAACATGCCAAGACCCACATGCTTAGATCAACAGGCATCTCAGTAGCTTTAACCATCAACATTCCTCCCCACCCCCACTCTGTGATCAACGTCTTCTGATCACCTGATAAAATTTCATTCAGCTTCACAAGTCTAGCAGGAGACGCTTTATTCCTACCAAGCTGCACACCACGATAAGGAGAAAAAAAGGTCAAATAGTAATTCAGGACAATTTCACACACAACATAAGAAAACTAATACACATATTTGAAGAAAACACACAAGCGAGGAAGTATGAATTGGACATACCGACAGGAACGCACGGCTTTTCTTAGGTTCAACCACAGTTGCAGAAGGTCCAGCAACATTTTCTGCATGATTACCACCACCTGAAGTAGCACCACGGGATTGTAAATTAGTAGCGGGTACAGGATTCGGATCATTCATGTTCATAGGATTATCCGCAACTGCAGCCTGAAAAAAAGAACAACATATTCAACATAAGTAAGGACAAAATAATGTCAGAACAACTCAATTTACTTCCAAAAAACAACTAAGGCATGCTATCAAAAGACAACTCAAATACTTTCAGAATGGCGAACTTAAGTATGCTATGAAAAACAAAAAAAGGTCAGATGCTATACCTGCTGGCGAGGCTGCACGCCTGTTACTGCAGGTCTGCCCGTTGCTCCATCTAGTAGTTGTAGACGCGGAAACCTCTTAGTCATCTCCCTACACCTGTTGATGAATAGAAAATCAAAAATCAAATTAACATGCTTACATACCCACACAAAAATGTACAATGCAACTCTGCATCACCACTTATGCAAGTTAGTCCACATGGTCATACAAAAACATACAAAAGCTCTGTTCTGCTAAAACTTAAGCAAAACATGACTGAAAGCAGACATCAACTTTGCTTTACTTGGAACAACTAGATGTATTTGGAAAAGTTACACAACTAGATGTAATTCCAAGAACAACTTGTTTAAGACAAATA
The DNA here is from genome assembly GCF_019359855.2 of Lolium perenne. Taxonomy (NCBI): domain Eukaryota; kingdom Viridiplantae; phylum Streptophyta; class Magnoliopsida; order Poales; family Poaceae; genus Lolium; species Lolium perenne. The sequence continues at coordinate 68,533,021 of NC_067248.2, read as the reverse complement.
ATGGGCAAACTCAAAGGGATCGTTCATGTCATGTAAAAAAATAGAAAATCAACTTAATTAAGAACCACCAGCCAACTTAATTACTTCTAGTGGACAACTTGATCATAATGACAAAACAAGTTAAAACATGGACAACGGAAACTCGTGGCATCGTTTATGGCATGGAAAATTCTGAAAAGAAACTTAAGTAACAACGACGAGCCAACTTAATGACTCCTAGTTGACAACTTAATTATAATGACGTAACAACTTATTTAAAACACAAATAATCGCCAACTTGTGGCATCTCATGGCATGGCAAATCAACTTCAATAAGAACCACCAGCAAACTTCAATAAGCAGCCTCATATGAATTAGAATGTTCCAAAGAGCAAAAATAACCACTAATAAGCAGCATCATAAGCTAGTACTGGTATCATCTAAAATTGGTAGCCTATATCAAGCAGGTGCACTAGCATGGCAAAAACAACTTAGGCTAGAATGAGTATCAAACACAACTGCAAAAGTTACTCTACATGATCCATGCAGAACCTACAAGGTCTAATAAACAACTGAGAACATAAAAGCTGTACTAGCATCATCTAATTTCGGGTGTACAAATTACTCCAACCATGATCAACAGGGAAACAATGGGAACCATAACAACAAGTACAAAATTACTCCAAAAACATGCTCTACAGGGGACCATAAGAACCATAGAACAAGGACAAAATGTGTATATACAGGGGAGAGTCCATGCACTGCCATCCATCTACTTCCAAAAATCCCGCACCATCAAAATGGGGACAAAATTGAACTAGGAAATCAAGTCCTACTAGGGGATTGGGGGGGATCTGAGCACATATCGCTTACCTGAGTAGCTGGATCTGCAACTGATCTCCGTCAACGCACACGGGACGATCTCCGTCAACGATCTGGGCGAAAAACACCACGCGCCGAGTGTACGGCCACTGATACGGCGGCGATGAAGCTCTTGGACGGTGAATCGACTGCACCCGCCTGAGAAAAGGTCGATCTCCGTCGCGGAGATCGAAGCAGTACCTCGCGCCTCGCCCCCACCGCCGTCGACCTCCCGCTCCTTACGCCTACTGAGCTCACGAGGACCTCCCCCGGAAGCGAATCGAGCGCCAGCGAGCAACCTACCCCTCACCCCCTGGACCCCTAGCGAATCGCGGTGCCGGGGAGCACGTCGTCGCTCATCCGAACCCTAGAGAATCGCCGGCCGGAGCTCACGACAGAAATGGGGATCGAGCGAATGGAGACGTTTCTCGACCGTCTTCCTCGCACGCGCGCGACGAGGATGGCCCTTCAGGCGTGGTGCGGTCGCGGTGACGGTGGGGCCCTCAGGTGGGGACGGTCGGAACAGAGCAGATACATCAGGTTCTCCATCCGAGATCCAACGGCCAGCAATCGTTGGCTCGCCACGACAAACAAGCCACCGTGCACTTTTTAGCGTTTGGAAAAAAAGGCCGGTCTTTGCAAAGGTCTAAAAGTCTCTCCTCATGCGACACGTGGCGCGTTGTGGTGCCAGAATTTTGGTGGGAAGTGGTCTCCCTGCTCGCCAAGTGTCGCAAGGGGAAAAAGGTGGGATAGGAGAGGAGAGAGAAGGACATGGGATGATCCAGTTTTCCCTTTTTTTGTAGATTTGTTTTTGTCAAAATGAAATATCTTGCGAACCGTAAGTCTAAATTACGAACCGTTTTCACTTTTGAGATACTCGCGTCGAGATCTTCAAAACTAGATCCCATATTGATAGATTTAAAGATACTTTTTTTTCGTACTTCCAAAACTAGTGTGATTGTACTTGTGGTGTACCTAACTGTACTCGTGTTTGAACTGATAAGTACTTCTGTTTTTAGTGTATTTTGTGCAGTTTTCCCTTTACTCGGTAACTGTACTTGCTTGTGTGCGTGACTGTACCTGTACTCGCTCGTGTGCGTGACTGTACTTCTGTACCTGTACTCGCTTGTGCGCATGACTGTATTTCTGTATCTGTACTTACTCGTGTGCACGAATTCTATAGCTGTACTCGTTCGTGTTTGCAACTGTACTTGTACTCTCTTGTGTGTGCAACTATACATGTACTCGCTGATGTGTGTAACTGTACTTGAGTCGTGTATCTAACTGTACTCGTGTTTTGTATGTAACTGTGCTCGTACTTCAGACAGTCAGATTTGTGTCTAAGTGTACTCATGTATTTTCATATATGTACTCGTCGGTATATTTCGTTGTACCTGCACTTGAGCTGAAAGTCGATGCTACTTGAAAACGGCATGCATGAGGTATCAAAAGCACTCGACGTGAAGTCCAGCTAGCTAGTACTTCCGTACGTACATGCACAGGCTACTCCGCATGATCGATCGGTCACGCGGGCGCTTGCTAGCACGTTTCAACCGATCGATGCGTTCTACGTATTTCGGCTGAGCTCTCGCGGGCCGCTCGCCTTGCGCGTGGTATGACATGTGTCGACCGCTCGTACATGCGCGAGGCGAAAGATTCCCTTTGCAAAGATTTCCCTCTAGATAGCGATACCCTTCCTCTAGGGCATCTCCAACCGGCCGACCCAAACGGACGCGCTGGGCCGTCCGTTTTGGGCCGTTTGCGTGGCCGTCCAGACACGTGGACAGCGCCCCGCGTCCGCGTGTCCGTTTGGGTCGCACGCGTCGCCCAACGCGGCGACCCAAAGAGGCGCCACGTGGTTCGTCTTCGTTGCGCGGCGCTGCCCCATGGCAGGCCTCGACGGGACAGCCATGGCGGGCGGTGGAACGCGCGGGAAAGATCCCGCGCGCACCAAGGTTCCCGCGCGCGCGAAAACACCATTGGCGCGTGCTCGCGCCCAAGTTTCCCGCCAGACCGCCGGCTATAAAAGACGGCGGCGGTCTCACACAGATCGCATCTCACCTTCCTCTCCCACTCCACCTTCTCCGGCGGCCACTCCACCTTCTCCGTCGCCATGCCGCGCACCATGCAGTCCACGTGGGCCAAGCTCTCCCTCGCCGCCCGGGCCAGTTTCCCGCGGACGGAGGAGGAGGAGCGCGCGGACTCGCGGTGGGTCGCCGACGACGAAGCGCTCCGCGTCGCTGCCGAGGCGGCGGGAAAGAAGGCAGCCGACGCCGAGATGGTGGAGGCGGCCGCGGACGGCTGGCACGAGACCGCGGACGGTTGGTACGAGGCCGCGGAGGAGGGGGAGGCCGCCGAGGAGGAGCCCGTCGACGAGGGGGACCTCGCGCTGGCGAACGTCAACGCCGCCACCGAGGAGCGTCTCGCCGATCTCACGCGCGTGACGAGGGAGCACAAAGCCACCTGGCGCGCCGGCCGCCGCCGATTAGGCGACCTCCTCGGCCAGAAGAACGAGCTACTCGCTATGCGAGCAGCCCGTCACCTCATCCAGATGCCCTCGCCGAGCGGCGCGCCGGAGGATGCCGCACGGCGGAGCGCGCGGTCGGCAAGAGCGCATGCGCCGGCGGCGGAGAACCACGAGGCCCGTGCCCCCGCGCGCGTCCGCCCCGGGAGGCGCGCACCGCCGTGGAACGCGCCGCCTGCAGGAGCTTGAGGTATGCGGGAGGCGGATGGTTCCGCCGCAGGAGGCATGTCGCTTGAGGTATGCGCGGGCGGAAAGGAGGAGGATGAAGGCCTCCGCCGGCCGCCGAAGCCGCCGCCGCCGCCGCCGCCGCCGAAGACGCGGCCGCCGCCGCCGCGCCACCCAGCTGGTAAGCTGGAGTCGAATCCTCACGCGTACAGGCCGCCCGCGTCGAGTGAAATCCACGGCCCCGACGGCGAGTCGGCGAGGAGACGCCGGCGAGGCCGCCGGCCCCGTACGTAGTAGGATAGAAGTAGTAGTTAAAAAAAATTGTAATGATTTCTTTCTAATGAAAACAAATATTTATGTCTATGACACGCGGGCCAGGGGCGGACGCGAGCGACCAGCCTTTCGCGTCCGCGGCCACGCAAACCCGGCCCAGATTTGGGCTGGGTTTGCGTCGTTCCGGACGCCGCGGCCATCCGTTTTAGGGATGGGTCCGCGCGCTGGGCTGGGTTTTTGTCCGTCTGGACCCATCCGGACGCGCGGGCGCGGGATGGATTGCCCCGGTTAGAGATGCGTTACATATTGGTTTGCGCACTAGTACTTGCTCGTTCTGGCGACAAGACGCGCGCTGGTCATGGTCGTTCTCTAACAGGGATGCTTTCCGCTCTAGGCTCTAGCAACTCTTTTTTGGAATTCATGTCAAAAAAAAAAAACTCTTTTTTGGAATATGAGCATATTAACCAATACGAAAATGAACAAAAAATAAACTATCATATTTTTCAGCTCCTTAGAAAATTTAAAAAATGTTCACAACTTTAAAATTGTCTGCAACTTTCAAATGTTCATGGCTTAAAAAAATGGCTGTGACTTTAAAAAATGTTAGTAAATTTAAAACTATTTGCAACTTTAAAGATGTTGGTGGATTTGAATTTTTATGGATTTCAAAAAATGCGCGGAAAACGTTCGCAACTTAAAAAATGTTCGTGAATTTGTTTTTTTTCTGATTTTTTCAAAAAATGTTCTGCATCAGAAAATATATAACGTAAACATGTTCAACATCTAACTTAAAAAATTATAAATTAAATGTTCACTGATTTAAAATGTTCCGACTTTAAAAATGTTCAATGTTCGTGACTTTAAAAATATTCGCGATTTTAAAAATGTTCGCCGACTTTGAAAAATTAATTGACTCCACTTTATCTAGATATGAATGTAACTTGATGCGTTTGTTGACAAGATACATATGTACCTAAATAAAGAGGAGTCAATTAATTTGAATCGCTGGGAGTAAATTTAAAATTTTCGCAACTTTAAAAATGTTGATGAATTTGAATTTTTTAAAGGATTTTAAAAATGCACGAAAAATGTTTGCAACTTTCAAACGTTCCTGAATTTTTTAAAACATTTTGCATTAAAATATATAACTTAAAAATGTTCATGGATTAAAATGTTGAACATTTAACTTAAAAAATGTTTATAATTTAAAATGTTCATGGATTAAAGATATTCACAAATTTAAAAATATTATGAAATTTAATTTTTTTGCAACTTTAAAAACGTTCATGATAAAAAAAATTAGAAAACAGTAAAACTTTAGCATGAAGGGAATCGGTTCAAAGAAGCAGAAAATAAATCACCGAACAATAGCTCAAAATGGGATTGGAACCAAAAAAAAAAAAAAAAATACGACCACCTCCTCATCTCAATACCAGACCCAAACAGAGCTAATGATTCCAGGATTGGGGGCGAAAACACAACACCAAAACACACGCATACTGAAATTTGCAACGAAGATGAACACGAACAAAAGGGTTATAGTTGGACGAACGTGGAGCCACTACGGACGTCAGGGAACAAAGATAAACCGCGCCGTGATTTGAGAAAAGGGATCGTGAATCCAAAAGGAAAGGCAGCTCCACGGGGACGTGTTTATTTCTCTCGTATTTTCCTCTCTAAGGTTTTATTTGGCGTTAGAGTTTCAGCGGGGATTAGCTGTAACAAATTTTAAATCCCCACTTATTCTAAATAAATGTTTGGTGCTAGATCATTGAGCGAGTTTAATTTTCACTTATCCCTACTTTTTTCCAAATCTTAGTATATTTTTCCCAATCCCCAATACTCTACCTCTACCTAGTGAATTGGGGACGGGGTTTTATGGGATTGGGTGACACTAGCAGTTCACCCAATACTCAAAGGCCTTGTTTACTTCTCTAGTATCTTTTTTTTTTTGAGATAAACGATAATTATATTAAGCTAGCAAGCCGCCTCATTAAAAACCTTCCAGTCCCCTTAGGTACCCTGGTAAGGAAAAGAGTGCGTCTGAAACTTGCTGCTCTAATCACAGTACGGTTACATCGTTTATGAGTTTTTCTAAGAGAAAGCTAGGGGGTTCAGCGACCCAATTACAAGAAGAAGCAGAAGAGAAACAAAACCTAGCTATCTCATGAGCACCTTCATTTGCAGACCTGGGACAGTGCTTGAAAGAGACTTTATCCACCATCGAACATAGATCGACACAATCAGCAAACACGGCAGAAGAATCACCCCACCAAGCTTCCTCTCCTGTACAAGCATTGACAGTTTCTGACGAGTCTGACTCCATTAACACATTGTTGCATCCTAACCGATTTGCAAGTGCCAGACCCTCTCTCATAGCCAAGGCTTCAGTCATAGCTGCCGTCGCCACGTTTGTGAAGAAGCACGCGGCGGCCGCCAGGAAGGAACCATCATGGTCTCTAGCCACCACCCCTGTTGCTCCTGCATGTGAATCCGGATGAAAAGAACCATCTACATTAATTTTAATTTGTCTCACCTCCGGTTTAGCCCATCGGCTGTCAGATCGTGTTCCTTTCGATCCTACTCGAGCTGCATTTGCCGTAATAGATAGGATCGACATTTTGCATCTATAAACAGGCGGTACTTGTTCATCATGTGTTCGCCTTCGCCGTCTCCACCAGAGGTACCAACACGTTACCCCAATAGTTTCCTTCAGATTAATAGACTGAAACCCCGGCATACTTTTCACCTGATCACGTAACAAAAATTCAAGCACTGCCGAGCCTGACCGATCAACAGATATTGCCTCATCAATAATGCTTTGAATTCCTAAGTCAGTCCAGACCTCACGTGCTGCAATACACTGGAATAGGAGGTGCAAAACATCTTCAGGTGCTGTCATACATACAGGACATTGTCCACTTGTACCAATGTGCCTATTTGCAAGAATTGATTTCAGCGGAACTATACCATGGAGAGCTCTCCAAAGAAATATTTTAACTTTACTTGGAACCTTCATCTGCCAGAGCTCTTTCCAGACCGGGTTCAAGGCTGAAGACCCCGGTAGAGCAAGCTGCGCCCCTCGAGCCCCAAATTGGTGTCTCCATTGTAAGTGGTAGCCCGACCTCACAGAATACCGCCCGTTCTTGTTGAAGTTCCAAGCAATAAAGTCATCAAAACCTTGGTTGTGTAAAGGGATTTCCAGAATTCTTCCAACATCAACATTACAGAAGATAGTCTGGAGAAGTTCTACGTCCCAATATCCAGTAATTGGAGAAATAAGGTCACACACCTTTGTGTAAACACCAGCGCCTCGTGGTGTGATGATCTGACGGTTTGGACTTGATGGTATCCATGGATCCGTATAAATGTTAATGTTCTCGCCTCTGCTAACTCGCTAGATATAGCCCCGTTTAAAAGTGGGAATACTAGCCACAATGCTTTGCCAGGTAAATGAAGACCCAGATTTTGGTCCTGCACTTAGTAAATTTCCATTAGGATAGTATTTTGCACCAAGTACCTTAGCACATAAAGAATCTCGATCAGTAACAAGCCTCCAAATCTGTTTGGACAACATAGCCAGGTTGAAAGAGTGGAAATCTCTGAAACCCATACCACCCTCTTTTTTTTGGATAGCACAATTTCCACCAAGCGTACCAGTGCATCTTATTGCTGTTATCATCATCACCCCACCAAAAACTAGCTATAGCATCCATCATCTTCTTGCACACTCCCTTCGGAATTAGGAAAACCGACATCGCATACACCGGGATGGCCTGTGCAACAGCCTTCAGTAAGATTTCTTTTCCCCTGATTGAAAGTTGTTTCTCCTTCCAACCATTAATGCGCTGGATAATTCTCTCAATAAAATGTTCAAAGCTATCACTTCGATCAGCCCCCACCAGTGCCGGTAACCCCAGATATTTATCAGATATAGCTTCTGTAGTTATGTGAAGAGCCTCGCAAATTTCTGCTCTAGTAAGAACATTTGTGTTCGGAGAGAAGAATATACTTGATTTCGCCAAACTAACCAACTGGCCCGAATTAGCACAATAAGTATCCAGAACTTGCTGTAAGGAAGTTGCATTATTCGTATCTGCCTTCATGAGAATAAGAGAATCGTCAGCAAAAAGTAGATGTGAGACTGACGGTGCATTCCTGCACACTCTTACCCCGGTAATGCCACCAACTTCTTCTTCGAACAACAAAAGACTAGATAACCCCTCGGCACAAAGAAGGAACAAATATGGGGAGAGAGGGTCCCCCTGCCGCAAACCTCTAGTTGGAGAAAACATATCGGTTTCGCCAGAATTGAACCTTACTTGATATCTTACTGAGCTAACACAAGCCATTATTATCGAAATCCACCTTTCCGCAAAGCCCAGCCGTCGCATCATGTTCTCTAAGAAAACCCATTCGACACGGTCATAAGTCTTGTGCATATCCAATTTAACCGCACAAGCACCATTGGAGCCAGACCTTTTATTTTTAATAGCATGAATACTCTCATAAGCCACCAGAACATTATCCGTGATAAGTCGGCCTGGAACGAAAGCACTTTGCATAGGAGAAATAACATCAGGGAGGACTTGTTTTAACCTTAGAGCTAGCATCTTCGAGATTATTTTGTAGATCACATTGCATAGACTGATAGGTCGATATTGAGAGATCGACTCTGGATTATCAACTTTCAGAATAAGAACGATTGTAGTATCGTTCCAGCCATCAGGGATAACACCAGAGTTCAATGCCAGGAGAACTTCAGAAGTAATATCATCACCACATATACTCCAAAACCTCTTGTAGAATATTGCATGAAGACCATCTGGCCCTGGGGCTTTCAGATCCCCAATACTAAACGCCGCCTTCTTAACATCATCAGCAGAAAATGGAGCAAGCAGCTTATCATTCATAATAGAGGTCACCCTAGGAGTTACCTTATTTAGTACCGCAGGATCCACTTCATTGATCTCCGAACTAAACAAGTCGGTAAAATACTGTAGGATAATTGGTTTAAGAGCACTAGTACCTTCAACCCAATTAATACCATTTTTGAGTCTTTTAATCTGATTCTTCTGCCTTCTAGCCGAAGCAAACTGGTGAAAAAAAGCAGTGTTACGGTCACCATTTCGGAGCCAATTTGCCCTCGACCTTTGCATCCAATGTACTTCATCTTGCTCCAATAGCAACTCAATAAGAGCCGACTGTTCCTTTGCAATAGTATCATTTTCTTCTGTTAAGGGACCCTGCATTGCCCGTTCCAATTTCCTCTGGGCTGTTTTCAATCTCTGCTTCGGCTTCTTCAGAATATCATTATCCCATTCATGTAGCGAGGAGTGCATGTGAGACAGGCGAGCCAGTACACCTCCGTCGGACACAGCATTGCCCGCCTGAGCCCAAGCTTGCTCAACCACCTCTCGGAAGGAATCCTCCTGTAACCATCGAGCTTCAAATTTTTTTGATTTTCCAGTACTGCTTGCCATCTCCATATTATCTGTAATCAGCAATATTGGTCTATGATCAGATCGCATGCAATCAAGGTGATGCACCGATGCCTTCGGATGCATAGTGCTCCAGGCAGTATTTGCCACACCTCTGTCTAGCCTCTCACGGATTCGGCCTCGACGCCAAGTAAATTTATCACCCAAAAAACCAAGATCAGAAAGGTTACAATCAGCTAAAACATCACGGAAGGATTGCATGTAAATTGGTGGTCGAGCATTACCTCCTTCCTTCTCATGCGAGAAAAGGATTTCATTAAAATCTCCAATAAGAACCCAGGGGAGATTACATTGAGCATGCAACCCTCTGATCCTATCCCATGTTTTGTACTTGTCTTCCCACCGTGGTTCTCCATAAATTCCAGTTAGTCTCCAAGTGTTCTCAGTAGATTCATGCACAGTAACATCAATATAATTTGGATGAGAAAACCTTTGTTGAATATTAATACCTCGCCTCCAAAGCAACAGAACCCCACCACTCCGAGACGTAGTTGGGTTTACAATTTTGAAATCCATATTGAGCCTTTTCCGCAGACAGTCAGCTGGATAAGTGTCTAGATGAGTCTCTGAAAGAAAAATTATATCAGGGTTACTTTTCTTCTGAACTTGCAGAAGCGAGCGAACTGTCGGGTGATTACCCAAACCCTGACAGTTCGCGGATAAAATCCTCATTGCGACCGGACAGGTTCCTCGAAGGAACCCGCCGATCCTGTGGAAGGGGAGATAGCTCCAGCCTTCTTCGAGCGTTTTATACGTCCAGTATCACCTTCCGTCATCGGTACCTCAGATGTCGGCCCATTCGTGATCATGGGGGTCATCTCCTCATGGGGAATACTCAGATTAGCATCTTCATCTTCAGAATTAGAAGTACCAAGTTCAAGACGGCGTTTGACACTATTATCAGATGTCTCCCGCTCATCCGTCTCCATGTTACTATTTTTTATCGGACTAGTACCCGTGTCTTCAAACTCTCCTTCCTCTCCAGCTAAGCCCTGCACATGCGATAACGCATTGAACCGCCAACTCACATAAGGGCCACGTCCACGGTCACCAAAACCTCTCCCACGGCCCAGATTTTCATCAGTCACATTTGTTCTTCCTCTTCCCCCTCTACCTCTACCACGACTTCCTCCAGTATTCCTCCCATACCAAGATTCCCAATCTGCTTTGAGCCAATCTCCCCATTTAAGATTGTTTTCATCATGTTCACCAGAGCCACACTCTAGATGAGTATGCCCAAGAAAGCCACAAGCTCCACAGAATCTCGGCATCTTCTCAAACTTGATAGCATAGAATTCTCTCTTACCCTCACGAACAATAGTAGAAAACCGGGCCAGGGGTTTCCTCACATCCAACTTCACACGGACCCTCACAAAATTATTTACTCCCTCAATTTCTGTTTCCACCTGTAATACTTTGCCAACCTTCTTCTCTGTTAGATTGGTAATCAGGTTTTTCTTGCGGTAACCAGGTGGAAGTTTGTGGATTTGCATCCATACCGCCACAAAATTCAGATCAACTGACTCCGGAGCTGCAAGGCCATCATATTTTTCAATAATAACAGCGTTCTGTCTAAATAACCATGGTCCACCTTTCTCTACCTTCAGCCAATCACCAAGACAATTACACTGAATAGTGAACAGATTTGCTTCTATAGGTTTGATCTTTACCTCTTTCGCTGGACTCCAGGCAATCCTCATGTGCTGCTCGAAAGTCTGAGGGCTGAAAAAGTTCTCTGTGTGCACTCTAGCCAGCGCAAACCACTTCAGGCCTTCTTTTGGAACATCTTCTTCTTCCTCAAAAACCAGATCATCAATTTCGTCCTCGTCTATACCTAGACGTTGGAGCAGATCATCCAGATCTTCTCCCTTCTTTGCACCAGATCCTTCCGCATGATTCGTTGATGAGGTCGACATTGCCAGGCGTAAGATCTATCTGAGCCAGGAAGCCGAACCAACAGAGCCCCCGGGTCACAAGCCCTAGGTCGAAAATATGCAGGAGAGGAGGCAGAGCTAACCCCGACGCACGATCCAACAGGAAACGGCCCGGGGGAGAGAAGGCCTCCCCGTCGGAGAGAGCTCCGGCGAAGGGAGGAAGAAAACCCTAATCGCCCTGTGTCCCAGAGCGTTAGGTCACGTCCAGTCAATGTTGGACATTACTTCTCTAGTATCTTTCTTCCCAATGGGTATGGGGATGAGAGGGGATTTGGTGTTCACCCAATCCTCTCAAATACTCTTCCCAAAAAATACACTAATATGATGGAAAGTTTTTAGTTTATGCAGAAAATGTGGGGATAGGAGGGGATATCTCGGGATTATTTCTTTCAAAATCGGAGAAATAACGGACAAGTGAGGAATTTCCGGGATACGAAATAATCCCCTCCAATTTCCATAAATACACTAGAAGTAAACAATGCTTAAAGTATTATCCCCACTAACCCCCACAAATACTCTAGTACCAAACAAGCCCTAATACGTATGGGGATGGGAGGGGATTTGGTGTTCACCCAATCCCCTCAAATACTCTTCCCAAAAAAACACTAGTATGCTGAAGAGTTTTTAGTTTAACCAAAAAATATGGGGATAGAAGGGGTTGGGAGGGGATATCTCGAGATTATTTCGTTCAAACCTGGAAAAGTAAACGGACAAGCGGGTATTTTTCAACAAGGAGTATACGCGTGCAGCTATGAGTGGTTAGTGAGTAGAATCACCATCGCCCTTATACTGTCGTGCCGAGATTTGGTACCTTATCTTTTTCTAGTAGCTAATAAAACAAGTAAAAATGTACAGACCGTGACTCCAAAACAACCGGTAAACATATTGTGTGTCTTAGCAGGTTCGGCACGGTTTTGGTTTTGTACTACCGAGTCCCTCTTGGCGACGATTTAACTCGCCATAATCCAAAGGCGCGTGCGGCGATTTTATTGCGTGATCCGGTGGCGATTCGGCAAGTTGCCATCGCATCCGTGGGTGAAAAGATCGGGGGCTTTCGCGCCATCGCACACGCGCGCGCGCGTCCTTGGCGCTATATAATCTCCGAAGAAAAAACCGTAAGTCTAATATGGCGCCAAGGTCGTGGTCTGCACTTGAGACGGATCTCGGCGACATTATCCTCCGCCGCCTCCAGCACCATGCCGATCGCGTCCGCTTCGGCGCCGTCTGCCGCCAGTGGCGCTCCTTGGCGCGGCGGAACGACCCACCATCCCAATTATTCCCGTGGCTCGCATTACCCAATCGGACCTTCTACAGCCTGCCCGACTCCGCCTTCCAGCCGCTCCCGCTCTACCTCGAGCGCCATCGCCAGCTGCCACACGCCCAGAGCTCCTGCGGCGAGTGGCTCGTCTTCGAGCGCATGGACGGCGCGTACACGCTGGTAAACCCCTTCTCCATGTCCACAACCATGGTGCTCCCACGGCTGTCCACGGAGCCGCACTTCATCGGTGACCCGCCACCGTTCATGAGCAAGCTAGTGGTGTGCTCGCCTAACCTTGTCGCCGCGGTCGTTGGGGCGGGGTGGCCTCACAGGCTCGCGCTGTGCCGGCCAGGGGCAGCTTCGTGGTCGTGGGCCGACGACCAAGACCAAGTCAAGTCGCTTCAAGATATGATCTGGCATCGAGGCAAGCTCTACGCCCTCGACGGCAACCATGGCCGCCTCCTCTCCGTTTCCATCGGCGAGGAGAGTGACACCGGTGAGCCAACCGTGTCCCGAGTCGACGTCCTCGTGGAGGCCCCAAGATGGCAGTTCATCGAGTCGCCGCTGCAGTACCTGCTCGAATCCGACGGCGCGCTGCTGATGGTCCGCAGAGAAGATCCTAACATACAAAATTCGCCCATGGTCGACGATTTCGGGGCTTTGAATTATGCAGGAGTAGGCTTGGATAGGGCGACCGAGTTCAAGGTGTTCCAGGCCGACTTAGCGCAATCACGGTGGACGGAGCTGAGCAGCGTGGGGGAAGACCGGGTGCTGTTCGTCCAGGGATGCTGCTCCCGAGCTGTTCCTGTCCCCGACCGGTGCAAGGACTACGTTACGGGGGACCGTATCTTCTTCCTGAGTGATGCTGCCGCCCGCCCGTATTACCGAAAGAACGTGTCCTTCTGTTGCAGCATCTACGACATGAGGAAACGGCGGTCTCACACGTACCTACGGACCAAGGTACGGCCACTGAAAGGCTTTCCCGTCGTGTGGCTGTTCCGTGGATCAGACGTAGGAGTATAGCTTCCATGGCTATATGCAAAGTTGCAAATACTACATCCATCTCCATCCCATAGAGGATGTTTTAGTTTTTTCTTTCTGAATTTGGATGTATAATATCAAGACACTATTTAGTGCAGCCGTGGTGTTCGCATGTGAGATTTCATTTTGTTGCTCGTAAGCTCTATTTTAGAGAGAAGGCATCAGTTAAATTAATAAAGCTAGCCACATATATAGTCGTACAAATACAAACCATAGTCATGCTGACACAATAGTTTAGATTACAAACCAACATATTTCAAAAGAAAATCGATATGGATGCTTGCATCGGGTGGCATTGGAAGGTGCCCTGTTATCGGCCAGTAAATATACTAGGTGAACAGGCGAGCTTCGCCTCGCCGCCTGCATAACATTGCCGCATAGCGTGGCAGCCTTACACTTCAGGGTGTTTTCATTTATAACAAAACTTGATGTAGCGCTGTCTAGTTTTTAGTGTCAGCTTCCATGGTAGCACTCCATCCCTTCTATAGAAGCCAAGCCTTCTCAATCGCCCTAGACGGTTAGTTAATCAACGAAGATAACACTTTCCTACGGATCTCTGACCCCTATTATTTGTCTCCTATTATTTATCTACATATTATGGGTACATCTAGATACATCAATATTAGTAACATGGGTGGAAGGGAGTAGCATTTTTCAAGTTAAGGCATCGTTTTCCGTGCATCTACCTAGAAGTGAAAATACACCGAAACTGCTCCAAACTGCATTACTTGAACATTGTGTGATATAGTTTGCAAAGTTTGTAGAATCCAGTCATGGAATGTTATGAACTACGGGCATATATATGGACAGTGACAAGCAGAGAATAAGAAGCAACGTAAATAACTTGAATTATATGCATGTAGCAAACACAGAAATGACAGGACAATTTTTTCAATTTCATGCAGTTTTTTTCTCAAACAGATACCAATATACAGCCATGTCAAGCCAGACTTGCCATTTACAACATTATACGCTCAAATTTGCCTTCCATCTTACTTTTAAACAACCAAATTAGAATCTAGAAGTGCAAGGATAGTAGAACGTCCAAAGCATTCAGCAGTATAACCAAGGTACTTTCAGCATGAGCGATGACAAAGTAAGGTTTATTAACACCACCTGAGCAAGTGTGCATATAATTTGCAGTGTACTGTGGTAGTCCCTATCAAAAAATAACAAAGTTGCCTGGATGAGAACAGCGGCGAGAGGGGTTGCAGGGCGGATATCACCTTCAGCTCCTCACGGAAGTCCGCCTCTCTCTTACCACCACCAACGGCATAAATTTTGGTCCTCGCCCGCATTCGCGGCATCCTCATCCTCTCCATCCAGCCCTCAGGTGCATGTTATTTAGTTGGAGTTTTGTCACAAACATTTTTTCCTTCACTTTATTATAGTAAAATAAATTGAAGAGCACTGTTAACAAATAAAAATGCATATCAGTTACCTAAGATGGGAGGAAATAACAATTTCTAAACAAACACATGAGATGTAGGAATTTTTAACTCAACCGGGATAGCATAGAAAATATGTACATTCTGACTTGAAGACCACATTCTAGATCGTCCATCTTGTCCCCCTCCCCCTGGCTACTTGATCATGCACAACATAGGTTTTCGCTTATCACTACCCTCCCATCCACTCAAGTTGTCGACTACCATATCCGATTAAAAAGTAGTTCAACAAACATTTAATAATTTTAAGAATACTCTGGAAATGATTATTGTTCATTCTAATAACAATAGACACCGTTAATAACAAACATCAGTCAGTTAGCTCTGTTGTTTTAAGTCCAAACATCTACACATGCAATGGTAAGGATGTTCTTGATACATAAGTATTAGAGCATTTGGACTAAAAACCTGGGCAAGTTGAGAACTATTGCTACAAGCAAGAGTACAATGCAATCAAGACTGGACGAAACAATGGTTTTATCAATTAAATGAGGCATGGAAGAAAAGTGGACACTTTCCTCCTCATTGAAAGGAGCCCTGGTGACAGTAAAATGGAAGGATTCAAAAGTCTTGTGATATTGATATGACAAGTGGATAATAAATTATCCCATGTCCCTATTGAAATTCATGTATCCGCAAATCAAACACCACTACAATCTGCATGACAAATTAGTGGTCATATCGAAGTAGAAAGTGTGCTCAAAAGAGTAGCAAATTGTTGCCTACTCAATGATTCAGATTTCACTAAATTTAGAATTTCCTTATCCAATTATCATACTTATACTGAATTATTTTCGAGTGGCATTTCCTTATCATGGAACATCACACTGTATGTTCACTAAATAAATTAAAATAGAGGACATTAAAAAATTTAAGTACATTCATGATCATGGAAGTCAACTTAATACGCAGAAGGAATCAACTATTTTGTAACTATTCTCATGCCCTCATGGCGAAAGTGATCTGATATTTAGCTTCTTCATGCATACAATTTATGAGACAGAGATAGAAACTTACTTCTTGAAACAGGCAAGCAGCTGACAAAATCTGAATATTGAACTCTGCAACTTCCTCTTTTGTTCTGATTAGATTGGATACTTCATCCCGCATCATGAGGAGGGCAAAATAGACACTATGTACTCTTCTTTTCTACATTTCTCCTTTCTGCTGCTTACGGTGCTCCGTCCTCTGTTCTTTCCCATCAATTCACTTGGAGCATCACCACAGCAGGATGACCTGACCAAAGACCACATCACAAATTAATTTCCGGAATTGATGGACCGTATATCCAGTGCAGAATTCTGAAAAAAAGATGGATTACTGAGTGACTATATATGTTCGTCTGTTGCAAGTGTGACAATAAAACTTACATACCAGCAGGTTGTAATCGTCAATTGAAATGGGCGGATGTAATTACCGGCCAGTGCGTGCATCCAGTGTCGCGGAGCATGGAGAGGAACGTGAGGGTCTCGTCGTTGATGCCGGATGATGTAGCCGCCAGCGACGGAAGTGCATGGCGGCACAGGAGACTTAACATCGGAGACCAGGGCCCGTCGCCCTCCCCGTCGGGCGGCCGGGGCGCCTCCGCCTCCACCCCAGGCCCGCCCCCCTCCTCCTTCCCCCGCCGCCGCCGCCGGCGGGAGCCGCCGGGCAAAGCCCCGGCGGTGCTGGCGGCGGCGGATCTCCCTTCCCCCGCGCGTTTCGAGGGCCCGACGGGGCGGTTCCCATCCTAGCCGCGAGGAGGCTCGCCGGCAACCTCCCGGACCGGCGCAGCTCCGGCCGTTGGGGGCCGTGTGGGCGGCGGCCGGCGCTGCCGTGGCCTCGCCCGACGGCAGGGTGCTCTGGCCGGCGGCTGCTTTGGTCGGATCTGGGCTTGTGGGCCCAGATCTGGGCCTAGCAGGGCCTGGCCGGATCTGCTCGATCTGAGGGTGGCCCGGGGTGCGCGGCTGCGTGCCCGGTGCGCCACCTCCGCTGCCTCTTGCCGGCTGCTTTCGGGCTGGTTCTGGGCCAGGCGGTCCTAGACCTAACCCTGGCCGTTCGGGGCTGTTGGAGTCCGGCAGTCCTTCGTCGCTGCGGGCGACGTTCTGGAGTCGCTGGGGCGACGTCCTTGCTAGCTATCTGGGACGGGGTCCTTGGGCTGGCTCAGTACTGCAGCTACTCCGGCGGCTGCGGTCTGTTCTCCCTCCGACCAATTTGGTTGTGCTTGTGCAGGTGTGCTCGCGCGCTGGGGATGGTGGATATCGTGGTGCCGCTAATCTAGGGTCATGGACGTCTAGATCTGGGTCTGGCCGAAACCTGCGCCCGGCCAAAGACGTGTTTCCTGCGAATGAGTCGAGTTGGGGCTTGCTCATAGTACGACTTAGGTTGGAGGCGCGGCAGTGATCTCTGCCTTGTTCGCTCTACGTCCTCGCGAGGGCGTTCGGAATTTCTATTCAGGTTTGGACCTTGGCGAAAGCAGCGCATGGCTCTGGCCTGCGCCGGTGACGGCGTCACCTACGGGTGCCGTTCCCTTGTTGAAGGCGTCCCGATGATGGCCCTCCTGTTCGAAATGATGGACTCCGTTCCTCCGCCTCAATCTGCTCCTCTTGGAGGCCTCGCTTCGTGTAAGCTTCTCTGGTAGTGTCTTGTGGAGCACTGTGTGACCTCTCGTTGGTGTCGCAGCCCTCTCGCAACATCGGCCTGGCTGCTTTTACACGGTTTGTTGCGGTAGCTGATTTCCGTCCTAGCGCCTTGGGGGGCTTGGCTAGGTCGGCGTCTGGTCGTAGCTCTTGCCGGTGTGCCTATCCCAACACCAGGGGATGATGTTGTGTGTTTGGTCTGGACCTAGCCTGAGCTCCATGGGTGGTGGTTCTCGGGTCTGGGTGAAAACTTTGCAGGTCCTCCGCCCCTGCCGACGACGATGATGCATTCTTGCGCCATTTACCTTCTTGGAGGCGCCGTCGCAAGACCCTCCCTCCTTTGGTTCCTCAAGCTCTGCTAGGTGGCCGACCCGTCGTTGAGTTCCCCCTTGAGTTGTTGTATTGGTGCGGTGGAGGTTTGTTGGCGTGGACACGGTCGCGATCGCTCCGGTGCAACAGAAGACAAGGCTCCCTCCTCATGGATCAAATAGCGCTTCGGCTTGCTTTTCTGTGTTGTCTTTTGTTGTGGTTTGGGTTGTGCGTTTGGTGCGTGTGTGTTGTAACTATTGGTGTAACTCCTAGCCGGTTGATGGCTTCGTTAATTCAAAGCCGGGCTCATTTCGAGCCTTCCGTCTAACATCGGAGACCAGGGGCGCAGATGGCGGTGAGGCAAGTCGACGGAGGCTCGCGGCGGCACGGCTGATTTGCGGTCGGGAAGGTGCGAACGGCGTTGGGCGAATCGGCGTTGGCGATGATGGATGAGATTTGGGCGAGACGACGCGTCAACAGAAGCGCCAGTAGATGCGAGGTGCGCCCGAGTTTTCAGAGGAAAGTTGGCCTCGTGGACAGACCTGGAATTTGAAGAATTCCTCCTTGGCGTATGGCAGCCCTCACGTCCGCGCTGCGCGGGCTCGCACCCTCGTCATCATTGCGTCGCTCCTCCGCGGCGGACACCCGCTGTCCCACCTGCCGTAGGGGTAGGGCCTCCAGGCCTGCGGAGGAGATTCGCGAGCATCCACAGCAAGGTGGGATCGCGGCCGCGCCCGAGAATCGTATGACAGCCTCGGGATTGCCCGTGCAAAAAATCGTAGGGAGTTGGGGGAGGGCGCGTGGGACGTTGGCCAGCCAGCCCTACGGCATCGACGGCGGCGTGGATTGGGAGGAGCTCCGGATTGGGAAGAGGAGGAGGGTGTAGGGTATAGACTGAGTTTCACCGTCGCTTTTTTCACCGGGTGCAATGTTTACCCACCAGCGATGCCACACCTCAAACATAAAGCGGGGCCAAAACGCTAGTGAGTCCAGAGATATAACAGCGGTATGAGTAACTCGTTTCTATCTACCAAAATGGACGTTCCAGATAGATCATCGTTATGATCCTATGGCCCAAACCGCACGCGCGGAAGAGGCCTTCAGCGGGCTGGGTATGCAACAGGATTAACTCTTAGAATAATATCCTCGTAGATGTGTGATCAGCGACACAACTCATCCATCAGCACACGATCATTGTTTCTTTTTTTGAACACACGAAGAGGTCTATGACCCCAGTGGAGCATATTCATTAAAGCACATGTGGCAGGTATAAATTACAGTGAGGTCCCTTTCCATTAGTTGCCCTAATGAACCAAATATTTGAAGATGAGCCCTCACACTTTACAGAAAGCACCCTGAAAGAAAAAGAGAAAATTTAATCAAGTCCTTCAGTGCCTCTGCCACCCAACGCCGGTGAGCTCGAGGCGTCTCCGCCAAGCCCAGAGAGCAGGATGCTCGAAAGCTCTACTCGAGCGCATAGATCCGTCTGCTGGCAACCGGTGGAAGTCCGGGGAGGCACCACTTGGCCCTCCATCGGCATCGAGCCCCAGCAGAAGAACCAGAGAGCCTCCTGACCGGAGGTTGAAGAAGGGTCACCTTTTTTTACCACAAATCATGATGACGAACTTGTTCGCCATGTGATTCGCTCGAGGAAGAACAACAACTCCAGGATGCCCCTCCATGGAAACAACAACAACAACTTCGTCATGAAACCTCTCTTCTAGCCCACCACCATGGTGGCTTAGAGGAGAGAGGAATAGGTCAAGACCGCCCAGATCCAGGGAGAGGTCAGCACCGCCGCCACCCGCCTCCGTCTCTGGCCACCAGAGCACCGCGAGCAGCAGCAGCGCCATAGAGGCTGCAGAGAGCAGCTCGAACTCCTCTGCCTCCACACCCCAGATGCATACCGCCAAGGTCCACAAGGGTACAACTAAAACACAGAAGAAACCTAACCCTAGGCCTAACCTATGTACTCTGGGCGCATCTCTGCAACCTACTCCGGCCGGCTATTCCGGCGGAGCGGCCTTGGATCGGCCCGGTCAGAGGAAGGAGGAGACCAGGTACTCTAGAGGCGTTAGAGAGAGGAAGGGGGAATGAGCGGTAGCACACGATCATTGGGCTTATACAATAATTATGCTAATAGTCGGGCGTTTGTTTTCTAATTCGCTCTGTTTCTCTTTTACTCCCTCATTTCGAAAAAGAAACGTACATTTTTAATTAATTAAAGTAAAAATAAATAAACTTTCACAAAGGTTGTCAGAAAAACTTCCAACCTCTAGAATATCAAACCGATCTTATTATGTACATCATGAAGTATACTCCTATTATAACTTTATATAGTGCTCCCTCCTTGCTGGAGCCAAAAATGTGGTGCATCTAATATTTTTCAAAAGTCAAACTATGTGAGGACCGGAACTTGACTTATAGGCCCCTTATCCTAGGATCAACTTGATGACACAACAAAACAAATATCAACGCAGAACATGCACAAAGTAATTATTACAAAGTTTGATAAACACAGTGAAATGTCTTGTGACATTTATTACAACCAGAAAGCACAACTGACAAATAAAACGTGAAGTGACTCTATCTTAGCCACAAAGTCTCTGAGGCCTCACTCCTCAGCATCGTCGTAGTCACCGTAGTCTTCACTATATATTGTCATAGTATTCTGAGTATCAACCAATGTTTTCCCATGAGTACATTGAGTAATCAAGTGCACACACCCTCGTGCAAAACCTACTATATCTACATGAGGCTTCAAACAAGGTTGTAGGGTTCTTTTGCATAAAATCCAATTTTTATTTGCGATACTACACTAGATTTGATAACAGCAGTTTTAGACGAAAAGATGTTTTATATTCGGTGTAATATTTCTCATCAATGTGATTGTCCTTGACAACTCACGTATTCCGTGGGATTCCGGGATAATGATGGTGGAAAAGAGGGAAATATCAAAACATGTTCATGTTAGATAGGTGCTCTAGAAGCAAATAAATAAAAATGTTTTATTGTCACATATATAATCTTCATAATAAGTTCTATGCCATGACATAACTGTATTAAGCGGAATATTAGTGCACGTGTCTTGTGTAACCAAAACCTTGTCTCTAGTAAAATAGTACATTGATTAATAGATGATCAAGGTTTCCTAATCACGGACAACAACGTCAATTAATAATGCAGTCATGTCATTGGATGAATGACGTGATGGACTCACATTCATATAAGGTATTGCAATGAGATCCAGTCACAAAGTTCAGCTTTGCGATACCATAGAAACAATGTAACCTAATCCTTAGACCGTGGGGCCATATCTAATCACTATCACAGACGACTATTTTGACAGGCGTAGGTTCGCCGTCCTCCACCCGAGCCGACCGAGCCTCCTCCGACATGTACCCTCAGTTCTGGCCTCGCCTTGCTCCATCCACTATCTGGCGCAGCCCTGCTCCAATTCTTGTCCTCTTCCCTCTGGCCGTGCTCACAGGTCACGACTGCCAGTCGGTGCGCGCCGCGATGGAAGGGCACTGGCCTCGTCCTAGATAAGTACACCTGCCTCATACCTCTCTCTCTCACCACACCCCATCAATCTCAGTAGCACCCCAGACCACACCTCAGCACCCCATCTTCTCTTTGCTTCTGGCCACGACGCGCCGCTGTGGCCAGCTCCCCGTCACCAGTCCAATGTACACCGCCTCCGTCCACTCTATATTTCTCCCTCGGCCCCCCTATTCCCCTGGATGCTCACCCAACGCGCCTTTTTGTCAGGTGCTCGCGAAATCTGTCGAGACCGTCCTCGACATCGTCAGCCGCTGCAGGTCCCCATCGAGCCCCTCCATCCCGGTCTCCCCTTCGGCTTTGGAGTACACCAGAAGGTTCGCACCGCCGCTCTGATCCTTGCCGTCCCTTCCGCGCGCTCAGGCGAGCCCTCCAGCGGATTCCGGCGACACTCCTGCAAGCCCCCGGCGAGCCTTCGTCGTCCTCTGTTTCCACCGCTAGTTGATGGTCGTTGACCATTTTCCTGCCAGCTTGGTCATATCTGAACCAGTCGGATCCCGCATCCGATGTGCCCCATATTTCGGTGATTCGAAATCAGGGAAATGTTAGAGATCGAGGCAGGGTCAAAGAATATTTTGGTGATAGTTTCGAGAGAGGATGACTACTGTGCAGATGTATCATCCGACAAGCAGGTCCTACGTACATCACAATATTTCGAAGGGAATTCTGTGATTTTGCCTTTCCTGACTTTGGTTCACTACTAGCCAGGTCCCGCACCCGGTGCGACCCACATTTCAGTGATTTAAAGTCAGGGAAATGTTAGAGAGGTTGGGTCAAAGAATATTTTCCCCAAGATGTGTTCACAAGCCGTGAGTTTCGAGAGATGTGGAGTACTGCGGAAGCCTATGTGGAGTTGTATCATCCGACAAGCGAGCCCTACATCACAAAAGTTTGAAGGGGATTCTGTGACTTCTCCTTTCGTGACTTTGGTTCAGTATGCCAGCCGGGTCCGCACCCGGTGTGACCCACATGTCAGCGATTCGAAGTCAGGGAAATGTTAGAGAGGCGGGGTCCAAAAATATTTTCCCAAATATGTGTTAACAAGGTGAGAGTTTCGAGAGAGGAGAACTACCGCGGAGCCTATGTGCAGCTGTATCATCCGACAAGCATGCCCTACATCACAAGATTTCGAAGGGGATTATGTGACTTTGCCTTTCCTGACTTTGGTTCACTACTAGCCGCCAGGTCTCGCACCCGGTGCGACCCACATTTCAGTGATTCAAAGTCTGGGAAATGTTAGAGAGGTTGGTGACAAGGTATTAACTTGTCAATGCCTATGGATTGTAGGCTAGGGTTTTAGTTGGAAGTAGAGGGCAAGTAGATCTCGAAGGTTTCAGCCGAAAAGTACTCGACGAGTATGAAAACTAGGGTTTATAAACAATGATTCGATGATCTCTGTGTCCCTCGACTCCCCCTTATATAGGAGGCGGAGCCGAGGGATTCGTGTAATACAAGTTACATAGTCCGGGAAGGTTTCTAACTCATCCCGCAAGATTACAAATAACGCTTCCTATTACAATTCTAACTTTCCTTAATAATATCTTGGACTTCCGAGTCTTCTTATTCTTCGGGTAGTGGGCCTTCAGTAAACCCCGGGTACTATCTTCGGCAGGCCCATTCGGGATGCCTATGTCAGTAGCCCCCGAGATTTTGCTTGAATCGCAGAGTGAAGGAAAATCTCCACTGTTTATTTTTATTCGACAAACTCAACTTCTTTATATTTCTTCTCATAAACTTCTATATTGTACAGGGATAATGGTAGTTGGGGCTAGTTCATCTGACGGATCAGGTACTAGTTAACTGCTCTCGTGGCAATCCGCAAAAACCTACTTCAAGATCACGTCCTTGGACATGACCTCGGGATACTGGTGTAAACTTCGACAGGTGCCGCTTAAGGTCTTACCATTCTGTCGAGTCCCAGTAAAATTTATCGGGTACCTAACGCGTCCGTTAGGATTTTTCTTCGTATCTGTTGATACGGATAAAAGTAGCAGAGCGCAGTCTTCGGCGATGCCACGCCCGGCAGAACGGATCTGGGGTCTTACCTTCGCAATTTTGCGGCATTCAGAAATTGATCGCAACTTCGGCGTTCTGAGAATATATTGTCGAGTGCTATTTCGGCTGTTGGAATGGCACATTTTATCGAGTCAAGGATGACTTATATTGCTTTCCCGATGGGAGTATATGCAGAGTTATTTATAACTCGAAATATACTCTGCTATCTTTCTTTTTACCTCTTTCTTTCTTATGATTTCATCGGGCACGCGAACAGCGTTCCCGATGGGAGTAGCCCCCGAGGCTACAGCCAAGGACTTGTACTTGGTTGTAGGCTCCACGCCTTATGCCGCTATATTTTCTTTTTTATCTCCCAAAGTTTTATAATTTCTCGGGTGCGCGAACAGCGCTCCCGATGGGAGTAGCCCCCGAGGCTATGAACAAATATTTGTATTTGGTCATAGGCTCACGCCATTTCTATTTTGTCTGTCTAGATCTCTTTTTCTTTTTTCCAAAGTAGCCCCCGAGCATTTGATCAGAAACTTGTATTTGATCAAAGGCTCAGCATTATTTTTTCCATGTCACCTTTTATGAAGTTGTGTAGTCGAATTTTTCCTTCTGCCAAGGTGACGTTATTACTGACGATAGCCACGATTGCTAGTCAGAATTTTGCGACAAGTCTGTTCTCGCTGCCATGCGGGCCCAATTGATCCACTTTCTTGACACGTCGTGCAGGTGGGGGACACACGTCCTCCACTTTTTCTGGCGCAGTCACCGTAACTTCCGTATCGTTGAATTACTTTTTTACCCTTGTTGCCACGTGGCTATCATCTGTCACACATTTTCCTTATCCAACGGTTCGTCGTTTCACCGCACCCCTATATAAATCTGTCTTCTTCTTCCTTGGGCACTTCCGCCCGCGCCGTCTTCCTTCTCTCAGCTGCAAATTTCTCTTGCGATTCACGGTTTCCTAAGCTCTTTGCCTCCCTGCTGTGAATCCTACGCCATTGTTGATGCCACCTCGTCGCTTGACAAGGCATAGCACGCCGGAGTCCTCCATGGCTGCCGTGGATCTCGGAACGGCGGAGTGGGAAAGATCGAAGATTTCCGCTCAGGACGTCAACATGCTGAAGAAACTGGGGATCAGCAAGAAATCCCAGGCATTGCGCTTCCCCAGTGAGGAAAGCTACCCCACCCCTCCAATGGGGTACCGGGTAAGTTTTGTCGACCACCTCATCCGCGGTCTTTCCGCCCCCATTCATCCTTTTCTCCGTGGACTTCTTTTTGTCTACGGTCTGCAACTCCACCACCTCACGCCAAATTCAGTCCTCCATATTTCTATTTTCATCACTCTGTGCGAGGCCTTCCTTGGCGTCCAGCCTAACTGGGCGCTATGGAAGCGCATTTTCTTCTGCCGCCGTAATGGCTCGCCCAATGTCGCCTATAATATAGGCGGCGTTGTAATTGTTCGGCCCACTGTCGACTACTTCGACGTCAAGCTGCCTGACTCAGTTCAAGGATGGCGCAAGAAGTGGTTGTACATTCAGGAGGAAAACCACGGATGTGCGGAGGACAACATCCCTCCTTTTGATGGCGCCGAAAAAATCTTTCGCCGTCGCTCATGGGACGCGGAGGCCACCAAAGAAGCAAGGGCGTCGACAGAAGCCTTGATGGCTCGTATCCACGAGTTGCAAAATACTCGCGGCAAGGAGTTATCGGGTATCCAAATCACTGCATACTTTCTTAGGACTAGGGTGCAGCCGCTTCAGGCTCGCAAGCATCCTCTCTGGAAATATGCCGGCGATAAGGACGTAGATCGGCTGTCGGTGAATTTGGAGGTCAAGGATTTAGAAAAACTTGTCCGAAAAATTTCATCTCTTAACAAAAAAGATGCTGTCCCTTCTTCTTGCCGTGTGACGCCATTCAGCGCCGCCAATCCACTTCCCGAGGTAATTTTTGTCTATTGTCCTGGTGTTGCTTTGCTATCTTTTTTGTAACTTTATTTCTGATATCCCTCCCTGTTTTATTTTGCACAGAATCATCCAGACCTTGTCTCGCTTCCTCCTCTTCCTGAAGGTGGAGAAGTCGAAGAAAGGGCCATTGTCACTGATGACAATCAAGAAGCTCCGTCTTTTGTGAATGAACCTGTGGATTCTCGAAAATCTGCGGGATCTTCCGAAGGCACTGCTTCGGCGTTATCTCCTCCTCCCGCTGTTTCTCCAAAAAGCAAGAGGAAGAGGAATGACGTTGAAGATTCCGGCAATTCCAAAGCCGAAGAAGTTGATCCTTCACGTCAGAAGGCAGCTTATGATCCTTATCTTGGATCCCTCGTCAGTTCGTAAGTCATTCTTATTTCTCCTCATTTCTGTACTCAAAATTTTTATTTTGTCTTGCTTTTTATGCTGTCGATTTGTAATCGCAGTGATGACGAGGAGGAAGTACCAGCTCGTGACGTGGCTCCTCGAATGAGCGCGTCACGTACTTTACTTGTTTCAGAGACGCTAGTTGAAGGAGAAGAATCCTCGCCTCCTCAACAAAACGTCGTCACCACTACTCCGCCATCAAGCCCCCTTGCTCCTTCACCAAAAAGGGCAAGGATTGAAACGATCATTGAGCCTGCCCCTCAATTGGGTAGCTCTTCTACTCTGCTCTTGGATGATGTAAGTTCTCTCTTTTTTTTTTATTTTCTTGCCAATATCTATATTTCCTCTATTTTGCTTTTTCACGCCTTCACTTTTTTTTATACCGATGTTTCTCTTTCTTTGTTCTTCTTTGACAGCCCATGATCAAAGAGCTTATCCGCATCGGGTCCCAATTCATTGGGTACCGTGAGTATGCCAGCAGAACTGAAGGTGCTAACTTTTTTGCTGTTGTTGTTTCTGACTTCTTGCTCCTGTCATTTGTCGCAATTTTTGACCTTTCTTTTTTATTTCGACAGAGAAACTTGCAGAGGCCAACAAACGTGCCGAGGTACTTGCTCAAAAACTGGAGCAAAGTGAAGCGGCCCGTAAGAAAGCCGAACTTGTTGCTAGCAAAGCCAAAGCAGAGGCTGATGAAGCCAAAGCAAAAGCTGCTAGTGTCGAGGAACTGCAGAAGAAAATTGAAGATGCTGAAACTGCTTTAAACGAGCACAAAGCCGCACAAGCCACTCGTGAGCAAGGGATCCTCAAGCGCCTGAAATCGCAAAGTCGACGCATTCAGGGTAATGTTATCGGTCCCTTCTATTTTTATGGGACCTGTTTTTTCTTGCTTTTGACCGATGTTGATTCCCTATTGCAGGTCAAACAAACCAAGAATTTGAGCTGGAGAATCCCGACAATGATCCTCTCCTTGACGCACTCTCTTATCTGGAGCTTCATGGATCCGAAATTCGTGAAGGCGTGGCAAATGCTGATGCGGGACTGTCGGCGCTGTTCCCCTACTTCTTCCCGAAGAAAGAGGAGCCCAAGACTTTCCTTGCCCTTGCCCAGAGCTTCAATTCATCAGAGGACCTTGGGTGAAGATGCGCCAGGAAAACATGAAGATTGTCGAGAAATCTTGTTGCCCTGGTCGCTGACAGCCAACAGACTATTGATTGGATGAAGGTTGGCGACACCGATCAGATAGAGCAGTCAAGATGGAGGTCGTTGATTAAGGCAGCCAAGCCCAACACAAAGAAAATCCTGGCCTATCTCGGGATCAAACCAGCTTCAACTCCTAGCTCATCAAGGCCGGAGGTCTAGTTGCATGCCTCTTTGTTTTTTGCTTTTTCTGTCTCCTTTGCCCCTGTCGCCAAATTAGCTGTGGCGACAATTATCCTGGTAGTCCTTTTGGAGAAACTTCTTTTGTAATGCCTGTGTAAATTTGTCTAGAAATTAATGAAATTCCCTCCGGCATTATCATTGATCCCGGCGCTTTCTTTTCAGTTAATATTTGACAACTATTCGACCAATCCTTGCTCGCCGATGCTTCACCGCTTCTTCCTACTCGAAGAAAATGCTAATCGACGATAACCCTCTCGAAGGTTCTTCAAGCAAACATTTGTCGGAAGATTTGCAAGAACTTCGACAACAGCTTCAATCCATGAAGAAACAAACTCTTGCGATGATGGAAAAATCTCGACAAGCGTCCGAGAGAGAGGAAATTGCTCTTCAACAGGCAAAGGAAGCCATCGCTGCGAAGGATGCCGCTGTTGCTGAAGCTACTGAAGCTTCTTCTCGCGAGAATTATATGCTTCAGCTAATGACTGATGCCAGTTTGGACATGACAGGTATGTTTCCCGCTCGTAACCATATTGGATATTATTCTCCACCCTTCTTTGCTTGATTTTTTGTTTGATGTGTCAGGCTCATTTCTGGATGTTGCTGCCGAAGACCAACGTGTTGAAGCTCGAACCACTGTTTTGCTGAGACTGGCTGCGCAACATGGGTCTAATTTTTGGGTTACTCCTGAGCGCACCCGCCAAATCGTCAGATTTCAAGATCGCGCGGCTCAGGTCCGCGATTTCCTTGACTTCTGTATGAAGACTTTATTTTTAGTTTATGGGACCATGTTCCCTCGGAACAAAATGCCAGAAACCCTTCCAGCTTTAATGGAGAAATTTCGAGATGCTCCTCGAATCCATGGCTTTGTGCGAGCTCAACTTTCTGCTGGCGCAAGATTTGCCATGATGATGATAAAAATTTGTCATCCAAAATTTCCCATAGATCAAATTGTTCCTACTTGCCTGGCGAAGATGGCAAAGAAGAAGAGAAATGTGGGCAAGATTGACGATTTGGTGACTCCTGTTGCTGAAGATATGATGGATGAGCTTCTTCGGATGGATTCTGAGTTCTTCATGAAAGGAAGCTATGCTGAACATAGTACTCGTCCTTCTACTGAGCGGATAACCATAGATCATGTGCTAGGTTTCCCTTGAAAACTTTTTCCTCTTCTTTGCTGTATTTCTATCATTGATATATTTTTGTGTATTTGTAAACACAATCTATATTGTCAAGCTGTATCTTTGATCACTGAGCCCCCGAGCTTTTGGCTGGAGTCTATACTGTTTTTCTATCTCGGAGGTTTTCCCTCCTGTCATAATAAGATATCTCTGTTTTTCATTGATGGGTTGGAAGCCCCCGAGTGTCGTGGTATCACAGTTCTATATTTTTGTTGCGAGGTTCTTAGACCAAAGCAGTAAGTTTCTTTTGCGCATACACTATGTTTATGATTTTATTAGCTTCCGATATTTGGCGAGGTATTTAGTGTACCAAGGCGAAATATTTTGGTAAGTCTAATATGTCTATATTGTACGTATTTTGAAATTTGAAGGCGTTGAGCCCCCGAGCGTGTCGAAGAATAAGAAATATATCTCCACTATTTTTATTATATTGCAGCACCGCGAGCCCGCCTCATTAAAAACCTTTCCGGCCCCACTCGGTGCCCCGAAAAGGAAAAGAGTGCGTCTGAAAACTCGCGGGCGTTTCAGTACATTGTATTTTTACAGAGAAGGACTATATTTCGACTCTAGGCGTAGAACCGCCTGAGCTGTGCTACGTTCCAGGGGTTTTTCTCGGGAACCCCTGTCTTCTTGTCCTTTATCCTGTACGCTCCTCCTTCGATTACTTCCGTTATGACGTAGGGGCCAAGCTATGGCGACTCGAGTTTTTCAGTGCACTCTTGATTGAGTCGCAAAACTAAGTCTCCCACTTGAAAAGATCTTGGTCTCAAACGTCGACTGTGGTAATTTTTCAGGTCCTGCTGATATTTGGTTACCCTTGATAATACTTCGTCTCGAGCTTCGTCAAGTGCGTCGACGTCGTCTTCCAATGCTTTCCTGGAAGCATCTTCATTATACTCTGTGACTCTGGGGGAGTCGTGCTCTATTTCTATTGGTAGTACTGCCTCTGCTCCATGGACAAGAAAAAAGGGGTCTCCTGTGTCGCTGTATTTGGTGTTGTTCGGATGCTCCATAACACACTTGGTAATTCTTCTGGCCAGGTATGTCGAGCTTTTTCCAGTGGTCCTAATAGGCGTTTCTTGATGCCATTGCAGATGATGCCATTGGCTTTCTCGACTTGACCATTGGTTTGAGGATGTGCAACTGACGCGAAGTGCAATTTGATGCCTACCTGCACGATCGCCTTGAACTCCTTTGACGTGAAGTTGCTGCCATTGTCTGTGACAATGCTACGAGGTACTCCAAATCGAAAAACGATGTCCTTCACGAATTTTATTGCTGATGCTGCATCTGGTGAATTTATCGGCTTTGCTTCTATCCACTTGGTGAATTTGTCGACAGCAACCAGCAAGTACTCATATCCTCCTGGCGAAGCTTTGTGTAACTTACCCACCATATCAAGTCCCCATTGGGCAAAGGGCCATGACAATGGTATTGGTGTTAGTTCCGCCGCTGGAGAGTGAGGTTTGGCGGCGAATCTCTGACACGCGTCGCAAGTTCTTACTATTTCCTTGGCATCCTCAATTGCTGTCAACCAATAGAATCCTGCCCGAAAAACTTTGGCTGCAATAGCTCGACTACTTGCGTGATGGCCACATATTCCTTCGTGTACATCCTTCAGAATTATTCTTCCTTCTTCGGGTGTGACACACCTTTGCAGGACGCCTGAAATACTTCGCTTGTATAATTCCCCTTTAATCACTGTGAACGCTTTGGATCGTCGAATAACTCGCCTTGCCTCCACTGGATCATCTGGTATTTCTTTCCTGAGGATGTATGATATATATGCTTGCATCCAAGGAATTTGTACCATCATCACAAGATCTTGGTCCTCTTCATCCTCCGTGGTTTCTTTGAGGGGCGTCGAAGTTTTCTCTTCTTTTGCTTTTTTCTGCACTTTTTTTGGCTTCGTGGATCTCTCTGCTATTTCTTCCCAAAATACTCCTGGCGGGATTGGGAGGCACTGCGACCCGATGTTTGCGAGAACGTCGGCTTCATCATTGCTCAATCGGCTGATGTGGTTTACTTCGCATCCATCAAACAGCTTCTCGAGCTCATTGTACACCTCCTTGTATGCCATCATGCTATCATTGACTGCGTCACATTGGTTCATAACTTGCTGAGCCACCAATTGTGAGTCGCCAAAGATTTTTAGTCGAGTTGCACCGCAAGCTTTCGCCATCTTCATCCCGTGTATGAGGGCTTCATATTCTGCTTCATTGTTAGATGCGTTAGGGAACGTCATCCGAAGGACGTATTTCAACTTGTCGCCTTCAGGTGATATAAGTACTACTCCTACGCCCGCTCCTTCTACTCTCTTGGACCCATCGAAGTTCATGGTCTAGGTTCTCGACAAATCTGGGGGTCCCGTGTTTTGTAGCTCCATCCACTCTGCAATGAAATCTGGCAGAACTTGCGACTTGATTGCCTTTCTTTTTTCATACGTGATGTCCCGAAGGGAGAGTTCTATTCCCCAAAGGGAGACACGCCCTGTAGCTTCTGGATTGTTCAGTATATTTGAGAGAGGTGCTTCATTGACTACTATTATCGGGTGTGCCGAAAAATAGTGGCGCAACTTCCTTGCCGTTGCAATTACTCCATATGCTAGCTTTTGGTACTGCGGGTACCGCTGTTTGGAAGGTGACAGAACTTCACTGATGAAATATACTGGCCTTTGCACTCCATGGAGTTTTCCTTCCTCTTCTCTTTCAACGACTAACACCGTGCTAACCACTTGGGGCGTGGCTGCAATATACAGCAGGAGCGGTTCCTTTTCCTTCGGCGCCACTAAAATTGGTGGTGTCGAGATAGTGCGTTTCAAATCCTCGAAAGCTCTGTCGGCCTCTTCGTTCCACTGGAATTTATCTCCTTGCTTTATCAGTGCGTAAAATGGTAACGCTTTCTCCCCCAGCCTGGCTACGAATCTGCTCAAAGCTGCGACTCGCTTCGATTAATCGTCGTATTTCTTTCAACTTTGTTGGCTTCCTCATTGTGACGATAGCTTGTATTTTGTCGGGATTTGCTTCAATCCCTCTTGCTGAAACTAGAAACCCCAGAAGTTCTTCTGCTGGGACGCCAAAGGAATACTTCGTCGGGTTCAGCTTGAGGCAGAATTTGTTGAGGTTGTCAAAGGTTTCCTTGAGATCCTCGATCAGCGTTGCCCCCTTTTTTGATGTTATGACGACATCGTCGATGTATACTTGCACGTTTTTTCCAATCTGTGTCGCCAAACACTTCTGCATCATCCTCTGATATGTTGCTCCCGCGTTTTTTAAACCAAAAGGCATTGTTCTGTAGCAAAACACGCCGTAAGGTGTTATGAACGCTGTTTTGGCCTCATCGTCTTCTTTTAGTCTGATCTGGTTATAACCAGAGTATGCATCCAAGAAGGAAAGACGTTCACATCCTGCCGTGGAGTCGATGATTTGATCGATCCTTGGGAGGGGAAAGTGATCCTTAGGACAATGTTTATTGAGACACGTAAAGTCGACGCACATGCGAAGGACTGTCGTGTGTTTCTTCAGCACCATCACTGGGTTAGCTACCCATGTGGCTTCTGTGGATATCTCTTTGATAAAACTAGCATCCTTAAGTCGATTTACTTCTGATAGCATAGCTTTTCGGTTTGGTTCCGAAAAACGCCGCAGAGGTTGTTTGATTGGTCTCGCTAATGGATCCAAGTTTAGGTGGTGCTCGGCAAGTTCCCTGGGTACTCCTGGCATGTCAGCTGGACACCATGCGAAGATTTTCCAGTTCTCACGGAGGAACTCGATGAGCGCGCTTTCCTATGCGAGGTCCATGTCGTTTGCGATGGATGTCGTCTTTTTCGGGTCTGTCGGGTGAATCTGCACCTCCTTAGAATTTTTCTCGGTATTGAAAGTTGATTCTTTGTTTGGCCTTCCAACGTCTGGCAGCACGTCATAGTCAGTCATACTCCTTGACGCCAGATACTCAGCTTGCATCCCGAAAGTTTCTGATATCCGGTGAAAATCTTTATCGCATTTATCGGCTAAGGCAAAGCTTCCTTTGACTGTGATTGGTCCCTTTGGTCCAGGCAACCTCCACAACAGGTATGTATAATGTGGCACCACCATAAATCTAGCATATGCTGGTCGTCCCAACAGAGCGTGATATTGCGACGGAAAATCCACGACTTCAAATTCCAGCCTCTCGATTCTATAATTCTCTCGGGTTCCAAACTGAACGTCGAGATTGATCTTCCCCAATGGATAACTTGGTTTCTCCGGTGTGATTCCGTGGAACCTTGTGTCTGTTGGCTTCAAGTTTGCTAAGGATATGTTCATCTTCCTCAATGTATCTGCATACATAAGGTTTAAGCTGCTGCCGCCGTCTATGAACACTCGAGAGACATCAAATCCCGCAATAACTGCTGGCAAAATAAGTGCTGACTGCCCTGGTCGAGGAACTTGCTGCGGATGATCTGCTATGGTGAAGCCAATATCTTGCCCTGACCAATTAAGATACTCGACAGTTGGTGGAGGCATTTTTTCTGCCATAAACACCTGTCACGAGATTACTTTCTGAGCTCTATTGGATGGCCTTCCCTTCTGAATCATCGACACTGCTCCGTTAGAGTTAGGATCAACATAAGGTGGTGGTGGAGGTGCTGCCGCTATTCTGAGCTGATGTCGATTGTCTTCTGTAATCGCGGGAGGTGGTGGCAGGTGAATCTCGCTCCTGGGTTCTCGAGGATTTCTCTGTGCTGCCCGAGCGTTAGCGTGCTCTGCATACCTTAGCATTGCCTGGAAATTGCGACAGTCTTTCTGCAAGTGCCCTGACTGTCTTTTTCCGTTGCTGTTGAGGAAAAAGTGCATCTGACACGGCCCATTCATCATTTCTTCGGGGGAAACGAAAGGCCTCGGGAACCTAGGCCCGCTATTTTGCCTGTTGTTGCGAGAATCGTCCCTGTTATCGCCTCGCTGCTCACTGCTTCTCTGATAATCATCTCTGTTGTTTCCTCCTGTGTTTGCCCGAAAACCTGCCGAAATTTGTCCTGGAGCGTCATAGTTCGGGTACTGCCGAGGAAATCGCCGCCTCAGTTGATAATTTCGACCACGATCCTCCTCTGGCGACCTGTGCCTTTTGTTGTGGACAGCATCTTCTCCATCTGCCCATCTGTTTGCTATTTCCATTAACGCGGATACTGTCTTTGGGTTGGTCCTTCCCAAGTCCTCGACGAAATCTCCGCGCCTGATTCCTGCGACAAACGCATCTATCGCTCTCTCGTCAGATATATTTTCTGCCGAGTTTTTGATGATGTTTCACCTTTGGATGTATTTTCTCATTGGCTCATCTGGCTTTTGTCGACATGCTCTCAACTCCTCCAATGACGCAGGTTTCTTGCATGTGGACCGGAAGTTCTTGACGAACACATCCTCGAAGCTTTCCCAGCTGTCGATAGATCCTGGGGTAAGTTTCTTTATCCAAGATCGTGCGGCTCCACTCAGATGCACCTGGATGCTTTGCATAGCTGTTGCTCTGGTTCCGCCTGTGAGCTTTACTGTCTCGAGATAATCAACTAGCCAATCCTCTGGATCTTGAAGGCTGTCGAATTTCTTGAAGTTATCGGGTAACTTGAATCCTGAAGGAACTCGAGTTTTTCGGACTCTCCTCGTGAAGCATGGCAAACCGCACATATCTTCGTCGTTAAGCTCTGGGGATTGCCGATGTTCCCTTCTGCTTTGCCGCGCTCTGTCGACCCGTGCTTGTGCTGCCGTGTCTCTTGCTCCGCTTGGTCCTTCAGGGGCTGCCGCTGTTGCTGCTGCAGGTCGTGGACTATTTTGCCTTGCCGCTCCTTCGGGAGGCGTTGATACAAACGCTGTCCCCATAGCTCCAACTCCTGCTACCGCCATATTGTATAGTGTTTCCCTTGGATCGCCTGGAGGTGGTTTAGATGCGAGGATAAAAGCGTGTGTCACCATATACCCAACCTCTGGTGTCTTAGGGATGATATTTCCTCTTGTATCTATCGACATAAAAGACATGTCGAGGTTTTGGACCAAGTGCTCTCTTTCTGCTTCGGGTATGTGTTGTAACCTTGATCTTGCTCTGTTCCGAGCCTCCCCGTGGCTATCACCCGAAGTTCTAGATTGTCGACTTAGATCTGCCCTTCTCCTGCTGGATGCAGAAGCTGCCTCCTTTCTTCTGTTTAACTCAGCTGTCTGTTTTTCCAGTTCTCTTGCAGCTCGTGCGAGCCTATATTGATATGCTTGCAATTCCTCTGGCGTAGCTGTGGTGGCCATTGGTTCTGAGCCGTCCATAGCTCTCGCGGCCCTATCCCACGCTGCTTGCGAGAGTTGAACTCTGTCTCGCGGCTGTGGCCCGACGTATTTATTGCCCAGGCCTCGTCGCAGATCGGAGGGATCGACGTATGGATTTCCCAGATCGTCGAAAGCCTCAGATGTTTCCTCTTGATCTTCAATGGCATAAATCTGATGATATTTTGTATTCAGATCTATGTTGGGTTTGGTGACATCATCGTTGAGAATGATGAAGACCTTGCCCACTGTAATAGATTTGTCGATGAAGTCATAACTGTCGACATCGCTTGAGCCATCGCTTATATATGTGTCCGCAGATGACTCAAACGACATGTCGCTGAAGATCTTGGCGAGTTTCTCTCTTGCCCTGGTGCTGACGTAGCGTGTCGACGAAGTTTCTTCTTCTCCTGATTCGGTTGACGATGTATAGCTTGAAAAATTAGAATCGACCGCCGACGATCCCGACGAAATCGGAATTTCGACACGATACGATCCTTCCTTCTCGACGCGAAAGCGAAACTTTCCGAACGTCATCTCCATAGGCTCCTCCAGATACGCATATGCATCCAAACGGGAGGGTGGGTGAGGAACAAAATCGACAGGACCAGCAGCGATCTGTTTACCTCGATCCATTGCGTTGCTTGCAGTTGATGATGTCGAAGATCTTGAACGTGCCATCGAGATCAGATCCTTACGCCTCTAGTCCCCACGGTCGGCGCCAGTTGACAAGGTATTAACTTGTCAATGCCTATGGATTGTAGGCTAGGGTTTTAGTTGAAAGTAGAGGGCAAGTAGATCTCGAAGGTTTCAGCCGAAAAGTACTCGACGATTATGAAAACTAGGGTTTGTAAACAATGATTCGATGATCTCTGTGTCCCTCGACTCCCCCTTATATAGGAGGCGGAGCCGAGGGATTCGTGTAATACAAGTTACATAGTCCGGGAAGGTTTCTAACTCATCCCGCAAGATTACAAATAACGCTTCCTATTACAATTCTAACTTTCCTTAATAATATCTTGGACTTCCGAGTCTTCTTATTCTTTGGGTAGTGGGCCTTCAGTAAACCCCGGGTACTATCTTCGGCAGGCCCATTCGGGATGCCTATGTCAGTTGGGTCAAAGAATATTTTCCCCAAGATGTGTTCACAAGCTGAGAATTTCGAGAGGCGTGGAGTACTGCAGAAGCCTATGTGGAGCTATATCATCCGACAAGCGACCCCTACATCACAAGATTTCGAAGGGGATTCAGTGACTTCGCCTTTCCTGACTTTGGTTCAGTACCAGCCGTGTCCCGCACCCGGTGTGACCCACATTTCAATGATTCGAAGTCAGGTAAATGTTAGAGAGGCTGGGTCAAAGAATATTTTCCCAAAGATATGTTAACAAGCTGAGAGTTTCGAGCGGCGTGGAGTACTGCGAAAGCCTATGTGGACCTATATCATCCGACAAGCAGCCACTACATCACAAGATTTTGAAGGGGATTCAGTGACTTCGCCTTTCCTGACTTTGGTTCAGTACCATCCGGGTCCCGCACTCGGTGTGACCCACATTTCAATGATTCGAAGTCAAGGAAATGTTAGAGAGGCGGGGTCAAAGAATATTTTCCCCAAGATGTGTTCACAAGCTGAGAGTTTCGAGTGGCGTGGAGTACTGCGGAAGCCTAGGTGGAGATGTATCATCCGACAAGCGGACCCTACATCACAAGATTTCGAAGGGGATTATGAGACTTTGCCTTTTCTGACTTTGGTTCAGTACCAGCCGGGTCCCGCACCCGGTGTGACCCATATTTCAGTGATTCGAAGTCATGGAAATGTTAGAGAGGCTAGGTAAAAGAACATTTTCCCCAAGATGTGTTCACAAGCTGAGAGTTTCGAGAGGCGTGGAGTACTGCGGAAGCCTAGGTGCAGCTAGCTGTATCATCCGACAAGCGGGCCCTATACATCACAAGATTTCGAAGGGGATTATGTGACTTCGCCTTTCCTGACTTTGGTTCACCAGCCGGGTCCCGCACCTGGTGTGACCCACATTTTAGTGATTCGAAGTCATGGAAATGTTAGAGAGGCTGGGTCAAAGAATATTTTCCCCAAGATATGTTCACAAGCTGAGAGTTTCGAGAGGCGTGGAGTACTGCGGAAGCCTAGGTGGAGTTGTATCATCCGACAAGCGGGCCCTACACATCACAAGATTTTGAAGAGGGTTATGTGACTTCGCCTTTCCTGACTTTGGTGCACCAGCCGGGTCCCGCACCCAGTGTGACCCACATTTCAGTGATTCGAAGTCATGGAAATGTTAGAGAGGCTGGGTCAAAGAATATTTTCCCCAAGATGTGTTCACAAGCTGAGAGTTTCGAGACGCGTGGAGTACTGCGGAAGCTGATACGTCTCCGACGTATCGATAATTTCTTATGTTCCATGCCACATTATTGATGTTATCTACATGTTTTATGCACACTTTATGTCATATTCGTGCATTTTCTGGAACTAACCTATTAACAAGATGCCGAAGTGCCAGTTGCTGTTTTCTGCTGTTTTTGGTTTCAGAAATCCTAGTAACGAAATATTCTCGGAATTGGACGAAATCAACGCCCAGGGTCCTATTTTGCCACGAAGCTTCCAGAAGTCCGAAGAGGAGACGAAGAGGGGCCACGAGGGGGCCACACCCTAGGGCGGCGCAGCCCCCCCCCTTGGCCGCGCGGCCCTGTGGTGTGGGGCCCCCGTGCCGCCTCTTGACCTGCCCTTCCGCCTACAAATAGCCTCCGTGACGAAACCCCCAGTACCGAGAGCCACGATGCGGAAAACCTTCCAGAGACGCCGCTGCCGCCGATCCCATCTCGGGGGATCCAGGAGATCGCCTCCGGCACCCTGCCGGAGAGGGGAATCATCTCCCGGAGGACTCTACGCCGCCATGGTCGCCTCCGGAGTGATGTGTGAGTAGTCTACCCCTGGACTATGGGTCCATAGCAGTAGCTAGATGGTTGTCTTCTCCCCATTGTGCTATCATTGTCGGATCTTGTGAGCTGCCTAACATGATCAAGATCATCTATCTGTAATTCTATATATTGCGTTTGTTGGGATCCGATGAATAGAGAATACTTGTTATGTTGATTATCAAAGTTATATCTATGTGTTGTTTATGATCTTGCATGCTCTCCGTTACTAGTAGATTCTCTGGCCAAGTAGATGCTTGTAACTCCAAGAGGGAGTATTTATGCTCGATAGTGGGTTCATGCCTGCATTGACACCTGGGACAGTGACAGAAAGTTCTAAGGTTGTGTTGTGCTGTTGCCACTAGGGATAAAACATTGATGCTATGTCTAAGGATGTAGTTGTTGATTACATTACGCACCATACTTAATGCAATTGTCTGTTGCTTTGCAACTTAATACTGGAGGGGGTTCGGATGATAACCTGAAGGTGGACTTTTTAGGCATAGATGCAGTTGGATGGCGGTCTATGTACTTTGTCGTAATGCCCAATTAAATCTCACTATACTCATCATGATATGTATGTGCATGGTCATGCCCTCTTTATTTGTCAATTGCCCAACTGTAATTTGTTCACCCAACATGCTGTTTATTTTATGGGAGAGACACCTCTAGTGAACTGTGGACCCCGGTCCAATTCTCTTTACTGAAATACAATCTACTGCAATATTGTTCTACTGTTTTCTGTAAACAATCATCTTCCACACAATACGGTTAATCCTTTGTTACAGCAAGCCGGTGAGATTGACAACCTCACTGTTTCGTTGGGGCAAAGTACTTTGGTTGTGTTGTGCAGGTTCCACGTTGGCGCCGGAATCCCTGGTGTTGCGCCGCACTACATCCCGCCGCCATCAACCTTCAACGTGCTTCTTGGCTCCTACTGGTTCGATAACCTTGGTTTCATACTGAGGGAAACTTGCCGCTGTACGCATCACACCTTCCTCTTGGGGTTCCCAACGGACGCGTGTTGAACACGTATCAAGCAGCTTTTTCTGGCGCCGTTGCCGGGGAGATCAAGACACGCTGCAAGGGGAGTCTCCACTTCTCAATCTCTTTACTTTGTTTTTGTCTTGCTTAGTTTTATTTACTACTTTGTTTGCTGCACTAAATCAAAATACAAAAAAATTAGTTGCTAGTTTTACTTTATTTGCTATCTTGTTTGCTATATCAAAAACACAAAAAAATTAGTTTACTTGCATTTACTTTATCTAGTTTGCTTTATTTACTACTGCTAAAATGAGTAATCCTGAAGTTGAAGTTCGTACATTTAAGCAACAAGGGGGAGAATGTTTAAGAGATGCTTGGTATAGAATTAGTAATGCCCATAATAGATGCACTAAGAAACACTCCACCACTATTTTACTCAGGAATTTTTATGTTGGTATTTCTAGCTGGAATAGGTATGTTCTTGATTGTCTCGCAGGAGGTAACTTCTTAAGTACTCCTGCATTAGAAGCTAGCTGCATTATTGAGAGTCTATTTGGAATACCCCCTGTTGATGAAGTTAAAACTGAAATCTCTCTTGAAGATGTTATGAAAAAATTGGAAACCATAGAGAAATTTTTTCCAAATGTTGAAACTAAATTGGAAATGTTACTTGATAAAACTGATGAACTTGATAAATCCTTAGGAGGAATTGATGAAAGAATTAGTGTCCTAGGAACTTGTGTTGTCCATGATGATCAAATCAATAGGATTGATGAACTTGAAAAAGCTATGGGAACCTTGGGTTCAACATTTTCTTCTCTTAAATATAAGGAGAAAGCTTATGTGGGTAAGGAGCAAAAGTTTATGTATGTCTCCAAAGTGCCTAAACCAAAGAAGTATTATTATAGGCCTAAAATTGACAAAGCCCTTAGTACCACTGCAGATGGGGGAGCTCATAATAACGATACACCACCCTCTGATAATACTTGATACACACTTT
This sequence comes from Lolium perenne, assembly GCF_019359855.2. Taxonomy (NCBI): domain Eukaryota; kingdom Viridiplantae; phylum Streptophyta; class Magnoliopsida; order Poales; family Poaceae; genus Lolium; species Lolium perenne. The sequence goes on along the minus strand of NC_067248.2, from coordinate 68,493,443 downwards.
CTGCGCCTAGCTGAAAGGCGTTAAAGAAAAGCGCTTATGGGAGACAACCCATGTTTTTACCTACAGTACTTTGTTTTTATTTTGTGTCTTGGAAGTTGTTTACTACTGTAGCAACCTCTCCTTATCTTAGTTTAGTGTTTTATTGTGCCAAGTAAAGTCGTTGATAGAAAAGTAAGTACTAGATTTGGATTACTGCGCAGTTCCAGATTTCTTTGCTGTCACAAATCTGGGTCTACCTCCCTGTAGGTAGCTCAGAAAATTAAGCCAATTTACGTGCATGATCCTTAGATATGTACGCAACTTTCATTCAATTTGGGCATTTTCATTTGAGCAAGTCTGGTGCCATTTTAAAATTCGTCAATACGAACTGTTCTGTTTTGACAGATTCTGCCTTTTATTTCGCATTGCCTCTTTTGCTATGTTGGATGAATTTCTTTAATCCATTAATGTCCAGTAGCTTTATGCAATGTCCAGAAGTGTTAAGAATGATTGTGTCACCTCTGAATATGTTAATTTTTATTGTGCACTAACCCTCTAATGAGTTGTTTCGAGTTTGGTGTGGAGGAAGTTTTCAAGGATCAAGAGAGGAGTATGATGCAACATGATCAAGGAGAGTGAAAGCTCTAAGCTTGGGGATGCCCCGGTGGTTCACCCCTACATATATCAAGAAGACTCAAGCATCTAAGCTTGGGGATGCCCAAGGCATCCCCTTCTTCATCGACAACATTATCAGGTTCCTCCCCTGAAACTATATTTTTATTCCATCACATCTTATGTGCTTTGCTTGGAGCGTCGGTTTGTTTTTGTTTTTGTTTTGTTTGAATAAAATGGATCCTAGCATTCACTTTATGGGAGAGAGACACGCTCCGCTGTAGCATATGGACAAGTATGTCCTTGGTTTCTACTCATAGTATTCATGGCGAAGTTTCTCCTTCGTTAAATTGTTATATGGTTGGAATTGGAAAATGATACATGTAGTAATTGCTATTAATGTCTTGGGTAATGTGATACTTGGCAATTGTTGTGCTCATGTTTAAGCTCTTGCATCATATGCTTTGCACCCATTAATGAAGAAATACATAGAGCATGCTAAAATTTGGTTTGCATATTTGGTTTCTCTAAGGTCTAGATAATTTCTAGTATTGAGTTTGAACAACAAGGAAGATGGTGTAGAGTCTTATAATGTTTTCAATATGTCTTTTATGTGAGTTTTGCTGCACTGGTTCATCCTTGTGTTTGTTTCAAATAAGCCTTGCTAGCCTAAACCTTGTATCGAGAGGGAATACTTCTCATGCATCCAAAATACTTGAGCCAACCACTATGCCATTTGTGTCCACCATACCTACCTACTACATGGTATTTTCCGCCATTCCAAAGTAAATTGCTTGAGTGCTACCTTTAAACAATTCAAAATTTATCACCTCTGATTTGTGTCAATGTTTTATAGCTCATGAGGAAGTATGTGGTGTTTATCTTTCAATCTTGTTGGGCAACTTTCACCAATGGACTAGTGGCTTCATCCGCTTATCCAATAATTTTGCAAAAAGAGCTGGCAATGGGATTCCCAGTCCCAAATTAATTAACAAAAATAGACACTCCTCCATGGTATGTGATTGTTGGACGGCACCCGAAGGATTCGGTTAGCCATGGCTTGTGTAAGCAAAGGTTGGGAGGAGTGTCATCATAATAAAACTAAAATAAAAAGGCACTCCTTCATGGTATGAGATTGTTGGCAGGCACCCGAGGATTCGGTTAGCCATGGTTTGTGAAAGAAAGGTTGGAAGGAGTGCCATCCAAAAATAAAATAAAATGGGAGCCGCTCTTTGAAGGTTTGTCTGGCAAGGGGGTTAGAGTACCCGCTACCATTCGTTGACAACAACATACACCTCTCAAAACTTTATTTGCATGCTCTCTTTATGTTTTCAAAATCAAAGCTCTAGCACAAATATAGCAATCGATGCTTTTCCTCTATGGAGGACCATTCTTTTACTTTCAATGTTGAGTCAGTTCACCTATTTCTCTCCACCTCAAGAAGCAAACACTTGTGTGAACTGTGCATTGATTCCTACATACTTGCTTATTGCACTTATTATATTACTCTATGTTGACAATATCCATGAGATATACATGTTATGAGTTGAAGGCAACCGCTGAAACTTAATCTTCTTTTGTGTTGCTTCAATGCTTTTACTTTAAATTATTGCTTTATAAGTTAACTCTTATGCAAGACTTATTGATGCTTGTCTTGAAGTGCTATTCATGAAAAGTCTTTGCTTTATGATTCACTTGTTTACTCATGTCATATACATTGTTTTGATCGCTGCATTCACTACATATGCTTTACAAATAGTATGATCAAGATTATGATGGCATGTCACTCCAGAAATTATCTGTGTTATCGTTTTACCTGCTCGGGACGAGCAGAACTAAGCTTGGGGATGCTGATACGTCTCCGACGTATCGATAATTTCTTATGTTCCATGCCACATTATTGATGTTATCTACATGTTTTATGCACACTTTATGTCATATTCGTGCATTTTCTGGAACTAACCTATTAACAAGATGCCGAAGTGCCAGTTGCTGTTTTCTGCTGTTTTTGGTTTCAGAAATCCTAGTAACTAAATATTCTCGGAATTGGACGAAATCAACGCCCAGGGTCCTATTTTGCCACGAAGCTTCCAGAAGTCCGAAGAGGAGACGAAGAGGGGCCACGAGGGGGCCACACCCTAGGGCGGCGCGGCCCCCCCTTGGCCGCGCGGCCCTGTGGTGTGGGGCCCTCGTGCCGCCTCTTGACCTGCCCTTCCGCCTACAAATAGCCTCCGTGACGAAACCCCAGCATCGAGAGCCACGACACGGAAAACCTTCCGCAGACGCCGCCGCCGCCGATCCCATCTCGGGGGATCCAGGAGATCGCCTCCGGCACCCTGCCGGAGAGGGGAATCATCTCCCGGAGGACTCTACGCCGCCATGGTCGCCTCCGGAGTGATGTGTGAGTAGTCTACCCCTAGACTATGGGTCCATAGCAGTAGCTAGATGGTTTTCTTCTCCCCATTGTGCTATCATTGTCGGATCTTGTGAGCTGCCTAACATGATCAAGATCATCTATCTGTAATTCTATATGTTGCGTTTGTTGGGATCCGATGAATAGAGAATACTTGTTATGTTGATTATCAAAGTTATATCTATGTGTTGTTTATGATCTTGCATGCTCTCCGTTACTAGTAGATGCTCTGGCCAAGTAGATGCTTGTAACTCCAAGAGGGAGTATTTATGCTCGATAGTGGGTTCATGCCTGCATTGACACCTGGGACAGTGACAGAAAGTTCTAAGGTTGTGTTGTGCTATTGCCACTAGGGATAAAACATTGATGCTATGTCTAAGGATGTAGTTGTTGATTACATTACGCACCATACTTAATGCAATTGTCTGTTGCTTTGCAACTTAATACTGGAGGGGGTTCGGATGATAACCTGAAGGTGGACTTTTTAGGCATAGATGCAGTTGGATGGCGGTCTATGTACTTTGTCGTAATGCCCAATTAAATCTCACTATACTCATCATGATATGTATGTGCATGGTCATGCCCTCTTTATTTGTCAATTGCCCAACTGTAATTTGTTCACCCAACATGCTGTTTATTTTATGGGAGAGACACCTCTAGTGAACTGTGGACCCCGGTCCAATTCTCTTTACTGAAATACAATCTACTGCAATATTGTTCTACTGTTTTCTGCAAACAATCATCTTCCACACAATACGGTTAATCCTTTGTTACAGCAAGCCGGTGAGATTGACAACCTCACTGTTTCATTGGGGCAAAGTACTTTGGTTGTGTTGTGCAGGTTCCACGTTGGCGCTGGAATCCCTGGTGTTGCGCCGCACTACATCCCGCCGCCATCAACCTTCAACGTGCTTCTTGGCTCCTACTGGTTCGATAACCTTGGTTTCATACTGAGGGAAACTTGCCGCTGCACGCATCACACCTTCCTCTTGGGGTTCCCAACGGACGCGTGTTGAACGCGTATCAGAAGCCTATGTGGAGCTGTATCATCCGACAAGCGGGCCCTACATCACAAGATTTCGAAGGGGTGATGACCCACAAGTATAGGGGGTGTATCGTAGTATTTTCGATAAATAAGAGTGTCGAACCCAACGAGGAGCATAAGGTGTTGACAAGCAGTTTCGATGAAGGATTCACTGTAAATGCTCACAGACAAGTATTCAGGGGGTTTTGATATAGCAGATGAATAAAGTACGAGTAAGTAAAATGCGAGAGAAATAATTGCAGCAAGTGGCCCAATCCTTTTTAGCACAAAGGACAAGCCGGTTTGTTTACTTATAATGACCAAACATTCTTGAGGACACACGGGAATTTAGTCTAGTGCTTTCGCTTCATATAGCTGATTAATCTTCATTGTTTTGATAAGTGTTGTGTGGGTGAACCTATGCTAATGCACCGCCCTTCCTAGGACTAATACATACTTGTGATTATACCCCTTGCAAGCATCCGCAACTACAAGAAAGTAATTAAGATAAATCTAACCACAACCTTAAACTCTGAGATCCTGCTATCCCTCCTGCATCGATATACCAACGGGGGTTTAGGTTTCTGTCACTCCGGCAACCCCGCAATTGGCAAACGAGTACAAGATGTATTCCCCTAGGCCCATAAAGGTGAAGTATCATGTAGTCGACATTCACATGACACCACTAGAAGAACAACACCACAACTTAAATATCATAACATTGAATATTACTCAACAATAATTCACTACTAACATTTAGACTTCACCCATGTTCTCAAGAACTAAACGAACTACTCACGAGACATCATATGGAACATGATCAGAGGTGATATGATGATGAATAACAATCTGAACATAAACCTTGGTTCAATGGTTTCACTCAATAGCATCAATAACAATTAGAAATCAATACCGGGAGAGTTTCCCCTATCAAACAATCAAGATCCAACCCTAATTGTTACAGCGGTGATGAGGTGCAGCGGTGGAGACGGCGGTGATGATGATGGTGATGATGGTGATGATGATGGAGATGATGTCCAGCTCGATGACGGTGATGATGGCGTCGATTTCCCCCTCCGGGAGGGAATTTCCCCGGCAGATTTCAGCCTGCCGGAGAGCTCTTTTCTCTCTGGTGTTTTCCGCCCCGCAGAGGCGGCTGTGACTCTTCGCGCCTATCCTTTGGAGCTTAGGTTTTCGGGACAAAGAAGTACGCGAAGGAGAGGAGGCCAGAGGGGGCTGTGGGCCCCCTCCCCACATGGCGGCGCCGCCAGGCCTGGGCCCGCGCCGGCCTATGGGGGGCCCATGGTGGCCCTCCTCGTCTCCTCCTTTTGGCTATCTTCGTCTTCTAGAAAAATAAGATTTTCTATATAATTTCCTTCAATTGCTGATCCTCCGAAATATTGCATTCTGACGGTGCTTTTTCCAGCAGAATCCTGACTCCGGTGCGCGATTCTCCAACAATCATGAAACATGCAAAATAGATGAAATAACATAAGTATCACCTCTAAATACGAAATATATCAATGAATAACAGTAAATTATGATACAAAATAGTGATGCAAAATGGACGTATCAACTCCCCCAAGCTTAGACTTCGCTTGTCCCCAAGCGAAACTGAACTCGGTAAACAGGACCACATGTTTATGGAGTGAAGAGTCAATAAACCAAATACGGACAAGAAGCATCATATTAATTTACACAAGACATTCCAGTGAACAACTTCCTCATATAATTCAACTTGAAACAAGTAGAAGGTAATCACAAATAAGGTGCATAAGAAATCATAATTGGTGATGGCAAACTTTGTTCTTGGTCAGAGAACAATTAACAAATTGTACTTATCTATCGAGCAACGATCTTATGTTAAAGCTTATGTGGCACAACTTGCATACTCAACCATAATAATCTCTCATATCATTGATAACTTCAAAGCTATATTCATTCACATAAAACTTGTACTAAACAAGGAAGAGTAAAAGGCATGATGAAATAGATCACAATATAAATAGTTTGATCACAACAACTCAAATGCTTGCTTAAGATGGAGGGAAATAGGTTTACTGACTCAACATAAAGTAAAAGACAGGCCCTTCGCAGAGGGAAGCAGGGATTAAATCATGTGCTAGAGCTTTTTCAGTTTTGAAATCATATAAAGAGCATAAAAGTAAAATTTTGAGAGGTGTTTGTTGTTGTCAATGAATGGTAGTGGGTACTCTAACCCCCTTGCCAGACAAACTCTCGAAGAGCGGCTCCCATAAAGTTTTATTTTTGGTTGACACTCCTTCCAACCTCTGCTTTCACAAACCATGGCTAACCGAATCCTAGGGTTCCTTCCAATCATTCTCATACCATGAAGGAGTGTCTTTTTATTTTAGTTTTATTTAGATGACACTCCTCCCCAACCTTTGCTTTCTCAAGCCACGGCTAACTGAATCCTCGGGTGCCATCCAACAATCACATACCATGGAGGAGTGTCTATTTGTAAAATTATGAAGATTAATTAATTGGGGCTGGGCACCCCATTGCCAGCTCTTTATGCAAAATTATTGGATAAGTGGATGAAGCCACTAGTCCATTGGTGAAAGTTGCCCAACAAGATTGAAAGATAAAACACCACATACTTCCTCATGAGCTATAAAACATTGACACAAATAAGGGATGATAGATTTTGAATTGTTTAAAGGTAGCACACGAAGTATTTACTTGGAATGGAAGAAAATACCATGTAGTAGATAGGTATGGTGGACACTGATGGCATAGGTTTGGGTTAAGGTTTGGATGCACGAGAAGCATTCCCTCTCAGTACAGGTTTTTGGCTAGCAAGGTTGATTAGCAAGCATAAGAGTTGAGGGAAACAAACAAATATACATGTGATAGAAACAATCATGCATCTTCCTTGTAAGCACAAACAATTTTAACTTCAGAATAATAAGCTAAGAGCTAACAAGAAAGAAAGACAATGAAACAACTACATGTATTTCTCTTTTCTACTTAAACCTCAAAGTGTTGTTGCTGTTGACCAATGCTAAGTTTGCCAAAATCAAATAGATTTATTCAATGCTCCCAAGGTGATACCAATACTAATAACAAGATCAATCATATAATAGAGATTGCAAACTAAAATAAGATGTGCAATATGTAAATGATAAGACTTCTCATTAATATTCCATAACGATAACTCACACCAAGGGATACATAGTCTACCAACTAAAGGAGAGATACTTCCACACTGCAACCCATCTTATATGATAACTTCCCTACTCATGATATGACACTACTTGATAGTAAAAAGTAAAAGATAGTGATGAGGTGATACCGCGGCACTCCCCCAAGCTTGGAACAAACCAAGGGGATTCCAATACCGATGATGAATTACTCCTTCGGCGGTGGTGGTGATGAATTCTTGACAAGCTTCTCAAAAAGCTCCTGAAGCTCATCAATCTTGTACATGAGGTTGCGGATCATCTCCGAATTGTGCTCGACGCGGTTAAGAAGTATATCCGATGACGAATCCCAACTCTTAGAGTTGTTTCACCACTCCTCAGCTTCAGGCTTCATCCTTCCTGCAGTGTTAGAACGATCTATGTCCCAATTGCTAGGCAATACTGCTTTGGGAACCCTTTCAATTTGACTATTGTAAATTAGATTGCGGAAGGGGTTGTAGGTGCCTGGAGGAGATGTCTTTGGAGCTAGGTAGTGATGTGGAACCTTTCCTCCGGTGCGAATTCTTGCGCTCTTCTTGGTACTGAAAGGGTTTTCCACCACCTCGATGCTTGCGACGGTGGCACGCGGGTATGCACGCGAGTCTTCCTCCACTTCTTCTTTGTCTTCTTCCTTGACGCTCTCGTCCACCTCTTTCCACTCGGGATCTTGAATATCTTCATCCGAAAGCCCCTTGCCCTTGTTGTTGGAGACCATGGTGCTTCTAGATCAAAGACAGATCCTGGCAGGAAACAACTCGAAACAAAACACGTCGAGAAAACGATATACGGACCTCCAGGGGTCCGGGGGATTATATAGAATAAATTTTTGCGACAAAAGGAAAGTACCAGGTCGAACCAGAGTCGGAGAGGGGCCACGAGGGGCCCTCCTCATAGGGCGGCGCGTCCAGGCTGGGGCCCGCGCCGGCCTATGGGGGCACGCCCTTGTGCGTCTCCCCCACTCCGTTTCGATCTCGTAATTTTTCATATTTTCCAAAAACAGCAAAAACATTGTTCGGAAAGTAAAACGTGAACTTTTTATTACCAGTACTGTTACTTATTCGAAGTCGAACTCTGCCGGACCGTCAATTTGACCTTTGATGAAAGCTTCCAGTGTCACCACTCGAATAACATCAACATCTTCATTATAAGAATCTCCAGAGATATAATGCTTGAGTCTTTGTCCATTCACCACTTGTGTGGCATCGCCTTGGAGAGAGCTAATTTTAGTTGCTCCTGAACGATACACCTCCACAATGACATATGGTCCTTCCCATTTTGATAGTAACTTCCCTGCAAAGAATCTGAGATGACACCGATACAATAGGGCTTTATCCCCAACATTAAATTCTCTTTTGATTATTCTTCTACCATGCCATTTCTTAACTTTCTCTTTAAAGAGTTTAGCATTTTCATAAGCTTCACTTCTCCATTCATCTAGAGAACTCAATTGTAGCAATCTCTTCTTACCGGCAAGTTTAGGATCTTTATTTAGTTCTCTTACAGCCCAATAAGCTTTGTGCTCTAGTTCTAAAGGTCAATGACAAGCTTTCCCATAAACCATTTTATAAGGTGACATACCCATGGGATTTTTATAAGCAGTTCTATAAGCCCATAGTGCTTCCTTCAATTTACTAGCCCAATTCTTACTAGATTTATTAACAGTCTTTTGCAAGATAGATTTAATCTCTCTATTTGATAATTCTACTTGCCCACTAGTTTGAGGATGATAAGCAGAAGCAATCCTATGATTAATACCATATTTAGCAAGAGTTTTTCTAAAACCACCATGAATAAAATGAGAACCTCCATCCGTCATAAGATATCTAGGAACTCCAAATCTAGGAAAAATAATATCTAAAAGCATTCTTAGAGAGGTCTCACCATCAGCACTTTTTGTGGGTATGGCTTCCACCCATTTAGTAACATAATCAACAGCGACAAGTATATGAGTGTTACCTTCTGAAGAAGGGAAAGGTCCCATGAAGTCAAATCCCCAACAATAGAATGGTTCAATAACAAGAGTATAATTCATAGGAATTTCATTGCGTCTGGAGATATTACCAACCCTTTGACATTGATCACAAGATAAAATAAACTTCCTTGCATCTTTGAAGAGAGTTGGCCAATAAAAACCTGATTGTAGAACCTTTTGCGCGGTTCTGTCTCCGGCGTGATGTCCTCCATAAGCACTACCATGACACTTACTCAATATCTCTTGTTGTTCATATTCGGGAACACATCTTCGCAGAATACCATCCACTCCTTCTTTATATAAGTGTGGGTCATCCCAAAAATAATGCCTCAAGTCGTAAAAGAATTTCCTCCTTTGCTGAGCGGAAAAGGTTGGAGGCAAGTACTTGGAAACAATAAAGTTAGCATAATCAGCATACCAAGGGCTATCTCGCGAGCTCACCTTTATTATAGCCAATTGTTCATTTGGAAAACTATCATTAACAGGAACAGGATCATAAGCAATATTTTCCAATCTAGACAAATTATCAGCAACAGGATTATCAGCACCTTTCCTATCTATAATATGTAAATCAAATTCTTGCAACAAAAGCACCCATCTAATAAGCCTTGGCTTAGCATCTTTCTTTTGCATAAGGTATGTAATTGCAGCATGATCAGTATGGATTGTAACTTTTGAATCAACAATATAGGATCTAAACTTGTCACAAGCAAAGACTACAACTAACAATTCTTTTTCAATTGTAGCATAATTCTTTGAGCAGCATCAAGAGTTTTACTAGCATAATGAATAACATTTAATTTTTTATCTACTCGCTGTCCAAGAATAGCGCCTACAGCAAAATCACTAGCATCACACATAATTTCAAAAGGTAAGTTCCAATCAGGAGGTTCAACTATAGGAGCAGTTGTTAAGGCTTTCTTTAGAGTTTCAAAAGCTTCCTTACAATCATCATCAAAAACAAAAGGTATCTTTTTGAAGAAGATTAGTAAGAGGTTTTGAAATCTTGGAGAAATCTTTAATGAATCTCCTATAAAACCCAGCATGATCAAGAACACTACGAATACCTTTAACATCCCTAGGATAAGGCATCTTCTCAATTGCTTCAACTTTAGCTCTATCAACTTCAATACCTCTCTCGGAAATTTTATGTCCCAATACAATTCCTTCATTAACCATAAAGTGGCATTTCTCCCAATTAAGAACAAGGTTAGTTTCTTCACATCTCTGCAAAACTTTATCGAGGTTTCGCAAGCAATTATCAAAAGAATTCCCATAGACAGAAAAATCATCCATGAATACCTCTACAATATTCTCGCAAAAGCCATGAAAAATAGCAGACATGCATCTTTGAAAAGTAGCACGAGCATTAAATAAACCAAAAGGCATACGTCTATAAGCATAAGTTCCATAGGGACAAGTGAAAGTGGTTTTCTCTTGATCCTTAGTTTTAACAACAATTTGTGAAAACCCAGAATAACCATCAAGAAAGTAAAAATGAGTATTTTTAGATAACCTTTCTAACATTTGATCAATAAAAGGTAAAGGGTAATGTTCTTTCTTAGTAACCTTATTAACTTTTCGATAATCAATGCACATTCTATACCCTACAACTACTCTTTGAGGGATGAGCTCATCATTATCATTAGGTACAACAGTCATTCCTCCTTTCTTAGGAACACAATGCACAGGACTAACCCATCTACTATCAGCAATAGGATATATAATACCAGCTTCAAGAACATTAGGGATGAGCTCATTCTATACCCTACAACTACTCTTTGAGGGATGAGCTCATCATTATCATTAGGTACAACAGTCATTCCTCCTTTCTTAGGAACACAATGCACAGGACTAACCCATCTACTATCAGCAATAGGATATATAATACCAGCTTCAAGAAGTTTTAATACCTCATTTCTTACCACATCCTTCATTTTAGGAATTAGACGACGCTGATGTTCAACAACAGGCTTTGCATCATCTTCCATATTAATGGCATGTTGGCAAATAGAGGGAGAAATCCCCTTCAAGTCATCAAGAGTGTAGCCAATAGCTCCACGGTGTTTCTTCAATATTTCCAATAACCTTTCTTCCTCGAACTCTGAAAGCTTAGAACTAATAATAACAGGATATATTTTCTTATCATCAATATGAGCATATTTAAGATTATCAGGCAATGGTTTGAAATCAAAAACAGGATCTTCCTTTGGTGGTGGTGTTGTACCTAGATCTTCAACCGGCAAGTCATGTTTAAGAATAGGTTGACGAAGGAAAATTTCATCAAGCTCATTTCTTTCTTCCCTAAAAACTTCACTCTCACTATTCTCCAAATGTTGCTGCAAAGGATTATTAGGAGCAAGATCAATAGATGCACACTGTTCAACTCTAAAATCATTATTAGGCAAATCAACTTTATAAGGAGTTTTGGCAAATTTAGAGAAATTAAACTCATAAGATTCACCAGAAAATTTATTCACAATTTTCTCTTTCTTGCAATCTATAACAGCTCCACAAGTATTTAGAAAAGGTCTACCAAAAATGATAGGACAATGCTTACTAGCAGCAGAACCAAGTACCAAAAAGTCAGCATGATATTTAATCTTACCACATAGAACTTCCACATCTCGAACAATACCAATTGGAGAGATAGTTTCTCTATTAGCTAGCCGAATAACCACATCAATATCTTCAAGTTCACAAGAACCAATTTCATGCATGATCTCCGTGTAAAGCTCATAAGGAATAACACTAATACTTGCACCAATATCGCATAAACCATAATAACAATGGTCACCAATTCTAACAGATAGCATAGGAACACTAGTTTTCCTAGACTTATTAGGATGTGAAACAATATTAGAAGCATCTTCACAGAAAATAATATGACCATCTTCCACATTTTCAGTCACAAGGTCTTTAACTATTGCAATAGCAGGTTCAACATTTATTTGCTCTTCAGGTTCTATAGGTTTCTTTTCACTTTTATTAACATCACTATTTATAACAGAGTACTCCTTTATTTTAGCAGGGAAAGGAGTTTTTTCAATATAAGCTTCAGGAAGAACATGATCAACAGTTTCAATTACAACACATTTATTTATAGATGAATCAAATTTTATCTTTATACGGTTCATGATACTTATCAAAATTCTTCCTAGGCAATTCAAAATGAGAGGCAAAAGCTTTATAAAGATTTGCAACGACTTGAGAATCAAGACCATAAGTAGCACTCATATTACAAAATTTATCAGTATCTATAAAAGTTTCAATGCATTTATAATCATAATTTATACCTGACTCTCTATCTTTGTCGTTCTCCCATCCTTCAGTATTCTCCTGAATCCGATCAAGAAGGTCCCTCTTAAACTCTTCTTTGTTGCGTGTAAATGATCCAGGACAAGAAGTATCCAGCAAGGTCTTATCTTGAAAAGAAAGTCTTGCATAGAAATTATCAATGATAATATTACCAGGAAGCTCATGAATGGGGCATTTGAGCATTAAAGACTTCAATCTCCCCCACGCTTGGGCAATACTCTCTCCATTATGAGGCCAGAAATTATATATGCGGTTCCGGTCTTTGTGAATTTCACTTGGAGGATAGAATTTAGAATAAAATAGAGGCACAATATCATTCCAATCAAGAGAATCCCCATTATTCAGTAATTTGTACCAATGCGCCGCTTTACCAGACAACGATATAGAGAATAGTTTCTTCCTAACTTCATCCATAGCAATACCTGCACACTTGAATAAACCGCATAATTCATGTAAGAACAGTAAATGATCACCCGGATGGACAGTTCCATCCCCTTCATAGCGGTTACCCACAACACATTCAATAATTTTCATAGGTATTTTGTATGGAACCTCTTTCTCACCTGGCACCTCATCCACTACCTTTGCAGTAGTAGTAGATTTTCCAAATAAACATTCAAGAGAGGATCTCTCCATAATGAATTATAGCAGCAGGCAGAAATAAAATCAGCACGAACAGTAAAAGTTTCCCTTACCAATTCCACTTACCAATAGCGCTTCACTCCACGGCAACGGCGCCAGAAAATAGTCTTGATGACCCACAAGTATAGGGGGTGTATCGTAGTATTTTCGATAAATAAGAGTGTCGAACCCAACGAGGAGTAGAAGGGGTTGACAAGCAGTTTGGATGAAGGATTCAATGTAAATGCTCACAGACAAGTATTCAGGGGGTTTTGATATAGCAGATGAATAAAGTACGAGTAAGTAAAATGCGAGAGAAATAATTGCAGCGAGTGGCCCAATCCTTTTTAGCACAAAGGACAAGCCGGTTTGTTTACTTATAATGACCAAACGTTCTTGAGGACACACGGGAATTTAGTCTAGTGCTTTCGCTTCATATAGCTGATTAATCTTCATTGTTTTGATAAGTGTTGTGTGGGTGAACCTATGCTAATGCACCGCCCTTCCTAGGACTAATACATACTTGTGATTATACCCCTTGCAAGCATCCGCAACTACAAGAAAGTAATTAAGATCAATCTAACAACAACCTTAAACTCTGAGATCCTGCTATCCCTCCTGCATCGATATACCAACGGGGGTTTAGGTTTCTGTCACTCCGGCAACCCCGCAATTGGCAAACGAGTACAAGATGTATTCCCCTAGGCCCATAAAGGTGAAGTATCATGTAGTCGACGTTCACATGACACCACTAGAAGAATAACACCACAACTTAAATATCATAACATTGAATATTACTCAACCATAATTCACTACTAGCATTTGGACTTCACCCATGTCCTCAAGAACTAAACGAACTACTCATGAGACATCATATGGAACATGATCAGATGTGATATGATGATAAATAACAATATGAACATAAACCTTGGTTCAATGGTTTCACTCAATAGCATCAACAACAAGTAGAAATCAATACCGGGAGAGTTTCTCCTATCAAACAATCAAGATCCAACCCTAATTGTTACAGCGGTGACGAGGTGCAGCGGTGGAGACGGCGGTGATGATGATGGAGATGATGGTGATGATGATGGAGATGATGTCCAGCTCGATGACGGTGACGATGGCGTCGATTTCCCCCTCCGGGAGGGAATTTCCCCGGCAGATTTCAGCATGTCGGAGAGCTCTTTTCTCTCTGGTGTTTTCCGCCCCGCAGAGGCGGCTGTGACTCTTCGCGCCTATCCTATGGAGCTTAGGTTTTCGGGACGAAGAAGTACGCGAAGGAGAGGAGGCCAGAGGGGGCTATGGGCCCCCTCCCCACATGGCGGCGCGGCCAGGCCTGGGCCCACGCCGGCCTATGGGGGGGCCCATGGTGGCCCTCCTCGGCTCCTCCTTTTGGCTATCTTCGTCTTCTGGAAAAATAAGATTTTCTGTATAATTTCCTTCAATTGCTGATCCTCCGAAATATTGCATTCTGACGGTGCTTTTTCCAGCAGAATCCTGACTCCGGTGCGCGATTCTCCAACAATCATGAAACATGCAAAATAGATGAAATAACATAAGTATCACCTCTAAATACAAAATATATCAATGAATAACAGTAAATTATGATATAAAATAGTGATGCAAAATGGACGTATCAAGGGGATTCTGTGACTTCGCCTTTCTGACTTTGGTTCAGTACCAGCCGGGTCCCGCACCCGGTGTGACCCACATTTCAGTGATTCGAAGTCATAGAAATGTTAGAGAGACTGGGTCAAAGAATATTTTCCCCAAGATATGTTCACAAGCTGAGAGTTTCGAGAGACGTGGAGTACTACGAAAGCCTATGTGGAGCTGTATCATCCAACAATCGGGCCCTACATCACAAGATTTCGAAGGGGATTCTGTGACTTTGCCTTTCCTGACTTTGGTTCACTACCAGCCGGGTCCCGCACCCGTGTGACCCACATTTCAGTGATTCGAAGTCAGGGAAATGTTAGAGATCGAGGCAGGGTCAAAGAATATTTTCCGCAAGATTTGGGCTCACTCAGATTGGACTCTGCCTATATATTATACTAGTTGAATGCCCGTGCGTTGCTACGGCTCAACATTTTTGTCTTCGGGCATATGTCAAAAGATAATAGACATGAAAACAATTCTTGTGAAATAATTCTGCTAATTTTTGTTTAGCTGAAAGCTGTAAGGGAGAGCCCCAGCAGTAGAAAATTAAAAGCTATATCATAATATTTAATTGCTCTAGTCAAGGATTTTTGTTAAATTTGAAGGAAATTACATATTCTTAAAATATAACTATAAGCATAAAGCACTGCAAAAATTGTGAGACTGGCAATTTTGGAGTGGCTATCAACATCATGTTACAGAGTAGGAACCTAGAACTATGATATGATACAAGAATGTCCAAAAATGCCTCAATGTAAAAAATCATGATTTCTCTAAAGGTCTAGAAATTCCTATATCACTCCCATACACAAAAATCATAAAAATCTTCCAGCACGAACATGTTTCATCTCCCCAAAATATTTCATCCTGGAGCTCCAAAATGAACTAAAGTAGCTTCAGGCCTCAGTTCTACAATGCAAGCTTCTCGTTCAGATAATCTATTTTTTCTAAATCTGTGGATAACCTGAGTGACTAAATCTTTAGATTACAGTTTAGCACTAAAATGATGTATGTATAGCATATACCACACATATATGACGAAGAGAATGGATGCATCTATTCAACCAAACAGAAAAAAGTAAGACTGTATTTCTGTCTGTGTGCTCCATATCTAACGAAAGCCAGACCAAAATTTCATCCTGACCTAGTAGTCCCTGATGTTGCTTCTTGTTGGTAGTAGCTGGTACCTGCTCCGATGCCCATGCTCGCCACTCCGTAGTTGCTCTAGTCCCAAATATCTGTGTATTCTGTATGGTGCATTGGTGCAATAATTAAGGGTCACGTGCATCGATGATGCAAGAAATGGGAGCAATACAATCTTACATTACCAATAGTTAAAAAAAAGGAAAGGTGGTAGGTAATGTTCAGTAAGAAAGATGCCATGTTCTGCATGTTATGGGAGTAGCAGACAGAAAATCTTTTCACAAAAAAAAAAGCAGACAGAAAATCTAGCGATCGGACAATAGACTAAATATGTAAGTACCATTTCAATTATAAGACAAAAAAAGTTCTACAATTCTTTAATTATTATGAATACTTCTAGGGTTGATCATAAAATTAACGTATACTTTTTGACACAATATTAGAGAAAAGAAGATAGGTTTGCAAAATACCTGAATAGGGACTTTAATACCTAATGATATTTAGACTTAAAATTATATAGATCCTGCTTGTTCTAATAATGAAACAGGTAGCCTGCTGAAAACTCACTTTTGAGCATGTCATGTCTACATAGATAAAATAAAGCTCACTGCAATAGGGCGTGAGATGCAGGAAAGCAAGTACCGAAGAAGACATCAGCACTTATTTCTATATGGCCATCTTTTACTTTGAGCATTGCCAATGTTTTGAATGTATAAGGTGGAAACATTATTTATCCTAGTAAAAAGAGGTCAGAAATAAATAATACAATTAACAAGGATCATGAACAGGTTAGAATATTTGATGCTGCCTCCTAGTATAATATTAGAGCATTAACATTGCTCATTGTACACATGATCAATCTACACAGAAGATGCCTGCTCATGGGTACGAGAACTCATCCCTGATCTCAAAGATGCCTGCTCCCAGGCGTCCAAGCCAGACTTCATGAAGAAAAACTAAACCACACCAATGGTGAATAAGCAAATCCAAAAAGCACATATTCAAAACTTTCAGTACATAACTCTCATTGTAAATCTTTACAAGTTAAAGTTAAGATCTCTCAGCATTAAACATTATGCATCACGTGCTTAAGATATTTGCAACGTTTGAATGCAACAGTATCTATTTACATGTACATGCTTGTAAAATTCATTAAAAGTACAGATCTATGTGTGGCAATATCCTATAGAAATATAATAAAAGCACCATGTATTATCTCTGGGTGTAGTAACAGAATAGGTTACAGAACATGACTATGATCTGCACGAAGAAATGGCCAGTAGAACATACTCCCTCCGTTCCTTTTTAATTGACTCGGAATTAGTATAAACTTGTACTAAATTCGAGTCAATTAAAAAAGAACGGAGGGAGTATTTGATAGCATCTCTGGAGAGGCTCTCTAAGATACTAATGGCCATTTACCATAGCTATGAGAGCTAATTCACCAAACAGATGAAAATGATAAAGTTTTTATGCAACCTCAAGTTATATTGCAGAGTGACTATCATGGACATGAGCATTTGATTAGTTAACAAATAATGCTAGTTATGATCCCATACAGAATTACAGATGGGGCTAATTATTTTTTCCAGTCTTCATATACTAACTATATAAGCAAATCCAAAAATCAAATGGGGTCTTTCGCCAGGAGCAAATGTCCTTCAAACTTGCCTCTACAACATGATATTTTAATGTGTGTCTGCAACCATAGCTTCCATCTTCATTACAAAGAGAGGAGTGAAGCTTATACCGAGGGCTACGGCATTCTAAATTTTTGCAGGACAACGCGCTTGACTTCTGTAACTTGTATGCAAGCAGAACTTTCTAAGGTCATCTGTAACAAAGGAAGTTTATAAAGAGTTAGAACACATGCACACAGAATAAAATACATTGTAAGAAAAAAATATAACACAATAAGAAGAAGCTTCCTTCTTTGACCCTCTGATGAGTTTTTCTTGATGGTTTTCCATGCTAACGCATAGCAACAGAGGGGAACTGCAACTAACAGTCAATACTCCAAGCAGGGCAAATATAATAATGATTATTAAGTGTTGCTTCTCTTGCTTCCCTATTTGGAGGTCGATGTTGCCTTCATAGCTGAAAATTCACAATGAATGAAATTAAGCTTAGATTATATGATGGCAACCTACCTAAGCAACTGTCCTTGATAACTGAGGTAATCGGATGGTATCATGATTCCCATAACATATGAAAGACATCTAAACTTAATTTGTCTAGCATCAAGGTTTAAGGAGCAAGTAATGTTGTTGGTATCAAAATATATGTGGTAATGTATTGCATAGGGAAAGAATACAAACTTCAGAATAATGCATGTGCAGAGCCTTGAGAATGTCTCCAGAGTCCCAGCTAGCTAATTATTCCGAAGATTTCTGCATTATATGGACATACATCAATGGGGGCTTGTTATTCTATTTTCTTTTTGGCTAAGTTTCCAGTACTATGATGGGTTATGGCTGTCATATTTTTTAAACCTATAAGTTGGCAGTTGCTATACAGATCATTGAGAGTTTGGCTTTAGAGGGGAAATCGACTTAGTTTTGCCAAGCTGATATGGCAGGCTCGGCCCGCGTATGCTCCAACCAGCTGATGCAGAGTGGGGATGGACTTGCACGCGGGCTTGTCACTGTTCTTCTTGGGCATGCACTGGTACGTGGTGCTGAACTGCCCCTACGTAGTTTCTTATTGATGCGGTAGTGGCCGTGCATGTTGGCCATCTTGTGCGGCAGCAATGACACCGGCCGCCCGGACGCCACCGACATGGAGGTCTCCCGCAGAGGCCGCGCTTTCGGCTGCATTGGCAAGTCCCCGGTACGCACCCTGGATCAAGAACCGCACGGGCGCCGTGACGCTCAGGATCAGAAAACTAAGAGAGGTCAAGAACTTGGTGCACGGTAGCAGGATGCGATCAAGAACCGACAAAAAAAAAGTGAAGCTCGTTCACCTCCGATGGGGATTTCGGCGGATTGCGATGAAAGAATAGCTAGCCACAGCCGTTTGGGGACCTGGGGCAACGACCTCCCCTCTCAGTAATGGGTTGCCGAGATTTCAAGCGGAGGAGGCACAAAATCTATTAAACAAAATAACAAAGAAAGCATACTTCAGTTCGGTATACATAGCGGATAATAATGCACAGAGGTAGAAAAATAGTCATGCTCAAGAATATAACTGGAAGCGAAATTATAGCTAGAACACTTGCACAAACTTGCCGAGAACATGTTTGATAGTTAAGGGCAAGATGGATTCTAGGAAACCATGTAAAGTACTAATATTTTCACACATTTGTGTACGTAATACAAGAAAGAGGATGATGTAACTTTTCAAGGATATGACATTGGATCAGTCTCCGGAAAAATCCTCAATGAAGTCACTCGACATGACGTCCGGGTAGAGCAGGAGAACCACTGGGCAGTGGAGCACCACAGCTGATACAGCTTCGGCTTGTTTACTCAAGTGAGCTCCTGGAACGCTGCCTTCCTCAGCCTCAGCCCTCAGCTTCCCCTCTGTAGAGCAGTAGCTAGATCCTATATGCATCTAACTCAATCAATTACACATACAGCAATAAGGCAATGCTGAACTCCTAATTTGGAACAAAAGAGACCTTTGCGGTGTAGACGACATGGTTAACCTTGTCCCTTTGATGGAATTGCTCGCGAGAAGTTTCTTTGGCTCCTCCTGCTCGAACCCCCGCCGGGAGAAGGACTCCGCCTCTATCAACAAGTCGAGAACAAGCGCGGCCTTCGCCACCGGGTAGTGCGCCTACGTACACAAATCCACACATTAAGGGAGGGCCCCTACACCAAATCTGATGATTAAATGAGGGTAACGTGCGTGCGGTTGGCGAGGAGGACGGAACTGTCGGGGTTCAGGAAGGAGAGGGCACCCATCTGGGTGATGGCCTTGGTGTACTCGCACGCCGCCGACTCCTTGAAGGTGAAGTGCTTGTGGCCCATCTCGACGAACTGGTTGCCCTCCTCCTTGTACTCGCCCGCCGCCGACTCCTTGATGGCGGCGTGCCTTCCAGGTCGGCCTTCTCGCCCTCCATCAGGGGCTCCCTATCCGGGATCCATCAGTAAAGGGGATGTGATGGGGAAGACCCCAGAGGAGGTGTTGGGCGGATGCGCCGTTCAATCGGGGAAGATGATGCGAGGAGAGACGGAGACGTGTAGACGGGAAAATGGCGGCGGGAAGGCTGCTGGGGCGGAGGAGCGGTGGCGGCGGCGGCACCTTTGCCACGGGAGTAGGTCGGGGCGTTGCTTCCCCTTTCTCTTGCATGGCATATTCTGAACCGATATCTTTTGACTTATCGGTGGCACGGAAGAGTAATTAGCTAGCCACGATGTACCTACAGCCATCCTGTATCGCCGGATTTTGATCAAACGAATAGCAGGCTCCCAATAACGACCATCAAAGTGCGTTGAGTGTCAAACGACCAACTCCCATTTAATAGTAAAGATTGCACTGCTACAGCCAGAAACTATAGGTGACATTGCTCACCGGCGCCGGCGTAGATCAGCACCATAGTTGTAGCTTGCACAGAGGAGAGAAGACAAGGTCAGCGAGATGGCTTGTCCTCGCCGGACCTGCCAGCCGTCGACAGGACAGCGACTCCGGGTACTCAAAGGTACATATACAACTACTCGTGCAACTGCCATCGAGCCGAAGAGATAGCTAGTTACAACGTTCGCTGCCGTTTTCTCTTGCGATGGCTTACTCCATACGACTAGTGATGGCATTAAACTTTTGGTATGCAAGATTCAAAATAAAATCGATGGTTATATATTTTTTTTAAAAGTCGATGGTTACAACAGCTAAGAAAAATATATACTACTACGTAGTACGTACTACTATGAGTAGACGAAATGGGTCTAAGCTTGGAGTCGTCTCATTTTGACTTTACTGTATGTACTGGATCGTATGAGTAGATGTGCTAAACTATGTACTACTATGTAGCAACTTTTCCTGTTTTTTCACTCCCCAACTACTCAGCCCTAACGGTGCACAGGAGACATATTAAGTATTGTGTACTGTATATGAATTTGGTATTATGGACACTCATACTTTACAATTTTGAATACAATTCGTCAACCATCATCTGCACAAGATTTATTAGGGAAGAAGCGCAGGCGACGCATTGTTGCTGGCTGGATGCACAAGATCGACGGATCTCTGGATGAGTGACTTATTAGACTTCAGTGACAGTGCATGAAAAATCACGTATACCATGTGCCCCAAACTTGAAAAAAACACTGGTGTCCTAAAAAAGTAATCTGGACACCGAGTTGGGGCATCGGTGCTTCTAGGTGATCCGATACCCTGAAAAAAATTGAGGCACCATAGGGAACCGGCCATCGATGCCCCAAAACTGGTTTGGGAACCGAAAATGGCACACGCTGCTCTCGGGTGATAACTGTCTGAGCTCTCGCTTATTCGATTTTCTCTCCGGTGGGTTGGATGAGTAAGCTTTAGGTGAAGTTGTAGAATAATTTTTTGCTACCAATATACTCTTCACCTATCCTGCGGACCGGCCGGAGACTTGTTGTATTATCGAATGTGTATAATATCTGTCGTGTGCATTATGAGTTAATGAAATTTTGTTCCTAATAATTATTTGTCAAACATTTCTTTATGTCTGTAATAATTAGGCTGATTATTTCTTTCCTCAGTCTTCCAAAAAGGTTGTTCACCGGATGAACTTGAAAGCGTGGATCTCACACGCCTCGTGGTGCGCATGTTCCCGAGATCGCTGCACATGGTCTGTCATAGAGGCTCTGCATGAGCGTAGCTGCTCAAGTTCTCCACTCCGACGTGACCCATGCCATACCTGCTCAAGTTCTCTACTCCGATGTGACCCCTGCCTGCCCGAGCTGAGAGGATACATTTATGGCCCGTTGTACAGATCAACCTCCGTTCATTGGAACCGGATGTACTAGAATAGAATAGTAGAAAAATATGTTTCATAATATTATATATATATAGTACACAAGTTTTTGAATTTGAATTCACTACCCAAACCTTTCCTCACTGATGCACCTTTGATGTAATCGAAGCCGTTGATTTACTTGTTAGAGCTTCTGCGTGTGGTTCATATATATGACCAAAACTCACTTGATCTAACGGCTATAAATGCTGGGATTCACCATCTACATTCTTGCGCTTGTGCACTGCCGAAGCTGCTGGATACTTCGTGTGAAGTCCAGTAAGCCAGCAAAAAGCTCCAGCATCTGTCATTCGGTGGTCAGGTTGGGGGGCCCATCCATGTGGCATGCGCTCCTCTTATTTGCTCTGTCGTTTCATGGCTTGGAATAAACTATGGCTACCATTAAATGGCAATTTACACAAAAGTAACCATTTTATGAAACTATAGCACAGACTAACCCTCCGGATAAACTATTTCACTTATCTAACCTTTTTTGTGGCGTCTATGCGAGCGGCGCCACACTCCACTGTGTGGTACACGTGCGTGGCCTACAGCTGCCAACGTGGAAACATGTGTGGCGCCCATGGCAAAAACGTCACACTACTCTTTATAAATAAACTTTGTCTAGAGTAGACAAAACATAGTGATAGCTTAGCTGGGTAAAGTCTTTGGTGCAAATCTGTAGGTCTTGAGTTCAAACCTTCAAAATACTTGATTTTATGTTTACTTTTTAAAATTGTGTTAGACATTGTAGTATATTCTAAAATATAGAACCCAGCTCCGTATTATTTTTAAAACTTTTTATCATTTTTTAAATCATTGTAGGAGTTCGTATTACCTAGCAAGATTGCATATGATGGTAGATCCAAAAAAAAAAAGATTGCAAATGATGGTGTATCACTGATTCACTATAAACCTCTATGTCTGCAGCGAGATATTAAATTTCTGTCTCTTGTTAAAATGGACCTAATCTAATTGTGTTAGACATTGTAGTATGTTCTAAAATATAGAACCCAGCTCCGTATTGTTTTTAAAACTTTTTTATCATTTTTTAAATCATTGTAGGAGTTCGTATTACCTAGCAAGATTGCATATGATGGTAGATCCAAAAAAAAAAAAAAGATTGCAAATGATGGTGTATCACTGATTCACTATAAACATCTATGTCTGCAGCGAGATATTACATTTCTGTATCTTGTTAAAATGGACCTAATCGGACCTGATCATCTTAATTGTAGAATGTTGGGAGTGCCGTTACTGACACATATGCGGTGATCTGATGTAGTACTCTTCTTGAGCGAGGCAATACCATCCATGTAGCCGTGGGTTGAACTGAATGACCTAGACTTTTGTCCATAACTTCCATGTAGAAAAGCACATCAAGAGAATAGATCCTTATTTTGTAAACTTGGCACAAGTAGACATAACTAAACCAAAGTGGCTAATTTAAAAATTCAGTCTGATCTGGGCGGGGCTGTTGCCTGGTGCTAATCCCGGAAGAACCAAATTCAGAATACTAATTTCAGTATCGCCGTAGCTTCAAGATCTCCATGCTTGGCGGAGAGGGTTCGATGCTGGGTTGCACATGGACGTGGAGGCGGCGTCGAGGGTTGTAGCGAGGGAACATGGGAGGATGGGGGTAATGTTTCGGTCTGATCTTTGCGGGGCTGTTGCCTGGTGCTAATCCCGGAAGAACCGCCTAGAGAACGTATAAATCACGCGGATTTGATGGTCGAGACTCGGCAAAAAGGAGGAACGTCTTGCAATGTAATTGGAGCGATGTTAACCATTAGATATCAAGTGATCAATGACTAAGATTGAAATGTTTCTGCCAAGTTTGCTCTTTTATAAGTTGTTGAGATAAGCAGATCGGCCACGCTATGTACATACGTATCAACTAAAACAAATAGGAGGCAGTATGTTTCATTTTGGACTTCTATAATGATTTAAAAAATAATAAAAAGTTTTAAAAATAATACGGAGCTAGGTTCTATATTTTAGAACATACTACAATATCTAGCACAATTTTAAGAAGTAAAAATAAAACCAAGTATTTTGGAGGTTTGAACTCAAGACCTACAGGTTTGCACCAATGGCTTCACCCAGCTGAACTAACACTATGTTCTGTCAACTTTAGACATAGGGCGTGTTTGGTAGACTGGGGGAGCTCAGATTTTCCCTTCCCATCCCACCTTTTGTTGAGAGAAGTTGTTCGTTAGATCGGCTCGGGTCAACTCCCCACTGCCCAGCTCATACGAAAAACGGACGAGAGCCCTGCCCGAGAGCGAAGCTCAAATCGAGCTTCGCTACTCATCCGGGACGAGCTCATCCCGCAAAACACTGTTCGCTGGTCCCGCGAGACCCCCAGACCCCCACCCGACGCCTCATTTCCCCCATCCTCCTACTCCTCTCGCGTCTCCTTGTCGACGCCAGCCACAGCCTCCTCGACGGCTCGACGACGGCATGCGATGCCGCCTCGTCCTGCGCCGCCACGAGTAGCTCCGCCACGCCACGTACGAGCGAGGGACAGCATCACCAGGGGCCGCCGGCGAGCCCAGCCAGGGGCGAGCTCCGCTGCGCCACGGACGAGCCAAGCCAAGGGCGAGCTCCGCCACGCCACGAACGACGGCAAGCTCCGCCAGGGGCCGCCGGCTCCTCGACGCCCGCCTGCCTCCTCCTCTTCGCGGACGGCTCGTCGCGGATGGCTCGTCGCTACGGACGGCTCGTCGCGCCACCACGGGCGCCGCTAGGGCCAGCTCCAAGCCCTGAAACGGCCGCCAGGGACGCGCCGCCTCTATGGCCGCCAGAGACGCGCCGCCATGGCCGGAATCTCCATGCCACGGCCGCCAGATACGCGCCGCCATGGCAGGATTTCTCCACGATGCGGTGGTTGGATGAACCAAGGACCCGATTGCTTTTTATTTTTCTCTTTAGGGACCTATTTGTAAAATTTCTTGGCTCAACTTCATCTCACCTCATGCAAGCCACCAAACAACTTCTGGGTTCAGCGTGGGTGAACACACCCAACCCACCAAACACATGAAAAATTCTGAGAGCAGCTTGTATGAGGTGAGAAATTCTCAGCTGAGAAACACAATCTGAGGGGGGCCGATCTACCAAACACACCCATAGTTTATTTATAAAGAGTAGTCTGTCGCCTTTGCCATGGGCGACACACATGCTTCCACGTTGGCAGCTGTAGGCCACGCACGCGCATGCATGCCACGCAGGCAAGATGTATGGCGTCCATCGCATGGGCGCCACAAAAAAGGGTTAGATGAGTGAAATAGTTTGCTCGGAGGGTCAGTCTGTGCTATAGTCCACAACTAGCCCAAGTGCTTTTAGTTGTAAAAAACAAACGAGCCAAAGAGCTCTTACCCGATAAATAATTCTTCAGGCATCAACTACAGAACTCCCTAAGAAAGAGGGGGAAAACAAAAAATCATCGAATAAACCTTTTATTTTGACAAACTTATACCTCTTTTGTTCGTTGGAAATCAAGATTACATTATTCGGTAGAAAAATATACCATATCAAAAATATATAGTCTCTTGTAACTATTTGTATTGATTTTTTAGTACTCCCTAATTTCCAAAAAGAGCTGCTCAACTATTTTTTAGATATGGACGTATCTATAACTAAAATATGTATATATACCTCCATATTTAGAGAAAATTAAACAGTTCTTTGTTAGGACTGAGGAAGTATTATTGTTTGAGTACAAAAATGTAAGACTATGACTATATAAAAACTATGGTTCTTTTATTTAATATACTTAAATAGTTTTCATATATAAGAAATTTGCAATTCTCCAAGATTAATTTTCATATATAAGAAAGTTTTATCACATGCCTAATAAGACAAGATATCATTCGTATGTTTCTAAATGAATGTAACACGAACAATGTGAATATACAGTTTGCAAATAAATGGTCATGGAGAGGTATATTACTAGCAGTCATGCAAAATCGGAGCTACCTATAGAGTCGTTGCTATTTCTACATAGCTGAGAAATAACTAATTGTGGTACCCACTGTCCAAATTATCCCAGATATTATTATTAATAAGGTAAGATAATACTATTGTACGTATTGTTGAGCATGCAAGCACGTGCATTTTACTAGTCATAATATAAACCTCTTAACAAAGCTAGTGCTCCCAATATAGCTTATCCAACGTCAGTGTGAGGGACAAACCTTTCTTCCAATATTTTCCCTCGAAGCATGTAGCTCTATTTATAAATAGATGCCTAAGATTTATCCATAATTGGATGTATGTAGATAATATTTTGTACTTCCTCCGATCCGAAAAGAGTGTCGGGAGACTAGTACAAATTACGTTTTACGATAAAGCCCTCCAAAATTCACAAAAAGATGCATGACCCCATTCCTCTTCTAGCCATTGACTAGCCGTCATCGCGGGATCTGGGGACGGGGTGGTGGGACGCCTGGCGACGAGCGCTCGATCCGGTCGCTTCGGTCGAGGGGCGCTCGATCCGGTCGCTGGGGCACTCGATTTGGTGGCAGTGGAGCTCGATCCGGTTGCTGGGGCGGTCGATTTGGTGCCGGTGGAGATCAATTTGGTCGCTAGGGCGCTCGATCTTGAAGGTCGTACCGGTCGTCGATCGTCGGTGGTCGCCGGACGCGGCTAGGTCCACTCGCCGGACCACCCTGGTGTGATGGGCTGGGTGGTGGCCAGCAAGGGCTTCCGCCTGCGGCCTTGCCGCTTCGCGGCCACACACACCAGACGAGACGAGTGGGAGGACGGACAGGAGTTTTGAGGGCAAGGACCGAGTTTTTTTTTGCATAATTGCTGCCTCCGACGCTTTTTCCGGATCGGAGGGAGTATAAATATAGATCTAGATTTGAGAACATGCCTCTTGAGCTATACCGCTGAGTCTTTCCACGTATTGACTTGTCGCCCGTCACACTTGAGGAAGATGTTGAAGTGTAAATGGATTGCCTAGCTCTTTCCATCAGTTCCTACTTTCGGTTTGTGTTGACAACATCTATGGTAACAAATCTAGACAAGTTTGATTTTTTTTTAGAATTGAGAGCATTCGTTTAAATTATTTATCATGTTTATGAGACGTGGCAAACATTCGGTAATTGTTTGAACTTAAAAAAATAACGAAAGAGAAATACATAAATAATAAACTAACTATTATTGGAATGTTTGGCATAATTAAGTGAATTAAATTAAGTAGTACTACAAGATAAGATAGCAATGGCAAGCTCGTGGTTTGTGCAACTACAATACATTGTATGGTGCTTCCCTGTATCTCTCCTTCCTGTCCCTCGCGCAAGCAAATATCTTTTGTCCGACTGGCATAGCATTGTTTTGAAAAGACAACACATAAGCCTGGACGTGCAAATTAATTGATGGTACTACATCTCGATGGCGTGCTACGATAGACCGAGGCGGCACCTACGTATCTAATACTGCAGTCTGCTTGGGTCAGAACCGACAACAACAATTAAAGAAGGGACCCTTCTCTCTTTTATCCCCTCGAGTGGACGAGTAGTTCGATCTAGTAGCCGACGGTGGCAACTGGCATCAAAATAAGTTAAATATAGAGGTGCGCAGCTCGGATGACTAGTATGTACTGTAGATAGGAGTGAGCTGACACCGGTGGAGAAATTTTCT
The DNA here is from genome assembly GCF_019359855.2 of Lolium perenne. NCBI lineage: Eukaryota > Viridiplantae > Streptophyta > Magnoliopsida > Poales > Poaceae > Lolium > Lolium perenne. Next base: position 68,465,912 of record NC_067248.2, on the reverse strand, counting down.
TCTGCGGTCAAATTTCTTACAGTACTAGCAGCGAGGCAGGTTGGAGGCCCACCGGTCAAAATCACCCAAAAAGGCGATGCATGTCTCCCATTTCACCGAAACATGTGAGAGCAAGTCCAGCAGGCTTGATCATATCCCCTAACAATGTACAGTACCTCTACTATATTTTAACAATGTAGAGCCCACATGTCAGACTTTTTGTGGGGGAGGCTGAGCAAGTGCAGCAGGGCCCCTACTATTTCTCCCCTATGGTCTTCATGTAGATTGTAGGGTAATCCTCGGAAAAGATTCTTTCCCTACAATTTGTTCATTTCAAGCAGTTCCACAAAAACCACTCTCTTAAGTCATACTCAATTATATTTTCCAACATAGATCCCACATGTCTTTACACAACCCATCGTACATGCCGTAAGCTCTAAGCATCTCTCATAAGCACAAGCCCAAAAGAACTATGCCTAAGCACAAGCCCAAAAAAGTTTTACCGATCTAAGGACCGATCTACGCATCTCTCATAAGCACAAGCCCTCTTAACGAAATGCTTGTTTCTGCTAAAAAACTCACCAGTATGGGCCTGTTGGTAGGTGAGTCCATATGGCAGCGAGACTAGTGTTCACAATGGCATTATAGTAAATACTACATTATATAGCACCACAACCATCAGCAAATCATTTTACACTCTACCCGTCTTAACAGTCGCAGTGGCACTCATCCAGTCATCTCTTCATGTATTGTTCCACTAGCTCTTGTACGTGGTGGCGGCGATGGAGAGAATGTGGGAGACGCGACGGAGGTCGACCCTACGGCGGTGTCGCCGACTATCTGCTGACTCAAAGGTAACATAACCTTTTGCTACCGCTGTGGAGCTGAAGGAGATTTTTTTATAGCTAGTGTAGTACTCTTTATTTCGAGACAGAGCTAGGGTAGTATAGATCTCTCTGTCTGACCTATGGTGTCAAAAGGTACCAGTTGTATGCGTTTGACTTGTTTGTATATACTGTGTTGTACGAAATTCCCTACAATAATTATCCGTTGTATTTTAAATCAGGTCTCTATCTTGTTTACACTACACGAAACCAAGGGCAAATGGATGAGCCTTCGCCACATTGTCCTCCTGATGTAGCCGGTATAGGAATTTCAACATGTTGCTTCGATGTACTTGGCAAGGGCTTCATCATGCGGATGAAACAAGATCTACAACTTCTATCTTTCCAGAAGTTACTGGGTGAAGATGGAAGATATTAGAATTGGAAGCTGTTGCTTCCTCAAATAGGTCCTGCCTCATAGTATCTCGACAAATCTAATAATGGATGGATAAGAGAACTGTTAGATTTCGGTGACACCGCACGAAAAATCCAGACCTTACATTAGGGATTCCAGCCGGTGTTTCGAGAATGGAATTGTTTCTCCATCGTCTTCTTGTGATTCTGCCTATTCTCCATCGTCTTCTTGCGACACAGATTCATCATGTCTGCCTGTATTATTTTATCAAGACAAATCTAAGACAAATGTGTATATTCTCTATGTGGTGTGCAGGCCTGTATTATGTAGCTAAACACTATATTTAGCACATTCAAATTTAGACACATCAAAGAAAAATGTGTATATTCTCTGTGTGGTGGGCAGGCTGTATCATGAATGAAGTCGGTATTTCAGCAGTAGTCCTCTTGTGATACTCCTACTTTGCACTTATGTAGAGTTTTTTTCTATTTGGTGAGCAGCTCTATATTTCATTTAGGAAGCCGTCTCTCTCGTACCCGGATCGATATTCTCCGCAAGAACCTTGTGTGTTAGACAATTGTTGATAGCTCTGTTTTATCTTCAAGATCGTGCAGTGGCTGTAATTACTGTTCAAAAAATCGTCCGATTCAACGATTAATCGCCCGATTAATCCCTATTCAGTGGTCATTGATTAGCCGATAAATTCATTTATCGTCCGATTAACTCATTTATCGCCCGATTAATCGTCCGATTTGCCTATTAATCGCTTATCGTCAGCCGACCGAGTTGAACCCGATAAGCGATTTTCTCAACATTGGCTGTAATGTTTTTGCGCGTCAAGTGCATCTGTGTGTTTAACTATTTGCACACGCAAGTAGAGTGAGTACTCCTATGACTTGACTCGTCGTTTTAATACAGGTCGCATCGTTAAGTGAATAGTGACACCAGACGTCGTATCAACGGTCTGACACCCGAAAAAGGTACTGCTCTGAGTCAGTTATTGCTGGTGCTTAATCTGAAACTGTTCGGGAAATCAGAATAAACGCAGCTAGCCTCTCTTGTGGTCACCGATCGATTTTGAATCAACCCCGATCAAGTCAAACAAACTCCCATGCAACTATTGATTTTTTTCTAGCTCGGGCTTGAGTGTGAATATTTTTTTAAAATCGAAAAATACAAATGTATAGGCAATATCGTAATCTACCCATGTGTCTGGCCATGTCGAGGAAATTGCACAAACCACTCACTTTTGTTGTCCCTGTTGCACAAACTACTCACTTTTCACCTCTTTTGCAGAAAACACCAATTATACGTGTAGTTGGTTGCACAGAGGTCCAAATCTGTGATTAGGCTAGTTAACAGCAAATCTTGTTACAAAACCGCGCAAATAAAAGTAGATCAAACGAAGAACAAGAACATAGATTTTTACGTGAAAAACCCAAACGGGAAAAAACCACGGAACGCACGGCGGCATATCATTATAATTGGAGGAGTATTACAATACACGAGAGGACAGACCCTCTATGTCATATGAATGTTGTATCTCTCTCTAATCTATTCTATGACTACCTTGGACTATATATAGGGGCAAACAACTCTCTTTCTTGGGGACACAAAATAGAGTTGTATTGTGCTACGTCTAGCACGTTTAGAATGCCATAGTCCGTTAGGACTCCTTCCATAGTACAACACGTAAATAGATTTCGGGTCATATTCAACAATCTCCACCTTGAGCCGAAATCCCTTGCAACAGTCATAGATAACATTCAACTCCTCAACAAAATTCATCACAAGTAAACCTTGTGCCTTGAAATGTCCATATGACTAATAAACTTCTCATGAAGTCAAATTGAGCAAATCAATCTTGGGTCGTCCAGAAAACAACACAGCTGTCAACAAAGCAGACAAACGAAATTGGATCTCCAATAGAACCCAACAAAAGTCTGAGTCTGTGCCACTGACCTCAAAGAAAAAGAAACTACTCAATCATCAAATGACATAAGTCATCATCTCTCATGTGGTGCTTGAACGAGCGCATATCTCATAGTGCAACATCTTCGTGCACATAACATCGTAAAGAACTCATCTCATGGAGTCTGAACGTGCTACAAACACAAAGCACAAACCTCGGCAAAATACTCATACAAGAGCATATGGTACGAAAGACATCACGTACACCAAAAAAACTACCGACTTCAAATGGTTAATGGAAATCCATGACATGGTAAAAAACTGCCTTGTAGAACAATTTTCGGATGATGGAACCTCAAACATGCAATGGAGTTTTAACTCTAGAATAGACCCCGCTTGAAAGAGCATAGACAACTGAATTGCACTGAAAACTTAATATTACTAAATGTTGTAGTATCTAGCAGAAAATGAATCTCCTTCTTTCACCTCAAACAATCCTCATCACGAACTTAAGTAACAAAGCAAAACCTTCACATGCATAACAACAAAAAACTCGGAGAGCAAAGAGTATAATGCTGGCTACCAACAGGCATAAAAATTACCTCCTCCTCTTTTTTTGATAACTAAATTGTGTTCTTCATATAATTGCAGCAACATAACATCCGATATTTGCATCCATAATATCTCCCGAATCGCCAAAAGCATGCATGGTTCGCCGAAGAAAAACTCTCGATCATGTAGATCCGATCACGCAAACCGTAAACCTTGGCTCAATCTCGTTGAAGCTGCTTGATGCCGCATCGGTGGCTGTTGATCCAAAACGATGTTGTGCGGTGTTGCCCCAGGAGCACAGCGGAAATTCTCCCGGCGCAACGGATAGATCTTGAAACCCTTGTGCTCTATTACCACTTGTTACAAAACCGCGCAAATAAAAGTAGATCAAACGAAGAACAAGAACATAGATTTTTACGTGAAAAATCCGGACGGGAAAAAACCATGGAAGGCACTGCGGCGTATCACTGTAATTGGAGGAGTATTACAATACACGAGAGGACTCCATTTCGAAAAAAAACACAAGAGGACAGACCCTCTATGTGCTATCAATGTTGTATCTCTCTCTAATCTATTCTATGACTACCTTGGACTATATATAGAGGCAAATAACTCTCTTGCTTGGCGGACACAAAGTAGAGTTGTGTTGTGCTACGTCTAGTGATACGTCTCCAACGTATCTATAATTTCTGATGTTCCATGCTAGTTTTATGACAATACCTGCATGTTTTGCTCACACTTTATAATGATTTTATGCATTTTCCCGGACTAACCTATTAACAAGATGCCGAAGTGCCAGTTCCTGTTTTCTGCTGTTTTTGGTTCCAGAGAGGCAGTTCGGGCAATATTTTCGGAATTCGACGAAACAAAGGCCAAACATCTTATTTCACCGAGACGGACCAGAACACCGAAGGAGAGCCGGAGGGGAGGCCCAGGGCTCCCAGACCACAGGGCGGCGCGGCCTAGTGGGGGGGCGCCAGCCTATGGGGTGGGCCCCCCAGGCACCCTCTCGCGCCGCCTCTTCGCCTATAAAGTCCCTCGCGACCTAAAAACTCGATAACAATTGATGAAACTCCAGAAAGACTCCAGGGGCGCCGCCGCCATCGCGAAACTCCGTTTCGGGGGACATAATCTCTGTTCCGACACGCCGCCGGGACGGGGAAGTGCCCCCGGAAGCCATCTCCATCGACGCCACCGCCTCCATCATGCTCCGTGAGTAGTTCCCCCATGGACTACGGGTTCTAGCTGTAGCTAGTTGGTACTCTCTCTCCCATGTACTTCAATACAATGATCTCATGAGCTGCCTTACATGATTGAGATTCATCTGATGTAATCGGTGTTGTGTTTGTTGGGATCCGATGGATGATACATTATGATTAGTCTATCTATAAAGTTTGTGAAGTTATTGTTGCTGCAATCTTGTTGTGTTTAATGCTTGTCACTAGTGCACGGGTGGCATGATCTTAGATTTAAGCTCTATATGTATTGCTTAGATTGTATCTACAAGTTGTTTGCACATGTCTGTAACATCCCAAATTTCAATAAAAGAAAGTTAGAAGAATTCCAGAGAGCAAAATTTCAAACCAACAAAAACTTTTTAAATTGCATATAGTGCCATGCATAGGACTTGTGCATTTGATTGATATGCCATGATGATTGTTATTAAGTGTATATGATAAACCCTAAAACCCTAATGTGATCATGAGAAGATCACAAACCAAATAAATTAAAAAGAGGAAGAAAATCAAATAAAAGGAAAACCCTAAAAACCCTCACATATGCTCTATGGTATTTTATGAATTTTGACCCTAGACCAATTTGGTCTTCACCATTAGTTGAATAATGTTACTAAACACTTATTAAAACTTTTGGAATCAAAGAATCACAATTCAAATGAATTTCAAACACAAATCTTGCTCACATATGATAATGGTCAAAACTGCAAATTATAGCCTGATCACTACTTTGAGCCATTGCCATTCAATTTTCTCAAACCAAATCTTGCTAACTCTTTGCAGCACTTCAAAGTCAACATCAAGGTGAACACTTTTTGTAAAGATCACCATGCCAAAATCTTTCTTGATCAAGAGCTATGCTCAACCAAAGTTGCAACTTTTAATTAAGTTCAACAATCTCCCACTTATCAATTTTTGCAATTCTTTGAATTAAACAATTCCACCACCACCTCTCATCATCTCTGGTCATTTAGAACTCAAACAAACACACACAATTCAAATTTGGCAACCATTTGAATTAAACCAAATTTGGACAAAATTCACACATAATCAATATGGCACTATTTGACACTATTTGAAATAGTGTTCTACACAAATCTAATCTACACTACACTACCCTAAATGGTTCCCCTGCCCCCTCTAACCCATTCAATGCCAAATAGCAACCCTAGGGAGAGAGAGAGCAAGGCTAGACATGGCCATGCCGGCCATGTCGCCAACCCGACGCTCTCCCCTCTCTTCTCTCGTCGCCAGAGCTGGCCACCGTGCCCCATCGCTCCACCTCGCTGCCCTAGCACCGCCTAGCATCGCCACGGTCGAGGAGAAGCTCGACACTGGCCGGAGACAGCGCGCACAGAACGCGCTCGCCATGCCGACGACGTCGCGCATGCACGTGCATGGACGCGCCCTGGCCACCTCTCGCCTGGCCACCTCACGCGCGCCCTGGACCACCTAGCTGCGGGTTGAGCATCGCCGTGCCGCCACGAAGCTCGCAGACAAGCGCTCGACCACGACCCATGCCCGCCGCCGCCGGAGACGACGACCACATCCCGTGAACGCCGCGGCCGTCGTGGAAGCAAGGCGACCAGATTAACCACCGCCCGACCAAGCTGTCGCCGCCAAACGCATCGCCAGGAACCGTAGAACACTGCCGCACCCTTGCCTAGCTCGCTAGCTCGCCGGAGACGCCGCGCCCTTGTCGAGTTCGCCGCAGAGCCTCGGGCACTCGCTCGCCTATAAAAGGAGGCATCGCCTCGTCGATTCCTTCACACCACCATTCCTCCCTCTCCTTCCTTGATCTCCCAGCCACCTCGCCACTCCACATTGACCACCAGAGCCGCCCAATTTCTACCTCACTGCCGCACGCCGCCGCGGAAGCTCGCCAACGATTGGAGCCACCCCAGGACGAGCCGCCGGTACCTGGAGCTTCGCCGTCGTCCACATCTACCTCGAGCACATTGCCAACCCTTGCTGGAGCCGCCGTAAGCCCTCCGACCCCCTACCTAAGCCGCCGGCAAACTCCCTCTCTCGCCGGCGAGACGATGAACTGGAGCCGTTAGATCTTGATCTAATCCTACGCCCCTGGTTACTCCATACCGCTTCGGCGTTTAATAGCCGCTGACATGCGGGACCCCCTGGTCAGGCAGCCCACGCGGGCACAGACGCGTGGTGGGCTGGCCTTGGGCCGTTTTTAAATCTTTAGGCCCAGTTAGCTTTCCCGCCGGCCTGTTTAATTCAAATTTGATTTAAACAATTCCAAACATTTCCAATACTGCCCAAATTTGAAATTCAATAGATTCAAATTGGCTCAACCAAATTTAATGAACTTTATATTGTTGGAAAGCTAATGAAAATATCTACACAATGCCACTGGTCCCATGCCAAGATTTGTTGTAGAATTAATTTGATAAAAACAAGAAGGCAGGGACTTTTGCATACTCAAATAATTATTAAAAAACAACCAAAATAGATATTAAGTTAATTCCGACTCTAATAGCTCAAATTTGACTTACACTAATTGATTATACAATAAAATGGTGTGGTCACTTTGCATGATCATGCCCTAGTTTAATTAGTGGATAATATGGCTAGTTTAACTAGTTGATATTGTCCAAAACAATTAAATAATTCATATGAAGTCTTATACTTCATTTAAACTTTGTCTCAAATGAATTCATGTGATGTTTGGACCCCTGGCCCAAACTCTCTTATATGAATTACTTAGAGATTTAAATCATATGTAGTATTATTAAATGATATGAGGTGATCTACCCCATTTAAATCATTTTCTCAAATGATGATGATGAACATTTGACTTAGGTCAATATAAGTTCACATATGATTGTTTGAGAGATTAAATCTTAAGAAGATTTCAATGAGAGGAAAATATTTCTCAAGAACCCTATGGAAACTATCATTTACATATTAAATCAAAAGAAGTGAAAACTCCTCAAGCAACACAACCCATGCACCCTAATTAGATTATTTGTGTGCATAGAATAGTTTGTGTGTTTGTATGTGATATATGGAATAGCCATTGAATTAGTGAGTAATTATACTCGTATTCAAATTTAGACGCTAGCACCGGAGAGTACACCGAAGAAGAAGGTTGCTACCAAGAGGAGGAGGAGGAACAGTTTGAGAACTACCAAGGCAAGCTAATATTCTTGCAAAGTGCAAAGCCCATTTGGGGCAAGGCACCATGAATCTTACCTTTTCTTACATAAGCCTATCCCAAGTTTATACATTACAAGTTTTCACTTGTTTTCTCAATAAGTTGCTTTTATAGTTAACTTTGGTCAAAGTAAAGAAGTTTACTAGAGTAGTAAAGTTAGTCTCCATCAAGCAAAGCAAGATAACACCCCTCATGATTTAGAGCTAGTGCTAATGAAATAAAACTTGACTACTCTAGATGGGAACCATGTGAATTGAAATGAATTTGAAACCTTGGAATAGTGAAGCATTCCATTGAATGATTTTTTGAAGGCGAATATGACCAAGAGAAGATAGTGATTTTTGATAAACATGATATTGGTTTGAATGCGATACCTTTCCAATTATTAGGTACCCCCACAATACCTGATTATGGGTAGGGCTTAACTGGAAGTTTATGCATCTTAGTATGGGTTCCCTCTGAACACACGTCATAGGGGTTACGCTTGAGGCTGCCTCCGTTGTTGAGAAATGATGTGAAATTGAGGTGAATTGTACAGCCAAGCCCTGTGCAGTTCCCAGGTTGACAGTTGGTCTTCACTGGGAGGCCAAGCTCATGGGGAGAGGTGCTCATACTAGGATTCGTAAGTGAAAGGTTAAGGTTGATGATCCGCGTACTGTGTTACGATGATTCGGGGTAAGCCCGACGGATGAAATCAAATGTTGTGGCACAAGTGTGCAACCTCTGCAGAGTGTCAAATCTATTCGAATAGCCGCGTCCACGGTTATGGACGGTTGGAAAGGCCATACAGTTTCCGATGTCATATCTTTGAAAATGATGTTGAAATAAGATGGTGAAATGAATTGTGGTGAATTGAATTGAAATCACCACTTGAATGGTGGGAATGACACTAATGTTCCCACTTGAGTTAGTTAGCATTTGAATAAGCTTCTCTCAAATACTTGTGAACTAAAACTAGCTTTATGCAAATGAACTAGAGCTTAGCAAACATTACTAGAATGTCTAGCACTTACATTAGTATTAGTTTGCGAGTACTTAAAGTACTCACGGCTTTGTCCCTGGCTATTCAAATGGCCAGAGTATGAAGATGAACAAGGAGATGACCAGCAGGACGCCTACGACAACTAGGAGTCTTCCGACGTCAAGCGTTGGCCTGTGGACTAGAGAGTCCTTGTATCTTACGCTTCCGCTATGAACTTGTGTTTGTTCGATGATCACTAGATCATCTATTCGTGTAATATGGATGATGTGATTCCAATTGTAAGACATTATGGTTTGTAATGAATGATGACTGTGATACTTAACTATTATGCCTCGCAACAACAATATTCCTGGGATAGCGATGTATGACATAATAGGCATTCGGACTTAAAAATCCGGGTGTTGACAATGTCTATGTCCGGAACCCGAGGCCCCAGAGTGACAGCAACTGGGATAACTGGAGGGGAAGGCGTAGGTATGAGGATCACATGTTTTCACCAAGTGTTAATGCTTTGCTCTGGTGCTCTATTAAAAGGAGTACCTTAATTGCCAGTAGATTCCCTTGAGGCCCGGCTGCCACCGGCTGGTAGGACAAAAGATGTTATGCAAGTTTCTCATTGCGAGCACGTATGACTATATATGGAAAACATGCCTACATGATTAATAATCTTGATGTTCTGTCTTAATGCTATTTCAATCCTATCAATTGCCCAACTGTAATTTGTTCACCCAACACTTGTCGCTTGTTATTGGAGAGTTACCACTAGTGAAGATAGCTGGGAACCCCGGTCCATCTCTCATCATCATATACTCATTCTACATGTCATTGGAAGTAGTATCAACTATTTTCTGGTGCCATCGCCTCTGTGTTACTGCCATTGTTACTGTGTTACTATTACTATTGCTCTCATATTACTGCTGCTTTCACATCACCCCTGTTACTAGTGCTTTTCCAGGTGCAGATGAATTGACGACTCAGTTGTTAAGGCTTATAAGTATTCTTTACCTCCCCTTGTGTCGAATCAATAAATTTGGGTTTTACTTCCCTCGAAGACTGTTGCGATCCCCTATACTTGTGGGTTATCTAGACTATTTTCTAGCGCCGTTGCCGGGGAGGCATAGCTCTACTCATAAGTTCACCTGCGGAGTACACTCTACCTCTCTCTGTTTTTATTTTGTTTTATTTTGTTGTGCTTAGTTTATTTCTGTCTAGTATTATTTTGCTTAGTTTACTTTTGCTTAGTTTCTTTTTGTTTTGTTTTACTTTTCTTATATACCCAAAAATCCATAATTTTTTGAAAAACCGAAAAATTAAAAACTGTTGTTATGGGAGAACCCACAACCTATTTGGAGCTTATTGAAATATATATGAATGATAGAGAATCAAGAACGGGTAAAGTCATGAGTGCTGTGATAGAAAAATTGAATACAATTGCTAAAATCTTGCGTAAACGCCATGATATAAACTGTTGCTCTCAACAGGATACTAAACATCTTAAATTCCAATGTGGCTTTAGTGAAGAAGTTTTAATTATGAACTACAATTGGAATAACTATATTCATCTTGGGTTCGAAGAAGTAGAACAATTTGTTTTATTTATGGGAGCCTCTGAGATAGAATCCTTCATGTCTAAAAATTATGAAACTTGTGTTGCTTGTAAGGACCTTAAAGATTATGTCTCTTCTATCCTTAATTTTTGCATAGAAAGTTACATCGATAATCGTTATATCATTGATTATAAAGAGAGACTCATTAATGCACAAGAATGCACTCACAATTTGCAGGAACCTGTGGAAGAAGAAATTGATGAACCTGAAAGCTCATTGGATAAAAAAGAGGAGGAGATTGATGAACCTGAAAGCTCATTGGATGAAAAATAAGAGGAGAGTGATGAACAGAAGGAGGAAGAATGGATTAGCTACCCATGCCAACCTTCTAATGAGAGTAACTCTTTATCTCTTACACTATTTGATTGTCCTCCATGCTTACCGAAGAAGGATGAATGTTATGTTCCTGTGGATTCTCTTGAAATATTCCCTATGAGTAAAACTTGTGAGAATAATTATGCTACTGTTATCTATGATAATGCATGCTATTTTGATAAATCTTATGATAATGCTTTGTTTTTGCCTGATGTCGAAATGCATGGTACTAAAGAGTTTTGCTTGGCAAATGTTTATGATAAAGCTCTAGATGATGGTCCTATGTTACTTGATAAATTTAATTGTACTACTAATGAAAATGGGATTGGAGAAGTCTTGAATTTATCTAGGAGTCCCATATCTCTTGAGATTGATGAATCATCTTGTTATATTATTGATAAAAGTGGGTTTGAAAGTTTTGATCCCACTATTTTTTGAGCTTGATAAAAATTATGTGTTTGTAGATCATGAAAAGCATGCTGTATGTGATAGTTATATTGTTGAGTTTATTCATGAAGCTACTGAAAATTATTATGAGAGAGGAAAATATGGTGGTAGAAATTTTCATGGTACTAAAACACCTCTCTATATGCTGAAACTTTTGAAGTTACTCTTGTTTTATCTTCCTATGCTTGTCACTTTGTTCTTCATGAATTTATTTGTGTACAAGATTCCTATGCATAGGAAGTGGGTTAGACTTAAATGTGTTTTGAATTTGCTTCTTGATGCTCTCTTTTGCTTCAACTCTTATTTCTTGCAAGAGCATCATTAAAATTGTTGAGCCCATCTTAATGGCTATAAAGAAAGCACTTCTTGGGAGATAACCCATGTTTTTATTTTGCTACTGTTTTGTTGTATCTTGGAAGTTGTTACTACTGTAGCAACCTCTCCTTATCTTTATTTTATTGCAATGTTGTGCCAAGTAAAGTCTCTAATAGAAGGTTGATACTAGATTTGGATTTCTGCGCAGAAACAGATTTCTATCTGTCACTAATTTCAGTGGGTCTCTCTGTAGGAAACCCAACAAATTCTGCCAATTTTCATGCGTATTCCTCAGATATGTACGCAACTTTCATTAGTTTTGAGTTTTCTGATTTGAGCAACGGAAGTACCTCTTAAAAATTCGTCTTTACTGGCTGTTCTGTTTTGGTAGATTCTGTATCTGTTTTTTTGCATTGTCTCTTGTGGACTTTAAGCAAGGCTTTCTAGACGTGGAGAGCTGTAGCTAATGTTTTATTGAGTTCTTGCAATGTGTCACTACAGGACCAAAGTGTATTAAAGTTTTTTTAGTACTAACCCCTCTAATGAAGTTTATGAGAAGTTTGGTGTGAAGGAAGTTTTCAATGGTCAAGAGAGGAGGATGATATATGATCAAGAAGAGTGAAAAGTCTAAGCTTGGGGATGCCCCCGTGGTTCATCCTTGCATATTTCAAGAAGACTCAAGCGTCTAAGCTTGGAGATGCCCAAGGCATCCCCTTCTACATCAACAACTTATCAGGTCACCTCTAGTGAAACTATATTTTAATTCGGTCACATATTATGTGCTTTACTTGGAGCGTCTGTGTGTTTTTTTTGTTTGAATAAGATCGGATCCTAGAAATCCTTGTGTTCGAGAGAGACATGCTCCGCTTTTTCGTACGAACACTTGTGTTCTTCGTTTTTCATATTCATGGCAAAAGTTAAAAGCTGCTGCACTTATTGCTCTTTGGTTGGAAACAAAAAATGCCTCATATTGTCTTGAATAATTTGATACTTGGAAATTGTTTTGAGCTCTCAAGTAGATCATGTTTAAGCTCATGCACCATGTAGTTTAAACCTATTAGTGGAGAACTACCGTAGAGCTTGTTGAAATTAGTTTGCATGATTGGTCTCTCTAAGGTCTAGATATTTTCTGGTAAAAGTGTTTGAGCAACAAGGAAGACAGTCTAGAGTCTTATAATGCTTGCAATATGTTCTTATGTAAGTTTTGCTGTACCGGTTCATACTTGTGTTTGCTTCAAACAACCTTGCTAGCCAAAACCTTATACTGAGAGGGAATGCTTCTCGTGCATCCAAAACCTTGAGCCAAAACCTATGACATGTGTGTCCACCATAACTACCTACTATGTGGTATTTCTCTGCCATTCCAAGTAAATACTTCATGTGCTACCTTTAAACAATTCAAAAGTTATTATCTCTTATTTGTGTCAATGTTTTATAGCTCATGAGGAAGTATGTGGTGTTTTATCTTTCAATCTTGTTGGGCAGACTCTCACCAATGGACTAGTGGCTTCATCCGCTTATCCAATAATTTTGCAAAAAGAGCTGGCAACGGGGTTCCCAGCCCCAATTAATTAACTTTCATTAAGCTTGAAGACATGGTCCGGGAAGTGAGGGTCCTCGAACCCTGGGGGTTTCTTCACATACACCTCCTCATGTAGAGGACCATTGAGAAAAGCACTCTTTACGTCCATTTGTTGAAGCTTGAAACCATAGTGAGCGGCAAAGGCTAAAAGGATACGGATGGACTCGAGTCTAGCAACGGATGCGAATGTCTCGCCAAAGTCCACGCCTTCAACTTGTGAGTAACCTTGTGCCACCAATATTGCTTTGTTGTGGATGACGATGCCATGTTCATCTTGCTTGTTCTTGAAGACCCATTTGGTGCCGTGCGGCAATGATCTGAGCGCTTCATGAGTGTCCATACATCATTCCTCTTGAAGTTGTTGAGCTCCTCTTGCATTGCTAGCAACTAATCGGGATCTTCAAGCGCATCGTAGACCTTGAGTGGTTCCACCATGGAGACAAAGGCATGGTGCTCGCAAAATTTTGTTAGTTGCCTCCAGGTAGAAACCTTGCTCTTTGGATCTCCAAGAATGTTGCGTAAGGAATGAGACTTGAGGCGTATGTTTCTTGTTGTAGGATCTTCACGGCGAGTGTTGTCCTTGGGAATAGATTCTTGTGAGGCCACTTGATCTTCATCATGGTTTGGGTCCTCGCCTTGACCATCATTGTTGTTGTCGGGGGCATCATCGTCATCATCATCATGAGAGCCGGATGACTCGGGGGAATTAGGAAATCTAGTATCCGTAATGTTTGACCCCGAGATCTCCGGTGTAGAACTTGAAGCTTGGCCTTGATCACGTGGTGGTGGTTGTTGTTTATGAGCTTGCGGTTGTTGTTGTTGTTGTTGTTGTTGTTGATGTCGAACTTCAGGTTGTTTTAGCGGTTGGCTTGCACTTGGTTGTTCAATGGAAGAAGCTTGGCCTTGTGGTGTAGATGGCTCTACTTGAGTAGAACTTGGTCCTTCCCCGGCACTCATAGGAGGTAGCTCTTGAGGTTGGTATAAGACAACACCCATCCTCCCTATGGTAACCGGGGGAATTGCATCTCTTTTCTCACAAGAAGCACTTCGCTTCTCCAAAGAACTATCATCGTCATCGAATGTCACATCACAAGATTCCACAACTCATCCACTTGACTTGTTGAAGACTCTATAGGCGTGAGAATCCGTTGCATAGCCAACAAAGATACCTTCTTGAGCTCTTGAATCAAACTTGGATAGACGTGTGTCCTTGATAAGAACATAACACTTGCATCCGAGACCTTGAAGTAGGAAACATTGAGCTTGTTACCGGTTAGGATCTCATATGGTATCTTCTCCAAAACCATGCGAAAGTAGAGGTGATTTGTAGCATGGCAAGCGGTTGAGATAGCTTCCGCCCAAAAGATGTAGTTGGACTTGTACTCCATCATCATGGTTTTAGCGGCTTCAATCAAGGTTCGATTCTTCCTTTTGGCGACCCCATTTTGTTGGGGAGTATAGGGTGAGGAGTATTGATGTTGAATGCCTTGTTCTCCGAGGAAGTCATCCAAGGTGTAGTTCTTGAACTCTGTACCATTGTCGCTCCTTATTGCGAGGATCGTGGTGTCGTACTTGCGTTGAACTTGATTGACAAAATGCATCATGGTCCATTGAGTCTCACTCTTGTACTTGAAGAAGAATACCCAACAATATCTCGACTAGTCGTTGACGAAGACGAGGCAATACTTATTTCCTCCAAGACTTTCATGAGACAGCGGACCGAAGAGATCAACATGTAGGAGCTCCAAGCATCTTGTAGTAGATATAGTTGTCTTGACCTTGTGTGGAGATCCATGCATTCTCCCTTGAACGCAAGCCCTACAAACATGACCTTTGCAAAAGGAAACATCTTCTTTTAGTCCTAGAATGTGGCCCCCCTTGTGGAGACTTTGCAAAGTCCTCATGTTGACATGGGCTAGTCGGCGATGCCATAACCAACCCTTGTCACCTTTAGCAAATAGGAAAATAGCATATGAGGTTGTTTTTCAGGAGAAGTCAACAACATACAACTCACTCTCCACATATCTGACAAAGGCTACACTGAGTGTCTTGCTCCACAAGAGGACCACCATATGTTCATCGAAAAAGGTACAAAGACCCATGCGTGCAATTTGATGAACGGAAAGTAAATTGTAACCAAGGGTCTCGGGAAGGAGGACATTTACAAGTGAGATGTCGGGTGTTACCACCACCTTGCCAAGACCCAATACCTTAGAGCTTGTGTTGTCGCCATATGATACGATAGAATGTGATGGCTCGAGGTCGACAACAATTTCCTTGCTTCCAGTCATATGACTAGTGGCTCCACTATCAACCACCCATTTAGCACCATGATACGTCCAATTTGCATCACTATTTTATATCAAAATTTACTGTTATTCATTGATATATTTCATAATTAGAGGTAATACTTATGTCATTCCATCTATTTTTGCATGTTTGATGATTATTGGAGAATTAACCGCTGGAGCCAGGAAAATGCTGGAAAAAGGACTGATACGTCTCAAACGTATCTATAATTTCTTATGTTCCATGCTAGTTTTATGACAATACTCACATGTTTTATATACACTTTATATAATTTTTATGCATTTTCCGGCACTAACCTATTAACAAGATGCCGAAGCGCCAGTTCGTGTTTTCTGCTGTTTTTGGTTTCAGAAATCCTACACAGGAAATATTCTCGGAATTGGACGAAACAAAAGCCCACGGTCTTATTTTCCATGGAGTCTTCCAGAACACCGAAGAGGATACGAAGAGGGGCCACGAGGCGGCCACACCATAGGGGGGCGTGGCCCCACCCCTGGCCGCGCCGCCATATGGGGTGGGCCCCTCGAGACTCCACCGACATCGCCCCTTCGCCTATATATTCTCTCAGATGTGAAAACCCTAAAGAGATCGGTCTTCCTCCACGAAAAGTTACGTAGCCGCCGCCATCGCGAAGCCAAATAAGGGGGACGGAAGTCTCTGTTCCGACACGCCGCCGAGATGGGGAAGTGCCCCCGGAATCCATCTCCATCGCCATATTCATCGACACTGCTGACTCCCATGATGAGGAGGGAGTAGTTCTCCCCCGAGGATGAGGGCTCTACCGGTAGCTATGTGGTTCATCTCTCTCTCCCATCGTGTGATCTTTATGTGATCATGAGCTTTGTATCACTATTAATCTATGTGCTACTCTAGTGATGTTATTAAAGTAGTCTATTCCTCCTCCATGATGTAAAGAGGACAGTGTGTGCATCATGTAGTACTTGGCGTAGGCTATGATTGTAATCTCTTGTGGATTATGAAGTTAACTATTACTATGATAGTATTGATGTGATCTATTCCCCCTTTCATAGCTATTGTTGACAGTGTGTATGCTATGTTAGTACTTGGTCTAAATTGCAATGGTATTATCTTGGATTATGATTTGATGAGGATATCCCTATGAGTGTTGTTTGTCAAGTACTTGATGAACTTTGAGTGGAGATTTTGTAGCCACTACGTGATGATTAGTGATTCCAATAGGAGAGTAATTCAGAGTAGCACAAGTGAAGTTTTGTAATGTAGTTGAATATGTAGATGTTGCTCTTGTTATGCACTCTAGAGGTTACTTTAATATGAACTCCGTAGTCACTCTCCACGGTGTGATGGTGACAGTGTGTGCATCGTGTGTGATTCCTTTATGACGTTGTGGAGCTTGTTTACTCCGGCTTGAGGTGTGCTTTAATTTGTAGCCCTACACAATGAATGGTGTTTGTTATCCAACAAGAGAGTGTTTGAGAGTAGTATTTATACAATTATGTGATCATTGTTGAGAGTGTCCACTAGTGAAAGTATGATCCCTAGGCCTTATTTCTAAGCATTGAAACACCGTTTCCAACAAGTTCTGCTACATGTTTGCTTTCTGCCATTTTTATTTCAGATTGCAATTACTACTTACAATCATCCATATTACTTGTATTTCACTATCTCTTCGCCGAACTAGTGCACCTATACATATGACAAGTGTATTAGGTGTGTTGGGGACACAAGAGACTTCTTGTATCTTAATTGCAGGGTTGCTTGAGAGGGATATCTTTGACCTCTACCTCCCTGAGTTCGATAAACCTTGGGTGATTCACTTAAGGAAAACTTGCTGCTGTTCTACAAACCTCTGCTCTTGGAGGCCCAACACTGTCTACAGGAATAGAAGCGTGCATAGACATCAAGCTATTTTCTGGCGCCGTTGCCAGGGAGGTAAGGTAAAAGGTATTCACATCCTCCGACTACTAAGCTATTTCCTAGCACTGTTGCCGGTGTGTGAGTTCTCGAAGCTATTTCCTTTAGATTCTGCAATTATATCTTTTTGTTTCTTGTTTTTATTTCACTAGTTAGGCTTAATGGAAAACAACAAAAATATTAGAGATCTTTATAGTATTTATCTTGAGTTAGGACATGAGGTGTTTGAAGAGAAAATTAAAAAACCTATGGAACTTTATATGCATGCTAATGGCAATGTTATCAGTATGAATGCTTTGAACACCATTGTTGCTAATGCTATGGAAAATTCTAAGCTTGGGGAAGCTGGTTTTGATGAGCATGATATTTTTAGTCCCCCAAGCATGGAGGAGAAAGTTTACTTTGATGATACTTTACCTCCTATATATGATGATTACAATGATGACTATCATATTTTTAGTCCACCTACTATTGAGGAGAAAATTAATTATGATTACAATATTCCTCCTATATATGATGATTATGGTGATGAGAATAATAATGATAGCTATTTTATTTAATTTGCTCCCACTATAATTAATAGTAATGACTATGCTTATGTGGAGAGTAATAATTTTATGCATGTAGATCATGATAAGAATGTTTCATGTGATAGTTATATTGTTGAGTTTGTTCATGATTCTACTGAAAATCTTTATGAGAGAGGATAAGATGGTTATAGGGATTTTCATGTTACTAAAACACCTCTCTTTTTGCTGAAAATCTTGAAGTTGCGCTTGTCTTGTTTTCCTATGCTTATTGCATTATGCTTACATGACTTGTTTATTTACAAGATTCCTTTTCATAGGAAGTGGGTTAGACTTAAAAGTGTTTCTTATTTGCTTTTTATGCTCTCTTTTGCTTCAACTCTTTGCGAGAGCATCATTAAAATTATCGAGCCCATCTTAATGGCTATAAAGAAAGCACTTCTTGGGAGATAACCCGTGTTTTTATTTTGCTACTGTTTTGTTGTGTCTTGGAAGTTGTTACTACTGTAGCAACCTCTCCTTACCATGTTTATTTCGTTTTTGTGCCAAGTAAAGTCTTTGATAGAGAGTTGATACTAGATTTTGATTTCTGCGCAGAAACAGATTTTTAGCTGTCACAAATTTGAGTTGTTCTCTCTGTAGGAGAATCTAAAAATTCAGTAAAAATTCATGAGTAATCCTCAGATATGTACGCAACTTTCATTCAATTTGAGCTTCTTCATCTGAGCATTTTAAGTGCCTCGGAAAATTCGTCTTTACAGACTGTTCTGTTTTTACAGATTCTACCTTTTATTTCGCATTACCTCTTTTACTGTGTTTGAGTGGATTTCTTTGCTCCATTAAATTTCAGTAGCCTTGGGTAATGTCCAGAAGTGTTGGGAATGATTGTGTCCTCTCTGAAGATGTGAATTTTTGATTATGCACTAACCCTCTAATGAAATTGTTTTGAGTCTGGTGTGGAGGAAGTTTTCAAGGATCAAGAGAGGAGGATGATATAATAAGATCAAGAAAAGTGAAAAGTCTAAGCTTGGGGATGCCCCCGTGGTTCATCCCTGCATATTTCAAGAAGACTCAAGCATCTAAGCTTGGGGATGCCCAAGGCATCCCCTTCTTCATCAACAACTTATCAGGTCACCTCTAGTGAAACTATATTTTTATTCGGTCACATCTTATGTGCTTTACTTGGAACGTCTGTGTGCTTTTATTTTTTTTTGTGTTTGAATAAAATTGGATCCTAGCATTGCTTGTGTGGGAGAGAGACACGCTCCGCTTTTTCATATGAACACTGGTGTTCTTCGTTTTACTTTTAATGTTCATGGCGAAAGTTGAAAGCTACTGCATTTATGGCTATTTGGTTGGAAACAGAAAATGCTTCATGTGGTAATTGGTATATTGTCTTGAAAATTTGATACTTGGCAATTGTTTTGAGCTCTCAAGTAGATCATGTTTAAGCTCTTGCATCATGTAGTTTAAACCTATTAGTGGAGAACTACCGTAGAGCTTGTTAAAATTTGGTTTGCATGATTGGTCTCTCTAAGGTCTAGATATTTTCTGGTAAAAGTGTTTGAGCAACAAGGAAGACAGTGTAGAGTCTTATAATGCTTGCAATATGTTCTTATGTAAGTTTTGTTGTACCGGTTCATACTTGTGTTTGCTTCAAACAACCTTGCTAGCCAAAGCCTTGTACTGAGAGGGAATGCTTCTCGTGCATCCAAAACCTTGAGCCAAAACCTATGCCATTTGTGTCCACCATAACTACCTACTATGTGGTATTTTTTCTGCCATTCCAAAGTAAATTGCTTGCGTGCTACCTTTAAAATTTTCATTCCTTGTCTTTGCAATACATAGCTCATGGTAAAGTATCCTAAAAAACTATTGTGGTAATGAATATGTCGCTTATGTATCTTATTTCTTATAAGTTTCTTGTTGAGCGGTAACCATGTTTCTGGGGACGCCATCAACCTGTTACACCTTTGTTGAATATTATGTGAGTTGCTATGCATGTTCGTCTTGTCTGAAGTAAGGGAGATTTGCCATGATTAAATGGTTTGAGTATGCATATTGTTAGAGAAGAACATTGGGCTGCCAACCAAAGCCATGTATCATGGTGGAAGTTTCAGCTTGGACATTAATCCTCAAATCTCTTATGAGAATATTATCTGTTGTTGAATGCTTAAAGCATTAAAGAGGAGTCCTGTTGGCGTCCGAAACCCACCGGCGAGCAATGGTTGGCAACACGAAGAGCCGGGAACAACCTAGGGCTGCGGCTGGCCCTGGTCCCTCCGAGCGACGGCCCGCAAAGCTCCTGGTACACACGTCCCGATGCTGGTGCAAGGGCGTGCCACCTGATCTATACCTGATCAGGAAGGTGATGGATTTGCTTCGCTTAGTTTCCTACATGGCATAAACGTAAACATTAAATACGAGCCTCGATCGGCTCTCAGGTTGTCCTGTGAATCGGCTCAAGGAGCCGATCCACCCATGGTTCGTATGAGGTCTACGATCACATGGTGGTCCTGCTTGATCGATATATAGCTAAAACAACCTACGACGATTTAGGGTTTTCACCGCATAATCGGAACATCGTACGCGTGATTGAGCCTGGCAGCCACGCACGGTGATAATAAACCAACCCTAGACAAGGCCTAAAAACCAACATGAAGTTGATCCCCGGAACATCTTATCTAGGGCTAGCAAACTACACCCTACGTGCTACTGGATCCTTCAACCCGTTTGCAAGGCCTAACTATGCAGATATTAAACTAATCCTTGAAGAACAAGGAGCAATCATAACGGATCGGATCTACTAAATAATGATCAAGCAAGGTGCCGCCCTTACACCTAAGATAGGTGTAAGGGCGGCTAGACGTCTAAGGGTTGCATGGACGAAAGCATGTGACACGATGAAACAATGCTAACCCTAACACATCTATGATAACTACGTTGCTCGCCATCAACAAGGCTTCAGCACGAGCAACGCATGAACAACGAATAAACGTATACTGCCTAGATCGCAAGATGCGATCTAGGCAGCATGATGCTTACCCGGAAGAAACCCTCAAAACAAAGGGGTTGGCGATGCGCCTAGATTGGTTTGTGATGAACGTGATTGTTGTTTTTCTCAATAACCCTAGATACATATTTATAGACCGTAGACTTTCTAACGTGAGAATAATCCCAAACGTGCACGAGCCAAACTCTAACTAACCGACACATATCCTACTATATTTACAGATACACGGGCAAACTAGCCCAAACTTCGTGTACAAGGCCGCTTCACGTATATCTTCCATTTATATTCTTCAAGCTCAATCTTGATCACGACCCACCTCTGATCCGGTCAAATTCTGGTGATAACACATGCCCCCCTGGTTTTGGAATTGATAATTCCAAAATCACTCTGCTTTTTCTTCGTCGGGTCATGTCGTGGCAGGGCAAAACCGTCGCAGTATCCTTCATCATGATGCCTCGCCTTCTCAACTTCTCCGCGTGATTTGACCGTTTTTTTTTTCTTTGGGCACCACTTCCTCGGAAACTGCTGTGGCATTGAATCTCCACTATATCCCCTTTTATTTAACCGCTCCAAACAGTTTTGCCACTTCATCCCCTTGCTCTGCTCTGGCCATCGGCACCAAGAAACCCCAATCTCAGAGCAATGTCTTCCTCCTCCGCCTCGTCGGATCTCTCCTCCCAGTCCTTCTCCTCTTCGTCCTCCTCCACCTCGTCAGATCTCTTCTCCGATTCTTCCTCATCCCGCGAGCCGACGCCGGAGTGGGGCTCGCTGGCGGCGCACGACATCCTCGCCGCATCGGAGTGGGACAAGGAGGACCACGAGCCCTACGTCTGGTCCGAGGACGACAAGTCCTTGACCAGTGGCGACGACGACCTTCAGTTCCTCGCCGATGGGGAGTTGGAAGCAACGAGCGAGGACGACTCGTTCTCCTGGGACGGCTACACTTCCTCCGAGGAGGAGGAAGAAGAAGACGACGATGACTCCCTCGAGGACTATCCGCCGGCGAAGCGCTTCCGCGCCGGATTGGATGATGACGACGACGACGACGAGGAGGAGGCTCCCATAGAGGGCTATGGGAGCAGCGACGAGGAGCTCGCCGGCAGCAGCGCCGACGAGAGCTCCGACGACGAGGGCAGCGACGGCCCGTAGAGTAGGGTTTACTAGTATAGGTCTAGTAGTAGTAGAAGATTGGCCAATAGGCCTTTCTTTTGTTCTTCCTCCCTTGAGCAATCGGCTCTTTCTTTGTAAGAAATCCTCTTATTAATGAATAAAATATTCCCCTATTAATTTTTGCTCTCTTGCCAATTTTGCCGATTGTCAAAAGAAGTTGCTGCACAAAGAGCCGATGGCAGGGCATCGGCTTGCACCCTAAACACGATTTGAGGCCAACAGTTGCCTATTCGTGCAGTCAAACAGATCTCATCCGTGTCCACGCCATCCTCAAATTTCAAACGCACAGATTCAGCAAATCCAACGAGAGAATCATCTCAAATGCCATGAACTCTGGCTTGAAACTGATCTGTTAACCTGCTCAATTGAGCTTGTTCTGTCTAGAGTAGATGGCTCTGCATTGGCCTTTTATTGTTCTAAAGTCGATGTCCGTGCATCGGCTGTACTGGTATCCATATTTCTCAAGTCGATGTCTGCGCATCGGCTGTGATTTGTATATAAATTTTTTTTTACTGGCCGATTTTATGAATCGGCCCCCATGTTTCACTGCCCATCGTCCCACATGCTTGGGAAATATTTCTTGAGGTGCTGACCATTGACAGCTGCTGGGAACTTAGCGCCGTCCAGCTGCTCCAGCATGTATGCATTACCCTTCAAAACCTGGACGACTTTGTATGGACCGTGCCAATTAGGAGACCATTTTCCATATGCTTTATCCTTGGTTCCTAATGGCAACACTGCTTCCCATACTAGATCACCAACTTGGAACTCCTTTGGTCTCACCTTCTTATTGTATGCAAGAGCTACCCTGGCTTTGTTCTCTTTAATCTTCTCCAATGACCAAAGTCTAAGTTCCGTTGCATCCTCAACAGTATCACTCATCAGAGCTGCATATTCTTCAGCTGTCAGGTCATTCTGAAACGTGACACGTCTCGATCCAGCCGTAATTTCCCAAGGCAATACGGCTTCCTGCCCATAGACGAGCTGGTATGGCAAAGTTTTTATAGCTCCATGGCATGACATGCGATAGGCCCACAAAGCTTCTGACAACGTTTCATGCCAAACCCTAGGGTTCTCGTCGATTTTCCTCTTAATCAGCTTGATCAGGCTCTGATTGGACGCTTCAGCTTGCCCGTTGGCTTGAGCATAGTATGGAGATGATCGGATCAGCTTAATTCCCATCTCATCACAGAATTTTCTGAATTCCTTAGAGATGAAGACCGAACCTCCATCGGTCGTGATGGTTTGAGGAATCCCGAACCTATGAATGACGTGTTCTTTCACAAATTTGATAACATCTTCTGATTTTACCTTCTTCATAGGGACGGCCTCTACCCATTTGGTGAAGTAATCTGTAATGGCCAGGATCCACTCATGGCCTTTGCTCGACGCAGGATGGATTTTGCCGATCATATCCATGCCCCAACCTCGGAATGGCCAAGGCTTGATGATGGGATTCATTGCTGATGCGGGTACCATCTGAATCTTCCCGAACATCTGACACGCTTGGCATCCCTTGTAGTACTTGAAGCAATCCTCAAGCATGGTGGGCCAATAAAACCCTGATCGCCTAATCAGCCATTTCATCTTATGAGCCGATTGGTGAGTTCCACAGGCGCCTTCATGCACCTCATGTAGGAGCCGGTTAGACTCAGTTGGTCCCAGGCACTTGAGCAGTATCCCTTCCAACGTCCTGTAGAACATGTCATCTCCTATAAGGACATATTTCATGGCCTTGTATCTTATCCGTTTAGGTGCCCCCCGAGCCGAATCCTTCAAGTAATTGAAGATATCGGCTCTCCAGTCATCCTGTTCTAGGAACTGCACCTGAACCTCTGACCCGTCTGGTATGTCCTTATAGCCTGACGCCATCTGTGCGAGATCATTGGCCTCGGTATTTTGAGATCTTGGGACCCAATTGAAGTTGATGTACCGAAATTTTGTCATCAGCTCGCGGCATTCCATCCAATATGGGAAGAGTGACTCACTCTCGCACTTATACTCATCCGTGAGCTAGGAGATCACCAACTTCGAGTCTCCAAAAAGTTCCACCGCTTCTGCCCCGGCTTCCAAAAGCAACTCCATTCCCCTGCGTACTGCCTCATACTCAGCGACATTGTTAGTGCAAGGGGTAGATAGCCTGATGGAGAAGGAATAATTTGCCCCCCGAGGCGACACAAGCAAAATTCCGATGCCACAACCGTCGTCACAAGCCGATCCATCGAAGAACATAGCCCATGCACGTACAGATAGTGCTGCTATATTAGTATTAATCCGCTCAGCTATGAGATCGGCCAACGCTTGTCCCTTGACTGCTTTCGCAGGCTGATATCGGAGATCGAATTTCGATAACGCAAACATCCACTTACCAAGTCGGCCTTTCAAAACAAGAGCCGACAGCATGTGCTTGACAACGTCTGACTTGCATATGACGATGATTTCTGCCGTCAAAAGGATGTGATGAAGCTTGGTGCAGGTAAAGAACAGGCAGAGGCATAACTTCTCGATCTCAGGATACCTTGTCTCTGCATCCAACATCCTCCGGCTGAGGTAGAATACGACCTTTTCAACACCCTCGTAGAGTTGCACCACCACTGAAGCAATGGACGTGTCAGCTACTGATAAGTAGATATAGAACGGCCTGTCTTGCTGAGGTGGAACTAGCACAGGCGGCGTTGTCAGATACCGCTTAATCTCGTCAAACGCCTGCTGCTGTTCTGCCCCCCAGTGAAACTCGTCATCAGATTTAATCTTTACCAACGCCATGAACGGCTCAATTCGTCCTGACAGGTTAGAGATGAATCGTCGGACGAAGTTGATCTTGCCGATAAGACGTTGGAGTTCCTTCTTCGTGGTAGGCGGTTGCATGGTACGTACCGCCTCTTGACTTTTCAGGCCGATCTCAATTCCTCGTTCATGAACAAGAAAACCTATGAACTGACCGGCCGTCACACCAAAGGCACACTTCTTTGGATCCATTCTAAGTCCGAACTTCCGAGTTCGGTCTAGGATGCGTCGCAGATCATCCAAGTGTCCCTTCATGGAGACAGACTTGACCACCACATCATCGATGTAGATTTCCACCAACTTGCCGATCAGATCATGAAAAATATAATTCATGGCTCGTTGGTACGTTGCACCGGCATTCTTCAGCCCAAAAGTCATGACCACATATTCAAACAAGCCCACTGATCCTGGTACTCTGAATGCGGTCTTGTGTATATCTTCTGGAGCCATGAAGATTTGGTTGTAGCCGGCTGATACGTCTCCGACGTATCGATAATTTCTTGTGTTCCATGCCACATTATTGATGATATCTACATGTTTTATGCACACTTTATGTCATATTCGTGCATTTTCTGGAACTAACCTATTAACAAGATGCCGAAGTGCCAGTTGCTGTTTTCTGCTGTTTTTGGTTTCAGAAATCCTAGTAAGGAAATATTCTCGGAATTGGACGAAATCAACGCCCAGGGTCCTATTTTGCCACGAAGCTTCCAGAAGACCGAAGAGGAGACGAAGTGGGGCCACGAGGTGGCCAGACTATAGGGCGGCGCAGCCCAAGCCCTGGCCGCGCCGACCTATAGTGTGGGCCCCTCGTGTGGCCCCCTGACCTGCCCTTCCGCCTACTTAAAGCCTCCGTCGCGAAACCCCCAGTACCGAGAGCCACGATACGGAAAACCTTCCAGAGACACCTCTAGTGAACTGTGGACCCCGGTCCAATTCTCTATACTGAAATACAATCTACTGCAATACTGTTCTACTGTTTTCTGCAAACAATCATCTTCCACACAATACGGTTAATCCTTTGTTACAGCAAGCCGGTGAGATTGACAACCTCGCTGTTTCGTTGGGGAAAAGTACTTTGGTTGTGTTGTGCAGGTTCCACGTTGGCGCCGGAATCCCTGGTGTTGCGCCGCACTACATCCCGCCGCCATCAACCTTCAACGTGCTTCTTGACTCCTACTGGTTCGATTAAACCTTGGTTTCTTACTGAAGGAAACTTGCCGCTGTGCGCATCACACCTTCCTCTTGGGGTTCCCAACGGACGTATCAACCACACGCATCAAGCAAATTTCTGGCGCCGTTGCCGGGGAGATCAAGACACGCTGCAAGGGGAGTCTCCACATCTCAATCTCTTTACTTTGTTTTTGTCTTGCTTAGTTTTATTTACTACTTTGTTTGTTGCACTAAATCAAAATACAAAAAAAATTAGTTGCTAGTTTTACTTTATTTGCTATCTTGTTTGCTATATCAAAAACACAAAAAAATTAGTTACTCGTTTTACTTTACTTAATATCATGCATGTTTTTATTTCGCTAGTTAAGCATAATGGAAAACAACAAAAATATGAGAGATCTTTATGAACTTTATCTTGAATTAGGACATGATGTGTTTGAAGAGAGAATTAAAAAACCCATGGAACTTTATATGCATGCTAATGGGAATGTTATTACTATGAATGCTTTGAACACCATTGTTGCTAATGCTATGGAAAATTCTAAGCTTGGGGAAGCTGGCTTTGATGAGCATGATCTTTTTAGTCCCCCAAGCATTGAGGAGAAAATTTTCTTTAATGATTACAATATGCCTCCTATATATGATGATAGCCACTTTGTTGAATTTGCTCCCACTACAACTAATAAAATTGAACATGCTTATGTGGAGAGTAATAATTTTATGCATGAGACTCATGATAAGAATGCTTTATGTGATAGTTATATTGTTGAGTTTGTTCATGATGCTACTGGAAATTATTATGAGAGAGGAAAATATGGTTGTAGAAATTTTCATGTTACTAAAATACCTCTCTATATGCTGAAATTTTTGAAGTTACACTTGTTTTGTCTTCCTATGCTATTCACTTTGTTCTTCATTGACTTGTTTATTTACAAGATTCCTTTTCATAGGAAGCATGTTAGGTTTAAATTTGTTTTGAATTTGCCTCTTGATGCTCTCTTTTGCTTCAAATACTATTTCTTGCGAGTGCATCATTAAAACTGCTGAGCCCATCTTAATGGCTATAAAGAAAGAACTTCTTGGGAGATAACCCATGTGTTTATTCTACTACATAAATTTTATTTTATATTTGAGTCTTGGAAGTTGTTTACTACTGTAGCAACCTCTCCTTATCTTAGTTTAGTATTTTGTTGTGCCAAGTAAAGTCGTTGATAGAAAGCTTCATACTAGATTTGGATTACTGCACAGAAACAGATTTCTTTGCTGTCACGAATCTGGGCTGTTTTCTCTGTAGGTAGCTCAGAAAATTCTGCCAATTTACGTGAGTAATCCTCAGATATGTACGCAACTTTCATTCAATTTGAGAATTTTCATTTGAGCAAGTTTGTTGCCTCGATAAAATTCTTCAATACGAACTGTTCTGTTTTGACAGATTCTGCCTTTTATTTCGCATTGCCTCTTTTGCTATGTTGGATGAATTTCTTTGATCCATTAATGTCCAGTAGCTTTATGCAATGTCCAGAAGTGTTAAGAATGATTGTGTCACCTCTGAACATGTTAATTTTTATTGTCCACTAACCCTCTAATGAGTTGTTTCGAGTTTGGTGTGGAGGAAGTTTTCAAGGATCAAGAGAGGAGTATGATGCAATATGATCAAGGAGAGTGAAAGCTCTAAGCTTGGGGATGCCCCGGTGGTTCACCCCTGCATATTCTAAGAAGACTCAAGCGTTTAAGCTTGGGGATGCCCAAGGCATCCCCTTCTTCATCGACAACATTATCAGGTTCCTCCCCTGAAACTATATTTTTATTCCATCACATCTTATGTGCTTTTCTTGGAGCGTCGGTTTGTTTTTGTTTTTGTTTTTGTTTTGTTTGAATAAAATGGATCCTAGCATTCACTTTGTGGGAGAGAGACACGCTCCGCTGTAGCATATGGACAAGTATGTCCTTAGGCTCTACTCATAGTATTCATGGCGAAGTTTCTTCTTCGTTAAATTGTTATATGGTTGGAATTGGAAAATGATACATGTAGTAAATTGCTATAATGTCTTGGATAATGTGATACTTGGCAATTGTTGTGCTCATGTTTAAACTCTTGCATCATATACTTTGCACCCATTAATGAAGAAACACCTAGAGCTTGCTAATTTGGTTTGCATATTTGGTTTCTCTAAAGTCTAGATAATTTCTAGTATTGAGTTTGAACAACAAGGAAGACGGTGTAGAGTCTTATAATGTTTACAATATGTCTTTTATGTGAGTTTTGATGCGCCGTTCATCCTTGTGTTTGTTTCAAATAACCTTGCTAGCCTAAACCTTGTATCGAGAGGGAATACCTCTCATGCATCCAAAATACTTGAGCCAACCACTATGCCATTTGTGTCCACCATACTTACCTACTACATGGTATTTCTCCGCCATTCCAAAGTAAATTGCTTGAGTGCTACCTTTAAATTTCCATTCTTCACCTTTACAATATATAGCTCATGGGACAAATAGCTTAAAAACTATTGTGGTATTGAATATGTACTTATGCACTTTATCTCTTATTAAGTTGCTTGTTGTGCGATAACCATGTTCCTGGGGACGCCATCAACTATTCTTTGTTGAATATCATGTGAGTTGCTATGCATGTTCGTCTTGTCTGAAGTAAGGGAGATCTACCACCTTATGGTTACAGCATGCATATTGTTAGAGAAGAACATTGGGCCGCTAACTAAAGCCATGATCCATGGTGGAAGTTTCAGTTTTGGACAAATATCCTCAATCTCATATGAGAAAATTAATAATTGTTGAATGCTTATGCATAAAAGAGGAGTCCATTATCTGTTGTCTATGTTGTCCCGGTATGGATGTCTAAGTTGAGAATAATCAATAGCGAGAAATCCGATGCGAGCTTTCTCCTTAGACCTTTGTACAGGCGGCATAGAGGTACCCCTTTGTGACACTTGGTTAAAACATGTGCATTGCGATGATCCCGGTAGTCCAAGCTAATTAGGACAAGGTGCGGGCACTATTAGTATACTATGCATGAGGCTTGCAACTTGTAAGATATAATTTACATGATACATATGCTTTATTACTACCGTTGACAAAATTGTTTCTTGTTTTCAAAATCAAAGCTCTAGCACAAATATAGCAATCGATGCTTTTCCTCTATGGAGGACCATTCTTTTACTTTTATTGTTGAGTCAGTTCACCTATTTCTCTCCACCTCAAGAAGCAAACACTTGTGTGAACTGTGCATTGATTCCTACATACTTGCATATTGCACTTATTATATTACTCTATGTTGACAATTATCCATGAGATATACATATTACAAGTTGAAAGCAACCGCTGAAACTTAATCTTCCTTTGTGTTGCTTCAATACCTTTACTTTGATTTATTGCTTTATGAGTTAACTTTTATGCAAGACTTATTGATGCTTGTCTTGAAGTACTATTCATGAAAAGTCTTTGCTATATGATTCACTTGTTTACTCATATCATATACATTGTTTTGATCGCTGCATTCACTACATATGCTTTACAAAAAGTATGATCAAGGTTATGATGGCATGTCACTCCAGAAATTATCTTTGTTATCGTTTTACCTGCTCGGGACGAGCAGAACTAAGCTTGGGGATGCTGATACGTCTCCGACGTATCGATAATTTCTTGTGTTCCATGCCACATTATTGATGATATCTACATGTTTTATGCACACTTTATGTCATATTCGTGCATTTTCTGGAACTAACCTATTAACAAGATGCCGAAGTGCCAGTTGCTATTTTCTGCTGTTTTTGGTTTCAGAAATCCTAGTAAGGAAATATTCTCGGAATTGGACGAAATCAACGCCCAGGGTCCTATTTTGCCACGAAGATTCCAGAAGACCGAAGAGGAGATGAAGTGGGGCCACGAGGTGGCCAGACTATAGGGCGGCACGGCCCAAGCCCTGGCCGCGCCGACCTATAGTGTGGGCCCCTCGTGTGGCCCCCTGACCTGCCCTTCCGCCTACTTAAAGCCTCCGTCGCGAAACCCCCAGTACCGAGAGCCACGATACGGAAAACCTTCCAGAGACACCTCTAGTGAACTGTGGACCCCGGTCCAATTCTCTATACTGAAATACAATCTACTGCAATACTGTTCTACTATTTTCTGCAAACAATCATCTTCCACACAATACTGTTAATCCTTTGTTACAGCAAGCCGGTGAGATTGACAACCTCGCTGTTTCGTTGGGGGCAAATTACTTTGGTTGTGTTGTGCAGGTTCCACGTTGGCACCGGAATCCCTGGTGTTGCGCCGCACTACATCCCGCCGCCATCAACCTTCAACGTGCTTCTTGACTCCTACTGGTTCGATTAAACCTTGGTTTCTTACTGAGGGAAACTTGCCGCTGTGCGCATCACACCTTCCTCTTGGGGTTCCCAACGGACGTGTCAACCACACGCATCACCGGCATTGCCATCCATGAAGCTTAACACCTTGTGGCCAGCAGCAGCATTGATCAATGTTTCTGCCACAGGCATTGGATATTCATCCTTAGGAGTGGCTCTGTTGAGATCTCGGAAATCTCTGGCCACGCGCCATCGGCCGTCCTTTTTTCTCTATAGGTATGATACTGGAGATCCACTCAGCGTACCTGCATGGCCTGATGAACCCGGCGGCAAACATTTTCACGATCTCCTTCTTGACTTCTTCGAGAATTTCGGCCTTCATCTGACGTGCTCGTTGTTGGAATGGCCGAAATCCTTTCTTGAGAGGGAGCCGATGCTCAATGATGCTCCTGTCTAACCCAGGCATCTCTGTGTAATCCCATGCAAAGCAATCTGGGTACTCTTTTAACAGAGCTATCATCTAGCTCCTGAGATGTGGATCTAACTTTTTGCTGATGAAAGTTGGTCGTGGCTTATCCCCAGGACCAATGTCGACTTCTTCTAGTTCATCAGCCGATGTAAACCCATACCCTAGCTTTCCGTCACCTGTTAGATCGACACTGAACACAGGGAAAACGTGTGGTAAGGATAATATGGGCCGATTGCTGGAATCGGCCCCCATTTTGATTGCATTGCTCAATGAAGGTTTACATCGTGTTCGTGCCTTACTATGGCTACGTGACATGCTTGAGACAAGATCATCACTTTTTATTTTTTGGGGCCGATCACAAGGATCGGCCTTGCCACGTACGTCCATAGCTTTTGCTCTTGTTACACGGTTAGGCCGATGGATAAGACCAGCCTCACCCCGTTTTTTGTCACGTCGATGCGCTCGCAGTCGTCCAAAGTGATGCCTGAGAGTGGCTCTTGGCCCGCCGTCTCCCAAACGTTCATGCCAGCCGTTGAAATCTCGGCTGAGTCATCTGCATGGACGACCTCTACTTCATCTCCATCCCACTGAATTAGACATTGGTGCATCGTGGATGGAATGCAACAGTTGGCGTGGATCCAATCTCTGCCTAGCAGGACAGCATAAGTGCTCTTGCTGTCGACGATGAAGAATGTCGTAGGGATGGTTTTTCTCCCTACGGTCAGATCCACGTTCAGAACACCTTGTGCTTCGGATGCTTGGCCATTGAAATCACTCAGTGTAACGTTGGTCTTGATCAGATCCGAGCTAGAGCGTCTCAACCGACGTAGCATAGAGTATGGCATGATGTTGACTGCCGCTCCGGCGTCCACCAGCATCTTGCTGACAGGCTGCCCATTGATGTAACCTCGTAAGTACAGGGCCTTCAGGTGCATGTAGCTTCTTTCTCGTGGCTTATCGAAGATAACTGGCCGTGGGCCGCAGTCAAGTTGTGCCACAGGTGCTTCGTCTAATCCTGGAGCACAAAACTCCACTGGAAGAATGAACACCATGTTTGTACCAGCCGATGTCTCATCATCGGCTTTCCTTTGCTTGGGGCGCCACTGTAGGATAACGTTGCATAGAAAACAAAAAATTTCCTACCGCGAACACGCAATCCAAGCCAAGATGCAATCTAGAAGACGGTAGCAACAAGGGGGTATCGAGTCTCACCCTTGAAGAGATTCCAAAGCCTACAAGAGGAGGCTCTTGTTGCTGCGGTAGACGATCACTTGCCGCTTGCAAAAGCGCGTAGAAGATCTTGATCACGATCGGTTCCGGCGCCACGAACGGGCAGCACCTCCGTACTCGGTCACACGTTCGGTTGTTGATGAAGACGACGTCCACCTCCCGTTCCAGCGGGCAGCGGAAGTAGTAGCTCCTTTTGAATCCGACAGCACGACAGCGTGGTGTCGGTGGCGGTGGAGAAGTCCGGCGGAGCTTCGCTAAGCTACGCGGGCTATATGGAGGAGAGGGGGGCGGCTAGGGTTTGGGAGGGGGTGGCCGGCCACTTCAAAGGGGGCGGCCAGCTTGTGGTCTTGGGGTGGCCGGCCCCCTCCCTTGGCCCCTCATTATATAGGTGGATCCCCAAGTGTTGGTGTCCAAGTCTTCGAATAAGACCCGAACCAAAAACCTTCCATAAGAGGGGGAAACCTAGCCCAACTAGGACTCCCACCAAAGGTCCACCTCCCATGTGGGGGGGGTGGCCGGCCCCCTAAGGGGGAGTCCACTTGGGACTCCTCCCCCACTAGGGTTGGCCGGCCATGGAGGTGGAGTCCCATGTGGACTCCACCTTCCTTGGTGGTTTCTTCCGGACTTTTCTAGAACCTTCTAGAACCTTCCATAGAACCTTCCGCGACATTTTAATTCACATAAAATGACATCCTATATATGAATCTTATTCTCCGGACCATTCCGGAACTCCTCGTGATGTCCGGGATCTCATCCGAGACTCCGAACAAATATTCGAACTCCATTCCATATTCAAGTACTACCATTTCAACATCCAACTTTAAGTGTGTCACCCTACGGTTCGTGAACTATGCGGACATGGTTGAGTACTCACTCCGACCAATAACCAATAGCGGGATCTGGAGATCCATAATGGCTCCCACATATTCAACGATGACTTTAGTGATCGAATGAACCATTCACATATAATACCAATTCCCTTTGTCTCACGATATTTTACTTGTCCGAGGTTTGATCTTCGGTATCACTCTATACCTTGTTCAACCTCGTCTCCTGACAAGTACTCTTTACTCGTACCGTGGTATGTGGTCTCTTATGAACTCATTCATATGCTTGCAAGACATTAGACGACATTCCACCGAGAGGGCCCAGAGTATATCTATCCGTCATCGGGATGGACAAATCCCACTGTTGATCCATATGCCTCAACTCATACTTTCCGGATACTTAATCCCACCTTTGTAGCCACCCATTTACGCAGTGGTGTTTGGTGTAATCAAAGTACCTTTCCGGTATAAATGATTTACATGATCTCATGGTCATAAGGACTAGGTAACTATGTATCGAAAGCTTATAGCAAATAACTTAATGACGAGATCTTATGCTATGCTTAATTGGGTGTGTCCATTACATCATTCATATAATGACATAACCTTGTTATTAATAACATCCAATGTTCATGATTATGAAACTAATCATCCATTAATCAACAAGCTAGTTTAAGAGGCATATTAGGGACTTCTTGTTTGTCTACATATCACACATGTACTAATGTTTCGGTTAATACAATTCTAGCATGATATATAAACATTTATCATAAACATAAAGATATAAATAATAACCACTTTATTATTGCCTCTAGGGCATATCTCCTTCAGCCACTTCATCTTTTGTGGTCGACCCTCTTCGTCCAGGGTTCGTTGAATTTTCGCGCCAGATCGGGCCGCGCCTTCCTCAACGTGTGCAGGTATAACCTTTCGGCTTCCTCCAAGCCACGTAGTCGCTGAACCCTACGCTTTTGGGAACGGCTGAGTCCATCAGGGCACCACCTTGGCCGGTGGTACTTATCTTCTTCTTCTTCATCGTCGTCTTCCAACTCCTCGAGATCTTCCACCCGAGAGGACTCAGCTTGCTTGTTCCGAGATGGGAGAGGTCCTAGACGCTTGAACACTGAGACGTCTCCTGTGCTCTTCTTTTTCTGTCTACATTCTGGGCAGTTGCCGATTGTAGGCAATCGGCTCATTCCTGAATCCCAGCAGTGTTTGAAGAAGGGACAGTCCCAGTGCTTGTCCACGTCGTCTTGCTCTCTTGTCTTGTCCTTGGCATGGCGCTCATATCTTTCCTCGTCTCGATCGTGCCGACGATGTCTCCTGGCATTCCTGCTAGCCAGACGATCTCTTTCGTCACTGTCATCGTATCGTCAGCGTTGGTCATACTGACTCACATATTTGTTGAGGAGATGATCAGAGAGAGGTCGTTGATATCGCACATTCTTCACTTCTCCCTCTGTGATGTAGCGCTTGCCATCGTGTCGGAGCCGATCGTGTGGAACGGCTTCCTCCTTGTACTTGCTACGAGAGCGGCTGCCCTCGTCTCTGTCCTTACCAGAGTGGTGCCCAGGCCCTACCATGTTAATGCTAAACGAGAAACCTGGCTGGCACCACCCAGGGTAAGTGCACTCCACCATGTTAACGGCGGGGAAGGGGTGTGTGTCGACTTTCATGGCGTACTGGTTAAAGATTAGACGCCCTTGCTCTATCGCCATTTGGATCTGCTGACGCCACACCCTGCAGTCGTTGGTGGTATGGGTGAACGTGTTATGCCATTTGTAGTATGGCTTTCCGTTCAACTCCTGTGCCGTGGGGGTTTTGAGGCCTTCGGGTAACTTTAGCTGCTTCTCCTTGAGTAAGAGGTCGAAAATTTGCTCAGCTTTGGTCACGTCGAAGTCAAACCCTCTTGGAGGTCCTTGTGGCTTAACCCACTTGCAGGACACGGGGCTTGCCCCCCGAGTCCATTCAGCCACTGCTACCTCTTGATCTCCCGCAGAGCCTTCATCTTCATCTGCCTCAACCAGGACTATCGCACGCTTGAATTTGTCCTGGTACAAGTCTGGGTGGCGTTGTTCATATAATGACAGTTTCAGAACCATATGCGCCATCGAAGGGTAGTCTGCTTGGGAAGCCATATCCTTGATCGGCGATGCGAGACCCACTACCGCCAACTCGACTGCTTCTTTTTCAGTCAAACGAGCCGAATAGCATCGGTTCCTAATGGTCCTGAAGCGCTGGATGTACTCTGACACTGTTTCTCCGCGCTTCTGACGTACTTGTGCTAGATCGGCAATGCCAGCCTCGGAAGCCTCTGAATGATACTGCATGTGGAACTGCTCTTCCATCTGCTTCCAAGTCCGGATTGAGTCTAGTGGCAGCGAGGTGTACCACCCGAAAGCCGATCCTGTGAGGGACTGTGCGAAGAACCTCACACGTAGTTCATCTGATGCTGAGATCGTGCCCAGCTGCGCCAAATATCGGCTCACATGCTCGATTGAACTGGAGCCATCTGACCCACTAAACTTGGAGAATTCAGGGAGCCGATATTTGGGTGGTAGTGGGATCAAATCGTACTCGTTGGGGTACGGCTTGGAATAGCCGATTGCCCTCCTTTTCGGCACCATGCCGAACTGGTCTCTCAAGATTGTACTGATCTGATCCGCGGTGCTGGCTGCAGGAGTCGAGCTCTGAAGATTCGCTGGAGTGGCGTACTTAGCCAGCCACGCTTGCTTCTCAAGCTCTGAGCTAGCTGCAGGAGTTGAGCTTTGGAGGTTTGTTGGCGTGGCAGGCTTGGCTAGCCACGTCTGCTTCTCCCGATCTGAGCCAGCTGCAAGAGTTGAGTTCTGGAGGTTCGTCGGAGTGGCGTACTTAGCTAGCCACGTCTGCTTCTCAAGATCTGATCCAGAAGCTCCTCCTGCTGTTCCGGAAGTCCCTGTTGTTGTAGTCTGCTCGTGAGTGCCCAGTTACTGCAGTCTGGCACGTATGTGCACGTGTATCCGTGAGGGATCTCCTTGGGCGCCTCATACAAGAACTGGTAATCACTAGGGTCACCACCGATCTTGTGGACGACGAATGCCGGTGAGCTCGGCAATTCTGGTGCTGCCAACGCGAACGGCAGCGGTGGTCGGGACTGGAGTGGTATCTCTCCTTGGTGAGTCCCTAGAGCAGGTCCTGACGGAGAGTACCGATGCCTCATGATTTCCTGGATCACCCGAAGGGCGACACGCTCCAAAGTGTTCACCAGGATCTCAGAATGGCGGTGTAGCGAATGTGCTACCATGAAATTAATCTCCTGACGCAGAGACCTGGTGCGTTCTTCTGAAGGGGTAGACAGGTCTACTCCATCGAGCGCGCCTTCAGGCGAGAACCCTTTCCACCTGATGCCGTGTGAGCGGGTCCTCTGGAAAGAGCCGATGAGGTCGGCTTCGAGGATAGCTTTGACCTCGTCATACTTCTTCTTGAGCTCCTCGGTCAGATCCTCGTACGTGACTGGAGTACCTTCCGCCATCTCAGAAGTAGATGGCGATGCAGTTGATGTCGAAGACTGTCCCACTGGGCGTGCCAGAATGTGTTGGCGTCCGAAACCGACCGGCGAGCAACGGCTGGCAACACGAAGAGCCGGGAACAACCTAGGGCTGCGGCTGGCCCTGGTCCCTCCGAGCGACGGCCCGCAAAGCTCCTGGTACACACGTCCCGATGCTGGTGCAAGGGCGTGCCACCTGATCTATACCTGATCAGGAAGGTGATGGATTTGCTTCGCTTAGTTTCCTGCATGGCATACACGTAAACATTAAATACGAGCCTCGATCGGCTCTCAGGTTGTCCTGTGAATTGGCTCAAGGAGCCGATCCACCCATGGTTCGTATGAGGTCTACGATCACATGGTGGTCCTGCTTGATCGATATATAGCTAAAACGACCTACGACGATTTAGGGTTTTCACCGCATAATCGGAACATCCTACGCGTGATTGAGCCTGGCAGCCACGCACGGTGATAATAAACCAACCCTAGACAAGGCCTAAAAACCAACATGAAGTTGATCCCCGGAACATCTTATCTAGGGCTAGCAAACTACACCCTACGTGCTACTGGATCCTTCAACCCGTTTGCAAGGCCTAACTATGCAGATATTAAACTAATCCTTGAAGAACAAGGAGCAATCATAACGGATCGGATCTACTAAATAATGATCAAGCAAGGTGCCACCCTTACACCTAAGATAGGTGTAAGGGCGGCTAGACGTGTAAGGGTTGCATGGACGAAAGCATGTGACACGATGAAACAATGCTAACCCTAACACATCTATGATAACTACGTTGCTCGCCATCAACAAGGCTTCAGCACAAGCAACGCATGAACAACGAATAAACGTATACTGCCTAGATCGCAAGATGCGATCTAGGCAGCATGATGCTTACCCGGAAGAAACCCTCGAAACAAAGGGGTTGGCGATGCGCCTAGATTGGTTTGTGATGAACGTGATTGTTGTTTTTCTCAATAACCCTAGATACATATTTACAGACCGTAGACTTTCTAACGTGGGAATAATCCCAAACGTGCACGAGCCAAACTCTAACTAACCGACACGTATCCTACTATATTTACAGATACACGGGCAAACTAGCCCAAACTTCGTGTACAAGGCCGCTTCACGTATATCTTCCATGTATATTCTTCAAGCCCAATCTTGATCACGGCCCACCTCTGATCCGGTCAAATTCTGGTGATAACAAGTCCATTATCTGTTTTCTATGTTGTCCCGGTATGGATGTCCTCAAGTTGAGATCTATCAAAATTGAGAAATCAAATGCAATTTATCTCCTTGGACCTTTGTACAGGTGGCATAGAGGTACCCCTTTGTGACACTTGGTTGAAACATATGTAATGCAATGATAATCCATGGAAATCCGAGCTAATTAGGACAAGGTGCGAGCACTATTAGTATTCGATGCATGAGGCTTGCAACTTATAGGAGGTTTTATGCATAACACATATGAATTATTACTACCGTTGACAAAATTGTTTCCATGTTTTCAAAATAAAAAGCTTTAGCACATGAGTAATCCCTGCTTCCCTCTGCGAAGGGCCTTTCTTTTACTTTATATTGAGTCAGTTTACCTACTTCTTTCTATCTTAGAAGCAAACACTTGTGTCAACTGTGTGCATTGATTCTTACATGCTTGCTTATTGCACTCATCATATTACTTTGTGTTGACAATTATCCATGAGATATACATGTTGAAAGTTGAAAGCAATTGCTGAAACTTAAATCTTCCTTTGTGTTGCTTCAAAACCTCTTATTAAGAATCTATTGCTTTATGAGTTAACTTTTATGCAAGACTTTTTGATGCTTGTCTTGAAAGTACTATTCATGAAAAGTTTTTTTTGCTATATGATTCAGTTGTTTAGTCATTATCTTTTTGTTAGCAATAGACCATTGCTTTGAGTCACTTCATTCATCTCATGTGCTTTACAATAGTATTGATCAAGATTATGATGGTAGCATGTCACTTCAGAAATTATCCTTTTTATCGTTTACCTACTCGAGGGCGAGTAGGAACTAAGCTTGGGATGCTTGATACGTCTCAAACGTATCTATAATTTCTTATGTTCCATGCTAGTTTTATGACAATACTCACATGTTTTATATACACTTTATATCATTTTTATGCATTTTCCGGCACTAACCTATTAACAAGATGCCGAAGCGCCAGTTCCTGTTTTCTACTGTTTTTGGTTTCAGAAATCCTGCACAGGAAATATTCTCGGAATTGGACGAAACAAAAGCCCACGGTTTTATTTTCCATGGAGTCTTCCAGAACACCGAAGAGGAGACGAAGAGGGGCCACGAGGCGGCCACACCATAGGGGGGCGCGGCCCCACCCCTGGCCGCGCCGCCATATGGGGTGGGCCCCTCGGGACTCCACCGACATCGCCCCTTCGCCTATATATTCTCTCAGATGCGAAAACCCTAAAGAGATCGGTCTTCCTCCATGAAAAGTTAAGTAGCCGCTGCCATCGCGAAGCCAAGTTCGGGGCACCGAAGTCTCTGTTCCGGCACGCCGCCGGGACGGGGAAGTGCCCCCGGAATCCATCTCCATCGCTATCTTCATCGACGCTGCTGACTCCCATGATGAGGAGGGAGTAGTTCTCCCCCGAGGCTGAGGGCTCTACCGGTAGCTATGTGGTTCATCTCTCTCTCCCATGGTGTGATCTTTATGTGACCATGAGCTTTGTATCACTATTAATCTATGTGCTACTCTAGTGATGTTATTAAAGTAGTCTATTCCTCCATGATGTAAAGAGGACAGTGTGTGCATCATGTAGTACTTGGCGTAGGCTATGATTGTAATCTCTTGTGGATTATGAAGTTAACTATTACTATGATAGTATTGATGTGATCTATTCCCCCTTTCATAGCTATTGTTGACAGTGTGTATGCTATGTTAGTACTCGGTCTAAATTGCAATGGTATTATCTTGGATTATGATTTGATGAGGATATCCCTATGAGTGGTGTTTGTCAAGTACTTGATGAACTTTGAGTGGAGCTTTTGTAGACACTACGTGATGATTAGTGATTCCAATAGGAGAGTAATTCAGAGTAGCACAATTGAAGTTTTGTAATCTAGTTGAATATGTAGATGTTGCTCTTGTTATGCACTCTAGAGGTTACTTTAATATGAACTCCGGAGTCACTCTCCACGGTGTGATGGTGACAGTGTGCGCATCGTGTGTGATTCCTTTATGATGTTGTGGAGCTTGTCTACTCCGGCTTGAGGTGTGCTTTTGTAGCCCTACACAATGAATGGTGTTTGTTATCTAACAAGAGAGTGTTTGAGAGTAGTATTTATACAATTATGTGATCATTGTTGAGAGTGTACACTAGTGAAAGTATGATCCCTAGGCCTTATTTCTAAGCATTGAAACACCGTTTCCAACAAGTTCTGCTACATGTTTGCTTGCTGCCATTTTTATTTCAGATTGCAATTACTACTTACAATCATCCATATTACTTGTATTTCACTATCTCTTCGCCGAACTAGTGCACCTATACATCTGACAAGTGTATTAGGTGTGTTGGGGACACAAGAGACTTCTTGTATCTTAATTGAAGGGTTGTTTGAGAGGGATATCTTTGACCTCTACCTCCCTGAGTTCGATAAACCTTGGGTGATTCACTTAAGGGAAACTTTCTGCTGTTCTACAAACCTCTGCTCTTGGAGGCCCAACACTGTCTACAGGAATAGAAGCGTGCGTAGACATCAAGGACCGCCAAGACACTATATTTCTGAAGAACAACAATTTCCAGAAAATATACAGAAATCCTATTTTTCCAGATGACGGAGGAAGCCAGAAGGGGAGGCCGAGATGGACCAGGAGGGTGCCAGACCATCCTTAGGCGCGGGCCCACCCCATGCCACGCCTAGGCATGGTCTGGGCGCCCTGACCACTTCTGAAACTGCCCCCTCACGTATTTCAACCCCCCGAGAAACCTAAGATCAGGGGAGCGACCATAGAAATATTCCACCGCCTCTACGGGGCGGAGAACCAAAGAGAAAGAAAAGCTCTCTGGCAGGCAGAATTCTGCCTGGGAAATTCCTCCCTGGAGGAGGGAAACCGTCGCCATCGTCACTGCCATCAGCTGGACTTCATCGGGATCATCAGCACCATCATCTCCACCACCAATACCACCATCACCACTGTCTCTACGCCGTCCCACTGCAACATCTTGGGTTTGATACTTGTCTAGTTCATAGGGGAAACTTTCCCGGTGTTGATTACTCCTTGAAGTTGATGCTATTGAGTGAAACCATTGAATTAAGGTTTATGTCCATATTGTTATTCATCATTATATCACCTCTGATTATGATCCATATGATGTCTTGTGAGTAGTTCGTTTAGTTCTTGAGGAGATGGGAGAAGTCATGATGTTAGTAGTGGAACTATGTTGAGTAATATGCAATGATTTGATATTTAAGTTGTGGTGTTATTCTTCTAGTGGTATCATGTGAACGTCGACTACATGCTACTTCACCTTTATGGGCCTAGGGGAATGCATTGTGTATTTGTCTACTAATTGTGAGGTTGCGGGAGCGACAGAAACCCAAACCCCCGTTAGGAAACCGGTGCATGAGGGAGTGTAGGATCTCAAAGTTTAAGGTTGTGGTTAGATTTATCTTAATTACTTTATTGTAGTTGCAGATGCTTGCAAGAGGTATAACCACAAGTATGTATTAGTCCAAGTATGTGGTAGTGCATTAGCATAGGTTCACCCACACAACACTTATCAAACCATTGAAGATTATTCAGCCATGTGAAGCGAAAGCACTTGACGAAATTCCCGTGTGTCCTCAGGAACGTTTGGTCATCATAAGTAAAACAACCGGCTTGTCCTTTGCTCTAAAAAGGATTGGGCCAATCGCTGTAATTATTATTACTGAATTTTATTTACTCGTACTTGATACGTCCAAAACGTATCTACTTTCCCGAACACTTTTGCTATTGTTTTGCCTCTAATTTGTGTATTTTGGATGCAACTAACACGGACTAACGCTGTTTTCAGCAGAACTGCTCTGGTGTCTCGTTTTTGTGCAGAAATCCAACTTTCAGGAAAATCCTCGGAATTTATGCAGAAGGCCCTATTTTCCCAGAATACTGACGGAGCCAGAAGGACAAATCAGGTGGAGGCCCGAGGGCCCCACACCATAGGGCGGCGCGGCCCAGGGGGGGCCCGCGCGGCCATGTGGTGTGGCCCCCTCGGCCGGCCTCCGACGCCCTCCTTCGGACTATATATTGCCTTCGACCTAAAAACGCACGGGGAGAAGTCGAAGTCGCCAGAAAGCCTCCAGAACGCCGCCACATCGCGAAACTCCGTCGCGGGAGCCAGAAGTCTCCGTTCTGGCACTCCGCCGGGACGGGGAATTGGAGGAGATCATCGCCATCATCACCGCCAACGCCTCTCCATCAACCAGCCATGCTTACCCCATCCATGTGTGAGTAATTCCCCCGCTGTAGGCTGAAGGGGATGGTAGGGATTGGATGAGATTGGTCATGTAATAGCATAAGATTGTTAGGGCATAGTGCCTAGTGTCTGTAATTGGTACTTTGATGATATTGTTGCAACTTGTTATGCTTAATGCTTGTCACTAGGGCCCGAGTGCCATGATCTCAGATCTGAACATGTTATTATTTCATCATGATATTCATTGTTTATGGTCTTACCTGCAAGTTGTATACACATGTCGCTGTCCGGAACCAATGGCCCCGAAGTGACAGAAATCGGGACAACCGGAGGGGATGGTAGTGATGTGAGGATCACATGTGTTCACGGAGTGTTAATGCTTTGCTCCGGTACTCTATTAAAAGGAGTACCTTAATATCCAGTAGATTCCCTTGAGGCCCGGCTGCCACCGGCTGGTAGGACAAAAGATGTTGTGCAAGTTTCTCATTGCGAGCACGTACGACTATATATGGAACACATGCCTATTGATTGCTTTGTACTTGGACACCGTTTTATTATTATTTGCAAATGCCCTGCTATGATTGTTACATGAGTTTCTCTCATCCATGCAACGCCCGTCATCCATCCCCGTGCCTACAGTATTTTAATCCTGCTGTTTAATAAAATCACTACTGCTGTCTTTGTTACTCTGCTGCTGTTATTTCACTACTGCTACTGCTATAAAACTGTTACTACTGATAAACTCTTGCGAGCAAGTCTGTTTCCAGGTGCAGCTAAATTGACAACTCCGCTGTTAAGGCTTCCAAGTGTTCTTTGTCTCCCCTTGTGTCGAATCAATAAATTGGGTCATACTACCCTCGAAGACTGCTGCGATCCCCTATACTTGTGGGTTATCAAGACTGTTTTCTGGCGCCGTTGCAGGGGAGCATAGCTTTATTTGGAAGTTCACTTGGATTGATATTGTTCGCTGCAAATTCTCCATCATGGGTAAAGCTCGCGATTCTAAAGTCGCCATATTACCATCCACTACAAGAAAAGGTACAACTCTGAGTACCTCTGCTACACTTGATTCACCATCTGTGATAAGTCAACTTGTTTCACCGCCACAAGCTTCGCTTGGTGGTACGTCTGCTGAATCTGAAAACTCTCATAATATCGATAATGTTTCTGCTGTGCTTGATGATAGTGGTTCATTGGGATCCTTTCTAGATGCTACAATTGCTAGGTCTAGACAAATTGAAAATGCTGAAACTCCTGATGAAAATGCCACTACACCTGTTAATTCACCTGAACTTGATTATTCTAGTGATGATCCTGATGAAGATTATGTGGAGCTTAATGATGATTTAATTAATAGATGGAATGCTACTGCTAATGCAAGAAACATTAAAAAGTTTCTCGCACAATATACTGTTAGACATAAGCTATCTCCTGATCCTGAATTTGCCACATCTCCTATATGCATTAAGGATAAAGATTATGATTTTTCTCTTGATTTATCTCATATAGCTATTGTAGAGAAAGCACCCTTTTGTGGTACTGAAAAAGAAAGTGCTGTAGAACACATGAATGAACTTTCTTCTATGAGTAGCTTGTTTTCTGATGATGTCAAGATGCGTACTTACTTTGTCATTAAAAATTTTCCTTTCTCATTAAAGGATGATGCTAAAACTTGGTATAATAATTTGCCTCCTGGTTCTATTAAAAGTCCATCTGATTTGCGTGATGTTTTCTTTCGAAAATACTTTCCTGCTAGTGCTCAACATGCTGCTTTACAGAGAATTTATAGGTTTGACCAGGGAGATGAAGAGAAATTGCCTGCGGCATGGGCAAGATTTTGTTCTCTTATCAGAGCTCGACCTGGACATGATTTAGAGAAGAATGAT
Source organism: Lolium perenne (assembly GCF_019359855.2). Lineage (NCBI taxonomy): Eukaryota > Viridiplantae > Streptophyta > Magnoliopsida > Poales > Poaceae > Lolium > Lolium perenne. The sequence goes on along the minus strand of NC_067248.2, from coordinate 68,421,995 downwards.
CTACTTGATATATTTTATAGTGGACTAACCATTGAATCTAGAGCATATTTGGATAGTTGTGCTGGTTGTGTTTTCAGGAAAAGAACTCCAGACGAAGCTGAAGATTTATTGGCTAGAATAAGCCGGAATCATGATGATTGGGATACACTGGAACCGACTCCAACGCCAATATTGAAGAAGAGGGGTTTAATTGAATTGAATGATGAAGATATGCGGGAAGCTAAGAAGTCTCTCAAGGAGAAAGGTATTAAATCCGAAGATGTGAAGAATCTACCTCCCATAGAGGATATATGTGAGATAATCCCCCCTTCACCCATGATTGAGGTAAACTCCCTTCAACGCTTTAATAGGGAAGATATTCCGTATTCGAAACCTCCTGCGCAATGCTTAGATGAGTTTGATAATTATATTGTTAAGCAAGAAAAATTTAATATGAGAGTAGAGAATCATCTAATGGAAAATTCTCAAGCTATTAGCAATTTGCATGATATTGTGGAGAGAACCTCCAATGATGTTAAGATGCTTGTTAAACATTTTCAAATGATTCAAACTCAAATTGATCAACTCACTAAAGTGCAAAATGACTTGCTAAATAATAATTCTAAAGAGAAACATGCTTATGAAGTAACAACTAGAGGTGGTGTCTCTACCCAGGATCCTCTATATCCTGAAGGGCATCCCAAAAGAATTGAACAAGATTCTCAACGCATTGAACCTAGTGCTCCTTCTAAGAAGAAAAAGAAGAAGAAACATAAAAATGTTGTAGAATCCTCTGAACCTGCTAATGATCCGATTAGTATTTCTATTTCCGATGCTGAAACTGAAAGTGGTAATGAACATAACAATGATAATGATAATGATAAGAATGATGCTTCTGATAAAGAAGAGGTAGAAGATGAACCTGAAAAGCATGATAAAAATAAAAAGTATACTAAAGAAGATTTTATTGCTAAGAAACATGGTAATGAAAGAGAACCTTGGGTGCAAAAGCAAATGCCTTTTCCTGCTAAGAAATTAAAATCAAAGGAAGAAGAACACTATAATAAATTTTGTGATTGGATGAAACCTTTATTCTTGCAAATCCCTTTGACTGATGCTATTAAATTGCCTCCTTATTCAAAGTATATGAAAGATATTGTTACTAACAAAAGGAAAATCCCCAATGAGGAGATTTCCACTATGCTTGCTAATTACTCTTTCAATGGCAAAGTGCCGAAGAAGTTGGGCGACCCAGGTATACCTACTATTCCTTGTTCTATTAAGAATAATTATGTTAAAACTGCTCTATGTGACTTGGGAGCCGGTGTTAGTGTTATGCCTTTTTCTCTTTATAAGAGGCTTTATCTAGATAAGTTGATACCTACTGATATATCTTTGCAAATGGCTGATAAATCTACTGCTATTCCTGTTGGTATATGTGAGGATGTTCCTGTTCAAGTTACTACAAACTGCTTGATATTAACTGATTTTGTTGTGTTGGAAATGCCTGAAGATGATAATATGTCTATTATTCTTGGGAGACCTTTTCTTAACACCGCAGGGGCTGTTATTGATTGCAATAAAGGAAAGGTTACTTTCAATGTTGATGATAAGGAGCATACTGTTTATTTCCCCAAGAAGATTGATAAAGTATGTGGAGTCAATACTATTTCTAATGTGAGAACTATCAAAGTTGGAACTATCGATTGTCCTATATATGAGCCTAAAGAAGGTTATCAAAATCTTATGATTGGATCCATATCAATACAATTCAAGGTAACATGATTGATTTGAGGTTTATTTCTTCTTATGTTATGTAAAAATTATTCGGTGGCAAGACTTGATCAACCTTGTTAACGAATACCTTTTATATGCATAAGGAGGTAAACAACATCTCTTTCTCGCTCCACTTGTCTTACTTGCTGTAGCACTTTTGATTTGCAAAGTTCCTTAGTTAATTAGAGATTTCAAAATTTTACCTGGCCAGTAATAATAAACTTAATACCCAGAAATGTGCATTTTTCAAAGTTTTCAAAAATTCACAAAAATTATACCGTTGGTCCTATTTTTCGAAGAGGCACCTGGGAGCACCAGAGGATGACCTGTGGGGCACCCCAGGGGGCCACCCCACCAGCCGGCGCGGCCAAGGAGGGGGGCGCGCCACCCTGTGGTGTGGGCCCCTCCTTGCCCCACTACTTCATCTCTTTCTCCCAGAATCTTCTCTCTCCCGAAAAAACTCGAACCAGCTTTCTCTCACTCGCGTTTTTGCTCAAGAGCTCAGGATTTTTCGATCTCTTTGCTCAGCCCAGATTTCTGTCTGAAATTTGGCACATTTTCTCTCCGGTATGTGACTCCTCCGATTATCCAAGTAGAATTTTGTTTGGTTGAGTATATCTTGAATATTTTGCTGCTGTAGGTAACATGTTTAGTGAGCTTGCATGCTTGTTCTAAGTTGTATAAACTAGTTTTGATGCATGATTAGTACTCTAGCAAGTTCCTATAGTAGTTCCCCTTGATTATATGTCACCAAATCAAGTTTTATATCACTTGTTGAAAAATTTCAGAAAAGAAAGATGAAGAAGTTCAACTTTGGAGAATTGTTCAAGAGAGGAACAACCAGCACCGGGAGGCCTTCTAGGACCGCCACCCGACTTAGGTGATCGTACAATGAGGATATCATCGCGCCTAGCTTCACGCCCGAAGAGGACAATGGGGCTCCTAATGCTTCGTCTTTTCCATGCTATGATTTTCTGAGAAATGCAGGGATATTGGAGGATTTCTTCACCCTTGTCAACAAGGCGGGCTTAGCCGCCTATGTGGGAGATGAAAGGGAGCAATACTACATGCTCACCAAAATTTTCGTCGAGAGCTTCAAGTTCCACAACACGCAATATGAGCCGACAGTTGCATTCAAGATCTATGGTAATCCTGTTACTATGGAATTGGAAGAATTTTGTCGTGCATTGGATATTGCCCCTGTAGGTACAGCAAGGAGGATTGATGACAACCCCCGGGACCTGTTGGAGCTCTATCGAGGGATCACCGATGATGATTGTTGCACCATTCAGCGTGGCAAGATAAGGAACATCCAACTCCCCGCCATTAAATATTTTGCATATTACATTGCTACTAGCATTCTTGGTAGGGAGAACACTAGCAATATTTCTAGCTACCATCTTGCTTTCTTGAATGTTGCACTTACTGGACGGACATCTTATCATCTTGGTTCTCTTATTGCTCGCCGCCTGTCTAACAGGGGGCCTATTTTTGGAGGAACTATTGCATTGCGCGTTTTAACACATCTAAGACTTCCTCTTGATCCTAATGATGTGCCATTAACCCCTAGGAGACTAGATATTGCTGCTATGAAAAGCCATCATTTTGTTACCACTGATTCCACTTTAGATAATATGGTTTATAGAATGTTGTTTGCTAACGGGGATGAGAAGGAAATCCCTCTTCCCCAGCCAGGTTTGTTAACCATGGTCGCGCACTAAGGAGGAGGTGGAGGAAAAGATGAAGATACAAGACTTCCACCAGCAACATGACTCCGAGGACGCCGAGCCCTCCTACGACTACACCGTCACGTATCCGGGTGCTTCTTCTAGCACATACCCGGAATATGATCCATCTTCGTCGTACTACGGAGATACTACCTCATGGCCTCGATGGGATTGAACTCCACTTAGGCCAAAAGCCTAAGCTTGGGGGGAGGTATACCGGCATCACTCATTCTTTGCATATTATGATTGCTGGATACTTGTACATACTTGTTTAGTTTGTTTGAGTAGTTTTCTAATGAGAGGAAGATGATATTTGGGGAAGTGCTGCCTGAAAACAGATTCTGGACTGTTACCGAAAAAATTCCCAAAAATAGAAAGAACTGTATTTTGCGAAGCCAATTTTTGTGCATGTTCCCCAGGTTGTTATCTAACTTTCATTAATTGAACACTTTTCAATTTGAGCAGTGGAAGAATTTATTAAAAATCGAGTACTGTACTGCTGTCAAGTTTGACGAATTTCTGCTGCTTTGTGTTTATGTGAGTCTTCTAGTTTGCCATTTCTTGTTTTTGCTTTGTTTCCTTCCCAAAACACAAAAAGATCAAAAATATTTCTGTTGTTTCTCTTCACCATTTGTTTGCTTTGGTTTCTTGCATTTGTTTCGATTTATTTTCTATTGCTAGTTTGCTATAAGAAAACCCAAAAAGATTTTGCTTTGTTTGCTTGTTTCCTTTTGTTCTTGTTTCCAATTCGAAAACACCAAAAATATTTGCTGTTCTTCTTTAGTTTGTAAAGTTCATCTTGAGGTCAATGGTCTTCGGTGGCTGGAGCGTGGTTTTCATTTTATATTATCCAAGCTACACAAGTGAAAGGCAATAGTGACGATCTACGACAATTGGATTGTGGTGAGAGGCTGGTATGAACTCTATTTGTTTTCATTTTTGTACATATACTCATCCATGTGAGCATGCTTAGTGGTTCATGTGAGGTATATGTTATTTGAGAAAGTCTAGTAGTTTATGATCTCTCATGTTTAGCTCCAATTTATTAATATGAGTAGCATGTCATGGATGTTTGCTTGCATTGTTTTATTCATAAGTAAGTATGGCATTGTGGTATCCTCCTCTGAATAATTCATTTATATCGACTTGGCACATGCTCACGCATGCATATGACTGAACAAAAGTCAATTAAGCCTCGATGATTTATATTGCTTCAGAGTTCTTGTATCACTTTTATGCCTCCGTTAATTTATTTTGCCGCAAGCATGATTATGACGATTCTTTGCTCTCTTGATTTGTCGCTCCCTAGTCTATTGCTAGCCTTCACTTGTACTGAGCGGGAACGCTGCTCGTGCTTCCAAACACCTGAAAACCAAGTTGTCCCAAAGTGTCCACCATAAATACCTATGCATGGCATTTCAAACCATTCCAAGTAAATTCTCATGCGCTACCTTTAAAACCTTCAAAGTGCTTCTCAATTTGTGTTAATGTTTCATAGCTCATGAGGAAGTATGTGGTGTTTAACTTTCAACCTTGTCATTTACTTTTGACGGACTCTCATATGGACTAGTGGCACATCCGCTTATCCAATAATTTTGCAAAAAGAGCTGGCAATGGGATTCCCAGTCCCGAATTAATTAACTTAAATAGACACTCCTCCATGGTTTGTGATTGTTGGACGGCACCCGAAGGATTCGGTTAGCCATGGCTTGTGTAAGCAAAGGTTGGGGGGAGTGTCATCATCATAATAAAACTAAAATAAAAAGGCACTCCTTCATGGTATGTGATTGTTGGCAGGCACCCGAGGATTCGGTTAGCCATGGTTTGTGTAAGAAAGGTTGGAAGGAGTGCCACATAAATATGCAAATAATTCATGGGAGCCGCTCTTGGGAGTCCGGTTGGCGAGGTAGTTAGTGTACCCATTACCATTCGTTGACAACAACAAACACCTCTCAAAATAATTTTACTCCTGATTTCAAAAATGAAAAGCTCTAGCGCATGTTAATCCCTGCTTCCCTCTGCGAAGGGTCAATCTTTTACTTTTGTGTTGTGTCTCCATTATTTCTTTGAGCACTATCTTGAGAGCACAACCGTCATTCTTAGTATAATATGCTTGTCTCAAAATATGATTGATTGTGGTATAACTTTGATGCTTTTATCTTTGACAATCACTACTTCTAGTCTTTCTATGAACTCCAGAGGTGCCTGGGCATTTATGTTTTGCCGATCAAATACGGGCAAGCGAGATACCACTTTATCATACTCTCTTATGAACATTGCAATCCTGCTTATATACATGATTCATGATGCTTATTATTAATTGTTGGTACCTCTCCATGATTGACATAGCTGTTAGATGATCTTATTTGCATGTACCTCATTATGAACTGCTTAAGTATTAGCCATAGCATGAGAATATATACATCATATGAGCAAATGTGTTTGTGAAAGTTCTTTTATCGCTCAGTTGTTAACTGAATTGCTTGAGGACAAGCAATAAGCTAAGCTTGGGGGGAGTTGATACGTCCAAAACGTATCTACTTTCCCGAACACTTTTGCTATTGTTTTGCCTCTAATTTGTGTATTTTGGATGCAACTAACACGGACTAACGCTGTTTTTAGCAGAACTGCTCTGGTGTCTCGTTTTTGTGCAGAAATCCAACTTTCAGGAAAATCCTCGGAATTTATGCAGAAGGCCCTATTTTCCCAGAATACTGACGGAGCCAGAAGGACAAATCAGGTGGAGGCCCGAGGGCCCCACACCATAGGGCGGCGCGGCCCAGGGGGGGCCCGCGCGGCCATGTGGTGTGGCCCCCTCGGCCGGCCTCCGACGCCCTCCTTCGGACTATATATTGCCTTCGACCTAAAAACGCACGGGGAGAAGTCGAAGTCGCCAGAAAGCCTCCAGAACGCCGCCACATCGCGAAACTCCGTCGCGGGAGCCAGAAGTCTCCGTTCTGGCACTCCGCCGGGACGGGGAATTGGAGGAGATCATCGCCATCATCACCGCCAATGCCTCTCCATCAACCAGCCATGCTTCCCCCATCCATGTGTGAGTAATTCCCCCGCTGTAGGCTGAAGGGGATGGTAGGGATTGGATGAGATTGGTCATGTAATAGCATAAGATTGTTAGGGCATAGTGCCTAGTGTCCGTAATTGGTACTTTGATGATATTGTTGCAACTTGTTATGCTTAATGCTTGTCACTAGGGCCCGAGTGCCATGATCTTAGATCTGAACATGTTATTATTTCATCATGATATTCATTGTTTATGGTCTTACCTGCAAGTTGTATACACATGTCGCTGTCCGGAACCAACGGCCCCGAAGTGACAGAAATCGGGACAACCGGAGGGGATGGTAGTGATGTGAGGATCACATGTGTTCACGGAGTGTTAATGCTTTGCTCCAGTACTCTATTAAAAGGAGTACCTTAATATCCAGTAGATTCCCTTGAGGCCCGGCTGCCACCGGCTGGTAGGACAAAAGATGTTGTGCGAGTTTCTCATTGCGAGCACGTACGACTATATATGAAACACATGCCTATTGATTGCTTTGTACTTGGACACCGTTTTATTATTATTTGCAAATGCCCTGCTATAATTGTTACATGAGTTTCTCTCATCCATGCAACGCCCGTCATCCGTCCCCGTGCCTACAGTATTTTAATCCTGCTGTTTACTAAAATCACTACTGCTGTCTTTGTTACTTTGCTGCTGTTATTTCACTACTGCTACTGCTACAAAACTGTTACTACTGATAAACTCTTGCGAGCAAGTCTGTTTCCAGGTGCAGCTGAATTGACAACTCCGCTGTTAAGGCTTCCAAGTGTTCTTTGTCTCCCCTTGTGTTGAATAAATAAATTGGGTCATACTACCCTCGAAGACTGCTGCGATCCCCTATACTTGTGGGTTATCAGTACTTTATTTATCTGCAATACTAAATACCCCTGCAAACCTGTTTGCTAGTGTTTACAGTGAATCTTCGATCAAAACTGCTCGTCAACACCTTCTGGTCCTCGGTGGGTTCGACACTCTTATTTATCAAAAGTACTACGATACACCCCCTATACTTGTGGGTCATCAAGACTATTTTCTGGCGCCGTTGCCGGGGAGTGAAGCGCTATTGAAGAGTGGAATTGGTAAAGGTAACTTTTACTGCAAGTGTTATTTTTATTTCTACCTGCTACTGCTTTATTTCATTATGGAGGCGTCTTCTTTTGACTCTCTATTTGGAATTACCACTACCACTGTTATGGTAGTAGATGAACCGCCGCATGCTCAATTGGATCCTTTTAAAATACCTATGAAAATTGTTGAGCATGTTATGAATAACTGCTATTATGGAGATGGAATTGTCCATCTGGGTGATCATTTAATCTTTATACATGAATTATGCGAGTTGTTCAAGTGTGCAGGTATCTCTATGGACCAAGGTAAGAGGAAATTATTCTCTTTATCACTTAAGGGAAGAATTGCGGAATGGTATAAGATGCTGAAGAATGGCCGATCTATTGGATGGGAGGAAATTGTACCTCTCTTTTATTCTAAAGTTTATCCTCCAAGTGAGATTATAAAGATCGGAATCAAATATATAATTTCTGGCCTCAAGATGGAGAGAGTATTGCTGAAGCATGGGGAAGATTGAAGTCACTAATGCTCAAATGTCCCATTCATGAGCTCCCCAGTAATATTGTTATTAATAATTTCTATGCAAGGGTTTCTCTTCATGATAAGGATTTATTGGATGCTTCTTGTTCTGGATCATTTACACGTATGAAAGAAGAAGCTAAATGGGATCTTCTCGACCGCATTCAGGAAAATACTGAAGGATGGGAGAATGATATAGGAAGAAAGTCAGGTATTAATTATGATTATGAATGCATTGAATCTTTTATGCAAACTGATGACTTTCGTAATACTAGTGTTGTTTATGGTCTTGATTCTCAAATTCTTGCAAAAAAAATTAAGGCTTTTGCCTCTTATCTTCATGTTCCAAAAAAGGAGTGGAACAAGTACCATGCACCTTATAAAGATATTGTTAATTGTGTTCCTGCTAGAAATATTGAAGTTTGTACTGCTGATCTTGTTTTTCCTGAACCTTATATTGAGAAAGTACCTTTACCTGCCAAGGTAAAGGAACATTCTATTGTAAATAGTGTGGTTAATAAAAGTAAAAAGAAAGCTATAGAACCTGATGAACAAATAACTATTGAACCTACGGTAGCAATAGTAAAGCAGTTGGTTACTGAAAATATAGAAGATGGACAAATTATATTTTGTGAAGATGCTTCTAATATTGTTTCACATCCTAGTAAATCCAAGAAAACTAGTGTTCATGTGCTTTCTGTCAGAATAGGTGATCATTGCTATTATGGTTTATGTGATATTGGTGCAAGTTCTAGTGCTATTCCTTATGAGCTTTACAGGGAAATTATGCATGAAATTGGTTCTTGTGAACTTGAAGAAATTGATGTGGTTATTCAGCTTGCTAAGAGAGAGACCATCTCTCCGATTGGTATTTTTAGAGATGTGGAAGTTTTATGTGGTAAGATTAAATACCCTGCTAATTTTCTAGTACTTGGTTCAGCTGCTAGTAAGACTTGTCCTATAATTTTTGGTAGACCTTTCTTGAATACTTGTGGTGCTATTATAGATTGCAAGAAGGAGAAAGTTCTTACTAAATTTGATGGAGAGTCTTATGAGTTTATTTTTTCTAAGTTTGCTAAAGCTCCTTATAAAATTGAATTTCCTAATGAAGATTTTACAGTTGAGCAACTTGCTTCTATTGCTGTTGTTCCTAACAATGCTTTGCAGCAATATATGTGTGAAGCAATTTTTTCCGAGAACTTGTCAAGATTCAAATTTATCGGTGCTAATGGAAACTAGTGCACATTAGAGGACCCCCTTGCACAAGTGTTGGCCATCTATGTATAGTTTGAATCCTAATAATGTTCATACATGATAGGCCATATGTGAATCAATTCTTTCTTCCGAGAACTTGTCAAGATTCAAATTTATTGGTGCTAATAGAAACTACTGCACACTAGACGAGCCCCGTTGTGCAAGTGTTGGACATTACATATAGTTTAAATCCAAATAATATTCATACATGATAGGACATATGTGTGAAGGAATTTTTTTCCGTGAACTTGTCAAAATTCAAGTTTATCGGTAACAATGGAAACTAGTACAAAAAATTACATAGAGGTCCAAAAGAACTAGACAATAACTAATAGGACCTGCAACTTTACAAAAGGACCCCAAAACATATAGAAGAAAATCCATCGAGTTCTTCTCGACCGCACATCATAGTTCTGCTCCGCATCCTGGCCAGCAACTCCATCGCCGGGGACAGACCACTTGGGACGGTGTCACCGGTAGTCGCTGGGACGAAGCAGAAGAAGGGCCTCAGCAACGGCATATTTGCTGTGAGGAGGGCCGCTGAACGACCAAGATGTGCACGGGCAAGATGGATGACGCCATCGTATGCCCCGAGCTTGTGAACTCCTGGGAACGTCCGCAACTTGACTTCCCCATTGGCCAGATCTGAAGCACTGACCAAAGCAAGCATCACTAATAGCGCCATCAGCTTGATGGCAGTAGATCGGGGTTTGGCCGACAAGATCCGCCAGAAAAGATCCGCCAGATTCCCCATTGGCCAGATCTGAAGCCGATGACGAGATCCCCGACTGCATCACTCCATTATCCACATGGGAAACACTATATCTAAGCTTACAACAACAACTACTCCCTCAGATCCAAATTAATTGATTCAACTTTTCTTATCTAAATATGGATGTATCCATACATGTTGTTACTCTAGATACATACACGTCTAAGAAAAGTTGAATCAATTAATTTAGATCAGAGGGTGTACGATATACAGAGAGAAGTCGGCCTCGTCTCCAGCCGGCGAGGACGTCGGAGAGAAGGGGAGAGGAGCCGAGGGCGTGAGAGAGACTCTCAAGGGGCGGGTTGGAGGGAGAGAAGAGGAAGAAATGAGAGCTCACTGGGGAAGAACATTATTGTTGTCGTTCTGCTCGTAGCTTGAAACTGAAAATTTCGGCCGCGCGCCCAAGCATCCCTCCGCATCCATTCAAAAATCATGTGACCAGTTTTACCCTTTTAACCCTGGTTCGGAAGCTACAACCCACCGACCATGGAGGGCTCATTCGGTAACAACAAAATATCTTGCCTAGATCCCGAACCCTCCCCACAGGTCCACACCCACCCACCAACCATTCGCCCCATTCGCTCAAAAATACTCTCACTCGCCGAAGCTCCGACTCTGTACAGTACTTGATCTGCTTCGCCGCTGGCATACTCCTCCACAGTGTAGCCTTCATCCTGTTGGTTGTCCACCCACCGGATGCGCTCACCCGCCGCCCTCACCACCGACGGGCTTCACTGTCGACCTCATCCACATCATAGAAATCAACGCCTTTCCTATCGATGCACCGGATCTACTTCACCGCCCCCCCCCCCCCCTCAACAGGAGCCGATCTGTTCCACCGACTACCTCGGTGCAACGGCAGTATCAACTTCACCGAAGCCCTTGCTAGCCAACCAGATCTGCTTCACTAACGCCCGCTTCTCCTGAAACAGGGTCGATTCATCGTCTCCCGCGTTCGCCGCCACTGGAATGCAAGCTGCCGCCCTGTCCACCCCGCCGCAGCTTGGTAAGTACTCTGGCCCGTTTGATTGCGGTGTTTCTTTAGTCATGTTTTGTATAGTTATTTGCAGATCTCATATGTCATTAACTTTCTTGATGTGTTGCTTCACATGAAGTTTGTTTTAATATTGTACAAAAGCATTATCCGGTCGCTACCATCCTGTTCATTCTACTGACACCTGTGTGCATCCACATATTGATAGCCGTATACCCATTCATTTGCTGCCAGCTGTTTTTTTACTGCATGTTATTGTCGCACTGCTTTTATAGTCATGCTATGGAATTTTCAATCTAGTTGTTCTTATAGCACGTCATTAGCTCACCGCTAGCTGCTAGTTGTTTTCTCGTGCCTACTATTGCCAGGCTGCTTTTATAATCATGCTATGTTCATTTTCAATTTGCTTGCTCTTATACCTCGTCATTAGCTTATAGCTATTTTTTCCATGAATGCTCTTGTCGCACAGCTTGTATAGTTACTGTTGCATGCATGTCAGGTCTTTGTATTATCGTAGACTAACTTGTTAATGTTATTTTTCTTAGAGATTGGTCATGCGGACCGCTTATTAGAACATCCAACATTAACAGCAATGACGCTAGGGAAGGTTGGAATATGAGTTCTTGGTTGGTAATTTTGGCAGTTTACTTATGTTATTATCTATAACCTATACGCATTGTTCCTTCTGCCAAAGATTAACACTTAGTACCCTGCCATAGCTATGCCATTCATGCTTTACTATGTTTCTGCCTATTTGATATGCTTGTCTTGGAGCAACTGCGAAGGTGCTTTGAACCCGACATCTGGTCATTCTTAATGCCAGTTACTTTATGTGGAAAACCTTGGCATTACAGTTATATTCATTCCCTACTCTAAATCTGAATATCATAAATTCTTATCTCATGCAAAGCAACATCTAGTTAGTTTTAATCTGATATCTGGTAAATATTAGCTTATTCATTTGGCAGCTCAACTTTTTTGTTATTTGAAACAGCTGACGTGGTCTTAAATGTGATATCTAAACATAGATTAAGGACAATGGAGCAGGAGGATTAGCATTTCTCCTGATGGTTGAGCCTAAAATGACAGGCATGTTGACCACGACTAGTGCACGCAAGAGGAGGACCTGCATCGAGCCAGTATGTGCTTAGTACACGTTTAAATAGTTCATTGTTGTAACTATGTTTGCAATATTACCAGAATGCAGTTGTAATGAAGCAGTCATCATCATTAGAAGATAGGCGCCAAAAAAGAATCTGTAGCGAGCCTATGGAACATTATGATGTAAGTCTGTGCTTAGTCAAGTTCCATACTTACATTATCTTGTGCTTATTTCTGCAACTTGTTGTGCTTATTTCTACTAAATGATGTTATCTGATCTCTACATTGCATAATACATGTTTAAATAGTTCATTGTTGTAACTATGTTTGCAATATTACCAGAATGCAGTTGTAATGAAGCAGTCATCATTATTAGAAGATAGGCGCCAAAAAAGGATTTGTAGCGAGCCTATGGAACATTATGATGTAAGTCTGTGCTTAGTCAAGTTCCATACATTATCTTGTGCTTATTTCTGCAACTTGTTATTATCTTATATCTACATTGCATAATACATGTTTGAACAGTTCACTGTTGTAACTATGTTTGCAATATTACTAGAAGACAATTGTAATGAAGCAGTTCTTAGTAGAAGATAGAGGGCAAAAATGGTTTCGTAGTGAGCCTATGCAACGATATAATGTAAGTTTGTGCTTAGTACTTGTGACTATCTCATATCGACAATGCTTAATACATGTTTGCATAGTTCATGTTTAACTCTTTTTGTAATATTATCAGAATGCAGTTGTAATGAAGCAATCCTCATCAGAAGAGAGGCCCCCAAAAAGTTCTAACCTTTCTTCTGATGCATCCTCCCATAGTCGTCAACCTAGACCATTCGTTTCATCAAATAGTAAATATCTCAAGGCTATACTGTATGAAAGACATGGTGTTGCTAATCTAAGATCTGTAGCGACTGGAAATATAGAGTTTATCTCAACCTAACCTATGCAAGCACTTATCCCCTTGCCTTGGATTAGGCATATGTTAAAAAAGAGTACATAAGATTCAATCAAGGCGATTGCCAAATATCAGCGTGTTATTGATGATGCTAATAGAAGCCCCCATGATTATATGTATTTTTTTTGCACATTAATTGCCTTGTAATTTTCCTAATTATTTTATGTAATTGGGTATATAATTGATATCAGCTTTTAAGTGTAATTGGCTTTCGTAATAAATTTAATGGGCCTTCTCATAAGCCTAACTGGGCCGGCCCAGAATGCAAGTTGACTAGTCAAACGACCAGGATCCTACTACTTACTTACTGGGCCAGCCCACTTACTGTAATGTGGTCCCCACTTTTATTTTGGGCCGGCCCACTTACTTATTGGGCAAACCCACTTGCTTTAAGGTGGACCCCACTTACTAACTGGACCGGCCCGATAACAGGAAAGTGGGCCCCAATGCTTATTGGGCTGGCCCGTTTATCCATTTGACCGGTCAAACAAAGACATTTGCCCCGGCCCACATGCTTATTGGGCCGACCCATTTGTCTGTTGACCGAAAAAAACATTTAGCCCGGCCCACATGCTTATTGGGCCTGCCCGGTTTGCCTGTTGACCGGTCAAACAAAAGCATTCGGCCCGGCCCACATGCGTATTGGACCGGCCCGGTTTGCCTGTTGATTGGTCAAACAAAAGCATTCGGCCCGGCCCACATGACTGTTGGGCAGACCCATTTATCGTGTTGACGGTCAAACGAAGACATTCGGCCCGGCCCACTTGTTCAGTGGGCCCGCCTAGCTATCCTTGTGACTGGTCAAACGAAGGCAATCGGCCCGGCCCACGTGCTTAGTGGTCATGCCCATTTAAGTTTTGACCATTCAACCTTTGAGGTTAGGTCCGACCCACGTACTTAATAGACTAGCTCAGTTATATAGTTGACCGGTCAAACTAAGTCAGCTGGCCCGTCCCGTAAAATAAATGGGCCGGCCTGCTTAAGGCGTGGTAGACCTTGTGTGGGTCTACCATCTACCACGGGGTTTCAGCCGGTTAACGGCGTCTGCCACGTGTCAGTTTGCATGACGTCAGCAGTCAACGGTCTCCCGAAAACTCTTCTGCAACGGTCCAATTTTCCGTGGCCAAAAGGCGCCCAAATGCGACGCACTGAAAAATCTATGGTAGGCCTTCACCCGACGCAGTATGCACCACAGAACCCATAAAATTTGACGTTGAGGATGAGAACTTTTCTTGTAGAGAGAACCCCTTGATAGTGAGGTAATCGATCCTATTACCCAGTATCCCAATAAACAACTTGATACCGCTAAACAAAAAACGAGCAAGGATAGACCTTTACCTTGTGCATCCAGCTTGGTCTTGATGACAAAGCTTATGCTTCCTTCAAGACAGAATACTACACTTGACCGTTCTTTTTTAGTGAAGACTCACAATTTTCTCGTCCATAATCCACTATGGGACAACTCCATTAAATAGCATATTCACATGCCCATTTTTACCAAATAGATGACAAGCTTCAAGCATATGATTTTTTCAATATGGTCACATCTTGTAATTGCACTTAAGAATCTTGATGTTCATCAACTTGATGATATCCTCTCATGGAATTTATAGAAACTTCTTTTTGATGCATGCTAATGAAAAGATACCATGCCACGAGATCACATGATCCCACGTGGTACACCTTTGATTTGAACGTTGACCAACTTGAATCTACTCGTTGCACTATGTCTTGGAAAACCGTGTATCTCATATTACTCTACCAAACATTCTTGATATGCATAAATAATTATTCAGTTGGAATCAAACTCTCGAGAACTTAAACGTTAACCTCCATGGCTTAACACACAAGCTAGTGGATGGCTTCCTTTTAATTCCACACAAGAACTCCATCTTCCTTTATTTTCTTTTTCTTTCAAACTCGAATCCAACATATGGTTTTCAAGAATTTTCTATGCAAAATCCCTTCAAGTATAACCGAGTGAAAACAGTAGTCATAGATATTGTCATTAATTGCCCAAACCATGCACTAGGTCTCGAGGCACTTTCAACCATTGAAAAAAATATCGGTTTCTTCGTATTTTTTCATATTGTCTCATACATGCATGCACCTAGGATGCGTCCATATATGGCTTAACTTGTTAACCTTCATGCATTTTATCTACAAGAAAATATGCAGCTATTTACAGGCCAGAACCACTTCACCGTGTCTCTTGATTGTAATTTTTATATCGATAAAATATGTACTTGGGCTCAATAATAATTGAAACATTGATATCATCGCATTGAGCTCACTTGAGCAAATCTGGTTCGCTAAATCCCTTGTATCATGGAGCGAGCCCGAACCCACTCACCACATCTTCAACGGAAGCCGAACTATTGGAATTTATAAGTCAAGCTCACTAATAAAACCCTAGAAATCACAAATGCATGCCTGACTTGAATAACATAGGCAGAAAGCATAGTTGCACGTTTAGGAAGGGAGACAATGCATAATCCTCCTAGTAGTATGTGTAAAAGATTAAAAAAATGGATATGTCATGTTTCATGATCAAATCAAATCCCACTAATGCATTTTGAAGTATCAAAATAAGCAGCTGAAACGATGTGCACGTCTCAGTAAGGTTGCCAAAAAAATATAACACCAACTACATTTTTTTAACAAAATAATTGCTTGCCTTATTTTCGGTCATTGTTGTGTTCGATGTGTATGTTCTGGCATCTATATTGTCTATATGGGTAGTAACTTTTTTTTCGAGGGTACGCCAAAATGGCGTACCAAATTTTTATAGAATGAAAGCATAGTTCGTTTACAAGACACCAAACAACATTGCGAACAATGTGCCGACCCACACCACCCAAACACCTAGAGACCTACTCTCGTGGCATCAGTATAGATGATGATTTTAGAGACGATGATTTTAGATTGACCAGTTTTTATATAGATGGCCATCAGATATTGGGACTTGGGGAAGACGGACATCATCTGTTCGAGAAGAGATATTTTTGGATTTCGCCAAAAATATCTGCTGATCTATATGATCTATATTGTTAGATTTCGCCAAAATTAATTATACATTTTTCTTTCTAACCGTTTCACAGGATATTTGTCAATATTGTTCGAGAACGTTCACTATAGGGTTCTCCATTGCTTGCTGGCCGAAGCAATTGAGTCTATACATCTTGACCCGTGGCTTCTCTCTTGCCATTGCCACTTAATGCTAAAAACATTGCGCTTCTGATTTGGAGAAGAAAGCATCATTGACTACGTTCCTAAAACAAACCAGGCAATAGCACATTGCAGTTCGAGCATGCTCTACAGGAAACAGATGATTGCTTGCTGGCCGAAGCAATATTGGATGGAGATCGAGCTTTTTCTCTCTGCATATAGATCAGCCTCTCTTCGTGAATGATTGACGTACGAGAGTCGGTCGCTTCTAAGAGCAGATAACGATCTTAATTTGCTAACCGACCAAAAGCTAGAAAGAAAGCAGGAAAGGAAAGGAAAACAAAAGGTTTGGCAATGGTTAGCGAGCTAGCTGGCTATCTATGACGATGGTTTGATTTGTCGGCGAAGTTATGGATGGCCATGTATATATCAGCAAAGGAGTAGTTTGTTTTGGACTGGAAAATATCGTGTTTTCATCTTTGATTAGGAAATATCCATACGCCTATATATGATTGGAGTATATGTGAATGTAGCGTGCCGGGTCAGATCGAGCCATCAAATTAAGTTGCCAATACTAGATTTTAAAGATATATAGGGATTATAGCTAATTAATTTGGTTACCGAATCGCTTGATTAACCTAGTACCACACTCCTTACGTACGCACGGCTGCATTACATCGCGTTAGCTGTACTATAGCTCGTCTCTGGACGCCACACGTGAAAGGGAAGGTGTAGTGCCATGGATCGGTAATCACGTATATCTAGATAAGGGCTACCACGAATCAACGTACGCCAATGTAATCCGCATGACGGAGCTCACAAACAGCATGACGCGCGCGGGCCATTATTAGAGCGTCGTCCTCACCATCCACAGGGCCGTCGATCTGTCATCACCCCGTCACACGCCAAGGCCGTGAAGCGGTCGCTGCAGGCAGTGACGGACACGTGAAACAATTAGAGGCTGGACTACCTTCGAAAAAAAGTGTGCTCCCCAATTGTGATAGAAAATTATCAAATAAGTAATACTAGCAAAAGTGCCCGTGCGTTGCACCGGGTAACCAAATACCAAATGCTCTAACAAACTATCTGTGTGATATTTTTCCTCTTTGTCACCATCATCGATGGTGATCACGTTTTCTTCTATTCAATCAACCCGAGTAACCCGAGTAAAACTTGAAATTTTGAGAGGTTCATATTTTGCTCCAAATTCAGTCAACCCGAGTAACCCAGCCTCAGTTTGTCCTTCTGTTATCATTGGGAGATGTGCATGTATTAAAGCCCACTATGTTGAAATAACATCCACATGATCTTATGTGTATGTTGACCACATGATCTTATGGTTCTGACTCCACTCCGCTCTTAGTATTTACCATAGAGGAAAGTGATCTTGCCAGCTATAACCGTGCAAACGAAGAATATGTAATGAGAAATAGGCTAATAAAAATAATTATTCTCACAACTTCTTTTCATAGGATGTGCTTTGCTTCGATCAACCAACAAGTATTTATATGTATGTAACATCAGGTAATGCTTTTTCGCAAAACAAATCAGGTAATGCTCTTAGTAATATAATCGATCATCTCGCCGAACTTCTCCATGTGCCCCATCTGGGACGGCAGCCTGTCTGATGCACCAAAATTACCATGAACAATAAGTTAGCTCCGGGATCATGTAAAGTCATGCACCAACATTATCATTATAGAGGCCTTGAAAAAGCAATATCTACATACGATTGCATGGTTTCCAGTTGAATAATGGCAAGCCCGAGTCTAGCAGCAGACATCATATTGAAAATGCAGGTTAGGCCCGTATCAGTGTCTTGGATTAATCTACACGAGGACATCGTATTATAGACTGGAAATTGCCTAGGACTTATGACGCCGTGAGCCACTGCTGCGTTTCTGAGATCCTGACTCCACAAGACCTCGCCCACAAGCTCGTGCTAGCTGCCTTTTGGCAGTCATGGCAATTCCTTGGTCACGTGTTTCCAGCACCGGTGCTATCGCCGTCCAGGTCAACTGACGTTTCAGAGGTCTCTGTGCTGTATGAATTTCCAAGGTGGATTATTTTCCTCCATGCTCACTCGTTCCATCGAGTTGAGAAAATCGTACATAGATTCCCAGTCTCTAGCGGCATGGATCCAGGATGAATTAATAGCTCTTTCGTGGTAGTGTAGACGCAGTACACCATTGAAGCGGCTGGTTCCGTCCCGTGGCGTCGAATAACTGATGGTCTGATGCACTACTCGTACCTCCAAACACGGACCTGCGCCTACGGCCTCATCAGCAGGCTTATGGGCTGGAGCCGACCTCTCGTCCAGGGGAAGGAGTAGATCGCCAACTCGCCATTGAGATCTTTGGTTTCGGCGAGGAGGAGGAGATGGCCTAGCTCTGGTGGAACGCCGCGTCACCGTTGATTTCCAACTTCCATTACTCCCTGGCCAGCAGGTTTGGTCTAGGCTTAGGGTTTGGTTTGCTGCAGGAGGCTGTCAGGTGAAGGGGAAAATCCTGGACGTAACATATGTTGTGCCCACGAGGAATATTAATTATAGACGGCAGCCCACCATTGGAAGCCGAAGGGACCCAAAGATTCCATGTTAAATATGTTGATGGGCGGTGCTCGGAGTTCCTGTCGCACGCCATGCATATGCATCGAGCGAGGCGATGCGTGCAGCCCACAAAAATTTAGATTGGCCCAGTTCGGTTAGGCCTTGGCTAGGATGGCTTCCATCCTAGTTGGTCGAGCGAACCACATGCGGGTCAAAGCAGAACGTCGATGGATCGATTACCAAACGTATGAAACCACAGCGATCGACGTAGGAAACCAAAAACACGTGACGGACGATAGAAACGGTACGGACGAAACCACGGAAACCTTAGCTCCTTTATAGATAGGTATAGATATATAGCTAATATTTCTCAAATTGACGGTGATTTTTTTTTCTAAAATTAGGGGTGGGCCATGACTCACTAGGCCCACCCTGTGTCTCCGCCCCCTGGCTGCAAGTGACCACTGACCAGGATTGATGTGGGGTGGCCTTCGGACACCTCCACACCAAGACCAACAAGTCCCTCAAGTGGACCGATGACACGAGCCCGAGTTAAAGCTCTACATGATGAGGTGAACTCGCTCCTCGCCACCCTTGATCTTGGTACCCATTTGGATGGAATGTTACCTCATGCCGATGTGCTATGTGTCATTAGGTACAAGGCGCATCAAGACCCCGGAGAGGAGGACACGCCAGGGTCAAGGGGAGGAGAGGAGCAGCTGGACATGGAGATGATCACGAAGCCGAACCCAACGTCGCTCGAAGCGCTCCAAGGAAGAGAAGAGAGCTGGCCGGTCCAGGACCCGGTCAGACCGGCCCCACAACCGGACGACCCGGTCCCAGGCCTGGTCAACCGGGCGCCCAACCGGGCGCAGCTCCATCGTACCGGAAGGAAACCGGAAACCTCGCAGATTCCCGGTTGGCGCCCGGTCGACCGGACCCAGGACCGGACCGCCCGGTCATAGGCCCGGTCAGACCGGACCCAAACCGGGTTTGACGGGAATGACCCACCAAACTGCCTAAGTTATCCATTCGCGTACCTGTTCGCCCTTGCTGGCCATGTATGCCTATATAAGTAGCCTGGACCCCTCCTTTACCCCTTAGACTTGTTTTGAACTCAAACCTACCTTTGAGCTTAGTCTCCCTAGGGTTACCATCCCTCTGTAATCAAGGCATCCTGGTTGTTGATTTGGATATTGTTGAGTGAGATTCTAGTACAAGCTACTCTCTCTCCCTCATCAATCTCTTCTTCTCCAACCCCAATCTCTCTCCGGGAATTCTGCCGCGTGCCTCTTCCAGGAGATTCTATTGGCGTGGTCCATCGAGCCACGGGGGTAAGCATCGGGTGTATCGGGTTGGTGTGCGTGCGTGAGTACCAGCGTTCTTCGTGTTCTTCGTGTTCCTCGCGTTCTCCCACATTTTCCCTTGGTCTTCGGGGTCAAATCGCGAGATCGGGCCACTCACGGGATCCTAGATCTCATCATATGGTATCAGTAGCTCTTGGTTACCGCGATTTTGACCCTCCACCCACCCGATTTCGTTTCTAGAAAATTTTCCACAAAATCCCCAAAAATAGCCCCAAAGTGCCTCTTGACCGATCTGTGATTTGGTTGCGTTTTGAGTGGTTTTGGTCCGTGGATTCGGTGTTTTTGTGCTTGATCTACTATTTCCCCAACTTTGAGCCTCCAATTCCATCGTTTCCCGTCGATTTGCTCTTTTGGTTTTGGTTTGGGGAAGAACAGGAGAGAGAATCGTCAAACCCGGTTGAGAAACTCGGTCAACCGGGCCCCAGACCGGACCAGCCGGCCCAGCAGCCGGTCAACCGGGCGGCAACCGGATCCGCCGGTCCAGGACCCGGTCCAACCGGATCCAAACCGGGCGCAGCTCCGCGCCCTCCTTCGAGCTCGATTTCCGGTGACAACCACCACCACCACCACCATCATCGCAGGTATAACTTGCAGTTTCTCCTTGTAACCCTCTTCCTTTTGCGATCTATCCCATCGAGCATTGCTTGTTTAGTGTTGCGAGACATTGCACGTGGCCCCGCATTGTGAGGTGTGTGTGTCGTGTTGAGTAAAGCATCCAAGCAAACACTCGTGTGGCAAGATAGCAAAAGCGAGGCTAACGCTAACATAGTGCGTGAAAAAGCCCCAAAAACACAAAAAGAGTGCAAGTAGCACCATACATCCATACATCCATACATCCATATATCCATACATACAAAAGTGTTCAAGGGCCACCAAGGATACAAAAGAGTGTGAGTGCCACCGTGTACAAAAGAGTCATAAGCTTTTAAGCAAAGGAGAGATAAGAGAAGAGAGGCCGCGTGTGAATCTTGTTGTCTCTTCAATTGCAACCGAAGCTTTGGCTCTCCTTGTGTTAGTGTGACACCGAGCACCTTTACATACACTTTTCCGCTCACTTTTGGTTGCACTAACCCCGCTTATCCCGTGTGTGTGTTCCACAACTTTTCCGTGTTTATAGTGATATTCACATTGACATTTAGATTTTTGGACCTTACCCACTTTTAACAACATACTCGATCTTGGATTTTTTCTTTTGGCTTTCCACAACACTCGCCTAACACCATATTTGCTAGCTTTTGCGTGTGGTTTTGCGTGTGTCCCGATACACTTGATCTTGCTTTTGGCTTGGTTGATTGCCTCAATACTATCTTACTTTGGTAAGAGTGCGAGGTAGTCTCCTTTCACTAACATACACAACATAGTTCTTGTCTTGCCATCATGGATAGGAACGGAGACGACTCAAGGGATGGAGACATCCTCCGCAACACCGAGAGATTGGCTACTCAACACAACCTATGGACACAACGTAAAGAGTTCAAGGAGCAACTCACTCTCTTCGAGACGCGCATCGATGAACAATACGAGGAAGTGGCTCACAACTTCTCCACCGTGAACCAAGACTTGGCTCTCCTTCGTGAAGCTACGGACAACTTGAATGGCCAAATGGCGGCCAATGATGCGAACATGGAGCGGCGCATGGATAGCCTCGAGCACGCCATCACCAACTTGGGTCGCCATCACCGACACCGCTCTACTTCCTCTTCATCAAGCTCGCCACAAGATTACTACTCTCATGGTGGCCTTTCGTCCTCAAGCTCTTCCTCAAGGCATGAAAACCATCATCGACCTCATCGCCCACATGCTCGTCATGAAGACTCTCGCTCCAACTCTAGGCGTGGAGAAATACATCGCCACACTCGTCCACATGAGCGTCCTCCACAAGACCAAGGCCTACAACAAGATTGTCACCAAGCGGATCGCCATGCCCACTGACAAGGTATTAACTTGTTAATGCCTACGGGTTGTAGACTAGGGTTTAGTTGGAAGTAGAGGGCAAGTAGATCTCGAAGGTTTCAACCAAAAAGTACTCGACGATTATGAAAACTAGGGTTTGAGAGACAATGATTCGATGCTTTCTTTGTCCCTCGACTCCCCCTTATATAGGAGGCGGAGCCGAGGGATTCGTGTTGTACAAGTTACAGAGTCCGGGTCGGTTTCTAACTCGTCCCGCAAGATTACAAATAATGCTTCCTATTACAACTCTAGCTTTCCTTAATAATATCTTGGGCTTCCGAATCTTCTTATTCTTCGGGTAGTGGGCCTTCAGTAAACCCCGGGTACTATCTTCGGCAGGCCCATTGGGGATGCCTATGTCAGTAGCCCCCGAGATTTTGCTTGAATCGTAGAGTCAGGGAAAATCTCGACTGTTTATTTTTACTCAACAACTTAAAACTTTTCTATATTTCTTCACATAAATTTCTATATTGTACAGGGATAATGGTAGTTGGGGCTAGTTCATCTGACGGATCAGGTACTAGTTAACTGCGCTAGTGGCAATCCGCAAAAACCTACTTCAAGATCACGTCCCTGGACATGATCTCGGGATACTGATGTAAACTTCGACAGGTGCCGCTTAAGGTCTTACCATTCTGTCGAGTCCCAGTCATATTTATCGGGTACCTAACGCGTCCGTTAGGATTTTTCTTCGTATCTGTTGATACGGATAAAAGTAGCAAACCGGCGTCAGAGACGGCGCCACGCCTCACAGAACGGATCTGGGGTCTTACCTTCGCAAAGTTTTGTGGCATTCAGAAATTGATCGCAACTTTGGCGTTCTGAGAATATATTGTCGAGTGCTTATTCGGCTGTTGGAATGGCACATTTTATTGAGTCAAAGATGACTTATATTGCTCTCCCGATGGGAGTATATGCAGAGTTATTTATAACTTGGAATATACTCTTTTGCTTTTCTATCTTTCTTCTTTTCATTCTTTCTTTCTTTTTTATAATTTCATCAGGCACGCGAACAGCGTTCCCGATGGGAGTAGCCCCCGAGGCTACAGCTAAGGACTTGTGCTTGGGTGTAGGCTCCACGTCTTATGCCGCTATATTTTCTTTCTCTCTCGAAGTTTTACAATTTTCTCGGTTGCGCGAACAGCGCTCCCGATGGGAGTAGCCCCCGAGGCTATGAACAAATATTTGTATTTGATCATAGGCTCACACCATTTCTATTTTGCCTTTCTTGATCTTTTCATTTTTTCAAAGTAGCCCCCGAGCATTTGATCAAAAACTTGTATTTGATCAAAGGTTCATCAATATTTTTCCATGTCGCCTTTTTTATGAAACTGTTGAGGCGAATTTTTTCCTGCAAAGGTGACGTTATTGCTGACAATAGCCACGATTTCGAGTCCGAAAATCGCGAGAAGTTTTCTCCCGCTGCCTTGCGGGCCCAAAGTAACCATTATCTTGACACGTCGTGCAGGTGGGGACACACGTCCTCCGCTTTTTCTGGCGCACGTACCGTAACTTCTCAATGTTAAAATACTTTTTTACCCCTGTCTCCACGTGGTTATCATCTGCCGCACACTTTTTCCATCCAACGGTCCGCCGCTTCACCGCACCTCTATATAAGATCCCCTTCTTCTTCCTCGAGCACTTCCGCTCGCGCCGTTCCCCTGCTTTCATATGCAAAACTTCCTCCTGCGCCCCACAACTCCCAGAGCTCATCCTCTCCTAGCTGCATTCCCGCGCCATTGTTGATGCCACCTCATCGGTTGATCAGACACAGCATGCCGGAGTCGTCAATGGCTGCCGTAGATCTGGGAAGCGCGGAGTGGGAAAGGTCCAAAATTTCCACCCAGGACATCAATCTCCTGAAGAAGCTAGGGATCAGCAAGAAGCCGAAGGCGCTGTGCTTCCCTAGTGAAGAAAGCTACCCAACCCCTCCAATGGGGTATCGGGTAAGTTTCATCGACCATCTCATCCGCGGTCTCTCCGCCCCCATTCATCCTTTCCTCCGCGGACTGCTTTTCATTTACGGTCTGCAACTTCACCACCTCACGCCAAATTCTATCCTCCACATCTCCATTTTCATCACCCTCTGCGAGGCCTTCCTTGGCGTCCAGCCCTAGCGGGCGCTATGGAAGCGCATTTTCTTTGTCGCCGTAATGGCTCTCCCAATGTCGCCTATAATATAGGCGGCGTTGTTATTTCCGTTCGCCCCACAGTCGACTACTTCGACGTCAAACTCCCTGACTCAGTTCAGGGGTGGCGCAAGAAGTGGTTGTACATTCAGGAAGAAAACCATGGATGTGCTGAAGACAACATCCCTCCCTTCGATGGTGCCGAGAAAATCCTTCGCCGCCGCTCCTGGGATGCAGAGGCTATCGAAGAAGAAAAAATGTCGACAGAGGCCCTGATGACTCGTATCCATGAGTTGCAAAATACTCGCGGCAAGGAGCTGTCAGGTATTCAGATCACAGCGTATTTTCTTAGAACCAGGGTGCAGCCTCTTCAAGCTCGCAAATTCCCTCTCTGGAAGTACGCTGGCGACAAGGACGTAGATCGGTTGTCGGCGGATTTAGAGGTCAAGGACTTAGAAAAGCTTGTCCGAAAAATCTCCTCCCTCAGCAAAAAAGATCCTGTCCCTTCTTCCTGCCGTGTAAAGCCGTACAGCGCCACCAATGCGCTTCCCAAGGTAAACTTTGTCGATTGATTTGTTATTGCCTTGCTATCTTTTTTTGTAACTCCTTTCTTGACATCTTCCCCTGTTTTTTTTATATAGAACCATCCAAATCTTGACTCGCTTCCTCCCCTTCCTGAAGGTGGAGAAGTCGAGGAAAGGGCCATTGTCACCGACGACAACCAAGATGCCCCCTCCTTTGTGAATGAACCCGTAGATTCTCAAAAATCTGCGGGATCTTCTGAAGGCACTGCATCGGCACAATCTCCTCCTCCTGCTGTTTCTCCAAAGAACAAAAGGAAAAGGGACGATGTCGAAGATTCCGGCACCTCCAAAGCCGAAGAAGTTGCTCCTTCACGCCAGAAGGCAGCTTACGACCCATACCTTGAGTCCCTCATCAGCTCGTAAGTCACCCTTTTTTTTATTTGCCTGTATTTTTGTACTCGAAGATTTTTGTCTATCTTGCTTGTTATGCTGCCGACATTTAATCGCAGTGATGATGAGGAAGAAGTACCAGCTGTTGATGTGGCTGCTCGAACGAGTACGTCACATACTCTGGTTGTTTCGGAGACACCAGTTGAAGGAGAGGAATCCTCGCCTCCTCAACAAAATGTCGGCGCTCCTACTCCCCCTTCAAGCCCTCTTGTCCCTTCACCAAAAAGGACAAGGGTTGAAACAATCCCGGAGCCTACCCTCCAATTGGGTAGCTCCTCTAACCCTCTCTTGGATGATGTAAGTTCTTAATTTTCTTGTCACTGTTTATATTTCCTCTGTTTTCTTCTTTATGCCATCATATTTTTCCCATACCGACATTTTCTTTCTTTGTCCTTCTTTGACAGCCTATGATCAAAGAGCTTGTGCGCATCAGTGCCCAATTCATTGGGTACCGTGAGTATGCCAGCAAGACTGAAGGTAATAATTCTTTGCTAGCCCTTGTTTATAACTTCTTGCTCCTGTTTTGTCGCAAATTTGACGATTCTTAACTATTTTGGCAGAAAAACTTGCAGAGGCCAACAAGCTTGTCGACACACTTGCTCAGAAATTAGAGCAAAGTGAAGCGGCTCGCAAGAAGGCTGAGCTTGATGCTAGCAAAGCTAAAGCAGAGGCTGATAAAGCCAAGGCAGAAGCTGCTGGTGTCAAAGATCTGCAGAAAAGACTTGATGATGCCGAAACTGCTTTGAACGAGCACAAAGCCGCCCAGGCTACTCGTGAAACGGCGATCATCAAGCGCTTGAACACGCAGAATCAGCGCTTTGTCAGTAAGTTTGTTGATCCACTCTATTTTTCTTAGACTTTGCTTTTCTTTACTTATTGTCAACCAACATATATTTTCTGCGACAGGTAAAACAAACCAAGAATTCGAGCTTGAAGATCCTGATAACGATCCTCTTCTTGACGCGCTCTCTATGCTTGAGTTTCATGGAACCGAAGCTCGCGAAGGCATTGGACATGCTGATTCAGGATTGTTGCGGCTGTTCCCCTACTTCTTCCCGAAGAAAGCGGAACCCAAAACTTTCCTTGCTCTTGCCAAGGACTTCAACCCACCAGAGGATCTTGGACTGAAGATGCGCCAGGAGAACATGAAGATTGCTGTTGAAAACACTATTGCCTTGGTCGCTGATAGCCAACAAACTATCGACTGGGCGAAAGTAGGCGACACGGAGCAGATAGAGCAAACAAAGTGGCGGTCGCTGATCAAGGCGGCAAAGCCCAACACAAAGAAAATCCTGGCCTATCTTGGAATCAAGCCATCTTCAACTCCTAGCTCATCAAAGCCGGAGGTCTAGTTGAATGCCCCTTCTTTTTATTTTTTCTGTTTCTTTAGCTATTGTCGCCATATTAGAGTTGGCGACAATTACCTTAGTAGTCCCTTTTGAAGAACCCCTTCTGTAATATCCATGTAAATTTCATGAAGATCAATGGAATTCTGTCTTGCGCCACTGTTTGATGTTTAAAATTTTCTTTTCCAGTTGATATTTGATAACTACTCCGCCAATCCTTGTTCTGCCGATACTTCGCCCGCTTCTTCATTCTCGAAGAAAATCCTTATCGAAGATTTTTCTAGTCAACATTTGTCGCAAGATTTGCAAGAACTTCGTCAACAACTCCAATCCATGAAGAAACAAACTCTTGCAATGATGGAGCAGTCTCGACAAGCATCCGAGAGAGAGAAAATTGCTCTTCAACAGGCGAAAGAAGCCATTGCTGCAAAGGATGCTGCTGTTGCTGAGGCTACCGAAGCTTCTTCTCGAGAAAATTATATGCTTCAGCTAATGATTGACGCCAGCCTGGACATGACAGGTATGTTTCCTGTTCATAACCATGCTTGACGTTGTTTGCGCTATTTTTTTCCTTCCTTGACAATTTATTTGCTATACCAGGCTCATTTTTTGGATACTGCTGCCGAAGATCAACGTGTTGAAGCTCGAGCCAATGTTTTGCTCAGACTGGCTGCACAACATGGTTCGAATTTTTGGGTTACCCCTGAGCGTACCCGCCAAATTGTCAGATTCCAAGATCGCGCGGCTCAGGTCCGTGACTTCCTTGACTTCTGTACGAAGACTTTGTTTTTGGTTTATGGAACCATGTTCCCTCGCAACAAGATGCCAGAAACTCTTCCTGCTTTAATGGAAAAATTTCGAGATGCTCCCCGAATCCATGGCTTTGTGCGGGCTCAACTCTCTGCTGGCGCAAGATTTGCTATGATGATGATAAAGATTTGCTATCCAAAATTGCCCATGGATCAAATTGTTCCCACGTGCCTGGCTAAGATGTCGAAGAAAAAGAGAAACATGGGCAAGATTGATGATCTTGTGACTCCTATAGCCGAAGACATGATGGATGAACTTCTTCGGATGGATGTCAAGTTTTTTGTGAAGGGTAGCTATGCCGAGCATAGTACTCGCCCTTCCAATGAGCGAGTAACCATAGACCATGTGCTAGGTATCCGCTGAGGATTTTTTTCCTTTTTCATTAATATGTCTTTGTGCATTTGAAAGCATGATCTATATTGTAAAGCTGTCCACTCTGAAAATATGTATTGTTTCTATTTTTGATCGTCAAGCCCCCGAGCCTTTGGCTGGAGTTTATACTGATTTGTTATCACGAAGATTTTTCTCTTATTCCAAGGAGATATATATATATTTCGCTGTCGATGGGTACAAGCCCCCGAGTGTCTTGGTGGTGCCGTTCTATATTTTTGTTGCGAGGTTTTTAAACCAAAGCAGTAAAATTTCGACGAGTACTCTATATTTATAGTTGTTAGCTTCCGATGTTCTATTTGGCGAGGTATTCTTGTACCAAGGCGAAATATTTCGGTAAGTCTAGTTTATCTATATTGTGTATATTTTGTAACTTGAAGGCGTTGAGCCCCCGAGCGTGTCGAAGAATAAGAAGTATGTCTCCACTATCTTTATTATATTGCAGCACCGCGAGCACGCCTCATTAAAAACCTTTCCGGCCCCACTCGGTGCCCCGAAAAGGAAAAGAGTGCGTCTGAAAACTCGCGGGCGTTTCAGTACATTGTATTTTTACAGAGGAGGACTATATTCCGACTCTAAGCGTAGAACCGCCTGAGCTGCGCCACGTTCCAGGGGTTTTTCTCGGGAACCCCTGTCTTCTTGTCCTTGATCCTGTATGCACCTCCTTCGATTACTTCTGTGACGATGTAAGGGCCTAGCCATGGCGATTCGAGCTTTTCAGTACTTTTTTGATTTAATCGTAAGACCAAATCTCCGACCTGGAAAGATCTTGGCCTTAACCGTCGACTGTGGTAGTTTTTGAGGTCCTGCTGGTATTTGGTGACTCGTGAAAGTACTTCATCTCGAGCTTCATCGAGTGCGTCTACGTCGTCCTCCAAAGATTTTCTTGAAGTTTCCTCGTCATACTCTGTCACTCTTGGAGAATCATGCTCTATCTCAATTGGCAGTACTGCCTCAGCTCCGTGGACAAGGAAGAACGGAGTTTCTTGTGTCGCCGTATTTGGTGTTGTTCGGATGCTCCATAAAACACTTGGCAATTCTTCTGGCCAGGTATGTCGAGCTTTTTCAAGCGGTCCTAGCAAGCGCTTTTTGATGCCGTTGCAGATGATGCCATTAGCTTTCTCGACCTGGCCATTGGTTTGCGGGTGCCCAACTGACGCAAAGTGCAGTTTAATGTCTACTTCTGCGCAGTACTCCTTGAATTCCTTGGACGTAAAGTTAGTACCGTTGTCTGTGACAATGCTATGAGGCACTCCGAACCGAAAAACGAGGCCTTTCACAAACTTTATTGCCGATGCTGCATCTGGTGAATTTATTGGCTTCGCTTCTACCCACTTTGTGAATTTATCGACAGCAACCAAGAGGTACTCATATCCTCCTGGCGAAGCTTTGTGCAACTTGCCCACCATATCGAGTCCCTATTGGGCAAAGGGCCACGACAATGGTATTGGCATCAGCTCTGCCGCCGGAGAGTGAGGTTTTGCGGCGAATCTTTGGCACGCATCGCAGGTTCGCACTATCTCTTTTGCATCCTCTATTGCTGTCAACCAGTAAAATCCTGCCCGAAAAACCTTGGCTGCAATAGCTCTGCTGCTCGCGTGGTGACCACATATTCCTTCATGCACGTCTTTTAGGATTATCCTTCCTTCTTCGGGTGTGACGCACCTTTGCAGGACGCCTGAAATACTTCGCTTGTATAACTCCCCTTTGACTACTGTGAAGGCTTTGGACCGTCGAATAATTCGCCTTGCCACAACTGGATCGTCGGGTATTTCTTTCCGAATGATATACGATATGTAGGCTTGCATCCAAGGAACTTCTACCATCATCACAAGCTCTTGGTCCTCTTCGTCCTCCACGGCTTCTTTGAGAGGCGCCAAAGTTTTTTCTTCCTTTGCTTTTTCTGCGCCTTCTTCGGCTTTGTGGATCTCTCCGCTATTTCTTCCCAAAATACACCTGGCGGGATTGGGAGGCACTGCAACCCGATGTTTGCGAGAACGTCGGCTTCATCATTGCTCAACCTACTGATGTGATTTACCTCGCATCCATCAAACAGCTTCTCAAGCTCATTGTACACCTCCTTGTATGCTATCATGCTATCATTGACTGCATCACATTGGTTCATAACTTGTTGAGCCACCAATTGTGAGTCGCCAAAGATTTTTAGTCGAGTTGCGCCGCAAGCTTTCGCCATCTTCATCACGTGTATGAGGGCTTCGTATTCTGCTTCATTGTTGGATGCGTTTGGGAACGTCATCCGTAGGACATACTTTAACTTGTTGCCTTCAGGTGATATAAGTATCACTCCTGCGCCAGCTCCTTCTACTCTCTTGGATCCATCAAAGTTCATAGTCCAAGTTCTCGACAAATCTGGGGGTCCCGTGTTTTGCAGCTCCATCCACTCTGCAATGAAATCTGGCAAAACTTGCGACTTGATTGCCTTTCTTTTTTCGTACGTGATGTCCCGAGGGGAAAGTTCTATTCCCCAAAGGGAGACACTTCCTGTAGCTTCTGGATTGTTCAGTATATTTGAGAGAGGTGCTTCATTGACTACTATTATCGGGTGTGCCGAAAAATAGTGGCGCAACTTTCTTGCCGTTGTAATCACTCCATATGCTAGTTTTTGGTACTGCGGGTACCTCTGTTTGGAAGGCGATAAAACTTCACTGATGAAATATACCGGCCTTTGCACTCCATGGAGTTTCCCTTCTTCTTCTCTTTCGACGACTAACACCGTGCTAACCACCTGGGGTGTGGCTGCAATGTACAGCAGGAGAGGTTCCTTTTCCTTCGGCTCCACCAAGATTGGTGTTGTCGAGATTGTGCGTTTCAAATCCTCGAAAGCTCTATCGGCTTCTTCGTTTCACTGGAATTTCTCCCCTTGCTTTATTAAAGCATAAAATGGTAACGCTTCTTCTCCCAGCCTGGCGACGAATCTGCTTAAAGCTGCGACTCGCCCAATTGCTGTATTTCTTTCAACTTTGTTGGCTTCCTCATTGTCACGATAGCTTGTATTTTGTCGGGATTTGCTTCAATCCCTCTTGCTGAAACTAGAAACCCAAGAAGTTCTCCTGCTGGGACGCCGAAGGAGCACTTTGTCGGGTTCAGCTTGAGGCAGAATTTGTCGAGGTTGTCAAAGGTTTCCTTGAGATCCTCGATCAGCGTCGCCCCCTTTTTTGATGTTATGACGACATCGTCGATGTATACTTGCACATTTTTCCCAATCTGTGTCGCCAAACACTTCTGCATCATCCTCTGATATGTTGCTCCCGCGTTTTTCAGACCAAAGGGCATTGTTCTGTAGCAAAACACGCCGTAAGGTGTGATGAACGCTGTTTTTACTTCATCTTCTTCTTTTAACCTGATCTGGTTATAACCAGAATATGCGTCCAAAAAGGAAAGACGTTCACATCCTGCCGTGGAGTCGATAATTTGGTCGATCCTTGGGAGGGGAAAGTGATCCTTTGGACAATGTTTATTGAGACACGTAAAGTCAACGCACATGCGAAGGACCTTAGTGTTTTTCTTCGGCACCAACACTGGATTTGCTACCCATGTGGCCTCTGTGTGCAGCTCCTTGATAAAACCAGCTTCTCTTAGTCGATCAATTTCTGACAGCATAGCCTTGCGGTTTGGTTCCGAAAAATGTCGCAAAGGTTGTTTGATTGGTCTCGCTAGTGGATCCAAGTTTAGGTGGTGCTCGGCAAGTTCCCTGGGTACTCCTGGCATGTCAGCTGGACACCATGCGAAGATTTTCTAGTTCTCACGGAGGAACTCGATGAGCACGCTTTCCTATGCGAGGTCCATGTCGTTTGCGATGGATGTCGTCTTTTTCGGGTCTGTCGGGTGAATCTGCACCTCCTTAGAATTTTTCTCAGTGTTGAAAGTTGATTCTTTATTTGGCCTTCCAACGTCTGGCAGCACGTCGTAGTCAGTCATGAGCCTTGACGCTAAATACTCAGCTTGCATCCCGAAAGTTTCTGATATTCGATGAAAATCCTTATCACATTTATCGGCTAGGGCGAAGCTTCCTTTGACTGTGATTGGTCCCTTAGGTCCAGGCATCCTCCACAGCAGGTATGTGTAATGTGGTACCGCCATAAATCTAGCATATGCTGGTCGTCCCAACAAAGCGTGGTACTGTGATGGGAAATCTACGACTTCAAACTCCAACTTCTCGATTCTGTAATTTTCTCGGGTCCCAAACTGAACGTCGAGATTAATCTTCCCCAGCGGATAACTTGGCTTCTCTGGTGTGATACCGTGGAATCTCGTGTCTGTTGGCTTCAGGTTTGCTAGGGATATGTTCATCTTCCTTAATGTATCTGCGTACATAAGGTTTAAGCTGCTGCCACCATCTATAAACACGCGAGATACGTCAAATCCTGCGATAACCGCTGGTAGTATGAGTGCTGACTGCCCTGGTCGAGGAACTTGCTGTGGATGGTCCGCTATGGTGAACCCGATGTCCTGCCCTGACCAATTAAGATACTCGACTGTTGGTGGAGGCATTTTTCTGCCATAAACACCTGCCGCGAGATTACTTTCTGAGTTCTATTGGATGGCCTTCCCTTCTGAATCATCGAGCTCCGTTAGAGTTAGGATCCACGTAAGGTGGTGGTGGAGGTGCTGCCGCTATTCTGAGCTGATGTCGATTGTCATCCGTAATCGCGGGAGGAGGTGGCAAGTGAATCTCACTCCTGGGTTCTCGAGGATTTCTCTGTGCTGCCTGAGCATTAGCATGCCCTGCATACCTTAGCATTGCCTGGAAATTGCGACAATCCTTCTGCAGATGTCTGTTGTCTTTTTCCGTTGCTGTCGAGGAAAAAGTGCATGTGACACGGCCCGTTCATCATCTCTTCGGGAGACACAAAAGGCCTCTGGAACCTTGGCCCGCTATTTTGCCTATTGTTTCGAGAGTCATCTCTGTTGTCGCCTCATTGCTCGTTGCTTCTCTGGTACTCATCTCTGTTGTTTCCTCCTGCGCTTGATCGAAATCTAGCCGAGATTTGTCCTGGAGCATCATAGCTCGAGTACGGCCGAGGAAATCGTCGCCTTGGTTGATAATTTCGACTGCGGTCTTCCTCTGGCGACCTATGCCGTTTGTTGTGAACAGCATCTTCTCCATCTGCCCATCTGTTTGCTATTTCCATTAATGCGGATACTGTCTTTGGATTGGTCCTCCCCAAATCCTCGACAAAATTTCCGCGCCTGATTCCTGCGACAAACGCATCTATTGCTCTCTCGTCAGATATATTTTCTGCCGAGTTTTTGATGATATTCCACCTTTGGATATATTTTCTCATAGGCTCGTCTGGCTTCTGTCGGCATGCTCTTAGCTCTTCTAATGACGCAGGTTTTTTACATGTGGACCGGAAGTTCTTGACGAACACGTCCTCGAAGGTTTCCCAGCTGTCGATAGATCCTGGAGGAAGTTTCTTTATCCAAGATCGTGCGGCTCCACTCAGATGCACCTGGATGCTTTGCATAGCTGTTGCTCTGGTTCCTCATGTGAGCTTCACCGTCTCGAGATAATCGATTAGCCAATCCTCTGGATCTTGAAGGCCATCGAATTTCTTGAAGTTATCGGGTAACTTGAATCCTGAAGGGACTCGAGTTTTTCGAACTCTCCTTGTGAAGCATGGCAACCCACACATGTCCTCGTCGTTTAGCTCTGGGGACTGCCGATGTTCCCTTCTGCTTTGTCGTGCTCTATCAACCCTTGCTTGTGCTGCCGTGTCCCTTGCTCCACTTGGTCCTTCGGGAGCTGCTGCTGTTGCTGCCGCAGGTCGTGGACTATTTTGCCTTGCTGTTCCTTCGGGAGGTGTTGATACAAACGCCGTCCCCATGGCTCCAACTCCTGCCATTGCCATGTTATACAATGCCTCCCTTGGATCTCCTAGGGGTGGTCTGGATGCAAGGATGAAAGCTTGTGTCGCCATATACCCAGCTTCTGTGTCTTGGGTATGATATTTCCTCTCGTGTCTATCAACATAAAAGACATGTCGAGGTTTTGAACCAAGTGCTCTCTTTCTCCTTCAGGTACGTTTTGTAACCTTGATCTTGCTCTGTTCCGAGCTTCTCTGTGGCTATCACCCGAAGTTCTAGATTGTCGACTCAGCTCTGCCCTTCGCCTACTTGATGCAGAGGCTGCCTCCTTTCTTCTGTTTAGCTCAGTTGTCTGTTTTTACAATTTCCTTGCAGCTCGTGCGAGCCTATATTGATATGCTTGTAATTCTTCTGGCGTGGCTGTGGTGGCCATTGGTTCTAAGCCATCCATAGCTCTTGCGGCTCTATCCCATGCTGCTTGCGGGAGTCGGACTCTGTCTCGCGGCTGTGGCCCGATATATTTATTGCCTAGGCCTCGTCGCAAATCAGAGGGATCGATGTATGGATTTCCCAAATCGTTGAAAGCCTCAGATGTTTCCTCCTGATCATGACTTGGCTCTCCGATGACATAAATCTGATGATACTTTGTATTCAGATCTATGTTGGATTTGGTGACACCATCATGAAGATTGGCGAAGACCTTGCCCACTGTAGTAGATTTGTCGATGAAGTCGTAGCTGTCAACACTGCTTGAGCCATCGCTTATATAGGAGTCCGCAGATGACTCAAACGACATGTCGCTGAAGATCTTGGCAAGTTTTTCTCTTGCCCTGGTGCTGATGAAGCGTGACGTCGAAGTTTCTTCTTCTCCTGACTCGGTTGACGATGTATAGCTTGAAAAATCGGAATCGACCGCCGACGATCCCGACGAAATCGGAATTTCGACACGATACGATCCCTCTTTCTCGACGCGAAAGTGAAATCTTCCGAACGTCATCTCCATAGGCTCCTCCAGATACGCATATGCATCCAAACGGGAGGGCGGGTGAGGAACAAAATCGACAAGATCAGTTGCGATCTGTTTACCTCGATCCATCGCGTTGCTTGCGGTTGATGAAGTCGACGATCTTGAACGTGCCATCGAGATCAAATCCTTGACGCCTCTAGTTCCCACAGACGGCGCCAATTGACAAGGTATTAACTTGTCAATGCCTACGGGTTGTAGACTAGGGTTTAGTTGGAAGTAGAGGGCAAGTAGATCTCGAAGGTTTCAGCCGAAAAGTACTCGACGATTATGAAAACTAGGGTTTAAGAGACAATGATTCGATGTTTTCTTTGTCCCTCGACTCCCCCTTATATAGGAGGCGGAGCCGAGGGATTCGTGTTGTACAAGTTATAGAGTCCGGGTCGGTTTCTAACTCGTCCCGCAAGATTACAAATAATGCTTCCTATTACAACTCTAGCTTTCCTTAATAATATCTTGGGCTTCCGAATCTTCTTATTCTTCGGGTAGTGGGCCTTCAGTAAACCCCGGGTACTATCTTCGGCAGGCCCATTGGGGATGCCTATGTCACCCACCATGGGCGTGACGACCAACCCCAAGACCAAGGTCCTCAAGATCAACCTCGGCGAGATCTCTGCCGCCACCCTCGCCATGACCAACGTGGACGAGGAGAGCCACACCATGATCAAGATGAGAGGGCCAACATCGAGCATCGTCAACAACCGCGACAAGATCTTCAACCACATCCTCACCATGAACCAAGTGAAGCAAGTGTTCACATTCAACGCCAACCCAGTGCTATGGTTGGCCGTAGAAGACCTCCTTTTCCTCCTCAAGCCGCAAGAGATGAAGTCGCCCCTCCTCGTAGAAGAAACTTGGAGGATGAAGAAAACATGTTTGGAAGGCTCAAATTCACCATGCCAAAGTTCAAGGGTGAAGAAGATGTCGAGGCCTACCTCTCATGGGCACTCAAGGTTGACAAAATTTTCCGCATCCACAACTACTCCGGTGCCAAGAAAGTGGCTATGGCATCGCTTGAGTTTGAGGATTATGCCAACACTTGGTGGGAGCAAGTCCTCACTCTTAGGGAAGAAAAGGGTGAACCTCCAGTTGACACTTGGGAAGAAATGAAGAAGGAGATGCAAGCTCGTTTTGTCCCAACGCACTACATGACCGACCTCTTCAACAAGCTCCAAAAGTTGAAGCAAGGCACCAAGACCGTTGAGGGGTTCTTCAAGGAGATGGAACTCACTATGATGCGAGCCAACATCCAAGAGTCCGAGGACCAAACCATTGCTCGTTTCTTCAATGGCCTCAATTACCCCATCAAGAGGATCGTGGAGTTCCAACCATACTCCAACATGGTTGAGTTGGTCCACCAAGCATCGAAGGCCGAGCGCCAAGTGGTTGAGGAATCAAGTACTCCAAGGCCAAGACATACTTCTCCTCCAAGCTCGCTACATCAACTCCTCCTACTACAAGTGTCAAGGCCGACGTGTCCTCTACACCATCCAAGAAACCGACTATCCAAAGTCGCATGAAGCAAACGGTGTCTTCCACCGCCTCCTCTAAGGCATCTACGGGACCCTCTAATGTCACTTGCTTCAAGTGTGGCACCCAAGGCCACAAATCGTTTGAGTGCAAGAACACCAAGGTTATGATCACTATGGAGAATGGTGACATCGAGACGCTTGATGAGGATGAATATGAAGCCCTTGTGCAAGCCGCCGTTGCAAATGAAGAAGCTTATGAGGAAGATAGTGGAGAAGACCCTCTCTTATGCGAGCATGACCCAAGTCCCTCACTTGTGGTCACAAGGGTGCTAACAACACAACCTCAAGCTATGGAAGACCAACGGTGCAACATCTTCCAAACCCGTGCCGGAATTGGTGGCAAGTCGATCAAGGTCATCATAGATGGTGGAAGTTGCCATAACCTTGCTAGCACCGAGTTGTGTGAGAAGCTCAACCTCACTCTCCGCAAGCATCCTCACCCTTACCATATCCAATGGTTCAGTGACAAGGGCAACGTCAAGATACAACATACCGTCACCGTCACCTTCAAGATTGGACCTTATGAGGACACTATCGAGTGTGACGTGGTACCCATGACGGTGTGCCACATGTTGCTTGGCCGCCCTTGGCAATTTGACAAGAAGGCTATACATGATGGACTCTCCAACACATACACCTTCAAGGTCAACGACAAGAAGTTCGAGTTGTGCCCGATGACTCCTAGCCAAATCATCGCGGACAATGTGAAGGCTTTAGCGAGGGCTCAACTCCGCACCCACCATAGTGAGATGAGAGGAGAGGGAGCAACCCACCACAAAGATAGTGAGCGCCACAAGCCATATATGAGTGAGACCAAGAGTGTTCTCCTAGCCACCAAGAGTGAGTGGAGAGAGGTCCAAGAAAACCCATCCACCATATTGCACTACGTGCTCATTTGCAAGGGACCATCATCGGCGACTAACGACCTATCCAACATTCCTTCGTCTTTGTTGTCTCTTTTGCAGGAGTTTCAAGACGTCTTCCCCGACGAGCTCCCTCATGGACTACCACCACTTCGAGGCATAGAACACCGCATTGACCTCATTCCCGGCGCTCCGCTTCCAAACCGTGCCGCCTACCGCACCAACCCCGAAGACACAAAGGAGATACAACGCCAAATACAAGATCTCCTCGCCAAAGGGTATGTCCGCGAAAGCCTTAGCCCTTGTGCGGTTCCCATAATTCTTGTGCCTAAACCGGATGAGACGCAACGGATGTGTATGGATTGTCGCCCCATCAATGCCATTACCGTCCGTTACCGCCATCCCATTCCGCGTTTATATGACATGCTTGATGAGTTAAGTGGTGCCACGATTTTCACTAAAGTCGATTTGCGTAGTGGCTACCACCAAATCCGCATGGCCATTGGTGATGAATGGAAAACGGCATTCAAGACCAAACTTGGTCTCTATGAATGGCTCGTTATGCCTTTCGGTCTTTCCAATGCTCCATCTACTTTCATGCGCCTCATGAATCACATCTTGCGTCCTCTCATTGGCAAGAGTGTGGTTGTCTATTTCGATGATATTCTCATTTATAGCAAAAACCTCGAGGACCATGTGCAACATGTGAGAGAGGTCTTGTGCATCTTGTGTCATGAAAAGCTTTATGCTAACCTCCCCAAGTGCACCTTTGCTCAAAACAAGTTGGTTTTCCTTGGCTTTGTGGTTTCCGCTAATGGGATTGAAGTTGATTCTTCCAAGGTGGAGGCCATCCACAATTGGCCTACTCCTACAAATGTTGGTCAAGTCCGAAGTTTCCATGGACTTGTCGGGTTTTACCGCCGCTTTGTGAAAGATTTTAGCACCATTGCTTGCCCTTTGAATGAGCTTACCAAGAAGAATGTTCCGTTTGTTTGGGGCAAGGCCCAACAAAATGCCTTTGATGAGTTGAAGAAACGCCTTACAGAAGCTCCCCTTCTTGTGCTTCCAAATTTTGCAAAAACTTTTGAGATTGAGTGTGATGCAAGTGGACTCGGTATTGGTGGCGTTCTTATGCAAGAGGGCAAACCCGTGGCATATTATAGTGAGAAGTTGGATGGCGCACGCCTCAACTATCCTATATATGACAAGGAGCTCTACGCTTTGGTTCGTGTTCTTGAAGTTTGGCAACACTATCTTTGGCCAAAAGAGTTTATCATTCATTCCGACCATGAGTCCTTGAAATATTTGAAAAGTCAACACAACTTGAACAAACGACATGCAAAATGGGTCGAGTTCATTGAGTCCTTTCCATATGTGATCAAATACAAGAAGGGCAAGGACAATGTTGTGGAGGATGCTCTTTCCCGCAAAAACACCCTTTTGCTTACTCGTTTGGATTTTCATGTTTTGGGACTTGAAGAGATCAAAGAAATCTATCCTTCCAATTCTTTCTTTGCTCCGATTTTTGAGAAGTGTTCCGTTGAACGAGGAGTGGATGATTTCTATTTGCATGATGGCTACTTATTTAAAGCCAACAAGATTTGCATTCCCGAGTCTTCGCTTCGAAAATTGCTTTTGCAAGAGTCACATGGAGGTGGTCTTATGGGACACTTTGGTCGAGAGAAGACATATGCCATGCTCTCAACCCACTACTATTGGCCAAGAATGTACCGCAACGTGGAACGCCTTTGCCGCCGGTGCACAACATGCTTACAAGCTAAGTCTACCTCCAACCCTTATGGCCTTTACACACCATTGCCTATTCCATATGCACCATGGACCGATATTAGCATGGATTTCGTCCTAGGATTACCTCGCACTAAGCATGGTCATGATTCCATATTTGTGGTAGTGGATAGATTCTCTAAGATGGCTCATTTCATACCTTGCCACAAGAGCGATGATGCTTCACACATTGCTTCATTGTTTTTCAGGGAAATTGTTCGTCTACACGGAATACCGGCAAGCATTGTGTCGGATCAAGACGTCAAGTTCATGAGTTATCTTTGGAAGTCGCTCATGGCAAAGTTTGGAGTGAAGCTCTTGTTCTCATCATCCTCGCACCCGCAAACGGACGGCCAAACGGAAGTGGTCAATCGAAGCCTCTCCACTCTCCTACGCATCCTCGTGAAGAAGAACTTGAAGTCATGGGAGGAGTGCCTTCCTCACGCCGAGTTCGCCTACAACCGCGCCAAGCACAAGACAACATCAAGGAGCCCCTTCATGGTCGTCTACGGCTTCGAACCTTACACGACACTCGACATACTCCCGCTCCCCCTTCATGAGCGGACCAACATGGACTTCGACAAGCGCACCACCGCCATGAAGAAACTACATGAAGAAACAAGAGAGACCATACAAGAACATGTGCTTCGTCAAGCAAACCGCATCAACGCCAAGAAGAAGGAAAGAATATTTCAAGAAGGAGAACTCGTTTGGATCCACCTCCGGAAGGAAAGGTTCCCTCATGAGCGCAACTCCAAGCTCAAGCCAAGAGGAGATGGCCCCTTCGAGGTCCTCAAACGCATCAACAACAACGCTTACGTCATCGACATCCCGACATCCAAGTACTTGGTGAGCAACACGTTCAACGTCTCGGACTTGTCACCCTATCATGGAGATGAGGAGGTGCAAGAGTCGAGGGCGACTCTTTCCCAAGGGGGGGAGATGATGTGGGGTGGCCTTCGGACACCTCCACACCAAGACCAACAAGTCCCCCAAGTGGACCGATGACACGAGCCCGAGTTAAAGCTCTACATGATGAGGTGAACTCGCTCCTCACCACCCTTGATCTTGGTACCCATTTGGATGGAATGTTACCTCATGCCGATGTGCTATGTGTCATTAGGTACAAGGCGCATCAAGACCCCAGAGAGGAGGACACGCCAGGGTCAAGGGGAGGAGAGGAGCAGCTGGACATGGAGATGATCACGAAGCCGAACCCGACGTCGCTCGAAGCGCTCCAAGGAAGAGAAGAGAGTTGGCCGGTCCAGGACCCGGTCAGACCGGCCCCACAACCGGACGACCCGGTCCCAGGCCCGGTCAACCGGGCGCCCAACCGGGCGCAGCTCCATCGTACCGGAAGGAAACCGGAAACCTCGCAGATTCCCGGTTGGCGCCCGGTCGACCGGACCCAGGACCGGACCGCCCGGTCATAGGCCCGGTCAGACCGGACCCAAACCGGGTTTGACGGGAATGACCCACCAAACTGCCTAAGTTATCCATTCGCGTACCTGTTCGCCCTTGCTGGCCATGTATGCCTATATAAGTAGCATGGACCCCTCCTTTACCCCTTAGACTTGTTTTGAACTCAAACCTACCTTTGAGCTTAGTCTCCCTAGGGTTACCATCCCTCTGTAATCAAGGCATCCTGGTTGTTGATTTGGATATTGTTGAGTGAGATTCTAGTACAAGCTACTCTCTCTCCCTCATCAATCTCTTCTTCTCCAACCCCAATCTCTCTTCGGGAATTCTGCCGCGTGCCTCTTCCAGGAGATTCTATTGGCGTGGTCCATCGAGCCACGGGGGTAAGCATCGGGTGTATCGGGTTGGTGTGCGTGCGTGAGTACTGGCGTTCTTCGTGTTCTTCGTGTTCCTCGCGTTCTCCCACCTTTTCCCTTGGTCTTCGGGGTCAAATCGCGAGATCGGGCCACTCACGAGATCCTAGATCTCATCAAGGATGCTCGCCAACATGACGGGGAGCACGGGGAAGCAGCTGCGGAAGGAGGTGGCGCGAAGATCGTGTTTAAGATCATCGGCATCCGTGCCGTGCTCCAGCATGGCGACGTGGTCCCATAGAACTCGGAACTCGTGGAGGAGTGCGCCCGTCTAGGTGTCCGCTGGCACTATGACAGCCTTCACCCTCCTCTATTTGTGGAATCTATGGAAACACATGGACGTCGTCGCCTTCCGGGAACAACAGCCTTGCCTCCCCCTCCTGCTTAGGATGTGCCGTGATGTCGCTCGCTTTTGGCACGCTCGACTCCCTCATGATCAAGATGTGGCCAAGGCAGCTTGGCTACGCTTCCTCGGAGATCGAGGGCACATGCTGATGTCCTTCTCCCTTGTACCCCCTTCCCTGCTTCCCTCCCACTATAAAAATCACTCATCACTCGAGACCGTTTGGGGTCTAACAAAGGAAATTTATACAAAAAGTTCAGGTGGGGACTTTGTCCGCCCCCCCCCCCCCCCTCCCGAACATAAAAAAAACTCGGAGTGAGGGATGGCCACCCGTTCGCCGATAACTCAGGCGAAAGGGTAGGCAAGCTAGTGGATTGATTGCCTCCAGTGGTCCGGTCGGTTGAAGCATCGACGACCGTGACACTGGCCCGGATCTGGGGCCTCTTTCCGCTCCGCGCGGTTTGGAGGAAAACCCACGCATTGAGCTTCAAAGTGCCATGCCATGAGTTCATGCAGTAGTCCTCCAGCGGCGGATGGTACAGTCTTGTTGCTCGGCCGCCTGGGTGGTCTATCCGAAGCCTCGACGGAAGCCGAGTGAGGGATCTTTTCCCTCTGGGCCAGCCTCCTTTAGGAGATCAACCCCCGTCCTTATGGATATGGAGGTCGTCGCCTCGGTAGAGAGAACGGCCGCCTGTCCACAGTTCTAGCGGGGCTCCGATATGGTGAGGTGTTGTGTGTGGTGGCTCTCATGAAGTGTCCCGTGACCAAGGTGTCTGAGCCGGAGTCGATGTAGGAGCGGTATCCATCAAAAGGGTGTCACCGAAAGTGGCATGATCATTCTCAATGATTGATGCAGCTAGCCAGTATAATCGGCAAGGAAGTCGAGTGTTCCGAACTGGACGCTTGCCCTGGATAGTTGGCCATCTGAGCTTCTCCAAGTAGATCCAAACGCTTAAACTCCTACCTCGCGCTCCGACTGTCATGGTATTTTTTTGTTAGTAGATTTTTTATTCGACATAAGCATGCATCCGACAAGATCAAATGGTAGCACACACAAAGTTTAAGCAGGTTTGGGCCCCAACTACAACGCACGGTAAAAGCCTTACTTTTGTTTTTGGTGGATGTATTATCTCTGAGTATGCTCGAGGACGAACCTTAGGGAGGATAGAGCTCCTCTATGATGGATGTGAGATGGTAGCTCTCATATGAGTTGTTGTGTTTGCTCGGAGGCTCCCTAGATCCTTTATATACTCGAGGACGTAGGGATACATGTGTTGAGCCATTCCTTATGGTGCTAAGTGGAGTCTAAGGAAGCAATACAAATTTGGTCAAAGGTTGGTTATAAATCATATTCCAATAATCCTCACAGAGATCTTTCGACTTGATCTTGGCATGGTTTGCGCTCCAAGATAGTCCTCGAGCGGGCCTAGACCGAGCACCCACGTCGTGAGGCTGATGAGCCCCCTACCGAGTGGTCCTCCTTCATGCCTAGTGGGCTAAACCGGGGCCATGACCTCGTCACTTCCCGAATATGACCCAAGAGATACAACATCACAAGCTCATTCTAGATATCGCATGGGCTTTCCTGGAGGTGCATCTGGTGGCAGCGAGGAGGGATCAACAAATGAAGGCGGCGACGGATGGGATCCTTCTGAGCCGCCGCCCTAATGAATTGGTGCGAGCAACAACTAGGGTTTTTTTGAAAGAAAACATGAAGATGGGTCGCACTTGTGCTTGTTTGGAAGTTGTTACTACTTACTACCCTAGAAAGTTCAACCATGTAAAACATGTTGTGCACATGAAACCTGAGATACCACGGGCAACAGATCAATGTGGGGGTAAACATCTTCGTTGGTTCTCCTAAATCCTAAAACCCTATCCACAAAAGCAATTATATGGATGTTGGGACTTGGGAGGGACGAGATCATCTGTTGATAACAAGAGTATATTGTTAGATTTCGCCAACATTAGATGTTTATATTTCTACTGATTCATAAGACATCGTTATAAATAAAATTATTTTGAGAACGCCACTAGGGTCGTTCTTGATTGCTTGCTGGCCGAAGCAATGGAGTCTATATCTTGGCCCGTGCTCTCTGTTGCCATTGCCACTTTATGCTAAAAACA
This sequence comes from Lolium perenne, assembly GCF_019359855.2. Taxonomy (NCBI): domain Eukaryota; kingdom Viridiplantae; phylum Streptophyta; class Magnoliopsida; order Poales; family Poaceae; genus Lolium; species Lolium perenne. The sequence continues at coordinate 68,378,766 of NC_067248.2, read as the reverse complement.
TTGCACCTTTGATTTGGTGAAGAAAGCATCATTGACTACGTTCCTGAAACAAACCAGGCAATATCACATTGCAGTTCGAGCATGCTCTACAGAAGGTACAGATAATTTCTTGCTGGCCGCAGCAACAATGGAAGGAGATGGATCTTTGCTCTCTGCACATCATCGGCCTCTGGCCTCTCCTCGTCAATGATTGACGAGTCAGTCGCTTGTAAGGCCAGATAACGATCTCTATTTGCTAATCGACCAAAAGCTACGAAGAAAGCAGAAAAAGGAAAGCAACAGTTTGGCAGTGGTTAGCTAGCTATCTAGGACGATTGGTTTGATTAGTCGGCGAAATTAAGGAAGGCCATTATTGTACTTGCACGCGTATTCTGTTTTGGACTGAAAATATCATGTTTGCGTCTCTGTTTTAGGAAATATGTCCACGCGCCTATATATGGTTGGAGTATATGTGAATGTAGCGTGCCGGGTCAGAGGCATCAAAGTTACCGATACTAGAATTTGACAAGAATGCATCCATTACAACTAATCAATTTGCTTGCCGGCCTGATCACATGATTAAGCTTGTACTTCCTTCCGTTTGAAAATAAGTGAGCCAATTTTACCTAGATAAAAATCTATCAAGACGTGTTTCAATATATAGATACATCCATATTTCGATAAAGTTGAGTCACTTATTTCCAACCACGGACGGTTGCATCTATACTAATTTACCTATTGTTAAAATATATAGCCTAGTCTTTTCTAACAGTTTGCATTTAAAAAAAACATAACTTGTGTATGAATTTAATATGGTATCAAGATGTTTGGAAAACTTGACTAATGCGTCAATTTAATATGGTATCACAACCAATAAGTCTCAAGTTTAAATCTCGGCCAACACAATATTCAATGTAAAGCCAGTTGTCGTCTTTCGATCCCCTGTCTACGGTTTCCCCATACCTTGATCCATGTGTACATGGATACGGTCTCCCCATATGAACCTTTACATGCTGAGGCGTGTTAAAATATATAGCCTAGCCTTTTTTAACTGTTTAGACTTTTGAAAATTTTGGCTAGTGCATCAATTTAATCCATACATATATGTCGCTCGACTTTTGGCGCCACACGTGGAAGTGAAGGTGTAATCGGTAATCACCTCTATCTAGACCTACGCATCTATGTGCGTAGTTTCACTGCAAGGGGGCGTCACCCCCCCTCTCCTCCCCCAGTCCAAGAAAATTATCCTAAAATCCCTTCATATTTAGTTTTTTTTGTCTAAATAGCCTATATTTGGCCCATTTACCCCCAATAGTAGCACAAAGTCTCTTCCTAACTCATTGTCTCTTCCTAACTCATTGCCCCTCCCTCGGTAAAGCGGCGAGGCGTCGTCATCCACTCCTTCTCTTCCCAAACAGATTCGGTTAGCTGATATTAGTTCTAGTTGGTTGGTCGAGTATGGTGTTACTGATCGATGGCGGTCTCGCACTCAAGTGGCACTTGGGCTTTGGCGGCGGCGCTCGCGGTGGAGGAGGCCAAGCTGCTCTGCCTCATCCATTGCATGCTTCGGGGATATGTAGGAGCAATTGTCGTGCAAAACTATGACGATTAAGAGTGCAACGTATCATGGTAATGTTTGGATACCTAGTGTTTACAGTGACTTCAGTTCCACCTCGCTAGCAGGAGGGGGCTACGATTAGCTTGTAAGGAAGAGTAGCCATCCTCCCATCAAGCATGTCTTTTGGTTTGTGGGCTAGATCGGATGCGCAAAACGTCTAAATGTGACATGAGTGTGTGAACTGGATTTGGGATGATAACAACCGGTACCCAAGGCGACACTGTCATGCCTAGGGAGCTTCCTAGTGGGGGTGGAATGTTACGATACCTACTGTAGCCCTGAGTGACTTTAGTTCCATCTTGCTAACGGGAAGAGCCTACACACGGCTTATATAAGTGAGAATTGCCATCCTTTCATTAGGTTAGTCTTTTAAAATAGAAAGGGTTCTTCGTTTGTGGATTGTGCTGGATGTGTTCTAAACATGACAGAATGTGTTAGAGCCGGGGTGGGACGCTTGTAGTTAGCTCGCTACGTACGTACGTGCATATGTCTGCTTATATTAGCTCCTTATTATGTATGTGTACAGTTGCATATATATCGCAAGGTGAAGTTGTAATAATCTCCCAGCTATATCTAGATCAAGGGCAAGTGTCTACGATGGATCCGTACATTTTTTTATACTTATAAAAAGAATAATATATCGAGATGGTATCAATTACACAAAGCCTTTCCCTGTAACAATACAATGACCGGAGCAAACCTAGCTATTAACATTTTCGACAAAAAACCTAGCTATTAAGAACATGTACAATAAGTTATAGTCAGCTTGCTATAAGGATGGAAATAATATATTGTTGCTTAGTTAGAGAGAGCAGAGGAGTGAGCTGTTATGCAAGAGCCAGATCTAGCACACGTGCTACTAGTCATTTTGTGATAATGAAAGGTGGACCACATATAGATAAAATGGTACAATTTTATAGCTCACTATTGTATATGTTAGCTCTAAGTTCATTATAGATAACATGCCACTTAACTTATAGCCATCAGTAGGCTCTATTATTGAACTTTGCTCTAAGGATGCACATGGTGGAAGTACACGTATACCTAGATCCATGTAATCGGCATGACGGCTCACAAGAAAAAGTTAAGCGTATGGTGATCATATCGTACAATCATATGAACACAACACAGACGGAAATAGCATCATGAATTCCATGTGTATGATTCAAAATTAGGCTGCTGACAGGATGATCTCGCACAACGCTTGGGTGAGCTGCCTTACTTGATCTGCTCGGGTAAGCAAGCAAAGCGTGCGTGCGATCTTGCTCTCGACAGCACGCGCCTCCGTTCACCTTGCTTCCACATCACCCCCAGCCCCGCCCCTCCACCACGCGGAGAACCCATCCCATCCGTCCATCCACACCGTCTAGGCACTACTCGCCGTCTTCTTCCCTCCCTTGCCTTGGGGACAAACACATCTCCCGCGCCCACGCAACCCGCCCTCCATCATCCATGGCGGCCGGATGCATATATATACCTCTACACACACACTCCTCTATCCACATCAAGGTACCTATCACGTACCATTGCACCAGGTCAAGAATCCAAGAACGACGCGCGCGACGTACGCAGCAATCAAGCAAAGCACCGAGTGCTTAGATTCTGTGGATAGATTTTGAGAGAACGGATTCTGTATATACATTGATCAGCCTAGTTCAGTGCAGTAGCTCGCCTGCTCGATCGTGGAGATGGACGGCGGCGGCGTGAGCGCCGACGTTGGCCGGTCCGTGCGGGTGCTCATCGAGGCGCAGCCGAGCGCCGGGGTGATGTTCGCCGCGACGCCGTTCGAGCCGCAGCTGTCGGACGACTCGCCGCCGCGCTCCAGCAACGAGGCCGGCGGCGCCGCCAACCACGAGGCGCCCTCCTGCAGCGCGTGGGACGGCGTGGAAGGGGCCGCGGCGGCGGGGCCCGAGCGGAAGCTCACGCTGCTGGCGCTGCGGCTGGCCATCCTGGAGAAGGCCGCCAGCGGCCTCGGCGCGCTGGGGTTCATCTGGGCCACCGTCGTCCTCCTCGGCGGCTTCGCCATCACCCTCGGCAAGGACGACTTCTGGTCCGTCACCATCATCCTCCTCATCGAGGGCGCGCGCATCTTCAGCCGCAGCCACGAGCTGGAGTGGCAGCACCAGGCCACCTGGTCGCTCTCCGCCGCCGGCCGCTCCAGCTTCCGCCTCGTCGCCCGCTCCTTCCGCTTCGTCTTCGGCCTCGACACCGGCACCCCCAAGAGCAGCGCGTCCGCCGAGTCCGGGTGGAGCTGGAGGCTCAGGAGCTGGGGCTTCCTGTCCAGGCACGTCGGGAGGGCCTTCTACTGGCTGCAGCTGGCGTCCGCCACCGCCTGCGTCACGCTGTCGGCGGTGCGGCTCGTCAGGCAGGACTTCGGGGACGCCGTGGACGCGCGCACCAACCGCCGCTCCGCGCTCGACATCTTCTACGGGCTCGCGCTGGCCGAGGCGCTGCTGTTCCTCGCGGAGAAGGCGGTCTGGGAGTGGGAGGTCAGCCACTGCCGCCTGCTGGAGCGCGTCGCCAGCGAGTGCCACCTCGCCGGCGCGCCGGGGCTCCTCGCCATCCGCCGCTTCTTCTACGACGCCTACTCCCGGTGCGTGGACGGGAGCATCTTCGACGGCCTCCGGATGGACCTCGTCTCCTTCGCCGAGGAGCTCCTCGTGGAGGGCTCGCACGACGAGCAGCGCATCGGCGTCGGCATCCTCGTCAACGTCGCCGGGAGCCCGCGGCTGGGCGACGCCGCGCTGCGCCGGGTCGGCACGTCGCCGGCAGTCATGGAGCGGCTGGTGGAGATGCTCAGCTGGAAGGGCGCGGCGGAGGCCGGGGCGCGGGCGTCCGCGGCGCTTGTCGTGTCCAAGCTCGCCAGCAAGAAGCGGAACGCGCTCCGCGTCGCCGGCGTCCCGGGCGCCATCGAGTCGGTGACATCGCTGCTCTACGCCTCCGAGGAGTGCAACCTCCTCGGCCTCCTCATCATCAAGAAGCTCGCGCACGACCACGACAATTGCAGCAAGATCGGCAACGCCCGCGGCCTCCTCGACAAGATCATCGACTTCTCTGCCATCGTCAGTGCGTCGTCCTCACCATCCATGCCCGTCGTCATCACCCCGTCGCGCGCCAAGGCCGTGAAGCGGTCGCTGCAGGTGATCAGTATGCTCGCCGACACCACAGGGAGCACGGGGAAGCAGCTGCGGAAGGAGGTGGCGGAGATCGTGTTCACGGTCAGCAACATCCGGGCCGTGCTCCAGCACGCCGGAGGCCACCTGGAGCTGCAGCGGCTTGGCGCCGAGGTGCTCACCCGCCTCGCCATGGACGAGGACGCGCGCGAGAAGATCGGCAGCACGGGCAGCGTCATCTCCATCCTCCTCGCCATGTTCTTCCGACCAGGCATCACGGACGAGGCCGACCGCGTGCGCGTCGAGGCCGGAGAGGCGCTCGCCATGCTGGCACTCGACAGCCCGCACAACTGCGAGCGGATACTCGGCGCCGCGCCCGCCGTCGTCGGCCGTCTCGTCGAGGCGCTCAACGACGACGCGATCGGCGTCGGCGCAGCTAGGATCCTCACCAACCTCTGCGCGTACTCCGCCGGTGGCGAGCGGTTCATGGAGCTGCGCGCCACCGTCACCTCCGGCGCCGCCACAGTGCTGCGCAACGTCATGACCAAGAAGTCGAGGCGTCTGGAGGTGTCGCTCGGCCTCGCGGCGCGGATGGTGAGGCTCATGGGGCCGCATGAGCTAACCCACCACCTCGCCCTTGCCGGCGTCAGCGAGCTGGACATGGTGAACAGGCTGGTCTACGTGTTGTCGTGGTACAGTAGCCCTTCGATCAAGGTGCCCCGGATTAGAAGGTTTGCAGTGGAGCTCGTGATCGGGATGCTGGGGATGGATTCCTCATCTCCGTTTGCGGAGCTGATGGCGGCGGCCGGGATGGGGCGGGAGCTGCGGCGAGTTGCGGATACGACCTCGGAACTGGAGTGCTTCCACGTCTTCTCCGGCAGCGCCGGCGTGAGCCGGCACGCGGTCAGCCTCTGTGCGCTTGTCGGCACGGCAATGGAGCTCATGGGCATGGAGGCCGGCGGCCAGTAGCCGACCTCCGTCCACGTGTGCCGGCCGTTACGTGTATATGGACGTGAGCTGAGAGCAATACTAGTGTCTTGTGTATATGATTCTTTCGTTTGTCCAAAATTCACACGGGTTAACGATTATAAAATTTTACAATTTGCAATTTTATTTTCTTATTGTCGAAAAGCTTTGTACGCAGATTGTTTTTCATGGATCGGTTAAAGGACGGAGATGAAATTGTTGGCAGAATGTTTGTGTGTTTCTGCAAGCAATGTACTGTATGTGAACATATCTGTTTTTCGTTGTGCACTGAAATTGTTTTGTTTCTTTAGCTTTTAAGTTTTCCTTGCACAAAATGAATGGTTCTGATTAAATGGCACGGGCATTGCAAAACGTACAAGGAACAGGAAGCATTTGCTCACGACGGTATTCACATGCTCCTGTTTGCTTTCCTTTTGAGATGGAGGCGTGCTCATGTGGCTTGCAAGCATTTGCTTTAGTGGAACATCTCCTTGCAAGACACAATTCGATTATCATGTCATGCTAGTCAAAAAGAGCTTATTGTGTCATGCAATTCACTCTTCATATAAACCTTTCTTGCATACGTGCCAATGTCCATAGCACCTTCGAGTTCCAATCTTGCAGATCAAACAAGACTCGTCCGGATCGCAATGGAGCTTATGTGCACAACGACGCCTGCGGCCACTAGCGCAAATGCTTCGTGTCAATTAGGGATAAAACTCACAGAAAACGGCAACGACAAAGGAAGAACAAATGTAAAGGCATACAAAAATGGGATAAACCTTGTACGGAGAAACATAAGCAAGAGAAAAAGCAAGAACAAAAAAGGTTATCATTTTTGTGTAAAGCAAAAGCAAGACTAAAATGAAGATTCAAAGAAACGACAAACGACAGGAACACAAAACACAAATCATAGAACGTTAAAGCATACAAAAACCCATGAGAAAGACTTGTAGGGGCTAAGAGCGCGGAAGAAAAGCAACTTGTGAGAGGACATGTAAAAAGGCAAGGAAGAGCACGGTACACAAACCAAATGCAAAAACAGAAAATGCGAGAAGAACGAATTGAACAACAACAACAAAAAACCAAGACCGCGACAAGCAAAGCAATGAAAACACACACACAAATGTTGGAGATATGCCCAAGAGGCAATAATAAAATGGTTATTATAATATATCTTTGTGTTTATGATAATGTTTACATACCATGCTATAATTGTATTAACCGAAACATTGATACATGTGTGTTATGTGAACAACAAAGAGTCCCTAGTAAGCCTCTTGTATAACTAGCTTGTTGATTAATAGATGATCATGGTTTCGTGATCATGAACATTGGATGTTATTAATAACAAGGTTATGTCATTGTATGAATGATGTAATGGACACACCCAATTAAGCGTAGCATAAGATCACGTCATTAAGTTATTTGCTATAAGCTTTCAAAACATAGTTACCTAGTCCTTATGACCATGAGATCATGTAAATCACTTATACCGGAAAGGTACTTTGATTACATCAAACGCCACTGCGTAAATGGGTGGTTATAAAGGTGGGATTAAGTATCCGGAAAGTATGAGTTGAGGCATATGGATCAACAGTGGGATTTGTCCATCCCGATGACGGATAGATATACTCTGAGCCCTCTCGGTGGAATGTCGTCTAATGTCTTGCAAGCATATGAATAAGTTCATAAGAGACCACATACCACGGTACGAGTAAAGAGTACTTGTCAGGAGACGAGGTTGAACAAGGTATAGAGTGATACCGATGATCAAACCTCGGACAAGTAAAATATCGCGTGACAAAGGGAATTGGTATCGAATGTGAATGGTTCATTCGATCACTAAGTCATCGTTGAATATGTGGGAGCCATTATGGATCTCCAGATCCCGCTATTGGTTATTGGTCGGATAGAGTACTCAACCATGTCCACATAGTTCGCGAACCGTAGGGTGACACACTTAAGGTTTGATGTTGAAATGGTAGAACTTGAATATGGAATGGAGTTCGAAGTTTTATTCGAAGTCCCGGATGGGATCCCGGACATCACGAGGAGTTCCGGAATGGTCCGGAGAATAAGATTCATATATAGGAAGTCATTTTATAAGATTTAAAATGTTCCGGTGATTTCGCGGAAGGTTCTAGAAGGTTCTAGAAAAGTCCGGAAGGAATCACTAAGGAAGGAGGAGTCCCGGAGGGACTCCACCTCCCCATGGCCGGCCAACCCTAGAGGGTGGAGTCCAAGGTGGACTCCACCAAAGGGGGCCGGCCACCCCTCCACATGGAAGGGGGGAATCTCACCTCAAGTGGGATTCCCACCTTGGGTAGGTTTTCCTACTACGTGGAAGGTTCTAGTGTTGGGGTCTTATTCGAAGACTTGTAGTCCAACACTTGGGGATCCACCTATATAATGAGGGGCATAGGGGAGGGGGCTGATGCGTGTGGTTGACACGTCCGTTGGAAACCCCAAGAGGAAGGTGTGATGCGCACAGCGGCAAGTTTCCCTCAGTAAGAAACCAAGGTTTAATCGAACCAGTAGGAGTCAAGAAGCACGTTGAAGGTTGATGGCGGCGGGATGTAGTGCGGCGCAACACCACAGATTCCGGCGCCAACGTGGAACCTGCACAACACAACCAAAGTACTTTGCCCCAACGAAACAGTGAGGTTGTCAATCTCACCGGCTTGCTGTAACAAAGGATTAACCGTATTGTGTGGAAGATGATTGTTTGCAGAAAACAGTAAAACAGTATTGCAGTAGATTGTATTTCAGTATAGAGAATTGGACCGGGGTCCACAGTTCACTAGAGGTGTCTCTCCCATAAGATAAACAGCATGTTGGGTGAACAAATTACAGTTGGGCAATTGACAAATAAAGAGGGCATGACCATGCACATACATATTATGATGAGTATAGTGAGATTTAATTGGGCGTTACGACAAAGTACATAGACCGCTATCCAGCATGCATCTATGCCTAAAAAGTCCACCTTCAGGTTATCATCCGAACCCCCTCCAGTAATAAGTTGCTAACAACAGACAATTGCATTAAGTATTGCGCGTAATGTAATCAGTGACTACATCCTCGAACATAGCACCAATGTTTTATCCCTAGTGGCAACAGCACATCCATAACCTTAGAGGTTCTTGTCACTCCTCCAGATTCACGGAGACATGAACCCACTATCGAGCATAAATACTCCCTCTTGGAGTTACTAGCATCAACTTGGCCAGAGCATCTACTAATAACGGAGAGCATGCAAGATCATAAACAACACATAGACATAACTTTGATAATCAACATAACAAGTATTCTCTATTCATCGGATCCCAACAAACGCAACATATAGAATTACAGATAGATGATCTTGATCATGTTAGGCAGCTCACAAGATCCGACAATTAAGCACAATGGGGAGAAGACAACCATCTAGCTACTGCTATGGACCCATAGTCCAGGGGTAGACTACTCACACATCACTCCGGAGGCGACCATGGCGGCGTAGAGTCCTCCGGGAGATGATTCCCCTCTCCGGCAGGGTGCCGGAGGCGATCTCCTGAATCCCCCGAGATGGGATTGGCGGCGGCGGCGTCTCAGTAAGGTTTTCCGTATCGTGGCTCTCGGTACTGGGGGTTTCGCGACGGAGGCTTTAAGTAGGCGGAAGGGCAGGTCAGGAGGCGGCACGAGGGGCCCACACTACAGGCCGGCATGGCCAGGGCTTGGGCCGCGCCGCCCTGTAGTCTGGCCACCTCGTGGCCCCACTTCGTCTCCTCTTCGGTCTTCTGGAAGCTTCGTGGCAAAATAGGACCCTGGGCGTTGATTTCGTCCAATTCCGAGAATATTTCGTTACTAGGATTTCTGAAACCAAAAACAGCAGAAAACAGCAACTGGCACTTCGGCATCTTGTTAATAGGTTAGTTCCAGAAAATGCACGAATATGACATAAAGTGTGCATAAAACATGTAGATAACATCAATAATGTGGCATGGAACACAAGAAATTATCGATACGTCGGAGACGTATCAGCATCCCCAAGCTTAGTTCTGCTCGTCCCGAGCAGGTAAAACGATAACAAAGATAATTTCTGGAGTGACATGCCATCATAACCTTGATCATACTATTTGTAAAGCATATGTAGTGAATGCAGCGATCAAAACAATGTATATGACATGAGTAAACAAGTGAATCATAAAGCAAAGACTTTTCATGAATAGTACTTCAAGACAAGCATCAATAAGTCTTGCATAAGAGTTAACTCATAAAGCAATAATTCATAGTAAAAGCATTGAAGCAACACAAAGTAAGATTAAGTTTCAGCGGTTGCTTTCAACTTGTAACATGTATATCTCATGGATATTGTCAACATAGAGTAATATAATAAGTGCAATATGCAAGTATGTAGGAATCAATGCACAGTTCACACAAGTGTTTGCTTCTTGAGGTGGAGAGAAATAGGTGAACCGACTCAACAATGAAAGTAAAAGAATGGTCCTCCATAGAGGAAAAGCATCGATTGCTATATTTGTGCTAGAGCTTTTATTTTGAAAACATGAAACAATTTTGTCAACGGTAGTAATAAAGCATATGTATCATGTAAATTATATCTTACAAGTTGCAAGCCTCATGCATAGTATACTAATAGTGCCCGCACCTTGTCCTAATTAGCTTGGACTACCGGATCATCGCAATGCACATGTTTTAACCAAGTGTCACAAAGGGGTACCTCTATGCCGCCTGTACAAAGGTCTAAGGAGAAAGCTCGCATTGGATTTCTCGCTATTGATTATTCTCAACTTAGACATCCATACCGGGACAACATAGACAACAGATAATGGACTCCTCTTTTATGCATAAGCATGTAACAACAATTAATAATTTTCTCATATGAGATTGAGGATATATGTCCAAAACTGAAACTTCCACCATGGATCATGGCTTTAGTTAGCGGCCCAATGTTCTTCTCTAACAATATGCATGCTTAACCATAAGGTGGTAGATCTCTCTTACTTCAGACAAGACGAACATGCATAGCAACTCACATGATATTCAACAAAGAGTAGTTGATGGCGTCCCCAGTGAACATGGTTATCGCACAACGAGCAACTTAATAAGAGATAAAGTGCATAAGTACATATTCAATACCACAATAGTTTTTAAGCTATTTGTCCCATGAGCTATATATTGCAAAGGTGAATGATGGAATTTTAAAGGTAGCACTCAAGCAATTTACTTTGGAATGGCGGAGAAATACCATGTAGTAGGTAGGTATGGTGGACACAAATGGCATAGTGGTTGGCTCAAGGATTTTGGATGCATGAGAAGTAATCCCTCTCGATACAAGGTTTAGGCTAGCAAGGTTATTTGAAACAAACACAAGGATAAACCGGTGCAGCAAAACTCACATAAAAGACATATTGTAAACATTATAAGAATCTACACCGTCTTCCTTGTTGTTCAAACTCAATACTAGAAATTATCTAGACCTTAGAGAGACCAAATATGCAAACCAAATTTTAGCATGCTCTATGTATTTCTTCATTAATGGGTGCAAAGTATATGATGCAAGAGCTTAAACATGAGCACAACAATTGCCAAGTATCACATTATCCAAGACATTATAGCAATTTACTACATGTATCATTTTCCAATTCCAACCATATAACAATTTAACGAAGCAGAAACTTCGCCATGAATATTATGAGTAGAGCCTAAGGACATACTTGTCCATATGCTACAGCGGAGCGTGTCTCTCTCCCATACAATGAATGCTAGGATCCATTTTATTCAAACAAAAACAAAAACAAACCGACGCTCCAAGAAAAGCACATAAGATGTGATGGAATAAAAATATAGTTTCAGGGGAGGAACCTGATAATGTTGTCGATGAAGAAGGGGATGCCTTGGGCATCCCCAAGCTTAGACGCTTGAGTCTTCTTAGAATATGCAGGGGTGAACCACCGGGGCATCCCCAAGCTTAGAGCTTTCACTCTCCTTGATCATGTTGTATCATCTCCCTCTCTTGATCCTTGAAAACTTCCTCCACACCAAACTTAGAACAACTCATTAGAGGATTAGTGGACAATAAAAATTAACATGTTTAGAGGTGACATAATCATTCTTAACACTTCTGGACATTGCATAAAGCTACTGGACATTAATGGATCAAAGAAATTCATCCAACATAGCAAAAGAGGCAATGCGAAATAAAAGGCAGAATCTGTCAAAACAGAACAGTTCGTATTGACGAATTTTATCGAGGCACCAGACTTGCTCAAATGAAAATGCTCAAATTGAATGAAAGTTGCGTACATATCTGAGGATCACTCACGTAAATTGGCATAATTTTCTGAGTTACCTACAGAGAATTTTGCCCAGATTCGTGACAGCAAAGAAATCTGTTTCTGCGCAGTAATCCAAATCTAGTATGAACTTTACTATCAACGACTTTACTTGGCACAATAAAACACTAAACTAAGATAAGGAGAGGTTGCTACAGTAGTAAACAACTTCCAAGACACAAAATAAAAACAAAGTACTGTAGTAAAAACCATGGGTTGTCTCCCATAAGCGCTTTTCTTTAACGCCTTTCAGCTAGGCGCAGAAAGTGTGTATCAAGTGTTATCAAGAGATGGTGCATCGTTATCATGAGCTCCCCCATCCGTAGTGGCACTAAGGGCTTTATCAATTTTAGGCCTATAATAATACTTCTTTGGTTTAGGCACTTTAGAGACATACATAAACTTTTGCTCCTTACCCACATAAGCTTTCTCCTTATATTTAAGAGAAGAAAATGTTGAACCCAAGGTTCCCATAGCTTTTTCAAGTTCGTCAATCCTATTGCCTTGATCGTCATGGACAACACAAGTTCCTAGGACACTAATTCTTTCATCAATTCCTCCTAAGGATTTATCAAGTTCATCAGTTTTATCAAGTAACATTTCCAATTTAGCTTCAATACTTGGAAAAAATTTCTCTAAGGTTTCCAATTTTTTCATAACATCTTCAAGAGAGATTTCAGTTTTAACTTCATCAACAGGGGGTATTCCAAATAGACTCTCAATAATGCAGCTAGCTTCTAATGCAGGAGTACTTAGGAAGTTACCTTTCGCGAGACTATCAAGAACATACCTATTCCAGCTAGAGATACCAACATAAAAATTCCTGAGTAAGATAGTGGTGGAGTGTTTCTTAGTGCACCTATTATGGGCATCACTAATTCTATACCAAGCATCTCTTAAACATTCTCCCCCTCGTTGCTTAAACGTACGAACTTCAACTTCAGGATTACTCATTTTAGCAGTAATAAATAAAACAAACTAGATAAAGAAAATGAAAGTAACTAATTTTTTTTTGTGTTTTTGATATAGCAAACAAGATAGCAAATAAAGTAAAACTAGCAACTAATTTTTTTGTATTTTGATTTAGTGAAGCAAACAAAGTAGTAAATAAAACTAAGCAAGACAAAAATAAAGTAAAGAGATTGGGAAGTGGAGACTCCCCTTGCAGCGTGTCTTGATCTCCCCGGCAACGGCGCCAGAAATTTGCTTGATGCGTGTGGTTGACACGTCCGTTGGGAACCCCAAGAGGAAGGTGTGATGCGCACAGCGGCAAGTTTTCCTCAGTAAGAAACCAATGTTTAATCGAACCAGTAGGAGTCAAGAAGCACGTTGAAGGTTGATGGCGGCGGGATGTAGTGCGGCGCAACACCAGAGATTCCGGCGCCAACGAGGAACCTGCACAACACAACCAAAGTACTTTGCCCCAACGAAACAGTGAGGTTGTTAATCTCACCGGCTTGCTGTAACAAAGGATTAACCGTATTGTGTGGAAGATGATTGTTTGCAGAAAACGATTGCAGTAGATTGTATTTCAGTATAGAGAATTGGACCGGGGTCCACAGTTCACTAGAGGTGTCTCTCCCATAAGATAAACAGCATGTTGGGTGAACAAATTACAGTTGGGCAATTGACAAATAAAGAGGGCATGACCATGCACATACATATTATGATGAGTATAGTGAGATTTAATTGGGCATTACGACAAAGTACATAGACCGCTATCCAGCATGCATCTATGCCTAAAAAGTCCACCTTCAGGTTATCATCCGAACCCCCTCCAGTATTAAGTTGCTAACAACAGACAATTGCATTAAGTATTGCGCGTAATGTAATCAGTGACTACATCCTCGAACATAGCACCAATGTTTTATCCCTAGTGGCAACAGCACATCCATAACCTTAGAGGTTCTTGTCACTCCTCCAGATTCACGGAGACATGAACCCACTATCGAGCATAAATACTCCCTCTTGGAGTTACTAGCATCAACTTGGCCAGAGCATCTACTAATAACGGAGAGCATGCAAGATCATAAACAACACATAGACATAACTTTGATAATCAACATAACAAGTATTCTCTATTCATCGGATCCCAACAAACGCAACATATAGAATTACAGATAGATGATCTTGATCATGTTAGGCAGCTCACAAGATCCGACAATTAAGCACAATGGGGAGAAGACAACCATCTAGCTACTGCTATGGACCCATAGTCCAGGGGTAGACTACTCACACATCACTCCGGAGGCGACCATGGCGGCGTAGAGTCCTCCGGGAGATGATTCCCCTCTCCGGCAGGGTGCCGGAGGCGATCTCCTGAATCCCCCGAGATGGGATTGGCGGCGGCGGCGTCTCAGTAAGGTTTTCCGTATCGTGGCTCTCGGTACTGGGGGTTTCGCGACGGAGGCTTTAAGTAGGCGGAAGGGCAGGTCAGGAGGCGGCACGAGGGGCCCACACTACAGGCCGGCACGGCCAGGGCTTGGGCCGCGCCGCCCTGTAGTCTGGCCACCTCGTGGCCCCACTTCGTCTCCTCTTCGGTCTTCTGGAAGCTTCGTGGCAAAATAGGACCCTGGGCGTTGATTTCGTCCAATTCCGAGAATATTTTGTTACTAGGATTTCTGAAACCAAAAACAGCAGAAAACAGAATCGGCACTTCGGCATCTTGTTAATAGGTTAGTTCCAGAAAATGCACGAATATGACATAAAGTGTGCATAAAACATGTAGATAACATCAATAATGTGGCATGGAACACAAGAAATTATCGATACGTCGGAGACGTATCAGGGGCCGGCCACCACAACCACCCCACCTTGGCCGCACCCAAGGAGGCCGGCCACCCCCTCTCCCAAACCCTAGCCGCCCCCTCTCTCCTCCTCTTCTCCCGCACGCTTATCGAAGCTCCGCCGGAGATCTCCGCCGCCACCGCCACCATGCCGTCGTGCTGCCGGATTCAAGGAGGAGCTACTACTTCCGCTGCCCGCTGGAACGGGGAGAAGGACGTCGTCTTCATCAACACCGAACGTGTGACCGAGTACGGAGGTGCTGCCCGATTGTGGCACCGTGATCAAGATCTTCTACGCGCTTTTGCAAGCGGCAAGTGATCGTCTACCGCAGCAATAAGAGCCTACTCTTATAGGCTTTGGAAATCTTCAAGGGTTAGTCTCGTTCATCCCCTCGTTGCTCCCATCTTCTAGATTGCATCTTGGCTTGGATTGCGTTCTCGCGGTAGGAATTTTTTTGTTTTCTATGCAATGAATCCCTTTAGTGGTATCAGAGCCAGGTCTATGCATAGATGGTTGCACGAGTAGAACACAATGGTTTTGTGGGCGTTGATGCTCTTGTTGTTTTTAGTTTGAGTACTTTGCATCTTTGTGGCATAGTGGGATGAAGCGGCTCGGACTAACTTTACATGACCGCGTTCATGAGACTTGTTCCTCGTTCGACATGCAACTTGTATTGCATAAGAGGCTTTGCGGGTGTCTGTCTCTCCTACTATAGTGAAGATTCAATTTACTCTTCTATTGACAACATTAGTATCACCGTTGTGGTTCATGTTCGTAGGTAGATTAGATCTTACTCGAAAACCCTAAACCACGTAAAATATGCAAACCAAATTAGAGACGTCTAACTTGTTTTTGCAGGGTTTGGTGATGTGATATGGCCATAATGTGATGATGAATATGTATGAGATGATCATTATTGTATTGTGGCAACCGGCAGGAGCCTTATGGTTGTCTTTAAATTTCATGTTGAGTAGTATTTCAAAGTAGTTGTAATAGTTGCTACATGAGGTGAACAACCATGAAGACGGCGCCATGAACCTTGACTCTACGCCGACGATGATGGAGATCATGCCCGTTGATGATGGAGATCATGTCCGTGCTTTGGAGATGAAGATCAAAGGCGCAAAGACAAAAGGGCCATATCATATCACATATGAATTGCATGTGATGTTAATCCTTTATGCATCTTATTTTGCTTAGAACGCGACGGTAGCATTATAAGATGATCCCTCACATTAATATCAAGATAATAAAGTGTTCTCCCCTCGTATGCACCGTTGTACAGTTCGTCGTTTTGAAGCATCTCGTGATGATCGGATGTGATAGACTCAACGTTCACATACAACGGGTGTAAGCCATGTTGCACACGCGGAATACTTGGGTTTGCTTGACAAGCCTAGCATGTACAGACATGGCCTCGGGACAACGGAAACCGAAAGGTTGAACACGAGTCATATGGATGATATGATCAACATGTTGATGTTCACCATTGAAGCTACATCATCTCACGTGATGATCGGTTTTGGTGTAGTAGATTTGGATCGTGTACCACTTAACAACTATGAGGGATGTTGTATTAAGTGGGAGTTCATTAGTAATTAGATTAAAACATGAACTAATTATCATAAACATAGTCTGAGTAGTATTTTGAATTAATTTTGTAGTATTGGCATCCGTTTTCTACCATGCGCTAGTCTTGTTATTGAGATAAAAAATACTGTTAAAATCTGACAAGAAACTTTACGGATTGGTACCGTATTGTTAAAGAATCAAGAATTGATTAAGTCCTATTGCAAACTTTTAGTAAACCTCACATTGTTGATTCAAAGAGCTATGATTTCAATTAGTACCTAAAGTTATCTTGTCTCCGTGAAACTTGAAGTTCAAATCTGTTTGAAAAGTATGGAGCTAAAAATTTAGTTTTCAGAAATAATCAAGGTATGAGATATATGTGATATCTAAGACCTTATTGCAAGATGATAGAATATAAATTTGGTGAGACTACATAAACTCATAAGTTTTATGAGAATGTATGAAGGTTGAAGACGCCAGGCGTCACAATCCTCCAACTATTGGGGCACTAATAATATTCGCATATCCATGAAGTTATCATCCTTAGTATGCACCGTTGCTAAGACTCGTCGTTTCGAAGCATCACATGATGATCGGGTGTGATAGATTCTACGTGTGCATACAACGGGTGCAAGCCAGATTTGCACATGCGAATATCAAGGTTAAAACTTTACGAGCCTAGCATGTACAGACATGGTCTCGGAAAGTCATCATGATATAATGGATAAAATTATGAGTGAAATTGTTCATCATATTACAAAGTTACTAATAGTGAAATCTGAAACACTTATCATATGATGATCAACTTAAAGTAAGAACCTCAAGGTTATTGGTATTTGACCAACAAACCTAGAAGTTAATAATGTTAAAGTGTTTTTCTGAATAATGAGGAAAGCTAAAAGAGAAACTGCAAAAGATATTCTGGCAAAAAGAAAAGAAAAGACTAGAAAATCTAGCGCAGGTGTATATAAATGATATACATGTTATGGTTGTATTCCTAGTTAAGTCACACTATGAAATTCTTGGGTATTAGTACTATATTGGTTGGTATGAAGTGTCATACAAAACAACGCAATACAAGAATACAATGGCCTAAGTGACTGACAAGGAATATGATAGGAATGCACGTCTGGAACAAAATAAAGTGTTATTATGTTCGTCGTTAGCATTCTATCTAGCCCTTAGAATTTATAATAAAGAACTTAATAATTGTTATTTTGCTCTGGTCAAATGAAAACAATGAGTTGTTTAAATTATGACATTACTCCATGTACGATGGATAAGTTATTATAAATCTTAATGGTGAAACGCACATACATAACACTGACGCTAAAATGACATAAGGCAAATGATTTGAATTCCACTTATTTGTGGAACCGCCATTTAGGTCATGTTAGAAAGGAACGCATGAAGGAACTCCATGCAAATGGATTTTTGGAGTCATTTGATTTTTGAATCATTTGGCGCTTGCAAATCTTTTCTAAAGAGAATGATTAAAATACCGTTCATAGGCCAAGAGTTGAACGGGCAACAAACTTAGTGGAAAAATACATGATGATGTATGTGGTTCACTGGGCATAGTTGTGTGCGGGAGAGTCTTCTACTTCATAAAAACTTCCAACAATGAATTGAGTATATATATATATGTGGATATATTCGATAAGGAAGAAGTTTGAAATTTTTGAATGGATTCAAATAAATTTCAGCATGAAGTGGAAATCATCGTAATAGAAAAGTCAAATATCTATGATTGGATCATGGTGGAAATATTTGAATTACGAGTTTTAGCGAACATCTAAGAGAGTCATGAAATTGTTCTACAACTCACATTTCTTGGAGTATCATAATGATGATATAGTATCCGAGAGATGTATCCAAAACTTGTTGGATTAATGATGAGATAAAATATTATGACGCCATTATATTTTTGTAGATTATGCTTTAGTGACTACCGCTTTTACACTAAATAGAGCATCATCATGATCCGTAGAAATGACAGCATACGAGTTATGGCATGGGTATAAACCCTAATAGTCCTTTCTTTAAATTTTGGTCTAAAAGTTTACAACCAAAATCGGATGAATGTCTTTGTTGGTTATCCCAAAGAATTGATTGGGAATTCTTTCCACTATGAAGTAAACGACAAAAGTGTTTGTTAATGTTACTTGCTTATTTCCAAGAAATTGTTTTCTAGCGAAATATTTGAGTGGGAGGACAATAGAACTTGATAAGGTTTATGAACCTGAGCATAATGATCAGAGTAGCGCAGCATCGGAAATTGGTTCCGGAAGCGACCACGACGATCATGGCTCCCATGACTACAAAGTGTTTTAGCCATGGAAATCGAAGTACATATTGAACCTTGTAGGTATGGTTTACTTTGTGATCAAATAAATGATTTGTGGACAAAGGATTGATTGTGAACAATGATAAATCAACTACAAACAAAGAAGTTATGATGGGCCCTGACTCCGTTAAAATGGCTATACGCCATGAAATCCAAGATAGATGAATACTTTTTGAAAGTAAATAGATCTATAAAATTGATGGACTTGGATGAAATATCCTTGAAGAAGCTTGACTTGTCGAAAAGTTGTTTACGACAAAGTTCAAAGAGTTGACTACGACAAGATTAGATCTTCCGTAGCAATGCTTAAAGTCTATATGGATTATTCTAGTAATCACTACATATTTCCTTTATGAGATATGTTAGTAGGATGGCAAAATACATTACTTATCAGAAGTGTGTATTAAAGGTGTATAGAAGATACAACCAAGAGTTTTGCTGGTCCGTGGAATACTAGATAGGTATACGAACTTCAATTGGATGAAGTAAGTATCACGGAGTTGGAATCTTCACCAGATGAAATAGTCAAAGAGTTTTTGATTTCATCAGAGACGATGAAGAGGCTTGCATTTGCAAGAAATTAAGTGGGAGCGCTAAGACACATTTATAATACTTTATGTAGGTGACATATAGTTGGTTATAAATGATGTAATTATATACTTGATTAAAAGGTTTCATTGAGAAATTAATTTCAATGAAAGGATATGGACTGAAACATATCTAGTGTCAAGATCTATGAAGATAGATTGAAACACAAAATAAGTTTAAGTCAAAGTACATAGAATGGATATTGAAATAGTTCAATATAGAAATATTAAGAAAATGTTCTTGTCATGTGAAGTTTTAACAAGAATTGAGTGTATCTGATACTCAATGAGTAAAAACACATGAGTGATTATGGATCACGAATAATATGTACACAATCAGATGTCCTGTGCTCTAAAATGTTATGAGCATATACCAGAATGATTCATGAGATTATCATTGGACGACAGTAAGAGTATCCTTGAGTACTTTAGAAGAACCAAGGATATATATATATAGTTTTGTATGGAGAAATGACAAACAAATCGCTGTAATGTGATTACACCGATATTTGTTTTGTCACATATCAAAATAGAATTTCAATCTCAAATTAGACTAAGTGTTGTTTTAAAGGTAGCACAATGAGCTAGAAGTTGTCTATGTTAGATTTAGAAGAGTTCTAAATATTGTGACGGATTCTACAAACGAAGGCAGAGTATGTCATTATTTTGACAAATGACTGAGGATGTTGAGTCAAGAAGTTCTTTGAGAACTTGGTGTAGTTCCGATAGTGTTAGAACTTTGAAGCTATATTGTATGTGACAATATTAGTGACTTATTTCAGACCGCGGAATTAAGGTTCCATCAGAAGATCAAACATATTTAATGCCAACTCATTTGGAAATGAGTGATGCGTTGAGACGCAAATGAATTACAAAATACATACGTTTCTGAGCGTGTCAGATCCGTTGACTAAAACCTCTCCCGTGAGCAAAACATGATAAAGCACCAGAAGGCCAAGGTGTTATATCTTTACAAATGTAAACTAGATTATTGACTCTAGTGCAAGTGGGAGACTGTTGGAGATATGCCCAAGAGGCAATAATAAAATGGTTATTATAATATATCTTTGTGTTTATGATAATGTTTACATACCATGCTATAATTGTATTAACCGAAACATTGATACATGTGTGTTATGTGAACAACAAAGAGTCCCTAGTAAGCCTCTTGTATAACTAGCTTGTTGATTAATAGATGATCATGGTTTCGTGATCATGAACATTGGATGTTATTAATAACAAGGTTATGTCATTGTATGAATGATGTAATGGACACACCCAATTAAGCGTAGCATAAGATCACGTCATTAAGTTATTTGCTATAAGCTTTCAAAACATAGTTACCTAGTCCTTATGACCATGAGATCATGTAAATCACTTATACCGGAAAGGTACTTTGATTACATCAAACGCCACTGCGTAAATGGGTGGTTATAAAGGTGGGATTAAGTATCCGGAAAGTATGAGTTGAGGCATATGGATCAACAGTGGGATTTGTCCATCCCGATGACGGATAGATATACTCTGGGCCCTCTCGGTGGAATGTCGTCTAATGTCTTGCAAGCATATGAATAAGTTCATAAGAGACCACATAGCACGGTACGAGTAAAGAGTACTTGTCAGGAGACGAGGTTGAACAAGGTATAGAGTGATACCGATGATCAAACCTCGGACAAGTAAAATATCGCGTGACAAAGGGAATTGGTATCGTATGTGAATGGTTCATTCGATCACTAAGTCATCGTTGAATATGTGGGAGCCATTATGGATCTCCAGATCCCGCTATTGGTTATTGGTCGGATAGAGTACTCAACCATGTCCACATAGTTCGCGAACCGTAGGGTGACACACTTAAGGTTTGATGTTGAAATGGTAGAACTTGAATATGGAATGGAGTTTGAAGTTTTGTTTGAAGTCCCGGATGGGATCCCGGACATCACGAGGAGTTCCGGAATGGTCCGGAGAATAAGATTCATATATAGGAAGTCATTTTATAAGATTTAAAATGATCCGGTGATTTTGCGGAAGGTTCTAGAAGGTTCTAGAAAAGTCCGGAAGGAATCACTAAGGAAGGAGGAGTCCCGGAGGGACTCCACCTCCCCATGGCCGGCCAACCCTAGAGGGTGGAGTCCAAGGTGGACTCCACCAAAGGGGGCCGGCCACCCCTCCACATGGAAGGGGGGAATCCCACCTCAAGTGAGATTCCCACCTTAGGTAGGTTTTCCTACTACATGGAAGGTTCTAGTGTTGGGGTCTTATTCGAAGACTTGTAGTCCAACACTTGGGGATCCACCTATATAATAAGGGCATAGGGGAGGGGGCCGGCCACCACAACTACCCCACCTTGGCCGCACCCAAGGAGGCCGGCCACCCCCTCTCCCAAACCCTAGCCGCCCCCTCTCTCCTCCTCTTCTCCCGCACGCTTATCGAAGCTCCACCGGAGATCTCCACCGCCACCGCCACCACACCGTCGTGCTGCCGGATTCAAGGAGGAGCTACTACTTCCGCTGCCCGCTGGAACGGGGAGAAGGACGTCGTCTTCATCAACACCGAATGTGTGACCGAGTACGGAGGTGCTGCCCGATTGTGGCACCGTGATCAAGATCTTCTACGCGCTTTTGCAAGCGGCAAGTGATTGTCTACCGCAGAAATAAGAGCCTACTCTTATGGGCTTTGGAAATCTTCAAGGGTTAGTCTCGTTCATCCCCTCGTTGCTCCCATCTTCTAGATTGCATCTTGGCTTGGATTGCGTTCTCGCGGTAGGAAATTTTTTGTTTTCTATGCAACGAATCCCTTCAACAAACACACACACACACACGCCCGCGCGCACACACACGCACGCACACACACACACACACACACAAAGGATAAAACAACAGAAAAATGGGCGCGTTGGAGAACAAGAAAGTAGAAGAAAAAACAACAAATAATGAAACACCAAATCACAAGAAAAAACATAATTGCGAAGAAAGAACTAATGGCACATTGGCACACAGAAAAAAGGTAAACAGAGCGCAAGAAGCAAGAAACATGCAAAAAAGCAACCAAAACACGAAAGCAAAAGAACACGAGAAGCACAAAACTACCGCCGTTGTATAAAAAAGGAGGAGTTCTCACCCTATCGCGAATTTATACATTAGGTAAAAACATTAGTTAGCCGTAGCTTCTACCGCATGCATCCTAAAAGCACCACACCACATCCCACACTGTGTTGCCTATGGAGAGGCCGTCACTGCGAGGGTTCGGTAATGCCCCTTCTAGGATGACATGCCGCAAAAGCTAGGACATGTACAAGGGATGAAAAAACGGGACAACAAGATGCAGAAAAAGGATCAAGTGAGCTAACTGATTTGTACGCAGCGTGCTGACGAGGGCCAACACGTGGGTGCAAGGAGATACGGGAGAGTCATGGCACAAAGCCAGGTTTCGCGCAACCTCTTCACCAAGGTTGTCAGGAAGAGACTTGGATAGCCAAAAGTGTTGAAACATTCGACATCTGTTAATTACTCCGTTAGACGCTGCATTGCGAGCGTGTTCAAGAAAACCACACCTGAGGGAGATGGTTAAAACCGCGGTGGCTACATATAGTGAGTATGCCACCTCATAATATTTTCCAAGCATGTCATCATCTATGAGACTCTTCAGACCCTGGATTTGCCGAGGGTTTTGGAAACTAGCAAGCACTCTAGGAATTTTAGTAGATAAAGGAAACCTCGGCATGACACTATCAAGTTGGAATATTATGGGGCTATTCAGGTCGAAAGTGGTATGCAACATCCGGGTATAGGATGCACTAATCAAATTTTTTAAAGGTCTGAACTGATGGAAAGGGGCTACCTACTATATTTATATTCAACACCCCCCTCACATCTAAACTATTTTAGTCCTAAAGTGCATAATAATTTTTTATTTAATACTGCGAGCAGGGTCAACTTGATACTTCTTGGTTCTGACTAGTACAAGTGCCCGTGCGTTGCAATGGAAGAGAAAAATAAAATTGCAGCGACACATGGATGGAAGGAAGAACAAGGGCAATCAGCAGCTTTTGCTCCATCCGATCAAGCTCAACATAGGAGCACATATGTTCATGCGTGCCCTGGTTGGTACGGATCGATTTCACTAAATATTTCTTTTATGCCACAAAGAATTTTACTTCCGAAGATCAAAACTTTGAAGAGGAACAAAATTGGTAATGATCCCTACCGATTCTTAATGGGTACTTTTCATTTCTGATAAGTATGCGAGAGGAAGCAATTCAAAATGTAAGTATGCGAAAACATGCAAACTGCTACTTTGCTATCACAACTGCAACAAAACAAAAAAATCTGGATAAAAAAATTATTTGGTTTCTTTAGATGATCCAATCCAAGCAATCGTCTGACACGTGTAGTGTTCAAGCATGGTACCAAGAAAATATATCTGAATATCTTGTATTGAAAAATTCATATGGCAATATATTGCCACCTCTATCAACTCAAAATATATTTAGAAGAGATACTTCCTCCTGCCCTATTTAATTGAACATGGATTTGAACTGGACATATCATATTTGAATGAATGGCTGCAATAACTAATTTGCATATATATGTTTGCACGAATATGGAGTACTAATTTGCATAACTAATAGATAGGAGGGAGTATTATTTCCCATTCATAGTGATGACAAATAACTCTTTTTTTAACTCTTTAACTTGCTTCTAGAAATTATTATGAAGAACTGAAGGAACAATTGTACTTGAGTCCTGACATGAATTGGGAGCAATGAATGTCAAAGACGATTACAACCGCTCCAGTTCGGTTTCAATTCAACAAGCCAGAGGGAAGCTATAAAGGATAAATTTCACGTATTAATATGTTTACAGGGAATTGACCTTTGTTTCGAACTGCGAGATACAAACCTAAAATTAGTAGAAGTGGACAACTGGTTTGGGTTGCAGAGCGTCAGAGGAGAGACCGAGCAAAAACTTTCATGGCACTTCCGACCTCCAATTTTGAAGAGGCTGAATCCAAGTATTGATCATTAGTTCAGTACCCAGTGATAATACACACTCTAGGTTAATTTAGGTCCTAAATGAAACAAACAGTCCACTAAAGGTGACACACGTCTGCGCTCATACAGATAGAAGGAAGGGATCCAGTACTGCTTGCAATGCTCACAAATTTATGTACAAACAATTTATGTACTCACAATAAGAGAAATAAGTAGCACCAACAAGTCTTACTGAAACAATGCGTGACAAATTCACAAGGTTCATCAATGTAATTTCAGTTATATGTAGGACCCAGAAATGACATGTACCAAGGCAGACATCAGGGCGAGCATCAATGAAAATATTGAGGGACGTGGACACACCTATGGTGCTTGCATAGCACGGCCGTTGTGCCACTCAGATAAGGTGGCGATAGGCAGGCACAATCGACCAGCACCACCGACCTCGCCTCCACCACCTCACTCCCTTGCTCCTTGCTCGTCAGTCGTCACCACCCTGAGGACCACCTCTATGCACCGATGCACAATGAGAGTAGTCAGCTGCTGCACAATGCTGCTGCCCCTGCCGGTTCCCTTCATCTGTGAAATCTGCACCAGTCGAGACATGTTAGGATGGGATTATCTCTGTGAAAACTAAACCTAGTCAACTACATTTCTAAGCCTTTGATCGACATGCAAATATCATCATTTCAACCTAACAGCGAGTATTATTTGCAGAATAAGAATTCTCCTCCTTCGCGGCTAGTTTTACTAAAAATAAAAATGCATGACACATAACAGAGAGCATACACAACTATTATTCTCCTCATTCACGGCTAGTTTTACTAAAATATGCACATTACAACAAATATAATAGAATTATTTTGTTCTCCATGGATTCTACTGCCAGCATGCAGGTAGTCCAGTCAAACCTAGTTAGGCATAGAAAGCTGTTAATATAGTTTTACTCTTGTACTTCGGCAGATGGGGCAATCTGCGACCTACACTCCACACTCCGAACAAGCCTGCAGGTAAAAAATAACGTTAACCATTGGAAAAGTGCAGGATAACCCGATAAAATAGTCCGAAGTCCAGCAGTACTGAGTAGTCTCACCTAATGACCACAACCAAATGCCAAGTCCCAGGGTTTGGAAAGGCAAACTGGGAAAAGCTGCAGGATGTCCACAAAAAATCATGTACATATATTGGCTCAATGTTCAATGAAGTCATTTTATGAAAGCTTTCGTAGAATAATAAGAAAATAGAAACGTCACTAATAACCAAAAGGGTGCTTTTGGATCTTGGCCATTTGAATCTAGCTAATAATGTTTCCTTTTGGATCGGACTGGGGGTGGATTAAATTCGCAAGTATCTGGTTGTTCTTATGTTCCAGAATATCTCAATGAGGAATCAGCCAAGCTTAAGAAGAGGCTAGGTGAAGTATGTATATGTCATGTACCTGAACAAGACAGTGCATACTTCTCCATATTCCCTAACATGCATGGATAATTGACCATGATATTCCCTAACCAGCATCAGATCATAGCATGCACCATACATATTTAAAGCTGCATTTCTGTTTAGTCGTGCTTTGGCTAGAAGTAGCAGTAGTACTGGTATTTTTAACCTGTTGACACCAACGGAAAGTAACAATGGCAACGAGAAGGTACTGCTAAGGATCACTTAATCCCTTCAAGGAAGTAAAAACAAAAAAGAAGATCTAAAGGATAATGAGATGTAAGCATAGGACTAATGCAAGCTCTTAACAAAAATACTTTCAAAAAGGTACATTAGGTGATCATTTTCTTCAGCAGTAGATTAGGTTTATAAACCAGAGCCTCCCCATTCTTTAGCAGGGACTTTGACAAGAGGCAAAACTGAGTGATAAAAGAAAATCAGCACATAAATGTACATATGCAAATCTTTAGGCATGGAAAAGGTAGTTATTTCTTTAAATGATTAACAAGAAATAGTATGCATACCATATTCCATGTTTGTTTCCCTGTTTCAGCATTCCATTGCCAAACAGAACTATCCCAAGATGCCGAAATATATTGTTCTCGCTGCTTAGGCATAGCAACAGAAGAAACACACTTCGTACCTCATGCACAATGTTGAAGATGCTCAGCCCTGAAGTACAACAGTATGAGAACTGTGACATTAACAAGATTTATCAGTTCAAAAAAAAGATTTATCATGAGTTCATGCTACAAATGATTCAGTGGTAGCGCAATGATTTTATAACCGATACCACACCCAAGCCATTTTCAACTGAATAAACTGAACCAAGTGGTCTCGGCCAAGATAAAGCACTACAGAGAAGTCAAGAGTAGCTCGCAATTTGAAAATACCCAAGCCATTTTTCCACAGGTTCCATGAACTTATAAAGCACTACAGAGAAGCCTCTGATGCCTCTGCCATTTACCAAATCCTCCTCCAGGCTTCCATCGCTAGGCCTTGTAATAATTCCTGAAAGATGTGTAAATCATATAAGCAATCATTGCTAACACAAGAAAATACTGTATGCTTCTTAATAAGCCTAACTGCATAGAGCATAGTTGCATTCTAAGAACCATAATATAAAATCAAGAGAAATCATGTTATCTCTCAAGAGTTGATGCACTTCTTAATTACCCACTATTCAAGATTTTAGAATGAACATCAAGATACTGTAGATCACGCCTGCACACCTGGATCTACAAATGAGCATATGAAAGGAAGACAACGCCTTGGCCATATAATGTGTGAGATTACAGTGAACCTTACAAAAGCTAACTAAAATGATGCGCAGAGAAAAACGGAGGCATAATAGAAAACTGTGCTTATCAAGATAATAGAGGCGGACTAAGAAACCAAGTACCTGACTGCATCAACGTCTTCCTTCCGGAAATCATGTCATAGGGAAAATTAAGATGGATGAGCAATTCTGGCCACATAAATTTGGATGCTTTTGCTCATTTAGAACATACATATCATATGTATGCCTTCATAAGTACATGAGCAATTCTAGCCACAAGGAACGTGAAAGCTGGCAGCAGCGCAATACACATATGCATGAGAAACTTCTAAGAACCAGAAAATTAGATCAAGAATATACTTGGTGTATGTTTATTTGTAGTGTGAAACCATACTAATCATGCTATGTTGCCAATTCAATAATTATTTTATGAAGGATACATCAAATAAATTGCACATAAATAATAACAACAAAATGCCATGACTAATTGAGTTTAGCATTGCCTAACCAACGTATCTGAAGTTCTCTACGTAAATCAGTTGAGATCAATGGAAGAAGTATGAAGACTCCAATATTTTGATGTGAAATATGAATAAGATTGTGGCTTTTTGCATACCAAAATTAGGTGTACGGTGCATGCTTTAACCTGAGGATAGTTATGCAAATTAGTACTCCATATTCGTGCAAACATATATATGCACCCATCATCATGGAGCCACGCATGTAGTAGAATGCATGCACCTGAAAAGCCAATGTGTAGCAGATAGAATGCATGCACCTGAAAATCCACGCATGTAGCAGATAGGAACCTGCCTCACTGTAGTTTGTGACTTGAAAATAATTAGCTTCTGAGCAAAAGATTCAGGTTAAGCACTTACCTGCAGTTGCACTTGGGGCACCTCCGCGCGACAATCCTCAACAACAGGTCCACGCCACCGTGATCACCGTCGTCTTGTCGAGACACTGGTGCCCGGTGCACTCGAACGCCCCAAATATTCTGAAGTGCTTGATGGTTGAAGTGCAATATAGAATGATTGCATGCTATCTTTAGCTAGTTGTTCAGTTCATGGATTCATGCCTCTGAATTTACTGTGGCGATTGCGCCGCCGTCCTGCATCAGCGACCCAACACGTTCTGGCTGACGGCCATGGGCATCAGCGACCTGTCGGACAACACGCACTCTGTACCACCTCCGCCTCTGACTCTGACACCGCCACCGCAGACCCAGATGCACTGTTCTCCTGGTGAACCCCGAATGCTGCCGCCATCTTCCCCTTCCCACTGTCACCAGCGCGGCGGCCAGTGATGGAGCGCCTGCTGATGTTGCTTGTCCCTCATCACACATTGCAGACGGATGGGAGGAAGGATTTGTAGCTCTCCATATGCTCCCATCTCTGTTTATTCTGTAGCGCCTTCCATATCATCACGCCGGGCTCAAACATGTCGGTGGTCAAGTGTTGCCCCCACTGAAGCACCCGGTGCAAGGTGTACCTGTGGATCAGAAGTTCCGAAGTATTAGTCCACGATGGCACCGTCACCACTCGGGACTGCAGCAGCAGGGATATTTCTGAATTTAGCGACTAAATCAACATTACCATATACAATTAGAAGAACACTACAGAGTAGCTCCTGGGATGAGCTTGCATAAACCGGAAGCATGATGTTATTTTTGATTCCATCGACAGTCGCTAAATCTTGTGACCATCGATAGTCCAACACCAGTGCATAGCGATTCCATTCATCCATTGACCTGCTGCAGTTAGAAAATTCAGAGAGAAATAGAGATGAGTTGAATCATTACCATGGAAACATATTGATGATGCGCTTGGCCTGGTGGATGAGGTGTAGAAATAAATATAGAGAGAAGAAAACCTAATCGTCGCGGAGTTGAGACAACTTTACTCTGGTAGCTGCAAATTGCTTTTGACTCTACTGAACTGCAATAGTGCTTCTTCTCCAAAAAATCACAACCATGTCCAACGAAGCTACCAGAGAAGCGAAAATAGGAGCAAATCGATAGAGCACTCTGATGCAGAGTCACTTGGACGGGACGGGCTGGCGGCAGAGGAACTCGATGTAGGGAGGGCGGGGATTGATTCTCGCTATTTGTCTCCCAGCAATAGTCTTGCCGTATGTTTAAGAAAGTCAAACAGGGAAAATTACCAAATTTGCCAGTAAAATTGAAGCCTTGATTCTCATCGGGAGGAGTAGCGGAACGCCGCCGCGTGGTGATGTCGAAGCCCTCGCCGTCGGATTGCTCTCCTCTCCCATGACCCCGGCTCCTTGAACCGCTCAGATATCTCCAAGATTCAAATTGTAAGGTTGGATCGATTTGATGGCAGATCATTCCCATATTGATGGCGATCTTCTGGAATCGATGCGGTTCCCCAGCCTGCTCCAGAGGGTCCGCATACGCGACGAGGATAATGGGTACTGGGCGTGGGTTGTGGAACTGGTTGAATCGCCAGGCCTCAAGCCCTCAGAGTCCAGCGGCGCTATGGTGGCTGGCGGCTCCGCGGACATTGCTCGGGATGGAGCAGGAGATGCTGATGGCCATCCACTGCATTCAGGCCGTTGCCATGGCGGGGGTGCAGCGCGACATGAGGTGGATGGCGCGGGGAGGGACGTTGGAGGCTGAGAGGTGGATGAGGGAGCCGAAGCTGCGGGCGGCGTGCCGATTGGAGAGGAGCTGTATGGGCGTGGTTGGGGGCTGATTGCGGGGAAAGTGACGACGCATTTCTTTCGCGAGGCGTGATTTGTGGGCGGGCGAAGCTACTTGCGAAGGTTCGACGGACGAAGAAGCAAGGACGAAACGTATTGTGGATGGCAGAATAAGGAACCATTTAATAAGTCTCTTTAAATAGTAGAGATACCATGTAATTGATGCACAAATCATGATTCTCAAAAGTTCAAACTGATAAAAAGGGATTAGCCACTATACTTATATTCATCACACGGGTGGTCGTTAGAGACTAGGCCTCCTTCTTTGGCTGCTACTTGCAGGATTGTTGGATAGTATTAAGGCTATAGCCTTGAGAGATGCCCGTGGCTATCAAAAAGTTATCTTCGAAACTTATTGTGCTATTCTGATCAAGCACTAGGAAAACCGGGTGAGTGAGAGATCAATGAAAGCCAATTCATGTTGAGATTGATGAAATAGTTAATGTTTTTAGCTCTGTTTGTTTTGTTTTTGTCCAAAGTATGCTTCAATGTGAAATAGATCGTTTTCTAAGGATGATGAGCCACCGGCGTTTTGAATTCAGAGCTTAGAACCTGATCGTACTCCTGCCTTGATTGGTTAATAACGTGCACGGTTTCCCTCAAAAAACAAAGCATGTCATCAACACATATCTTGGCGTTGGATACACTCACAGAGACCAGGACTAGTCCATACACAAAAGTAAATTTATTAATCGGTAATAGAATTTTTTTTTTTTTTTTTTTTTTGAGAAACACAGTACAAACGCAGACGCTCACATACACGTGCATACACTCACCCCTATGAACGCACACACGCACACTCTACCCCTATGAGCACCTCCGAAAGACTGAGTCGGCGGATTGGATCTTGAAATTGACGAAGTCACCACAGGCGCCTCGCTGTCGACGGGAACGTCGCCTCCCACTGAATGAAAATTCCGCCTTTTATGAGACACACAGATGTCAAACCTGGGGTTTGAACTCTGGTGGGCTGGGGATACAACCATCCTCCTAACCATCCAACCTGAGTTACCCACAACTAATTTGTAGATTAAGTGGCAGTGGACTGCTTGGCCGTGTCTATCCCCCTCCCTCTTGTAAAAACTCCTTTTCAAAGTCTTAATGAAACGGCATGCAACCTTCTTGAAAAAAAATCATCTTATTTTGTTTTTAATAAAGGACGCTTGATTACTTAAAAGGAATAAGTATTACACCCGGCCTCTGCATAGTTACGATGCACACAACTGTCTCAGATATATAGCAATGCTTCAAGGACTTAAATACCCTTTGATGTACGAAAACCAAAGGATTTCGAATACCCATAGTAACATAGTGTTGGATCCATTCCTTTTGAGTTGTCACTTTTGTCCATCATTGTTCTTGGAGGAGGCCCCGACAGTAATTCACCTTGGACAATTTATTTGTGAAAATATATGTCTATTAAATAATAGAAAATCTGGTCAAAGAGAATATTTCGAAGGCCACTTTTTGATGTTGATATGGGGGCATAGCATTTGGTATTGATAATTGCTAACCGGAACGCAAATGCTTGAAACGCTTCGACACTCGAAACTGTAATCAGAGCTTGACATTACACCTTGCTAGTAATCCCAAGCTCATGCCCTCGATTTTGCAATGAATTTGCCCCCGCATCAGCGTACCGCTTCACTAGCTCTCTTGAAACAAAAAAAAGGAGAAGAAGACAGTCGGCCTCGCTCTAGAGCGTGCGACTGATCATCATATCGAAACCCCTCCCTTCTCCCCACCGACACTATCTTCCTCCCTCTCATATCACCGTCGTGTATCACCAAACACTAGAATTGAGGTCAACCACACAATATATCCCATCGTATTAGTAATTTGAGCCAATTCAAGGGCAAACCCTTGAGTGCATAATGATTCTCAAAGAAACAAACAAACTTTATAGGAAAAGTTCCAAAGACTATGCTACAAAGATCCCTTGAGATCTCGAATCAAGGAAGCACAATAATGCCACACTTACAGGCAAATTCTTACAAGATTTTGTTGCAGACACATGTGGAATCAAGTCATTGGAAGAAACGAGTGCGACAATTCTAAACAAATTGCCCGCAGTGGCTTTGTGATTGGCACGCCATCCCATAAGAATTTTCATGTAAGTGTAGCATTATTTTTATATTGGTGATGCTTTCGGTGTCATAGATATACCATTTAATATCACCATGCAGTGGTGCATGGCTGTAAAATGGTTATTTCAGCCTAATTTTTTTTAGGAAAGATTACCCTAAGCTAGTGTCGAATGCCAAATATCTTAGTCCTGGAAAATTTCAGTTTAGGAAAGAGTGATTTGCATTAAGTAGTGCATGAAGTCAAGAATGCACGAGCACGATTGTACAAAAGTCTGGTGCCGACGTTGTCAAACCTCCCCCCACCCCCACCGAATGAACCTCCATAAAATTCAATTGTAGGGAAAGATTAAATCAAATAAGAGTTTGGCAAATAAATCCCCTCCAAATGTTTTAGTCCGGTCATGGAAAAAAACTGAGTTTAGAAAAGAGTAATATGCATTTAAAAGTAGGAGTAGTACTCCCTCCGTTTACTAACATAAGATGTTTTAGACAATTTTAAAGTAGACTAGATACAAAACAAAATAAGTGAACATACACACTAAAACTAGATACAAGAAAGTATGAGTGAATCTAAAAAATACCAACTTCTTATAAATCCGTACGGAGGGAGCGACTACATAAGACTGTTTGCCGACGTTGTCAAATCCGCCGACTTCCCCCTACCAAAAAGGAAAACGCTGGTGATCACCCGGGGGATCGCGTCCTCCCGTCCTCCACCTCCTGGTGATGCCACGCGTCCCGGTCGTGGCTTTCTCCTGTCCACTTATTCCCTATCGTTTTCTTCTCACATTCCCATTTCTCTTTCTGGTTCCGTCCGAGACAGTGACTCCACGCAGGAGCTCGCCGCCGCTGAACCAGCGCGACCTCACCGGATCTCCCCCACCTGCGCTGGCCCTTCCCATCTAGCCCGCCTGCGTGTCCTCCGCTCCCCGCCGCCGCTGCCTCGCAGCAGCGCTCGCTGGCATGGGGATCCGCGCCGGAATCTTCCGCGTGTGCTCCGCCCCTCGCTCGCCACCGATGCCTCGCGGTGGAGCTTGCTGCCACGAACCTACCGCAGTACTGCGTCGGAATCCTCCAACACCGCGCTGCCATGGGGGGTCCACCCCGGAATCCGCCTACCGCAGTGACACTGACGAGGAGGCAGCGGTCGTCGATGCTGCAGTAATTGGTAGGCGGCGCACGACGGTATTGGGGCTGCTACGAGAGGCGGCCGCCAATGCTGCAAAACAACGGCGGCGGTGCTACCACTGGTTGGTGGTGTTGCTGCTAGCAGTGGGGACGATGCAACCAGAGCCCAGAGGTGAGGGGTGCTGCTACCATCGGTGGCCGGCGTTGCTACCAGTGGTGGGTGGCGCTGCTGCGAGCCACGGGCGGCGGCGGCCGGTGATGCTACCAGCCCTGGACGGTGTTGCTGCCGGCCCTGGAGGGTATTGCTACAATTGGTTGGTGGGCGCTGCTGCGAGCCATGGGCGGCGATTGCTGGCGGTGCTGCCAGCGGCGGCCGGTGATGCTGCCGGCCCTGGAGGTTGTTGCTACAATTGGTGGGTGGCGCTACTGCGAGCCACATGCAGTGATGGTCGGTGGTGCTGCCAGCGGCGGCCAGTGATGCTGCCAGCCTTGGACGGCGGTGCTACAATCCCTGGGCGGCGGTGCTGCAATCCCTGGACTGTCATGCTACAATCCCTCGACGACGGCACTAGTCGCCGGAGTTGAGAATAGCAGCCATTGATGGCAGTGCTACGAGCAGGAGGGGGATGGTTCAAGAGTCAGGATGCACGAGGAGCATGGCGGTGCAGCGAGCATGCTCTGAACGACGAGGCGAGACGTAAAGGTCACATAGTTTAAAATAGCCGGCTATAGCCGGGCTATAGCCCGCTATAGCCTTTCCCACATGGTGCGGCTAACTGCATTAGCCCGCTAAAAGATGTCAAAGTCCTTAAATAGCCGGCTATAGCCGGGCTACAACTGTTTTGGGAGGCCGCGGCTATATCCAGTAGCCGGCTATTTTAAACATTGAAAGGTCATCGATGGAGGTGCTATCCGGCGAGGCCTCTCGCCGATGGTCCGAGTGGTTATTTCTCGAAGGCAGACGCACCTGCGCTGCGTGGCTAGCGGTTGGACTTTGGTGTGCGGTGTTCGCTGGGAGAGAGACAAGGGATAATTGGGACTCCGGATAATTGTGGGGAGGACGAACGGGTGTGGACCACATTTTTTTTGTTTTAGTGTGAAAAGGACACGTATCAACCAGCCCAACCGGGGGACGCTCAGCGTTGCCCTACCAAAAAACACTGAACCTCCATATAAAATTTAATTTTGCTGGCTGTGGGGTTCGAACCCACGCGCACTTATGTGCAGAAGATCTTAAGTCTTCCCCCTTAACCACTCGGGCAAACCAGCTATTGATGCATTATTTTGAATTACAGCCTACTAAAACCGGTGAAGGCCGCTAGCAAAGAAGATTTCATCATCGATCGTTGCCACGACCATACTTCGAGCCTCCAGTTTCGCGGTTTATGCCCCGA
Source organism: Lolium perenne (assembly GCF_019359855.2). Taxonomy (NCBI): domain Eukaryota; kingdom Viridiplantae; phylum Streptophyta; class Magnoliopsida; order Poales; family Poaceae; genus Lolium; species Lolium perenne. Next base: position 68,344,423 of record NC_067248.2, on the reverse strand, counting down.
ATTGCATGTTAATTTAATACCGCAGGGTCACTTTCTTGCTGTTTTTTTTTCATCGATCATAGGTTATAGTCTTAATCAACGCGAGGGAGAGAAGAAAATAAATTGTCAATTCTTCCAACTAAAGTAAATTAAATACGAACAAAGGAATTACAAGTTAAATCAGGTAGATCATCCAACCAAATTCTTGGTTCCCCTCGACAAGAAGCACGGCACCCATGATGCAATCTCGCTCTCATCCGTATCGCCGGCGCCCATGTGGTAGATAGAGAACGTCGGTAGAAAGTTCGAAGTTGCATTTGTATTAGCAGTAGAAATGGATAGCATTTTGGTGGTGGATTAGTGAGGAAAGTTGACAATATACCTTTGCAAATTTTTGTATAGGCTCGTAGAAATTTGTCGATGTATTACTGAAAGTGGTAATGATTAGTGAAAAGTTGGAATTTAGTTTTCACAGATGAGCGGATCTCATGATCATAAGTGTACACTTTTTTAGTAGTGGGTATACATATATTTTTTTGGGTGGTAAAACAATCTAGCTTTACTAATTTACAGAGAAAGTACAATAGGTGAAATGAACACTAACAAAATAATCCCCGATAGTCGATAGAAGTGAATGTCTATCAAGACTCATGAGTCAATATCCACCCATATATCATGAATTCCCTCATTTACCGGCTAATAAACTACTACCTCCTTTCATAATTCTTGTCATGATTTTAGTTTAAATTATGGAATGGATGGAGTATGGAGTACGTGATACCAAGACTGCAGAAGCTTGGCTAACCTAGCTGATTTCAAAGAGCCACATAAGCTGCCTGCCACAATAAATTTATGGAAACCGAAAGTTGTTGACCAAACCGTTGTTGTATCGTTGGACAGGTGAAAAGAAGACAAGCGATGAAAAAAAAGGACTTTCACGGCACCCTTAAAGTACTGTATGAGCCCTCCACTTCTATTAATTCAACGGATGTTCTCAGCTGGTACCTGGTAGTCCAACATGTAAACGAGAGTATACCGATTTAAAAAAGCTCGGGAGTACCTCGAGCTTAGAGGTAAAAGCATAATCATGTTCACTAAAAAAAAATCTATAAGGCTGTGACCATTGTTTGGCCGTGACAGATTAGACGGCCAGCGAAAAATGTTCGCTACTCGCTAGGCCACTGGACTGAACGCGGCTGGACTTGTCATCAGAGCGGCGTCACCGATCGACCTGAAGGAGGATGACCATGGTGAGGCGGAATCACCTGGTCGTCGGGGGGTCTCTCATGTGGGCGTTGTCGAAGTCAAGTGCTAGGCGTTGATATTTGATCTGGACGACTAGATTTCAAAAGGTTTCAAAAAGGCTAGCTCTTCTGCAGTTACATTGAATTAATTTCCAACACTTAATTTGATTCTAAATTTTCAAAAAGTTCTTAAAAAATACCTTGACGTAGAAAATGTTTTAAATCTATTTGTGTGTAAATTTTCAAAATGAAAAACATTGTATTTCTCCCTCAGTAAAGATGGAAAAAATCTTACAAAATGGCAAATTGAGATATCAATGTACTGTCCTTTACCGAGAGAATCTAATATTTTCATTTTTTGCGAAGCCCAAAATACAACATATTTTGTTCTGAAATTTACATACCAGAAGATTACACATCCTGAATTTTTTTTTGAAACTATTAAATTCGCAAAACCGCCCCCATGCAGGCCAAGCTGCAAAAATCCATTCTCAATTTATTCCGCATTGTATCATCGCCACCACCAAGGTCACATACAAACAAACCAATCTTATAACAGTTACGGCTCAAAACGTTCACTCACCCCCACTTGCAACTTTGTTAAAAAAAATCTCCCGTTGCAAACTTCTCAACGAGGTAGCAAACTAGCAAAGGGCATAAAAGTGTTATCTAAAGCACATGTCTCCCTAGGCCTGAATGTTCATAGTAAGAAATCCATATATCGTTCCTCCCCACCCCTGCAAGTATGGATTGGGGAACTTAACCCCATAGGTATCAAATATCACGCAAATTGTCCCATCCGGCCGTTGATGGCTATTTTGGTAGCTTTTTGGTCCACATGAACAAGTGGTTTTAGCCACGTGGACAAGTGTGTCGCGCCTGTTATTGCCCACGGGTGCCACTGTTCGAGGTCACGGGTGGCCACACATGGGCAAGAGCTGGTTCAGCTACTGCGATGGAGGGGTCGTCAAATTGATCCGCCAGTCGTCAGTCTGAACCTTGTGGCCCTCACCGGGAGAGATGAGGAGAGCGACAGAGGAGAGGTTCAGCGATGCAGGGTGACGCGACTCAACCAAATGCCGAGAGCGGGGCAGGGGATGCAAGTTGGTTCGGCCGGACCTACTAGAGGGTTATTTGCTTAGTTCGATGCCATGTTGGAATAGGTGCTGCATGTGGCTAAAACCACATGTCCACGTGCATCAAAAAGACTACTAAAACATCCATCAGCGGCTGAAGGAGGTAATTTTCCTGGAATTTAATACTTAGGGGGTTAAGTGCCCCAATCCAAACTTGAGGGTTAGCCTCCAAAACCCAATACTTAGGCTTTGTACTACAGTTTTGGAGGTTTTGGAGAGGATTAGTGGGGATAATTCCATCAAACACAAGAAGTTCCCATTTATTTCTAAAACAATGTTTGGTTCAAGTGTATTACCTCAGTTCTTATGAATAAAGCCCACATGCACTTCAAGACAAACTTTAACTGAATAAATTGGACAACAGTATCTCGACTATATAGTACTACATGACTGATATTGTTAGAATCATATTGAAATACATTTTCTAATGATACCAATTTTTTATTCTTATATAAATATTTGAATTTTTAGTCTTTTAAATGCAAGGCCATAAAGCTCAACTTAAAAGTAATTACGCCACTACGACATGCAAATGACACACATGAGTAAAGGGCGCTGAACAAAGCAAACAAAAAGGAAAACAAGCACATGATACAAGCAACCCCTAAAGCACGACAAAGAAGAACAAGCACAGCTAGCCCAAACAGCAACGAGTAGCACCAGGGAAGATCAACCAAGCTTAAGGAGACCCAGCTCCTACAACAAACAACCCTGAGAGCAGAGCTGCAACTTGGAACCAACTAACGCCGATCTTCAGGGTCGCGCTAGGACGACGCCATATGAAGAAAGCCACCTGCTTCTAAAACAGGATGAACTGGGTCGCGCTAGGACGACGCCATATGAAGAAAGCCACCTGCTTCTAAAACAGGATGAACTGGAGTTGCGGAGACGTGGTGCCACACCAAGCTCAGAGGAGGCCGCCCGCACGCATTGAAGAAGACCCGGGTCTTGAAGACACTCATGATATGAAAGCTCCCACAGGGGAACCCTATCCCCTCGCTCAGTCTCGGGGGCGCCGCCGGCGAGCACCACCACCACGGTTACAAATGTCAAGGAACCACCAAAGAATGTTTGCAGAAAGACGAGCCCAAGAACTACCCCGAGAGCCATGGATGTACCACACCTCACATTGCCGAACAAGCCAAGACCTACTCACGAAACACATGAGCACCTCCCCAAAGACGGAGGCCTCAGGAAGCTTGCCACGCAGGAGCGCCGCCACTGCCCGACCTAGGGGCCTAGGGGTTTCACCCGAGACACAACCAGAAGAAGAGACCACCACGATGCCTCCAAGGAGGGCCACGACGCATGTAGGCGTCACCGTCGTCGGGCTGGACACGCCAGTCAAGGCTTTCGCTCGATATCCTCGACTAGAAGGCTGTAGTGCGCGCAGACTCCCCACACAGTGCAACAGGCGGTCGGAGGGCCAAGCCAACCCGGATCTGGCAGAGGAGAGGAGATCGTGCCGCCGACCTCCAGATCCAACGCCAGAACGCCGCAATAGCCCATATGCCCCCACCGTTCGGCCCACCGACCCTGCGGTCGAGCCGACCTCGCCACCACCTCTCAGGGAACCTGCGCGTCCCTCCAAGTTTGGTGGCCAGGCGCCGCCACCACCGTCATAGCTGACGACGGCAGCGGCCAGGGGCGGAGTGGATTTGGGGCTTTTCTTTCTAGGGTTTTGGCTTTTCGGAGTCGCCCCATGTAAGAGAGCGTCCCGGGAGAGAAGGGGCTTATGATAAAATATGAAAACAAGAGCACCTTATTGATGAAAATTGAGGAAGTATTAGTCATTTTAATTACACTTTTTGTAGTATTTTCTTCCAAAGCTTAGTATATTTTCCCTAATCACAATACACTATCCATTTTAAGTGGATTGCGGATTTAAGTTTTTTTAATTAAAAAACTTAAAGGATTAGGTGAACGCAGGAGTTATGTTTTGATCCTGAATTAGAGCATCTCCAACAGGCGCGCTATAAGTTGGCGCGGTATATGACGCTGCCGCCGCGCTGTAAACCGTTACCGCGCGCCGGAGCGATTTTTCCCCCGCCGGGTGCGCCATTTTGGAGCGCGTGTTGGCGCGGTAAAATAGCACCTCCGCCGGACGCGCCATTTTGCAGCGCGCGGGCGCGGCGCAAACAACAAACACACACACCTATGCATCCAACAAGATCAAATAATTGTATAAAATTTCACAAATAAAATGTACCATCCAAATACAATACATTGTTAACAACAATAATTCACACCAAATACAACACGTCCAACATACAAAATGGCTAGCGAGCTCAAAGACGATGACGACGACATGTCGACGGCGGCGCGGAGGAGAACGCAACACCGGCGGGAAGGGGGGACGCGGAGGAGGAGCGCCGACTACAGCCCGTCGCTGGCGGTGGCGCGAGCGCCACTGTGCGGCCGTTGCTGCCAGGAGGGTGTGCGGGCGAGGCGGATCTACGCCACGGCGGCGCGCAACAGCGGGGGCGGCGACGGATTCGACCGGCGGCAGCTGGATTTCGCGCCAACGGTAGGTGGGGAAATGAGGGTGCGGGCGGGGGAAATTTCCAGCCGTTGGCTTTTCGCGCGGGCGTGGAGCGTTGCCGCGCGCTGTAGCCGATGCGTCAGATATGCCGCTCCGGTTTGTGCAAAACACCGCGCGCCCTAAAAAATTTACCGCGCCTGCTGGAGCGCCTGATTTCCTCGCGCTCGCGGTATGGCAGTTTATTTGTAGCGCGGCCTATATAGCGCCCTGTTGGAGATGCTTTTATCCCGCTAAAAAAAAACTCTTTCAATGTTCACGACATTTCTCGATTGTTCTGTCCCCTCTTGCTGTCTAGGAAAATGAGAAAACCCGCTTTCACTCGGCTTTCTCCGGCGCCGATGAGTCCATGAGGGAGGATGCGGACAGAGGCGGCGCGCCGTGAGGGAGGCGGCGGCGGCGCGCCATGAGGGAGGATGCGGCGGCGCGCACCACCTTGTGAGGGAGTAAGCTCTGACGAAGGCTACTGGAGCTTGGCTGCGGCCAGCATGCGCAAGAAGCAACCCGGGCATGCGTGGGGGTTCTTGGATCCCGACGCATCCGCCGCCTGGGTGCCGTGGGGCAAGATTGGAAGCCTCCTTTCGGCCGGTCGCCGCCAGCCGGAGCAGTGGGGAGGGCGAAGAAGCGGGGGTCGACGGCGAGCGCGGGGATCCCTGGAGCTCGATCGACGGCGGGTGGCGAGAGGCGTGTGACGGCGGCGTACGGAAGACACGTCACGCGCGCGCATCAGAGCCGTCCGTCCCTGGGACACGAGCCGCGCGGCGGCTCATCTGGGGCCGTCCGATCCGCCACGTCAGCCGCGGATGGCGATCGGAGGGCAGGGGACGCGCCAGTGGTGGGCCCGAGAAGAAATTTCGTGCGAGAAAGAAATTCGCCTGCCTGGCTGCCAGTGCCAGCCGAGCTGTATATTTGCTGCCGCACCGGCCGCATGCAGCTCTGCACCGTCGCAACAAACTTTTCTCCTCCGACTCCGAGCAGACGCAGAAGCAGAAGCAGGAGGAAGAGCGGCGGAGGAAAGGTGAGAGAGGTGATCGTCGTCCCCTTCCCCTCTCCTCTCCTCTCCCGCCCTTCTGGTTCGTGCGCTACTGATCGAGCAATTTGTTCCGCGACGACGCCATGTTTGTCCATTCCTCGTGCCGTTGTTGCTGTTCTCGATTCGAAACTCGCGAGGTGTTCTGCTTCCTGCGGTTCGTGGGCTACTGATCGCGGCGCGTCAGCGTCCTGCGGCCATGTTTATTGATTCCGCTTGCGATTGTTGCTGTTTTCGATTCGAAGCTCGCGAGATTCCTCTGCTTCTTACGGTTCCTGGGCTACCCATCGTCATCGAGCAGAGCGCGGCGCGTGAGGAGCGTCCTGTGACCCATCTCGTTCCACGACGACGCGCGCCCATCGATTCATCTTGCTATCGTTGCTGTTTTCGACTGTGAGATTCTTTCGCTTCTTCGCTTCCTTGCCTACCTACGCATCGAGCAGAGCGCGGCGTGTTCATTTTGTTCCACGATGACGCCATGCTCATCGTTTCCTCTTGCTATCGTTGCTGTTTTCGACCCAAAACTCGTGCGCGCGGTTCTTCCGCTTCGTGGGCTACTCATCGAGCACGTACTCGAGCCGCAGAGCGCGGGTTGTCAGCATCTCGTGACCACTCCTGTTCTGCGACGACGCCATATTTATCGACTCCTCTTGTTATCGTTGCTGTTTCTGATCCGAAACTCTGTTCGTCCTAATCGATGTTCCTTGCCGTTAAATCAAATGTTCTTAGTCCAACTTACTGTCTCTCCTTTGCCTTTTTGATCATTGTCTTGCTAATTAGCTGCTAGTACAATACCGGCAAAATTATCTGTACCCCATCGAACATCTGCCGAGTCTTCCTTCTTGAATAAATCTGTTTCTGGTTTTCTTATCGTGGCCATTTTGTTATGTCGCTTTGATGTTTAAAGTTGAGTGGTTCCTTGATGAGGTCGTGCACTCTTGCTACCGTCTGTTCGTGTCTCGTTAGTTCACCCACTTGGAGTATGTTTTGAGTTTCTGAACCTTGTATACACTTAGTATTTGGTGTGGTCTGCTTCTTGTGTAAGATCTTCGGTGCGAAGCATAGTATTACGATTAGTAATACGGGTTCAGTTTCGTGTATTTGGTTCTTGTGTAATTCTGTTAGGAGAATGCGATTTCCTCATAGTATATAAGCATCCCAGGATGCAATCTGTACGTCCAGTAACATGATGGAGCTACTTAACCCTTTACCAATCAAGTTTTCTGACATATAACGATCTGTCATGCTGTCAGTGCCAATACATTCAGTTATCTTCTTTCCTAGTTATCTTCTTCTTCTTCTTTTTGGATATCATTTCTTAGACTACTATACTCATACTTAATCTTTCAGGAAAGCAAACCCTGCAATGGGTCAAACCACATCTTTACTTGTGAAGTCTACTCTTAGAAACGAGAATGGCAGAATTAAGTATGCCACGTCATCTATGCAAGGATTGTGCTCGCACATGGAAGATGCTGTGAGTAATGTTGCACTAATTTGTACATCTTCACAAACATTTTTGATCAGCTGACAAGTAATTGTGGTTAAATCTCAAGCTTGACTTTCGATCTTGTTGTTTTTCAGAGTGCAGCTGTCCTAGATCTAGACCTTACCGGTTCCACATCATTCTTTGGTGTTTATGATGGCCATGGAGGTTTGATCTTCATTTCTCATCTTGTTACAACAAATCGAAACATTTGAACTTATGACATCGTTGTGATGGGGCAAATATTTCATGTGCTGGAGTTGTGATTATTGTATTCTCAAGTGCTGTGACTTGTGAGGAATAATCAAATCATTCCTCTGATCTTTCATTGACAGACGGGTGTATGTCATGACTGTGTTTGAGTGTATCATTGCAGGGATACCTAGGGATTTTCAGATAGTTGTGTTCATCACATTCTTTTGAATATAAGCTTCTATGCACATTCTGTTTATTCCGCATTCTTGTTCTCTTATATACTTATATGACGATGGCAGACTTAGCAATATATTATCTGTTTCAGGAGCTAATGTTGCACTTTATTGTGCGAACCGATTTCATACTGAGCTTCTACACGATGAAGATTATCAGAACAATCTGGATGATGCAGTGGGGCACGTGTTTTTCAGGTCATTTAACTAAATCATGTACATATATCTCAGGCTCCATAAGTTTTATCCTTTTTCAGTTGTCAAAGGTAAAAGTGTCAATATTACACCTGTTTGTTCATAGGTGTCTTGTTCTCATAGAAATGAAGGTTGGGCATGTTTCATGTGCAAACATGAAATATGTAATCACTGTTCCTGCTCAAATGTTTCAGAATGGATGAGCAGCTTCGAGAAGATGATGAATGGAGGGCATTAGCTAAACCCCGCCGCCGTTTTAGTTTCAATTTGCTAAATTGTCTCAAGGCTCCTGCTTGTGTTAAGGTATGGTTTCCTCCAAATTAATTATCAAGTAATTAATGTGCTTCAGTATCAAGCTTTTGAAGAAGTTAACTAAGATTGTATCGCTTGGATAATATTCATACTATAATCTGTAAAAACGAACATGGAAGGGGTCAATTGGTGTGATATGGAATATGGAGGCTGCTCTACTGCACTATGGTACTCTCTGGAGATATGCTTTTGAATTGGAAGTGGTATACATATTATCCTTTATCCAATTTTTGAGTTGGAAGTTGGAGTAGTTGTTATGTTGAGTGCCTGGTTCATGAGCTGGAGGTCAAATGCTCCTAAGTTCTCGTTGGTCATTGTACCTTGGATGTTATCACTTATCATATTCCCAGAATCAAGGTATGGCATGAGAAATAGCTGCACCTCTTTCCGTGTGCTCGAATTCGTCATTCATTCTTGCAGTTGTTTGCTTCTTTATCAAAGGGAACACAGAAAATGTTGTTTCCTCTCATTGGCTGTCACTATTTTTTTATTCCATATAAGAGTTGAAATTGGTTTTCGTATAATTTAGTTTGGAAACTTTTTCATTTCAGGGAACCCCTTACTCTGAAGGAAGCACAGCCTCTGTGGCTCTCATTAGAGGAAACCGGATCATTGTTGGAAATGTTGGTGACTCTCGCTGCGTACTCTCAAGGAATGGTCAGGTATAGTTACTGTTCCCTTATCAAATGTCTAGGTAGATGGCACCTAATTGTTCAGCTCTTTCGTCATAATAAATGCATTCAGTGGGTGCCTAAAAGTCCTTTTATCAATTTATCCAAAGGCAATGGATTTATCCACCGATCACAAGCCAAACCTTCCAGATGAAAGTCGGAGAATTCAAAATGCTGGAGGGCGAGTAACCAGGGATAGGAAATATTTTATGTGTGCAGGACAGAAAAGATTTCAGACGGGCAGCTATCGTGTTAATGGGGGTCTAGCCATGTCTAGATCTATTGGTATAATATTATTTGATTCTTTTTGGTCAAATGCATACTTGCAATCTATCTACTCCCTGCATTTCATTATAATTGACAATTTGCCTACTTATATTTCAGGCGATTTCAATTTCAAGTCAAACTGTTTGCGTGCTACAGAACAAATGGTGACATGCAATCCTGACATTCGCACTGTAAGTTTGTAATTTAGTTGTGTTACAAGTAGAGTATAAATTGTTTCCATGGGTGTCTTCTAATGGAAATTGTCCTTTTTTGCTAGGCGGTCATAACGGATGATACTGAGTTTCTTCTTATAGCAAGTGAAGGCATCTGGTTAGTCCTCGGTTCATTTTTTTGAAGTGGTTACTTTATTTTGCTTCCCTTTAAGTGTAAATTTTCGTCCAGAATAAATCTACTCCAAAATGATGGTTGTCTTGCACGTTTGAGGACAGAAGAATATATCCAGAGCGTCTTTTACATTTTGATTCAGTTAAACTTGTTGTGGCCTGTACTGGTAGCTTCTGAGCTCATGCTACATAATCGCATGTGTAGTGCTTTTCTGTTTGGTTTCTTATATTGGGGGACTTGAAGTTCAGGAACATGTGCCAATCTTACCTTAGCTACTTGGAAATGTATGCTTCATTCATCTTGCAAGAGCTTGGTTAACAATCTTACCACTTGATGAAACATTTACACTGATAAGAATCATTCTAAGTTGTGGAATATCTTGTAGCATTCTGCTCAGCTTGGAGAATGCTAAAACTAATCGAAGAGTGAACTCAGTCACCATGTCCCATTTAGTCATTTTTTTATGTTTCAGTAAAGTCATTCGTACTACAGAATTCAAATTGCACGTCTCTGTTTCCCCCCTGTTTCAGGGATATGTTGTCAAGTCAGGGCGCGGTGAATTTTGTACACCAGAAGTTAGCAAGTGTAAGCCTTTCTTGTACTCATTCATTCATTCTTCCCTCTCATCGCTAAAGTAAAAAAACAAAATTCCTACCGATGAGAAGTTGTTATGAAAGACTATTTAGAATCTATCTGCTCATGCATGTCCTGCGCATGAATGATCTACTTGGCTATTCGACAGTTTATTGATACGTAAAGCCTGCAATTGAAGTACATATAGCAATAGCAAGTTTTCATTTATGCATTTGTTGATAGGATTGTCACTCACATATATGCTGTGTCAACCAACGCAGGGGACGAGAGATCTGCGTACCATTTGTGAGGGGCTTCTTGATCATTGCATTAAGTCGAAGAACAACATGACCGTGATACTGGTTCAGTTCAAGCCTGCTGCCAGAATTCCTCTTCCTGCTCCGCCCGCCGCCATGCCAGTGGCCCAATCAAGTGCCAGTGAAACTTCCAGTGGCACAAGCAGGGAGATCAATGAAGATCCTCCTGCCTCTTCCAACAATGCCTAGCTCCTTGTAGTTGTGAGTTTTGATTGAGAAGAGAGCTCCTGGGTTGCCAAGCGTGCAGTGCTAGTTGGTTTCCTATTTTGCAAAGAAGGTGCCTCGATGTGATACCTTTGCCACTATGTAGGATGATGATATACCATGCGTAGGAGTAGTCGGCCCACTTATTCTCTCGTATTGCTTCTTCCTGGTAACTGTTTAGGAGATTTTGCCACTTGATGTTGGATTTACGCACTTCGTTTTCTGCTTCTGATATTGGATCTGGAAGATGCTCAGTCTGTCAGTCGTGTAGTGTGTCTCTATTCCTTCAGAATTCCTCTGTGCTATGCAGTATTATGCCTTCAGAAATCTTTCTTGGAACTTGAAGATGCCTAGTCAAGTAGTGTTTCTGTAAATGCCTGCCGCCTTCAGAATTCCTCTTTGTTATGCAGTAGTTCTATGCTTTTTAGCTTATATCCCATTTGTCTGGTGTGCATTTTGTGATCGTTTTGTTCGTTTGACTCTTAGCCAGGGCACTGATATAGCTTCAGGAGCCATGCGCCCAACGGGCCATCACATGGACCATGGAGCAGTCACATAGAACCAGTCCACCACCACAGCGTAGTCGACAGTCTATACTGTTTACCCCTGTCGTACTCTATAAGTCGATGGATGTGATCAACCAGTCCACCACACCGTAGTGGGAACTGAGGAGGACAATATCACGCTCGTCGTCTTCGCGGTCTGCACTGCACTCACTGGTGTCAAGCGCACCGTGATCCTCCCCATCGCGTTTTTTTTCTTTTCGATAAAGGGAATATATTAATATCGAGAGATACCAATTACACCCAGCCTCTGCAACAACGCACCACCCTAATGGCACTACGTCGCCCCGAAGCGCGAGGTGAAGAGGAGGAAGCATCTGACCTTGCATGGCAGCCAACGCCGCAGCCGCCTCGCGACAGGCTCTACCTCCTCTGCCCCAAGGAGTGCTAGGAAGCGTCGACATGCACAAGGCATCACATGTTGGGTTCCGTGAGCGACCCCACCGACCACTATCGTCGTCTAGGGGTTTTGTTTTAGGTAAATTTCATTCAAACCTTGTAAAATATCATCAAATTTAAATGAAATTTTAAGTTTAAGTTAACTTAATTTTTTGGCACTCCCATTTAGGGGACACCTACTAGAAATCCTTGGCACGCCCGTTCCCATAGGATGATCGTTAGGCGAATATAAAAGTCAATAGCATTGTCCCAAAAAGAAGGGCCGATGGATAATGAGGTATTTTTCTGAAGTTGTTGTGAAAGAATGTGTTAGTATTTTTATATCAAATAAGAGAGGCGATAAATAGTGGAGTATGCCTCTACAATCACCGTGAGGCAATAAAAAAACAAGGTTTTTGATGCAATCAATAAAAAAAGGTAATAATATTTATTCGAATAAAAGAGACAACAAATAATGGAATATTTTTTTATCCCAAATTGTTGTGGAAAAAGGTAGTACTATTTCGTGATTGTGAGGTGATCAACAAAAGTTAGTAGTGTTTATGGAATAAAAAGGCGCTGAATAGTGGAGTACGTCAGTAGGGTGGTAGTGAGGCCATCAACAAAAGTAGGTAGTAATACTTTCCCCGAATAAAAGAGGCGATGTATAATGAAGTATTTTTTAAAGTTATTGTGGAAGAAGGCATTAGTTTTCTCATGGCGATCGTGATCAATAGAAGAAATTAGTAGTATTTCTCGAATAAATAAAACAATGAATAGTGGAGTATTTTTCCCAGATGATAGTGAAAAAGTCACATTCACCATTGAAGAACTGGAGCCAAAAAAACTAGTGCTGCAGATGTGAAGCGATCGTCAAAAGAAGGTAATAATATTATTTTTTCCAAATAAAAGAAATTACTGTTCAAGATCTACTTGAGGTCCTTTATTAAAGAAATTACTTCGGAGGATCTTTGCTCGCTTCGGCGCGGCGGCGAACACCCATGCTTCCCCAATTGTTGTTGTTCCTGACGGAGGCATGCCACTTTTCATCTGCGGCCACTTTGGACTCGATTGTTTTTCTGTAGTCACCTATAGGGTGCTTACTGCAAAAAAGTTGGAGCATGTTGTAATTTTTTTTCTTGAGGTTCTTTATGTAATTTTTTCTTGAGGTTCTTTATGTAAACATTTTCTTGAGTCCCCTATAGACTCTAGGCCCAAGCCTTTAGGTCCCCAAACGATTCCCCAAGCGCCTTTGGGGCACGCTGGGCAGATAATTGTGCCCATCCGCGTGCCCCAAAAGGCCGATTCGATCCACGTGACCCAATAGTGTGTATGGCGCTCCGAGGCTATTCCCGCTCAGGAAGGCTCCTTACAACGACGTGACGAGTGGCGAGAGGCGAGCCAGTCGTGTCATTGACACAACGGCTAGTCCATATGCCTCACAATTCTCGTACCTCTTTTATGTCTCCCGCCTGATATTTCATATCTAGCTCTCTCCCGTCGATACGCTTTCCCAACCAAACCTCGTTGCCACCGCCGGCATGCACGCGACCCTAGCAGCCATGGTACCGGAAGCTCACAAACCGTCATCGAAGCCGGCTGGTTCGAACTTCGAAGGGAGCGGACAAGTCGTGAAAGGTGTCAACGGCGTAGTTGAAGCCAAACTTGTGGTCGCAAGATGATTGGGATAGAGACGTGGTGCCCCACCGGTTCGGGGTGGCGACATAGAGTGGTCGGCGTGTGAAGGCCGACATCAAGAAGACGATGGCCGAAAATGCGGTGTAGGTGGCCTTGTTTACTTCGAGCGCCATCGCCCCCGGGTGAAGCCAAGGGAGTGAAACCTACATGCCAGGGAGTGCATCACCGTCCTCACTGGACTTCTTCAATGTGGACGCCACCATGAAGGTGTTATCAAGTTTCTCGACACAGTACGCCAACAGCGAGCCGCATGGCGGATTCAATCCCAACATCATAATTTCCCAGGCGTATGACGAGCGGAAGCAACAAGTCCCGTACGTCGACCGCAATCTTCCCTACACATACTCGGCTTCACTGCTGGTTCGACGGGGTTTGCTCGAGCTCGATAACGGCACCAGATACCAGTACGACAATGGCGCTGACAACCCGTTCGATAAAATGCCTAGGAAGAAGATGCGGGGGACGAGGAAGAGGAAGAGAATAAGAAAGACCATAGCAAGGAGGATGGGGATGAGGTGGAGGGCGGCGAGACAGTGACCGGCAAAATGAAGCCAAAAGTGGCCAGCACACGAGGCCCCAAGTGGATGGTGTTGAACGATGTGTGTTTGTGTGATTCTTTGAAGATGGTGAGCATTGATAGAACCACCGGACCCAATCAAAAAAGTGGCCCATATTGAAAGAGGATCAAAACGAGTTTGATGATCATAAGTTCGTCGACAAGGACTACTCATAAATGCAAGTGAAGAGGAGCCAGGTGGGGTATCATATAACATGCAGTGAACCTATTCCATGACTACCAAGCACTTACCATACTGAAGCTAGACCGGAATGTGGCATGAGGACGGGGCTTGCCTGCGCCGCAGCTATGCGCCCATCCGTGCGCCGCATCTCTGTGGTTCGCATCTAACGACTCAGACCTTTCTCCACCCCTTCCACTGATTTTTCCAGCGAAAAGAAGAGACTGAATACGGTTTAAAATACGAGTCTCTCCGTATCCGCCCGAGTCAACAAACTGGTGGAGAGTGCGGCTAGCAGGCTGCCTTTTTGGAGTGCCCGGTTGCTTAACCGCGGAGGGCGGACGATTTTGGTCCAGACTACGCTTAGCGCCATTCCGATTCACGCGATGATGTCTTTGGATATTCCCGCTAAGTCGTTGCAAGCCCTCAAGAAGATCTGCCGGGATTTCATGTGGAAGGGGAGGGCAGACGGCAATGGCGGCCACTGCTTGGTGGCATGGGACAAGGTGACCTCCCCTAAATCTTGTGGCGGGCTGGGTCTCCCAAACCTCCAGCTGCTCAACCTTGCTCTATGCTGCCGGTGGGCATGGTTGCAGCGATTTGACACGTCCAAGGCCTGGGCGGAGTTCGACCTCCAGATCCCCGCCCTGGCCCGAGCCCTTTTTGAGTCTGCGACGGCGGTCGTTGTGGGTAACGGCGAGAGAGCCTTGTTCTGGAAGGATCGCTGGCTACAGGGCGCCAGGGTGGTGGACCACGCGCCCAACTTGGTGGCCATGATCCCGGCCCGGAAGGCCAAGGTCCGCTCGGTCAAGGATGGCCTGGCCGGTGAGTGGCTGCGGGATTGCGGACCCGATCTAAGTCCCGTTGCAGTGGTAGAGTTCTTTCACTTGTGGGGCATCCTCGCTGGTTACACACTGGTACCTGAGCAAGAGGACGCCTTTGTGTGGCGCTGGTCGGCGGATCGGCTTTTCTCCGCGAAGTCGGCATACTCTGCTTTCTTTGCTGGGACCGTGGTGGCGCCGATTTCTTCGGAGATTTGGCGCTCAAGGGCGCCGTATAGCTGCAAGTTCTTCGCTTGGTTGGTGTCTCGCAACAGATGTTGGACGGCAGACAGGCTCCAGCGGCACGGCTTGCCAAGGCCGGCCGCTTGCCCCCTTTGCGACCAGGAGACGCTCCAGCACCTCCTGCTTGGCTGCGTGGTCGGTATGGGCTTGGGTGCTAGCACGGTGGGGCAAGCTGGAGTGGATGCCCGGCGTGGACACGGAGGTTGTCCCCTGGTGGTCCTCGCTCAGTTGCACCAGATCTGTGAGGAGGGATATGTGGACAGCTATCATTTTGGTTTTCTGGTGTATCTGGAGGCATCAGAACGAGGTGGTGTTCAATGGCGCCACCCCCGCAGCGGCGGCCATTAGGCATAGGATTAGGGAGGAGTACCAGAGGTGGCGTGTAGCTAGGCTTTTCCGCTCGGAGTCCTTTGGATTTCCCGAGCCTTTTCCTTTTTCGTGGAGAGATGGAGATTAGGTTTTCCTTCAGTAGGGGAGCTGCCACCCCTTGTTGGTAGTGATACATGTCGTTCGGGCTTTCTTGCCCTTTCTTCTATATGATTAGTACACCTTCCAGGGTGTATTCTCGAAAAACAAACTGCCCGCAAGCGTCGGCCGGCCGGCGGCTCCCTTGCAAACGGAAGAAGGCAGCATGGCCGACGAGATCGCAGGCCGGCACCGGTTTCAGTTCACACGGCAAACGGTCACCGCGTCTGCAAGTTGTGATCCGGTGACGGGAGGATCTTACAGCTCTCCTTCTTCCTATAACAGATCTCACCCATCCCGATAATGAATAGCATAACAGGGGCGAAGCCAGGAAAATACTTCATTGGTGTCATTCCTTTGATTTTACCGGTGTCAATTTGAATTTCTTAGAGTATTGCTTCATTTGTAAAGGGGAATAGCAAAATTTTATTGGTGTCATTTGCATAGTTTTAAATAGCCGGCTATAGCTCCGCTATAGTCCGGCTATAGCCTTTCGAGCAAGGTGCGGCTAAAGGTATTCACGTGCTAAAAGGTGGCTATAGCCCGCTATAGCCTGGCTATAGCCTTTTTCGGAGGTCGCGGCTATATCATATAGCCCGCTATTTAAAACTATGACTCATTTGACACCAATTAGTACATGCTAGCTCCGCCCCTGCATTTGTGTTTAAATTGTTCACGTGGGGAAGGAAGAAGGAGCAGTTTTAGACTTTGGATCCATATATTTTTTCGATAAAGGGAATATATTAATATCAAGAAGATACCAATTACACCCAGCTTCTGCAACAACGCACCACCCTAATGGCACTACGGATGCACACAGCCAAAAACAAGAAAAGAAAACTAAGAAATAAAAGTCCCGCTACAGTATCTCGGGCCTAACAACAGCAATACATCCACCGCCAAGACAACACCTGAATTACAGACTAGTCCCCGCTCTCAAAACAAATGCCTCCACCAAGGACATTGCCAGGCACAACCAATTAAGGCCAGACCTTGGGTTTTCACCCTGAAAGGTAGGACTCTGCACTTCACCTGTGTTATCGCCCCCAGTTTCATACCGCTGCTGTGAAGCCCGAAACACCAAGCAAGTCCCTCAACATCATAAAGATTTGAACCTCCCTTAGCTAGTCCTCCCCTCTGACCTTCATGAAATTCTCTTCTTCCGACTTTCATCATGGATCCATAGTCACTTGATGTCAATCAAAGAAAAAGAGCTTCGCGCCGCTCCCTCCAGAACCAATCGGTCGGAATAAAAACATGGGTGCGCACGACCGAATACCTCCGATCCAACAAACTCCAGGCAAAAGCACTGTTACATTCATCGGCGGAGCCTTCCGGAACTCAACACTCCGGCCAGATCACGAGTCCAGGCCTCCGGTGGGTTCTCCTCTTCACGCAAGAGAGGCCCTAGGACCGCCGCCTTTATTCAGGTCGGACCCCCACGTCGGCGACCATCCCGGGCTGGCCACTCCAACCCACCACCGGCGACACCGACGCCGGCTTCCAAGCTCCTCCATCACGCCGCCGGAATGCAGTGATAGATCGATAGATCCACCACCACCAACCAC
This sequence comes from Lolium perenne, assembly GCF_019359855.2. Taxonomy (NCBI): domain Eukaryota; kingdom Viridiplantae; phylum Streptophyta; class Magnoliopsida; order Poales; family Poaceae; genus Lolium; species Lolium perenne. Next base: position 68,327,224 of record NC_067248.2, on the reverse strand, counting down.
AGGCCGACCCTCTCCGACGAAGAAGATGGCCACCTCCACCGTCGTACCCAAGGCTGCTGCCCCGGGCGACCTCGTGTGAGATCGCCTCCACACACGGCCTAGAGGCGGGGGGGAAGTGGCGCAGATCATGGCCTGGCCGCTGCCCGCCACCAGCCCCTCCGGCTTGCTGCGGTGAAGTCCGGCGGAAGGCAAGGGCTGCCGCTTCTGGCCGATCTGGCTGCCACCGCCGCCCATCTCCAATTCCGTCCGGCCGCAGCGAGCGTAGAGGGCTCCCGGTCGCCGTCCCAGCGCGGCAGCAAGGAGAGGCCACCGCCGCCGCCACGCCCCGCGGCCTTTGCCCGGTGGCGCTACCGGCGGCGGCGGCGGCGGGGTGCGTTTAGGGTTGGGAGGGGTGCGGGTTGGATCCATATATGAGAATCACTAATCAACAGATCGCGTAGAAGTGAAGAACCAAAGAAAATCTTGACTTAGAGAATCAAAGCAACATAATGAATGCCCCTTCTTCCGATGGCAATCTGGCATGGAGGAAGTCTCCGACCACCATCAGAGAGTACATGCTCCCGTGGAAGACGGAGGACGTCGCGGCCTCCGCCAATAGCGCCGCGGAAGATGTCGCCGGCCAGCAGCATCGGAGAGTCCGCTGATGCGGACGACCAAGGACCATGCCAAGGACGTCGCTGGCCGTCACCATCCGTTGACCTTCTCCACCCACAGCGTCCCGGAAGACGTCGCGGACCATCAGCGCCGGCCGCATGCCCGTATGGCCACTTATGGAGAATTACTGCAAGACATGTATTAGTATTCGGGATTTTCTTTACCTAGAAAAAAAACGAGTGGGGAGGAAAAGGAAAACTAACCGTACGATGCTTAACTAAAGGCACGGGCGCACGGATGGGCGCATAGGTGCAGCGCAGGCAAGCCCCATCCGTGGCATGAATGCGGGCAATATGGTAAGCACTTGGCCGTCTATGTTGTGTGTGTTATGTTGATCGACTATGCATTGATGTCTTTGTATTTTCTTGCTTTAATTGGACCATGCACTAGCCTTGTACCGATCAAAAAAACAAAGGCAAATGTTTTCCTCATGAAGATGAACCGACATCATTTTACATGTATAGTTTAATATTGTTGTCTATAACATTGACATCCTCTTGTATCAAGCAGTTTTTCTCGTTTACAAAAACACAGAATGCAGGCTAACCAAAGGTATAGATCTCATGTTGCAGGTCAAGTCCAAACTGAATAAAGATATGGAGATGGTGCGGTAACTAAGAAACAGCAGATGATGCCACGTCTGGAACCAACGGCATATAATGGCATCATCGTCTTTCCCAGGGCGAGTGTTTTACTCCTTGCCATCTGCAGCGCGGAGGGATCCAAGCTGGACCGGCGCCTGGGTGCCAACGACCATGGATGTTCCGTAGGCCGCCATGTCTTTGCCTTCAGACTTTTCTTTTTCAATCTGCTCCTTGATCCAGAAGTATGTTATCCTCAACCCGTCCTGCAGGAATAATTTGGATCCAGTATCATGAGTATTGATCATTTAATCTGGGTGGCTGAACACAAGAAAAAACTGTACAAAACTTTGGGAGGGTACCTTCAGCCTCATGGTTGGAGCCCAGCCAAGCTTCTCCTTGATGAGTGTGTTGTCAGAGTTACGGCCGCGGACACCCTCGGGGCCAGGGATGTGGTGGATGGGCAGCTGCTTGTCCTCGAAGCCAAGGATAATCTCAGCCATCTCGTTCATGCTCACCATTTCGTCACTCCCGATGTTCACAGGCTCACAGAAATCAGACTTCGTTAGCCTGAAGGCATTTGGAAAAAAAATACTACTTAAGCTGACCATAGAAAATAAATTACTCCTTAGCAAAGTAGAGGACCTCACGATTGCTATATGATTTTACAGAAGATTTTATGACACTGGAAAGTAATGGCGGGATGGGAACATAAGATTCACTGGCTCAACATGATAACGCATAAGCAATAGGGTGTCAAGTGGGATCCCACCTAAATCCCATTTGTAGTGCATTTTGCATTTCTTAGTGTAAATTTTGACATAAATATTTTAACTAAAAAATACAAAATACACTAAAAGTGAGATCCCGCCTGGATCATCCCACCTTGACACCCTAATAAGCAACACGCTATGATAAGAATAGCCTATGCATCTACATAAAATTTTGCGACAAAATACTGCGAGTTTCCTAAAAAAGCAATGGCATCGTTATTCGTACCAACCTTTGGGCACTACGTAAAAGATAAATACGTGATTTCTTGTTGGGTGAGTACAATCAATTAAGAAACTACAAAACAAAGAGGTGTTCCTCACACTGTAAGTTCTGTTCAGTAAAAAATCAATGTTCCATTTGATTATCTGAAATTTTTAAGTCTCACAATAGCTAGGACAAATAATGCTTCTCTCTGAACTAAAGCTGCAAGCATTCAGTCAACATTTCAGCACAAATCATCTTATTAACCAAGCTAGGAAGGGAAGATTGATGCAAAAATTAAATTTATGTAATTCTAAGGCATATTTTCATGAAAAATAGGACATATAAGGAATGGGTTACATAGCAAAAGAAAATGTACTGGACTGTAAAGAACTTATGCGCAAGGTCTTTCTAACCTGAGGACACCCTCCACACATTCATCAATGAATGTGAAGGATCTAGTCTGCAGACCATCTCCCCACATCTCAAAGCGGTCAGTGGAGGTTAGAGCCTTTCTGCAGAAAGCAGCAGGTGCCTTCTCCCTTCCACCTATATAGCCAAGTAATTGTCAGTCATTATGAATAACAACCATAGATATTAATAATCACCAAAAAACAACTTACCCTTCCATGTTCCATATGGGCCATAAATATTGTGAAAGCGACCAACTCGGCACTCTATGTCGAAGTCCTTTGTGTAGTGCTTGCACAGTTCCTCCGTCGCAAGTTTCTCCAAACCATAAGCATCTTGAGGCTAAAGATTAGGCATCACTGAAGTTAGTGCCATTTTATCATAATATAAAAGGTTTCAGTGCAAAAAGGAACATGTATGAGTGTGAAGAGATTATGAAACCTCTGCGGGCCAAGCATCTGCCTCCTTCAAGCTAACAACAGTTTCCAGCTGCTTAAATTCAGGGTAGATACAAGCACTCGAGGCATAAAAGAACCTACAGGGAAGCAGAAGCGAAGTTCAATCATATTTGGTGATAGCATATTCTTCTCTGACTCTGCTGTTAAGGTTATTGTTTTGTTGCTCTACTTATGCTTTTTCCCTTCCTTCTATCAGCGTGACTACACAAAAATTGTAACCATGCATTAGGTCAAAAAATACTTACAGTTAAACACATTATCATGTTTCTTGTCATGAATTATTACATAGTGGAAAGCCCCAATGGACATTTCCTCTATACAGGCCAACCCTGCAACCCAGACCCTTCAGGTCAGCAAAGCATTATATGCGGCGCCCAACATGCACAAATAGTATGTGCTCTACACAAACATTGTTTACCAAACCATTTCAGGTTTGAAAAATTTAACACCAATTTTGTAGCTGAACTTTGGAAGATACTACATGGTGCACATGCAACAGACGCGCCCCTCTAGTACATGCTACATGCAACCCACATACAGGCCAACACGAACATTTATGTCAATGCTGCATGCTGCACATGCACTGCATAGCGACAATAACTTTCCCGTGCTCGGTTAGTGTCTTCAACATATCGCTTAGTGGAAAGTGCCCGAAGATGGATTTCCCAAACTGGGCCAATCCGAACCCTTCACTCTGGCAAGCATGAATGTTTTATGGCGGGGAAACAGCAAGTACTAATTTTCATAAATACAATAATAAATGTGAAACATTCGTTCATTCAAATCTGCAAATTCAACAAACTCATAACTACATCCTCTTTATTTATTAAAATTAAAAAGTGGACATACTACTACCCAAGGCAAAGTATATGAGGTTTTTCATTTGGAGCGCAGAACAGGCAAGCCTAAACAGGCCTTAGGCCCTTAGCATCTTACATTGAAGCACACAAAGGTCGTATAAGGTGGAATGTTACCTTTTGACACCATTGATTCTACCAGCCTCAAGCATGTTAAAGCTGATCATAGTGTTGTTGTACATGATGACAGAGTGGTTGGACTGGATGAAGCCCATCCCTCCCATATCAGCCGCTAGGTTGAAAACATGGTCAACCCCAGTGGTCACCTTGAGGCAGTTGTCCATGACCCTGAGATCAGCAAGGTGAAACTCATGGCAGAACATATCCTCGTCCATGTGCTCATTCTTCTTCCAGTCAGAGGCAATGATGTAGTGCCCCTCGCTCTTCAGGCGCTTGGCAAGGTGGGAGGCGATGAAACCGCCAGCTCCTGTAATGGAGATCCGCAGCTTCTCAGCTGGCCAGTACAGCTCCTTCTCCAACTCCGCGTATGTGTGCTTGTCGTTGAGCGCCATTCTGCACTCACACGAGTTAAAGCGTTAAGGTGTCAACCAGATATCATAGGAATACAACAACTTGTGGCAAACAATAACATCTTTCAGCAAACAATCGACTTTGACAACTCCCAGCATACAGACATTGTTTCTAGACACCATACGGCATACAGAATGTAACTACTGAAATCATTAGGCCAAGGTGGCACGGTGGTTGGATAATTCGAGCATGTCGCTTCCTGGATAACTCGAGCATGTCGCTCTCACAGGCCGCCGGCCACCATCCCCCTCTCTCCCACAGGCCGCCGGCCACCATCCCGTCAAGAAAAATCCCCCGAAGACGGCCCCACGCGCGCGTGCCCGGAGTGGCCGCCTAAACTGGCGAGGCGGCGGCCGGATCCGGCGCGTGCCAACTGCCAAGGTGCTGGGTCGACGACCCCTTCGGCCCCGACAATTTTCTCCCTCTCTCTCACGAACTCTCCAGGGGAAAGAATCGTACCTGCACCCGGGGAGCGGAGCGACGGTGAGCTCGACCACGCGGGAGCCCCGCGTCCTAGTTTCCAACTACTCCGGATTGGCGCGGGAAGGACCACGCGGCCGAGCAGTTCGTTTCCACGGTCGTCTAGATGGGGACGATGGGGACTCGAAGTTTTTTTTTTTTTTTTAGAGCAACCACTTTTTTTTTTTTTTTTTGCACAAAGGAGGGGTCTGGAAGACCCCAGGAGCTGCCTTATATTATTTCAGTCCGTGGGAACATTTTACAAGAAGGACCCTGAGAGAAGGAAAATACAAACTGGTCCTTTGAAATTAACAGAAAAGACCCTGCTAAAAATACGGAAAAGCAATCAAGTACAGAGCCTTCTCCACCGACGACGAACTCGTCGGAGTCCCGCATCCGGCCTCCCCGCAACCAAAGAACCGGGGACGGACCACTTGGTGACTAGGAGGAGAAAAGCGCCGGCCGAGAACTCCATCCCGGGCCTCCGAATTGGAGGTTGAAGAAGCGTCGTTGAAACGACGGCAAGAGCGGCGATCTTCTTGGCCGCGGATCATGGCGACAATCATGTCAACCATGTGATTAGCACAAAGCAGCAGCAGATGAACCTTCCTCATCCAAGCGACAACGAATGGCGTCCCCTCCCTCCCCCTCGCCGCCATGGTCGGACGGGAAGAACGAGACAAACGCCAGAAGAGCCGAACAAGAGAAGGGGCGATGGAGGCGCTTATTCTTCAAAAAGGGGAGGATCGAAACCTGGAGCTCCTTCTTCTTCCACCTCAGAAGCTCTCCGGAGGCACCAGTCCGAAGATGGCCGGCACCGCGCCACAGCACCGGACAAACACTACCCCGCCGCCAGCAGACCACAACCCCCAGCACACAAACTCCACTTCTTCCCTCGCCACCACGGCCGGTCGAAGAAGAAGGAGGTAGCAGCTGCAGAGCCAGCAATCTTGCACAGCCAGAAGCTTTTATTGCAGAGGAGCTCGTGGCAGCACCTCTCACCGCAGCTGGCTCCATCCACTGGAGCACGACGACGAGACGGAGCACCACCAGCCGGCGCCGGATCCAGCTCCCAAGATCCGGCGAGAACCTCCCGGCATCAAGCCGAAGAAAGGCATCACGCCAAAAGCGGGCATCACGCCAAAACACACTAGATCTACACCTAAAAAGAACTACCCTAAATCCGGCGCCTCTCCTAGTCCATCTCCGGCCGGCTACTCCGGCGGTGAGGACATCAGATCGGCCCGGTCGCCGTCGGCTGACTCTCAAAGACGGAGGTAGGTGGGGAGAGGAGAGGTGGGGAGAGACGGACCCGAGTCGGATTGATCCTCTCCTTTCTTTCCCGAGCAACCACATATTTCATGGGTTAAGGGAAAACCTAGCGCTCTCGCGGCCGCTCGGCCGGGAGCCCGTGGCGGCGCCCCTCCCCTAGCCCCCCTTCCCCTCCGTCTCACCGCCGCCAGAGGGCGTCGCCGGGCAAAGCCCGTGCGGCACCGGCGGCGGCGGGGCCCCCTTCCCCTCGCGCGATGGTGGCGGCGCGGGCCACCCACGGCCGCCGAGCGCGCCGCGCCAGGGCGTCGGGCACGGCGGCGCGGATCCTCGGCGTCGGCGTGGAGACGGCGCGTCCCTAGCGTGCTCGTGGCGGCGGTCGCCCGGCGGAGCGGCCCCGACGGCTCCGGCGGCTGCTGGCTTCGGGCGGCGCGAGCTCCTCTCTCGGCGGGCTCAGGTGGACGAACGTGGTCGCCCCGACGGCGTGCTGGTGGCCCCCTTGGCCGGCGGCGACCCTGTGTGCCGCCCCAGGCTCGGTTCTAGCGCCTCGCGGGCCGGGCAGGGGCCCGGGCCCCTTCTGAGCCCAGATCCAGCCCCGATTCGGTCGGGATCTCCGTTTTGGTGGGTGCGTGCAGTGGTCTGGTGCGGTGTGCTGCCTTGGTAGCAAGCTTGGCCGGCGGCGGTGGCCTGTCGGTGTTGGTGAGGGTGCTTGGAGGTGTGTTGGCTTTCCCACGGACCGGCAGGGGCCTGGTGCCATGCGAAGCCATCATCTTTCGTCCCGCGAGCTGGTGTTGCCGGCAGCCACGGGGGCTGTTGGTCTATCGATCCTCCAGAAGGGCTCTCTCCAGTCAGGTTCGATGCGTCCAGGCAGGGGGTCCGGTGTGCTCGCTGCGAAGGTCTACTCGTTCTCTTCATTTTCTCCGTTGAGCTCTGAGCTGGGACGCCGGGGCGGCGGCCCTGGAAGGTGGGAGTCATGTTGGTTGGCGGGCGAGCCAATGACTCTGGTGCTGGCCGGTTACCACGGCCGTGAGGGCGGCGTGGTGGTCGGCGAGTCGAGTGTTGTGGGGTGTAGTTGGTGGTGATGTTGCCAAAGGGAAACCTTTGCCCCACGGGCCACGGCGGCGGCGTCCGCGGACGGCGTTCCCTTGTTGAAGGCGCCGTGAGGCCAATCTCCGTCCCTCTACTTCGTCCGGGTGAAAACCCAAGATCCTCGGATCGGGCGGTGGCGGCACTCCGGTGTCGTACTCTTCTTGAAGACACCGTCTTGGAGCCCACAGCGCGAGGCTCACCGTTGGTTGCGACGGAGGTGATTATTCGGCGATCTTCGGCAAGGCTTGCTCCGTGCCCTTCCCTTGTCGAGCTTCCTTGGCGCTGCTGTTCGGTTTGTGAGCAACATGGGTCGGTCCCCGGTGGTGGTCGGCTTCCGGTGGCGTTTCTGCGACGGAGGAGTGCTGTTGAGGCGCGCGTGAAAAATGGCTCACTCTCGAGTGAGCTCCGGCCCGACACTGTAGACTCCAGTTCTACCCCGAGTCCTCGTAGGCGCTTTGGCTGAGCTTGTTGGTCCAATTCTGGCTGTAGTTTCTTCAGTAGTGCGTGTGGGTGTGTGGTGTCGTTTTGTAAGCTGGGTTCAGCACTTTGTATCGTTCTCGCCGTTGGTGGCTTTGTTAATTTAAAGTCGGGCACTTGAGTGCCTTTTATCTAAAAAAAACCACATATTTCATGGAAAATCAAGTTACATTAAGTAAAACACATGTGGAAATTAAAAAAACAAACGGGGATAATATCATTATCCTGAATTTTCAGATAAAATTCCAAAAGATCGAGAAATATAAAATGATACCTAGGGTTTCCTCCAACCACCGTACCCAGCAGCCGCCACCAAACTCCATCGCCGCCGAGACGAACACCGAAAGAGCTGCCGAGCCTCCACCATCGCAAGATCCAAAACAGTACCATCGCCAACGAGACTTTGTGAGTCGATGAACAGGTGTGCTTGATGAGGACATCCCTACCGAACCACTACCTCCGTCATTGCAAGATGAAGAAGATGTTGTTGTGTAGTTCAAGTCCAATGAAGTCAGAATTGGACCTATGACAAGAGCTCATGCGAAGCTATTAAAACAACAGGTGAACTTGTTCTTAAACGATACTTTAATTGATGAGAATTTTATACTACCGAAATCCTTTGACTTGTGTATGATCAGGTACGAGGATAAAGGAAGCATCGCCCGAGGAGGAGGAGAACAGCTGGACATTGTCGTCGTGGTGAACGAGCAGATGCCATGGGATGGCTTGAGTTGGGGCCGAATGGGCGCAAGAGGATTCGGGGGAGGGTTTGTGATTAGATGGGATGAACTTCCGGATGCTTTCCTCAAGAACACAGCCAAAGGCAGGGATACAAGAAGAAACACAAGAGGAAGAACTCTGCTCTAGATCACTATCTTCATTGATCTCAACATGGTTACAGGTTTTTGGATACAAGGTTCGTCTAGAGACCGATCATCCCGGATACGGGTGTGCCCCCTCTCCTTATATAGGGGAGAGGGTGGCTTACAGAGCAAGAAACCCTAATGGCATCTTTGACTGGACAAACTACTTTACAAAGTAACTTTAATCATGGATGACGCCGGGGTCTTCTTTAATCAGGGAGGCTGACGTCCTCCGGCTTCTTTCCGCGTCACCCCTCTCTTTGGCGCCAGGGCTTCGATTAAAGCCACTTTGCTTAGCTCATCCTTGTCCTCTAGCTCTGAAGAGAATCTTTGACCAGTCCTGCCGACATGCTCTTATTTTCGATAACCCGGTGTCTTCTTCATCCGGTTCCGGTATACCCCTCTGGGGATACCGGCATGGCTTTACTTAGCCAAACTCTTATCTTTGTGCTCCGGTAAAACATTAAACCGGTATCTTGATGGCTCAAACCATCCGGTTTGGCATGCCTTTGGCATACCGGGAGTCATCCCCCCAACATTAGTCCCCGAAGCTGGTATAGCCTGGTGGATTCTATCCAACAGACCATGCCAGGTTCTTTTGTTTTTAGGATACTGGTTTAATCTTTCCGGCGCTCAGCTTGGATCCGGCATCTTTGCCTGGACTCATGTTTTTTCTCTTTGCAAGGTATCTTCCGGTGTCTTTTCCTCCGGCATCTTAGCCATTAACTCTTTCCTCGGCGAAGTCGAGAATTTCTCGGGCCCTGCGCCTGTCAGTGACATGCGCACTGTAACTGACGCGCCAGTGTCAGGGGTCACTTCCCTTCGGCTTCCGCGCGCGCATTAACTGCTTCACAGCGGATCCTGGTCACTGTTCCGGATCCGTGTGCACCTCCCTGTGGCTTTCCGTCTTTACGTGTGTATCGCTGCGCCACGTGGCGGCCCGTGGAGAGAACCGTCGCGGCCCGCAGAGCGAACCGCCGCGGCCCGGCGGTTTTCGGCCCGCCTCTCTCTCTTCCTTTATAAGGCGAAACTGCCCCTTCTTCTTCCTCTTCTCGCATTCTCCACTTCCTCGCGCACAGTGCCCTTCGCTCTCTGCGCCTCCGCCGCTCCGTTCGCCGCTCGAACCTCTGCGCTCGGTGAGTTCTTGCTGCCGCTCCGCCGGACTTCGCCAGACTTCACTGCGCGGAGAATCTCCGCGGTGCTCCTCTCGCGGCCGCGGCATTGGTGCTTCCCCAAGCTTCTCTCCACCTCGCCGTCGACGGACCTCCCCGTCAACCGCAAGCTCGCCACTCCTCCGGCGAACCACTTCCTCTGCGACTCCGCCGCCTCAGGTTAGGCTCAATCTGCCTTTACCCCTCTTTTGCTTGCTTTCTAGATCTTGGGTCGGTAGTTTATTCACTTCTTCTTTTCTTTTGCTTTTTCTCTTACTCGTAGATCTTTGCGCGGGGGTAAATCGTGGGATTCGTGTTTTTCCGCATCTAATCTCATGTCTAGTGAGGAGTCTTCCTCTGCCTCTTCCTCTGCCTCTTCTTCCAGTAGCCAACATAGCCAATCTTCCGATGGTTTAACCACCGATCTCGTCCAGATGGACATCGATGCCGGTAGCGACCAAGAAGCCGGTAGCTCTAGCCAAGCTTCCGGCGTAGATCCTGCCGGCGTCACACGCGGGGCCTGGATGGGCTCCAACGTTAGCCAGTACGAGATCGACTGGCTTTACCGGTCGAGGAGGATTCCGGAGGGAGTAACCTGCCGGCTCCCTGGCGACGAGATTGAACCGGTACTTGAACCCGGTGAACGCGTTATTTTTCTCGCTCACTTCGAGCGCGGCTTCGGCCTCCCCGTCTCCGAGTTTTTCCGGAGTTTCCTTGATTTTTATCAGCTTCAACCTCACCATTTTCCCGGCAACGCCGTTTTTTACCTCTCTTGCTATGCCACCTTCATGGAGGCTTATATCGGCATTCGTCCCACTCGCGAGACGTTTGCCCGTTTCTTTGCTCTTCGGATCAATTCCGTTCAGGGCAAGGAAATTCCTAAACCCAAACCCCCCGTTCAATGCGGGTCTTGCATCATCGGCTCCCGCCAAGGGAGCCCTTTTTTCAAGTTTTCTGGTCTCGAGTCATGCCGGTTATGGCAAGGGACCTTCTTCTATGTGAAGAACAGCGGCGCCGCAAATCTCATCGATCTGCCGCCTTTCAATCCGACGCCGCCCACAAAGACCAACTGGAGCTACAACCCGAAGACAGATCATATCGAAACAAACCGGGTGGTACGCTTCATGGAGCATCTGATGAAGGAGACTAACATCTGCTCCGACGATATTATCCGCACCTTCATCTCGTGCCGGGTGCTTCCTCTTAAGCGCCGGCAGCACAAGATGAGTGAGATGTATGTTCCCGGTGATCCCACCAAGATCACCGGCCTTCCTCTCAGCAAGAAGGACATCGTCCTCAAGGCTAGGCAAATCTGCCAGACTGCCATGCCGGATGATTGGGAATGGGGCCTCCGACCTCTCAGTTCCACTAACCCTCCGACCCAAGAAGTAAGAGATTACGCAACTCGGGTCGGTTTACCGGTAACTTTTATGCTGTTGTTAACCTTCTTTTTACTTGTTTCAGGCCAAGGACCGCTTCCCCCGCATCGACGTGGACCGACGAGGCCCCTGCGTGAAGCGTGCCCTGGATTCGGTTGACCCGGACCCTTACATTCATTGGCAAGACCTGAAGATGGGCCAGACCAAAGCTTCGCGCCTTGGTAAATCTCTGCCGGAACCATCCGGTTCCTCGGACGACCTGACCTTGCTCGAGGTAGTTTTCTTTTTAATCTCTTATACTTTTTCATTATCGTTCCTCTGTAGATGTTCCCTCAGCTAGCTCCAACCCGCAGATCCACGAGCATGCGCCTCCCCTGCAGGCCGAGGCCGGTCCCGAGTTTGTGGAGAAACTCGTGGCCCAGGGCCAGAAGAACAAGGTGCCGGCATCTGAAGCCGGTTCAAGTCAGGCCCCTCCTCCGAAGCGCTTCCGGACGGAGCCTTTGGCGGGGAAGGAAGCAGGCGTGAGGCGCTATAAGCGCAAACAGATGCCGACCTCCTCTGGGTAAGCTCCTGTTTCCCTGCTTGTTTCGTTTTTACCAAGTTCTTTTGCCAGTTGCTTTTTTCCAACCTTTTCTTTTTCTCTCTTTCAGCCCTGCGCTCAAGCTTGGCCCAAGGCCTGAGGGCTCTGAAGGTACCGCGAGGACCTCAACCCCTCCTCCTCATACAAGCCCGGCACCATCTGGTGCCGGCAACACTTCTGCCTCCCCTCTGGGAGGCACTTCAAGTGCGGGGCGCGCGGCCCCTACACCGCCAGATCATCGCGCGGAGGGGGAACTTATCTCCCCTCCTAAGAACCAAGACACCGGCGCCAGCAACATCGGCGCCGAAGAAGAAGCTATCGGGCGGGCGGAACCTCTGGTTCCTCCCGTCCTAGAAAACAAGAAGAAGAAGAAGACCAAGGCGTCTTCCCCTTCCAGAGCTGCGCCGGAAACTTCCGTGCCGGCTAGCTCCAACCCGGGTGACGCGCCTGACGCTCCCCCTTCTCCGAAGAGCACCGAGCCAACGCCACCGCCAGAAGCTCCTCGCACCGAGCCAACCGGCGCCACTCCAACGCCGCCGCCGCCCAAGACCTTGAAGCTCGTCAAGGGAAAGGCAACGGCCTCCAGCGCCCCCTCCGGTGGCCAGCAGCCCTTGGTGCTGCACGTCGCCCGCGCCGCTAGCGCTGCCGGCGAGAAGGCCACCGGCCTGCTTGGCCGGATCACCGAGTTCCAGCGCGAACGCCGGGAGCTGGGGCACTTGCTGCCCTACGCGGAGAAGTGGAACGCCGCGGACATGTCCAAGGCGACCCGCGGCCTGGGCAAGGACAGGCTACCGGCGCCTGACCCTGCTGGTGACCGGTCCTCCGAGGAGCACTTTATGCGGCTGCGTCGGGCCGTCAAAGAGCTGGACAGCGCGTGGTTTGATGCCACGAACAACATGATGGTAAGTTCCATCAACTTCTCTCTTTTTCAACTCTCACCGGTTTCTCTTCTTCCGGATCTTTTCTACCTTCTCTTCAACTTTTAACCTCATGCCGGTTTCTCCTTTTTTGCCGAATCTTGTCTATCTTCCCAGTCCCCGAGTTTCGTGTTGAGAGCGTAGGTCTTAGCGCAAAAATTAGGTAAAAACGCGCGAAACCGGCATAGCCAGTCCCCGAGTTTTGGGTTAAGATCTTTGCTCTTAGCGCGAAACTTAACGAGAAACGCGCGAAACCGGCATAGCCAGTCCCCGAGTTTCGGGTTAAGATCTTTGCTCTTAGCGCGAAACTTAACTAGAAACGCGCGAAACCGGCATAGCCAGTCCCCGAGTTTCGGGTTAAGATCTTTGCTCTTAGCGCGAAACTTAGCTAGAAACGCGCGAAACCGGCATAGCCAGTCCCCGAGTTTCAGGTTAAGATCTTTGCTCTTAGCGTGAAACTTAGCTAGAAACGCGCGAAACCGGCATAGCCAGTCCCCGAGTTTCGGGTTAAGATCTTTGCTTTTAGCGCAAAACTTGACTAACATTTTTTTCTTGAACAGACCACGGCTGACGCTCGGAAGATCCTCTTTGAGGAGCTTCTTTGGGAGCACCGGGATCTCGCTGAGGCACACAGCCAGTGCCAAGGTAACCTTTTGTACTTCCGACATCTCCTTACCGGAAGGCTTTCTCTTTCTCAACACTTATGATTTTTTGCTTTAACAGCTATCCCGGAAGCTTCTATTGAGGCCCTCAGGACCCATCTTGCCGCCGCCCAAGGTACTGCTTCCTCTTATCCGGTTGACTTGTTTTCTCTTCACTTTATCAGTACAACCCTGCTAACATTTTCTTTCCGGGTTCCAGAGGAGAAGGACCAGCTCATTCGGCAGCACCAGGAGGATCTGAGCGCCCAGAGAGCCATCTCCAAGGAGCTCAAGGATCAGCTCATCCAGCTTGGGCTCAAGCACAACGAGGAGATGAAGGCCGCCCAAGCCGCTGCGGCGGCCAAGCTGAATGAGACGCTGGAGGATGCCGGCAACTCCAACGTGGTGTTGCAGGCTGAGCTGGAGGAGTACGCCAAGGCGCGGAAAGCTGCTGAGGACAAGGCCGCGCGGCTGGAGGCGGAGCAGAAGGAATATGACCTTCTGGTCACGCAGACTGACGCGCTTGCCTTCCGTAAGTTTCTCTTTTTTCCTTTCCAGTTTTTGCTTATAAGCTTATCTCTTCCGGTAGCATTTGCTTAGCTTCTTGTCTTTGTCTTGTAGGGCTTTTCCCGGACTCCCAGGCGTTTGCCGTGAAGAGGGTTGGAGAGCGCCGGGTGGCACAGGCATATGAGAACCTGGGTGCGCCCTGGGATCCTTATGACCACCTGGTTGCGCTGAACGCGCGGGTCTCGCACATGCGTGCCATAGACCGGAACCTCTCTGGCATCCCTGATGTGGCCACCCAGCTCTTCCGGACTCTCTGGCCTAGAGAAGTAGTTCCAGACACCTTCTCCCTCATCAGCGACCGCCTGAAGGGTGCCGGTCGAAGGATCCGGGAGTGGCAGTGCTCTGCTGCCCGTGCTGGAGCAGACTCCGTGCTTCGCGTTGCCTGCTCCTGGTACCCGGAGCTGGACCTGGACGCCCTCGTCGGAGTGCGCGAAGGAGCTGAAACCGATCTGGACCCGGTCCTCACCGCTAAGCGGCAGGATCGAGCGTACCACATCGCGGAGTACGCCGATATGCGCACCTTCATCCCACCTCCTCCAGACGTCAAGGACTATCTGAGCGACGAGGAGGAAGGTGAAGCTGATGAGGAGGCCGGAGCTGATGATGAGCCTCTGGACGGTCCTGGCGCCGATGACGCTCCTCCCGAAGCCCCTGCTGCTTAAACATTCGCTGCTATCTGTTTGCCTGTGACATGCTTGTTCGTCCTGTTTGACTCAAAACATTGCTGGTTAAATTCTACCCCGGTATGCCGGGGTCTTTGATGTAAAACTTAATCTCCCTTTGGTTGTGGTACAACAGTTCATGCCGGTATGTTATACCGGTAGTTAATTATCTTATGTTTGACTTAGCATATTTGCTTATCGTTTTGATTTTATCCTGCACTGCAAAGATTTCAGAATTGTTTCCGCATCCAATTCGATGCACCCTTGGCTCTTTTACCTTGGCTCTGCCTGCCTTCTCTGGGCGTTCTTTGGCGTATGAGCACAAAGTTCTTTTACCAAGCAAGCATTTTCTTGAACTTAGAAATAACTCAAATTTTTTTGCAAAAAACCGGTTTAACCGGGGTTAGTTAAGCTTTTCCGGATTGTTCGTTCCCACTCTCTCTTTTCGCAGTTCGCGTGCTTAATTGCTACCGGTTTATCTTGCTTGCCATGAAGCCGGGTTGCGGACAGCAGCAGAGTCGAAGACTCCGGTAGGTTTAGCACGCTACTGATGACCCACAAGTATAGGGGATCGCAGCAGTCTTCGCGGGTAGTATAACCCAATTTATTGATTCGACACAAGGGGAGACAAAGAACACTTGGAAGCCTTAACAGCGGAGTTGTCAATTCAGCTGCACCTGGAAACAGACTTGCTCACAAGAGTTTATCAGTAGTAACAGTTTTATAGCAGTAGCAGTAGTGAAATAACAGCAGCAGAGTAACAGAGAGAGCAGTAGTGATTATAGTAAACAGCAGGATTAAAATACTGTAGGCACGGGGACGGATGATGGGCGTTGCATGGATGAGAGAACCTCATGTAACAATCATAGCATGGCATTTGCAGATAATAATAAAACGGTGTCCAAGTACAAAGCAATCAATAGGCATGTGTTCCAATTATAGTCGTACGTTCTCGCAATGAGAAACTTGCACAACATCTTTTGTCCTACCAGCCGGTGGCAGCCGGGCCTTGATACGTCTCCGACGTATCGATAATTTCTTATGTTCCATGCCACATTATTGATGTTATCTACATGTTTTATGCACACTTTATGTCATATTCGTGCATTTTCTAGAACTAACCTATTAACAAGATGCCGAAGTGCCAGTTGCTGTTTTCTGCTGTTTTTGGTTTCAGAAATCCTAGAAACAAAATATTCTCGGAATTGGACGAAATCAATGCCCAGGGTCCTATTTTGCCACGAAGCTTCCAGAAGTCCGAAGAGGAGACGAAGTGGGGCCACGAGGTGCCCAGACCCTAGGGCGGCGCGGCCCCCCCCTTGGCCGCGCGGCCCTGTGGTGTGGGACCCTCGTGCCGCCTCCTGACCTGCCCTTCCGCCTACTTAAAGCCTCCGTCGCGAAACCCCCAGTACCGAGAGCCACGATACAGAAAACCTTCCAGAGACGCCGCCGCCGCTGATCCCATCTCGGGGGATCCAGGAGATCGCCTCCGGCACCCTGCCGGAGAGGGGAATCATCTCCCGGAGGACTCTACGCCGCCATGGTCGCCTCCGGAGTGATGAGTGAGTAGTCTACCCCTGGACTATGGGTCCATAGCAGTAGCTAGATGGTTGTCTTCTCCCCATTGTGCTTCATTGTCGGATCTTGTGAGCTGCCTAACATGATCAAGATCATCTATCTGTAATTCTATATGTTGCGTTTGTTGGGATCCGATGAATAGAGAATACTTGTTATGTTGATTATCAAAGTTATGTCTATGTGTTGTTTATGATCTTGCATGCTCTCCGTTACTAGTAGATGCTCTGGCCAAGTAGATGCTTGTAACTCCAAGAGGGAGTATTTATGCTCGATAGTGGGTTCATGCCTGCATTGACACTGGGACAAAGGATGAAAGTTCTAAGGTTGTGTTGTGCTGTTGCCACTAGGGATAAAACATTAGTGCTATGTTCAAGGATGTAGTTACTAGTTACATTACGCACCATACTTAATGCAATTGTCTATTGCTTTGCAACTTAATACTGGAGGGGGTTCGGATGATAACCTGAAGGTGGACTTTTTAGGCATAGATGCAGTTGGATGGCGGTCTATGTACTTTGTCGTAATGCCCAATTAAATCTCACTATACTCATCATAATATGTATGTGCATGGTCATGCCCTCTTTATTTGTCAATTGCCCAACTGTAATTTGTTCACCCAACATGCTGTTTATCTTATGGGAGAGACACCTCTAGTGAACTGTGGACCCCGGTCCAATTCTCTATACTGAAATACAATCTACTGCAATACTGTTCTACTGTTTTCTGCAAACAATCATCTTCCACACAATACGGTTAATCCTTTGTTACAGCAAGCCGGTGAGATTGACAACCTCACTGTTTCGTTGGGGCAAAGTACTTTGGTTGTGTTGTGCAGGTTCCACGTTGGCGCCGGAATCTCTGGTGTTGCGCCGCACTACATCCCGCCGCCATCAACCTTCAACGTGCTTCTTGACTCCTACTGGTTCGATTAAACCTTGGTTTCTTACTGAGGGAAACTTGCCACTGTGCGCATCACACCTTCCTCTTGGGGTTCCCAACGGACGTGTCAACCACACGCATCAAGCAAATTTCTGGCGCCGTTGCCGGGGAGATCAAGACACGCTGCAAGGGGAGTCTCCACTTCTCAATCTCTTTACTTTGTTTTTGTCTTGCTTAGTTTTATTTACTACTTTGTTTGCTGCACTAAATCAAAATACAAAAAATTAGTTGCTAGTTTTACTTTATTTGCTATCTTGTTTGCTATATCAAAAACACAAAAAAATTAGTTACTTGCATTTACTTTATCTAGTTTGCTTTATTTACTGTTGCTAAAATGGCCAACCCTGAAAATACTAAGTTGTGTGACTTCACAACCACAAATAATAATGATTTCTTATGCACACCTATTGCTCCACCTGCTACTACAGCAGAATTCTTTGAAATTAAACCTGCTTTACTGAATCTTGTTATGCGAGAGCAATTTTCTGGTGTTAGTTCTGATGATGCTGCTGCACATCTTAATAATTTTGTTGAACTATGTGAAATGCAAAAATATAAAGATGTAGATGGTGACATTATAAAATTAAAATTGTTCCCCTTCTCATTAAGAGGAAGAGCTAAAGATTGGTTGCTATCTCTGCCTAAAAATAGTATTGATTCATGGACTAAATGCAAGGATGCTTTTATTGGTAGATATTATCCCCCTGCTAAAATTATATCTTTGAGGAGTAGCATAATGAATTTTAAACAATTAGATACTGAACATGTTGCACAAGCATGGGAAAGAATGAAATCTCTGGTTAAAAATTGCCAATCCATGGACTGACTACTTGGATGATCATCCAAACCTTCTATGCAGGACTAAATTTTTCTTCGCGGAATTTATTGGATTTAGCTGCTGGAGGTACCTTTATGTCCATCACTCTTGGTGAAGCAACAAAGCTTCTTGATAATATGATGATCAACTACTCTGAATGGCACACGGAAAGAGCTCCACAAGGTAAGAAGGTAAATTCTGTCGAAGAAACCTCTTCCTTGAGTGATAAGATTGATGCTATTATGTCTATGCTTGTGAATGATAGGACTAATGTTGATCCTAATAATGTTCCGTTAGCTTCATTGGTTGCCCAAAAAGAACATGTTGATGTAAACTTCATTAAAAATAATAATTTCAACAACAATGCTTACCGGAACAATTCTAGTAACAACTATAGGCCATATCCTTATAATAATGGCAACGGCTATGGTAATTCTTATGGGAATTCTTACAACAATAATAGGAACACACCCCCTGGACTTGAAGCTATGCTTAAAGAATTTATTAGTACACAAACTGCTTTTAACAAATCTGTTGAAGAAAAGCTTGGGAAAATTGATATACTTGCTTCTAAAGTCGATAGTCTTGCCTCTGATGTTGATCTTTTGAAATTGAAAGTTATGCCTAATAGGGATATTGAAAATAAAATTGTTACTACAGCAAATGCCATCCAAGTTAGAATTAATGAGAATATAAGATTAATGGCCGAACTGCGTGCTAGGTGGGATAGAGAAGAAAATGAAAAACTAGCTAAAGAGAAGAATGTAGCTAAAGTTTGGACTATTACCACCACAAGCAATGCTAATGCTACACATGTTGCTGCACCTCCTACTATTAATGGTAAAATAATTGGTGTTGGCAATGTTTCTACTCCTAGTGCAAAGCGTACAAAACTGCCTGAAACTGCTAAAACTGCTGAAACTGCCTGTGATAAAGCTGCTGAAATTTTTTCCAACATTGGGGATGATGATCCCATTGCTTTAGATTATAATGGTTTGAATTTTGATGATTGCCACATCTCTGAAGTTATAAAGTTCTTGCAAAAACTTGCTAAAAGTCCTAATGCTAGTGCTATAAATTTGGCTTTCACGCAACATATTACAAATGCTCTCATAAAAGCTAGAGAAGAGAAACTAGAGCGCGAAGCCTCTATTCCTAAAAAGCTAGAGGATGGTTGGGAGCCCATCATTAAGATGAAGATTAAAGATTTTGATTGTAATTCTTTATGTGATCTTGGTGCAAGTATTTCCGTTATGCCTAAGAAAATTTATAATATGCTTGACTTGCCACCATTGAAAAATTGTTATTTGGATGTTAATCTTGCTGATCATTCTACAAAGAAACCTTTGGGGAAAGTTGATAATGTTCGCATTACCGTTAACAATAACCTTGTCCCCGTTGATTTTGTTGTCTTGGATATTGAATGCAATGCATCTTGTCCCATTATATTGGGAAGACCTTTTCTTCGAACTGTTGGTGCTATCATTGATATGAAGGAAGGTAATATAAAATATCAATTTCCTCTGAAGAAAGGTATGGAACACTTCCCTAGAAAGAGAATGAAGTTACCTTTTGATTCTATTATGAGAACAAATTATGATGTTGACACTTCGTCTCTTGATAATACTTGATACACACTTTCTGCGCCTAGCTGAAAGGCGTTAAAGAAAAGCGCTTATGGGAGACAACCCATGTTTTTACCTACAGTACTTTGTTTTTATTTTGTGTCTTGGAAGTTGTTTACTACTGTAGCAACCTATCCTTATCTTAGTTTAGTGTTTTGTTGTGCCAAGTAAAGTCGTTGATAGAAAAGTTCATACTAGATTTGGATTACTGCGCAGTTCCAGATTTCTTTGCTGTCACGAATCTGGGTCTACCTCCCTGTAGGTAGCTCAGAAAATTAAGCCAATTTATGTGCATGATCCTCAGATATGTACGCAACTTTCATTCAATTTGAGCATTTTCATTTGAGCAAGTATGGTGGCCTAATAAAATTCGTCAATACGAACTGTTCTGTTTTGACAGATTCTGCCTTTTATTTCGCATTGCCTCTTTTGCTATGTTGGATGAATTTCCTTGATCCATTAATGTCCAGTAGCTTTATGCAATGTTCAGAAGTGTTAAGAATGATTGTGTCACCTCTGAATATGTTAATTTTTATTGTCACTAACCCTCTAATGAGTTGTTCTAAGTTTGGTGTGGAGGAAGTTTTCAAGGATCAAGAGAGGAGTATGATGCAACATGATCAAGGAGAGTGAAAGCTTCTAAGCTTGGGGATGCCCGGTGGTTCACCCCTGCATATATCAAGAAGACTCAAGCGTCTAAGCTTGGGGATGCCCAAGGCATCCCCTTCTTCATCGACAACATTATCAGGTTCCTCCCCTGAAACTATATTTTTATTCCATCACATCTTATGTGCTTTGCTTGGAGCGTCGGTTTGTTTTTGTTTTTTGTTTTGTTTGAATAAAATGGATCCTAGCATTCACTTTATGGGAGAGAGACACGCTCCGCTGTAGCATATGGACAAGTATGTCCTTAGTTTCTACTCATAGTATTCATGGCGAAGTTTCTCCTTCGTTAAATTGTTATATGGTTGGAATTGGAAAATGATACATGTAGTAATTGCTATAAATGTCTTGGGTAATGTGATACTTGGCAATTGTTGTGCTCATGTTTAAGCTCTTGCATCATATGCTTTGCACCCATTAATGAAGAAATACATAGAGCATGCTAAAATTTGGTTTGCATATTTGGTTTCTCTAAGGTCTAGATAATTTCTAGTATTGAGTTTGAACAACAAGGAAGACGGTGTAGAGTCTTATAATGTTTTCAATATGTCTTTTATGTGAGTTTTGCTGCACCGGTTCATCCTTGTGTTTGTTTCAAATAAGCCTTGCTAGCCTAAACCTTGTATCGAGAGGGAATACTTCTCATGCATCCAAAATACTTGAGCCAACCACTATGCCATTTGTGTCCACCATACCTACCTACTACATGGTATTTTCCGCCATTCCAAAGTAAATTGCTTGAGTGCTACCTTTAAAATTCCATCATTCACCTTTGCAATATATAGCTCATGGGACAAATAGCTTAAAAACTATTGTGGTATTGAATATGTAATTATGCACTTTATCTCTTATTAAGTTGCTTGTTGTGCGATAACCATGTTCACTGGGGACGCCATCAACTACTCTTTGTTGAATTTCATGTGAGTTGCTATGCATGTTCGTCTTGTCTGAAGTAAGAGAGATCTACCACCTTATGGTTAAGCATGCATATTGTTAGAGAAGAACATTGGGCCGCTAACTAAAGCCATGATCCATGGTGGAAGTTTCAGTTTTGGACATATATCCTCAATCTCATATGAGAAAATTATTAATTGTTGTTACATGCTTATGCATAAAAGAGGATTCCATTATCTGTTGTCTATGTTGTCCCGGTATGGATGTCTAAGTTGAGAATAATCAATAGCGAGAAATCCAATGCGAGCTTTCTCCTTAGACCTTTGTACATGCGGCATAGAGGTACCCCTTTGTGACACTTGGTTAAAACATGTGCATTGTGATGATCCGGTAGTCCAAGCTAATTAGGACAAGGTGCGGGCACTATTAGTATACTATGCATGAGGCTTGCAACTTGTAAGATATAATTTACATGATACATATGCTTTATTAGTACCGTTGACAAAATTGTTTCATGTTTTCAAAATCAAAGCTCTAGCACAAATATAGCAATCGATGCTTTTCCTCCATGGAGGACCATTCTTTTACTTTCAATGTTGAGTCAGTTCACCTATTTCTCTCCACCTCAAGAAGCAAACACTTGTGTGAACTGTGCATTGATTCCTACATATTTGCTTATTGCACTTATTATATTACTCTATGTTGACAATATCCATGAGATATACATGTTACAAGTTGAAAGCAACCGCTGAAACTTAATCTTCCTTTGTGTTGCTTCAATGCTTTTACTATGAATTATTGCTTTATGAGTTAACTCTTATGCAAGACTTATTGATGCTTGTCTTGAAGTGCTATTCATGAAAAGTCTTTGCTATATGATTCACTTGTTTACTCATGTCATATACATTGTTTTGATCGCTGCATTCACTACATATGCTTTACAAATAGTATGATCAACGTTATGATGGCATGTCACTCCAGAAATTATCTGTGTTATCGTTTTACCTGCTCGGGACGAGCAGAACTAAGCTTGGGGATGCTGATACGTCTCCGACGTATCGATAATTTCTTATGTTCCATGCCACATTATTGATGTTATCTACATGTTTTATGCACACTTTATGTCATATTCGTGCATTTTCTGGAACTAACCTATTAACAAGATGCCGAAGTGTCAGTTGCTGTTTTCTGCTGTTTTTGGTTTCAGAAATCCTAGTAACGAAATATTCTCGGAATTGGACGAAATCAACGCCCATGGTCCTATTTTGCCACGAAGCTTCCAGAAGTCCGAAGAGGAGACGAAGTGGGGCCACGAGGTGCCCAGACCCTAGGGCGGCGCGCCCCCCCCCCTTGGCCGCGCGGCCCTGTGGTGTGGGGCCCTCGTGCCGCCTCCTGACCTGCCCTTCCGCCTACTTAAAGCCTCCGTCGCGAAACCCCCAGTACCGAGAGCCACGATACGGAAAACCTTCCAGAGACACCGCCGCCGCCGATCCCATCTCGGGGGATCCAGGAGATCGCCTCCGGCACCCTGCCGGAGAGGGGAATCATCTCCCGGAGGACTCTACGCCGCCATGGTCGCCTCCGGAGTGATGAGTGAGTAGTCTACCCCTGGACTATGGGTCCATAGCAGTAGCTAGATGGTTGTCTTCTCCCCATTGTGCTTCATTGTTGGATCTTGTGAGCTGCCTAACATGATCAAGATCATCTATCTGTAATTCTATATGTTGCGTTTGTTGGGATCCGATGAATAGAGAATACTTGTTATGTTGATTATCAAAGTTATGTCTATGTGTTGTTTATGATCTTGCATGCTCTCCGTTACTAGTAGATGCTCTGGCCAAGTAGATGCTTGTAACTCCAAGAGGGAGTATTTATGCTCGATAGTGGGTTCATGCCTGCATTGACACCTGGGACAGTGACAGAAAGTTCTAAGGTTGTGTTGTGCTGTTGCCACTAGGGATAAAACATTAGTGCTATGTTCAAGGATGTAGTTACTAGTTACATTACACACCATACTTAATGCAATTGTCTGTTGCTTTGCAACTTAATACTGGAGGGGGTTCGGATGATAACCTGAAGGTGGACTTTTTAGGCATAGATGCAGTTGGATGGCGGTCTATGTACTTTGTCGTAATGCCCAATTAAATCTCACTATACTCATCATAATATGTATGTGCATGGTCATGCCCTCTTTATTTGTCAATTGCCCAACTGTAATTTGTTCACCCAACATGCTGTTTATCTTATGGGAGAGACACCTCTAGTGAACTGTGGACCCCGGTCCAATTCTCTATACTGAAATACAATCTACTGCAATACTGTTCTACTGTTTTCTGCAAACAATCATCTTCCACACAATACGGTTAATCCTTTGTTACAGCAAGCCGGTGAGATTGACAACCTCACTGTTTCGTTGGGGCAAAGTACTTTGGTTGTGTTGTGCAGGTTCCACGTTGGCGCCGGAATCTCTGGTGTTGCGCCGCACTACATCCCGCCGCCATCAACCTTCAACGTGCTTCTTGACTCCTACTGGTTCGATTAAACCTTGGTTTCTTACTGAGGGAAACTTGCCGCTGTGCGCATCACACCTTCCTCTTGGGGTTCCCAACGGACGTGTCAACCACACGCATCAGGCCTCAAGGGAATCTACTGGATATTAAGGTACTCCTTTTAATAGAGTACCGGAGCAAAGCATTAACACTCTGTGAACACATGTGATCCTCACGTCACTACCATCCCCTCCGGTTGTCCCGATTTCTGTCACTTCGGGGCCATTGGTTCCGGACAGCGACATGTGTATACAACTTGTAGGTAAGACCATAAACAATGAATATCATGCTGAAACAATAACATGTTCAGATCTGAGATCATGGCACTCGGGCCCTAGTGACAAGCATTAAGCATAACAAGTTGCAACAATATCATCAAAGTACCAATTACGGACACTAGGCACTATGCCCTAACAATCTTATGCTATTACATGACCAATCTCATCCAATCCCTACCATCCCCTTCGGCCTACAGCGGGGGAATTACTCACACATGGATGGGGGAAGCATGGCTGGTTGATGGAGAGGCGTCGGTGGTGATGATGGCGATGATCTCCTCCAATTCCCCGTCCCGGCGGAGTGCCAGAACGGAGACTTCTGGCTCCCGAGACGGAGTTTCGCGATGTGGCGGCGTTCTGGAGGCTTTCTGGCGACTTCGACTTCTCTCCGTGCGTTTTTAGGTCGAAGGCAATATATAGTCCGAAGGAGGGCGTCGGAGGCCGACCGAGGGGGCCACACCACATGGCCGCGCGGGCCCCCCCTGGGCCGCGCCGCCCTATGGTGTGGGGCCCTCGGGCCTCCACCTGACTTTTCCTTCTGGCTCCGCCAATATTTTGGGAAAATAGGGCCTTCTGCATAAATTCCGAGGATTTTCCCGAAAGTTGGATTTCTGCACAAAAACGAGACACCAGAACAGTTCTGCTGAAAACAGCGTTAGTCCGTGTTAGTTGCATCCAAAATACACAAATTAGAGGCAAAACAATAGCAAAAGTGTTCGGGAAAGTAGATACGTTTTGGACGTATCAACTCCCCCCAAGCTTAGCTTATTGCTTGTCCTCAAGCAATTCAGTTAACAACTGAGCGATAAAAGAACTTTCACGAACACATTTGCTCATATGATGTATATATTCTCATGATATGGCTAATACTTAAGCAGTTCATAATAAGACACATGCAAATAAGATCATCTAACAGCTATGTCAATCATGGAGAGGTACCAACAATTAATAATAAGCATCATGAATCATGTATATAAGCAGGATTGCAATGTTCATAAGAAAGTATGATAAAGTGGTATCTCGCTTGCCCGTATTTGATCGGCAAAACATAAATGCCCAGGCACCTCTGGAGTTCATAGAAAGACTAGAAGTAGTGATTGTCAAAGATAAAAGCATCAAAGTTATACCACAATCAATCATATTTTGAGACAAGCATATTATACTAAGAATGACAGTTGTGCTCTCAAGATAGTGCTCAAAGAAAGAATGGAGACACAACACAAAAGTAAAAGATTGACCCTTCGCAGAGGGAAGCAGGGATTAACATGCGCTAGAGCTTTTCATTTTTGAAATCAGGAGTAAAATTATTTTGAGAGGTGTTTGTCGTTGTCAACGAATGGTAATGGGTACACCAACTACCTCGCCAACCGGACTCCCAAGAGCGGCTCCCATAAATTATTTGTATGTTTATGTGGCACTCCTTCCAACCTTTCTTACACAAACCATGGCTAACCGAATCCTCGGGTGCCTGCCAACAATCACATACCATGAAGGAGTGCCTTTTTTATTTTAGTTTTATTATGATGATGACACTCCCCCCAACCTTTGCTTACACAAGCCATGGCTAACCGAATCCTTCGGGTGCCGTCCAACAATCACATACCATGGAGGAGTGTCTATTTAAGTTAATTAATTCGGGACTGGGAATCCCATTGCCAGCTCTTTTTGCAAAATTATTGGATAAGCGGATGTGCCACTAGTCCATATGAAAGTCCGTCAAAAGTAAATGACAAGGTTGAAAGCTAAACACCACATACTTCCTCATGAGCTATGAAACATCAACACAAATTGAGAAGCATTTTGAAGGTTTTAAAGGTAGCGCATGAGAATTTACTTGGAATGGTTTGAAATGCCATGCATAGGTATTTATGGTGGACACTTTGGAACAACTTGGTTTTCAGGTGTTTGGAAGCACGAGCAGCGTTCCCGCTCAGTACAAGTGAAGGCTAGCAAGAGACTAGGGAGCGACAAATCAAGAGAGCAGTAACTGTCATAATCATGCTTGCGGCAAAATAAATTAACGGAGGCATAAAAGTGATACAAGAACTCTGAAGCAATATAAGTCATCGAGGCTTAATTGACTCTTTGTTCAGTCATATGCATGCGTGAGCATGTGCCAAGTCGATATAAATGAATTATTCAGAGGAGGATACCACAATGCCATACTTACTTATGAATAAAACAATGCAAGCAAACATCCATGACATGCTACTCATATTAATAAATTGGAGCTAAACATGAGAGATCATGAACTACTAGACTTCTCAAATAACATATACCTCACATGAACCAACTAAGCATGCTCACATGGATGAGTATATGTACAAAAATAAAAACAAATAGAGTTCATACCAGCCTCTCACCACAATCCAATTGTCGTAGATCGTCATTATTGCCTTTCACTTGTGTAGCTTGGATAAAATGAAATGAAAACCACGCTCCAGCCACCGAAGACCATTGAACTCATAATGAACTTTACAAACCAAAGAAGAACAGCAAATATTTTTGGAGTTTTCGAATTGGAAACAAGAACAAAAGAAACAAGCAAACAAAGCAAAATCTTTTTGGGTTTTCTTGTAGCAAACTAGCAATAGCAAATAAAGCGAAACAAATGCAAGAAACCAAAACAAACAAATGGTGAAGAGAAACAACAGAAATATTTTTGGTCTTTTTGTGTTTTGGGAAGGAAACAAAGCAAAAACAAGAAATGGCAAACTAGAAGACTCACATAAACACAAAGCAGCAGAAATTCGTCAAACTTGACAGCAGTACAGTACCCGATTTTTAATAAATTCTTCCACTGCTCAAATCGAAAAGTGTTCAACTAATGAAAGTTAGATAACAACCTGGGGAACATGCACAAAAATGGGCTTCGCAAAATACTGTTCTGGCTATATTTGGGAATTTTTTCGGTAACAGTCCAGAATCTGTTTTCAGGCAGCACTTCCCCAAATATCATCTTCCTCTCATTAGAAAACCACTCAACAAACTAAACAAGTATGTACAAGTATCCAGCAATCATAATATGCAAAGAATGAGTGATGCCGGTATACCTCCCCCCAAGCTTAGGCTTTTGTCCTAAGTGGAGTTCAACCCCAGCGAGGGTCGCTGTTCCTTACCGGTGGATAATGCATGGCGTAGTCATAGTAAGGTTCCTGTGCAGAAGAAAAGCGTGGAGGCTCCACATGCCCAACATGTTGATGCGAGAAACTTGCTGCATCAGATGATGAGTCGAGGTGTTCCTCGGCCTCCTCCGTGTTGTCTCTTGCATGATGGCCTCCTCCCTCTATGTGTGCATTCAGTGCACCTTCTGTGACCGACCAATCCTCCCTGGAATCAAGGGTAAATAGAACAGGCGCAGGCAATCTTACTAGTTTCTCAGTTTTCTTAGTTATTCTCCAGACTTTCTTATAAAATGTCATCTTGTAAAGCAGGTTACCCAAATTAGATGAATCAGAAACAAATTCATGTTTAATCATAGAGGCTATGTCAAGTTTTTCTATGGAAAGTGGAATATCAAGATGATGAGGTTCTACATTATGCAAAGCTAGTAAATGAGAGGCGGTGAGACCTCCACAAATTCCACCCTTCTCACGGTTAGTAGTAAGTCTATAAGCTATCAATGCCCCCAAATTATAAGTCCTACTACCTTGCAGTGCCGCAGCTAGAAAAGCCAAATCCTGGATAGATAGTTTACTACCAATCTTTCTAGCAAGAACGCATTTAGTAATTAAATAAGCAAATTAGCGGATAGCTGGGAGTTGAATGCTAGTGATTTTACCACCATCCTCTGAGAAACTCCTTCCATAGCAAATCATCTCTAAGAGGCTTAAGAGTTCTCGCGGCGATCCCCTTATCTTCTCGCATGATCCCCATTGCGGTACTCTAATTGCTGCACAAAAATCACTGAATGGCAAGTTGACAGCTTTATTATAAATTTTATATTGAACCGTGGGGTTAGATCGCGACCAATTGAACTTAAAGTCCTGCACAACAGACATAGTTAATTTTGCATATTGGCTTGGTTCTCCATCAACAAAATCACTCAACCTTGCACGAGAAATTAGACTCTGAACATCTTCCAATATTCCTGCGCTTCTCATGAAATCTGCGCACGGGTAGTAAGAGGGGTATACTCCCTCTTCACGGTTCACTCTCATGACTTGTTGCACCTCCAATTCTTGTTGGTTTAGTTGATATCTATTCCACTCCATTTTCTGAAATTTTTCAACAAACAATATAAAACTTGATTTGGTGACATATAATCAAGGGGAACTACTATAGGAACTTGCTAGAGTACTAATCATGCATCAAAACTAGTTTATACAACTTAGAACAAGCATGCAAGCTCACTAAACATGTTACCTACAACAGCAAAATATTCAAGATATACTCAACCAAACAAAATTCTACTTGGATGATCGGAGGAGTCACATACCGGAGAGCAAATGTGCCAAATTTCAGACAGAAATCTGGGCTGAGCAAAGAGATCGAAAAATCCTGAGCTCTTGAGCAAAAACGCGAGTGAGAGAAAGCTGGTTCGAGTTTTTTCGGGAGAGAGAAGATTCTGGGAGAAAGAGATGAAGTAGTGGGGCAAGGAGGGGCCCACACCACAGGGTGGCGCGCCCCCCTCCTTGGCCGCGCCGGCTGGTGGGGTGGCCCCCTGGGGTGCCCCACTAGTCATCCTCTGGTGCTCCCAGGCGCCTCTTCGAAAAATAGGACCAACGGTATAATTTTTGTGAATTTTTTAAAACTTTGAAAAATGCACATTTCTGGGTATTAAATTTATTATTACTGGCCAGGAATTTTTTTGAAATCTCTAATTAACTAAGGAACATTGCAAATCAAAAGTGCTACAGCAAATAAGACAAGTGGAGTGAGAAAGAGATGTTGTTTACCTCCTCTATGCATATAAAAGGTATTCGTTAACAAGGTTGATCAAGTCTTGCCATCGAATAATTTTTACATAGCATAAGAAGAAATAAACCTCAAATCAATCATGTTACCTTGAATTGTATTGATATGGATCCAATCATAAGATTTTGATAACCTTCTTTAGGCTCATATATAGGACAATCGATAGTTCCAACTTTGATAGTTCTCACATTAGAAATAGTATTGACTCCACATACTTTATCAATCTTCTTGGGAAAATAAACGGTATGCTCCTTATCATCAACATTAAAAGTAACCTTTCCTTTATTGCAATCAATAACAGCCCCTGCGGTGTTAAGAAAAGGTCTCCCAAGAATAATAGACATATTATCATCTTCAGGCATTTCCAACACAACAAAATCAGTTAATATCAAGCAGTTATTAGTAACTTGAACAGGAACATCCTCACATATACCAACAGGAATAGCAGTAGATTTATCAGCCATTTGCAAAGATATATCAGTAGGTATCAACTTATCTAGATAAAGTCTCTTATAAAGAGAAAAAGGCATAACACTAACACCGGCTCCCAAATCACATAGAGCAGTTTTAACATAATTATTCTTAATAGAACAAGGAATAGTAGGTATACCTGGGTCGCCCAACTTCTTTGGAACCTTGCCATTGAAAGAGTAATTAGCAAGCATAGTGGAAATCTCCTCATTGGGGATTTTCCTTTTGTTAGTAACAATATCTTTCATGTACTTTGAATAAGGAGGCAATTTAATAGCATCAGTCAAAGGGATTTGCAAGAATAAAGGTTTCATCCAATCGCAAAATTTATTATAGTGTTCTTCTTCCTTTGATTTTAGTTTCTTAGCAGGAAAAGGCATTTGCTTTTGCACCCAAGGTTCTCTTTCATTACCATGTTTCTTAGCAATAAAATCTTCTTTAGTATACTTTTTATTTTTAGCATGCTTTTCAGGTTCATCTTCAACTTCTTCTTTATCAGAAGCATCATTCTTATCATTATCATTATCATTTTCATGTTCATTTCCACTTTCAGTTTCAGCATCGGAAATAGAAATACTATTAGGATCATTAACAGGTTCAGAGGATTCTACAACATTTTTATGTTTCTTCTTCTTTTTCTTCTTAGAATGAGCACTAGGTTCAATGCGTTGAGAATCTTGTTCAATTCTTTTGTGGTGCCCTTCAGGATATAGAGGATCCTGGGTAGAGACACCACCTCTAGTTGTTACTTCATAAGCGTGTTTCTCTTTGGGATTTTTATTTAGCAAGTCATTTTGCACTTTAGTGAGTTGATCAATTTGAGTTTGAATCATTTGAAAATGTTTAACAAGCATCTTAACATCATTGGAGGTTCTCTCCACAATATCATGCAAATTGCTAATAGCTTGAGAATTTTCCATTAGGTGATTCTCTACTCTCATATTAAAATTTTCTTGCTTAACAATATAATTATCAAACTCATCTAAGCATTGCGCAGGAGGTTTTGAATACGGAATATCTTCTCTAGTAAAGCGTTGAAGGGAGTTTACCTCAATCATGGATGAAGGGGGAATTATCTCACATATATCTTCTATAGGAGGTAGATTCTTCACATCTTCGGATTTAATACCTTTCTCCTTGAGAGACTTCTTAGATTCCCGCATATCTTCATCATTCAATTCAATTAAACCCCTCTTCTTCAATATTGGCGTTGGAGTTGGTTCAGGTGTATTCCAATCATCATGATTCCGGCTTATTCTAGCCAATAAATCTTCAGCTTCGTCTGGAGTTCTTTTCCTGAAAACACAACCAGCACAACTATCCAAATATGCTCTAGATTCAATGGTTAGTCCACTATAAAATATATCAAGTAGATCATTCTTTTCTAAATCATGTCCAGGTCGAGCTCTGATAAGAGAACAAAATCTTGCCCATGCCGCAGGCAATTTCTCTTCATCTCCCTGATCAAATCTATAAATTCTCTGTAAAGCAGCATGTTGAGCACTAGCAGGAAAGTATTTTCGAAAGAAAACATCACGCAAATCAGCTGGACTTTTAATAGAACCAGGAGGCAAATTATTATACCAAGTTTTAGCATCATCCTTTAATGAGAAAGGAAAATTTTTAATGACAAAGTAAGTACGCATCTTGTCATCATGAGAGAACAAGCTACTCATAGAAGAAAGTTCATTCATGTGTTCTACAGCACTTTCTTTTTCAGTACCACAAAAGGGTGCTTTCTCTACAATAGCTATATGAGATAGATCAAGAGAAAAATCATAATCTTTATCCTTAATGCATATAGGAGATGTGGCAAATTTAGGATCAGGAGATAGCTTATGTCTAACAGTATATTGTGTGAGAAACTTTTTAATGTTTCTTGCATCAGTAGCATTGCATCTATTAATAAAATCATCATTAAGCTCCACATAATCTTCATCAGGATCATCACTAGAATAATCAAGTTCAGGTGAATTAACAGGTGTAGTGGCATTTTCATCAGGAGTTTCAGCATTTTCAATTTGTCTAGACCTAGCAATTGTAGCATCTAGAAAGGATCCCAATGAACCACTATCATCAAGCACAGCAGAAACATTATCAATATTATGAGAGTTTTCAGATTCAGCAGATGTACCAGCTTGTGGCGGTGAAACAAGTTGACTTATCACAGATGGTGAATCAAGAGTAGCAGAGGTACTCAGAGTTGTACCTTTTCTTGTAGTGGATGGTAATATGGCGACTTTAGGATCGCGAGCTTTACCCATGATGGAGAATTTGCAGCGAACAATATCAATCCAAGTGAACTTCCAAATAAAGCTATGCTCGCCGGCAACGGCGCCAGAAAACAGTCTTGATGACCCACAAGTATAGGGGATCGCAGCAGTCTTCGCGGGTAGTATAACCCAATTTATTGATTCGACACAAGGGGAGACAAAGAACACTTGGAAGCCTTAACAGCGGAGTTGTCAATTCAGCTGCACCTGGAAACAGACTTGCTCGCAAGAGTTTATCAGTAGTAACAGTTTTATAGCAGTAGCAGTAGTGAAATAACAGCAGCAGAGTAACAGAGACAGCAGTAGTGATTATAGTAAACAGCAGGATTAAAATACTGTAGGCACGGGGACGGATGACAGGCGTTGCATGGATGAGAGAAACTCATGTAACAATCATAGCAGGGCATTTGCAGATAATAATAAAACGGTGTCCAAGTACAAAGCAATCAATAGGCATGTGTTCCAATTATAGTCGTACGTTCTCGCAATGAGAAACTTGCACAACATCTTTTGTCCTACCAGCCGGTGGCAGCCGGGCCTCAAGGGAATCTACTGGATATTAAGGTACTCCTTTTAATAGAGTACCGGAGCAAAGCATTAACACTCCGTGAACACATGTGATCCTCACGTCACTACCATCCCCTCCGGTTGTCCCGATTTCTGTCACTTCGGGGCCATTGGTTCCGGACAGCGACATGTGTATACAACTTGTAGGTAAGACCATAAACAATGAATATCATGATGAAACAATAACATGTTCAGATCTGAGATCATGGCACTCGGGCCCTAGTGACAAGCATTAAGCATAACAAGTTGCAACAATATCATCAAAGTACCAATTACAGACACTAGGCACTATGCCCTAACAATCTTATGCTATTACATGACCAATCTCATCCAATTCCTACCATCCCCTTCGGCCTACAGCGGGGGAATTACTCACACATGGATGGGGGAAGCATGGCTGGTTGATGGAGAGGCGTCGGTGGTGATGATGGCGATGATCTCCTCCAATTCCCCGTCCCGGCGGAGTGCCAGAACGGAGACTTCTGGCTCCCGAGACGGAGTTTCGCGATGTGGCGGCGTTCTGGAGGCTTTCTGGCGACTTCGACTTCTCTCCGTGCGTTTTTAGGTCGAAGGCAATATATAGTCCGAAGGAGGGCGTCGGAGGCCGACCGAGGGGGCCACACCACATGGTCGCGCGGGCCCCCCTGGGCCGCGCCGCCCTATGGTGTGGGGCCCTCGGGCCTCCACCTGACTTTTCCTTCTGGCTCCGCCAATATTTTGGGAAAATAGGGCCTTCTGCATAAATTCCGAGGATTTTCCCGAAAGTTGGATTTCTGCACAAAAACGAGACACGAGAACAGTTCTGCTGAAAACAGTGTTAGTCCGTGTTAGTTGTATCCAAAATACACAAATTAGAGGCAAAACAATAGCAAAAGTGTTCGGGAAAGTAGATACGTTTTGGACGTATCAGCTACTAAACCGGAAAGAAAAAATGTTCACTAAGCAACCGGTGAACTGAAAAAATTAACATGTTGCATGCAATTTAGGTAGAGGTAGTCCCCGAGATTCATTCAAGGTCCCGACATCTTTTATTCATAGCATATAAGGTACAAAAAGGAACTTCTTACACCACAACTTTAAGAGTAGAAAGGACACAACAGAGCTACGTTCCATGGACGCTTGCTCTCCTCTCCGGACCTGTCCGCCTTTCCTTTTTGCCATTCCTGTGCATCGATTAAGTAATAGGCATCATTGTGGAGAGCTTTGCTCACAACGAAGGGATCTTCCCATGGAGGTGAAAGCTTATGCCGACCTTCAGTGCGCTGCACCAGGCGTAGCACCAGATCTCCTTCCCGGAATACTCTCGGGTTAACCTTTCGGCTATGATAGCGTCTGAGGTTTTGTTGGTAAATGGTTGTTCTTGCCAATGCCAATTCTCTTGCTTCTTCTAGCAAGTCCACATCGTTTTCTCTGGCCTCTTTGACCTCTTGTTCGGTATAGAGCTGCACTCTTGGTGAGTCATGGATAATGTCGGTTGGTATGACTGCTTCTGCTCCGTAAACCATGAAGAATGGAGTGTATCCAGTGGACCGGTTTGGAGTCGTTCTTATACTCCATAGCACTGATGGTAACTCATCAAGCCAACACCCTGGTGACTTTTCCACCGCTTCAATGAGTCTTGGTTTGATACCGGAAAGTACCAACGCGTTTGTTCTTTCCACCTGGCCATCGCCTTGTGGGTGTGCTACCGAACACAGATCCAACCGGATGTTGTTGTCCTCACAAAACCTTTTGAACTCACCTTGAGCAAAATTGGTTCCATTGTCTGTGATGATGCTATGCGGGTAGCCATACCGTAAGATAACATCTTTTAGGAACTTCACCGATGTGCGCCCACCACACTTTGCGATAGGTTTCACTTCTAGCCACTTGGTGAATTTGTCTACCATGACCAAGATGTGGGTCATGCTGCTCCTTGCAGTTTTGAATGGGCCAACCATATCAAGGCACCAAACAGCAAATGGCCATGTTAGCGGTATGGTTTTCAAACCAGATGCTGGGGTATGATTTAGCTTGGCGTACCTCTGGCACCCATTGCATTTTCTTACCAAATCCTCAGCATTTTCCAAAGCAGTGGGCCAATAGAACCCATGCCGGAACACTTTTGCTACCAGCGCCCTTGATGAGGCGTGGTGCCCACATTCCCCCCGGTGAATTTCTTCAAGCATTTCTTTTCCTTCTTCCTGTTCCACACATCTTTGAAGGACACCGGTAACACTTCTCTTGTATACCTCGCTGTTGATGATGGTGTATGCTTTGGACCTCCTCTGGATCCTTCTGGATTCATTTTCGTCATCCGGCAAGGTGCCGTTGATCAGGAATTCCTTAATAGGTTTAACCCATGACGGTGTCTCTCGAACCAGAAATACCGGTACGTCTATCTCCATGTTATCCACCAGCATTGTTTCTTCCGGTATGGTTGCGACAGTCCCCGAGCTTCCCGGAACAGTCCCTGAGCTTGCCGGACCAGTCCCCGAGCTTACCGAAGCAGCCCCCGGGTTCCCTTCGTCGATATCCATGGGTACCACATGCGATTCCGGTACGAAAATTGATTCCGATTCCGGGCTTGGTTTGATCGACGGCACTCCTAAGTGTGCCAAGGCTATTCCGGGAGGAATCTCTTGCCTAGATGAGCCCAGCTTGGACAAAGCATTCGCGGCCTCATTTTCCGCTCGTGGCACATGGTGAAATTCACAGCCCTCAAAGAAGCCGGCAATCTTTTGCACGTGAAACCGGTACGAAGCCATGTTAGCATCTTTTGCGTCCCAATCTCCGGAACATTGTTGCAGCACGAGATCTGAGTCTCCATAGCAAATGATCCGGTGTGCACCGATTTCTTTTGCGACCTTTAGTCCATGGATCAAAGCCTCATATTCAACGACATTGTTTGATGCCCTAAAATGTACTTGCAGAACATACCGGAGATGATCTCCCTTAGGTGAGGTAAGCACCACACCGGCACCTAGACCCTCTTTCAGCTTGGATCCATCAAAGTGCATCTTCCAGTATTCTATCTTTTGATCCGGTGGCTTGTATTGCATT
Organism: Lolium perenne; assembly: GCF_019359855.2. Lineage (NCBI taxonomy): Eukaryota > Viridiplantae > Streptophyta > Magnoliopsida > Poales > Poaceae > Lolium > Lolium perenne. The sequence goes on along the minus strand of NC_067248.2, from coordinate 68,292,090 downwards.
TCCGCCCAATCAACAAGGAAATCAGCCAAAGCTTGCGATTTTATGGCATATCTTCTTTCATACACCGGTACGTATGGTGCAATCCTTCCGCTAGCATCTTTGTTGCACATGATATCGGAAATGGGCGCCTCGCTCACCACTTTCATGGGGTGCTCCTCAAAGTAATGCTTAAGCTTGGTGGCGGCCATGTACACACCATAAGTCATCTTCTGGAAGTGAGGGTAGTTTTGTTTTGAGAGGGAGAGCACCTCGCTCAGGTAGTATACCGGCCTCTGGACGGTTTTTCCTTCCTCTTCTCTTTCAACCACAACTACCACACTCACAACCCGGTTTGTTGCTGCTATGTATAATAGCATAGGCTCTCTTTCTAGAGGTGAAGCCAGTATAGGCGCTGTGGCCAGCATTATTTTTAGCTCTTTGAACGCTGCGTCTTCCTGAGGGGTCCAGACGAACGTATCAGATTTTTTCATGAGAGCATAGAGCGGCAGAGCTTTTTCTCCCAACCTGCTTATGAACCGGCTTAGCGATGCCAAGCTTCCGGCAAACTTTTGCACGTCTTTGAGATCGCGCGGTATAGTCATTCTTTCGATTGCCCGGATTTTTACCGGATTGACCTCAATGCCCCGGCTTGATACAAGAAAGCCAAGCAGCTTGCCGGCAGGTACACCGAAGGTACATTTTGCCGGATTGAGTTTCATCCGGAATCTTCTCAAGTTATCAAATGTTTGCCGGAGGTCATCGATTAAGGTTTCTTTTACTTTGGTTTTTACCACGGCATCGTCCACATAGACTTGTACATTCTTTCCGATCTAATCAAACAAGCATTTTTGCATACAGCGCTGGTACGTTGCACCAGCGTTGCGCAAACCAAAAGGCATAGTGACATAGCAATAAGCCCCGTGCGGGGTAATGAACGCAGTTTTTATTTGATCTTCCTTTTTCAGGGGGATTTGGTGGAAACCGGAATAAGCATCCAAGAAAGACAACAGTTCACAACCTGCAGTGGAATCAATCACCTGATCGATCCGGGGTAACGGGAAAGGGTTTTTTGGGCAAGCTTTGTTCAAGTTGGTGTAGTCGATGCACATGCGCCACACCTTTGGAGCTTTTGCTTCTAGGTTCTCCTCTTTCTTCTTTTCGACCAGCACCGGATTGGCTAGCCACTCAGTGTGCAGTACTTCCACGATGAAACCGGCAACCAGTAACTTCGTCACCTCTTCTCCAATGATCTTTCTCCTGTCTTCAGCAAACCGGCGGAGCGGTTGCCTTACCGGCTTCGCATCTTTTCGGACATTTAAAGAGTGCTCAGCCAGCTCCCTCGGAACACCTACCAAGTCATCTGTAGACCAGGCGAAGATATTCCGATTCTCACGGAGGAAGCTGACGAGCGCGCTTTCCTATGCTTCATTCATGCCGGAACCGATACGAACGGTGCGCTCAGGGTAAGCCGGGTTCAGCACAATGTCCTTTGTTTCTTTCGTCGGCTTGAATGCCGGTGTGCCCAGGTTTGCACTCATTGTCGCTAAGCTCAGCTGTGAGGACTGAGCCAGCGCAACCGCAGTTTGCATTCTCCTCTTTTCCTCTGCGATCACCAGCGATTCTGCCAGGTTTGATCCGGCGGAAGCTGTTTCCAGTGAGACTTTGTAGTTCCCCACCACAGTTAAGGGTCCACGAGGTGCCGGCATCTTCATCTTGAGATATGCCATGTGAGTTGAGGCCATGAAAGCAGCCAATGCCGGTCTCCCCAGCAACGCATGGTAAGGACTATCTAAGTCCACCACCTCAAACTCAAGGTTTTCCACCATGCATTTGTCACGTCCTCCAAACGACACATCCACCCGGACTTTTCCAACCGGTGCGCAGGACAAGCCCGGAACGATTCCGTGGAAAGTCGTGCGAGTTGGCTGGAGCATGTTTTCTGTTATGCCCAGCATGTTCATGGTGTGCCGGTACATGATGTTTATGCTGCTCCCATTGTCTATCAGCACCTTGCTGAACTTCACTCGAGCATTTGGCCCTTGCATGATTGGGTCCAAGACAAGAGCATATCCACCCGGGTTAGGCATTATCTTGGGGTGATCCTTGAACGACCACGAGATCTCTTGATCTGACCACAACATGTATTTTGGCACTGTCGGCATCACCGCGTTCACTTCCATAGAACGGCGATGCAGGCTCTGTCTGTCGGTTGGCTCAGTGACGAACACAACGCAGCACATGTCTGGGTCATGGTAAACATTCCGGCCCAAAGGTGCCGGTGGAGGCGCTTGGCCATTGCCTTCTCCCACCTGGTTAACTTGCTGGTACTGCTGCCGGTTTGGCTGAGGCTGTACCGGTAAAGCGTTTGCTCCGGTAAGTGGTGGTGGTGGTGGTAGCTGTTGTTGCCGCGGCATGTCTTGTGGTGGTGGTTGCGCATCTTTTACTGCTCCTTTTTGCATCAAGTACTTGGTCCAGGTACAATCCTTCGTCAGATGGTTTGACGGGTGTGCCGGATTCGGTGTGTGCCACCGGCAAGGTTGGTCCATGGCAGCTTCCATCGTATACTTGGCAGGTTCTTGCCAGTTATTTTTCTGGCCCCAGGGTTTCTTTTCGACCCACTGTTTCTTAGGACATGCCCATGGCTGCGATCCGGTTCTCTGCCTCTGACTGCCGCTGGCCTCAGAGTTCTCTTGTACAGCAGCAACTTGTTGCGGACCGTACCTTCGATCCGGAAAATCTTCCCTTCTTTTGTTGTTCCGGTTATCCCGGTGTTCCTCTTGGCGCTGTTGGGGCGGGTTTGACTGTTTCGGCTCAGGTTGTACTGCCGGCTGCGTTGGGTGTCCCAACGCATAGCTATCCGCCACGCGTATCATCTCTGCCAACGTTGTCGGCATGTTTCGCTGCAGCTTTTGCCACAACGGTGAACCTCTTCTGCACCCACTGCTAAACCAAGCAATGGCTTGCGCCTCTATCACCCCTTCACAGGAGTTCCTTGTGGTGTTCCACCGGGCCAGATAATCCCGGTCTGTTTCATTTGGGCGCTGTACGCACAGAGCGAGCTGTTGCGGCCTGTTTGGCCTCCGGTATGTGCTGCTGAAGTTACTCACGAAAGCTTCCTCAAAGTCCAACCAGCCATTTATGCTTCCTGTCGGCAAGTTGTTTAGCCAGATTCTTGCCGGTCCCACTAAGAATGATGGTATGATTCTCACGGCCCAACGCCGGTTTCCTCTTCCAGCTACGGTTCCTCCGCCGCCTGCGACATATACCGCGGTCACGTAATCCGCGAGCCAATCTTCCGGCTTAGTGGTGCCATCATATGTTTTTGTGTCACAGGGCAACTGGAAGTTGCAAACCGGTGGTCCTTCTTTCATGATCCTTGGCCCAAAACACTTTGGGCCTGGTGGTCCTTCTGCCTCGATCATTTCTGACAAGTAAACTCTATCCAGACGGTGCCTCGCATCCCGTTCTGGCAGGTATCTTTCTCCCAAGCGTTCTCCCAATGGGTTCCGGTATGCTGCCGGTCTTGCTTCGACCTCGTCATCATGTTCCGGTACCGCGGCCCTTGCCTGCCGGTACCTTGGAGGATCTATCTCCTCCTCATCATACGCTGCCCTTGCAGCTCGATAATTTTGCCCGGTTTCGTGTCTACCGGCATGATAGTTTCCGGCATAGCCTCCTTTGGCATAGCCTCTGTCTGCCCCTTGGCTTTTTCTGCCGGCATCATATTGCCCGGCTTGTTGTTTTCCGGCCAGAACCGGATCATACACAGTCATCTGCTGCACATTCATCTCTTTTTCTCTTCTTCTGTCCGGATGGGGGGACGAAGCCTGCCCATGGGACTTGCTACCGGCATTCTTTGTTGAACGTGCGGATTTTGAAGCCACAGCTTTGTTTAGCTTAACAAGCTGCTCAGCGTGTTGCTGCTCAATAGTTTCAAGCAGCTCCCGGACACGCTCTTGTTGTTTTGCCAGGGCGTCCCCGGAAAGCGATTCACACAGCTCTACGGCAGCTTTAGCAGCTTTTATGGTTTTATCCGGGCTACTGTACTTAAGTTTCTCTACAATGCTCACAGATGCAGAGGTACTTTTGCCGGCAAGAATTTCCTTACGCAGATCCTGATCTAGATTGCGAGCCTTAAGCCGGTTCTCCGGTATCCTAGCAGCATGAGCGCTAACAGAAGCAAAGACATGGGCAGCGTTATACTCACGTACGGTTAGGTTCAGCTCGCGCTGCGCCCTGACGACGTCCTTGCCGCTCTCGAGTATCTTCTGGCGCTGCGCCTCCAGCTCCGCCTGAGCCGCTGCCGGGTCGATGTTCTGCGCGATGGGGCTGGCGAGGACGTTCATCGCCGCTTGGAGTGGCGTCTCCGGTGGTGCGGATGATGCTCCCGCAGCGCCTGCGTCGCGCTCCAGCGGTGGCTTGGCCGCACGGGTTGAAACCGCACGCCCAGCACCTTCTTCCACAGCTCCTTTGCCGGCGTCGACCGCGCCTGCCATCATCACCTCCACGCTGCCAGGAGCATGGCCAGCATGTAGCCATCTTGGCGGATCTGGCGCCACTAGCACCGGCGAGGGGCAGTGGCGCACAGGGACGGTGCCGAAGTAGATGCGGTGGCTGCCGAACTCAATGATGCGGCCGTTCTTGGGGAAGATGCCGCCGTTGGCGAAGCAGCCCGCGTTATCGTTGATGAAGTCCATGGAGTAGATGCGCTGCACCAGCGCGGACACCGTACGCTGGCCGGCGACGTCGAGGATACCCGCCCGAATGTGAACTCCAGCAAGCGCCACTTCACGCCCCACGGTGGGCGCCAACTGTCGTCGTGGTGAACGAGCAGATGCCATGGGATGGCTTGAGTTGGGGCCGAATGGGCGCAAGAGGATTCGGGGAGGGTTTGTGATTAGATGGGATGAACTTCCGGATGCTTTCCTCAAGAACACAGCCAAAGGCAGGGATACAAGAAGAAACACAAGAGGAAGAACTCTGCTCTAGATCACTATCTTCATTGATCTCAACATGGTTACAGGTTTTTGGATACAAGGTTCGTCTAGAGACCGATCATCCCGGATACGGGTGTGCCCCCTCTCCTTATATAGGGGAGAGGGTGGCTTACAGAGCAAGAAACCCTAATGGCATCTTTGACTGGACAAACTACTTTACAAAGTAACTTTAATCATGGATGACGCTGGGGTCTTCTTTAATCAGGGAGGCTGACGTCCTCCGGCTTCTTTCCGCGTCACCCCTCTCTTTGGCGCCAGGGCTTCGATTAAAGCCACTTTGCTTAGCTCATCCTTGTCCTCTAGCTCTGAAGAGAATCTTTGACCAGTCCTGCCGACATGCTCTTCTTTCCGGTAACCCGGTGTCTTCTTCATCCGGTTCCGGTATACCCCTCTGGGGATACAGGCATGGCTTTACTTAGCCAAACTCTTATCTTTGTGCTCCGGTAAAACATTAAACCGGTATCTTGATGGCTCAAACCATCCGGTTTGGCATGCCTTTGGCATACCGGGGGTCATCCCCCCAACAGACATGGTGCTGGACATGAAGATATCTCATGGACGCGCGAGGGAGGAGAGGAAGGCATGCACGAAGGAGGAAGACAAAGTCCACCACGCCAGCCGGCCCGGTCCCACGCCCGGTCAATCCGGCTCCTACGCCGGCTGAGCCCGACGCCCGCCGGCTCCTAGACCGGTGCCATCCGGACGGGTATACTGAGAGCCCGCGCCTTGGCCCGGTCACCACCCGGTCCTTGGCCCGGTTCAAACCGTTCCGGGCGGTCCCTGGCCCGGTCGACCGCCCCCCTGGCCGGCCGTGTCCGAGTCAGTCTCGACCAGATCTCGATCTGGGTCGGTTATTATTGTATTTTCTCGACTTCTCGTCATCCTGAACCCGTACATAAGTGCCCAGGATGCCCCCATAATTGTTTTAGACCATGTTTAAGATAAACGCTAGTTCATAGTTGCTTGCTTTGCAACTCTATCAAATCTATACAACAATTCACATCGATATGGTGTTTTGCTACTGAAAGTTTTGTGTGATATGTTGTTCCATTGGGAATTAGACGGTTGCAATTTACTGCTTCGTGGTCAGCGGCTACGTGCGCAAGTGTGTGGAGTTGCGAATATCTTGCAAGCTTGATAGTTGTTGCATTGGCGACATGAATCAATCGAGAGACTTCGTCGGCGTCATACAAGTTATCTCTACCTCCTCATCGTGTTATCTCCGTTGTGTTCATCGTGTGTTCATCACCACCACCGTGCTTAATGAGAAATCGGGCTACCCCTTATCATCTTGGTATCAGATTTCAGCATTTCCTCGGTAAGCCATCCACAATCCACCCCATAGTTGAGTTGTGAGTGTTTTCTATCTAGAAAAAGCCAAAATATTAGGGTTAGGGTTTGTCATAGCCTTAGATTGCATCAATTTTCGAGTTTTAGTTGCTTTTCGTAATTGTTTTTGCGTCTCTTTTCTTCCATCTTGTAGATTGTTAGGGTTTGCGTTTTCGCTATCATCTAGTTTTCAGTTTTTGTTGCTCCGAGTCCACATAGCGTACAGTTTGCTTGTTCCCAACCATAGACACAGCCTTTCGATATACGTGACTAGGAACTTCCCCACAAGAGACTAGTTTTACCGCTCGACAGACTGCTTGTTAGGGTTTTGGTGCTCTGCAATTTCTGTTGGCCGTGTTACAAAGAGTAGAGTCATAAAATAATAATAAAAAGGAGAAAATAGAAAAGAAGCAAAAAGAGCTACAAGTGCTGCGTGTGATAAAAAAGAAAAATAAAAAAAGTGAAGTGCTAGTAAGATCAAGTGAAGGCCTAGTTTACTTTTCTGCACCTGTAGTTGAGCAATCTTGTGTCTGTTTCATTGAGTTTTGCTAGTGTCTCTCGAGTGCATTGCAACCTATTCATCCATATAGTTGCATTGCCATATTTATCGTCTTGTGTGAGTATCATTGGTTGTTCTACAGTCAACGCTAGAGCTTGTTATTCGTGCAAATAGGTAGCCTACCTACAGTACCACATGTATCCTGCTTTGTCGTGTGATTGTTCTTATACCCTTGATATTTGCTTCGCAACATCCGTGCACTAGTTGTCAATCCAAGTGGTAAGCAATACTAATTCACGAGTGAGTTGTGAGAGTAACACCACATATATTTGTTTTAGTGCACTAACCTACTAACCATGTCTTCTAGTGATGCTAAACTTGTTAACCAGAAACAGAAGGATGGAGCTGATATTGTTTCTTGGAGGGAGTATGAAGCTCTTCGTAATGAGATACGACATGAATTCCACGAATAGGACGACGGACTTACTGCTAATATTGAGAAAGTCACCAAGAAACTTGACACTACTAATGAGATCGTCAATACAATTCAAGAACAAGGGACGGATATTCAGCGCTCTCTTCAAGCGTTGCAGTTAGCTGTTGACATCCTGACCCAACAACAACAACAACATGAAGAAGGGGACAGTGTTCATGGATATTTTGAAGAACAGCCTGTTGCTGCTGCTGGTCGTGGTGTTGGACGTGGTGTAATATCCCAGGTTTAGAGGCAACAAAATGAGAGAACACCAAAGTGTGCATTGCATTCATGCATAGAAAATATGGGAAATTTTCACGCTTTCAAATAAAACTTACCACAGTAACTGAAGTTTCACTTGACTTGCTGGAATTGAAGTAGATCATCAAGTCAAGCGCTATAAACTTCACTGTGATCTTTGCTAAAACCTTGTTTTGGGTAGAGATGATTTGATCTATGGGCTAGATCAAATGGAATTAGCTTTACAACAAACAACACCTTAAGTAAGGATCAACTATAAGGTCTTATAAAGGATCTCAACATGACATTCCTTACAACAACATATGAATAATTATTCAACTATAAATCAAAGAACACAATTAATTAAGAAACTATTTTATACTTATCTTTTCCATGTCTTTTACTTAATGAATAAATCCTACCATGATTCACATGGTATATCTTTTCAACTACAATACTTGAACCCAAGCCAAGGACATTCATATTCATTCTTTATCAATCCTTGACTATTCAATCTTGTTCATTCAAACCTATTCCTATTAAACCTTAGAGAAAGAAGAGAACCATTCATGTGATTATACTATCTTTTGAATAGAACCTAGGTTAATGTTCAAACCATATCCAAGTGAGGTAAGTCATTGATAATAACAAATGCTAAAAGAAGTGCAAGTCAAGTATTAAAACCTACTTGACCTAGCCGACACTTGATGGTAAGCAAGAACCTATTTTACTAGAGATCCAAGATAAGCAAGTGTTGTGATCATTACACCTTGGTAATGATCATAAAGTCTAGAGAGATTTTACCTATTCAAAAGAGCCCAAACTAAATATGTATACCCAAGTATAAGAACAATACTTGATCTTGGAGAGGAGAACCATGTTTCACTAATGGATCATTATAGTCCAATGCCTTGATCATTACAAATTGAGTAATGATCATAAACCCTAAGCATCTAAGTGATTGTGATGAGAGGAATAATAAAGAGAGATTAGTGAGGAACAAGTGGATCATGTCTAATGCATGATCTTACCTTGTAGATTTAGATGATAAGACAAACTTATGAGATAATTGGAGATCATCAACCACATAAAATGATAGATCCCTAGTAATTAAACCAAAACCAGTTCTCATGCCTTCAGTAGAGGAGTTGTGGCATTATCCTAAACCTTATTTATCCAAACACTAGGGACAACCCTAACATTTCCTTGATGCATGAATCCTAACCAAGTGAGGAGAATAACCCTAGCCAATAAAACATGACCAAAGCTTATGCCCATATCCTAAACCTAGTTGTGTATCACATGGGTGATCACTACTAAAACCCTAGACCACCTTTGCATTTCAATCCAAGTATCACTTTCGATTATAAGTAGAACCCTGCCATACCTCATGCCTATTTGTTCTTCAATTTATTGAAGCTTATGCAAATCCCTAAACCTTTTCATATAAGATTCACTCCACATAAAATATTATGCCCTAACTTGTTCATCATGGATCACAAGTATAAACCAAGCCATATATACCTAAGCTTAAATGATATTAGTGTGAGTAGAGTGAAACAAATATCCAATTCTATTTGGTATTCTAAGTAAAATGTTTAGTTAACCAAATAGGGAAATATATCATAGTTTGAATCATGACCTTAGCAAGCGAATTGACCAATGATGAGCTTGAGAATTATCCTAAGTAATTCAATCTAGAAGTTGCTAAGAAAGATTAGTAAATATATAGTTTATCTAACCATATTATTAAACCCTTAGAAATAATTCTCCACATAAAATCACTACAAAGGAAAACATTTTTTTTGACAAATCACTTTCGTCATGTTAAGGCCAATTTTCGTCAAGGATTACTTCGCGGTGACAAAATTTGATCGTCATGGGGTTCGTCAAGGAAGCTCCGTCATAAAATATCGGGGGTGACGGTATGCATTTTTTCGTCAACGTCAAATGTTTGATGGTGACGACCTGCAAATTCGTCAACATCAAAGGTTCATTGTTGACAGACAGGTTTGTCACGAAAAATTGCAACTTTCGTCAATATCTAAATCTTGGGAAGTTTCTGATTGGTCCAAAAAAAGCATACGTGGCCTTACATGTGGGTCCATTTGGCTTCTGACAACATGGGTCCGATGGCGCTGACATGGATATCTGTCATGTGGGACCGGCATGGTGCTGACTGGTGGGACCCACAAAATATTATGACAAGCTGGACCCACAATATTCTGACCGGTGGGTTCCACAAAATTCAGACAAGTGGGACCAGGTTGTTGCCGACATATGGGTCCCAATAATGCTGACTGGTGGGACCCACAAATTCTGACAAGTGGGACCAGAAATTGCTGCCACGTGGTTTCATTTAATAGTGACGTTGTGACATTTTCCGTCACCTTTTGAATTTGACAAAATTTGAGAGCATTTGAATTATTTGCGAAATTTGGGAAACAAAAAAACTGGCGAAATATCAAAAAGTAGACAATAAATATCATACTTAAATGGTGGCACAAGAAGTATATATGTCTCTCACAGACCGAAAGATTCATAAGAAAATTACAATTGGAACACAAAGAAATTAAAAGACCTATGATTAATAATGTTGTAGGACGGTGGTGCAATAGATTAGTTGCCCTGGGATTGAGACATGGATGGTGGCTGGGATGTCCTCAAGAGCAAATTAAGCACGGCATCCATTTCTCGTCAGCCTCTTTTCATAAGCCGAGTCTTTTCTTCTTGGGCTTTCTTCACAGCTTCAAGTTCTTCCTCCTGCTTCTTCTGATCTCTTCAAATTTTTCATCTTGTTCTTGCAGTCTTGCTCGCATCTCACCGTGGTACGTTTCAGCTGCTGTATGGAGTTCTCGCTCTTGATCTCGCCGCCTTTGTTGTAGCTCTCGGATGCGTGTAGCTGAGACAAGACTTCCTGGAACTTGTTGCGACGCCCAATCTTGGTAGGAATGTGCTGTTGCAGGTGGTGGATGGGCTTTTCTCGCTCGGAACTAGCTGAACAATTTGCAAATCAGTCAAATCAGGTTCATCTTCATTGCGTGGCGCCGCTTTTTTTGCCACCATTTGATCCTGCATAAAGATTACAATCATTGCATGGACAACATACAAAACTGGATTATATTATATTGTGCTAATAAGAAATATTTCTTACATATGCACTTTTTGCTTCAGCACTCATAATGTTATCCTTGTTAGTGTGTGTGATTCTAAAAAATTCAATTGGAGAGGTTTCTTCTTCCGCCGCTTAGCCTTCTCGCTTGAAAAAATGTAGAATGCACATTACCATTGTACACTCGTGTATGATGAAGTATGAATCGTATTGGGAAATTCAGAACACTTACTAGATGTTCCCAGTGAGCAACATAGCTTCGAGATCCGTGGTATGGAACTGTTTCACAGCTTCTCTGTTCTTTCCATTTATTACACACAGTCCTATGTTCAAGTACATGCATTTTATTTATCCAGATCGTAGAAATGTAAGAATTCGGTAGTCGTTATTGAAAGGAATAACGTTTATGTACCTGGTACTTCTCATCAAACCATCTTTTCACCAGCTTCTTTCCAGCTTTTCTCTTCTACATGATCTGGCTTCTTGAGATATGCTTGCTCCAAAGTGTGAGATTTTTAATTTTCGGCCAATACTCCTTTTTAAGCCTATATCGAACCGCCAAATACTAACTTGCAGCATATCGGTGCACACATCTTGAGCCACCTCATCATTTTTGTCCATATTGAACTTTCCCTTCAAAATAGTGATGCATTAATCAAGAGATTCTTAGATAGTTGATCATGTAGCATACTAATTAGGTTAAACCAAGATTGTACAGACTCACCGCTCGTACTTATAGCATGAGGAATGACATGTTTGAGAGTTTCATCTTTCTTGTACCGTGTCCAGTGTGTTGCAAGCGGCATTTTTTCACGGATGTGAATACCAACCTCATTGCTCAGCTTTGCCGATCGGACATAATCCTTGGGTCTCCCGACACCAAGAAGTGAATTCAATTGGCATCTTATTGCCACCATGTCTTCTTGTGTACTCATGTAGTCCATGGCCCATGGTACGTCTGCGTCCACCTCTCTTTCTCTTACTACCGCCAGATGTTGTCAATGTCTCTGAAAGAAGATATATGAAATGATTCTCTTTTATATGAAAATATGCGGTATGTTGTTTAGTTTTTACAAATTTTCATACCTTGCCGCTCAAAGTTTACAATTTGATTGTCCTCGTGGAGATGAGGTGCTGCCTCCAGATGTCATGATCTGGTTAGGTGAGGGTGCTCCTTCGTGTTCAGACCAAGAAGTGGCCGTCGGCTCATCGATGACCCAGCTTCAGGTTCGCTTGTTGCCATTGATCTTGTTGCAATGTTGGATGGTGCAACTTCGTGTATGGATCGCTTCTTCTGTGCAACTATTGCAGAAGAAGCAACTATCTGCAAGCAAAGTAGAGGCTACATTAGTAGGAAACATTTAGCATGTACGTATTTCCTATCATAGTTCAGACATAGTTCCACAGACCTGAGCTGAAGTTTTGCCGACAGTGCGCTGATCCTCATCTGAATGAAGATCATCATTAGCAGTAGCTATCTCTTCTGGATTCGGTTCATACGAAGGGTCCTCTTCGACCTACATCTCTTCGCAGTCTGTGTCCTTTAGATTGTTACTAGTTCCTATTTGTACCCCACCATACACTAATGTACGTGCAAAACCAGAGAAATCTTTCTGAAATTTGTGGCCAGGTCCATATCTTTCAGCGAAATTTTTTTCCATGCGTACTACATTTTCTTGCATTTGTTTCTCCTTGGCAAGCTCATATGCCGGCTTGACGGGGTTTTGTGTCTCCGCTGAAATAATCGGAAGAGCGGAGCGTGAACAAAACATAAGAGGGGGCCTATTCCATAGAAAACAGCAAATAATTGTCTTTGCAAAATATTGTACAGCAGCAAATGATTGAAAACATAAGAGTGTACGTATGATGTCGGCGAACAAAACATAAGAGGGGGCATATGCCAGGCTAAGGGACATCATGTGCTTTTAGATATCTACTCGTAACAAATAATTGACACATGAGACTCCCCTCGCACACTGAATTATGCATGTCTGTTGATAGCTGGTTTGATCTGTTATTGGACAACTACCACCTCACATGGTGGATACTACCCTTCTGGTTGCTTGGCGGGCTTGGTATGCACGTAATGAGGTATCGGTAGTTCAGTCCTATACCGATAGAAGTTCAGATATGTGCTGATAGAAGTTCAGATATGTGCTGATAGAAGTTCAGATTTGTGCTGATAGAAGTTCAGATATGTGCTGAAATTTGATTTTTGACTTTTGAAAGACATAGATAAACAAAAATTGTGGAAATAAATAGACTGATAAAACAAAGTACATGATTAAAAAAACTTCATTACATTGTTAAGACGTGCATTGCACGTGCAAACTAACTAGTTCCATAGAAAACATCAAACAATTGTTCTAGATCAAACTCTGCTTCCCTCTGAAACTGAGGAATAAAAGTCTGAAGCAATGTCGTTGTTCACTGTAGCTCGTCAGGCTGTTTTCGGCAACGGCTGGAATTAGTTCAGTTAAGTGTTTCGGCAAACAATTGTCTATGCAAAAGATTGTACAGCAGCGGGATGGCAAAGATTGTATAGCACGGCATGATTGTCTCTGCAATAAAAACGATAAACCCTATACGTATGATGTCGGGATTGGATCTATCAAATATGCAAGATCTAGATATAGGTCAAACGGGCGTGGTAGACATGTAAAACCGATCTCTCGATCTAACCATCCGAAAAACACAACAACAAGCCGATCACCGACAGATTTACCTTGGCGTTTCTTCGAGCCGGGCGCCTTCTTCGGCGTGTGTGCGCGATTTTCCTTCCCCCCGACGTTTCGACGACTGCCGGCCATGGCGACCACCGGCCGGGGAGATAGATGCGAGATGGAAGAATGTCCGGCGAAGACACCGGATCGGGGTGAGCACGAGAGGATGAGGTCGGGGGGGTGGGTAGTTAAGATGCTCGTAAATCATGGGGTAGAGGCACGACGTATATAAGGGAGGGCGAAATATTTGATAGGTGGGGTGCGCGGGAGGAGTGGAGGGAACAAAAAATTTGGGCGTTTTGGCAGCCGGCGTACTACAATTTGGAGGGAACAAGTTTTTGCCGTGAAAGAAAAAATATTACTCTGAAAATGGAACTGTACATGTATATTTTAATTAAAAAATGACAAAACGAGTAAAACTCATAATAAATGCTAAATTCAATGTAAAATCATCAGTAACTAGTGGGACTGAGTAAATGTTGTGACATTCATGTGCAAAATTCAAATTTAAATTTTTCATGAGGTTTGGTGTAGTTTGATGTGAATTTACACAAGTGAGGGCATTTTCGGCATAACGGTCGAATCGTCGACCCCGGAAGTTGTAAAACCTTTTGCATGTGAGGTATATGTGAGAACACATCCCACATATACATGTTATTGTTCACACATGTGAGATTTTGTCTGAAAACACTTGTGGAACCTCATGTTGGTTGGGTCGATCCATGTGTGGACCCACATCGATCATGTCGGTGAAGGGCTCTTTTTCAAGCAAGCTGCACTTCAAATACTCAGATTGAGCTGCAAATTTTTGTGAGTGGTCATGAAGGGTAGGTATGTGTGCCTAAGGAGTTTCAGATTTTTCTGACAATTTTAGGTGTTTGTTGATTTTTTTATTAAAAAATGACAGAAAACGTGTAAAACTCATAATAAATGCTAAATTCAATGTAAAATCATCAGTAACTAGTGGGACTGAGTAAATGTTGTGACATTCATGTGGAAAATTCAAATTTAAATTTTTCATGAGGTTTGGTGTAGTTTGATGTGTTGAAGTGATGCCTACTTTGGTATAATTGTGCACTTCGTCCACAAATGAGCATTTGTTTTTTATGTATGTTTAAAAAATGACTAACATGCCATAATTGTTCTGACCTAACCTATAGTCCGAACAAAGGCATGTAGTCAACATTTTGTTGTACATTTGAAGTTGTAAATCATATGGTTTTAAATAATTTTGAAGTGCAACTTTATGATTCAATGTATTTTTCAGTGTGCTGATGTTTTGCCATTGTGAACTTATTGACAGAGTTTACATAATAGCAGTGGGCTCCATTTTTGCATGAGATACTTTGTGTTTGACTTTTGAACTTACAGGATAGCAACCACCATCTACCCCACAGCCTCATTAAATAGCGGTTGTACGCAGTTACTACTACTTATTGTATTTATAATGCCCCTGGTTGGTTTTGCCTTCTGCCCTCCCTTGTTCATGTGGTGAAGCAAGTCTCCTTCATCTTCTTTCTCTCTCTTTTGTGCTGAAAAACTCTTTTCTCTCTGAAGATTTTCGTTTGTTTTGAGAGGTAGGAAAATATGTTTTTACATGTCACTACTTCACCTCACCTCCTTTTTCTCTGTTTGTTGAAAATCCTTTTTGTCCTCTGAATAATCTTGTTTGTTCAGATCTATGGATATATGTGTGTATGGTTTCAGATCTATGGATAGATTTCTATGAATATGCCCTACCTACCTGTATTTTTTACTAGCTTTGGTAATTGCTAAATATACACAGGATGAACTGTGTTGTTTGTGGTTCGATGGGCAATCATTGTCAGCAGAGGCGGGAGACTCTCAGTTCATTTCGTTATTATCTTGGAAGCAGATTTGATGACTTTATGGTATATATCCTTTTTTAGAATGTATCTTTTTTGTTGACAGATTCTAGACTATATCCTTATTTTCTGCATTTTTGTTCTACTGTTTTTTCAGACTGTGCCTTGTTTTGTGAGGAGGCAGTTCAACAACCTTGTTGGTAATATCTTTTTTGTCGTTACATCGGATGAAGTGAAGTACAAATTTCATGTTAAGAAAGGCAGTTCGAAGACACGTGTTTTTGGTACTGGATACCAAAAATTTCTTCATGACTACGACACGAAAGTTGGTGGATCGTATCATGTTTGGGTTTGATAGTGCTCCCGAATCGTTTGGGATTTTTGCAAAGAGGGTCCCGATGGCACAGAAAAGCATCGTGTCGATGGTAATTCTGTTTTATCCTTTACCATGTGTTGCCCATTTTTTTAATATAACTGATGTTATATCTCCTCTTTTTTATTCTTTTATTAATTTTAAATTTGTATGCAGAAATTCCAACTGCAGTTGTCCACACTAAAGGTGTTATGCTTACTACTGCTCAAACATTGAAGAAGGAACAACATCTCCGTGAGCGTGGTCTTGGTCTTGGTGTTGTTTCTGTGCACACCTTGACGAATACTGATTTGAAGGGCAATGGACTAGTATAATTCTCCTTTTCTTTATGTAATCTTAGTTATCCTTTATATCCTTCCCATATATAATTTAATTTTTATTATTCAGCGTATACCGAAGGAAGTTGTTAGGTCCTTGAATATCTCTGAAAGCGGGGAGGCATGTTTTTTTGTTGATGACTATGGCTACCACCCTCAGGGTGCATACTACACTACTACTGATGGAAGGATGAAGTTCGATTCCTGCTGGTCGGAGTTTACTAAGGAGTATAACTTTGAATCTGGGAATGTTGTTCTCATTCTTTTCAACCAGGGCGGCCGTGGTGGTATTGAAGTTTCAGTTGATATCCTATGATATAATCTTTATCATATGATATAATTGTTTTAGTCTACAATTTGTGTGTGCCCATTGTGTGTTTATGTCATATCGCTACCCTGGCCGCTCTTGTGTGAAGGGATTGTATAGTGGGATTATGTAGGGGGTACACTTTACGATTGACTATTTGGTCCTGCATTTTTTCTACCGCAGTTCAATTTTCACCGATTTTAATTGTTCATTTTTTGCAAATTAATATGTACTTCCCCGGGCCTTGGGAAAAACAGAACAAGCCCACTAGGCTGGAAGTTAAACAAGGGTATGATTGCCCAGGTTCCAAATAACAAAAGTAGAACATAGTCTTTGAAACATGACATAGTTTAACCATGAACCTCCAGGGGAACAACTAAACAGAAACTAAATTTAGTGGAGAACATGAGGGCCAACAGCTGGACCGACGAGCGGGATGAGGCCAGTCCTGACGTAGTCCCTGAGGAACTTGCCAAAGGCAGCATGCTTCGCCTTGCTAGCAGGATTGTGCTTCTGCTTGCTACCTTTTCCAACTCCCGTCGCGTGCTGGATCAGACACACGAGATCGTTCGGGAAAACCCTGCCGCAGAATGGGCAATGTGGCTTTCCGTTACGATGGAAAGGGATCTCGCCAGTCTTCGCCTTCTTGAACGAAGCGGCTCTTCCGGTCCCGGTCCTCCTTGTCGCTGTCAACGTCCTCAGAGTCTTCCTGCGATTTTGAAAGTAAAGAAGAAGTGAGAGAAGGAAATTAACTGAAATACAATTGAAGCATTAAATATTTTTGTATGAACATTATTAAGAATTAATCATGTAGAATCAACATTTATGATCCAGATCCAACCATACATAATTACTTCACTAATATAAATAACCACCAATTTAAACTGTTGTCACAACTTGTTCATGGGTAGTCCAATCATTATTTCAGTATTATAAGTAAGCACCAATTTAAGAGAAAATGGTGATTATAAATTTCATGGATCAGGGATCAATCATTTGTTCCCTGAAGATGTACTGATTCATAAAACAATATGGATGCATGACGTCAATAAGCAGGAATTGAACAAAAATTATGGTCATAAATTACATGCAACTGATAATTCACTTGTTCCCCAAATTAAAATGATGTACACACTATGGTTTCATCATATAAATAAGCACCAGTTTAAGACAAATGGTGATTATAAAATCCATGTATCAGATCAATTAATAGTACCTATAATATAATTCTTGTAATCATAATCACTCTGGTATGATTCATATTCGGATGAATTTAAGTTTGAAATGCAGTGAGCGTTACACTAAGCAGGTATGATTCATCACACAAAAGGAATCATTACAGTTGAATCAAGATGTGCATCAAATATTACAGATCTAGTAACTACAAACCATAAATCAGATGAGCAAGAACCCCAGAATCATCAATTTGTACAAGAAGTCGCATACAGGGCAAATCAATCTACCCTATGAGCAAACCCTATGGTGAACAGTAAGATCAAGAAAAACAGGGGATCGATCGGAATAGTAGAGTACCTCGCTGCAGTTGTCGGAGGCCTCCTCTTCGAACTCGTCGCACTCTCTGGGGCCATATAGCTCGCGGTACTGCCTGGAGTGGTGGTAGAACGGGTCATTCAGATCGAAGCCCTGGTCATCTGCTTGTGCCGCGGGAGCGAGGACGTCTCCCTTGGCCTCATCAGCGACGGCGACCACGGCCGGTTGGGCGGAGCCCTCCACGGTCACGGCGCGGCGAAGAGCGGCTCCAGTTCCGGAAGAAGATCCCGCCTCCGCGACGTCGACTACTACCGGACCCCCGCCGTCGCCTCTGTCGACGTTGACGACCGCACTCGCCTCCGGCTCGTCTCCGCGAACACGCTTCATCTTCGGGATCTTCGGTGGAAGGGGAGGTCGGTGTTGCGCTGGTGGAGGTGCAAGCAGGGTTTTTCGCCAGAGATTGGGGAATAGAAGTTGCGGGTGGGAGAGACGATGGGGCCGATGGATATACAGTAGGTGCTGCCGTTTGGGTTCCTCTGTCTGATGCGTGGGTGTGAAAACGTGGATTGCTGCATGTAGTTAGTCCACTTTCCCATTACTTTGACATGGGTCCCACGCATGACGGATGGGCTGGCACAGAATTTTCAGTATGGGTATTAAAAACTCTAAAATATTTGAAATACGAATTAGTGATCACACATAGCCTCTTCTTGAGTTTAGGGGATGAATTTTTGAAAATTTTCAAACCAAACTGCCAAGATAGCATGCTAGCGTCATTACCCACATGTTGATGCACCCTTATGCCAAATTTCAGTCCATTTCAAGTTATGTACCTCAAAAAATGGTCAAGAACTGCCCGTTCGAGGTAGACGGGCATAATCTTTTCACTACGCACCTCACTTTTGTGAGTGCTTTGGTAGGGAAACAAATTTTTTTCTAGTTTGTTATTTTCCATGGAAAGTGTTAGCCACACATTGGCCAATACACAAGGTTTGGAAAGATTTCAACAAATTTTCAATTTTATATGAAAGTTTGAGTGTTTGGTGAAACCTAGGTTGACCTAATTGCACTAAGATGTTGTCAAACCTTTTTCCAAATGAAACTTCTGTTGTAGGGTAATGTGGTGACTTTAAATGCCCCAAATCCAAGGTGGTTTGGTCAGTTTTTGGCGATTTTCCCCTCTTTTCGTCCGAAAACCCCTCGCTCGACACATGTCCACCATGGGGACACCAAGCCACCAACTCCAAAAAATCAAAACCCATAGCAAGCAAGGTGTCATATCACAATGTGCACAAGGGTGCCAAATCATGCCCCAAATCCATGGTGGTTTGGTCAGTTTTTGGCGATTTCCCCCTCTTTTCGTCCGAAAACCCCTCGTTCGACACATGTCCACCATGGGGACACCAAGCCACCAACTCCAAAAAATCAAAACCCATAGCAACCAAGGTGTCATATCACAATGTGCACAAGGGTGCCAAATCATGCCCCAAATCCATGGTGGTTTGGTGAGTTTTTGGCGATTTCCCCTCTTTTCGTCCGAAAACCCCTCGTTCGACACATGTCCACCATGGGGACACCAAGCCACCAACTCCAAAAAATCAAAACCCATAGCAAGCAAGGTGTCATATCACAATGTGCACAAGGGTGCCAAATCATGCCCCAAATCCATGGTGGTTTGGTGAGTTTTTGGCGATTTCCCCCTCTTTTCGTCCGAAAACCCCTCGTTCGACACATGTCCACCATGGGGACACCAAGCCACCAACTCCAAAAAATCAAAACCCATAGCAACCAAGGTGTCATATCACAATGTGCACAAGGGTGCCAAATCATGCCCCAAATCCATGGTGGTTTGGTGAGTTTTTGGCGATTTCCCCTCTTTTCGTCCGAAAACCCCTCGTTCGACACATGTCCACCATGGGGACACCATGCCACCAACTCCAAAAAATCAAAACCCATAGCAACCAAGGTGTCATATCACAATGTGCACAAGGGTGCCAAATCATGCCCCAAATCCAAGGTGGTTTGGTCAGTTTTTGGCGATTTTCCCCTCTTTTCGTCCGAAAACCCCTCGCTCGACACATGTCCACCATGCGGACACCAAGCCACCAACTCCAAAAAATCAAAACCCATAGCAAGCAAGGTGTCATATCACAATGTGCACAAGGGTGCCAAATCATGCCCCAAATCCATGGTGGTTTGGTCAGTTTTTGGCGATTTCCCCCTCTTTTCGTCCGAAAACCCCTCGTTCGACACATGTCCACCATGGGGACACCATGCCACCAACTCCAAAAAATAAAAACCCATAGCAACCAAGGTGTCATATCACAATGTGCACAAGGGTGCCAAATCATGCCCCAAATCCATGGTGGTTTGGTGAGTTTTTGGCGATTTCCCCCTCTTTTCGTCCTAAACCCCTCGTTCGACACATGTCCACCATGGGGACACCATGCCACCAACTCCAAAAAATCAAAACCCATAGCAACCAAGGTGTCATATCACAATGTGCACAAGGGTGCCAAATCATGCCCCAAATCCATGGTGGTTTGGTGAGTTTTTGGCGATTTGCCCCTCTTTTCGTCCTAAAACCCCTCGTTCGACACATGTCCACCATGGGGACACCATGCCACCAACTCCAAAAAATCAAAACCCATAGCAACCAAGGTGTCATATCACAATGTGCACAAGGGTGCCAAATCATGCCCCAAATCCATGGTGGTTTGGTCAGTTTTTGGCGATTTCCCCCTCTTTTCGTCCGAAAACCCCTCGTTCGACACATGTCCTCCATGGGGACACCATGCCACCAACTCCAAAAAATCAAAACCCATAGCAACCAAGGTGTCATATCACAATGTGCACAAGGGTGCAAAATCATGCCCCAAATCCAAGGTGGTTTGGTCAGTTTTTGGCGATTTTCCCCTCTTTTCGTCCGAAAACCCCTCGCTCGACACATGTCCACCATGGGGACACCAAGCCACCAACTCCAAAAAATCAAAACCCATAGCAAGCAAGGTGTCATATCACAATGTGCACAAGGGTGCCAAATCATGCCCCAAATCCATGGTGGTTTGGTCAGTTTTTGGTGATTTCCCCCTCTTTTCGTCCGAAAACCCCTCGTTCGACACATGTCCACCATGGGGACACCAAGCCACCAACTCCAAAAAATCAAAACCCATAGAAACCAAGGTGTCATATCACAATGTGCACAAGGGTGCCAAATCATGCCCCAAATCCATGGTGGTTTGGTGAGTTTTTGGCGATTTCCCCCTCTTTCGTCCGAAAACCCCTCGTTCGACACATATCCACCATGGGGACACCATGCCACCAACTCCAAAAAATCAAAACCCATAGCAACCAAGGTGTCATATCACAATGTGCACAAGGGTGCCAAATCATGCCCCAAATCCATGGTGGTTTGGTGAGTTTTTGGCGATTTCCCCCTCTTTTCGTCCAAAAACCCCTCGTTCGACACATGTCCACCATGGGGACACCATGCCACCAACTCCAAAAAATCAAAACCCATAGCAACCAAGGTGTCATATCACAATGTGCACAAGGGTGCCAAATCATGCCCCAAATCCATGGTGGTTTGGTCAGTTTTTGGCGATTTCCCCCTCTTTTCGTCCGAAAACCCCTCGTTCGACACATGTCCACCATGGGGACACCATATTATGTTATTGTTCACCACTTTGAGATTTTTTCGATGAAGAATTTCAGATAAATGAGTAAAAGTCATAAAGAAAATTTGAATCACAATTTTTGGTGATTTTTACGTCTGGTATGTTTTGATTTTGAAGAACTCTACTGCTCTGAACATTTAGTTTACTAGCACTTTGAAGTACTAGGATGCACACAACATAAAATTGAAAACTCCCAAGACAATTGTTAACATATCATGGCAAAATATTTACAGTTTCAAAAGAACGGACTACTAGCCAAAAGCACCTCACGCAGGAGGGAGACCAAACCAAAAGATCAGGGGGTCATGCAGCAGAAGAGATGATCAATCCACCATTAGCAGGACTCTGTCGACCACGATCTTGCGGTAGAGCTCGTACGAGACCCAAGCATCAATGGCTGCATACTCGATGTTCATATTTGGAAGTGGGAAGTCCCCCCACAGTCTGTGCCGATGGTGGTGGAACTTCTTCTTCATATCACCGAACCATGAATCAATGAGTCTTGCTGCCATGGTAGCCATGCCAGCCCTCGCATGACCAGTGTACTTGAAGTACTCGTCCTGGAGATTGACGTAGTACTCAGAAGGAATCTCCATGTGCCATGTCCTCCACAGAACTCTCTTGTCACCACGGATGTCAACACTCGCAAACGTAGCGCCTTCTCGAAAGAAATCGCAGATTGCCGGAGACTCCCACCAGTTAGCACTGCAGTAAACAAAGTAATGTACTAGTCACAGATCAGTTACAAATATGCAAGAACCTACAGAGGAGACGAAGATGAAACAAATTAATAAATCGGGAACAATGTGTAGCAGATTTAGATCGGGAATGTACTACTTTTCTAGAACAATGTGTAGCAGATTTAGATCGGTAATGTACTGATTTTCGGGAACAATGTCTAACGAAAATCAAAGAGAGACAGAACGGCGGCAAGTAAAAAACCCCAATCGAAAGATTAAAAAAGGGGATTAGTTCTTACGCTGCGTAGTGGAACACCAGCACATGTTGACGCATGCAGAGTTGAACCACGGCGATCTTCTTCTCGTCCTCGGCTCGATGGTTGGTGTACTCGAAGTCGAGGCCGACGAACTTGTGCTCGTCCTCCATGAGCCACTCCGTGTACATGTCGAGGACGCGGCGCACTTCCCAGGGGTCGTTGGTGTAGACCACCTCCAGGTCCTCCTCGTCGTGGATGTGGACTGCGCGCGTGCTAGTCCAGTTGTACATTTGCTGCTCATCCATGTCCATGGCGACGCAGCGGCGGGAGACGAAGATAATGAGGGAGAGGAGACGACGAGAAGTGTGGAAAGTGGAAACCAGGATGCGGTGCGAATATTGAGACGGTAGGGGAGGGGGAAGGGGATAAATATCATCCCCATTAATTACTCCGTGCGAATATTGACACGGCAGACGAAGAGAAAACTGACGCGGGTCTAGTCCAACTGACGCGCATTCGACCGTGTTGTCACGTCTAAACCCAGCACCGCCCATTTGCACTCCTATTGACCTACCGAAATTTACTCCACGATATAACTTGCCATCATATCACGACCTCCTTCAGCCGCCGCCAGATCTCGCCACGTCTCTCGCCGCCAGATCTCGCCACGTCACTCGCCGCCACAGCTCGCCACGTCTCTCGCCGGCGAGACTTGTAAGACTCTCGCTCCGCGTCGAGACCAAGGATGGTGCCTACTAGTGGAGTACGTAAATAACATGTACGTCTCGCGATCGATCGTTGTTTCTGATTTGTAATCTTTCTTCATATTTTTTGCAGTGTCCAGTTTGCTTTGACAAGAAGGGGATGTGCGGCGGAGGGGGAGTCGCGTTAGGTTTTTTCGTGCAAACACTACAAGAGGGTTTTGAGGAGAAGACGGTACATGCACTTATAAGTTTAAAATTCATTCAGATGTTTTATTAATTCGCCGCCACATCAAAGTTTAACACGTGATCCTAGTAGTTATTGCTAGTTTAGTACTATTATTCAGATGTGTGTAATAATTGTTGGTCACCATATGTATTAACCGCTTATTTATGGTTGAGTTTTACGATAGTTGTGATAACTTTTACGTTCATACCAGTTTTACGATTGTTGTAGCTGTTAGAGATAGAGGTATCGTTAGTTCAGTCCTATACCGATAGAAGTTCAGATATGTGCTGATAGAAGTTCAGATATGTTCTGATAGAAGTTCAGATATGTGCTGATAGAAGTCCAAGATCTGAGACTCGGTGATTATCCGAGTAGACGCATATTTAACTTACTTTTGTATTAACTCTACTGAATTTAGGTCATCCCTTGCTACTATAGACCGTATTTCCTTAAGAAGTATGGTGTCCAGACCTCCCACAGGACAACTTTTGAAGCTGCACTCAAAACCAAAGATAGCCATGCATTTGTTGTTAATGTTACCAACAGAGCTGGCAGAACCTATATCAACGGAAGATTTTGGAACGAATTTGCTAGAGTGTACAATTTTAAGGTTGGCATGGAGTTAATTTTCAGAGTTAACTCATCTGGTCAGGATACTCTTGTAATAACTGGAACTGAACCACTAATCCATCCAGGTAATTTTCCACCTTTGGACACAATGATTGATCATATTAATTATTCCATCTTATGTCAGTTATTTTAATTATGCAGCTTACTACCGCTTGTCCCGCATTTAAGCGTGACATTGTTGACTCGCTCGCAGTACTGATGGAACAATGATAAATTGGAGGATGATGCATACCGTCATTCTTCAGGTGGACAACTTGGACTACCTTGTTGAGTACCACAATGCTGGAGATTATGATCAAGGAGCACTAGTTGTCCCAATGCTGCATACTTTGAATTGGACAAACAGCGAAAATTACAACAAACACGTGGTAAGCAGTAGATCATATCATTTCATTAAGTTTGCGACCTACATTACGTACAAGTGTTAACTAAACTATGTCCCTACTGTTGGAACAGAAAATCCCTAGCCGTTTGGTTCCTAAAGATATGGAACAATATGGTGCAATCAGTATTGTGTGCCATCCCAGTACTTTGGTGCATGCGTCCTACGCAATTTCTTCAGACGATGGTCGTCTCTGCGTCAGTGGGTGGAAGGAGTTCATGGACAAGGAAAAGCACCTTCAGATGGGTGACAAGATGCTGTTCTTGCTTTACCTGGGAAATGCAGGGGTTTACTTGTTTGCTACCCATGTGCCTGAAATCGATCTGGAGTAGCTAGTCCGTGATTCATGGTGCCCGTGTGTCCAACTATGCAGCCCCTTTAGGTTTAAATTAATTTGTAAGACTCTTTATGCGATTGTCGATTTTGCTTGTGTTAAAACAATAGTTAGTCATATCGTGCTGCTGGTTGTAATCGTGTCAAGTGTCGATTAATTAAAACCATTGTCAAAGTTATGTTACCGACATGTTGGCTTTCTTATATTTGTCCATATTTTTGCTTATATTAATTTGCTCTTAAACCCTTCTGGATAATTCAATGACAAGTTCGAGATCG
Organism: Lolium perenne; assembly: GCF_019359855.2. Lineage (NCBI taxonomy): Eukaryota > Viridiplantae > Streptophyta > Magnoliopsida > Poales > Poaceae > Lolium > Lolium perenne. The sequence goes on along the minus strand of NC_067248.2, from coordinate 68,267,254 downwards.
TAAACATCTAAATAAGAACATTTCAAATGTTTGGAACAAAACATATAGTTGTATGCATTACATGTTTCTATCAATCTAAATCACTATCTTCTTCTGAATTTTTTCCCTCGTCATCATGTATGTTCTCTTCCAAAATGAGACTATCTTCCTGATTCTCTAGTTCATCTTCGCTCATATCCATGTCAACATTGGGACTATCTTCCCCATTCTCTAGTTCACGGATTGTACGAGCATCATGAATACGTACAACTTCAGCAGCACGATGATCATCCTCCTCTGCTTCCACCTCTGCTTCCTCGTCTAGGTCGACAACATCATGAAATGTATGGTCGACTGAACCTTCATCCTCCTGGTATGCGTCTTCATTCCGTACAAATGCATCATCGTTACCATCTTCTAATTCTGAACGTCGTACACATGTCTATGGCTGAACTTCTGCACCACTTTCCACGGATCACCAAACTTTGTATCCTCCAAATAGAAGCATGTTTCAGCTTGACTGGCCAATATGAATGGTGAATTCTTGAACCATAGGATAGAAGTATTAACGCTTTTAAAAAAACCATCATCTTTTATCTTGGAACCCTTGCTCGCAAGGTCGAACCAGTCGCAACGAAACAAGTACACGGACCTGTCACCGTGTTTGTTAGTCCCGCATCGCAGCTTCAAGAACTTCTTGCATAACAAGTTAGTAGTCGGACTCATCAGCATCACCAAAAGATCCCTTAGTCGCTACGCCCGAATTTTGAGTCTTCGTGTCTTTATCCCGAGTAAGCGTGCGAAACCTCGCACCCTTTACATTGCAACCAGCGTATACTACTACACGCCGGTCCGGCCCAAAGAGCCGAGACTTCAAATCTTCTCGATGCATTGTCCAACTGTCTCACATGGTTTGCAAACCAACCTGCAAACTCTCTCTGAACCGTCTCCTCGATGTCACGCACACCCCTACCTCCCAATTCTTGTCGGAATTCACTGAAACATAGAAAAAACACATATGAAATACAGGACAATTATGTCTGCAACATTGAGAAGTAGTTATTAAAGTGAAGCTAACTACTTACTTGATATAACGTTCTACATCGTCACAGTTGTTCAGCACATACCAAACCATTTTGTCAAATTCCTTGTCAAAATGTTTCAAAATGGATTTCCCAAGACCTTTAGCTCCAACTGAAAATACTTCCATCTCGTCAGGATCAGGTTTTCTCCGTATGTCTTGGTTCCTATCATCTTTGTTAAATCTTGTTTCTGTGCCATCCTTGAAAAATCTAGAGCAAAAAATCAAACACTCATCAACAATGTAGCTCTGCGATAGAACCTTCTGGCCTTGCTTTGTTACGGACCGTAGACTTTAGATAACCTAATCTTCTCTCAACTGGATACATCCAACCATAATGAACAGGACCCCTCGAAAGAGCCTCCTCAGGAAGATGAATAGCTAAGTGCACCATTACATCAAAAAAGCTGGGGGGAAGAGCTTCTCAAGTTTGCATAGGATCACAACAATTTCAACCTTCAATCGATTCAGCACATCAACTTTCAGGGTTTTGGCACACAGCTCCCTAAAAAATCTTCCTAGCTCTGCAATAGCTACATACATTTCCTTAGATGCAATTCCCTTGAGCCCAGCCGGCAACACTCGCTGCAGAAGTATGTGGCAATCATGCGTCTTCATACCGGTAACCTTACAACCATCAATATTCACACATCTTCCCCAGTTTGCGCAATAACCATCTGGGAACCTAGTGTTTGCCAAATACCTACACAAATGTCTCTTCTGTTCCTTCGAAAGCGTCCACGGTGCAGGGGGCTTCGCATAAGTTACTGCTGCATCATCATCATCCTTCACAATTTTCTTCAACCAATACTTCTTCCACATTTTGAATTTCTTCAAATCAATTCTAGCACTAACAGTGTCCTTATTCCTGCCCTCAAGTTCAAGTAGTGTACCAACAATATTGTCACATATGTTCTTCTCAATATGCATCACATCTAAGTTGTGAGCTATCTTAAGTTCTGGCCAGTACGGTAGATGATGTAAGCTGACTTTCAGGTGCCATGTTGGTTCACCGGGTGACATAGGCATCCCAAATGGGCCTGCCGAAGATAGTACCCGGGGTTTACTGAAGGCCCACTACCCGAAGAATAAGAAGATTCGGGAGCCCAAGATATATCAAGGAAAGTCAAGAGTTGTAATAGGAAGTGTTATTCGTAATCTGGCGGGATGAGTTAGAAACCGTTCCGGATTATGTAACTTGTATAGCACGAATCCCTCGGCTCCACCTCCTATATAAAGGGGGAGCCGAGGGACGAAGAGGGAATCGAATCATTGTCTACAAACCCTAGTTTTCATAATCGTCGAGTACTTTTCGGCTGAAACCTTCGAGATCTACTTACCCTCTACTTCCAACTAAACCCTAGCCTACAATCCATAGGCATTGACAAGTTGATACCTTGTCAATTGGCGCCGTCTGTGGGAACTAGAGGCGTAAGGATTTGATCTCGATGGCACGCTCAAGATCTTCGACATCGTCAACCGCAAGCAACACAATTGATCGAGGTAAACAGATCGCTGCTGGTCTTGTCGATTTTGTTCCTCACGCACCCTCCCGTTTGGATGCATATGCGTATCTGGCGGAGCCCGTGGAGATGACGTTCGGAAGGTTTCACTTTCGCGTCGAGAAGGAAGGATCGTATCGTGTCGAGATTCCGATTTCGTCGGGATCGTCGGTGGTCGATTCCGATTTTTCAAGCTATGCATCGTCAATCGAGTCAGGAGAAGAAGAAACCTCGGCGACACGTTACGTCAGCATCAGAACAAGAGAGAAACTCGCCAAGATCTTCAACGACATGTCGTTTGAGTCATCTGCGGACTCATATATAAGCGATGGCTCAAGCGATGTCGACAGTTACGACTTCATCGACAAATCTATCACAGTGGGCAAGGTCTTCATCAATCTCAACGATGATGTCACCAAACCCAACGTAGATCTGAGTACAAAGTATCATCAGATTTACGCCATAGAAGATCAAGAGGAGACATCTGAGGCTTTCGACAATCTGGGAAATCCATACGTCGATCCCTCCAATCTGCGACAAGGCCTGGGCAACAAATAAGTCGGGCCAGAGCCGCGAGATAGAGTCCAACTTTCACAAACAGCGTGGGACAGAGCCGCGAGAGCTATGAACGGTACAGAACCAATGGCTACCACAGCCACACCAGAAGAATTGCAAGCATATCAATATAGGCTCGCACGAGCTGCGAGGGAATTGGAAAAACAGACAGCTGAGTTGAACAGGAGAAAGGAAGCAGCTTCTGCATCCAGCAGGAGAAGGGCAGATCTGAGTCGACAATCTAGAACTTCGGGTGATAGCCACAGGGAGGCTCGGAACAGAGGAAGATCAAGGTTACAACACATACCCGAAGCAGAAAGAGAGCACTTGGTTCAAAACCTCGACATGTCCTTTATGTCGATAGACACAAGAGGAAACATTATCCCTAAGACACCAGAAGCTGGGTATATGGCGACACAAGCTTTTATCCTCGCGTCTAAACCACCTCCAGGTGATCCAAGGGAAACACTATACAATATGGCGATAGCAGGAGTTGGAGCTATGGGGACAGCGTTCGTTTCAACGCCTCCCGAAGGAACAGCAAGGCAAAATAGTCCACGACCTGCAGCAGCAACGGCGGCAGCCCCTGAAGGACCAAGTGGAGCAAGAGATACGGCAGCACAAGCAAGAGTCGACAGAGCACGACAAAGCAGAAGGGATCATCGGCAATCTCCGGAGCTTAACGACGAAGATATGTGCGGCTTGCCATGCTTCACGAGGAGAGTCCGAAAAACTCGAGTCCCTTCAGGATTCAAGCTACCCGACAATTTCAAAAAGTTCGACGGCCTTCAAGATCCAGAGGATTGGCTAGTCGACTATCTGGAGACAGTGAAGCTCACGGGAGGAACCAGGGCAACAGCCATGCAAAGCATTCAGGTGCATTTGAGTGGAGCCGCATGATCGTGGATAAAGAAACTCGCTCCAGGGTCCATCGACAGCTGGGAAAGTTTCGAGGATGTGTTCGTCAAGAACTTCAGATCCACGTGCAAAAAACCCGCGTCGTTAGAGGAGTTGAGAGCATGTCGACAAAAGCCAGATGAGCCAATGAGAAAGTACATCCAGAGGTGGAATATCATCAAAAACTCGGCAGAAAATATATCTGACGAGAGAGCAATAGATGCGTTTGTCGCAGGAGTCAGGCGTGGAGATTTTGTCGAGGACTTGGGAAGGACCAATCCAAAGACAGTATCCGCGTTAATGGAGATAGCAAATAAATGGGCAGATGGAGAAGACGCTGTCCACAACAAACGACACAGGTTGCCAGAGGAGGACCGTGGTCGAAACTATCAACCGAGGCGAAGATTTTCTCAGCACTCGAACTACGACGCTCCAGGACAAATTTCGGCAGGTTTTCGGACAAATACAGGAGGAAGCAACAGAGATGATTACCAGAGAAGCAGTGAACAGCGAGGTGATAACAGGGATGATTCACGCAACAGGCAAAATAGCGGGCCTAGGTTCCCAAGACCTTTCGTGTCCCCTGAAGAGATGATGAACGGACCGTGCCAGATGCATTTTCCTCGACAGCAACGGTAAAAGACAGTCAGGGCACTTGCAGAAAGACTGTCGAAATTTTCAAGCAATGTTGCGGTATGCAGAGAACGCTAATGCGCGGGCAGCACAGAGAAATCCTCGAGAACCCAGAAGCGAGATTCACTTGCCGCCTCCTCCAGCGATCACAGATGACAATCGGCATCAGCTCAGAATAGCGGCAGCACCTGCACCACCACCTTATGTTGATCCTAACTCCAATGGAGCAGTGTCGATGATTCAGAAGGGAAGGCCGTCCAATAGAGTTCAGAAAGTAATCTCACGACAGGTGTTTATGGCAGAGAAAATGCCTCCACCAACAGTTGAGTACCTTAATTGGTCAGGACAAGATATCGGCTTCACAATAGCAGATCATCCGCAGCAAGTTCCTCGACCAGGGCAGTCAGCACTTATTCTCGCGAAGTTATCGCGGGATTTGATGTCTCTCGAGTGTTCATAGACGGCGGCAGTAGCTTAAACCTTATGTATGCAGATACATTGAGGAAGATGAACATATCCTTAGCAAACTTGAAACCAACAGACACAAGGTTCCACGGCATCACACCGGAGAAACCAAGTTATCCATTGGGGAAGATCAATCTCGACGTTCAGTTTGGGACCCGCGAAAATTATAGAATCGAGAAGCTCGAATTTGAAGTCGTAGATTTTCCGTCACAATACCACGCTCTGTTGGGACGACCAGCATATGCTAGATTTATGGCGGTGCCACACTATACATACCTGTTGTGGAGGTTGCCTGGGCCAAAGGGACCAATCACAGTCAAAGGAAGCTTTGCCTTAGCCGATAAATGCGACAAGGATTTTCACCGGCTGTCAGAAACTTTCGGGATGCAAGCTGAGTACTTGGCGTCAAAAAGCATGACTGATTACGACGTACTACCAGACGTTGGAAGGCCAAACAAAGAATCAACTTTCAGTACCGAGAAAAATTCAAAAGAAGTGCAGATTCACCCGACAGACCCGAAAAAGACGACATCTATCGCAAACGACATGGATATCGCATAGGAAAGCGCGCTCGTCGAGTTCCTCCGTGAGCACTGGAAAATCTTCGCATGGTGTCCAGCTGACATGCCAGGAGTACCCAGGGAACTTGCCGAGCACCACCTAAACTTGGATCCAGTAGCGAGACCAATCAAACAACCTTTGCGGCGTTTCTCGGAACCAAACCGCAAAGCCATGCTGTCAGAAATTAATCGACTACGAGAAGCTGGTTTTATCAAAGAGATATTTACAGAAGCCACATGGGTAGCAAACCCAAAGGTCTGGTGCCGAAGAAAAACACTAAGGTCCTTCGCATGTGCGTCGACTTTACGTGTCTCAATAAACATTGTCCAAAGGATCACTTTCCTCCCGAGGATCGATCAAATTATCGACTCCACGGCTGGATGTGAACGTCTTTCCTTCCTGGATGCATATTCTGGTTATAACCAGATCAGATTGAAAGAAGAAGATGAAGTAAAGACCGCGTTTATTACACCTTACGGCGTGTTTTGCTACAGAACAATGCCCTTTGGTTTAAAAAATGCGGGAGCAACATATCAGAGGATGATGCAGAAGTGTTTGGCGACACAGATCGGAAAAAACGTACAAGTATACATCGACGATGTCGTCATAACGTCAAAAAAGGGGACAACACTGATCGAGGATCTCAAAGAAACTTTTGATAACCTCGACAAATTCTGCCTGAAGCTGAACCCGACGAAGTGTTCCTTTGGCGTCCCAAAGAGGAGAACTTCTGGGGTTTCTAGTCTCAGCAAGAGGGATTGAAGCAAATCCCGACAAAATACAAGCTATCGTAACAATGAGGAAGCCAACAAAGTTGAAGGAGATACAACAGCTAACGGGGCGAGTCGCAGCTTTGAGCAGATTCGTCGCTAGGCTGGGAGAAAAAGCGTTACCATTCTACGCTCTGATAAAGCAAGGAGATAAATTCCAGTGGAACGAAGAAGCCGACAGAGCTTTCGAGGATTTGAAGCGCACAATCTCGACACCACCAATTTTGGTGGCGCCAAAAGAACGGGAACCCCTCCTGCTGTATATCGCAGCCACGCCCCAAGTGGTGAGCACGGTGCTAGTTGTTGAAAGGGAAGAAGAAGGAAAACTCCACGGCGTGCAGAGGCCAGTATACTTCGTCAGCGAAGTTTTATCACCCTCAAAACAAAGGTACCCTCAGTACCAAAAGATAGCATATGGAGTGTTCACAACAGCACGAAAATTGCGCCACTATTTTTCGGCACACCCGATCATAGTGGTCAATGAAGCTCCCTTGTCAAATATATTGAACAATCCAGAAGCTACGGGTCGTGTCTCCCTTTGGGGAATAGAACTTTCCCCTCGGGACATCACGTATGAAAAAAGAAAAGCAATCAAGTCGCAAATACTGCCGGACTTCATTGCAGAGTGGATGGAGTTGCAAAATACAGGACCTCCAGACTTGTCGAGAACCTGGACCATGAACTTTGACGGGTCCAAAAGACTAGAAGGAGCTGGCGCAGGAGTAGTACTCACATCACCTGAAGGCGACAAGTTGAAGTACATCCTTCGGATGACGTTCCCTAACGCATCTAACAATGAAGCAGAATATGAGGCTCTCATACACGGGATGAAGATGGCGAAAGCCTGCGGCGCAACTCGATTAAAATTTTTTGGCGACTCACAGTTGGTGGCTCAGCAAGTTATGAACCAATGTGACGCAGTCAATGATAGCATGATGGCATACAAGGAGGTGTACAACGAGCTCGAGAAGTTGTTCGATGGATGCGAAGTAAATCATATTAGTAGATTGAGCAACGACGAAGCCGACGTTCTTGCAAACATCGGGTCGCAATGCCTTGCAGTCCCGCCAGGTGTATTCTGGGAAGAGATAACAGAGAGATCCACCAAGTCGACAAAATCAAAAAAGAAGGAGAAGAAACCCTCGGGGGCTACCAAGGAAAAGCAAGAGGAAGAAGAAGAAGATCAGGACCTGGTCATGGTGATACAGATACCGTGGATGCAGCCGTACATATCATACATCCTCGTGAAAGAAATACCCGACGATCCAGCTTGAGGCAAGGCGAGTAATTCGACGCTCCAAAGCTTTCACGGTGGTCACAGGAGAATTGTATAAGCGAAGTCGTTCAGGCGTCTTGCAAAGGTGTGTCACAGAAGAAGGAAGAATAATTACGAAGGATGTACACGAAGGAATATGTGGCCACCACGCAAGTAGTCGAGCTATTGCAGCCAAGGTCTTTCGGGCAGGATTCTACTGGTTGACAGCAATCGAGGACGCCAAGGACATAGTAAGAACTTGCGACGCGTGTCAAAGGTTTGCCGCAAAACCTCACTCTCCAGCAGCAGAGCTAGCACCAATACCATTGTCATGGCCCTTTGCTCAATGGGGACTTGATATGGTGGGCAAGTTACACAAATCCTGGCCAGGAGGAAAGGAGTATATGCTAGTAGCTGTCGACAAATTTACAAAGTGGATAGAAGCGAAGCCGATAAATTCACCAGACGGAGCATCCGCAGTAAAATTCATAAAAGACCTCGTCTTCAGATTTGGAGTGCCCCACAGCATCGTCACAGACAACGGCGGTAACTTTACATCCCACGAATTCAAGGATTATTGCGAAGAGGTGGGCATCAAGTTGCACTTTGCGTCAGTTGCACATCCTCAAACCAATGGGTAAGTCGAGAAAGCCAATGGTATAATCTGCAATGGCATCAAGAAACGCTTGTTAGGACCACTGGAAAAAGCTCGACATACCTGGCCAGAAGAACTACCAAGCGTGTTGTGGAGCATCCGAACAACACCAAACACAGCAACACAGGAAACTCCGTTTTTCCTGGTTCATGGAACAGAAGCAGTATTACCAATCGAGATAGAGCACAACTCTCCACGTGTCGTGGAATATGACGAAGAAGTGTCGAGAAAAGCGCTAGAAGATGACGTCGACGCACTTGATGAAGCTCGAGATGAAGTACTATCTCGGGTAACCAAATATCAACAGGACCTGAAGAATTACCACAGTCGACGTTTGCGGCCAAGATCTTTTCAGGTGGGAGACCTAGTTCTTCGGCTCACGCAAAAAAGTCATGAAAAACTCGAGTCACCATGGCTTGGCCCTTACATTGTCACGGAAGTAATCGGAGGAGGAGCATACAGGATAAAGGACAAGAAGACAGGGGTGGAGGAGCCAAACCCCTGGAACGTGGCGCAACTCAGGCGGTTCTACGCCTAGAGTCGAAATATAGCCCTTGTAAAACTTCAATATACTGAAACGCCCGCGAGTTTTCAGACGCACTCTTTTCCTTTTTCGGGGCACCGAGTGGGGCCGGAGAAGGTTTTTAATGAGGCGGGCTCGCGGTGCTGCAATATAATAAAGATAGTGTCAATATACCTTTCTCTTTATCGACATGTTCAAAGTCTTCGCTCCGACGAATTTCAATATAGTCCATCAAAAAAGAAAAAACCTTGCCTTGGTATTAAAATACCTCGTGAGTCAGTAAAAATACAAAATAGTACTCAATAAAGAAGCTCGGGGGCTCATATTCGCCATAAATATATAAATGCCTTGGTTCAAAACCTCGCAAATATATAAATACAGTAAAGAGTCACCGAAACACTCGGGGGCTAGACGAACAGAGAAATATAATGATTGCTTTACAATATAGTCATAGATTACAAAGAAGAAGTATCTACAAGAGGAAAATAACTAGTCTTGATTCAATATGTCATCAAGAGTAACTCTGTTTTCTTCAGGAGCAGCACCAAGAAAATCGGCATAATGGCCATCGGCAAAAAAGTCGGCGTCCATCCGAAGAAGGTCCTCAATCATTTCTTCGGCTATAGGCGTAACCTTCGTGTTAATCCTGTCAACACCAACTCTTCGACGTTGTACCTTTTGATGAACTTTTGCGACAACTTGGGTAAGGTCAAGATTTGAGTGGCAGATCTGGAGCATGATAAGAGCAAATCTGGCGCCAGCTACCAGTTGAGCTTTGACAAAATCATGGATACTGCCAGCATCCTTGAATCTTTCCATCAATTCAGGGAGAGTTTTTGGTTGGACGTTCCGAGGAAACATGGAGTTGTAAACCATGGACAAGGTCTTGGTACAGAAGTCAAGGAAATCGCGAGTTTGAGAGGTGCGATCTTGGAATCTGACAATTTGTCGGTCCTCTCTGGGGTAGCCCAAAACAAAGAACCATGGTCCAGGGAAAGGTTAACAAGGAGGTTCGTCCTAGCATTTACCCTCTCTTCCTCGGCAGCAGCATCAGTAAAGGAACCTATCAAAACAACGAAGGGGAAACCTTTAAGAGACATAGCATGAGGATGAAAGATATCGGAGGATGAAGCAAGCATACCCGACATATCTGCACTGGCTTCATTCATTAATTCGAGCATGAAATTTTCTCGAGTGGTCGCCTTTTCAGCCTCGGAAGCAGCAATTTCCTTAGCAGCCACGGCCTCGCGAGCTTGCTGAAGAGCAACTTTTTCGGCTTCAGATGACTTACGAGATTGCTCCATCATCACAAGTGTTTGCTTCTTCGCATACTGAAGCTGCTGTCGAAGCTCATCCAGTTCTTGCGACAAGGTATCGTCGACAGGTGCAAAGATCGGCAAAAGTTCTCCTCGCTCGAGAAGAAGAAGGCGAAACATTGGAAGGAGCGGAAGATGGAGTATAGTTATCAAATATCAACTGAAATTTAAACAAGACAACATCAAACAACAAGCAAAGATAGAGTTTTCATTAATCTCTTGGAATAATTACAAGGGCATTACAGTGGAGCTAAGGAAGTACGTGTCGCCAAATGACTACTTTGGCGACAAGAGCAAAAGAAACAGAAAGAAAAACAGAGGCATGCAACTAGACCTCCGGCCTTGACGAGCTAGGAGTCGACGATGGCTTAATCCCGAGATAGGCCAAGATCTTCTTTGTGTTGGGCTTGGCTGCCTTAATCAGCGACTTCCACCTTGACTGCTCTATTTGCTCGGTGTCGCCAACTTTCATCCAGTCAATAGTCTGTCGACTGTCGCAAAGAACCAACGCGACAGGTGTTCTCAACGGCAACCTTCATATTTTCTTGGCGCATCTTCAGTCCAAGGTCTTCCGGTGTATTGAACATCTTGGCAAGGTTGAGGAAAGTCGCAGGCTCCTCTTTCTTCGGGAAGAAGTAGGGGAACAATGCCGACAACACTGCGCTAGCATTCGACACACCTTCACGAATCTCGGATCCATGAAGCTCCAGATAGGAAAGTGCGTCAAGGACAGGGTCATTGACAGGATTCGTCAGATCAAAATCCTGGTTTGTTTGGGCTGTCAAGGAAACAAAGCATTAGTGAAAAGACAAGAAACAACGATTCTCATAAAAATAGAAGGGATCAGCAAAATTACTGAAAGTGCGGCGACTACGAAGTTTTCAGCGCTTGAGGATTCCTTCTTCACGAAGCTTGTGCAGCTTTGTGCTCATCCAAGGCAGCTGTAGCATCCTCAAGTTTTTTCTGCAGTTCCTCGACACCAGCAGCTTTCGCCTTGGCTTCATCAGCTTCGGCCTTGGCTTTGCTAGTAGCGAGTTCGGCTTTCTTGCGAGCCGCCTCACTTTGCTCAAGTTTTCGAGCAAGTGCGTCGGCGCGTTCGTTGGCCTCTGCAAGTTTCTCTGTCGAGATATGGAAAAGAGAGAGAAGAAAGATCAAAATCGCGAAAAGCAACAGGAGTAAAAAATCAAGGAAAAACAGCAAGTATAAAAGTCGTTACCTTCGGCTCTATTGGCATATTCACGGTATCCAATAAATTGGGAACCGATGCGGAGAAGATCTTTGATCATAGGCTGTTCAAGGTGAACACAGCAAGAGAAACATCGGCATGAAAAAGAGAAAAGGTGTGAAAAAACAAAATAGGGAAAATATAGATGTCGACAAGCTTACATCATCTAAGAGCAGAGTCGACGAACTGCCCAACTGAGGGGCAGGTTCAACAATCTTTTCAACCCTTGTCCTTTTTGGTGAAGGAGCAAGGGGGCTTGATGGTGGAGTAGTGGTGACGACGTTTTGTTGAGGAGGCGAGGTTTCTTCTCCTTCAACTAGCGTGTCTGAAGCAAGTACGATGCACGTGACGTGCTTGTCCGAGGAGCCACGTCAGTAGTTGGTACTTCTTCCTCGTCATCACTGTTGATCAAAAAATCGGCAGCATAAAAAGCAAGACAAGATAAATATTTCGAGTACAAAAAAAAAAAAAAAAGGGAGAAATAAAGACGACTTACGAGCTGACGAGGGATTCAACATAAGGATCGTAAGCTGCCTTCGGATGAGAAGGAACAACTTCTTCAGCCTTAGAGGTGCCAGAATCCTCGGCATCAGTCCTTTTCCTTTTGTTCCTTGGAGAAACAGCAGGAGGAAGGGATTGCGTCGACTCACTGGCTTCAGACTCAACTTCTTTTTCGTGAGAAGCCGCAGATTTGTGAGAACCCGCGACTTCACTTTCAGGAATAGAAGCACCTTGAGTATCTTCGGCAACGATGGCCTGTTCTTCGACTTCTCCACCCTCCGGAAGAGGAGGAAGGGAGGTCATAGTAGGATGGTTCTGTAAAAAATAGTGACCAAAGGAAAATTAAAGAGATGACAATACAACGAGATGCAGAGAAAGTGCGGAACAAGATAAAAACTCGGGAAGACAAAATACCTCGGGGAGTGGATTGGCGGAGCTGTATGGTTCCACGCGACAAGAGGAAGGAATAGGGTCCTTGCCCAGGCGAGAAAGTCTTCGAATCAACTTCTCCAAGTCCTTTGAGGAAAGATCACTGGAGATTCTGTTGGCGTCGTTTTCGCCAGAGTACGTCCAAAGGGGATTTTTGCGAGCCTGAAGAGGCTGCACTCTAATCCTAAGGAAGTAGGCAGTGATTTGAACACCAGACAGCTCTTTGCCTCGAGTGTTTTGAAGCTGACGAATACGAGACATGAGTGCCTCTGTCGCCTTTTTCTCTTCCTCAGAAGCTTCGGCATCCCAGGAGCGGCGGCGCTGAATTCTGGCACTTCCGTCGAAAGGAACTATGTTGTGTTCAACGGAGTTGGCGCTTTCTTCGTGAATGTAGAGCCACTTTTTGCGCCATCCTTGGACAGAATCAGGAAATTTGACGTCGAAATAATCGACATCAGTACGAACACAGATAACAACGCCACCTATGTTATAAGTGACGTTGTGGGAGCCATTGCGGCGGAGGCAGAAAATGCGTTTCCACAGAGCCCAATTGGGAGGAATTCCGAGGAAGCATTCGCAAAGTGTGATGAAAATAGAAATGTGAAGGATGGAATTGGGGGTCAACTGGTGCAGTTGAATCCCATAAACGAAAAGAAGGCCGCGGAGGAAATCGTGAATTGGGGTCGAAAGACCACGGATAAGGTGATCAACAAAACTAACCCGATACTCCATTGGAGGCTTGGGATAGCTTTCTTCGCTGGGAAAGCGGATGGCGTCCTCCTTCTTCATGAGGCCAAGCCTCTTCAGCATGTTGGTGTCTTGGTTGGAGATTTTGGATCTCTCCCACTCAAGATCCTCGGCGGCCATCTTGGATTCCGGGGTACTGTGGCGAGTGAGTCGCGTGCGCGGTGGCATCAACGGCAATGGGCAGAGCAATGCTCGTGAGTGCGGATGATCAGAGAGAGTTGGGCGCAGGGGAAGCTTTTGCGAAGAGGAACAGATGAGCGGCGCAAGCGAGGGGATGAACGGAGGTTGAAGAAAGGTTTATATAAGAATCGGGTGAAGCAGTGCGCCGTTGGATGAAGAAATCGTGTGGTGAAAAAAGATCTTCTAGATACAAGGGTAAAAAGGTATTTTTACTGAGATAGGCGTTACTGTACGTGCGCCAGAAAAAGCGGAGGACGTGTGTCCCCCACTTGCACGACGTGTCAACATGGTGAAAACAATGGACCCACAAGGCAGAAAAATCAAGATTATAAACAGAGATGAAGCAACTTTGTTTAAGGGAAGCATGTCGACAAGAAAAATAAAAGAAGATTGGCGACAGGAGGAATTATTAAATACTTCGGGAGCCTTTGATCAAATACAAGTTTTTGCCCAAACGCTCGGGGGCTACTTCGATAAAAAGTAAAATTTCGAGTATGGCAATATAGAAATTGCGGGAGCCTACAACCAAGCACAAGTCCTTGGTTGTAGCCTCGGGGGCTACTCCCATCGGGAACGCTGTTCGCGTACCCGATGAAGTTCAAAAATAAAAGATAGAAAAGCAAGAGAGTATATTTCGAGTTATAATTAACTCTACATATACTCCCATCGGGAGAACAATATAAGTCAAAATTGACTCGATAAAATGTGCCATTCCAACAGCCGGAAAAGCACTCGACAATATATTCTCAGAACGCCGAAGTTGCGATCAATTTCTGAATACCGCAAATTTGCGAAGGTAAGACCCCAGATCCGTTCTGCTGGGCGTGGCATCGCCAAAGACTGCGCTCTGCTACCTTTATCCGTATCAACAGATACGAAGAAAAATCCTAACGGACGCGTTAGGTACCCGATAAATTTGACTGGGACTCGACAGAATGGTAAGACCTTAAGCGGCACCTGTCGAAGTTTACACCAGTATCCCGAGATCATGTCCAGGGACGTGATCTTGAAGTAGGTTTTTGCGGATTGCCACTAGAGCAGTTAACTAGTACCTGATCCGTCAGATGAACTAGCCCCAACTACCATTATCCCTGTACAATATAGAATTTTATGTGAAGAAATATAAAAAAGTTGAAGCTTTCGAATAAAAATAAACAGTGGAGATTTTCCCTGATTCTACGATTCAAGCAAAATCTCGGGGGCTACTGACATAGGCATCCCAAATGGGCCTGCCGAAGATAGTACCCGGGGTTTACTGAAGGCCCACTACCCGAAGAATAAGAAGATTCGGGAGCCCAAGATATATCAAGGAAAGTCAAGAGTTGTAATAGGAAGTGTTATTCGTAATCTGGCGGGATGAGTTAGAAACCGTTCCGGATTATGTAACTTGTATAGCACGAATCCCTCGGCTCCACCTCCTATATAAAGGGGGAGCCGAGGGACGAAGAGGGAATCGAATCATTGTCTACAAACCCTAGTTTTCATAATCGTCGAGTACTTTTCGGCTGAAACCTTCGAGATCTACTTACCCTCTACTTCCAACTAAACCCTAGCCTACAATCCATAGGCATTGACAAGTTGATACCTTGTCACCGGGTACAGTTGCACGCTTCCGCTTTCTACTTATTGGATTTTTCCCATGTTCAAAATCCTTAACCCTTTCTACCTTCGCAGCTACCTCTTTGGGTGTGTACTTCCTTGGTGGATCTCTAGTCTCAGTTGTACCATTGAAAAGTCTGCTTTTCCTGTATGGGTGATTTTTATCAAGAAATCGCCGTTGCCCAATATATCCAATTTTGTTTTTCAAAGGTTCAGCGCAAGGATTCTCATCGCAATGCACACACGCATGAAATCCTCTTATGCTTCGGCCTGACATAGTGGCATATCCAGGATAATCATGAATAGACCAAAGAAACGCAGCATGCAATGGGAAATATTCCTCTGTGCATGCATCAAATGTCTCCACACCACTCCATAGCTGCATCATATCTTTTATCAGTGGCTGCATAAATACATGAAAATCTTTCCCTGGGGAATACTTTCCGGGGATTAGCAATGCCATCATGTAATTCGATTGATCCATGCACATCCATGGTGGGAAGTTGTAAGGAATCACAAAAACAGGCCACATACTGTAAGGATTACTCATACTTCCAAAAGGACTGAAGCCGTCTGTGGCAAAACCTAGTCTTATGTTACGAGGATCTTTAGCAAACCAATCAAACTTGCCATCAAAGTGCTTCCATGCCTCACCATCAGCAGGGTGCCTCAGTACATTGGGCTCAACAACCCTCTTCTCTTTGTGCCATCTAGTATGTGTCGACATTTCCTTTTTAACAAATAGTCTCTGCAACCTTTTAATTATAGGAAAGTACCTTAACACCTTGTGAGGGATTTTCTTTTTTCCAGTAGGGTCTCTATATCTTGATAATCCACAAACATGGCAGTTCGTATCGTCCTTGTGATCTCCCCAAAATAAAGAACAATCAAACTTGCATGCATGAATTGTCTCATAACCAAGCCCAACATCAGAAAGAACACTCTTAGCATCAGCATATGATTTGGGAAAGTCCACATCTGGCAAAGCTGTACGTAAAAGCTGAAGTAAGAGATCAAATCCTCTGTTTGTTATCCGGCTGTATGATTTGACATGAAGGAGCTTAATGATGAACGACAACCTAGTGAAAGAGGTGCATCCCTCATAAAGTTCTTTTTTCGCTGACTCAATTAGATTAGCATACAGATTTGGTAGGTCAGGACCTTTATTTCCAGACTTCAGGTTCATCGATCATACTAGACGAATCATCAACATAACAATCACCATTGTCTTCCTCTTCATCGTTGTCACTATCATACGCACCATCATCGTTTCTATCCCGCCCTTCGTCATCACTAAAATCTTCCCCATGTCTAGTCCATCTTGTATACGTCATGGACATACCTGAACAATTGCAGTGATCCTCGACTATTTTTATATCCTGACGTATCAGATTTAGGCAGTCCTTGCAAGGGCACAAGATTGGTTCATCTGTATTGTCCAAGTGTTCTCGCGCAAACTTGATGAAATCCCTAACACCTGCCATGTACTTTGTTGTGAACTTCTTGGTGCCATCAGTTATCCAACTTCGATCCATTGCCTACAATTCAGTTAAGAACATGCCAACGTTCTTCAGAACAGATCTTGACAACTGATTAAAAAATCTAGACCTAACGAACAATCAGGAGAACTCACCGATGATGCGTCTCGCCGCCACCACAATGGAGCCTTCACGGAATTCTTCTCACCTCGACGAGAACCCTAGTCGATTCGACTGTTAGCAAGAGCACCTATATAGGCCGTGTCTGCTAGCGGCGCGACTTAAACGAGGCACCCTCGACCGACATAAATATTAATAAGGGAATTATTATGTCGTAACATCTAGATCACACCATTGAAATAAATATGTAGAATAGACTACTTACGGATCCAGATCAAAATTCCATATCTACCTTAGCGGTAAGACTCCGCGTCGGTCACACCGAAGCCCTTGTTCGATTCTTCCAAACCACAATTTTTACTTAATTAAATATGTTCCTGACAAGTGGGTCACGCATGATATATAAAACTAATAACATTTAATAAAGTAACTTAGTATTATTTCGTCACCTCGATCTTTGATTTCGTCACCTATTAACAGACACGATGGAAGCCCTTCCCGCTTTGGTAATGGGTGATGATTTTTTCTTGACGAGAAATCATACCGTCAAGCATTACCTTAAATGCTTGACGAAAGATGAATTCGTCACCTATAAGGACACATCCATGACGGTATGCATTTTTGTCACCAGGGTTTTCGTCAACAAATCCCCCATCTCTTGTAGTGAATCATGAACCAATTCCATCCTCATTACCATCTATTTTAAACTCTAGCCATAATTGGAAATATATGTGGACAATCCATGTTGTTAAATACTAGTAAAATTTAATAATATACTTACCATGCCCCTATTATAAAAATCAAACCATTTAATCAGATTTGGTTCTTAAATTATAAAAGTAATTGAGATGAACCCTAAATTCATATCTATTTTGAATTTTGAATTGTGCCTCACAAGAACACAAAGTTAATCAATTATTAAATGTTGTTTAACAACAAAACTATGTTGTGAGCATTATTGTCAAATTGTATTGATATTCAAATAATTTAGAACCTGCAAAATAAAACAGAAATCAGTTCGAATTCAAATAGCAAATTCAAATCAGTAAATAAAAAATAGTAAATAGAAAAGAGAGAAAAGAAAAAGGGGCTTACCTAGCTTACCTGGACCGCAGAAGCCCATGTCGAAGCCCAGGAGCAGCCCAGCCCAAATCCAAATACCGTTTCGCCGCTTTAAAAATCGTGCGGAGAGAGAAGCCCTCCTCTTCTTCTTCCCCGGGCGTCGACATCACAGAGGAGGAGCTCGGCCACGTCGTCGTTGGCGATTAGGATCACCCGGACGTCACAGAAGCTTCCAGAACCCTCTCCTATATCTCTCGTGTCCGAGCCTATCCCAAATCGTCAAGATTCGCGCTCAGAACAATCACCGACCTCGCTGTTCATCCCGGCCATCTCCGACGTCGAGTCGACGTTGCCGACCACCATTTTCCCTATAAATATGCACAGAGCTTGGCCAGGGAACCCTAATGCTTCGCCGCCAACTCTCTGGCTTTCTCCATCTCTCTATCTCTCACCACCATCCACTCACTATCGCCGGAGTCGAGGACGAAGCCGACGATTGAGGCCACCCCGGAGCTCGCCGTGAGGTCTAGGAGGAGCGCCTGACGCCGTAGAGCATCTGGGAGGAAGGAATCGTGCCGGATCTTCCTCAAGCCGGCGTATTTCGTCGATCCCTTCCGCTGCACATCGCCGGTAATGGCGAATTTCTCGCCGTCTCCATCGACCATCGCCGGAGCCGACCACACCTTGAGCTTCAGGGTGAGCATACGCATCTTTAGAGCCTACTCTTTCTTCCTAGCATCGTATGTAGCCTCCGATTCGATTCTCGCCGGAGTAGCACCGCCGGAGAGCTCGTCGTCGGCATAGCTCCGGTGACCCCCTTGCGAAACCATCATCACCAGCAGCCTCATCATGTCGAGGAGGTTTCGAAAACCCTAGTCGCGCGTCCCGGGAGGCCGTAAATCGACGGCGCCGTATCCGTCTGGTCGCTGGCGTCAAGCCGCCGGCGAGATCTACGTGTCACGGCCACCTCAACCTATGTTGACTCGTCATTGCCCTCGTGGCAATTGACCTAGTCAACAAGCCCACCAGTCAGTGACTGTGGGTGTGTACCGCTAGGGTACGTTTAGTTTTTAGATTTAATTAAAAAACCAGTAAATAGTTGAAACTTTGCAAAAATAGATAAAATTCATTTTAGCTCAGAAAAATATAAATAATATATCAAAATGCTCACAAAAATAAACTCTATTCAAATAAAATATAAAATAAAAATGTGTGTCAAAATAAAAATCCACTTATTTTTACCTTTATTAAGTATAAATTTTCATTAATTTAAAACACAACTTGAATTCAATAAATTAGTTTAGTTGTAAAATAAAATAACAACTATTCAGTAAATAGATAAAATGTTAAGATTAATTCAAGTAGAATTTTATAAACCCTAATTTGTTAATTACTATTTCCCATTTTATTTAAATGAGAATAAAGCAAGAAAATACTAAAAGATAATATTATTTTGGTAGCTAAAAAATTGTTTACTTAAAAATTCTTTAGTTAACAAATTATTATTTTAGAACCTAATAATAATTGTAAAACCCTAGTTTCTAATTAAACCCTAACTAGTAATTGTTTTAATTCTTAAACCCTCTAAAAATTAATAGCATGTTAAAATTTATTATTAACTTTATTTCAAGTACTTAATCACATTAACTCTAGTACCAACTATTATTTTAATAATTGTATTATAATTAGAAACCCTAATTCTACTATAAGTAAGGACCCTAATTCCATTATTTTTATGTGGTCATTCCAAATTGTTTCAACTTTAAAACCCTAGTATTTACCACATGTGATAATGTGAATTTCACTTTACATTTAGAACCTTAATTAGCAAAAAATGAATCCATGTTTGTGATCTACTAAAATAAAACTAGGAAAATTCACATGAAGTCATTATTCATGTCTTTATTTTTGGATAAACCTTATATAACCAATTAGTGCCACCTAGGTATAAACCCTAGCTTGTTAACCAGATTAGCACCATTGATCACCACTTACATACCACACCATTGAAATCAACCTTAACCATGATAATTTAGAAGAACCCTTGTGATTCACCATTATACCAACCTTGTATAGTAATTCACATAACATGTCCCTACTACACCAAACCCTACTTGAGGATAATAAACCACCTAGCTTAGAAACCATTAGTGATTACTTAGTGAAACAAATAGGAAGCTATAGTAAACACTAACTCATAGCACCACCTTGACCATCGTTCTTTGATATGATACCTATGATCAACCATAGTAACAACAATGCAAATACTTGTTGCATATAGACCTATTCTACTCAAGAACCAACTAGTCCCCATTAGTAAACTAAATGAATCCATTAATAAACCCTAGAAGCCAATAGCTCCAATTTATAGTAGTTCTTATTCTTATTTATGTTGTTCTTAAAATGTTATTCTTTTGAAGTATAATAAGTAATCATCAACCATGTCCTGTAGAACTTCAAACTGACAACTGCTCTTGACTTGTTATACAACCACCATTCCTTTGTGTGTATGATTGGTATGATGCATTATATCACTTATTTATGCTATAATATCACCAAACCTAATAAGAACCTTGTTTGAGAACCATCCTAAAAGTGCAACACACCCTAAAGAAATCTTTGCAACTCATCCATACTAAATCATCGAGGTTAGGTTACGCTCGAGGCGATTGCATCTCATACTATGCATTATAGCATTCTTGCTAGTTCTTTAAACATTGTCCTTACCAGACGATGATGGTATTTCAGCATTTGGAGTTATCACGTATCGAAGCTTTTGCCTGCATAATCTTGCAGTCAAGAAAGGCAAGTTCATTGCATGCTCATGTCAGTTGATTATTTTTATCAAACTATATGCAAAATACTATAATTATCACTCCTGCATTGAAAAGCAAAGTATTATTTTACAATTATGAATATGACTATGTGGTGGGCAATGGAACCATGGTATGTGTTGATTTGGTGGAGGTTCCATTGCAAGGGTACTATTCATCTAGGACTAAATACCAATGTCGTCCAGTGATTCTAGCACCATACATATCACGTTGACCATGAGATCTATAATGGCTCTGGGGAAGTCAGCTGTATCTTTTCCCTCCTGCACATCAACGGACTTGATAGAGCCTGGCTGGATGTTGGGATAACACTGCAGTAGGTTGGGAAATCATTTAAAATCCCCATCCGTGTGGATGAGAGGCTCTACCGTCTATGAAGGATTGTCCGACGTTCATTGGGGGTAAAGCCGTATGATCGGGAGATGTCTACCGGGGATGTACGGGTGGACAAAAGGGTGGGTTTGCAGGGTCGCGGAGAAGGCAGTGCTAGACTTGGATCTTATCCCTGGCCTCACACCAAGGAAGTGTGAACGGGGATGAATTCTTCTGGTTGGTAAGAAGGATGAGGTCTCTTATGGGAAAAGTAACGCACCTCTGCAGAGTGTATCAAATTATGGCTGTCACTCCCTGTTCCGGAAAGGGAACTTCGAACGCGGCAGGAAAGGAACTCCATGAAGTTCTGGTCAACCTATGAAGATTGACGGGCATAGTTTTCAGAATAAAATAAACCTTTTAAAGAAATGTTTACGAAAACTTGTATTCGCCTATGACTTTCTGGTCTATGGCTGTAGCTAGTGCATGATACACATATTTACTAATATGAACTTGTTCAGTACACTCGTACGCATCCCTCTTTAAAACCCCTGCTTAGTTATGGAGTCACCGGAGGAGGAACTATCGTGGAACTCGAAGACAAAGGAGTCAATTGCAACAAGATGGAGAACTCAATCAATGAAGTCAATGGAGTCAACTTCTGCATTAGTTAGCTAGAGTGGAAAATCTAGACAAGTAATAGAAGGGAACCTTTCCCTAATCTTAGCACCTAAGTAGCTAGATTTCTATAGCAAGCCTAGTAGTTCTCAAGCTTGAGTTAGCAATAAGTTAGACTACGAGTCGTTCTTCTGGAGCTTTATTTGAAGTTTTACCTCACTATAAAGTAGGAGGCTATGTTGATCTTCTGTAAACAGTTTGTGTATCCTTCAATAGACATGCCTTGGACTCGCATATGTTTCTGTTGTACCACTCTGAGGGATGTAATATGAGTGGAACAGTGTTTCGCTGGTGTTATGTCAACGACTTGTGTACTACACCATGCAGTGGTACGCTGCCGCCGCAGCTAGTATTAGAGCAAATGCTTTGACCCTAGGATTAAAACCCTATAAAGGAGACCTATAAGTTTTGTAGTGTCTGTAGGAAGTTGTCTTAGCTAAACCAAATATTATTTTTTACTTGAGATGGGTATTCACTCGAGAATAATCCTGACACACTTGAGTCAATCTTTCTTATCTATCTTTCTTGAGTATAGTTGATTAGTTATCTTGCTTCATTACAAATAAGTAAAACACCATTGGAGCTTAAGATTATGGGTGGTAGTAGACCACACTTGGTATACGATACATGGTAGTCCAAAGAAAGGATACAACCATAAGGAAAATATCCTATTGGAAGATGTATACCAAGACATGTTATGGCTAAGTAAAAGTCATTTAAAATGTCAAATGACTGACGTTAAGTAAGGGATATAAGTTATATAAGGTAGTATATGCGTATGATGAGTCAATCATAGGAGGTAAGGAAGAGTGATATGACTTCGTAGAGCATCTGGGAGGAAGAAATCGTGCTGGATCTTCCTCAAGCCGGCAAATTTCATCGATCCCTTCCGCAGCACATCGCCGGTAATGGTGAATTTCTCCCCGTCTCCGTCGACCATCGCTGGAGCCGAGCACACCTTGAGCTTCAGGGTGAGCATACGCATCTTTAGAGCCTACTGTCGCTTCCTAGCATCGTATGTAGCCTATGCTTCGATTCTCGCCGGAGTAGCACCGCCGCAGAGCTCGTCGTCGGCATAGCTCCGTTGATCCCCTTGCGAAACCACCACCACCACCAGCCTCACCGTGTCGAGGAGGTTCCGAAAACCCTAGTCGCGCGTCCCGGGAGGCCGTAAATCGGCGGTGCCGTATCCGTCTGGTCGCCGGCATTCTACGTGTCACGGCCACCTCAGCCTCTTTTGACTGGTCGTTTCCCTCATGCCAATTGACCTAGTCAACAGGCCCACCAGTCAGTGACTGTGGGTGTGTACCGCTAGGGTACGTTAGTTTTTAGATTTAATTTAAAAACCAGTAAATAGCTGAAACTTTGCAGAAATAGATAAAATTCATTTTAGCTCAGAAAAATATAAATAATATATAAAAATTCTCACAAAAATAACCTTTATTCAAATAAAATAGAAAATAAAATGTGTGTCAAAATAAAAATCCACTTATTTTTACCTTTATTAATTATGACTTTTCATTAATTTAAAATACAACTTGAATTCAATAAATTAGTTTAGTTTTAAAATAAAATAATAACTATTCATTAAGTAGATAAAATGTTAAGATTAATTTTCTTAATCATCTCTTCATTAACTAAAATTTTAGTAGAATTTTATAAACCCTAATTTGTAAATTACTATTTCCCATTTTATGTAAATAAGAATAAAGCAAGAAAATACTAAAAGCTAATATTATTTTGGTAACTAAAAAATTGTTTACTTAAACATTCTTTAGTTAACAAATTATTATTTTAGAACCTAATAATAATTGTAAAACCCTAGTTTCTAATTAAACCCTAACTAGTAATTGTTTTAATTCTTAAACCCTCTAAAAATTAATAGCATGTTAAAATTTATTATTAAATTTATTTCAAGTACTTAATCACATTAACTCTAGTGCCAACTATTATTTTAAGAATTGTATCATAATTAGAAACCCTAATTCTACTATAAGTAAGGACCCTAATTCCATTATTTTTATGTGGTCATTCCAAATTGTTTCAACTTTAAAACCCTAGTGTTTACCACATGTGATCATGTGAATTTCACTTTACATTTATAACCTTAATTAGAAACAAATGAATACATGTTTGTGATCTACTAAAATAAAACTAGGACAATTCACATGAAGTCATTATTTCTTGTCTTTATTTTTGAATAAACCTTGTATAACCAATTAGTGCCACCTAGGTATAAACCCTAGCTTGGTAACAAGATTAGAACCATTGATCACTAATGACCCACAAGTATAGGGGGTGTATCGTAGTATTTTCGATAAGTAAGAATGTCGATCCCAACGAGGAGCAGAAGGTGTTGACAAGCAGTTTCGATGAAGGATTCACTGTAAATGCTCACAGACAAGTATTCAGGGGGTTTTGATGTAGCAGATGAATAAAGTACGAGTAAGTAAAGTGCGAGAGTAATAATTGCAGCGAGTGGCCCAATCCTTTTTAGCACAAAGGATAAGCCACTTTGTTTACTTATAATGATCAAACGTTCTTGAGGACACACATGATTTTAGTCTAGTTCTTTCGCTACATATGGCTAATTAATCTTCATTGTTTTGATAAGAGTTGTGTGGGTGAACCTATGCTAATGCACCGCCCTTCCTAGGACTAATACATACTTGTGATTATACCCCTTGCAAGAATCCGCAACTACAAGAAAGTAATTAAGATAAATCTAACCACAGCCTTAAACTCTGAGATCCTGCTATCCCTCCTGCATCGATATACCAACGGGGGTTCAGGTTTCTGTCACTCCGGCAACCCCGCAATTGGCAAACGAGTACAAGATGTATTCCCCTAGGCCCATAAAGGTGAAGTATCATGTAGTCGACGTTCACATGACACCACTAGAAGAATAACACCACAACTTAAATATCATAACATTGAATATTACTCAACCATAATTCACTACTAACATTTAGACTTCACCCATGTCCTCAAGAACTAAACGAACTACTCACGAGACATCATATGGAACATGATCAGAGGTGATATGATGATGAATAACAATCTGAACAAAAACCTTGGTTCAATGGTTTCACTCAATAGCATCAATAACAAGTAGAAATCAATACCGGGAGAGTTTCCCCTATCAAACAATCAAGATCCAACCCAAATTGTTACAGCGGTGACGATGTGCAGCGGTGGAGACGGCGGTGATGATGATGTAGATGATGACGATGGTGATGGAGATGATGTCCAGCTCGATGACGGTGATGATGGCGTCGATTTCCCCCTCCGGGAGGGAATTTCCCCGGCGGATCTCAGCCTGCCGGAGAGCTCTTTTCTCTCTGGTGTTCTTCGCCCCACAGAGGCGGCTGTGACTCTTCGCGACTATCCCCCTGGAGCTTAGGTTTTCGGGACGAAGATGTACGCGAAGGAGAGGAGGCCAGAGGGGGCTGTGGGCCCCCTCCCCACAAGGCGGCGCGGCCAGGCCTTGGCCCGCGCCGGCCTGTGAGGTGGGCCCATGGCGGCCCTCCTCGGCTCCCCCTTCTGGCTCCCTTCGTCTTCTGGAAAAATAGGATTTTTCATATAATTTCCGTCAATTGTTGATCTTCCGAAATATTGCATTCTGACGGCGCTTTTTCCAGCAGAATCCTGACTCCGGTGTGCGATCCTCCAATAATCATGAAACATGCAAAATAGATGAAATAACATAAGTATCATCTCCAAATATGAAATATATCAATGAATAACAGCAAATTATAATATAAAATGGTGATGCAAAATGGACGTATCAACTCCCCCCAAGCTTAGACTTCGCTTGTCCCCAAGCGAAACTAAACTCGGTAAACAGGACCACATGTTTATGGAGTGAAGAGTCGATAAATAAAATACGGACAAGAAGCATCATATTCATTCACACAAGACATTCTAGTAAACAACTTCCTCATATAATTCAACTTGAAACAAGTAGAAGGTAATCACAAATAAAGGTGCATAAGAAATCATAATTGGTGATGGCAAACTTCGTTCTTGGTCAGAGAACAATTAACAGGCTATACTTATCTATCGAGCAGCGCTCTCATGTTAAAGTTTATATGGCATAACTTGCATACTCAATCATAATAATCTCCTCACAATCATTGATAACTTTCAAAGCCATATTCATTCGGATAAAACTTGTACTAAACAAGGAAGAGTAAAAGACATGATGAAGTAAATCACAATATAAATGGTTTGATCAAAACAACTCAAATGCTTGCTTGAGATGGAGGGAAATAGGTTTACTGACTCAACATAAAGTAAAAGACAGGCCCTTCGCAGAGGGAAGCAAGGATTAAATCATGTGCTAGAGCTTTTTCAGTTTCGAAATCATATAGAGATTAAAAGTTACATTTTGAGAGGTGTTTGTTGTTGTCAACGACTGGTAGCGGGTACTCTAACCCCCTTGCCAGACAAACTCTCGAAGAGCGGCTCCCATAAAGTTTTATTTTAGGTTGGCACTCCTTCCAACCTTTGCTTTCACAAACCACGGCTAACCGAATCCTCGGGTGCCTGCCAACAATCTCATACCATGAAGGAGTGCCTTTTTATTTAGTTTTATTTAGATGACACTCCTCCCCTCTTTTGCTTTCTCAAGCCATGGCTAACCGAATCCTCGGGTGCCTTCCAACAATCACATACCATGGAGGAGTGTCTATTTGTAAAATTATGAAGGTTAATTAATCGGGGCTGGGAACCCCATTGCCAGCTCTTTTTGCAAAGTTATTGGATAAGTGGATAAAGCCACTAGTCCATTGGTGAAAGTTGCCCAACAAGATTGAAAGATAAAACACCACATACTTCCTCATGAGCTATAAAACATTGACACAAATAAGAGATAGTAAATTTTGAATTGTTTAAAGGTAGCACACGAAGTATTTACTTGGAATGGCAGGAAATACCATGTAGTAGGTAGTTATGGTGGACACAAATGGCATAGGTTCGGGTTAAGGTTTGGATGCACGAGAAGCATTCCCTCTCAGTACAGGTTTTTGGCTAGCAAGGTTAATTAGCAAGCACAAGAGTTGAGGGAAACAAACAAATATACATGTGATAGAAACAATCATGCATCTTCCTTGTAAGCACAAACAATTTTAACTTCAGAATAATAAGCTATGAGCTAACAAGAAAGGAAGACAATGAAACAACTACATGTGTTTCTCTTTTCTACTTAAACCTCAAAGTGTTGTTGCTATTTGACCAATGCTAAGTTTGCCAAAACCAAATAGATTTACTCAATGCTCCCAAAGTGATACCAATACTAATAACAAGATCAATCATATAATAGAGATTGCAAACTAAAATAAGATGTGCAATATGTAAATGATAAGACTTCTCATTAATATTTCATAACGATAACTCACACCAAGGGATACATAGACAACCAACTAAAGGAGATATACTTCCACACTGCAACCCATCTTATATGATAACTTCCCTACTCATGATATGACACTACTTGATAGTAAAAAGTAAAAGATAGTGATGATGTGATACCGCGGCACTCCCCCAAGCTTGGAACAAACCAAGGGGATGCCAATACCAATGATGAATTACTCCTTCGGCGGCGGTGATGATGAATCCTTCCCGCGATTCTTACAGATCTCCTTCAGCTTCTCAGTTTGGCAGTTCTGCACTAAGACTCGAAGAGATTCATTGTTATCTGAAAGTGGCGGTGGCAGCCTTGTGATGGGAATTGAGTAATATTCCAGCATTCTACGAAGTCGGTAATTCTCCTCCTGAAGTATCTCCACTTCCCTTCTTAAATCACGGTATTGATCACAAAACTCATCGGTAACCCGTAGAGCTTCTCCCAACACAGGGAAAGAGTCGAGGCTAGGAGCAGGTGGTAAGGGTCCCTGCAAGTTATGAGAGAAAGAACATCGAGTGTCAACAGATCCCACCAAAATTTGCTTACTCCCAACGGCTTGTTGCTCCTGTTTTGACGACACCCTCTTCACTTCTTCCTCCGGAAGCCCCTTGCCCTTGTTGTTGGAGGCCATGGTGCTTCTATATCAAAGATAAATCTTGGCAGAACTAGCTCGAAACAAAACACGTCGAGAAAACGATATACGGACCTCCAGGGGTCCGGGGGATTATATAGCAGGAATTTTTACGGCATAAGGAAAGTACCAGGTCGAACCAGAGTCGGAAAGGGGCGACGAGGTGGCCACCTCACAGGGCGGCGCGGCCAGGCTGGGGCCCGCGCCGGCCTGTGGGGCACGCCCTCGTGCGTCTCCTCCACTCCGTTTCGATCTCGTAATTTTTCATATTTTCCAAAAACAGCAAAAACATTGTTCGGAAAGTGAATCGCGAACTTTTTATTACCAGTACTGTTACCTATTCAAAGTCGAACTCTGGCGGACTGTCAATTTGACCTTTGATGAAAGCCTCCGGAGTTTCCACTCAAATAACATCAACATCTTCATTATAAGAATCACCTGAGATATAATGCTTGAGCCTTTGTCCATTCACCACTTGTGTGGCATTGCCTTGGAGAGAGCTAATTTTAATTTCTCTTGAACGATACACCTCCTCAATGACATATGGTCCTTCCCATTTCGAGAGTAATTTCCCTGCAAAGAATCTGAGACGAGACCGATACAATAGGACTTTATCCCCAATATTAAATTCTCTTTTGATAATTCTTCTATCATGCCATTTCTTAACTTTCTCTTTAAAGAGTTTAGCATTTTCATAAGCTTCACTTCTCCATTCATCTAGAGAACTCAATTGTAGCAACCTCTTCTTACTGGCTAGTTTAGGATCTTTATTTAGTTCTCTTACAGCCCAATAAGCTTTGTGCTCTAGTTCTAAAGGTAAATGACAAGCTTTTCCATAAACCATTTTATAAGGTGACATACCCATGAGATTTTTATAAGCAGTTCTATAAGCCCATAGCGCTTCCTTCAATTTACTAGCCCAATTCTTTCTAGTTTTATTAACAGTCTTTTCCAAGATAGATTTAATCTCTCTATTTGATAGTTCTACCTGCCCACTAGTTTGAGGATGATAAGCTGAAGCAATTCTATGATTAATACCATATTTAGCAAGAGTTTTTCTAAAACCACCATGAATAAAATGAGAACCTCCATCAGTCATAATATATCTAGGAACTCCAAATCTAGGAAAAATAATATCTAAAAGCATTCTTAAAGAGGTCTCACCATCAGCACTTTTTGTAGGTATGGCTTCCACCCATTTAGTAACATAATCAACAACAACAAGTATATGAGTGTTACCTTCTGAAGAGGGAAAAGGTCCCATGAAGTCAAATCCCCAACAATCGAATGGTTCAATAACAAGAGTATAATTCATAGGCATTTCATTGCGTCTAGAGATATTACCAACTCTTTGACATTCATCACAAGATAAGATAAACTTCCTTGCATCTTTGAAGAGAGTTGGCCAATAAAAACCTGATTGTAGAACCTTTTGCGCAGTTCTATCTCCGGCGTGATGTCCTCCATAAGCACTACCATGACATTTACTCAATATCTCTTGTTGTTCATATTCGGGAAACACATCTTCGCAGAATACCATCCACTCCTTCTTTATATAAGTGTGGGTCATCCCAAAAATAATGCCTCAAGTCATAAAAGAATTTCCTCCTTTGCTGAGCTGAAAAAGTTGGAGGCAAGTACTTGGAAACAATAAAGTTAGCATAATCAGCATACCAAGGGCTATCTCGCGAGCTCACCTTTATTACAGCCAATTGTTCATTTGGAAAACTATCATTAACAGGAACAGGATCATAAGCAATATTTTCCAATCTAGACAAGTTATCAGCAACAGGATTATCAGCACCTTTCCTATCTACAATATGCAAATCAAATTCTTGCAACAGAAGCACCCATCTAATAAGCCTTGGCTTAGCATCTTTCTTTTGCATAAGGTATCTAATTGCAGCATGATCAGTATGAATTGTAACCTTTGAATCAACAATATAGGATCTAAACTTATCACAAGCAAAGACTACAGCTAACAATTCTTTTTCAGTAGTAGCATAATTTCTTTGAGCAGCATCAAGAGTTTTACTAGCATAATGAATAACATTCAATTTTTTATCTACCCGCTGTCCAAGAACAGCGCCTACAGCAAAATCACTAGCATCGCACATAATTTCAAAAGGTAAATTCCAATCAGGAGGTTCGACTATAGGAGAAGTTGTTAATGCTTTCTTTAGAGTTTCAAAAGCTTCCTTACAATCATCATCAAAAACAAAAGGTACATCTTTTTGAAGAAGATTAGTAAGAGGCTTTGAAATCTTGGAAAAGTCTTTAATGAACCTCCTATAAAACCCAGCATGACCAAGAACACTACGAATACCTTTAACATCCCTAGGATAGGGCATCTTCTCAATTGCTTCAACTTTAGCTCTATCAACTTCAATACCTCTCTCGGAAATTTATGTCCCAACACAATTCCTTCATTAACCATAAAGTGGCATTTCTCCCAATTAAGAACAAGGTTAGTTTCTTCACATCTCTGCAAAACTTTATCAAGGTTCCGCAAGCAATTATCAAAAGAATTCCCATAGACGGAAAAATCATCCATGAATACCTCTACAATACTCTCGCAAAAGCCATGAAAAATAGCAGACATGCATCTTTGAAAAGTAGCAGGGGCATTACATAAACCAAAAGGCATGCGTCTATAAGCATAGGTTCCATAGGGACAAGTGAAAGTGGTTTTCTCTTGATCTTTAGTTTTAACAGCAATTTGTGAAAACCCAGAATAACCATCAAGAAAGCAAAAATGAGTATTTTTGGATAACCTTTCTAACATTTGATCAATAAAAGGCAAAGGGTAATGATCTTTCTTAGTAACCTTATTAACTTTTCGATAATCAATGCACATTCTATACCCTACAACTACTCTTTGAGGTATGAGCTCATCATTATCATTAGGCACAACAGTCATTCCTCCTTTCTTAGGAACACAATGCACAGGACTAACCCATCTACTATCAGCAATAGGATATATAATACCAGCTTCAAGAAGTCTTAATACCTCATTTCTTACCACATCCTTCATCTTAGGAATTAGACGACGCTGATGTTCAACAACAGGCTTCGCATCATCTTCCATATTAATGGCATGTTGGCAAATAGAGGGAGAAATCCCCTTCAAGTCATCAAGAGTATAGCCAATAGCTCCTCGGTGCTTCTTCAGTATTTCCAATAACCTTTCTTCTTCAAACTCTGAAAGCTTAGAGCTAATAATAACATGATATATTTTCTTATCATCAATATGAGCATATTTAAGATTATCAGGCAATGGTTTTAAATCAAAGACAAGATCTTCCTTTGGTGGTGGTGTTGTACCCAGATCTTCTACCGGTAAATCATGCTTAAGTATAGGTTGACGAAGGAAAATTTCATCAAGATCATTTCTTTCTTCCCTAAAGACTTCACTCTCACTATTCTCCAAATGTTGTTGCAAAGGATTGTTAGGAGCAAGAGCAATAGATGCACATTGTTCAACTCTAAAATCATTATTAGGCGAATCAGCTTTATAAGGAGTTTTGGTAAATTTAGAGAAATTAAACTCATAAGATTCACCAGCAAATTTAGTCAAATTTTTCTCTTTCTTGCAATCTATAATAGCTCCACAAGTATTTAGAAAAGGTCTACCAGAAATGATAGGACAATACTTACTAGCAGCAGAACCAAGTACCAAAAAGTCAGCAGGATATTTAATCTTACCACATAGAACTTCCACATCTCGAACAATACCAATTGGAGAGATAGTTTCTCTATTAGCTAGCTGAATAACCACATCAATATCTTCAAGTTCACAAGAACCAATTTCGTGCATAATCTCCGTGTAAAGCTCATAAGGAATAGCACTAATACTTGCACCAATATCACATAAACCGTAATAACAATGATCTCCAATTCTAACAGATAGCATAGGAACACTAGATTCCCTAGACTTATTAGGATGTGAAACAATATTAGAAGCATCTTCACAGAAAATAATATGACCATCTTCCACATTTTCAGTCACAAGATCTTTAACAATTGCAATAGCAGGTTCAACTTTTATTTGCTCTTCAGGTTCTATAGGTTTCTTTTCACTTTTATGAACTGCACTATTTATAACAGAGTACTCCTTCATTTTAGCAGGGAAAGGAGTTTTTTCAATATAAGCTTCAGGAATAACATGATCAACAGTTTCAATTACAACACATTTATTTATAGATGAATCAATTTTATCTTTATACGGTTCATGATACTTATCAAAGTTCTTCTTAGGCAATTCATAATGAGAGGCAAAAGCTTTATAAAGATTTGCAGCAACTTGAGAATCAAGACCATAAGTAGCACTCATATTACGAAATTTATCAATATCCATAAAAGCTTCAATGCATTTATAATCATAATTTATACCTGATTCTCTATCCTTGTCGTTCTCCCATCCTTCAGTATTCTCCTGAATCTGATTAAGAAGGTCCCTTTTAAACTCTTCTTTGTTGCGTGTAAATGATCCAGAACAAGAAGTATCCAGCAAGGTCTTGTCTTGAAAAGAAAGTCTTGCATAGAAATTATCAATAATAATATTACCAGGAAGCTCATGAATGGGGCATTTGAGCATTAAAGACTTCAATATCCCCCACGCTTGGGCAATACTCTCTCCATCATGAGGCCAAAAGTTATATATGCGGTTCCGATCTTTGTGAATTTCACTTGGAGGATAGAACTTAGAATAAAACCGGGGCACAATATCATTCCATTCAAGAGAATCCCCATTATCCAGTAATTTATACCAATGCGCCGCTTTACTAGACAGCGATATAGAGAATAGTTTCTTCCTCACTTCATCCATAGCAATACCTGCACACTTGAATAAACCGCATAATTCATGTAAGAACAATAAATGATCTCCTGGATGGACAGTTCCATCCCCTTTATAACGGTTATCCACAACACGTTCAATAATTTTCATAGGTATTTTGTATGGTATTTCTTCCTCACCTGGCGCCTCATCCACTACCTTTGCAGTAGTAGTAGATTTTCCAAATAAAAATTCAGGAGAAGATCTCTCCATAATGAATTATAGCAGCAGGCAGAAATAAAATCAGCACAAGCAATAAAAGTTTCCCTTACCAATTCCACTTACCAATAGCGCTTCACTCCCCGGCAACGGCGCCAGAAAATAGTCTTGATGACCCACAAGTATAGGGGGTGTATCGTAGTATTTTCGATAAGTAAGAATGTCGATCCCAACAAGGAGCAGAAGGTGTTGACAAGCAGTTTCAATGAAGGATTCACTGTAAATGCTCACAGACAAGTATTCAGGGGGTTTTGATGTAGCAGATGAATAAAGTACGAGTAAGTAAAGTGCGAGAGTAATAATTGCAGCGAGTGGCCCAATCCTTTTTAGCACAAAGGACAAGCCGGTTTGTTTACTTATAATGACCAAACGTTCTTGAGGACACACGGGATTTTAGTCTAGTGCTTTCGCTACATATGGCTAATTAATCTTCATTGGTTTGATAAGTGTTGTGTGGGTGAACCTATGCTAATGCACCGCCCTTCCTAGGACTAATACATACTTGTGATTATACCCCTTGCAAGCATCCGCAACTACAAGAAAGTAATTAAGATAAATCTAACCACAGCCTTAAACTCTGAGATCCTGCTATCCCTCCTGCATCGATATACCAACGGGGGTTCAGGTTTCTATCACTCCGGCAACCCCGCAATTGGTAAACGAGTACAAGATGTATTCCCCTAGGCCCATAAAGGTGAAGTATCATGTAGTCGACGTTCACATGACACCACTAGAAGAATAACACCACAACTTAAATATCATAACATTGAATATTACTCAACCATAATTCACTACTAACATTTAGACTTCACCCATGTCCTCAAGAACTAAACGAACTACTCACGAGACATCATATGGAACATGATCAGAGGTGATATGATGATGGATAACAATCTGAACATAAACCTTGGTTCAATGGTTTCACTCAATAGCATCAATAACAAGTAGAAATCAATACCGGGAGAGTTTCCCCTATCAAACAATCAAGATCCAACCCAAATTGTTACAGCGGTGACGATGTGCAGCGGTGGAGACGGCGGTGATGATGATGTAGATGACGACGATGGTGATGGAGATGATGTCCAGCTCGATGACGGTGACGACGGCGTCGATTTCCCCCTCCGGGAGGGAATTTCCCCGGCGGATCTCAGCCTGCCGGAGAGCTCTTTTCTCTCTGGTGTTCTCCGCCCCGCAGAGGCGGCTGTGACTCTTCGCGACTATCCCCCTGGAGCTTAGGTTTTCGGGACGAAGATGTACGCGAAGGAGAGGAGGCCAGAGGGGGCTGTGGGCCCCCTCCCCACAAGGCGGCGCAGCCAGGCCTTGGCCCGCGCCGGCCTGTGAGGTGGGCCCACGGCGGCCCTCCTCGGCTCCCCCTTCTGGCTCCCTTCGTCTTCTGGAAAAATAGGAATTTTCATATAATTTCCGTCAATTGTTGATCTTCCGAAATATTGCATTCTGACGGCGCTTTTTCCAGCAGAATCCTGACTCCGGTGCGCGATCCTCCAATAATCATGAAACATGCAAAATAGATGAAATAACATAAGTATCATCTCCAAATATGAAATATATCAATGAATAACAGCAAATTATGATATAAAATAGTGATGCAAAATGGACGTATCAATCACCACTCCTACATACCACACCATTGAAACCAACCTTAACCATCATAATTTAGAAGAACCATTGTGATTCACCATTATACCAACCTTGTATAGTAATTCACATAACATGTCCCTACTACACCAAACCCTACTTGAGGATAATAAACCACCTAGCTTAGAAACCATTAGTGATTACTTAGTGAAACAAATATGAAGCTATAGTAAACCCTAACCCATAGCACCACCTTGACCATCGTTCTTTGATATGATACCTATGATCAACCATAGTAACAAACCTGCTAATACTTGTTGCATATAGACCTATTCTACTCAAGAACCAACTAGTCCCCATTAGTAAACTAGATGAATCCATTAGTAAACCCTAGAAGCCAATAGCTCCAATTTATAGTAGTTCTTATTCTTATTTATTTTGTTCTTCAAAAGTTATTATTTTGAAGTATAATATGTAATCATCAACCATGTCTTGTAGAACTTAAAACTGACAACTGCTCTTGACTTGTTATACAACCACCATTCCTTTGTGTGTATGATTGTTATGATGCATTATATCACTTATTTATGCTATAATATCACCAACCCTAATAAGAACCTTGTTTCAGAACCATCCTAAAAGTGCAACACACCATAAAGAAATCTTTACAATTCATCCATCCTAAATCATCGAGGTTTGGTTACGCTCTGGGCGATTGCATGTCATACTATGCATTATAGCATTCTTGCTATTTCTTTAAACATTTTCCTTACCGGACGATGATGGTATTTCAGCATTTGGAGTTATCACGTATCGAAGCTTTTGCCTGCATAATCTTGCAGTCAAGAAAGGCAAGTTCATCGCTTGCTCATGTCACTTGATTATTTTAATCAAACTATATGCAAAATACTATACTTATCACTCCTCCATTGAAAAGCAAAGTATTATTTTACAATTATGAATATGACTATGTGGTGGGCAATGGAACCATGGTATGTGTTGATTTGGTGGAGGTTCCATTGCAAGGGTACTACTCATCTAGGACTAAATACCAATGTCGTCCAGTGATTCTAGCGCCGTACATATCGCGTTGACCATAAGATCTATAATGGCTCTGGGGAAGTCAGTTGTATCTTTTCCCTCCTGCACATCAACGAACTTGATAGAGCCTGGCTGGGTGTCGGGATAACACTGTATTAGGTTAGGAAATCATTTAAAATCCCCATCTGTGTGGATGAGAGGCTCTACCGTCTATGAAGGATTGTCCGATGTACATCGGGGGTAAAGCCGTATGATCGGGAGATGTCTACCGGGGATGTACGGGTGGACAAAAGGGTGGGTTTGCAGGGTCGCGGAGAAGGCAGTGTTGGACTTGGATCTTATTCCTGGCCTCATACCAAGGAAGTGTGAACGGGGACGAATTCTTCTGGTTGGCAAAAAGGATGAGGTCTCTTATGGGAAAAGTAACGCACCTCTGCAGAGTGTATCAAATTGTGGCTGTCACTCCCTGTTCCAGGAAGGGAACTGCGAACGCGGCATGAAAGGAACTCCATGAAGTTCTAGTCAACCTGTGAAGACTGACGGGCATAGTTTTCAGAATAAATAAACCTTTTTAAGAAATGTTTACGAAAACTTGCATTCGCCTATGACTTTCTGGTCTATGGCTGTAGCTAGTGCATGATACACCTATTTTCTAATATGAACTTGCTGAGTACGCTCGTACTCATCCCTCTTTAAAACCCCTGCTTAGTTATGGAGTCACCGGAGGAGGAACTACCGTGGAACTCGAAGACAAAGTAGTCAACTGCAACAAGATGGAGAACTCAATCAATGAAGTCAATGGAGTCAACTTCTGCATTAGTTAGAGTGGAAAACCTAGACAAGTAATAGAAGGGAACCTTTCCCTAATCTTAGCACCTAAGTAGCTAGATTTCTATACCAAGCCTAGTAGCTCTCAAGCTTGAGTTAGCAATAAGTTAGACTACGAGTCGTTCTTCTGGAGCTTTATTTGAAGTTTTACCTCATTGTAAAGTAGGAGGCTATGTTGATCTTCTGTAAACAGTTTGTGTATCCTTCTATAGACATGCCTTGGACTCGGATATGTTTCTGTTGTACCACTCTGAGGGATGTAATATGAGTGGAACGGTGTTTTACTTGTGTTATGTCAACGACTTGTGTACTACACCATGCAGTGGTACGCTGTGTCACCACACGTGGTAACCGTGGTCGTGGCTTTGTTGAACTTTGAGCTCACCGTGTCCCTGTTGACTGCCAAAACCCACCGGCGGGCAGCGACTGTCAACACGGTAGAGCCGGGAAGAGCCTAGAGCTGCGGCTGGCTGAGACCCCTCCGAGCGACGGCCCGCAAAGCTCTTCTGGTCACACGTCCGATGCGAAGTGCAAGGGCATGCCACCTGACCTATACCTGGTCAGGAAGGTGATGGAGATGCCTCGCTTAATTTCCTGCATGGCATACACGTAAACATTAAATACGAGCCTCGATCGGCTCTCAGGTTATCCTGTGAATCGGCTCAAGGAGCCGATCCACCCATGATTCGTACGGGGTGCACGAATATATGGTGGTCCTGCTTGATCAAGATAAAGCTAATGAGATCTACGACGATTTAGGGTTTTCACCGCATAATCGGATCATCCTACTCCAGGTTGGGCCTCGCGGCCACGCACGGTGATCGTAAGCCGATCCTAAACAAGGCCTAAAAACCAACATGAAGTTGATCCCCGGAACATCCTGTTTAGGACTTGCGAACGACACCCTACGTGCCGCTGGATCCTCCACCCCTTCGTAAGGCCTAACTATTGCAGATATTAAACTAATCCTTGCAGAGCAAGGAGCAATCGTAACGGATCAGATCTACTAAATAATGATCAAGCGGGGTGCCGCCCCCACACCTGAGATGGGTGTGAGGGCGGCTAGACATGCAAGGGTTGCACTACGCTAGCATGTTACGCGAAGAACTATGCTAACCCTAACACATCTATGATAACTACGTTGCTCGCCATCAACAAGGCTTCAAAGACGAGCAACGCATGAACAACGTGGAGCTTGTGCTGCCAAGATCGCAAGATGCGCTCTAGGCCGCAAGTCGCCGACCGGATAGAAACCCTCGAGACGAAGGAGTTGGCGATGCGCCGAGATTGGTTTGTTTGGTTGAACGTGAGTTGTTGTTTATTCCATAAACCCTAGATACATATTTATAGTCCAAGGGACTTTCTAACGTGGGAATATCCCCACCGTGTACGAGACAAACTCTAACTTTTAATCTATGATGCAATCTACTATAATTAAAGATACACGGGCAATCTAGCCCAAATTCTCCGTGCAAGGCCGCTTCAGAGATCTTCCACGTGTAATCTTCCAAGCCCATCTCTCTTACGGCCCACCTCCTGATTTGGCCAAAATCTGGTGATAACACATGCCCCCCTGGTTTTGGCAATGATAATTCCAAAACCACTCTGTTTTTCCTCTGAAGGGTCATGTCGTGGCAGAGCAGAGCCGTTTGCAGTGTCCATCATCATTATGCCCTGTCTTCTCGGCCTTCCGTAAAATTCGATAGCTCGGCATCACTTCCTGAAACTGTAATGGCATTAATTCCCACCAGGCTTCTCATTATTTAACCGTGCCGACTGATTCACTCTTTATCCCCTTCCTCTGTTCCAGCCATCGGCACCCAAAAAACCCTCTCCCCCTGTAGCAATGTCTTCCTCTTCCTCTTCCCTCTCAGGCCTCCCCCTCCAATCCTTGCCGAAGAGGAAGAACGAGGACAAACTTCACTCCGAGGTGAACCCCCTCTCCTCCGACAATGAGAAGAAAGAAGGAGAAGTAGCGAAGGCCAAGGCCTACCCCTCCGCCAAGCTCCCGCCGAAACGCTCCCGTATGTGGGCGGACAGCGAGGACGAAGATGATGACGGGGAGGAAGAGGAGGAGGAGGATGAATCCTCCTCCTCCATCGGGTATCCGCCGACCAAGCGCTTCCGCTCCTGGGCGGACAGCGAGGATGATGATGATGACGAGGAGGACGAGGCTCCGGCCAAAGGCTAGGGCCGCAGCGACGAGAAGCTCCTCGGGAGCAGCGCCGACGACATCGACGGCGGTGATGACGAGGACAGACGACTAGTAGAATAGGACTAGTAGTAGCAGTGCACTAGGCACCGTATCCCTCTTTTGAGAGCCATCGGCTCTTTCTTGTAAAGCCGCTCCTTTGAATTAATGAAATTGTTCTTTCAATTCATCCTTCAATTACTCCAATTTCATTCCTTCCGCTGTCATGCCAAGACCGATAGCAACGTATCGGATTTCTTTTCTTTTGGACGCTCGTGAAGTCGGACTCACATGCCGATTAGTCCGTCGGCCAAGCACTTCTCAATTTCAAACTGCGATTTGATATCTGACCATAATTTTCGCAACCCCTTAGCCGATGAACTACTCATCGGCTATTTTGAGAATCCAGTCCCTTTCCTTCTCTTGCAGCGACTGGGCGGTCCAAAACCTGTAAAAGCCGACAGCCTCCTATCCCGATTCCTCTCCATAGCTTTAGTAGTCTTCTTTTGCAACACCTTACTATTTCAGAGGAGATCACAATGCAGGCCGCCGATGCGACTCCAATCGGCTTTCAAAAACAGAGCATTTACCAGGCCAGCTGCCCCCCGAGTCTCAGTCGAGGCGAGAACGGCAATGGATCAGCCAAATGTGCCGCCTATGCAGAGTTAGCCGATTTCAACAAAATCGGCTCCCCAAAGCAGAGAACCTTCAGGGCGAGCTGCCCCCCGAGCTTCTCCAGTCCACTTTTCGCGCCTTGCGAGTCAGATCGGCTCCTTTCCTTTGGTGGATCCGATGCAACCCATCCTTAACCTGATCTGTACATCCATGCTGCGCTTGGTATTGATCAGGGTCATGATCCCTCAAACCTGCCCCAGCTGATACTGCGAACTCGAATGCTCGCAAAAAGAATCCAGAGGTCCTTGAAGAGAAGATCTGAGTCATCAAACCACTCCATTGAGGAGCTCTTCCATTAGAATCTCTCTTCGTGGCTCACTTCCCGCTTCATTGACCCTCTGCTTATAACTGGAGTCGATGGTCATGCATCAGCTTTCTACTCTTAAGTCGATGTCGGCTGCATCGGCTGTGCTTCTTGCGCAAATTTTTTTTTTATTTGGCCGATTTTTCTTAATCAGCCCCCAATGTTTCACTGCACGCATGTTTACACATGTTTATCTGCACATGTTCATCTGACTATATGCCCCCCGAGCCGAATCTGTCAGGGAATGGCAGATATCGGCTCTGTAATTCGTACGTCGGCTCCGGTAGGAACTAGAACGAACACAAGCAGAACATGTGGTGAGGATAATTTTGGCCGATTGCTGGAATCGGCCTCCATATCTATTGGAGCGCTGACTGAAGGTTCTGTAATGTTCCTTCATAATTCTTGGGGCCGATCACAAGGATCAGCCTCGCCCGATTTGCTCATTGGTTTAATTCTGCTACTCGGTCAGGCTGGATAAAACCAACCCAACTTCTGACTTTATGCGCTTGCTGTCGTCCACCTTGAGTGCATCGTAGAGTCGTGGAGCACTAAGCTCTGTCGGAAGGACGAGCACCATGTTCGTGCCAGCCGATGTTTCATCATCGGCTTTCCTTTGTTTGGGGCGCCATTCCATTTTCCGTGGACGACCTTCTTCATCCAGGGTTCGCTGAACTTTCGCAGCCAGATCAGGCCGTGCCTTCCTTAGCGTATGCAAGTACAACCTTTCGGCTTCCTCCAGGCCGCGCAACCGCTGAACCCTGCGCTTTTGGGAACGGCTGAGTCCGTCAGGGCACCACCTTGGCCGGTGGCACCTGTCTTCTTCTTCTTCTCCCTCATCTTCCGAATCCTCGAGATCTGCCCAACGAGGTGACTCAGCGCGTTTACTTTGTGGCGGGAGAGGCCCTAGGCGCTTGAACACAGACACGTTGGCTGCCTCCTTCTTCTTCTGGTTGCATTCTGGGCAATTGCCGATTGTGGGCAATCGGCTCATTCCTGAATCCCAGCAGTGTCTGAAGAAGGGGCAGTCCCAATGCCTGGCGTTGTCATCTTGCTCCCTTGATTTTTCCGTGGCATGGCGCTCGTGCTCCTCCTCATCGCGATCCTGCCGACGATGTCTTCTGGCTTCTCTAGCCAGACGATCCCTCTCATCATCATAGCTGGACTGTCGGCGTTGGTCATACTGCCTTACATACTTGTTGAGGAGGTGATCAGAGAGAGGTCGCTGATATCTTATGTTCTTCACCTCTCCCTCTGTGGCGTAGCGCCTGCCATCATGATGGAGCCGATCGCGTGGAGCGGCCTCCTCTATGTCCTTGCTATGAGAGCAGCTGCCCTCATCTCCATCTTTGCCAGAGTGATTCCCAGGTCCTACCATGTTGATGCTGAACGAGGATCCTGGCTGGCAACCTTCAGGGTAGGTGAACTCTACCATGTTAACCGCGGGGAAGGGCTGGGTATCGACCTTCATGGCGTACTGGTTGAAAATTAGACGCCCCTTCTCTATCGCCGCTTGGATGTGCTGACGCCACACCCTACAGTCGTTGGTGGCATGGGAGAGCGAGTTGTGCCATTTGCAGTATGGCTTTCCGTTCAGCTCTTGCGCCGTGGGGAATTTGAGACCTTCAGGAATCGTCAACTGCTTCTCCTTGAGCAGGAGGTCGAAGATTTGCTCAGTCTTGGTCACGTCAAAATCAAATCCCCTGGGTGGGCCTGGTGGCTTTACCCATTTGCAGGACACGGGGGTTCCTCCCCGAGTCCATTCAGCCACTGCTACCTCTTGGTCTCCCGCAGGAACTTCGTCTTCCTCTGCATTGACCAGGACTACTGCACATTTGAACTTGTCTTGGTACAGGTCCGGGTGGCGCTGTTCATATGCTGACAGCTTCTGAACCATGTGCGCCAGCGAGGGATAATCTGCTTGGGAGGCCATGTCCTTGAGCTGTGTTGCAAGGCCTGCTACTGCCAACTCGACTGCTTCTTCCTTCAGCTTATACGAACCGAATAACATCGGTTCCTAAGATTCCCGAAGCACCGGATGTATTCTGTCACGCTTTCTCCACGCTTCGACGTAGTTGTGCTAGATCGGCAATGCCAGACTCGGAAGCTTCGAATGGTATTGCATATGGAACTCGCTTCTTCCAACTGCTTCCAAGTCCGGATGGAGTCTGGTGGCAATGAGGTATACCATCCGAAAGCCGATCCCGTGAGGGACTGTGAGAAGAGCCTCACGCGTAGCTGATCCGACACTGAAGCCGGTCCTAGTTGTGCCAAATATCGGCCGACGTGTTCGATGGAGCTGGAGCCATCTGATCCACTGAATTTGGAGAAATCAGGGAGCCGATATTTAGGTGGCAGCGGGATCATCTCGTACTCGTCGGGGTACGGCTTGGAATAGCCGATTGCCCTTCTCTTCGGCACCATGCCAAACTGGTCTCTCAGTATGGTACTGATCTGATCCGTCGTGGCCGGCTGCAGGAGTTGAACTCTGAAGATTCGCCGGGGTGGCGTACTTAGCCAGCCATGTTTGCTTTTCCAGCTCTGAACCAACTGCAGGAGCTGAGCTCTGGAGGTTCGTCGGGGTGGCGTACTTAGCTAGCCACGTCTGCTTCTCAAGCTCTGTCGCTGACGTTCCTCCTGTTTTCGCCGGAGTCCCTGATGTTGTGGCCTGGTTCGTGAGTGCCCAGTTGCCACAATCTGGCACATACGTGCACGCGTATCCGTGAGGGATCTCCTTAGGCGCCTCGGGCAAGAACTGGTAGTCACTAGGGTCACCACCAATCTTGTAGACGACGAATGCCGGTGTAGCCGGCACTTCTGGTGCTGCCAACGCATATGGCAGCGGTGGACGGGACTGGAGTGGCAACTCTCCTTGATGCGTCCCGAGAGCTGGTCCTGACGGCGAGTACTGGTGCATCATGATCTCCTGGATCACGCGAAGAGCGACACGCTCCAACGTGTTGACCAGGTTCTCAGAGTGGTGGTGTAGCGAATGAGCCACCAAGTAGTTGATCTCCTGCCGTAGGCCCCTGGTGCGTTCCTCCGACAGGGCAGAGAGGTCTATCCCATCGAGTGCACCTTCCGGTGAGAACCCCTTCCATCTGATGCCATGGGAACGGGTTCTCTGAAAAGAGCCGATGAGGTCGGCTTCGAGGGTGACTTTGATCTCGTCATACCTCTTCTTGAGCTCGTCGGGCAGCTCCTCGTAGGTGACTGGCGTGCCGTCCGCCATCTCAGATGTAGATGGCGATGTGGTTGATGTAGACGATGGTCCCACCGGGCGTGC
The DNA here is from genome assembly GCF_019359855.2 of Lolium perenne. Lineage (NCBI taxonomy): Eukaryota > Viridiplantae > Streptophyta > Magnoliopsida > Poales > Poaceae > Lolium > Lolium perenne. The sequence goes on along the minus strand of NC_067248.2, from coordinate 68,224,882 downwards.
CAGAATGTGTTGACTGCCAAAACCCACCGGCGGGCAGCGACTGTCAACACGGTAGAGCCGGGAAGAGCCTAGAGCTGCGGCTGGCTGAGACCCCTCCGAGCGACGGCCCGCAAAGCTCTTCTGGTCACACGTCCGATGCGAAGTGCAAGGGCGTGCCACCTGACCTATACCTGGTCAGGAAGGTGATGGAGATGCCTCGCTTAATTTCCTGCATGGCATACACGTAAACATTAAATACGAGCCTCGATCGGCTCTCAGGTTATCCTGTGAATCGGCTCAAGGAGCCGATCCACCCATGATTCGTACGGGGTGCACGAATATATGGTGGTCCTGCTTGATCAAGATAAAGCTAATGAGATCTACGACGATTTAGGGTTTTCACCGCATAATCAGATCATCCTACTCCAGGTTGGGCCTCGCGGCCACGCACGGTGATCGTAAGCCGATCCTAAACAAGGCCTAAAAAACAACATGAAGTTGATCCCCGGAACATCCTGTTTAGGACTTGCGAACGACACCCTACGTGCCGCTGGATCCTCCACCCCTTCGTAAGGCCTAACTATTGCAGATATTAAACTAATCCTTGCAGAGCAAGGAGCAATCGTAACGGATCAGATCTACTAAATAATGATCAAGCGGGGTGCCGCCCCCACGCCTGAGATGGGTGTGAGGGCGGCTAGACATGCAAGGGTTGCACTACGCTAGCATGTTACGCGAAGAACTATGCTAACCCTAACACATCTATGATAACTACGTTGCTCGCCATCAACAAGGCTTCAGTACGAGCAACGCATGAACAACGTGGAGCTTGTGCTGCCTAGATCGCAAGATGCGATCTAGGCAGCATGTCGCTTACCGGATAGAAACCCTCGAGACGAAGGAGTTGGCGATGCGCCGAGATTGGTTTGTTTGGTTGAACGTGAGTTGTTGTTTATTCCATAAACCCTAGATACATATTTATAGTCCAAGGGACTTTCTAACGTGGGAATATCCCCACCGTGTACGAGACAAACTCTAACTTTTAATCTATGATGCAATCTACTATAATTAAAGATACACGGGCAATCTAGCCCAAATTCTCCGTGCAAGGCCGCTTCAGAGATCTTCCACGTGTAATCTTCCAAGCCCATCTCTCTTACGGCCCACCTCCTGATTTGGCCAAAATCTGGTGATAACAGTCCCCCACAACCGCAAGATGATGGTTTGGGTAAGCCAAAGTTCATAATAACCAAATTTGAAGGAGGTCCTGATGTTGAAGAATACCTCACTTGGGAGCTGAAAATTGAGAATTTATGGCACCTACATGACTATATGGAAGACAAGAAGATTAGGCTTGCTTCCTCAGAATTGATGGCTATGCATTGCGTTGGTGGGATGAAGTCAATTATGCAAGCTCGTTTCGTTCCCACAAGTTATTTGCGATCTATATATGATAAGTTGACCCTCTTGAGACAAGGTGTTCTGACGGTTGATGCTTATGTCATGAAGATGGCGATTCTTATGCAGCGTGGCCGTGTCCGTGAGTCACTTGAGATGACAATGCAGCGCTTTCTTCATGGTTTGAAGTATAATATCAAGGGCATTGTTCGTCATCACCGTTACGCTACTATGAATGAGCTACTACATCATGCAAGAGAAGCTGAAGCACAATTAGCTGAAGAGGCGGAAATCAAAGGCCGTGCTACCGGAGCTGCGCGCTTTACCTCTAGGGCGCCACCCTCTACGGCGTCGGCGCCATCATCGCATCCCGCACCTTTTCCTACTTCGTCTAGCAAGCCGGTCTCCAATGTGTCAAACACAAAGAAGCCCGACCTTGCTGCAAGTGGAAGTGGTTCTAGCATGTCTACGGCGCGCAACCGCGATATGAATTGTCATACATGTGGTGGCAAGGGTCACTTCAAGAGAGATTGTCCTAACCGTAAAGTGATGATCATTAATGACAATGATGAGTATGAGACTAGAGACGATGCTGATCCGGATGCTCTAGAAGATGATGATTATGACATCGATGGTGTAGATGCTTATCCTTCTGAAGCTCGCACTATTGTTGTGTCACAACGTGCTCTTAATGTGTAGCCAAGTGCATCTACTCAGCGCTGCAATTTGTTCCAAACAAAGGCACTAGTTGGTCCTAATAAAGCTTGCAAGGTCATTATTGATAGCGGGAGTTGTCGCGATCTAGCAAGAAAGGAGTTGTTGCCAAGCTGTAACTGAAGTATCTACCGCACCCGCATCCATATTATATTCAGTGGTTGAGCGACAATGGTGAGATAAAGGTAAACCACATGGTGCGTGTTGATTTTGAAATTGGACCGTATAGGGATTCCATTCATTTTGATGTGGTTCCTATGACGGTTGATACGTCCAAAACGTATCTACTTTCCCGAACACTTTTGCTATTGTTTTGCCTCTAATTTGTGTATTTTGGATACAACTAACACGGACTAACGCTGTTTTCAGCAGAATTGCCCTGGTGTCTTATTTTTGTGCAGAAAATCAACTTTCAGGAAAATCGTCGGAAATAATTGAAATGGGCCTATTTTCACAGAAGACTTACGGAGCCAGAAGACGAGACGGAGGGGGGCCACGAGGGGCGCCCACCACATGGCGGCGTGGTGGGCCCCTAGGCCGCGCCGCCCTATGGTGGCGTCGCCTCGGCCAGCCCCCGACGCTCCCCTCTGGACTACTTAAAGCCCTTGACCTAAAAATGCACGGGGTTCGACCAATTTGCCAGAAGACATCCAGAACTCCGCCGCCATCGTGAAACTCAATCTCGGGATCAGAAACTCCGTTCGGGCACCCTGCCGGGACGGGGAATTGGAGGAGATCATCGCCATCATCACCACCGACGCCTCTCCATCAACCATCCATGCTCCCCCCATCCATGTGTGAGTAAATCCCCCGCTGTAGGCTGAAGGGGATGGTAGGGATTGGATGAGATTGTTCATGTAATAGCATAAGATTGTTAGGGCATAGTGCCTAGTATCCGTAGTTGGTACTTTTATGATATTGTTGCAACTTGTTATCCTTAATGCTTGTCACTAGGGCCCGAGTGCCATGATTTCAGATCTGAACATGTTATCAATTCATGATGATATTCATTGCTTTATGATCTTACCTGCAAGTTGTATACACATATTGCTGTCCGAAACCCGAGGCCCCAAAGTGACAGAAATTGGGACAACCGGAGGGGAAGGCGGTGATATGAGGATCACATGTGTTCACGGAGAGTTAATGCTTTGCTCCGGTGCTCTATTAAAAGGAGTACCTTAATTTCCAGTAGATTCCCTAGAGGCCCGGCTGCCACCGGCTGGTAGGACAATAGATGTTGTGCAAGTTTCTCATTGTGAGAATGTACGACTATATATGGAACACATGTCTATGGTTATTTAGTACTTGGATACTGTTTTATTATTATCTGCAAATGCCCTACCTTGATTGTTACATGAGTTCTCTTATCCATGCAACGCCCGTTCATCCATCCCTATGCCTACAGTATTTTAATCATGCTGTTTACTATAATCACTACTGCTGTCTTTATTACACTGCTGCTTATATTTCACTACTGCTACTGCTATAAAACTGTTGCTACTGATAAACTTCTGCGAGCAAGTCTGTTTCCAGGTGCAGCTGAATTGACAACTCTGCTGTTAAGGCTTACAAATATTCTTTGGCTCCCCTTGCATCGAATCAATAAATTGGGTTTTACTTCCCTCGAAGACTGTTGCGATCCCCTATACTTGTGGGTCATCAATGGTGTGTCACCTACTATTGGGTCGGCCATGGCTCTATGACCGTTCTATGCAACACAATGGCCGCACCAATACATATCACTTGGAGGTCAAGGGCAAGAAAATTAACTTGCAGCCTATGTCACCACAGCAAATTGTTAATGAATCTTATCAAAAGACTGAAGTTAACTTGGAGGATGCATCCATAGATAGGCAAGAGAATTGTAATGCCGTGACCCGTGAGTGATATAACGAAAAGTGAGAGAGTGAATTCCTTAGTTCTACTAGCCACCAAAGAGGATATGAGAGAATTTAGTGAGGATCCTACAGCCATGCCTCTTGTGCTCATGTACAAGGGTGAGGTTTTTTTTCTAACGACATGGCCCCGATTTCTCTTGGTGTTTCTCATGTTTTGCAGGAATTCAGCGACGTGTTTCCCGGAGGAGGTGCTCACAGGATTGCCACCATTGCGTGGTATTGAGCATCAAATTGACTTGATCCCCGGCGCCTCGTTGCCCAATAGGGCGCCATACAGGACGAACCCCGAAGAGACGAAGGAGGTACAGAAACCAGTGCAAGCGCTACTTGACAAAGGTTATATTCGCATAAGCCTGAGTCCTTGTGTTGTTCCTGTTATTCTAGTTCCTAAGAAAGATGGTACAAGGCGCATGTGTGTAGATTGTAGAGCGATAAACAACATTACTATTTATCCTATTCCACGTTTAGAGGATATGTTAGATGAATTGAGTGGTGCTGCTATTTTCTCTAAAATTGATTTGCGTAGTGGTTATCATCAAATTAGGATGAAAGAGGGGATGGATGCAAAACAGCCTTTAAAACAAAATTTGGTTCATATGAGCGGTTAGTAATGCTTTTTTGGTTTGACTAATGCACCTAGTACTTTCATGAGACTGATGAACCATGTTTTGCGTGATTTTATTGGCAAGTTTGTGGTTGTGTAATTTGATGATATATTAATTTACAGCCGCAATGAATCTGATCATACTATGCATATTCGACATGTCTTGCAAGTGTTGCGTGATAATAAACTCTATGGTAATCTTGAGAAGTGCACAGTTTGCAAAGATAAGGTCATATTTTTGGGTTATGTTGTCTCTAAGCATGGAGTAGAGGTAGATTCATCTAAAACTGAAGCAATTCAGAATTGGCCTACACCCATGAATGTGAGTCAAGTAAGAAGTTTTCATGGTCTTGCTGGGTTTTATAGAAGATTTGTGCCCAATTTTAGTACTATTGTTGCACCTTTGAATGAATTGACTAAAAAGGGTGTTCTATTTGAGTGGGGCGCAACCCAAGATCATGCTTTTGATGAACAAAAACATATGTTAACTTCTGCACCATTGCTTGCACTTCCTGATTTCAATAAGCAATTTGAGATTGAATGTGATGCTAGTGGTATTGGAATTGGTGGTGTGTTGATGCAAGAGGGTCGCCCAATTGCATATTTTTCTGAGAAACTGTCTGGTGCTAAGTTGAACTATCCTATATATGATAAAGAATTGTATGCTTTAATTAGAGTTCTTGAGGTTTGGCAACATTATTTGTGGCCAAAAGAATTTATCATACATTTTGATCATGAAGCTTTGAAATATCTGAAAGCTCAATCTAACTTGCATAGGCGTCTTACTAAGTGGGTTGAGTTCATTGAGTCTTTTTCATACATTATTAAGCATAAGAAGGGAGAAGATAATATTGTTGCTGATGCTCTATCTAGGAAGAACATGCTATTAACTCAACTTGATGTTAAAATTCCTGTATTAGAGATTCTATGTGATTTGTATGCCACTGATCATGATTTTTGTGGTGACCCTGCATACCACTGCATGTTGTAGTATGCCAGTCGTTGATATAACATCCACGAAGTACCATTCCGCAAATGTTACATCCCTCAGAGTAGTACAACAGAACATAGCAGGTCCATAACTCATTCACATATTATTACAATTAACATACACATGTCATCTCGGAGCTCCTCTTGGGTCCTAAGAGAAGTACTCCTGGGTTCGAGGCGAACCCGACTTAACTTACAATATAAGTGTCTCATTAAGCTAAACATTTATTTCCTCGAGCAGCTAAATATTAAGAGTTCGTGCTGCTCGGCTTCAACTACTACTAGGTTCTTCTAGGCTTGATCTCCACCGGAAGCCTCCCCGGTTCCGTAGACTATGAGATAGTCTACGCCTTCAACTCCTCCTGAGAGGTCAGGTTCATCGTAGCCGATAATCTCGGCTCCTTCATTGCTGTCGTAGTCCTCCTCCAGACGATTCAGACAATCTAAGCATGGGATTTAAGAGTGGTATGAGTACGAGCGTACTCAACAAGTTCATTATAGGTAAGAGGTGTTTAATGCACTAGCTACGATATTAGACCAGAAAGTCTAATACCAATGCAAGTTTTGATAAACATTTCTTCAAGAGATTGATTTTATTTCAAAGAGCTATGTCCGTCAGCCTTCACCGGTTTACTAGAACTTCATGGAGCTCCTTTCCGGCCGCGTTCGCAGTTCCTCATCCCGGAACAGGGAGTGACAGGTCACGCTTCTTTACACTCGCAGAGGTGTGTTGCTTTACCCATAAGAGATCTTAACCTTGGTGCCAACCGGCAGCTTTCCCGTCCACACTTCCTTTGGTGTGAGGCCCGGTATAAGGTCTAGCCAATCATGTTCCTCCGCTACCTCGAACACCCACCCTTTGTTGCATGCCCCGACCCTGGGTCCTCGCCGGTCCCATTATTCCCGTAATTTCAGGGTGGACCCCGACCACGACGACAGTCTGGGATCGAACCAAACTCCTTCGCCGGTAGCTGCAACCCATCATAGACCGCAATACCGTGGGGACTTAGAATGGGTTCCCCACCCACAAGTTGCTCCGCAAGCCGCAACCGCTACGGTATGCACAGCATAACCGTGGGGACTTAGAATGGGTTCCCCACCCACAAGTTGCTCCGCAAGATACAACCGCTACGGTAAGCGCATCCGTTGATGAACGAGAGGTGGAAACACTTTTGACTACTCCGTCCCACTCCGGATCTTATGGTTAACACGGATATTACGGCACAAGAATCATCATACATTTGTTGTTTAATCCTAGATGGATATAAACCCGTGCAATGGAACCTCCACCATATCAACACAATCCATGGTTCCATTGCCCACCACTTAGTCATATTCATAATTATGAAAGTAGTGGTTTTGATTTTTGTGCAATAGTGATAACCATAATACTTTGCAAGTAATTTGATAAAAATACTCAAATGACATGAGCAAGTGATGAACTTGCCTGAACACTGCAAAGTTTTGCAGTTGGAAGGTGTGGACTGACCCTTGTCCTCTGTCTCTGAAAAATAGCATCATTGTCCGATAAGGGCAATGGTTAAAGAAGCAATTATGCATGATTCCATTTTTAGGGTTTGTTCCCCCCTTCCGATGTCGTTATTATTTCATGTAAGAGGTTAATACTAAGAATAATTTGAGGATACTTGATTTAAAGTAAAATACAACCTTGAAATGTTGTCAAGGTGTTTTTAAAGTCCAAAAGCATTGATGGACTTATTTTCATTACTGAAAATAATATGTGTGATTTAAATCATTATTTAAATCCTTAAAATAGGACTTATTCTTAATTGTCTTCAAAAATTCTCTTTGATATTTTATTTAAATAGAGAATTTTATGCTGATCCTTTTTCATATTTTTAATTTATTTTTAAGAGCTTTTAATAATTTTCTATTGAATTTCAAAGTTTCATGTTTTTATTGAATTATGAAAAGTCCTTTTTGCCCCTGGGCCCACCTGTCAGGGTGGCCCAGCGGGTTAACCCTAACCCGAGCCGCTCGTCCGGCTCGGTCGGACGCACCCGTCACCATACTCTCGCGCACGCGCTAACCCTAACCCCTCTGAGCTCTGGCGACTCCCGCGTCGCCGCCGCCTTCGCCGATTTTCTCCGGCCAACTCCGGCCATCGCCGGCGGTGAGATGGGTATCAATCGAACCGCCGTTCGACGGCGCTTCGATTGATCTGCGTCGATCTGCTTTTCCTCGCCGCTGCTGTCTTTCCCCAAGCCCTCTGTGATCTAGTCGGTGGATCCACGGCGACCTCGTCGCCGCCGTTGCTCCTGGTGACTTGGCGCGGCCGGGTGCCTCGTCGTGATGCTGCTGAGGACCCGTGCGCCTGGCAACGAGCTGGCTTGGCGTGACCATGGCCTGGCGCCGCCGTTCGACCGGCGTGTGCCGCCATGCCGCCATGGCCGTGCCCTTCTCCGTCTAACTGGTAAGCTCGCACCGCCTCCCTACTGCTCTACTGCTTGTTCTTCCTCTCTTCCTTTCCTTCTAAGCTAGCTCTGGCCACTGCTTGTTGTTCCTTGTGCCTGTGCTGCTCTGTGGATGTGCTCACGGCTGCTGCCTATATGCGCCATGGCTCCTAGCTAGTGTGCTTGCTCTACAGCTATGCGTATGATGCTTACTGTGCTGTTACTACCATGCTTCTGTGCTTCCTAGCTATTTCTGTTCATGGTAATCTCCGGCTGTGGCCCTCCTGTGATTGCTCATGAGCATCCAGTGATGCTCATGGCTTACTGGCTGGCTCCTATTATTTTTACTGTCACTTGGGCATACTGTGTGTGCTTAATTCTGTCCCTGGCTTGATTATATTGTACAATTTCTTGCAAATTTGCAAGAACCAGTGCACATGGGTGCTCTTCAATGTGCTATCATTCATAGTCTTGCTCACTTGAGCATGCCTGTGGCTAAACCACACCATCCCTTGATGATTTGCTTCTGTATACATTTATATAACATGTATTTGATTGTCTGTTTAGGCCATTATTCCTGTTCTGTGACCAATTAATTTATAGTGTGCATGTGTTGATGCTAGGCTTGGCTCTAGCATGCTCTGCCAAGCTCTGATGACCTTATCAGATGCTTGGTGACTGACTGATGTTTCATGCTTATGTTAAGCTTGTGCTCTCCTAGTGTCTGTGTGATGCATACACTTGTGCTAGTGAATGGTAATGCTTGCTCAAGCATCATATGATGCTTGCAGTGAGCCATTGGTTCACTGGCAAGGAGTTGGGGCTTGGTTACTGGTCTGTTTCATTTATCTGTAATTCTTTGCTTGGCTAAATAGATAAATGATGTGAGCTGTTTATCAGTAATGATCATCTTAATATTAATAAGATTGAGCTAGAGGGATGCCAACATCTATTGGGAACCCTGGCTCCTTTTTGAACCCATCTGGGTGATGATATTTGTGCATGGCTTCTCTGTGGGATTTGGTGAAGTGGTTGAGGTGGCCCTGACAGCAAAGCTTTGCTGTTAGAGTAGCTCCCACCTTTGTTGGCTGGCTGTGATTTGGTGAATATCTCACTGGAAGAAACCATGTTGGTTTTCCAGTGCTCTTTGCTGTTGACAAACTAGAATAGGCACAAGTGCCTATCTATCTGATGGTTAGCAAACCATGTAGTGCTAGGTGAGTTGGGTAGGCTAGCTGTGAATCTTTCCCTTGCTGGATTCTTTGGTTTACCCCAGTGTTAACACAATGGGCTTAACCATTTCTTCCCTGGGATGATTTCTTCTGGCTTAATTCCCTTTTTTGCCAGCATCAAATGGTTTGATCACCAAATGATGATGCACACAGGGTAACCACACCCTCTGGCTTGTGTATATGTTATGCACATGCTTATTTATGAGCAAAACAGAGTTTTGCTCAGGTTGATCTTTTTTATACCTCACTCCAGCTCCTAGATGATTTGTTGGTGTAGAGGATTTGCTTCAGTGATGATCTTTTGCTTGCCCTGCTCCTCCTAGCAAGCTTGTGGTCTTGGTTTAATTTCTGGTGATTGTGGAGTGGATAAAACAGCTTTAGCTGTTCATCTGTTCTTGGTGTTCTTGAGCTATTCTTGCTGTTCTTGGTGGCTTACCACTGCTGCCTGTCGATGGATGAAGCATATGACTAGGGTTTTGGCTGGGAAAAGGTTATATGTGGCCAACCATTGCATCCCTGGTCGACAGCTCTTGCTTGGTCACTTTGGTGACTCACTGTGTGTGTGTGCTGCATGCACACAGCCATGTGAGCAGGCTGTGTGTGTGTGTAGACAGTCTTGTGCACTGGACACAGAACTTGACTGTGGCATGGATCAGCTCGGCCACTTTGGTCCTATCTGCTTATTTCATATTTTCATTTGATTTCTAACCTGCCAAGTGGCTATGCCACTTGGCATAACTTCTTTTTGTTGTGATTTTGTGCAGGGATCATCAATTGATCAAAATAGACATGGAGGTCATCCAATCCAAGATCAAGTGAAGATGATCTTGTAGTATTTCGACTAGGATACATCCTTGTACTTTTCTTTTTATTTTCTTTTATTTTTCAATTTCACCAATTCTTGTACTGTGTTGTAATATTCATTTATTTCCATTATGAATATTGTAAAGACAATGTATCTTGTGTGTTAATCAATAAAGCTCAAAGTTTTCCCTAATGAGCTTTACTTTATTATAATTGTTCATATTGTTTATTATTGATTATATACTTAATGAATTTCCTCACAATTGAATTATTTAGGTTAAGTATTTAATGTTTGAATTTGAAATTCAAATCCAACATTGGTTTGAATTCAACCATGTCTCTTTATAAATAATTCAATCATGCAAACTCTCCCCTCTCTTCTCCAAACCCTAAACTAGTTGAGTGAGATGCAAGTTTGTCGCACTCTCGAAACCCTAACCCTGTAAGGTGTCGAGAGAGAAACTTGTCCCCCTTCGATGCAGTTTTTGTTTAAAAGCGCGAAATTTCCCTAGAATTTACTATGCAATGCACATCCCTTTCTAAAATCTACCCCTCGATCGTCTCTAAACCTGGGACATTACAGCCTTTCCCCCTTAAAGAAAACTTCGTCCCGAAGTTGTGGTTGTAATACCTGAACAGCTCGGGGTATGTTTTCCTCAGGTCTTCCTCTTTTTCCCAGGTGGCTTCCCTCTCGGGGTGATGCTTCCATTGTATCTTGCAATACTTGATAGCTTTATTTCTGAGTTGTTTCCAGCTCTCCTCAAGAATCTTGGCTGGCTTCTCGATGTATGTCAAGTCTGGTTGTAACTCGAGCTCATCATGTGATATTGGTTCATCTGGGGTCTTCAAGCATTTCCGAAGTTGTGACACATGGAAAACATTGTGAACTTGAGCTAACCTTCCCGGTAGATCCAATTCAAAGGCTAAACCTCGGTTCTGACTCAGTATCTTGAAAGGTCCTATATATCTAGGGCTGAGTTTTCCTTTTACTCCAAACCTCTGGAGTCCTTTCATCGGGCTTACCTTAAGATAAACCATGTCTCCAACTCGTGGCTCCCATGTCCTCCTCTTCTGATCGGCATAACTCTTTTGCCGACTTTGGGCTATTTTGAGCCTGTCTCTGATAATGTCAATGATTTGTTGTTTTTCCTTGACATAATCAGGGTTAAACTCTTTGCTTGCTCCGGCTTCATACCAACATATCGGTGATCTACACTTTCTTCCATACAGAGCTTCAAATGGTGCCATCTTGATGCTGCTTTGATAGCTATTATTGTATGAAAACCCTGCTAGTGGTAAGTGTTCTTCCCATGATCCTCCGAAGTCTAGGGCACAAGCCCTAAGCATATCCTCTAAGACCTGGTTGGTTCTCTCGGTTTGTCCACCTGTTTGGGGATGATAAGCGGTACTATAGTCCAACTTGGATCCTAAAGCTTCGTGTAGTTGCTTCCAGAATGCTGATGTGAACACGGATCCTCGATCCGACACGATCTTCTTAGGCACTCCATGCTTACTCACGATCTCTTTGATGTAAAGATCGATGAGTTTCTCTCCTTTATCCTGCTGGTTTACTGCTAAGAAGTGGGCGCTCTTCGTCAACCGGTCAACGATTACCCATATCATGTCCTTCTTTTTATTAGTCATGGGTAGTCCGGTGATGAAATCCATCCCTATTTCCTCCCATTTCCACTCTGGAATAGGTAAAGGTTGTAACTTTCCTGCCGGACTCTGGTGTTCAGCCTTCACTCTCTGGCAGGTATGGCATTCTGCCACATATTGTGCTATCTCCCTCTTCATGTTATTCCACCAGAATAGTTCCTTTAGGTCCATGTACATCTTTGTACTTCCCGGATGTATGGAATATGGTGTTTGATGAGCTTCCCGGAGTATTACTTCCTTAATTTCAGCAATATCCGGAACGCAAATTCTCTTCTGGAACCATAATGATCCAGATTCTCCGCGATGAAATTCTGATGGTCTTCCTTCATCTATTCTTCTCATCTCCTCAATGATGAATGGATCGTCTAACTGACCCATCATTATTTCATTCTTCAAGTTGACATTCAACTCATCAGCTACTTGCAACGCCGATAATCCTTCATGGGCTTCCTTCTCCCAAAGTTGTATTTGGGCTTGACTTATTTCCTTCCTCAACTCCGGTGATATTTCTTGTTCCACACCTCCGGTGCTCTTCCTACTCAGGGCATCTGCTACAACATTAGCCTTCCCTGGTGTGTAATTGATTGTCAGGTCATAATCCTTGATCAGTTCTAACCATCTTTTCTGCCTCATGTTGAGTTCCTTCTGAGTGAAGAAATATTTGAGGCTTTTATGGTCTGTATAGAGCTCACACTTAGCTCCATAGAGAAAATGTCTCCAAGTTTTAAGTGCAACTACGACTGCTGCTAATTCCAAGTCATGTGTTGGATAATTCACTTCATGAGGTCTGAGTTGCCTTGATCCATAAGATATCACTTTCCGATCTTGCATGAGTATGCAACCCAATCCATGCTTGGATGCGTCACAGTACACGGTGTAATCCTTGCCAACTTCTGGAACCGCTAACACCGGTGCCGTGGTGAGTTTCTCCTTCAGAGTTTGAAAACTCTTCTCACACTCCTCTGACCACACGAATGGTGTGTTCTTCCTTAACAGCTTTGTCATTGGTCCTGCTATCTTAGAGAATCCTTCAATGAATCTCCGATAATATCCTGCCATTCCTAGGAATCCTCGGATTTCCTTGACAGTCTTGGGTGCTTCCCATTCTAGAACTGCTGCTACCTTACTCGGGTTATGACTATTCCATCTTTACTAATAACATGACCAAGAAATTCCACTTGATCTAGCCAAAATTCACACTTACTAAGTTTGGCATAGAGTTGATGTTCCCTTAGTGTTTGCAACACTAACCTCAAATGTTCAGCATGTTCGGCCTTGTTCTTGGAATATATCAAGATATCATCGATAAATACGATGACAAACTTGTCCAGATATGGCATGAAGATTTTATTCATGAGATTCATGAATATTGCTGGGGCATTGGTCAATCCAAAAGGTACTACAAGGTATTCATGGTGTCCATACCTTGAGACAAAGGCAGTTTTCGGAACGTCTTCCTTCTTGATCTTTATCTGGTGATAACCGGATCTTAGATCAATCTTGGAAAAGACTCCCGCGCCTCTTACTTGATCAAATAGATCTTGTATTCTTGGAAGTGGGTACTTGTTCTTGATTGTGACGTTGTTCAGATTCCTGTAGTCTCCGCACATCCTTCTTCCTCCATCTCTTTTATCCACGAAGATCACAGGTGATCCCCATGGTGAAACACTCTCCTGAATGAATCCCTTTTGTTCCAAGTCATCTAGTTGCTCCTTAAGTTCTTTCAATTCCTTGGGTCCCATCTTATATGGTGCTTTGGCAATCGGAGCTGTTCCTGGAATTAGGTCGATAGTGAATTCTATCTCCCTATCTAGTGGCATACCAGGTAATTCCGCAGGAAACACATCCTGGAATTCATTTACTACAGGTATATCTTCTAACTTCACCTCCTTCATACTGTTCAGCTGTAGCTCAACTTCAATCTGTGTATGTTTGTCGCCCTGGTAGATCATTCTACTTCCATCGGGGCTTTTCAAAGACACCGTCTTGTTTACACAGTCGATCAATGCTCCATTAGCTTCTAACCAGTTCATACCAAGAATGACATCAATGTCCTTCATCGGTAAAATGAACAGGTCCGCGTCAAACGCGCACTTATTGATCATAATGACTTGTTTTTGTTTAGCATGGGTTACTACTATCGTTCCCCCCGCAGAAAGTATGGTTATAGGTGTATCTAACTTAGTGCAACTAATCCCATGTTTGGTGATGAATTGTTGAGAAATGAATGATGTAGTTGCACCAGTATCAAAAAGTACTTTGCCAGGATGAGTGAGTATCTGGAGCGTACCTATCACCGCCTGGTCAGAGTTGACCACCTCCTCCAGACTGGTACAATTCAGCTTGCCGAAGGGCTTCTTATTCTTCCAGTTGCCTCCGGTGTTTCCTCCTCGACCTCCTCCTCCTCCTGACTGACCTCCTCCACTATTTTTCTTGGGGCAGTCCTTCAGCATGTGCCCCTCCTGACGACACCCAAAACATATGATCTTGGGTTTCCAGCAATCTTGTGAAAGATGCCCTTTAAACCCACAAATGCGGCAAACAATTTGATTTGCGGCTTGGTTTCCTTGGTTCCTCCTGTTATTGTAGCTGTTGTTGTTGTTGTTGTTGTTGTACCTTGGTTTGAAACTCAAACCAGTATTAGGCTTGTTACTGACAAATCTCTTAGGCTCAAACTTGGCCTTTTTCCGCTTCTCCTCCTGCAATTGCTTGAAATCATCTTCCAGAGTGATGGCTGCATCCACCAACTCTTGAAACTCCGTCGCTCTCATCATACGGAGCTGAACCTTGAACTGGGGACTTAACCCCCTCAGAAATCTCTTTTTCTTCTTGTCCTCGGTGTTGACTTCTTCAACAGCGTACCGGGACAGTTTAGAAAATTCCCTGACATATGTCAGGATTGCCTTGTCCTTCTGCTCGAGACTTTCAAATTCTCGACACTTCAGTTCCACAATACTTTCAGGGACATTGGATTCCCTGAACTTCCTTGCAAATTCCTCCCAGGTAAATACCTTCCCAGCCGGATAAACGGCTACAATATTGTCCCACCATGATGCGGCAGGTCCACACAGCAGATGGGTAGCGTAACGGACCTTCTCTTGGTCGTTACATTCAACGGTGTTGAGCTTTCGCTCAGTATCCATCAGCCAATCTTCCGCGTCCATTGGCTCGGGCGCGTATGCGAAAGATATAGGCTTAGTGTTTTGGAAGTCTGCTAATGTGACTCCCGGGTTCTCAGGTCTCTCCACCCTGTTTTGCTGCAACAAATCCTGAAAGAATTTGTTCTGCTGCTCCAGTGTTACACGCTGTCGCTCCTCTACCAGCTGCATGTACTGGATAAAATTTTGCTGCGTCATGGGTGGTGGTGGTGGTGGAAACTGATCTCTGGCTGCACCCTCAGCCTCTTCCTTTTGTTTTGCTTCGCGCTCCATGCGCTGTGCTTCGGTCTCATCTCCTAGCGTTCCCGACATAACCCCCTAGTTCTGCAACACAAGATGATACTCATAATTACTCCATGCGCAAGTTTTTTGAGCTCAACTTTGTGCACAGAACTAGTCACGCAATGGAAATCAAGAAGCAAATCCAAATCATACAAAACATATACCCTGTATATACATACTTAAGTGGTCTTATTACAATACTCAAGTCGATGTGAGTATGCAAACTCACTTATTAAAGTATATGTACAAATTTATACAAATATTACAAACTATAATACACGTGGTACTTGTGTATTATAGCCTCGCCTCCCTTGGTGGACTCTAGTCGATCTTCACTCCCGGTACATTCCAGGCTTCCATCCAGTCGAACGTGTCGTCCTCCTGATAGACCCTGGAACATAAGGTCTCCCCGTTGGCTGGTAATCCGAATCCGATGATGATCCTAGGGAGAAATCAGTGTTTACAAACTGATCGTTAAGTGCATCATAGTCCACCCATCGGGTGTACTCCCCTGTAGCCCCACCATAAGGGTTACCAAAACTCATACCCGACTCAACCTGTGTCGGATACCCTCCATCCACTCCTTCATTACTAGGATAGCTCTGGTTCTGGGTTGTTGCGTCATCATTCATCTCCCCATCATAATACACAGAAGTACTATGGGTTCCAGTATCCGATCCCCAACGCCAACCCGTGGAATTCTCGATAGGAGTCTCGGAACGATGGTTGTTTCCGGATTCCTCTCCGCCCTCGTATCCCCATAGGAACTACCTGTAGTTCCTGTGTAACAGGTGTAGATTCACGCTCAAGTGGATCAATACTGATGTAGTCACCAGCTGAATAAACTGGTGTGTGCACCACATTCTCCATAGGTTCTTTCCCCCTACTCTCCTCCTTGGGTTCAGTAAATTCCTCTAGCATCGTATCAATTGCTCCTATCAGATGATGGTTCAACTGAAAGAGTAATGATATGAAGTTGTGGCTATTATCCATATATTTTGCCGCTGCTATAGGTTTGCGTTTGGCATATTTGTAGTGGTTGAGCATGGGATCTTCTTCCTCCTGATTATGAGGAATATGGGAGAACTCGGAATCCATAAGCTCCTTCGTCTTATGTTCCCGTATGTCGGTTATGGCTCTCATAACAGCTATATGATAGGCTGTGTTGGTTGTCCTAGCTTCCCCAGCTGGCATGACTACGCTCATTCCCAAAGATTCGGGAAGTCGCAGTCCTACTCTGCACTTGGCCAATACAGGACCATCATAGAACATGTATTTCTTTACTGGAATTTGGGGATCGCACCCAAATTCAAGTAACATGGCTCGTAAGATGTCTGCAAGTCCTCCTTGGTATTCGCTCAGTGTGGAATCCATAACTTTCACGTTTCTTCCCGGTCGTGAACTTGCCATGTTGGCTGTAGAAATAGAAAGATTATAAGATTAGTAATAATGCATCATAATAGAGATAATAAAGAATTATCGCACTAAAAGATATGATTGTTATATTCTCAATTGAATATACACCATATTTTTAGAGAATTCTTTACTAGTCCTATTTGACTCCTAACGTTTGGTCCCATTTACTAGGTTCCAACCTAAGGTCAAAGCTTTTGCTCTGATACCAACTGTGGTGACCCTGCATACCACTGCATGTTGTAGTATGCCAGTCGTTGATATAACATCCACGAAGTACCATTCCGCAAATGTTACATCCCTCAGAGTAGTACAATAGAACATAGCAGGTCCATAACTCATTCACATATTATTACAATTAACATACACATGTCATCTCGGAGCTCCTCTTGGGTCCTAAGAGAAGTACTCCTGGGTTCGAGGCGAACCCGACTTAACTTACAATATAAGTGTCTCATTAAGCTAAACATTTATTTCCTCGAGCAGCTAAATATTAAGAGTTCGTGCTGCTCGGCTTCAACTACTAATAGGTTCTTCTAGGCTTGATCTCCACCGGAAGCCTCCCCGGTTCCGTAGACTATGAGATAGTCTACGCCTTCAACTCCTCCTGAGAGGTCAGGTTCATCGTAGCCGATAATCTTGGCTCCTTCATTGCTGTCGTAGTCCTCCTCCAGACGATTCAGACAATCTAAGCATGGGATTTAAGAGTGGTATGAGTACAAGCGTACTCAACAAGTTCATTATAGGTAAGAGGTGTTTAATGCACTAGCTACGATATTAGACCAGAAAGTCTAATACCAATGCAAGTTTTGATAAACATTTCTTCAAGAGATTGATTTTATTTCAAAGAGCTATGTCCGTCAGCCTTCACCGGTTTACTAGAACTTCATGGAGCTCCTTTCCGGCCGCGTTCGCAGTTCCTCATCCCGGAACAGGGAGTGACAGGTCACAGTTCTTTACACTCTGCAGAGGTGTGTTGCTTTACCCATAAGAGATCTTAACCTTGGTGCCAACCGGGCAGCTTTCCCGTCCACACTTCCTTTGGTGTGAGGCCCGGTATAAGGTCTAGCCAATCATGTTCCTCCGCTACCTCGAACACCCACCCTTTGTTGCATGCCCCGACCCTGGGTCCTCGCCGGTCCCATTATTCCCGTAATTTCAGGGTGGACCCCGACCACGACGACAGTCTGGGATCGAACCAAACTCCTTCGCCGGTAGCTACAACCCATCATAGACCGCAATACCGTGGGGACTTAGAATGGGTTCCCCACCCACAAGTTGCTCCGCAAGCCGCAACCGCTACGGTATGCACAAAGATAACCGTGGGGACTTAGAATGGGTTCCCCACCCACAAGTTGCTCCGCAAGATACAACCGCTACGGTAAGCGCATCCGTTGATGAACGAGAGGTGGAAACACTTTTGACTACTCCGTCCCACTCCGGATCTTATGGTTAACACGGATATTACGGCACAAGAATCACTGGCGACATTTGTTGTTTAATCCTAGATGGATATAAACCCGTGCAATGGAACCTCCACCATATCAACACAATCCATGGTTCCATTGCCCACCACTTAGTCATATTCATAATTATGAAAGTAGTGGTTTTGATTTTTGTGCAATAGTGATAACCATAATACTTTGCAAGTAATTTGATAAAAATACTCAAATGACATGAGCAAGTGATGAACTTGCCTGAACACTGCAAAGTTTTGCAGTTGGAAGGTGTGGACTGACCCTTGTCCTCTGTCTCTGAAAAATAGCATCATTGTCCGATAAGGGCAATGGTTAAAGAAGCAATTATGCATGATTCCATTTTTAGGGTTTGTTCCCCCCTTCCGATGTCGTTATTATTTCATGTAAGAGGTTAATACTAAGAATAATTTGAGGATACTTGATTTAAAGTAAAATACAACCTTGAAATGTTGTCAAGGTGTTTTTAAAGTCCAAAAGCATTGATGGACTTATTTTCATTACTGAAAATAATATGTGTGATTTAAATCATTATTTAAATCCTTAAAATAGGACTTATTCTTAATTGTCTTCAAAAATTCTCTTTGATATTTTATTTAAATAGAGAATTTTATGCTGATCCTTTTTCATATTTTTAATTTATTTTTAAGAGCTTTTAATAATTTTCTATTGAATTTCAAAGTTTCATGTTTTTATTGAATTATGAAAAGTCCTTTTTGCCCCTGGGCCCACCTGTCAGGGTGGCCCAGCGGGTTAACCCTAACCCGAGCCGCTCGTCCGGCTCGGTCGGACGCACCCGTCCCCTTCCTCTCGCGCACGCGCTAACCCTAACCCCTCTGAGCTCTGGCGACTCCCGCGTCGCCGCCGCCTTCGCCGATTTTCTCCGGCCAACTCCGGCCATCGCCGGCGGTGAGATGGGTATCAATCGAACCGCCGTTCGACGGCGCTTCGATTGATCCGCGTCGATCTGCTTTTCCTCGCCGCTGCTGTCTTTCCCCAAGCCCTCTGTGATCTAGTCGGTGGATCCACGGCGACCTCGTCGCCGCCGTTGCTCCTGGTGACTTGGCGCGGCCGGGTGCCTCGTCGTGATGCTGCTGAGGACCCGTGCGCCTGGCAACGAGCTGGCTTGGCGTGACCATGGCCTGGCGCCGCCGTTCGACCGGCGTGTGCCGCCATGCCGCCATGGCCGTGCCCTTCTCCGTCTAACTGGTAAGCTCGCACCGCCTCCCTACTGCTCTACTGCTTGTTCTTCCTCTCTTCCTTTCCTTCTAAGCTAGCTCTGGCCACTGCTTGCTGTTCCTTGTGCTGTCCGCTGCTCTGTGGATGTGCTCACGGCTGCTGCCTATATGCGCCATGGCTCCTAGCTAGTGTGCTTGCTCTACAGCTATGCGTATGATGCTTACTGTGCTGTTACTACCATGCTTCTGTGCTTCCTAGCTATTTCTGTTCATGGTAATCTCCGGCTGTGGCCCTCCTGTGATTGCTCATGAGCATCCAGTGATGCTCATGGCTTACTGGCTGGCTCCTATTATTTTTACTGTCACTTGGGCATACTGTGTGTGTTTAATTCTGTCCCTGGCTTGATTATATTGTACAATTTCTTGCAAATTTGCAAGAACCAGTGCACATGGGTGCTCTTCAGTGTGCTATCATTCATAGTCTTGCTCACTTGAGCATGCCTGTGGCTAAACCACACCATCCCTTGATGATTTGCTTCTGTATACATTTATATAACATGTATTTGATTGTCTGCTTAGGCCATTATTCCTGTTCTGTGACCAATTAATTTATAGCGTGCATGTGTTGATGCTAGGCTTGGCTCTAGCATGCTCTGCCAAGCTCTGATGACCTTATCAGATGCTTGGTGACTGACTGATGTTTCATGCTTATGTTAAGCTTGTGCTCTCCTAGTGTCTGTGTGATGCATACACTTGTGCTAGTGAATGGTAATGCTTGCTCAAGCATCATATGATGCTTGCAGTGAGCCATTGGTTCACTGGCAAGGAGTTGGGGCTTGGTTACTGGTCTGTTTCATTTATCTGTAATTCTTTGCTTGGCTAAATAGATAAATGATGTGAGCTGTTTATCAGTAATGATCATCTTAATATTAATAAGATTGAGCTAGAGGGATGCCAACATCTATTGGGAACCCTGGCTCCTTTTTGAACCCATCTGGGTGATGATATTTGTGCATGGCTTCTCTGTGGGATTTGGTGAAGTGGTTGAGGTGGCCCTGGCTGACAAAGCTTTGTCGTTAGAGTAGCTCCCACCTTTGTTGGCTGGCTGTGATTTGGTGAATATCTCACCGGAAGAAACCATGTTGGTTTTCCAAGGTTGCTCTTGTCAGTTGACAAACTAGAATAGGCACAAGTGCCTATCTATCCGATGGTTAGCAAACCATGTAGTGCTAGGTGAGTTGGGTAGGCTAGCTGTGAATCTTTCCCTTCTTTGGATTCTTTGGTTTACCCCAGTGTTAACACAATGGGCTTAACCATTTCTTCCTGGGATGATTTCTTGGCTTAATTCCCTTTTTGCAGCATCAAATGGTTTGATCACCAAATGATGATGCACACAGGGTAACCACACCCTCTGGCTTGTGTATATGTTATGCACATGCTTATTTATGAGCAAAACAGAGTTTTGCTCAGGTTGATCTTGTTTATACCTCACTCCAGCTCCTAGATGATTTGTTGGTGTAGAGGATTTGCTTCAGTGATGATCTTTTGCTTGCCCTGCTCCTCCTAGCAAGCTTGTGGTCTTGGTTTAATTTCTGGTGATTGTGGAGTGGATAAAACAGCTTTAGCTGTTCATCTGTTCTTGGTGTTCTTGAGCTATTCTTGCTGTTCTTGGTGGCCTACCACTGCTGCCTGTCGATGGATGAAGCATATGACTAGGGTTTTGGCTGGGAAAAGGTTATATGTGGCCAGCCATTGCATCCCTGGTCGACAGCTCTTGCTTGGTCACTTTGGTGACTCACTGTGTGTGTGTGCTGCATGCACACAGCCATGTGAGCAGGCTGTGTGTGTGTGTAGACAGGTGTTGTGCACCTGGACCTGGAACTTGACTGTGGCATGGATCAGCTCGGCCACTTTGATCCTATCTGCTTATTTCATATTTTCATTTGATTTCTAACCTGCCAAGTGGCTTGGCATAACTTCTTTTTGTTGTGATTTTGTGCAGGGATCATCAATTGATCAAAATAGACATGGAGGTCATCCAATCCAAGATCAAGTGAAGATGATCTTGTAGTATTTAGACTAGGATACATCCTTGTACTTTTCTTTTTATTTTCATTTATTTTTCAATTTCACCAATTCTTGTAATGTGTTGTAATATTCATTTATTTCCATTATGAATATTGTAAAGACAATGTATCTTGTGTGTTAATCAATAAAGCTCAAAGTTTTCCCTAATGAGCTTTACTTTATTATAATTGTTCATATTGTTTATTATTGATTATATACTTAATGAATTTCCTCACAATTGAATTATTTAGGTTAAGTATTTAATGTTTGAATTTGAAATTCAAATCCAACATTGGTTTGAATTCAACCATGTCTCTTTATAAATAATTCAATCATGCAAACTCTCCCCTCTCTTCTCCAAACCCTAAACTAGTTGAGTGAGATGCAAATTTGTCGCACTCTCGAAACCCTAACCCTGTAAGGTGTCGAGAGAGAAACTTGTCCCCCTTTGATGCAGTTTTTGTTTAAAAGCGCGAAATTTCCCCAGAATTTACTATGCAATGCACATCCCTTTCTAAAATCTACCCCTCGATCGTCTCTAAACCTGGGACATTACAGCCTTTCCCCCTTAAAGAAAACTTCGTCCCGAAGTTGTGGTTGTAATACCTGAGCGGCTCAGGGTATGTTTTCCTCGAGTCTTCCTCTTTTTCCCAGGTGGCTTCCCTCGGGGTGATGCTTCCATTGTATCTTGCAATACTTGATAGCTTTATTTCTGAGTTGTTTCCAGCTCTCCTCAAGAATCTTGGCTGGCTTCTCGATGTATGTCAAGTCTGGTTGTAACTCGAGCTCATCATGTGATATTGGTTCATCTGGGGTCTTCAAGCATTTCCGAAGTTGTGACACATGGAAAACATTGTGAACTTGAGCTAACCTTCCCGGTAGATCCAATTCAAAGGCTAAACCTCGGTTCTGACTCAGTATCTTGAAAGGTCCTATATATCTAGGGCTGAGTTTTCCTTTTACTCCAAACCTCTGGAGTCCTTTCATCGGGCTTACCTTAAGATAAACCATGTCTCCAACTCGTGGCTCCCATGTCCTCCTCTTCTGATCGGCATAACTCTTTTGCCGACTTTGGGCTATTTTGAGCCTGTCTCTGATAATGTCAATGATTTGTTGTTTTTCCTTGACATAATCAGGGTTAAACTCTTTGCTTGCTCCGGCTTCATACCAACATATCGGTGATCTACACTTTCTTCCATACAGAGCTTCAAATGGTGCCATCTTGATGCTGCTTTGATAGCTATTATTGTATGAAAACCCTGCTAGTGGTAAGTGTTCTTCCCATGATCCTCCGAAGTCTAGGGCACAAGCCCTAAGCATATCCTCTAAGACCTGGTTGGTTCTCTCGGCCTCCATCAGCGCGTGCATAGTTTTCAAAAGCAAGAACTGCCAGACAAAATAGGGACAGCATGCACTTTCGGTACAACTCTTACTAGCTGCCTAAAAAGATTGTTAGGAATGGTTGGCTCTTGGCTGGTAAAATTTCTTTGGTTGCCAGATTTTAATATGAGAAGAAAAACATCAGCCCCTGATTAAAGTCTGGCAATTAGTCTCATTAACTTGGTAGCTACTCGAAATTAATCTGGTAATTATGATGTAATTAATCTAAAAATTAGGAATATGGCAATCACCACAAATTATTCGGGTAATTACTAGAATTAATTTGTTAATCACAACTGTATTAACTTAATTTAAACATGGTAGCTATGGCCTAATTAACCTGTCAATTACTCCAAATTATTCTGGCAGCTAGAACTTACTTAATCTGGCAATTAGTACTAAACACTGCACCTACTAATCTAGCACTGTCTAATACTGCTAGCAATTCGCTTAGCCTCTGCGAGTATGCTGCCGAACAAGCTGCTGTAGTGGAGATGGCGGAGGCACCATAGATCCCCGAGATGCCACGGTCGTGCGGTTCGCCGCGGCGTTGTGTGGCCCCGACAAAGCCCTGCAAACAAGCGCACCCGCACCGGCAGGCGCGCCCGCCGCCTCCTCCTTGACCTTGAGCCCTGACCCCCGACGCAGCATGCCGAGGAGCACCAGGACAAGCGCGCAGAGAAGCCTCACCTGTCCCTCATGGTCGCCTCCATGCTGAGTGCTCGGCGTCGGTGGCCTTCTCCGATGTGTGCTCCACGACGGCCGCCTCCCTTCCCGGAGCATGCTCGACGGCGGCGGCCTCTCCTCGCGGAGCGTGCTTGACGGCCTCTCGGCGGCCACCCGCAGCGGTGCTGGGCGGCGGCCTACCCGCGGTGGTGCTCGCGGTGGCCACCCGCATTGGTGCTCGGCGGTGGCCTCGCGGGCTGCTGCCCATGAAGGTGGGGCAGATGTGGCGTTCCGCGAGAGGGCTGATGTGGCGGGCTGTGGTCAGCGGCGATGTATGGAGGAGCGGCGGAGCAGCGAGGGAGACCAGGGCGAGGCGGTCAGGCGGATGAGTGAGCGGCGGGCTTGTCCAGGAGCTCGAGTGGTGCGTGTGTGGCCAGAGAAGCTCAGGTTGGGGAAAGATAATGCCGGTTGGGTCTGGTCACGTTTCTATAAGGACTCGGTGCGTTTTTCCTAATCACGAGGCGTCGCACGGAAGGACGAGTGATGCGGCGCTTTCCTGTAGATTTCAAGAAAGAATTCCAACTTCGATTCGGATCCAACTTCGGTTCTGCCCGCTTCGTAGGCTTCCTTAAATTTACTCTTTTGTCGTGGAAACGCAAGTCGACAATCCCCAACTCCCTTCTCTCTAGGGTTCGGCTTTTTCGCAC
This sequence comes from Lolium perenne, assembly GCF_019359855.2. Classification (NCBI taxonomy): domain Eukaryota; kingdom Viridiplantae; phylum Streptophyta; class Magnoliopsida; order Poales; family Poaceae; genus Lolium; species Lolium perenne. The sequence goes on along the minus strand of NC_067248.2, from coordinate 68,200,864 downwards.
AGCGCACACATGAAATCTGTGGCCGGCGTCGTAGCTGCTCCTCCAGATTGGTCCTGCCTACCGGATGATATGCTGCTCATCGTGATGCAGATTCTGGACATTCGAGATCTCTTGAGCGCCGGGGCCGTATGCTCCTCATGGCGCCCCGCCTACTCAGCCATCCGCAGTATCCGGCTCCCAATCACCGATGCGTCACCTTGCCTGCTATACTCGTGCGAGTCCGACGATTCGAGCACCGCTACGATCTACAGCCCCTCAAGCAAGGTGACCTTCAAGGTCCGCCTGCCCGATCCCCCGTTCCGTTGCCGCCATGTGGTGGGCTCGGGGCACGGGTGGATTGTCACTGCTGATGAGATGTCCAACCTCCAGGCTCTCAACCCGCTGACCGGCGCGCAGGTAGATCTCCCGCCTGTTACGGGGCTCTACCACATTAAGAGCTTTCTCAACGAGCAAGGCCGCATCATGTACAATCACCACTACGACGCACCAAGTTATCCCGATCCTCTTGTATATTACCCTGAGGAACTACGCCTGTTTTTGTACCACCGGGTGGTCATGTCCTGCAGTCCTTCTGCCGGGAGACAGTGCGTGGTCCTCCTCATCCACAGGCCGACTGGGCAGCTCTCATTCGGTCGCATTGGCAACGAACTGTGGACGCGGATAATAGGTGAAGGCGATGTGTTTGATGGATTGAAATATAACGAGACTGTGGGTGCTGTCTACAACGAGAATGATTGCTTGTTTTATGTGGTTTCACCGAATGGCTGCATCTTCACATTGGATCTCAATGGTCCTCTCCCGGTGGCAAGGAAGATTCTGCAAGAAGTTGCAATAGATATCGATAACTGTAAAAAAAATATTGTTCTCACACCCATGGGCCATATCTTCCAGGTATGGAGATTTTCGGAATGCAGGCTTGCAACCAACCCTGGGATATATGTTCCCAATATTTGGGATGATGAGGATTATGAGTATGGGGGCGAAGAGTGGATCACTACTAGAATGGAGTTATACAAGGTTGATATTGACGAGCAAAAACTCGTGAAGACCACTTGCTTGGAAGGTTATGCTCTTTTCATGGGCTTCAGTTCACCTATACTTGTTTCGACACAAGATTTTCTTGCGTTTAGTCAAGATTGCGCTTATTTTACCGATGATAGGTTGGAGAGCATATGTCTTAATATATTTGGAAGGCGAGATATAGGTATGTGGAACTTCAAAACTGCTACTCTTGGCCATGTGCAGCCTGAGCATTCTTGGCTTAATTTTCCTCCTCCAATTTGGATAACACCATTCCTTGGTTAAGGACCTCAGAAGATAGAGGAGAGCGCCAGGCGCAGATTTTCGGAATACTTCTACGGGGAATGCTGATTGAATGAGCATTCTCCATATTATGCCTTGAAGAGGACTCGAACCTCCACGCTCTTCAGCACGAGATTTTCTGCCTGTTTTAAATTATAAGATGTTCTAGCTTTTTCTGAATTATATGTCCCCTCTCTTCACTCATTTCGTATGTAGTCCATATTCAAATATCCAAAATATTTATAATTCGGAATGGAGGTAGTAGTATGTGAGAACCGGAAATTAACTTTCCGACCCTCCTGTGTTACTCGTCAATCCCAATATCAATGTTGACGACACAGCGAAATGTATATCATTACAGACGTACAAAAGATTAATTACAAAGTTTGAATAGCCACATAGTGTGACATTCATTACAATCAGAAAGCACAACGGATAAATAAAACGCGAAATGACTCCATCTCAGCCACAGGCAGTTGATGTAGTCCACGAGGCCTCACTCTTCAATGTCGTCGTAGTTGTTGTAGTCTTCCTTGTCTTTGTAGTACTCTGAATATCAACAAAAGTTTTGCCATGAGTACATTTCGTACTCAACATGCCCCCTCGGTGCAAAACCTAATATATCTACATGAGGCTTCAAAGGAAGGCTGTAGGTTCTTTTGCATAAAAGCCAATTTTATTTGCAATATATGTGATAAAAGCAGTTTTAGACGAAAACATGTTTTATAATGAGTGTAATATTTCTCATCAATGTGGTTGTCCTCGACAACTCACGTATTCCATAGGATTCAGATTCCAGGAAAAGAAGGAAAGGAGAGAGAGGCAAAGAGGGAAATAGCAAGACAGGTTCCTGTATGTCAAGAAGGATTCATATGTCGTCCATGACCGTGGACACGGCTATTCGAATAGTTTTAACTCTGCAGAGGTTGTACACTTTGCCCACACGACACAACCCCATCTTGTTGCCCACCAGCCGCCGCTGATTTAATACACACCAATTGGTGTACCGGCAGAGGAATCGTGACAAGGTCTTTTAGCTAGATCCCCCAAAGATGTGACATGCCCACCGGGTCTAGCGCACGGTATTGAGAGTACGTCCCCAAACCGGTCCCCCCATCTGTGCCGAAGGTTCTCCCGTAGGCAGCCACCTTATCTGCGGTACGGCGACATCAACACCTAAGGCTGACTAACTTACTTAACCAGGCCAGTGCCCATATAGCATGTGGTTGTACGGTTGTCACAATCTTCAAATCCAAGACTTTTGAGGACCCTTAAGCGGCACGAACGACGGATTGCTCCCTCCAACTTGTGAAGGGAAACCAATCTCTCCTTCAACATTTGATTCAGCTGTCGCCCGCGCCATGTTTAGAGGGTAAGTTTCACCCAGAGTAGAAGAGAGAGAGTAGAGGAAGCAACAACGGCTAATCAGCCTAGCTCAACGACTTTCAAAAGGGTATGTTTGACCCGAAGGTCGATCAATTCCTCCAAAGAGGCAATAGGAAGTATCCTAATGATTATTTAGCATGCTAAGCATCTCTACTCTATCAGGATTATTATATAATCTCTACTCAGGGTATCAAGTAAAAGGCGACAAGCGAATCAAGGTTGGTGTGTCAATCGACACGCTAACTACTGGAATAAAATAGCATATATATTTGCAAAACATAAAATAGCATGCAATTTGTAAAACTGGGATAAATATGATGAGAGGGCATGCCTTCGTTGTCAAACTCCTGCTTTTCACTTCCTTGATCGTGATTGTACCACTCTCCGTTCCCTCCTAATCGCCGAATCGAAGCAATAACAATTCCAATGAATACAAGCAATACAACAAATACGACTCAAATGAAAAGTGCATAAGATCCAAATGAAAAGATCCAAATAAGCGGTGTGTGTTAACCGTTCGGCATACATAGCACAAGAACAAGACCGGAATGACTCGTACATGATTTGGGTAACTAAGACTTAAGGCATAGCGATCGTGCCATTCTGACTACCAAAATATTTTAGAAAAACATGTAGTCAATTTGTATAGTTGTCATGGCCTTTTTTATATGTAAATGCACAAACAATTTACATGTTAACTAGTCGTACACATGCCTAAGTAATTCATAAGATAAAAACTAGTTGCACCTTGGACAAAGACAATATCAGACATCTATCATGCATGGATCACGTAAGGAAACACTAGCATGGCATTGATGCATCATCATGTAGGGTCGTGCTAACAAAGGAGTTTTCTGCTAAACTACTCAACACGATGACCAGCATGAATGAAAATAGATGCTAATCAGAAGGGTGCACTAACTATACCAGGTTTTACAAAAGCAACCTGATACGATCTACTGAATAAAACTGAACTTGCTAATTAACAGCAGACTACATGTACGTATACCAATAATCGGAACTCGAAAATACACCTATAGCTAAGCATGTGTAAGTAAGTGCAAAACCATGCAGAGAGGATATCATTAATTTGCAAAAGCTACTACATGGCTAACACATATGCACTACACTAACATGTTATTTGATCCAAGCAAACACAACGAAATAACCTTCTAGATAATAAACCAAAATCTAGTATTAATGAAAAAATAATATTCCCACAACTCAAATGCTATTTACATATAACCAACCGGTCTATAATAATTCCACAATATACTAAACCGTACTAGCTAATTAGCACTAGAAGCTAGGCATGTAAGACAATAATTAAATCTAGCAAATTACACCTATAACTAAGAATACGTGATAAATCCACAATTTATGATCAAACATAAAAGCTATAATCAAATTGAACAGTCACAAATATATAGATGGCTAGCTGAAATCCTTAGGCAATTAACTACATAGCTAGCATATGCAAACTAGCACATGGCGTTCAGTTCATAGAGATGCATGGTGTTCAAAATAGACAAGAAAGCTAGTAGCAGTACATGAGGAAAATGCACTACACGGGCATGTCTATGTGCTAATAACAATGCAACGGCTCAAACCACTTTTGCAAAACAGAATTTGATAAACTTCAAATGTATGCATCCAATATACAAGCCCTGGAAATTCTACCAAGAATATAACAAGTTGCAGACTACCATCTAAACAACGAAAAACGTATGAACAGTCCACACATACATGCATGCATTCCTATAATTTCGAAATTCAACCATCAACTACGAAAACTAATACCACTGCTGGGTTTCTAAGAGCTTTTGACACACTTTCTATGTTGAGCTTTTGTGGGTTCAAGTTGGGCAAGGTGCTAGAACGCTGATGCCATCCGGTGGCATTCGGTTCACCGGCGACATGACAAACTGTAGAACCAAGGCCGGAAATCATGTCTAGGAAGTAGGCCTCTAGATGAGAAGTGTGTGTGTGCAAGGGAATTCACTGGTGCTCACCGAGCGTGACGCAGTTCGTGGTTGAAGTCGACGGCCGGAGTCGAGGGCGTGGCCGTGGGTGTCGTCGGTGGTCAGTAGCTCGGCCTTCTGGTTCCCTGAATGAACTCCCCTTCCTTCCGCGATCCTCCTGGCGCAGCAGCTCCGTCCTTCGTGCCCCGAGTCCTCGGGAACGCGGGCGGCGTTCGGCGGCGTTCGTCGGCGTTCTTGCAAGTGTGGCTTGTTGTGTGAGTCTATGGCTCTAGCAGTGGTATGGGATGAAAGAGGAGAGTGTGGGCGTCCACCAGAGCTGTATATACGAGGAGAAAGATGTGCTCTAATTGACATGTTCAATGGGGAATTGAAGACGATTAACGGCGGCAGTTTCTGCTGCAGTTTCTAATGTTTATCGCTGGCGTTCCTGGAGAGAGACGAAGCCCGTCGCTTGGCCTGCTGAGAGGGAATGCCTCGCTAGGCTAGTCTGGACATTCTACACTTCTGGAATTCTAACCGTTCGTGTGTGCGTGTGAATCGATCAATCGAGTACAAGAGCAGCACTGCCTTTCGCTGTTTCTGGACTGCGTCTCATCTGCGAGTCGAACAAAGATCAAGTCAAACGGCTAGGCCTAAATGGGCTTCCTCGGCTGGGCTTTGAAGTAGTGTCGTGCTGCTGCTAGCTTCGACAGAGAGACAGAGCAACGACATGAAAGAAAATACGTTGGATGCTGCATGCGTGCATGTAGAAGTAGGCCAGCCAATAGCAAGGGAAAACAATCATTGAAAGAAATACATGCTTGTACAGCCTAGAAGAGAAAAAAATAGACAAGGGTGAGAGAGACATGAGTCGAGGAATGTAACTAGGAACGGAAAAGAAAAAAGAATCAGAGCATACTAGTATATGTGTATCACTAGAACTGATAGGTTTAATATTCAACAGAGAAGAAATATTAAGAAAAGATAGAGTAGGCTAGCTACGTTTAAGGCACACGCATGCACACTGGATGTGCATCGTATATGACTAAGTTTAAAGTGGATTTTTAGAGAAAACCAAATGAGAAGGAATTTAGCAAATCCAAATGAAACCATATCAAAACACAAGAAACACTTTGATAAATTAATATCCTACTTTGATATGTCAAATTAATTCCAAAACATTTAGGATTAATTTTATCAACTCTAAATAAAAAAATATTTGTTTTATTTGACCGCGTTGCAACATCCATTGTTTTAGAAAAGAAAAAAATCCAGTCCGTAAAAAAACAGGATGTTACAATTCTACCCCCCTTAAAAGGAATCTCGACCTCGAGATTTAGCCTAAGAGAAAAGATTTGGCAACTCCTAATAGCCGGTATCTTATCATTTCCTTGTCGCATGTTAACGTATGTGTCACCATCCTTTGCGGCCACAAACTTAGTTGGCATCGATGATATCGTCGTTTGGAACTAGGGTATACAAGGGGGAAATAAACTATCCCAAAACGAATTTGCATGTATACAACACATCAAAGCCAGAGAAAATCCAAAGAAATCTTCTTTAAATCTCACACAAAATGTTCAAGATACTGTAGTAGATATACCACATGATCGGTACAATCTACTACTAGACACATAAGCAAAGGGAAAACTCATCGTTTGCTCGCATAATATTAAATAAAGGGCTCTCTCATGGTTTGCTATACTACTCGTCCAGGAAACCATACTGCTCTGGACCTTCATACGGCTGTCCAGGTGTTGGCACAAACTGCATTTCATAGCGAGGCCTAGCTGTGTCTTCCTCTTTGAGGTTTGTAGGAATCCTCTCTCTCGGCTCTATTTCTTCCTCGAATTGGCCGGCTTGTTCCTCTTGTACTAATGGTGTGGCTGGGATAGTGAGCAATGGTGGCGCGCTGGCTCGAGGTGTAAGACGACGCTTGTTCACGCGATGGCACGTCTTCTTCGCTGAAACCCGCATACGTCCATGGTACATGATTCTCCGTCGATTTGCACTAGGTGGTGGCTCCTCTTGTCTGTCACCTACGAACTCGTTCTCCATAGCAACGTCTACATTGTGCACGGTGGTTATGGCCTCCTCTGCAGCAGCTTCGATTCGACGTGTAGAAGGTACATCCATCTACGCATATTTGAATAAGAGAAGAATGATCAGTAAGCCAAAATTTCTTTGTAAATCCTGAGAGAGACAAGTACAACAAAGAAGCCTATTATTTTTCTCAACTACATTTTAATTAAAATACGAGTACTAAGGCTTTCCATTCTAACTAAGGCCACGCGACTAGGTCAACCTGGCTCTGATACCACTTCTGTGAGAACCGGAAATTAACTTTCCGACCCTCCTGTGTTACTCGTCAATCCCAATATCAATGTTGACGACACAGCGAAATGTATATCATTACAGACGTACAAAAGGTTAATTACAAAGTTTGAATAGCCACATAGTGTGACATTCATTACAATCAGAAAGCACAACGGATAAATAAAACGCGAAGTGACTCCATCTCAGCCACAGGCAGTTGATGTAGTCCACGAGGCCTCACTCTTCAATGTCGTCGTAGTTGTTGTAGTCTTCCTTGTCTTTGTAGTACTCTGAATATCAACAAAAGTTTTGCCATGAGTACATTTCGTACTCAACATGCCCCCTCGGTGCAAAACCTAATATATCTACATGAGGCTTCAAAGGAAGGCTGTAGGTTCTTTTGCATAAAAGCCAATTTTATTTGCAATATATGTGATAAAAGCAGTTTTAGACGAAAACATGTTTTATAATGAGTGTAATATTTCTCATCAATGTGGTTGTCCTCGACAACTCACGTATTCCATAGGATTCAGATTCCAGGAAAAGAAGGAAAGGAGAGAGAGGCAAAGAGGGAAATAGCAAGACAGGTTCATGTATGTCAAGAAGGATTCATGTGTCGTCCATGACCGTGGACACGGCTATTCGAATAGTTTTAACTCTGCAGAGGTTGTACACTTTGCCCACACGACACAACCCCATCTTGTTTCCCACCAGCCGCCGCTGATTTAATACACACCAATTGGTGTACCGGCAGAGGAATCGTGACAAGGTCTTTTAGCTAGATCCCCCAAACATGTGACATGCCCACCGGGTCTAGCGCACGGTATTGAGAGTACGTCCCCAAACCGGTCCCCCCATCTGTGCCGAAGGTTCTCCCGTAGGCAGCCACCTTATCTGCGGTACGGCGACATCAACACCTAAGGCTGACTAACTTACTTAACCAGGCTAGTGCCCATATAGCATGTGGTTGTACGGTTGTCACAATCTTCAAATCCAAGACTTTTGAGGACCCTTAAGCGGCACGAACGACGAATTGCTCCCTCCAACTTGTGAAGGGAAACCAATCTCTCCTTCAACATTTGATTCAGCTGTCGCCCGCGCCATGTTTAGAGGGTAAGTTTCACCCAGAGTAGAAGAGAGAGAGTAGAGGAAGCAACAACAGCTAATCAGCCTAGCTCAACGACTTTCAAAAGGGTATGTTTGACCCGAAGGTCGATCAATTCCTCCAAAGAGGCAATAGGAAGTATCCTAATGATTATTTAGCATGCTAAGCATCTCTACTCTATCAGGATTATTATATAATCTCTACTCAGGGTATCAAGTAAAAGGCGACAAGCGAATCAAGGTTGGTGTGTCAATCGACACGCTAACTACTGGAATAAAATAGCATATATATTTGCAAAACATAAAATAGCATGCAATTTGTAAAACTGGGATAAATATGATGAGAGGGCATGCCTTCGTTGTCAAACTCCTGCTTTCCACTTCCTTGATCGTGATTGTACCACTCTCCGTTCCCTCCTAATCACCGAATCGAAGCAATAACAATTCCAATGAATACAAGCAATACAACAAATACGACTCAAATGAAAAGTGCATAAGATCCAAATGAAAAGATCCAAATAAGCGGTGTGTGTTAACCGTTCGGCATACATAGCACAAGAACAAGACCGGAATGACTCGTACATGATTTGGGTAACTAAGACTTAAGGCATAGCGATCGTGCCATTCTGACTACCAAAATATTTTAGAAAAACATGTAGTCAATTTGTATAGTTGTCATGGCCTTTTTTATATGTAAATGCACAAACAATTTACATGTTAACTAGTCGTACACATGCCTAAGTAATTCATAAGATAAAAACTAGTTGCACCTTGGACAAAGACAATATCAGACATCTATCATGCATGGATCACGTAAGGAAACACTAGCATGGCATTGATGCATCATCATGTAGGGTCGTGCTAACAAAGGAGTTTTCTGCTAAACTACTCAACACGATGACCAGCATGAATGAAAATAGATGCTAATCAGAAGGGTGCACTAACTATACCAGGTTTTACAAAAGCAACCTGATACGATCTACTGAATAAAACTGAACTTGCTAATTAACAGCAGACTACATGTACGTATACCAATAATCGGAACTCGAAAATACACCTATAGCTAAGCATGTGTAAGTAAGTGCAAAACCATGCAGAGAGGATATCATTAATTTGCAAAAGCTACTACATGGCTAACACATATGCACTACACTAACATGTTATTTGATCCAAGCAAACACAACGAAATAACCTTCTAGATAATAAACCAAAATCTAGTATTAATGAAAAAATAATATTCCCACAACTCAAATGCTATTTACATATAACCAACCGGTCTATAATAATTCCACAATATACTAAACCGTACTAGCTAATTAGCACTAGAAGCTAGGCATGTAAGACAATAATTAAATCTAGCAAATTACACCTATAACTAAGAATACGTGATAAATCCACAATTTATGATCAAACATAAAAGCTATAATCAAATTGAACAGTCACAAATATATAGATGGCTAGCTGAAATCCTTAGGCAATTAACTACATATCTAGCATATGCAAACTAGCACATGGCGTTCAGTTCATAGAGATGCATGGTGTTCAAAATAGACAAGAAAGCTAGTAGCAGTACATGAGGAAAATGCACTACACGGGCATGTCTATGTGCTAATAACAATGCAACGGCTCAAACCACTTTTGCAAAACAGAATTTGATAAACTTCAAATGTATGCATCCAATATACAAGCCCTGGAAATTCTACCAAGAATATAACAAGTTGCAGACTACCATCTAAACAACGAAAAACGTATGAACAGTCCACACATACATGCATGCATTCCTATAATTTCGAAATTCAACCATCAACTACGAAAACTAATACCACTGCTGGGTTTCTAAGAGCATTTGACACACTTTCTATGTTGAGCTTTTGTGGGTTCATGTTGGGCAAGGTGCTAGAACGCTGATGCCATCCGGTGGCATTCGGTTCACCGGCGACATGACAAACTGTAGAACCAAGGCCGGAAATCATGTCTAGGAAGTAGGCCTCTAGATGAGAAGTGTGTGTGTGCAAGGGAATTCACTGGTGCTCACCGAGCGTGACGCAGTTCGTGGTTGAAGTCGACGGCCGGAGTCGAGGGCGTGGCCGTGGGTGTCGTCGGTGGTCAGTAGCTCGGCCTTCTGGTTCCCTGAATGAACTCCCCTTCCTTCCGCGATCCTCCTGGCGCAGCAGCTCCGTCCTTCGTGCCCCGAGTCCTCGGGAACGCGGGCGGCGTTCGGCGGCGTTCGTCGGCGTTCTTGCAAGTGTGGCTTGTTGTGTGAGTCTATGGCTCTAGCAGTGGTATGGGATGAAAGAGGAGAGTGTGGGCGTCCACCAGAGCTGTATATACGAGGAGAAAGATGTGCTCTAATTGACATGTTCAATGGGGAATTGAAGACGATTAACGGCGGCAGTTTCTGCTGCAGTTTCTAATGTTTATCGCTGGCGTTCCTGGAGAGAGACGAAGCCCGTCGCTTGGCCTGCTGAGAGGGAATGCCTCGCTAGGCTAGTCTGGACATTCTACACTTCTGGAATTCTAACCGTTCGTGTGTGCGTGTGAATCGATCAATCGAGTACAAGAGCAGCACTGCCTTTCGCTGTTTCTGGACTGCGTCTCATCTGCGAGTCGAACAAAGATCAAGTCAAACGGCTAGGCCTAAATGGGCTTCCTCGGCTGGGCTTTGAAGTAGTGTCGTGCTGCTGCTAGCTTCGACAGAGAGACAGAGCAACGACATGAAAGAAAATACGTTGGATGCTGCATGCGTGCATGTAGAAGTAGGCCAGCCAATAGCAAGGGAAAACAATCATTGAAAGAAATACATGCTTGTACAGCCTAGAAGAGAAAAAAATAGACAAGGGTGAGAGAGACATGAGTCGAGGAATGTAACTAGGAACGGAAAAGAAAAAAAAAATCAGAGCATACTAGTATATGTGTATCACTAGAACTGATAGGTTTAATATTCAACAGAGAAGAAATATTAAGAAAAGATAGAGTAGGCTAGCTACGTTTAAGGCACACGCATGCACACTGGATGTGCATCGTATATGACTAAGTTTAAAGTGGATTTTTAGAGAAAACCAAATGAGAAGGAATTTAGCAAATCCAAATGAAACCATATCAAAACACAAGAAACACTTTGATAAATTAATATCCTACTTTGATATGTCAAATTAATTCCAAAACATTTAGGATTAATTTTATCAACTCTAAATAAAAAAAATATTTGTTTTATTTGACCGCGTTGCAACATCCATTGTTTTAGAAAAGAAAAAAATCCAGTCCGTAAAAAAACAGGATGTTACATAGTATGTATGGTGAGATGATCTATTGTTAGTATTAGTATCCCATGTTTGAATAAGGTTCTCTGCGTAAGTTGGTGCTCAGATTTTAATACTCCCAGCCCAAAATAATTGGCCTAGGTTCATGGTTGATTTGGATAGGAGCGGTATCCCTTCGTACCAGTTTATTAGTTACTAGATCATGTAGGCGCGCATTGCTGCGCCCATCCATTGGTAATATAGAATGTTAGGAAATGGAGGAACTCTATTCATTTTGAACCAAAAAGTTTGATATATATACTAAAACTAAGATAAATTTGAAGTGCAATTTAGAGCAATGTTAATAACTCTTATGAAGTATCAAGTATGCCAGCCATAATTTCATTTTTTATGTTATCAGATGGAAGCAAAAATAAAATGGAACAGTATAAGATTTGATAGTAATTTGAGTGTACAATGTTGCCGCATCCGTCAATTTCTCCAATAGAATATAAGATAATTCCCTAAATCCATGGAATCATGAATAATATATAAAATAGCATATGTTATTATGCAAGAAAGCATTACAGCATATCAATTGTCTGCACCCTGGCCAAAATATTATGTATTATAACACATAAAATAGCCAAAATTGGAAACTGAGTACATATAGTTGTCTGTCTGATTCATAGAATGAACGAATGCAGTCTTTTCTCTTCATTGCCCGAGAAATTCAATGTCATTGATAAGGCCATATCATTGAAGAAGAATGGATGAAGTACTATTATTTCACCAACCGAATCCTGAATGAAAAAAAATCTTAAGATAAAAATTATCTTCATCAGCACAATCAAATGATAGTAGGTTGTGAAATAATCTCTAAAGTATTTCAGGAAAACAGGTTATAATTTTTAATTATGAAGTAACAAAACACTGCAAATCAACTAAGGAAATAATTATATAAAAAGTGGCAGTTTGTAATTGGTCACTACTAAGCAAGACCATGGTTGGTACCGATGAATAAAACAATAGTCACTACTAAAAGAGTACTTATATTTGTGTCTGTCCGAGAACAGCACCTTCCATATACCTACCTAATATCAAATCAGAGTTATAGATTGTGTATGGCTGTGAAAGTTTCTTAGCTTTATCTCTGAAGCTTGGAAAATAAAATATAGACCAACCCTGATGGAGTTTTCTAAACAGAATATTGCCACAATAATATTGGAATCTCCAGATTTGGGTATCTCTAGCTGTATGGTATGAACTTGCAGGTAAAAAGCTTAGTTGAACTGTAGGAACTTTTCTTACCTTTTTTACTTTGGAATTCTAATGGATCATGATCAACCAGCACACTTGCTGTATCGTTTTCCAAGAACACAATATGCAGGATGGGTGCAGCCTGAAAGCTCCACCACCTGAACCATCCTAGCTGCCCATCAAGGATAGTGTGGTGTTATGGCTGACCATGTCATCTCCCTCTGCTCTCCTTGCTCAACGTGCCTTAGTGAACAACAGAAAAATAGTCTATGCGCACGGAAAAACAATGAACTCCTTCACCTCTCCGACGTTGATAGAAATCCCATTTTAGGGATGGTTGAGAGCTGCAACAAAAGAGCAACAAGTCTTCAGAATAAACACCGGCTAGTGCGTCAGTTAAGTTCCATTCCACAAAATAATAAAGAGAGCACCACCTCAAATGATCAAGAAGTTCCATTTTAATCAACTTCGCTCACATCTCTATCTTGGACTATGTTTGCAACACTATTGGTCTTATGTGTAGCACAAATAATCTTGGAAAAATGAATGAGGTGAAATACACACAAAAAAACAGCGAGTCAAATAAAAAATTACCTTGCAATTGTACGTGTTGCTCCATGTTCTGCAGGAGCATCTTCAGTTCAATATTCTGGTAGAAAGTCCAGCAGTCTTGTACTTCTACCTCTCTCATAAGATAGAAGTGAGCCTCTCCTTTTCCTTTCCTTGTGTATCGTTGCTTCATATGTGCAATAGAACAATCTCGAAAAAAAAAACAATCTCGACAAAAATATGTGCAATAGTTCATCATGTATTGCTCTGATCATGACGACCATGCCAAACCCAATTCGGCAGAGGAGAGCAACTTGGCAGTGCATCAGACGGGAAGCAGAAATCCGTCGCAGAACCATGTAGGTGGGACAGGCAGGTAGAATCAAAGATCTCATGAAATAGACGACCACGGATTCGCCGAGTGAGAGGGGAGTCCAGGTCGGGATAGAGAGATGTGGTGTCCCTGGAAAATATTAGGGTTAGATGCTGCCATGCTGGACATGGAATATTGTTTCAATTAACACGAAATTGCAGCGTTGTTTAATGTAGGCCCGTGTTGAGGGATCCCAATCCGCGGCAACATCACCGACGCTGTGGAGAACAAATAAAATTGGTCAACGCTACTCTAAATCCATCTGAATTAGAACTAAAACGGCAAGATGCGGGGCTTCGTACCTTCGCTGTTCATACGGGAGTGTTAGTCGCTCCTCATTTTCTCGGATAGCTCCATGAACTATTGGCCGGCATCGCGGGCGGATGACATGGCGACGCAGCGGAGGAAGAGCGAACGAAGAAGAAGATAGATTTTTTTTTCTTCGGTCAACCGGTACGTAAGAATGATTGTTTGAAGCCCAAGCGCATTACAGGCCCGTTTCACAGTTTTGGGGCCCAAGTTATGTGATGTGGCCTAGAACAACGCAGGGAGTAGCAGCCCTAGAATGCAAATGGGCCTTTTTAACGAGATGTACGTCGGTAACGTTTAGGTAACGCCAGTTCGGAAATGTTAACCACGTTTAGACCATTAGATCATCTAATCGGACGCTTAAGAATCTCAAAACGCGGTGGAAGAGTCCTGGTGGTTTCATTTTACTGTTAACTAATTTATGTATTCCTATGTCGTCAATTTGATCCATACGAATAAGAAAAAGATAAAGGCAGCCCTCCTATTAACTACTTCATTTTTATTTATGAATTTATAGTAATAGAAATCTATGTCCTACCGGGACATAATTTCTATCCTCTTGCCTAATAGGCAAAAATTTACCTCTAGAAAGACTGATTCGAATTAGTTCGATATGAGGACCCACCTCCATTGCATTGCCAGAATCCATGTTTGATATTTGAAGTGGGTTGATCTTCGTGCTTCTCTTACGTTAAAATCCTCTTCGTGATGAGCCCCCTTTCCCCTCGGTAACTAATAAAATAGTCTTACAAACTAATACTGACAGTAACTAATACTAACAAAAAGATAATCAAAATTGAAAAACTATATTTTTTGTATACTTTCCCGTTATATTTGCTAATGTGGGTCGTATGCAATCGATCTGGTCATATTGATATCCCTTCAGCAGAACATAGATCATAGAAAAGATCTCGGATGACTCACCAAAGCATGAAAACTAGTTAGAAAATGAATTTCCATTTCAAGAGCGCCTAACCACAAGGATAAGCTCACATTAACCCGTCAATTTCGGATCTAATTCGGAGATTTTCTTGGGAAGTGTCTGCAAAAAAAATGGAATTGTTCTCGACGAAAAAGCTTCAAAATGAAATAAATAAAGAATAAAGTCCAAAAATAAGAAGAAGAAGAAGATAAAACAGCCCTGATTCCAAATGAAGAAATGTAAAATTGAAAATGATTCTTCTGATTCTTAAAGAATGAGGGGCAAGGAGATTGATACCGAGAAATATTTACGCGATTTGATCCGCATATGTTTGGTAGAAGAACAATCTTCTCATCTAATCATATCATAAATAGGAAGTATTTAATTAGAACATGAAAGATGTCTCAGTTGGTCTTAGTTAGTCTTCTAGACGGAGTGGATGAAGGGAAAAATGATGCCTTTGAAAGAATTGACCGAGGAGTTGTATGAGGTGAAAATCTCATGTACGGTTCTCTAAAGGGACTGTGAGGGTGACGTATATGACGATTTTTCCACTATGACCCCATAAAAACCAGTTATGCCTTACGTAAAGTTGCTAGAGTACAATTGACCTCTAGATTTGAAATCATTGCTGAAAAAGGCTTATAGCCGCAGGAGGCATGGGCGCGAAAACGAAAATCCA
This sequence comes from Lolium perenne, assembly GCF_019359855.2. Taxonomy (NCBI): domain Eukaryota; kingdom Viridiplantae; phylum Streptophyta; class Magnoliopsida; order Poales; family Poaceae; genus Lolium; species Lolium perenne. The sequence continues at coordinate 68,185,461 of NC_067248.2, read as the reverse complement.
CCGGTGGTAACCTGAACCACGCATGGGCAAAGAAAAATTTGTCAGCAGTAGCTCATGAATTGGTCTCCGCAATGCGTACCACTGACACGCAAAGTAAAAATCCTCGTTGGTTCTTCCTTTGGGACCCGACCCGGGGGCTGAAAAAAAGCGGTCACAGTGGCCTATTGATGGGTTTCACCCGTGTTGGATGAAGCAGTGACAAAGTGGTAAAAAATGTATATCGCTTGTTCTTCTCAGAAAGTAGTATCATACTTGTTATGTTTGATTGTCCATGTTTATACATAGAACACTGAGAAGCTTATATAATTATCTGTCGTTTGGTTATGACGGTTAGTCATCATGTTCGTATCATCGTCAATATCTGATATCCATGATATATCATTGACGAAAAAAGTAAGTACACACGTCGCTGGTTTTAGCTTGCCCAACGACTTCTTCTGAACTATGGATGCCCCTCTCTACGACATGCACCCTAGACGCGTGTGACACTTCATGGCGATTTCATAATGAGTTCATGGGTGATGAGGACTCCGGCATTACGAGTTGTGTTTAAATTTGAACTATATTTTTTTTTTGCTAAGATTTGTCGTTTAGAACTTTTCCTTAGGTTATGTGTTGAACTACATTATTTAATGAATATACTATTATTACTTTTTAATTGTGTTGTAGTTGTTTCACCCCTTTTTAATGAATTGTATTACAATACATATAGGTAATTCAGATATTTATTTGATGCTTGTAAAATGAATACATGAACTTTACACTTCATTAACACATCGAATGAAGCTCGGTGATCATATGCATAGGTGAGCATGCATTCCCTGCGCAACATGTGTTTAACGTCGTTCATTAAGATGTTAAGGTGGGGGAAAGCGGTGCAGTCACATGTGAAATCTAGCTCGTGTCGATGTCTTCTTCTACCTACACTTTCCTCCCCATCTCCCGTAGAATCATCTCCATCCGAACCCCACCGAGCTCCCCTCCGACGCCAACGAAGACGATGATGCCTGAATACGAATGCATGCACACGTATCCACCTGATCACTAAATCCACTCTCAATATTCAAATATGCTACCTTGAACAAACAAGATCATCACTTTTGTCACGTGACGAACATAGCATATGAATTCACTTTATCCCTAGTGAGACAGCAAAAGAAAAGGCAAAGCCATAATAGATCATGAATTTGTTGTCACTAATCGATCACTAAAACTATGTTATTTCATCTAAAACACATCACCCCACACCACGTTCTTGCATACAAGTTGGATCAGAACCAATACTTAAGAACGGGGTACATAATATGCATCTATCAATACATCTTACACAAAGAGAGTCAAATTTCATATCACGATATCATAGAATAAAGATCCACCACATAGTGATGCGGGCTAAGCCCTAGGGTGTGCCCGATCTTCACGGATTGACCCGAGTGAGTGTGATTGCGGAGGGGGATTCGCGGGGAAGTGGATGAACGCGAAGAACACGATACAAACACACTCACACAACACAAATCGGTTATCCTCGCTGGCCCGAACCACCAACCGATAGAATCGCGATAGAAAGACCAAAGGTAGAATCTCTTTCAAAAGATCGACAAATCCAAATAGAATTCCAAAGAGTAAAAGACCAACTAAGAATAGAGTTGCAAAGCAAGAGATTCTCAATTGATAGAATTACTAGAGTGGAAAAGATCCGGATAAGGAGGGATACAATAGATGGATCATCTAAGGTGGGGGTTTCCCAAATCCACAAAGGGATAATGCAGGCATAAGCCAATTCACCTAAACATCATCTCTCCCGCATGAAGATGGGGGTAGGTTCCTATTTATAGGTAGGGGGCCGAAGGGGTAAGTTACAAGCCAAAGTGGGCTGAGATCTGGCTGAGGTTCGATGGGGCGGAAGTTCCGGCCGTCCTGGGCGGAAGTTCCGGTCTTGGGCGGAAGTTCCGGTCCTTGGGGGCGGAAGTTCCGGCCACAGCTCTGCTGTGCGAGCATCTTCGGTCTTGAAAGTATCTGGGCGGAAGTTCCGGCTGTTGCGGGCGGAAGTTCTGGCCTGGAGCATTTCAGCTTCTCCTTCTCCTTCTCTTCCATGCTTCCGTGACATCGGCCTTGCGTCCTCGGGTCTCCATGGCATCCTCTCTTCCCTCCGTACTTGTCGTCGAGTTCCTATCATCAAGGTATGACGGAGTATGAAGTAGTATATCGTTCCACATAGGCGATTGTAGGCACGCATAAAGGAGAAGATTCACCTTTGCGTGTCGTCTTGGCGATGAAGCATATGATGCGGTGAAGACCGAAGGTCGGGCTACATCATCTCCCCCCACTTGAAAAAGAGTCGTCCTCGACGATAAATCTTCATGAATGTGTAGAGGAGGTAGATGACACCAACGCTTGAATGTCGCTTCACTTGTCAAGAGCCCTATCAATAGCACAAGAAAAGCCAAACAACACTCAAAGCATAGCCAATGTTCCACGGGTTTAGCAAGAGAGCGCAAGTAGAAGGAGGTCACCTTTGCATAATGTCGGTGTGCTCTCATCGATAGATCTTGGGTCGTCGAAGTATGTGGGCGGAACCACTCATTGACGCTCATCCACAAGTCACATGTACCTTCACACAACAAAGACCAAGAAAAGTATATGTGTGCGTGATAGAGGAGCATATCATCAACGACATATCCATTCATGTTCACAACACCGTTAGCACAACACAAATATATCAAGAATAATGCATATGCAAGGTCAATGTGTAAGAACTCCGTATGAACATCTTCCAAATGCGGAAACACAAAAACTCCAAATTGTGAGACAACCATGGTGTCCATCTCATGTATAAACTCATGTTCAGTATTGCTCTAAAGGCATCGGAAAGAGAAATTGTTCAACATCCGTGAAGCAATAAGAGGAGAATTTGGCAAAAATACATACGGAAAATTGTCCAAAATATCATCAACATGTGTGCACACAAACCATTGAAAAGAGAAATTGGTCCTCATATTTGGTGCAACACACAACATATCATCCAAAAAGTTCATCAAGAAAACATTTGCACAACCGTGCGTGCCAACAAACCAAAAGAAAGAGCAATTGGTCAACTTGTTTGAGGCAACACCAACGGTAAGAATCACATCAGCATGCTTGCAAAAGAACCAACAGAAAGAGAAATTGTTCGGCATGTTCAATGCAAAGCATGGGAAAGGTATTAGAGCCGGGTTCAATCTTGAACTCACTTGTATTATGCTCTCTAGAGCTCTCTTTGTCAACTCGTGCTCAATCGAGGTTGACATTGGCATTCTTGTACCTACACACACGATAGGCAAAACAAACAACGTGTGTGCATGGTATATGAACACATCATCCATCATGATGGTCCATTTCTTTTGCACATCACCATTAGCATTAAGCAAAGCATCATAATAGATATGGTGAATATGCGGGGTAAACACATGAACATGCTCATCATGGATATAGGCAAAGTCTCCAAAATTTGAGAGAGCTATGGGGGCAATCTCATTTACAAGCATATTAACATCATTGCAAACCAAGCATCGGAAAGAGAAAGTGTTCAATATTTTGGTTGCATTAATGGGAGAGTATTGCAAGCATATAGCACAAAACATGTTCAACATTTTATCATGGTTGTCGACAAACCTAGGGAAAGAGCAATTGTTCATCAAGGTTGTCACAACACAAGCATTAGCATCATCATTTTCATTGCAAGCAATACATGGGAAAGGGCAATTGTTCGACAAATTGTAAGCAATAGGAGAGAAAGTGAAACTCTCATAGCATGGCATGACCATATTGTCACAAGCAAGTAATTCCACATGATCAACAATATTATCAAGAAAAGCATCACATGGGAAAACGAAAGAATCATATGACATAGGAATTGTATCATCAAGATCATGCATGCACTCATAAGTCATCATGTCCACTAGTGGGATCATGGCATCATCAACACCCATATAGGTACCTTTGTAGTCCGACTCATTTGAGGAAGGTGTTGTGGAAGTGGTAGGCTCCATGTGGCCTCCATGTTCATCTTCAATCAAGCATGGTGTGATAGCATCATCTTCATGCACCATGTACATCTTCTTTTCCGACGTCTCATCATCCATGGGACCTAATGAGACACAAGGAAACACACTAGAGGTAGAGGGTGAGTTGTTAGAATTCGAATTGGCCTCACATGACCTATCAACTACCACTCTCATCTCACATGGTGTATCACTCATGCTCTCGAAGTGTTTGCACTCAAGCTCACATATAGTGGAGTCACTCGTCTCCATGGCAATGACGTCGTCGATGTCCGAGCAACCTAGCAAAGAGGAAGATAACACAAGAGGAGTAGAGGTTAATGTGTTAGAAATCAAAGCGTCCTCACTCAACTCATGTGGTGTGTCACTCTTGCTCTCAAGGTGTTTGAAGTAGGATTTGCACTCGCCTTTGTCTTTGGGGGTCATATTGGCTTCACGAGTTTCTAGCTCGGCAAAGTAGGCTCTCATCTCGGCTTGTTCTTGTGGTGTCATTTTGGGTGGCTCTCACTAGGAAGGGTGTATGGATGGTGGAAAGAGAACTACCGAAAGGTCAAAACTAGCAAAAAAATCGAGAAAATGGTTCAAGTTAGAGAATAACCGATATGTACTCACACACACACTCAAAGCACACGCAAAAGGCTAAGAACTCTATATGGTAGTAGGTGAGGAAGTGGATAGCAAACGAAAAGAACCAAAGAAAATGTCTATTGTCAAATGTGGGTAAGATCCAAAGTCAAATGTCAAAAGCGGTGATCTATGTCAAGAAAACACGGAAACACACACAAGGAAGAACAATGGGGTTAGCGCGACCAAGGAAGTGAGCAAGTAACAAAATGGTCCTAACGAAGACTATAAGCTCGGTGTCGCGCCAACACAAGAGAGACCGTAGCTCGGTTGCATATGAGAGAAGCAACTAGATTTGCACAAATGCCACTCTTCTCTTTTCTCTCTTAGTGCTTATAAGCTTTGCACTCCTTTGTATCGGTGGACACACACTCTTTTTCTATTTCTTATTCTTTTTCTCTTTTTTTCACTTTTTTCTATGCTTAGAAGCTTTCTTTTTCTCTATGTATATGTCACACTCTTTCTTCTTTTGTGTATCTTTCTCACCGAGCATGCTTCGGAGCTTTGCTCAACACAACGCACACACACCCTCTCACGGTCGTGACACTTGTGCAATGCTTCGCAACACTCGGAAAGCCACTCTCAATGGGATAGGTACACAAAGAAAGAAACGGGCTACAAGAGGTGGGGCAAGTTATACCTATTGATGTTAGGCGGTGTCAAGCACACGAACTTGCGATGATCGAGGTGGTGTCGATGTTTGTAACATCCCAAGTTTCAATAAAAATAAACAAGAGAGAGAATTCAAGAATCCAAAAATCAGAGCCAACAAAAACTTTTTCTCATCATATAGGACTATGCATATAGCTCACCTTATTAATTATTTGAGTGTGCTTTTGCCATGATGCTTGCTTATGTGTTACTCTCACTCTAAAACCCTAACAATGATCACTTGATCATCCCAAGTCAAATAAAAAGAAAATAGAAAAGAAATTATAAAAATCAAGTACACACACACATATGGCCTATGCCATTTTTACAAATCTTTAATCTAGACCAATTTGGTTTGCACCATTAGATGTAAATGGATACTAAACACTCATTAACACCCTTGGAAACAATCAAACTCAATTCAAATCAAATTTGAATCAAATTTGAGCTCACATGTGATTATGGTCACTTGTGCAAATTTCAGCATGATACCCACTTTGAGCCCCTGGTTTTCAATTTTCTCTTTCTACACTTGGCCAAATCTTTGTACCTCTTCCAAGATCTCATCAAGGACTATAACTTTGCTCAAGGCACCCACCTCAAACTCTGTCTCAAATTCAAATGGCAAGCAAGTAAAGTAGGGACTTTGAAACAAATACAAGATCATATGCATTTTGAGATTTTGCAAACCAACTTCAAATTGAACCAAACCACCACCATTCTACTCCTTTTAATATATGATTACAACCCACCAAAAATATTTGCAAAATTCAAAAATAAAGTTCTTTCGGCCATTTTAACAAACACTTGGTGGGCAGGGACAAATTTGATGCCCATACCGAAATTTGGAGGAGACCAAGTCCTCCCTGAGCCACTACAGCAACCCTGGACCCTCCTCTCACCTCACCACCTCAGCTCATCCACTAGCACTGGCCATTGTTTGATCACATCATCGAAATCTTGCCATGCCGTGGCATGGCATGCCACCACCATGCCACTCTCACCTCTAGCCATCTCTGGACCAAACCACCATGTCCACTCGCTTCCTCTCACCTCCCTGGACACGCTCGTGCACCCCCTTGACCAAGACTGAGCCTGCACGCGTCAGCACACGCGCGCCCAGTGGCGCCCAGGACATGCCCATGCCGCGCCAGAGCGCGCATGGCATCCGCGCTGGACGCACTAGAGCGTCAGCCGCCTGGAGCCACTGCGCCACCTCGACCCCTCCTCTCAGCGCCAGTCGACGCACGACGAGTCACTGGATCTCCTGGACACGCCCACTGGCCCGCGGGAACGCCAGGCGCGACGACCACGACGACGAGCTTCCGCCGTGGTACTGAGCACTCCCGTCAAGCGCACCATCACCACAGAGCCCCTGCCGCGCCACGATCAAGTGCGTCAGCTTCACCATTGCATCAGCAACCAGACGAGCCCATCCCTTGCCTCTTCGCTGTCCTGGAACGACGACGACGGTGACCCTAGCTGAGCGCCGCGGCCACCTCCCGCTCCTATAAAAGGAGGACCTCTCCCACTGATCTGAGCACACCAACGTCTTCCTCTCATCCTCACAGCACTCCTCGCCACCTCAATTTCACCGATTAGCCACCGGAGACTTCCAATCGCAAGCTCGCCGCCGCCGCCAGTACACGGAGCAAGCCGGCGAAGGAGGCCACCTCAGGCGACGCCGCTGCTTCCAGGCGCCTCCTCATCGACGACACCGTTGCGGCGCACCACTCCGATGCTCGCCGGAGCTCCGACGGCCGCTCCGACCCCCTACCGCCGCCGCCAGTGAGTGCACCTCTCGTCGTCGACGACGACGCTCCTCCACCGTGCGATCCCCTTCTAATCGCACGGCCCTCCTTTCGCGTACCGATTCGCTGGAGAAACCCCACTGACAGGTGGATCCCACCTTGTCAGCTGGCCCGCTGTGTTGCTGGACCGGCCCAACTCCCTTTCTCTCTGCCTGGCCCGTTAAAACTCCCGCTAGCCCACGTTTTGAATTCAAATAGGAAAAATAGGAAAATAACCCAATCTGATGTAAACTTTGAATTTTAATAGGGAGAAATCTACTAGGCCAAATTTTGCAAATTTTATATATTTGGAAACCTTATGAAATCATCTACACAATGCCACTGGTTTGAACCCTAGATCTGTTGTAGAATTAAAGTGACAAAATAAACAAGGCAGGGACTTTTCTGCCTTAGAATAATTCTTAAAAATCAACCATAAATGCTTTTTCTGTTAATTCCAACTCCTATAATTCACATTTCACTTATACTAATTGTTTCTACAAAAATATGCCATGCTTACTTTGAATGATCATGGCCTAGTTGAATTAAATGACTTTATGGCTATTCTAGTCAAAGATATTGTCCAAAACTATTAAGAAATCTTATGAGAGAGTTTCTCCCATTTAAATCTTGTCACCACCAATTTCAAATGAAGTAGAGACTCTGGTCAATTAGGTCTCATAGGAATTGTTGGTGATATTAAATCTTTGCTATGCTAGAATTAAATGGTATGAGGTGCTCACCTCATTTAAATCATTTTCTCAAAATGGAAAGTGTGAAGAGGTTGACTTGGGTCAACCTAGGTCACATATTATGCATAAGAGAAATTAAATCTTAATAAGATAATGAGAGGAAATTATTTCTCTGAATAATTAAAAATAACATTCAAGATTAGTATGAGAGGAAATTATTTTTCTTAAATGATAAAAAGAACACATCCACCAACTCAATAGTAATGTGTGATGATAGTTTAAAGTGTGTAGATCATGAGTGTGCCTAGTCTAGTAAATTAGTTTGGTATGATGATTGTGTACCCCGTATTCGTATTTTAGACGCTAGTACCGAGGAGTACCAAGAGGAGGAGGAGGTCTACTTCCAAGGAGAAGAAGACCACTTTGACCAATTCCCCAACCAAGGCAAGATAATACTCTTGCAAAGTGCAAAGATCACCATGAGCAAGGCATTACCCATTTACTTAATGTCTATGATCCTATTTCCCAGTTTTACTTTACAAGTCTTATTTACTTTTGTTTTATCAAAGTACTTTTTGATTCATGATTCACTTGGATATTATTGGATTAGTACAAGAGTATCAAAGTTAGCCTAGAAGCAAAGCAAGGTATTTAGCACCCCTCATACCTAGATGCTAGTGCTAAACTAAAAATGACTACTCTAGATGGGAACATGTGTTTATGAAATAATGATGTTGAAAACCTTGGAATGATGAGTCATTTCCATTGAAAGATTTTGAAGGTGAATATGACATGAATTTGACTTGGTGAAATGACTAAAACTGATGATTGAGTTGGATGCGATACCATTCCAATTTTGAGTACCCCCACAATACCTGATTATGGGTAAGGCTTAGCTGGAAATTTATGTGTCTTAGTATGGGTTCCCTCTGAACACACGTCATAGGGGTTACGCTTGAGGCTGCCTCCGTTGTTGAGAAATGATGTGAATTGAGGTGATTTGTACGGCCAAGCCCTGTGCAGTTCCCGGGTTAACAGTTGGTTTTCACCGGGAGGCCAAGCTCATGGGGAGAAGTGCCTATACTAGGGTGTGTAAGTGAAAGGTTAACGGTTGATGATCCGCGTACTGAGTTACGATTATTCGGGGTTTTATCCCTGACGGATGTAATCAAATGTTGTGGCACAAGTGTGCAACCTCTGCAGAGTGTAGAACTATTCGAATAGCCGCGTCCGCGGATATGGACAATTGGAAAGGCCATACTGTTTCCGTCATCAGAATTTATATCTATGTGACTGGTGAATTTGAATTTGAACTTGAACGGCGAATTTGAATTTGAATTACAACAGAGTTGTGGGAATGACACTAATGTTCCCACTTGAGTTAGTTAGCACATGAGGAGTTGTTTACTAAAATGTTTATCAAATAAAATTGGCTTTATGCAAATAAACTTAGAGCTTAGAACACTCTCAATAGTAATGTCAGTACTTACATTAGTATTAGATTGCGAGTACTTAAAGTACTCACGGCTTTGTCCCTGGCTATTCAAATGGCCAGAATATGAAGCCGAGCAGCAGTACGAGGATGACGATCAGCAGGACGTCTACCACAACTAGGAGCTTCTAACGTCAAGCGTTGGCCTGTGGACTAGAGAGTCCTTGTATCTTACGCTTCCGCTATGAACTTGTGTTTGTTCGTTGATCATTAGATCAACTATTCGTGTAATATGGATCATGTGATTCCAATTTGTAAGACATTATGGTTTGTAATGAATGATGACTGTGATACTTAACTATTATGCCTCGCAACAACAATTTCCTGGGATTGCGATGTATGACATAATAGGCATCCGGACTTAAAAATCCGGGTGTTGACAATGTTGGTGTCAAAGTTGCGCCGGAATCCGGGGTGCCAAAGGTGTCATCGCGGTGTTGGTGTAGGCGCGGAAGCGGAATAGACAACCAATGCACTCCAAATCGAAAACCGAGCAAATTAAGTCAATGCCTGAAAAGTTTGGTCAAAATGAGCGGTCAAAGTTGTCAAAGTTGGAGTCAAGATGGATGGTCAAACTGGTCAAAATTTGAGGTCAAACGGGCTCCGGAAAGTTATCAAAAGTTGGGTCAAAGTTGGGGGTCAAAAGTTGATGAAATTTGGGTCAAAAACTGCGCCGGGCGGAACTTCCGGTCAAGTTCCGGTCAACTTCCGGAAATAATTCAGATGTATCCAGGGGCTACTGCGAGGAAAACGTGCATTTCCGGAAGTTGGGCGGAACTTCCGCTCGGCCGGAAGTACCGGTGGCTACGGCCGGAACTTCCGGTCCTTGGATTTTCGCTGGACTGAAATCGAGCTGGGCGAAAACGAGCGATGCTAGCTGTGGAGGATTTGACGCGCGGTCGACGTGGCTGGCGGCTGCTGCGAGCGGGGCCAGGAGCGGATGCGAGGCGCGGGCGTGCAAGCGATGTGGCTACGGGCGAGCGACAGTTGCGGGCGAGCGTGGGGGCGCGCGGTGGTGGCGATCGATGCAGAGCCTGGGTGAGCGGGGTGATGTGGTGGGCCTGGTGGCGCGGCGGGGCCTGGAGGCGAGTTGGGCCAGAGGCGTTGCGGACGGTGGGCCGGTGGTGTGCGGGAGCTGGTGGCCTGGGACTGGCGGCGCGTGGGCCAAGGCGGAGCGGAGCGAGCCGGAGGCAGGGGCGTAGCGCTGGTGGCATGCTGTCGAGTGCGGGCGGCGCGGTGGTTGGATGCAGCCGAGAAAGAAAGTGGGGCCGGAAGTTCCGGGTATAGTGGCCGGTAGTTCCGAAAATGGCACAGTTTTTGGATCTAAGATCTGCGGGACGAACTGCACGAACAGCACGAACAAGGGGGCGGAAAAATGGATGGAAATTGATGGATTTCGAAGGGCAAATGATGGAATCGAGCGGAGAAAATTTGGGGAAACGTAGATCAACACCAAAGACAAAAGATCTGTGGACCAAAACCACAAACAACACAACAAATCCTGAGATCCAAATTCGAGCTATTTTTTGGGGAAAAAAATTTGGGGAAATTTTTGGGCGAAATTGGTGGAATCGGAGGGTCAAATCCGTGGCAACCTTTGCTCAGATACCATATGATACGGGCTAAGCCCTAGGGTGTGCCCGATCTTCACGGATTGACAGGAGTGAGTGTGATTGCGGAGGGGGATTCGCGGGGAAGTGGATGAACGTGAAGAACACGATACAAACACACACACACAACACAAATCGGTTATCCTCGTTGGCCCGAACCACCAACCGATAGAATCGCGAGAGAAAGACCAAAGGTAGAATCTCTTGCAAAAGATCGACAAATCCAAATAGAATTCCAAAGATTAAAAGACCAACTAAGAATAGAGTTGCAAAGCAAGAGATTCTCAATTGATAGAATTACTAGAGTGGAAAAGATCCGGATAAGGAGGGATACAATAGATGGATCATCTAAGGTGGGGGTTTCCCAAATCCACAAAGGGATAATACAGGCATAAGCCAATTCATCTAAACATCATCTCTCCCGCATGAAGATGGGGGTAGGTTCCTATTTATAGGTAGGGGGCCGAAGGGGTAAGTTACAAGCCAAAGTGGGCTGAGATCTGGCTGAGGTTCGATGGGGCGGAAGTTCCGGCCGTCCTGGGCGGAAGTTCCGGTCTTGGGCGGAAGTTCCGGTCCTTGGGGGCGGAAGTTCTGGCCACAGCTCTGCTGTGCGAGCATCTTCGGTCTTGAAAGTATCTGGGCGGAAGTTCCGGCTGTTGCGGGCGGAAGTTCTGGCCTGGAGCATTTCAGCTTCTCCTTCTCCTTCTCTTCCATGCTTCCGTGACATCGGCCTTGCGTCCTCGGGTCTCCATGGCATCCTCTCTTCCCTCCGTACTTGTCGTCGAGTTCCTATCATCAAGGTATGATGGAGTATGAAGTAGTATATCGTTCCACATAGGCGATTGTAGGCACGCATAAAGGAGAAGATTCACCTTTGCGTGTCGTCTTGGCGATGAAGCATATGATGCGGTGAAGACCGAAGGTCGGGCTGCATCACACAGGGATTACATATATGACCATAATCATGTTGGAACCTCATATGGAACTAAGAACTATGAAGAACATGAGAAAAATAGATCAAGCTACTAACACAAACCCGTGGTCCAGAGGTGGACTACTCCCCCTTGTTCATAGTGATGATGATGAAGATGTTGGAGAAGGTGGAGATCCCTCCGGTGGCGTTTCCGGTGGAGTTTCCCCCTTCAATCTTCTCTGTTGCAGCCTCTATTTTTGTTTTTTTATGTTTCTATGGAGCTCTCCTCAAGAGTACCCTCAGGGGTCATATATATAGTGTTTTTTAGGTCAAAATACGTCGGTCCGTGAAAGAATCAAGTGAATTGGGTGATCGACGACTAAAAGAGGGTGGGTGGCGCGCCCACCCTGCCTAGGGCACCACCTCACCTCTTTTGGGCCTCCAAGGCCCCCAGGTGTTGTCCACGTGCTCCAGGTCCTTCTTTCGGTGAAAAATAATGTCCCTGAAATCCTAGATCAATTTGACTCTGTATAGGTCTCTGAAAGTGAAAAATACACAAAACATGATTTTCCCGTTCTCCAGAGTTATAACCCAAATAAAGAGGATCATTGGTAATCCTCATAAATCAATGTAAACATGGTATTATCATCATATATGTTGCAAATATGTGGGAATTCATGTTATTAAAGTACAAAGTTCATGTATGTATTTTACATGCATCACATATACACCAACAATAGGTACCCTTCGGATGCTTTCTTCAGATACTTCGTTTGGATGCTGATACTTCCTATGACATCATTAGTGACATTGCTGCTGCGGTGGTTCGATTGACAAGACGTGACCTGATGGGCCCACCCTACTTTTGCGCGGTCAGTTAGGAAATGACTAGTCATTGTGCATTGACCAAGATGCCTCCTCGATTTCTGCGTGTAGTGGAGGAAATGTTCCTTGGTAAAATAGAGGCAACGACACGTGGTGACCTAATTCCAGATCCCCTTTGTTAACTTTTCCTTTGTAACCGTCCAGGGTGAAATTTGTCCTTTCCATTCTCCCCTTTCACGGCCCTTCTTCCTCGCTTGCCCTTCTTCCTCAAAGCCGCTGCGCCGTCGTCGCTGATCTTGCACCTTCCTCCGATTCTTCCGACGATGGTGAAGAAGAGGAACCTCACGATCGCCACCGGCGTCGCGACCAGCGGTGCTGCTGCCAAAGCCGCATCCGGCGTGCCAAAAAAGGGTGCATCAGAAGTTTCTGCTCCAGCGCCTGCGCCACCCGCGCCAGAGGGTTCCATCGCGGGGCATGTGCCTGGTGACTGGCCTGCTTCCACAACGACCAAGCGCGACGAGAAAAAAGCTCGTAGCCTTGGCATAATTTTGGCCTTCCAGGTTCGGCTTCACGCCCCAACCCTCCTGCCGGTTTTACTGTGATGTTCATGTCCTTTCTATACAATGGGCTTTCTCTCCCTGTCCACGAGTTCCTCCGGCGTCTTCTTCATGTGTACGAGATTCAATTATGGCAATTGACTCCCAATTCGATCCTTCACCTTGCTAATTTTATTACTCTATGTGAGGCCTTTCTGGGCATTGAGCCTCACTTTGGTTTATGGAAGAAGATCTTCTTCGTAAAACGCTATAACTGTAGTAGCGGTTCTTTCGTTACTGGTGGAGTTGGGTTTGTTGTCCACAAGGAGGTGAACTACTTCAACTTCCCAATGAGAGAGTCTGTTCAAGGATCACTGTTCAAAAACTAGGCCGATTCAACGATTACTAGGCCGATTAATCGCTACTAGGGGCTTGACCGTGTCGATTACCATTAATCTCTTGTGTTAATCTTTTAGCCCGATTAATCAGTCCGAAAGTCCGATTACTAGGTATTTTCCCGATTAACTACCACACTTGGACAAAAAAGTTACAATATTTTCAATGCATATCGCTAATACAGGCACTACCCCTCCCCAATAAAGTAGATTTACAATATTTTTCTAGGATTTTAGGCTTTAGAGAAGTAGGGAGAGACATATAGAGGCTCATATACTATTATTTTTATTATATAAATTGTTTTAAGTGCTAATTTATGTAGGTTGCACCGATTAATAGCCGACCGATTAAATCAGTTAATCGTCCGAATTCCAATTAATCGCTACTCCCAAGCCGCCCGAGCAGTTAACGATTACCGATTTCCTTAACATTGTCAAGGATGGAGGTTGAAGTGGTTCTATATCAAAGATTCAACAGTAGCCAAAATGCGCTTGCCGAAATTTTTCAACGTTCTTGAAGCCGTGCCCAAAATATCTTGGAAGAATATTCTGTCACCTGAAGAAAAACCGGCAGTCGAAAAGTTGTTTGATAGAGTTCTTCGAATCAAAGAATCTGATGGACAAACTATGATGGGCACTGAAATAGCATCCGTTTTCTTGAAACGTCGAATCCAACCTGTCATGTCTAGAGCCCACCCAATGTGGTTATATTCGGGCCCCATGGATGAAACCAGAGTAAACGTTGTCGAACTGTCCGAAAAAGAATTACTAGATGAAGTTAGGCGCCTGACTCACTTCAGTCAGGAGGATTCAATCCCACTTCTATCTCCTCAATCACCCTTCTATTCCTACCACCCGCCGAACGAGGTAACTTCTCTCTCATACTTACAATAATTGTTGCACTCAAGATGCACCCTTTTCTTTTTATTAAGACCTTTATTTCCTTCGACGTGTCCCTTTGGCTCACGAGTGTTTCCCGAATATATCGGATGACAACCTTGAAGAGAGAGATTATTCCGTTGCTATAGAGTCTCGTACTGAAGAAAATGCAGACCCCGAAGACGAAGACAATGATCCTGCGAATCGCGAAGGTCTTTGTACAGACCCTACATCTTTTGTTGATGATATAAGTGATACGGCGGAGTCAAATCATGACGATGATGCTTATCATGCTACCTTTGTTGATGCATCTACGGAGAAGGACAACTTACAAACTTCGAAAAGACCGTCTGGCGGCTTCGCAGACGAGGATGATTTGTTTGATCTGTAAGTTTCTTCAACTGCTCCAAGAACTTCTTCGTATTCCAGTACTCATTTTGATCGATTTGTGTGCTTATAGTGACGAGGGCTTCATAGATCCTCCCTCGAAGAAGGCCAAGGTAAGCTCCAGCAAGCCAGCTCCGGTGGCTTCGGAAGCTTCGGCTCCAGCGGCAGCCCCAGCAGCTCAACTTTCAACAGATTCTTCCCTTTCTAAAGGGAAGGAGATTCCTTCAACAACTGCCATTACAGCTTCTCCTCCTTCTTCCGGAAGACCTGTAAGTTTCTCCGTTTCTTTTTTGATAACTTACTGCCTCTAACAACCCCCGAGCCTATGTTCAACTGTAGACTTTTGACAAGAATACTATTGTTGTTAGCAGATGCTTCTTTCTTATTCTTCTTTTATAGGGTTTCGCAACGATCATTACTACTTTGGAAGCTTTTGCCTCTCAATTCACTTTACTCGAAGTTGATAAGATCCGACTTGAAAAGTAAGTTGAATCTACTTCTTCGAAGCTTGACAATGCAGTAAAAATGGCTGTCGAAGCTTGCCAGAACGCAGATTCTCTAAAGGAAGAGTTTGAGGGGCTGAAGAGCAGACTGAAGGATGAGGAAGCTCCGAAGGCCACAGCCGAAGCCCAGAGGAGTGAAAAGGACAATCTTCTTCGTCAATCCACTTTGGCCCTGCTCAGTGATCCTCATCGACTCATCTTTTGATTTTTTTCCTTTCTCAATTTTATTGTAACTAAAAAATATATTTTCCGTCCTCTGCAGAAGCTGCCGATAATCCTGCTGATGCTTTCGACAAGTTCCCAAATAATTCCCCTGTCGATGCTTTGTCAATGACACTTGAATCCAACAAACTTATTCAAGCCCTTCTTCAGAAGAACAAAGGAGACATGTCGAGGATGCAAGCGATGATTTTCCCCAAGGCCGACCAAGACAAAACTCTGGAACAGCTGACAGATGCTTTTGCCGTCGACACCAAGGAAATTATCGAGGTATTCAAATGCACCTCGCGTACCTATGGCGCTCTTCTTGCTTTCCAACTTATGATGGGTCATGGCTTTAAAGCCGATATGGAACGGATGTCAAATAAAAGAGCCGCCGAAGGAGCAAGATGGGCAACTTATCGACTTGAGTCTCTACAAATCATCAGCACGCAAATGTGTGCTATAGCTTCTTGAGTTGGTTTCGGCAAACAAGTCAGCTGCTGGTCCAAGCTTATCGACCCAGACTCAAGCTCCTTGATTCCTTTTCATCAAATTGTAATCTTGTCTGTTTGTTTTGAAACAATGCTTTATCATAGGACCTTCTTATTGTAATGAATCATGTATTGGCAATGTTTCCAATACCCCTTTGTTGTAATACTTTTAGTGTTTTAATTGTATCCTCCCGATGGGAGTAATGCCAACTGAAGGTACACATATTCCATAACATACTTAATGATATATCTTTGCAGGTGGCTCATGTGCCTTCTTTTACCGAAGGTCCTTCGGATGGTTGTTCTGAAAATGATCGTCTCCAGCGTGTGAAGTCCCGTACTGTCCAGATGGAAAAGGATATGCGCGGTATTCACGCCATGACCGCCATTATAAAGAAGAAGGGAGAGCTAGCCACTGACGCGGAACGATACGCCCTTACTGAGTTGCAGAAAGCAACAGAAAGCTTGAATTGTAAGTATTTTCCTCCACCTCAACTTCTTGAATACTACCAAGGATATCTTTCTGATGCCACCTCTATCGTTGCTTCTTATAGTCATAGCTTTGAACTTGTCAGAAGAGAACCATCGCGTTCATGAACGTGTAAATGCCTTGACCCATCTTGCATATTTTGATGAAGTCTTCTGGAGGAACCAATCAAAGGTTGCCACTGTCGCTAAGTTTCAAGATCGGGTGCAACAAGTGCAACGATTCTTTAACAAGTGCTATACTGGTTTGAGGATGATATGGAAGACAATGTTTCCATTGAATGAAACCGCTTCTACTTTACTGACTTTGATGTCAAAGTTCAGTAATGTCAAGAAGATCCAGAGCCCGGTTCATTCACAACTTATTGCTGGAGCCGAAACAGCCTTTGCCCTTGTTCTTTCGAGACATCCTTCCGCAAATTTAATGGCCATTGCAAATGCCGATGGTAATGTAGGACATCTCTTTTCCAAGGCGAAAGTTCCTGCTGCCATTGAGATTGTGTTGCGGTCAAAACCCACCGGCGGGCAGCGACGGGCAACACAGTAGAGCCGGGAACAACTTAGGGCTGCGGCTGGCCCTGGTCCCTCTGAGCGACGGCCCGCAAAGCCTCTGGTACACACGTCCGATGCTGATGCAAGGGCGTGCCACCTGACCTATACCTGGTCAGGAAGGTGATGGAGATGCCTCGCTTAGTTTCCTGCATGGCATACACGTAAACATTAAATACGAGCCTCGATCGGCTCTCAGGTTATCCTATGAATCGGCTCAAGGAGCCGATCCACCCATGATTCGTACGAGGTGCACGAATATATGGTGGTCCTGCTTGATCAAGATAAAGCTAAAATGATCTACGACGATTTAGGGTTTTCACCGCATAATCGGATCATCCTACTCACGATTGGGCCTCGCGGCCACGCACGGTGACCGTAAGCCGATCCTAGACAAGGCCTAAAAACCAACACGAGGTTGATCCCCGGAACATCCTGTCTAGGACTAGCAAACGACACCCTACGTGCCGCTGGATCCTCCAACCCTTTGTAAGGCCTAACTATTGCAGATATTAAACTAATCCTTGAAGAACAAGGAGCAACCGTAACGGATCGGATCTACTAAATAATGATCAAGCGGGGTGCCGCCCCTACACCTAAGATAGGTGTAAGGGCGGCTAGACATGCAAGGGTTGCACTACGACAGCATATGATACGAAGAACAATGCTAACCCTAACACATCTAAGATAACTACGTTGCTCGCCATCAAAAAGGCTTCAGTACGAGCAACGCATGAACAACATGAAGCTTATGCTGCCTAGATCGCAAGATGCGATCTAGGCAGCATGATGCTTACCGGTAGAAACCCTCGAGACGAAGGAGTTGGCGATGCGCCGAGATTGATTTGTGGTTGAACGTTGGTTGTTGTTTTTTCCATAAACCCTAGATACATATTTATAGTCCAGGGGACTCTCTAATTTAGGCGTGCACCTAACCGTGCACGAGTAAAACTCTATCTAAGATGCGATCTACTATATTACAGATACATGGGCAATCTAGCCCAAACTTTGCATAACAGGCCGATTCACGTATTTCTTCCATGTATATTCTTTAAATCCATCTTGATCGCGGCCCACCTCTGACTCGGTCAAATCCTGGTGATAACACATGCCCCCCTGGTTTTGATAATGATAATTTCAAAACCACTCTGTTTTTTCTACGAAGGGTCATGTCGTGGCAGAGCAGAACCGTTGCAGCATCCTTCATCATGATGCCCTGTCTTCTCAGCTTCTCTGCAAAATTCGATAGCTTTAGCATCGCCTCCTCGGAAACTGCAATGGCATTAAATCTCCACCAGGCTCCTCGTTATTTAACCGTGCTGATCGATTAGCCCTCTTCATCCCATTCCTCTGTTCTAGCTAAAAAAAAACCCCCTCCTTTCATAGCCATGTCGTCTTCTTCCTCTTCTTCCGTTTCTCTCCAATCCTCTTCCTCAAGCGAGTCGATTCCAGAGCACGACCAGATGGAGGCGTACAACCGGCGTGCTCCCAAGCATTGGGACAAACAGGAGTGGGACTTCGATTTCGTGCCAGAGGGCGAGGACCTCGTCTGGTCAGATGGGGCCATGCCCCTAACCGACGGGGAAGACGACCTCCGGTACCTGGTTGACGGAGCACTGGAGGCGGAGAGCGACGACGACGACCCTCCCTTCCGGGGCAAATTCACATCCGTCACCAAAAGAGAAGAAGAGGATGTCGAAGACGAAGACATTTCCTCCGACATGAAGAAAGAACAGGAGAACGACACCTCCTCCGATGAACCGCCGGCGAAACGCATCCGGGGCTGGGCTTGGTCAGACGAGGACGATGATGATGACGAGGAAGAAGCCTCCGCTGAAGGTCACAGTAGCAGCACCGAGGGATTCGTCGACAGCAGCAATGAGGGCAGCTACCCCAGCGACGGCGAAGACGGCAACAGCCCTTAGAATAGGGACCTACTAGCATAGGATTAGCAGTAGCAATCTGTCCCTTTTGCTGAACAATCGGCTTCTCTTTGTGAGAAATCTTATTATCAATGAAAAATTTCCTTTGATTTTGCCGATGTTCTTTATGCTGACTCAGCCGATTTTTCCTCATCTGACCTTGACGGTTGTTAACTTAACCAATGCTTAATGACCAGATGGGGCCACGCCTTGGTTTCTCATGACAATCTGCGAGACAGGCCAATTCAGTCATCCTTCCAAGTTAGCCAGCTCTGCCGATGACGATAGCTTTGGGTGCAGCCGACTGCAGCAGACCGACGATTTGATCTTGAGCGGGCGTTTTTAAGAGAGACCCGGAACTGTTGCTGAATCAGCTTGGATGCTGAAACTGATAACTCTGTAACAAAAGCATCATTCTTCAGAACAGTTGCGATGTAGAGCCAGCTGATTCCAACAAAATCGGCTCCAAAGCCAAGAACCTCTCGGGCGAGTTGCCCCCCGAGCCTCATCCAAAGCGAGCCAAATGCGTCGCCATCGGTCTCCAAGTTATAATGCAGAACCAGCCGATTCCAACCAATATCGGCTCTCCAGAGCAAAGATATTTCAGGGCGAGCTGCCCCCCGAGCCTCAATCAAGGCGAGAATACCGGCAAGGATGCACAGATCAAACAAAAAGGCTCTGACCTCAGGTAATCTGGTAATCCGAGATAGCCACCATGAAGAATCAGCCAAACTTGCCCCCAGATCAGCTTTCTTCTATTGAACGCCGATGTTGTAGATGAAACACCACCAGCTTAACGAGAAAGAGGCTGCCTTGCATGCCTAACTGATGTTACTGCTGATCTTGGCGCCAAGGCTGATTAGCCAAGGCTGGAAACAGAAGCCCTTGAAGCCGAACTGAAAACCATCTTGGCGAAAATCTGGGCCTTGAGCACATAGCCGGTAGGTCTTGTGTAACTGTACTAGAGTCGATGGCTGCGCATCGGCTTCGTCATAAAATTTTTTTTTACTGGCCAATTTTTCTAATCGGCCCCCAATGTTTCACTGTATCCATGTTTATCTGCACATGTTCATCTGATTAGGTGCCCCCCGAGCCGAATCTGTCAGGTAACTGCAGATATCGGCTCTGTAGTTTAGCCAAGGCATTGTATTTGCACGTCGACTCCGGTAGGACCAAGGTTGATTCCTCTTAACTCATCAGCCGACGTAAAACCGCTGCCAAGTAAATTGATGTTGAACACAAGCAGAACATGTGGTGAGGATAATTTTGGCCGATTGCTGGAATCGGCCTCCATATTGATCGAAGCGCTCAATGAAGGTCTTGTAATTTTCCTTCATAGATCCTTGGGGCCGATCCCAAGGATCGGCCTCGCCACGTTTCTCATTGATCTGTTCTTGCTACTCGGTTAGGCCAGTGGATAAGACCAACCTAACCCTGCCCTTCGTCACGTCGATGCGCTCGCAGCCGTCCAAATTGATACCTGAGAGTGGCTCTTGGCCTGCTGCTTCCCACGCGTTCATGCCAGCCGTTGAAATTTCGGCTGAGTCATCGGCCTGGACGACCTCTACCTCATCTCCATCCCACTGTATTATGCATTGGTGCATTGTGGAGGGAATGCAACAGTTGGCGTGGATCCAATCTCTTCCTAGCAGAACAGCATAGGTGCTCTTGCTATCGACGACGAAGAACGTCGTAGGGATAGTTTTCCTTCCTACAGTCAGATCCACGTTCAGGACGCCTTGTGCGTCAGATGCTTGGCCGTTGAAATCGCTCAATGTCACGTTGGTCTTGATCAGATCCGAGCTAGAGCGTCCCAACCGACGTAGCATAGAGTATGGCATAATGTTGACTGCCGCTCCGGTGTCCACCAGCATCTTATTGACAGGCCTCCCATCGATGTAACCTCGCAAGTACAGGGCCTTCAGATGTCTGTAGCTTCTTTCTCGTGGCTTCTCAAAGATAACCGGCCGTGGGCCGCAGTCAAGTTGTGCCACAGGTGCCTCGTCTAATCCTGGAGCACTGAACTCCGAAGGGAGGATGAACACCATGTTTGTGCCAGCCGATGTATCATCATCGGCTTTCCTTTGCTTGGGGCGCCACTCCATTTTTCGTGGACGACCTTCATCCAGGGTCCGCTGAACTTTCGCAGCCAGATCAGGTCGCGCCTTCCTTAGCGTATGCAGGTATAACCTTTCGGCTTCCTCCAAGCCGCGCAATCGCTGAACCCTGCGCTTTTGGGAACGGCTGAGCCCATCCGGGCACCACCTTGGCCGGTGGTACCTGTCTTCTTCTTCTTCTCCCTCGTCTTCTGAATCCTGGTGATCTTCCAACCGAGGGGACTCCGCGCGTTCGCTTTGTGTTGGGAGAGGCCCTAGACGTTTGAACACGGACACGTTGGCTGCCTCCTTCTTCTTCTGGTTGCATTCTGGGCAATTGCCGATTGTGGGCAATCGGCTCATTCCTGAATCCCAGCAGTGTCTGAAGAAGGGGCAGTCCCAATGCCTATCTTCGTTGCCTTGCTCCCTTGTCTTTTCCTTGGCCCGGCGCTCGCACTCCTCCTCATCGCAATCATGCCGACGATGTCTTCTGGCTTCTCTAGCCAGACGATCTCTTTCATCATCATCGCTGGACCGTCGGCGTTGGTCATACTGACTCACATACTTGTTGAGGAGGTGATCAGAGAGGGGTCGCTGATATCTTATGTTCTTCACTTCTCCCTCTGTGATGTAGCGCTTGCCATCATGACGGAGCCGATCGCGTGGAGCGGCCTCCTCCGTGTCCTTGCTACGAGAGCAGCTGCCCTCGTCTCCATCCTTGCCAGCGTGGTGTCCAAGCCCTACCATGTTGATGCTGAACGAGGATCCTGGCTGGCAGCCTTCAGGGTAAGTGCACTCCACCATGTTAACGGCGGGGAAGGGGTGGGTGTCGACCTTCATGGCGTACTGGTTGAAAATCAGACGTCCTTGTTCTATCGCCATTTGGATCTGCTGACGCCACACCCTGCAGTCGTTGGTGGCATGAGAGAGCGAGTTATGCCATTTGCAGTATGGCTTTCCGTTCAGCTCCTGTACCGTGGGGAATTTGAGACCCTCGGGTATCTTCAACTGCTTCTCCTTGAGTAGGAGGTCGAAGATTTGCTCAGTTTTGGTCACGTCAAAATCAAACCCCCTGGGCGGACCTGGTGGCTTAACCCATTTGCAGGACACGGGGGTTGCCCCCCGAGTCCATTCAGCCACTGCTATCTCTTGATCTCCCGCAGAAACTTCGTCTTCCTCTGCCTCGACCAGGACTACTGCACGCTTGAATTTGTCCTGGTACAAGTCCGGGTGGCGCTGTTCATATGCCGACAGCTTACTGAACCATGTGCGATGAGGGGTAGTCCGCTTGGGAGGCCATGTCCTTGAGCGGCGCTGCAAGGCCCGCCACCGCCAACTCGATCGCTTCCTTTTCAGTCACACGAACCGAATAACATCGGTTCCCGAGATTCTGAAGCGCTGGATGTATTCTCGTCACGCTTTCTCCACGCTTCGACGTATTTGTGCTAGATCGGCAAGGCCAGACTCGGAAGCCTCTCGAGTGGTACCGCATATGGAACCGCTCTTCCAATCGCTTCCAAGTCCGGATCGAGTCTGGTGGCAACGAGGTGTACCACCCGAAAGCCGATCCCGTGAGGGACTGTGAGAAGAACCTCACGCGTAGTGGATCCGACACTGAGGCCGTTCCTAGCTGTGCCAAATATCGGCTCACATGCTCGATGGAGCTGGAACCATCCGATCCACTGAATTTGGAGAAATCAGGGAGCCGATATTTAGGTGGTAGCGGGATCAACTCGTACTCGTCGGGGTACGGCTTGGAATAGCCGATTGCCCTCCTTTTCGGCACCATGCCGAACTGGTCTCTCAGTATGGTACTGATCTGATCCGCTGTGCTGGCTGCAGGAGTTGAACTCTGAAGATTCGCCGGGGTGGCGTACTTAGCCAGCCATGCTTGCTTTTCCATCTCCAAGCCAACTGCAGGAGCTGAGCTCTGGAGGTTCGTCGGGGTGGCATATTTAGTTAGCCACGTCTGCTTCTCAAGATCTGTTGCTGACGTTCCTCCTGCTTTCCCAGAAGTCCCTGATGTCGCGGCCTGGTTTGTGAGCGCCCAGTTACCGCAGTCTGGCACGTATGTGCACATATACCCGTGAGGGATCTCCTTAGGCGCCTCATGCAAGAACTGGCAGTCACTAGGGTCACCACCGATCTTGTAGACGACGAATGCCGGTGAATTCGGCACTTCTGGTGCTGCCAACGCAAATGGCAGCGGTGGACGGGACTGGAGTGGCACCTCTCCTTGGTGTGTCCCGAGAGCTGGTCCTGACGGAGAGTACTGGTGCCTCATGATCTCCTGGATCACCCGGAGAGCGACACGCTCCAAAGTGTTCACCAGGTTCTCAGAGTGGCGGTGCAGCGAGTGAGCCACCAAGTAGTTGATCTCCTGACGTAGGGACCTGGTGCATTCTTCTGGCGGGGCAGAGAGGTCTATCCCATCGAGTGCACCATCAGGCGAGAACCCCTTCCACCTGATGCCATGTGAACGGGTTCTGTGGAAAGAGCCGATGAGGTCGGCTTCGAGGATGGCTTTGACCTCGTCATACTTCTTCTTGAGCTCGTCGATCAGATCCTCGTACGTGACTGGAGTGCCGTCCGCCATCTCAGATGTAGATGGCGATGTGGTTGATGAAGAAGCTTATCCCACCGGGCGTGCCAGAATGTGTTGCGGTCAAAACCCACCGGCGGGCAGCGACGGGCAACACAGTAGAGCCGGGAACAACTTAGGGCTGCGGCTGGCCCTGGTCCCTCCGAGCGACGGCCCGCAAAGCCTCTGGTACACACGTCCGATGCTGATGCAAGGGCGTGCCACCTGACCTATACCTGGTCAGGAAGGTGATGGAGATGCCTCGCTTAGTTTCCTGCATGACATACACGTAAACATTAAATACGAGCCTCGATCGGCTCTCAGGTTATCCTGTGAATCGGCTCAAGGAGCCGATCCACCCATGATTCGTACGAGGTGCACGAATATATGGTGGTCCTGCTTGATCAAGATAAAGCTAAAACGATCTACGACGATTTAGGGTTTTCACCGCATAATCGGATCATCCTACTCACGATTGGGCCTCGCGGCCACGCACGGTGACCGTAAGCCGATCCTAGACAAGGCCTAAAAACCAACACGAGGTTGATCCCCGGAACATCCTGTCTAGGACTAGCAAACGACACCCTACGTGCCGCTGGATCCTCCAACCCTTTGTAAGGCCTAACTATTGCAGATATTAAACTAATCCTTGAAGAACAAGGAGCAACCGTAACGGATCGGATCTACTAAATAATGATCAAGCGGGGTGCCGCCCCTACACCTAAGATAGGTGTAAGGGCGGCTAGACATGCAAGGGTTGCACTACGCCAGCATATGATACGAAGAACAATGCTAACCCTAACACATCTAAGATAACTACGTTGCTCGCCATCAAAAAGGCTTCAGTACGAGCAACGCATGAACAACATGAAGCTTATGCTGCCTAGATCGCAAGATGCGATCTAGGCAGCATGATGCTTACCGGTAGAAACCCTCGAGACGAAGGAGTTGGCGATGCACCGAGATTGATTTGTGGTTGAACGTTGGTTGTTGTTTTTTCCATAAACCCTAGATACATATTTATAGTCCAGGGGACTCTCTAATTTAGGCGTGCACCTAACCGTGCACGAGTAAAACTCTATCTAAGATGCGATCTACTATATTACAGATACATGGGAAATCTAGCCCAAACTTTGCATAACAGGCCGATTCACGTATTTCTTCCATGTATATTCTTTAAATCCATCTTGATCGCGGCCCACCTCTGACTCGGTCAAATCCTGGTGATAACAGATTGAAAGGCTGGAAGATAGTTCGAAAGCAGATGAAGAGGCGAGAAACTCAGAAGAGAAGTCCTGATAGCATTTATGCTACTGCTGTAACGATGATACTTAAGCACTCGATTTTTGTTGCAGCCGATTGTTCGGGTGCATTGGTTCTGCAAATCTATCGAAGGTGTTTATATGTACCTCCTTTTTTCTAGACTTTTCTTTTAATCATAAACCGTTGGCAGAATTATGTAAGAAAGAAAATATTAAATGCTCGTTTGACATCTGTACTATGTGCCTATGTATGGAAATTTGAAGGCAACAAACTATTTGAGTGATCAACTCATGTTCCAGGTTTGTGAAACCCGTTGTAAGTGCAACTTTGCTTTCAACCGACGATGTATATTTTGGCAGCAGCCCCCGAACGAATCGATGGAACTAAGCCTGCCGATGACTCCGTCGCTCTTTAGTACTTTCATAGTTTAAAGTACCGGTCATGGGTCTTGTTTGTAAGTATATAGTTTTTATCCTTGATATCTGCAGCACTCGCGTAGTCTATAGGCTTTAGCAAAGGATAAATTTATGATCCCCGTTTATCTTGCCTTCTATTGCAGCACTCATATTTTTCAGAGGCTTTAGATGACAATTTCAGGTACAATTTTGAATAAACCTATGTTCGCGGTAGTATACAAAAAAGTTTTGATGAACTTGTTCGGATGCTCCAAATTACTTCAGTACTTCAGATAAACGAAACTTTAGTCTTTATTAATAAAGTGAACTAAGAACGACGTGGCTAAAAAACAAGTCTTATTGAAATAAAATTTCTAAGAGAGAAAAATAAAGATGCATAACGCTGCTCATCTTCTTTAAGCAAGTGGAGGGTCCTTCTTATCTTGGGTCTCATCTAAGGAGCCGGTGACTCTGGAGGTGTCGATGATTTTATCAGAAGTACTTCCAGCAAGCGCCGGAGCATTATTGTCTTCGGCAGAGGCATTATTATCAACTGTCGAAGGTTCAACCGCTAAAGCTCCCAATGCAGGGTCATCTGGTTTCTTTTTCAATTTCTTGACGCTTTCATCTTCTTTATCGCGAAGTGTCAATTGCTTAGAACGGAATTCGACAACTTCTTGCTTTATTCCAAACTTAGCAGCAATCCTCTAAAACTCGCGATCACAGTTATCTGAGCGCGTAAAACTTCCATAGACTGTGATGTTGGTTCCATTTTGCCTGACATCTTGAGCTTGAGATACGCATAATGCGGCACAGCCATGAACTTGGCATAAGCTGGTCTTCCGAGTATAGCATGGTACTATCATTCCCAATTTACTACCTCAAACTCTATTTTTTCCTTTCTGAAGTTGTCGAATTTCCCAAAGACAACATTCAAGTAAGCTTTGCCAAGAGAGTACGCTGGCAGAGTGAGAAGGATGCCGGGGAAACATGTATCAGATTCTTCTAACATCCTCATTATAATTCCCATATTTTTAACTGTGCTTGCGAATATCAGATTTAATCCGCTTCCACCATCCATGAATACTTTGCTCATATTGTATCCTCATATTTGTGACTCAACTACCAAGGCAGCATGACCTGGCTTTTGGATGGTCATCGGGTGATCCGCTCTGCTGAACAGGATACTCTGTGACGACCAGTCGATGTATTCTGGAATATTTGCCATTGTACTTTCTGCTAGGTTGATTTCTTGGGTGAGTTTCTTCATCTCCCTTCTCTAAACACCAGTTTTGTGAATCATGCTCATATGTCCCCGTGGTGGTGGAAATGACTCGTTAGAGTTATGAGGTTGCACTTGCTGAACTTGGTGTTGAGGTGGTGGTGGTGGCGGCGGAAGATTCGGCTGTTGCTACTGAATAAACTTTTGCATCTTAATAAACTGTCGACAGTCCCTGAGCAGATGACTTGACTTCCTCTTGTCATCTTTGGGGTCGATGTATGCATGTAGATAACAGAGAGATTTTAGCTGTTTAGCAAAAGGCAGTTCTAGGACCCTTGAAGGGCGTCCTTTGTAGTTGCCACGATTCCCTGAATTACTGCAATTGTTGTCTTGACGATCACGACGTCCATCATCATATCGATCGTCTCGTCGATCAGAATATCCGGCGGCTACCATGTTGGTATCATCGTATCCGCGCTCTTTCCTTTTCTTACGGTGATCTCTTTGATTGCCTGAATCATGCCTCGACTGATCATCATCTTCATCGTCGCTGCGTGGACGAGGTTTTCGTACGTTATCTTCACCATCAACCCAACTATTGATGATTTCCA
Organism: Lolium perenne; assembly: GCF_019359855.2. Classification (NCBI taxonomy): domain Eukaryota; kingdom Viridiplantae; phylum Streptophyta; class Magnoliopsida; order Poales; family Poaceae; genus Lolium; species Lolium perenne. The sequence goes on along the minus strand of NC_067248.2, from coordinate 68,158,307 downwards.
TCAGCTTGGTTATAGTATTTTCCTTCTTTCGTCCAAGCTCCTCTATATAAGATTCTCGTCGAATACCATCACTGAAGGCGTCGATTGCTCTATCGACAGAGACATCTTCAGCATCATTCAAGAGTTTAGTAAATTGTCCAATGTATGTGTTATCACCAGATTTTGGCCAAATCAGGAGGTGGGCCGTAAGAGAGATGGGCTTGGAAGATTACACGTAGAAGATCTCTGAAGCGGCCTTGCACGAGGAGTTTGGGCTCGATTGCCCGTGTATCTTTAATTATGGTAGATTGTATCTTAGATCAGAAGTTAGAGTTGGTATCGTACACGGTGGGGATTATTCCCACGTTAGAAAGTCCGCTGGACTATAAATATGTATCTAGGGTTTATGGAATAAAGAACAACTCACGTTCAACCAAACAAACCAATCTCAGCGCATCGCCAACTCCTTCGTCTCGAGGGTTTCTATCCGGTAAGCGACATGCTGCCTAGATCGCATCTTGCGATCTAGGCAGCACAAGCTCCATGTTGTTCATGCGTTGCTCGTACTGAAGCCTTGTTGATGGCGAGCAACGTAGTTATCATAGATGTGTTAGGGTTAGCATAGTTCTTCGCGTAACATGCTAGCGTAGTGCAACCCTTGCATGTCTAGCCGCCCTCACACCCATCTCAGGTGTGGGGGCGGCACCCCGCTTGATCATTATTTAGTAGATCTGATCCGTTACGATTGCTCCTTGCTCTGCAAGGATTAGTTTAATATCTGCAATAGTTAGGCCTTACGAAGGGGTGGAGGATCCAGCGGCACGTAGGGTGTCGTTCGCAAGTCCTAAACAGGATGTTCCGGGGATCAACTTCATGTTGGTTTTTAGGCCTTGTTTAGGATCGGCTTACGATCACCGTGCGTGGCCGCGAGGCCCAACCTGGAGTAGGATGATCCGATTATGCGGTGAAAACCCTAAATCGTCGTAGATCTCATTAGCTTTATCTTGATCAAGCAGGACCACCATATATTCGTGCACCCCGTACGAATCATGGGTGGATCGGCTCCTTGAGCCGATTCACAGGATAACCTGAGAGCCGATCGAGGCTCGTATTTAATGTTTACGTGTATGCCATGCAGGAAATTAAGCGAGGCATCTCCATCACCTTCCTGACCAGGTATAGGTCAGGTGGCACGCCCTTGCACTTCGCATCGGACGTGTGACCAGAAGAGCTTTGCGGGCCGTCGCTCGGAGGGGTCTCAGCCAGCCGCAGCTCTAGGCTCTTCCCGGCTCTACCGTGTTGACGATCCGCTGCCCGCCGGTGGGTTTTGGCAGTCAACACATTCTCGCAACACGCCGGTGGGACAATCGTCTACATCAACCGCATCGCCATCTACATCTGAGATGGCGGAAAGCACTCCGGTCAAGTACGAGGATCTGCCCGATGAGCTCAAGGAGAAACATGACGAGATCAAGGCAGCCCTCGAAGCCGAACTCATCGGCTCCTTTGAGAAGACCCGTGCGCACGGTATCGAGCTCAATGAAAACACACGTCCGTTGCCTGGCGACAACATGGTGGATCTCAGCCACTCCATATGCAAGCCAGAGTTCCCCTTTGGTGTCAACATGGCAGGGCTTGCAAGCCGCCATGGCAAAGATGAAGCAGAAAGCAGCCACTCCCGTGGCAAGGATAAAGAGGAGGCCGATCCGCGCGACCGGCCCCGAGATGATGACAGACGGTACCTGACAGAGGAGGAAGTGAGAAACGTGCGGTATCAATATCCACTTTCCGAGCATCTCCTCGACAAACATGAGCAACGGTACGACCGACGTCGGCACTACGACGTAGATGATGAGAGAAATTGTCGGTCTGATGCAGAGGACAGGAGGTACCGTCAGCATGATAGAAACAACGACGGGTACAATCGTCACGCTGGAGGAAGGTCAAAGGGGCAAGATGACATGGATAGGCACTGGGACTGCCCTTTCTTCAAACATTGCTGGGACTCAGGAGTGAGCCGATTGCCAACAATCGAGAACTGCCCAGAATGCAAACGAAGGAAGAAGGATGCAGCTAACGTGTCCGTGTTCAAGCGTCTAGGGCCTCTCCCGCCTCGGGACAAGCATGCTGAATCCACTCGGATGGAAGATCTCGAGGAACTAGAGGACGATGGTGAAGAAGATAAGTATCATCGGCCCAGGCGGTGCCCTGATGGGCTCAGCCGTTCCCAAAAACGAAGGGTTCAGCGTCTGCGTGGGCTGGAAGAAGCTGAAAGATTGTACCTGCACACGTTGAGGAAGGCACGACCTGATCTGGCCGCCAGGATTGAGCGAACCCTGGACGAAGAAGGTCGGCCGCAAAGAAAAGAGTGGCGCCCCAAGCAAAAGAAAGCCGATGAAGATACATCGGCTGGCACAAACATGGTCTTCATCCTTCCAACGGAGTTTAGTGCTCCAAGGTTATATGAAGCACCTGTGGCACAATCGGATCGCGGCCCACGGCCGGTCATCTTTGAAAAGCCACGAGAAAGAAGCTGCTGCATATCTGAAGGCCCTGTACTTGCGAGGTTACATCGATGGGAGGCCTGTAAATAAGATGCTGGTGGACACCGGAGCGGCAGTCAACATCATGCCATACTCTATGCTACGTCGGCTGGGACGCTCTAGCTCAGATCTAATCAAGACCAATGTGACATTGAGCGATTTCAACGGCCAAGCATCTGACGCACAAGGTGTTCTGAACGTGGATCTGACCGTAGGAAGGAAAACTATCCCTACAACGTTCTTCATCATCGATAGCACGAGCACTTATGCTGTTCTGCTAGGGAGAGATTGGATCCACGCCAACTGCTGCATTCCCTCCACGATGAACCAATGCATAATACAGTGGGATGGAGATGAGGTAGAGGTCGTCCAGGCCGATGACTCAGCCGAAATTTCAACGGCTGGCATGAACGCATGGGAAGCAAAGAGCCAAGAACCCCTCTCAGGTATCAATTTGGACGACTGCGAGCGCATCGACGTGACGAAGGGAAGAGTTAAGCTGGTTTTATCCACTGGCCTGACCATGTAGCTGAGGCAAAGCGATGAGCAAACGCGATGAGGCTGATCCTTGTGATCGGCCCCAAAAGTCTATGAAGGGACGTTACGTAACCTTCGCCGCCGCTTCAATCGATATGGAGGCCGATTCCAGCAATCGGCCAGAATTATCTTTACCACATGTTCTGCTTGTGCTCAACATCGATCTACTGGGCAGCGGCTACATCGGCGGGTGAAAGCCAGCACGAATCCTTGCGGAGCCGACGTGCAAGTGCAGTGCCCTAGCTAATCATAAAGCCGACATCCGCAACACCTGGCAGATTCGGCTCGGGGGGCATATAGTCAGATGAGCATGTGCAGCAAACATGTGTACAATGAAACACTAGGGGCCGATTAGAGGAAAATCGGCCGGTAAATTTTACCGAAAAGCCGATGCATGGCCATCGACTCAAGAAGTATGACTGTGATAATTAGAGGATCAATGGAGCAGGAAGTGGATCTTCTCTTCAAAGGATCTCCGGGTTCTCTTTGCGAGTATTCGTGCCTGCAGTATCGGCCGGGGCAGTTTGAGGGTCATGACCCTGACCAACGACGAGAGCAAGTCAGGGTAAGGATGAGCCTAACGAAGGGAGCATATCTCTTCTAGGACCAGGAGAACAGCCGATGACGAAGCAATCGGCTGTAACGTTTTTTGCCTAAGGCTTGGCCAAGGCTGTGACTTGGTAGCTGTCACTTCCAGGGGTTGTTACGTCCGGAGTTTTGGAGGGCATCAGAAATTCAAAGGCATCCTCGCCAGAAGTTACTTCGGCCTGCCAAAGATGACGAGCCGATCTGATCAGCCAGGCACAAGATGTAAGCTGGAGAAGCTCGGGGGCAGCTTGCATGGAAATTGCTTCACTCTGAAGAACCGATTTTGTTGGAATCGGCAGATACTGCATCACGAGTTGGAGACCGAGGATGACCGACTTGGTCGGCTCACTGCTATTCTCGCCCCGACCGAGGCTCGGGGGGCAGCTTGCCCGAAAGGTCCTTTGCTATAAGAAGCCGATTTTGCTGAAATCGGTTAGCTCTGCATCTCGATTTGACTTCGAGAAATGGTTGCTGTAAGAAAACAGAGCAGGATTGTAAAACGTCACTGCATACCATCACGAGGGAATTTGTGGACAAGTAATGCCTGTTCTGCAGAAGTGGCAGCTTCGGCGTTTGAATTGATCCAGCAATAGTCCTAGGACTCTCCTGAAGGCAAAGAGGATCTGGAAGAGAAGGATGCGGCGGAAGAATGTCTGAAATTTATGGTTAATGAGGAGGCTGGGCATTATTTCAGGAGTTTTGCCGCTAAGTTTAACATGGTTATGGCTTGGCCCTGTTTGACCGGGAGTTTGAGTCCGGATGGATCTATCTTGAAATTTATTGTGAGAGACCGATGCGTTGCCATCGGCTCATCGAGCATTGACCGAATTGACAAGCTAATTCGGCTGCACCTGCAGCTATTGTCATCGGCAGGGCTAGCTAACTTGGAAGTTAACTTGGAAGGATGATTGAATTAGCTTGTCTCGCTGGTCATTAAGCATTGGTTAGCAACCATCAAGGTCAGATGAGGAAAATCGGCTGAGTCGACATAAAGAACATTGGCAAAATCAAAAGAAATTTTTCATTAATAATGAGATTTCTTATAAAGAGGAGCCGATTGTTCAGCAAAGGGGACAGATTGCTACTGCTAATCTTATGCTTGTAGGTCCCTATTCTAAGGACTGTTGCCGTCTTCGCCGTCGCTGAGGTAGCTGCCTTCATTGCTGCTGTCGACGAATCCCTCGGTGCTGCTACTGTAACCTTCAGCGGAGGCTTCTTCCTCGTCATCATCATCGTCCTCGTCTGACCAAGCCCAGCCCCGGATGCGTTTCGCCGGCGGTTCGTCGGAGGAGGTGTCGTCCTCCTGTCCCTTCTTCATGTCGGAGGAGATGTCTTCGTCTTCGACATCCTCTTCTTCTCTTTTGGTGACAGATGTGAATTTACCCCGAAAGGGAGGGTCGTCGTCGCCGCTCTCCAGTGCTCCGTCAACCAGGTACCGTAGGTCATCTTCCCCGTCTGTTAGGGGCATGGCCCCATCTGACCAGACGAGGTCCTCACCCTCCGGCACGAAGTCGAAGTCCCACTCCTGCTTGTCCCAATGTTTGGGAGCCCGGCGGTTGTACGCCTCCATCTTGTCGTGCTCTGGGACCAACTCGCTTGAGGAAGAGGATTGGAGAGAGACGGAAGACGAGGAAGAAGACGACATGGCTGAGGGAGAAGAGAGTTTTTGGGTGCCGACGGCTGGAACAGAGGAAGGGGATAAAGAGAGTTAATCAGTCGGCACGGTTAAATAATGAGAAGCCTGGTGGGAATTAATGCCCTTGCAGTTTCCGAGGAGGTGATGCCAGAGTTATCGAATTTTGCAGAGAAGCTGAGAAGGCAGGGCATAATGATAGCGGATACTGCAACGGCTCTGCTCTGCCACGACATGACCCTTCAGAGGAAAAACAGAGTGGTTTTGGAATTATCATTGCCAAAACCAGGGGGGCATGTGTTATCACCAGATTTTGGCCAAATCAGGAGGTGGGCCGTAAGAGAGATGGGCTTGGAAGATTACACGTAGAAGATCTCTGAAGCGGCCTTGCACGAGGAGTTTGGGCTCGATTGCCCGTGTATCTTTAATTATGGTAGATTGTATCTTAGATCAGAAGTTAGAGTTGGTATCGTACACGGTGGGGATTATTCCCACGTTAGAAAGTCCGCTGGACTATAAATATGTATCTAGGGTTTATGGAATAAAGAACAACTCACGTTCAACCAAACAAACCAATCTCGGTGCATCGCCAACTCCTTCGTCTCGAGGGTTTCTATCCGGTAAGCATGCGATCTAGGCAGCACAAGCTCCACGTTGTTCATGCGTTGCTCGTACTGAAGCCTTGTTGATGGCGAGCAACGTAGTTATCATAGATGTGTTAGGGTTAGCATAGTTCTTCGCGTAACATGCTAGCGTAGTGCAACCCTTGCATGTCTAGCCGCCCTCACACCCATCTCAGGTGTGGGGGCGGCACCCCGCTTGATCATTATTTAGTAGATCTGATCCGTTACGATTGCTCCTTGCTCTGCAAGGATTAGTTTAATATCTGCAATAGTTAGGCCTTACGAAGGGGTGGAGGATCCAGCGGCACGTAGGGTGTCGTTCGCAAGTCCTAAACAGGATGTTCCGGGGATCAACTTCATGTTGGTTTTTAGGCCTTGTTTAGGATCGGCTTACGATCACCGTGCGTGGCCGCGAGGCCCAACCTGGAGTAGGATGATCCGATTATGCGGTGAAAACCCTAAATCGTCGTAGATCTCATTAGCTTTATCTTGATCAAGCAGGACCACCATATATTCGTGCACCCCGTACGAATCATGGGTGGATCGGCTCCTTGAGCCGATTCACAGGATAACCTGAGAGCCGATCGAGGCTCGTATTTAATGTTTACGTGTATGCCATGCAGGAAATTAAGCGAGGCATCTCCATCACCTTCCTGACCAGGTATAGGTCAGGTGGCACGCCCTTGCACTTCGCATCGGACGTGTGACCAGAAGAGCTTTGCGGGCCGTCGCTCGGAGGGGTCTCAGCCAGCCGCAGCTCTAGGCTCTTCCCGGCTCTACCGTGTTGACAGTCGCTGCCCGCCGGTGGGTTTTGGCAGTCAACAGTATGTGCGCATCGACTCTTTTGGCTTTTGCTGGCAATGACGTAACTCCTCGATTTCAACAGGCCTTTTGTACGTTGCCTGGAAATTTTTGACGAAAGCATCAACTAGATCCTCCCATGATTTGATGGACCCCTTTGGCAAACCTCTCAACCAAGCCCGTGCTGAATCCTTCAAGTAGAGCTACAAACATTGCATTTTGTCGCTTGATACATCTCAAACATATCTATAATTTCTGATGTTCCATGCTAGTTTTATGAAAATACCTACATGTTTTGTTCACACTTTATATCATTTTTATGCATTTTCTGGAACTAACCTATTAACAAGATGCCGAAGCGCCAGTTGCTGTTTTCTGTTGTTTTTGGTTTCGGAAATTCTACACAGGAAATATTCTCGGAATTGGACGAAACAAAAGCCCAAGGCCTTATTTTCCACGGAGTATTCCAGAACACCAAAGGAGAGACGGAGAGGGGCCACGAGGAGCCCACACCATAGGGGGGCGCGGGCCCCTCCCTGGCCGCGCCACCTGGTGGGGAGCCCACCTCAGGACTCCACCGACATCGCTCCTTCGCCTATATATGCTCCCAGACGCGAAAACCCTAAATCAGTCGACGATATTCCACGAAGAGTTCCGTAGCCGCAGCCATCGCGAAGACAAGTTTCGGGGGACAGAAGTCTCTATTCCGGCACGCCGCCGGGACGGGGAATTGCCCCGGAGTCATCTCCATCGACACCACCGCCATCTTCATCGCCATTGCTGTCTCCCATGATGAGGAGGGAGTAGTTCTCCCCCGAGGCTGAGGGCTCTACCGGTAGCTATGTGGTTCATCTCTCTCTCCCATGGTGTGATCTTTATGTGATCATGAGCTTTGTATCACTATTAAAGTAGTCTATTCCTCCTCCATGATGTAATGTTGACAGTGTGTGCATCATGTAGTACTTGGCGTAGGTTATGATTGTAATCTCTTGTAGATTATGAAGTTAACTATTACTATGATAGTATTGATGCGATCTATTCCCCCTTTCATAGCTATTGTTTACAGTGTGTATGCTATGTTAGTACTCGGTCTAAATTGCAACGATCTATTATGCACTCTACAGGCTACTTTAATATGAACTCCGGATGTTGTGGAGCTTGTTTACTCCGGCTTGAGGTGTGCTTTTATAGCCCTACACAATGAATGGTGTTTGTTATCCAACAAGAGAGTGTTTAAAAGTAGCTTTATTTAATTATGTGATCATTGTTGAGAGTGTCCACTAGTGAAAGTATGATCCCTAGGCCTTATTTCTAAGCATTGAAACACCGTTTCCAACAAGTTCTGTTACATGTTCGCTTTGTGCCATCTTTATTTCAGATTGCAGTTACTACTTACAATCATTCATATTACTTGCATTTTACTATATCTTTGCCGAACTAGTGCACCTATACATCTGACAAGTGTATTAGGTGTGTTGGGGACACAAGAGACTTCTTGTATCGTAACTGCAGGGTTGCTTGAGAGGGATATCTTTGACCTCTACCTCCTTGAGTTCGATAAACCTTGGGTGATTCACTTAAGGGGAACTTGCTGCTGTTCTACAAACCTCTGCTCTTGGAGGCCCAACACTATCTACAGGAATAGAAGCGTGCGTAGACATCAAGCTATTTTCTGGCGCCGTTGCCGGGGAGGTAAGGTAAAAGGTATTCACATCCTCCGACTACTAAGCTATTTCCTAGCACTGTTGCCGGTGTGTGAGTGCTCGAAGTTATTTCACTATAAGAAAAGTTCTGATAGGCAACGTCCCAAAATCGTCCGCTAAGGGGTATTTTTCGTCGCCTATGGGCCTAACCCGACGATATGGGTACTGTTGTCGAAACTGCGTCAGGCAAAGTCCTACCACGTTTTTTTTGGTCCGTCGCGCTTGGACGCCCTTCCGCCACGGAAAATCGGACCGTTGCAGAAGTGTTTCCGGGAGCCCGTTGACTGCTGACGTCATGCAAACTGCCACGTGGCAGACGCCGTTAACTGTCAGTTAACGGCGTTAACCGGCTGAAATCCCGTGGTAGATGGTAGGCCCACACGAGGCCTGCCAAATCTTAAGCGGGCCGGCCCATTAAGTTTGCGGGCCGGGCCAGCTAACTTAGTTTGACCGGTCAACTATATAGCTGGGCTAGACCATTAGTTACGTGGGCCGGGCCTAACCTCTAAGGTTGACTGGTCAAAACATTAATGGGCCGGCCCACTTAGCATGTGGGCCGGGCCGAATGCACTCGTTTGACTAGTCAACGGGCAAAAAGGCCAGCCCACAAGACATGTGGGACCCACTTTCCTGTTATCGGGCCGGCTCATTTTACAAGTGGGGTCCACCTTAAAGCAAGTGGGTCGGCCCAAGAAGTTATTGGGCCGGCCCAATTAGCCTGTGGGTCCCACTTTCCTGCTACTGGGCCGACCCATTTAGTACGTGGGGTCCACAATAGATCAAATGGGCTGGCCCAACTAAAAAGTGGGCCGGGCCAAAAACATGGGTGGGTCCCACTTTCCTGTTAAAGGGCCGGCTCATTTAGTATGTGGGGTCCACCATATAGCAAGTGGGCCGGGCCAAAAACAGGGGTGGGTCCCACTTTCCTGTTAAAGGGCCGGCCCATTTAGTATGTGGGGTCCACCACATAGCCAGTGGGCCGGCCCAGCAAGATAGTAGGCCGGGCCAAAAACACAGGTGGGTCCCACTTTCCTGTTAAAGGGCCGGCCCATTTAATATGTGGGGTCCACCACATAGCCAGTGGGCTGGCCCAACAAGAAAGTGGGCCGGGCCAAAAACACAGGTGGGTCCTACTTGCCTGTTAAAGGGTCGGCCCATTTTGTATGTGGGGTCCACCATATAGCAAGTGGGCCGGCCCAACAAGATAGTGAGCCGGCCCAATAAGCAGGTGGGCCCACTATCGTGTTAACGGGGCGGCCCAATAAGTAAGTGAGCCGGCCCAAAATGAAAGTGGGTCCCACACTACTGTAAATAGGCCGGCCCAATCTGTTGTAAGGCCCTGGTTGTTTGACTAGTCAAATTGCATTAAATTTCATGAGCCTACAATCTGATATCAATGATACACACAATTACATACACAAATAAAATAACAGGAAAATTACAAGGCAATTAATGTGCCCAAATAAAAAAATTACATAGAATCATTGAAGACTTCTATTAGCATCATCAATAACACGTTGACATTTGGCAATCGCCTTGATTGAATCTTGTGTACTCTTGGTCAACATATCAGCTACAGATCTTAAAGCAGCAATACCATGTCTTTTATAAAGTACAGCCTTGAGATATTTACTGTTTGATGAAAAGAATGGTCTAGGTTGACGGCTATGAGAGGATGCATCATAAGAAAGATCAGAACTTTTTGTGGGCCTCTCTTCTGATGAAGATTGCTTCATCACAACTGCATTTTGATAATAATGCAAAAAGAGTTAAACGATGAACTGTGCAAACATGTATTAAGCATTGTCGATATGAGATAGTCACAAGTACTAAGCACAGACTTACATTATATCGTTACATAGGCTCACCCCAGAACCTTTTTTGCGCTCTATCTTCTACTAAGGACTTCTTCATTACAACTGCATTCTAGTAATATTGCAAACATAGTTACAACAATGAACGATTCAAACATTTATTATGCAATGTAGATATAAGATAATAACAAGTTGCATAAATAAGACAATGTATGGAACTTGTACTAAGCAGACTTACATCATAATGTTGCACAGGGTCGCTTTGGCGAGTATCTTCTAATGATGACTGCTTCACTAAAACTGCATTCTGGTAATATTGCAAACATAGTTACAACAATTAACTATTCAAAAATGTATTACGCAATGTAGAGATCAGATAACAGCATGTAGCAGAAATAAGCACAAGATAAGATAAGATGCATGTACTAAGCACATACTGGCTCGCTGCAGGTCCTTCTCTTGCATGCACTAGTCGTGGTCGACATGCCTGTCATTTTAGGTTCAACCATCAAGTGAAATGCTAATCCTCCTGCTCCATTGTCCTTAATCTGTGTTTAGATATCACATTTAAGACCAAATCAGCTGGTTTCAAATAAAAAAAACTTGAGCTGCCAAATGAATAAGCCAATATTTACCAGATATCAGATTAAAACCAACTAGATGTTGCTTTGCATGAGATACGAATTTCAGACATTCAGATTTAGATTAGGGTAATGCCAAGGTTTTCCACATAAACTAAACTGGCATTAAGAATGACCAAATGTCAGGTTAAAATCACCTTCGCAGTTGCTCCAAGACAAGCATATCAAATAGGCAGAAACATAGTAAAGCATGGATGGCATTGCTATGGCAGGGTTCCAAGTGTTAATCTCTTGCATAAGGAACAATGCATATAGGTTATATATAATAACGAAAGTAAACTGCCAGAGTTACCAATCAAGAACTCAGATTCCAACCTTCCCTAGCGTCCCCGCTGTTAATGTTGGATCTTCTAATAAGTGGTTCGCATGATCAATCCCTAGGAAAAATAACATTGACAAGTTAGTGAACGATAATACAAAGACAAGACATGCACGCAGCAATAACTATACAAGCTGTGCGACAGGAGCATTCATGGAAAAAATAGCTATAAGCTAAATACGAGGTATAAGAGCAAGCAGATTGGAAATGCACATAGCATGATTATAAAAGCAGTGTGAGAATAGCAGGCACGGGAAAACAGCTAGCGGCTAGCGGTGAGCTAATGACGTGGTATAAGAACAACCAGATTGGAAATGCCCATAGCATGACTATAAAAGGAATAGCATGCAAGACAAAACAAGCTTGGCAGCAAATGAATGGGTATAAGGCTATAAATATGTGGATGCACACAGGTGTCAGTAGAATGAACAGGATGGTAGCGACCGGATAATGCTTTTGTATTGTACAATATTTAAACGAACTTCATGCGAAGTAACACATCAAGAAAGTTAATGGCATATGAGATCTGCAAATAACTACACAAAACATGGCTAAAGAAACAACGCGATCTAACGGGCCAGCGTACTAACCAAGCTGCGGCGGGGTGGACGGGGGCGGCAACTTGCATTCCAGTGGCGGCGAACGCGGGAGACGATGAGTCGACCCTGTTTCAATAGAAGTACGCGTTAGTGAAGCAGATCTGGTTGGCTGGCAAGGGATTCGGTGAAGTTGATACAGCCGCTGCGCCGAGGTAGTCGGTGGAATAGATTGGCTTATGTGGAGGGTGCGGCCGCGGTGAAGTAGACCCGGTTCCGTTGGAGAGGATCCGGTGCGTCGACAGGAAAGGCGTTGATTGCTACGCTGTGGATGAGGTCGGCGGTGAAGCAGATCCATCGGTGGCGAGGTCGGCGGTGAAGCAGATCCGTCAGTGGCGAGGTCGGCGGTGAAGCAGATCCGTCGGTGGCGAGGTCGGCGGTGAAGCAGATCCTTCGGTGGCGAGGGCGGCGGGGGAGCGGATCAGGTGGGTGGACAGCCAACACGATCAAGGCTACACTATGGAGGAGTATGCCGGCGGCGAAGCAGATCTAGTACTGTAGAGAGTCAGAGCTTTGGCGTGTGAGAGTATTTTTGAGCTAATGGGGCGAATGGTTGGTGGGTGGGTGTGGGCCTGTGGGGAGGGTTCGGGATCTAGGCAAGATATTTCATTGTTACCGAAAGAGCCCTCCATAGTCGGTGGGTTGTAGCTTCCGGACCAGGGTTAAAAGGGTAAAACTGGTCACGGGATTTTCGAATGGATGCGGCGGGATGATTTGGCGCGCGGCCGAAATTTTTAGTTTCAAGCTACGAGCAGAACGACAAAATAATGTTCTTCCCCAGGGAGCTCTCATTTCTTCCTCTTCTCTTTCTCTCTCGAGTCTCTCCCACTCCCCCGGCTCCTCTCCCCCTTCTCTCCGGCGGCCTCGCCGGCCGGAGACGAGGCCGACTTCTCTCTGTATATCGCACACCCTCCGAACTAAATTAATTGATTCAACTATCCTTAGACGTGTATGTATCTAGAGTAAAAACATGTGTGGATACACCCATATTTAGATAAGCAAAGTTGAGTCAGCTAATTTGGATCCGAGGGAGTTAGTGTTGTTGTAAGCTTAGATCCAGTGTTTCCCATGAGCAGAATGGCGCAATGGAGTCAGGGATCTCGTCATCGGCTTCAAATCTAGACTATGGTGAATCTGGCGGATCAGATCTAGCGGATCTTGCCGGCCAAACCCCGATCTGGTGCCATCAAGGTGATGGCGCTAACGGTGAGGCTTGCTTTGGTCAGTGCTTCAGATCTGGCCAATGGGGAAGTCAAGTTGCTAACGTTCACAAGCTCTGGGCATACTGTAGCGACCTCACCCGGTAGGGTGCCGATCTCTGTGCGTATATGTGCTAGTCCCTGGATCAATCGCTAGCACACACAGTACAAGATATAATATCACAAAACAAAGGTCTTTATTACATCGTAAGATCCAGAATTTACATAAATATTTACAAAATTGCATAGCACAAGGCTAGCTATCATCAGAGTTTTACAACGAACAAACTTAGACAGCATGGAGTCCTTCATCTTCATGTGCCACAGGCGAGCATGTCGAGGATAGACTCGTAACCCTAATCATCGTAACTCACTCGTCTTTCAAAACATCTGCAACATGAAAAGTTACAGCCACGAATGGTCAATACTTTGAATGTAATGGCAAGATGACACTATGGTGGACTCAAATGGCAACCTAGCACTTAAGTGTACATTTGGCTGGTAGAGCTCAGGTATGATTTGCATAAAGCCAGTTTTCTCCTATCAATTGTCAAATCATTTTCTTCCCTTCTAATTAGGTGGTTCCAATGATAGAAATCAATGAACCTGGAATACCACTGATGAAAACCAGTGAATTCCTCCTACCCTTATTCACCCATCAAATTTTAATTTAAGAAGTTGGGATGAGGAGACTTTCGAACAGGATCCTTGTCAGTTCGCTCAAATTGTCCGTAACCGGGGACACGGCTAAGTACTTAGATTTAACATTCTGCAGAGGTTGTACAATTTACCCACATGACCTAGTCTGTTCTTCTTCCATGATGCACATTTTGCTCAAATGGACAGATGTCGACTAGGACAAGACTTTTCCGAAGTGATCACCCAGACCATCCTCTACGGACCCGCTCCAACCTACATTCCCCTACATCATCATGTCGCGTAGGGCCCAGGTTCACACAACATACTCCGTCAAGCCAGAGCCCATATAGCATGTGGCTGCACGGTAAGCTAATGAGCAAGGTTGTCTAATATCTCTTTGTTCCTGGGCGGCCGTCCACAAGTGCGATGCACACGGCGGTTCATAGACATGACCCCGTTGCAACCACTCAACATAAACCAAGCAAAGCCACATTCCACCCAGGTAGTTCATTGAATTTAGTTGTTTTTCCATAACCACTACTAAAATATTTTCATAGCATAGCTAAGCATCAACTAAATTCAATGGCGACAAAAATATGGTCAGGTGGAAGTAGCTATCTACTGGGATTACAAAAGCAAAGCATATCCCTAGACTTACTACAAAAATCACTACGGTGCATGAATAAATTGTAGGACCTTTGTGAGGGTGTGTCACTTGCCTTTTTGGTAGTTGAAGAGTGTTCTCTTTTCTTTCAACAAAAGATGTCGCTCTCCATACGAACTATAATATAAAAATAGCACAACATAAACACACTATTCATAGCAACATAATCAAACAAGACAACAATCAGAAAGATTCTTTTGATCATTTTATTTGGTCTTCATCTTTTCTTATGGTTCAAGGGAATAAAGGTACGGCATGAGGCATGACTTGCAAGATATGGTTTGATAGATTGAAAGGATCAGATACTTAGACAGAAATATATCAAGATATTTGGAAATATTTATATGCTACACTGATATGTGGAATTACCCATGCGAATAGAATCACATAAGTCTCAAATGTTGCAACCACAATTCTATTAAATAGAGTCTGAGAACACTTACAAAATAGTATAAGTTATACATAGGATTGGGTATGAACTAAAGATATAAGGAATTACTCAATTAACTCATATATTATTTGATTAGTTCAACTAAGTCAATAGGAGTGAATGAGAATGAATTTGGATAGGCATGAATGGTATTGAGAATGTACTTCAAAGATCCTAATAGATATCAAGGCTAAAGACTTTTGATATGGTGTAGAGTATCTCCACACACAAGTAGCACACCGGAAAACCTATAGATAAAATATATCACAACTTACCCAAATGACTCAATTGGAAATTTAGATAGTGTGATCTAGGTCAAAATGATTTGAAGAGAAATGAGTCTTGGAATATGATGGAAATATCTAAATGGTTTATACATATGGATATGACCATAAGTATCACATTTTATAAAAAGGAAATCATGTGCATAGGATTTATAGAATTAATTCTAAGATGAAAATACTCAAATCCTCCTATTTGAATTTGAATACTGGAAAATGAGTTTAACTATTTTTGACAGCCGTGCTACTGGATAGATAATTCAAATATGAATCCAACGCAAAAGGAATCAATTGAATCTGGTTTATGGATCTCTAGATATGACTAGAATATGGTCAAATATTAAATTTTAGCTTCAGATTTCGAAAATTTTATAATTGGAAACATTAGCATCACTGGATAGGAAATTTAATTGCGAATCCAACATAAGAAAAATCATCTAAAACCGAGCTATAGATCATATGATATAGAATTTTAAAGTTTCGCCGTGAGCTAGTACACTCTAAGCTAACTGATCGATCGGAACCAACAAGTTGTGATGGAAAAATAAAATAGGTGACAAGGCAAGGTTTGACTCAGATAATCTAGGATGTGCATTACAGATCATTTGGTTGTTAGAGAGAGGAAAAAGGATGGAAGATAGAAATAGCACCTGTTCACATACGGGAATACATACTGTAAATTGGAAGGACCTTTCCTCAAATTCTAGGTTTTATAGGGCAAGAGATGTCAAGGGTCTTTCCTGTAATATGTACCTGCCACGTGTTTCTGAATAGAAGCTCCACAGGGGTCTTCTGACCCCTTTTTATGTGCAAAAAAAAAAAAAAAAAACATACGGGAATACATACTGTACTAGAATCAGCTAGTCGCAGACTCGCACGGACAAGGGCGCGGCGATTGGTTAGCTCTTTGGCGACGTTCGTGACATGCAGGGCGCGGTTTCAGAGTTCATACTCCTCTCGGCTTGGCAGGGTATACTTCTTCCTTTATGCGCTCAGGTAAGCTTCAGATGACTGGCGAAAGTCAGCGGCGATGGGGTACGGACGGTACGGAAATCAACTTGGTCGTCGTCGTGGAAGAACCTCTGGCTGGAAGTCGAGAGAAAGGAGTATGCACATAGTCTAGAGAAAGGAAAAACGAAATAACCAGGCTTGAGTACCTTGCTATCCGATGAAAACGGTGACATCGTCACCGTGGCCGGCGGAACAGCGGCGACGCGGCACCAGCGACTATAAGATGCATCACCATGTCCTCTATGTAGGCGACGTCAAGAAGTGTCATCTGGTGGAAGGAATTGACGTGGTGATCGCCGAGGGTGACATGATCCGGCGAGGAACTCATATTTGGGGCTGATCTTGGCATGGATGGTATGAGTTGTACATAGGCTCTCTTGGAATAGTTTGAGTACGAAAAAGATGGAGATGAATGAGAGACACATGATGCTCCTCTTAGTTCGCATGGATATGGTCTGAGGAGTGAGATCGGGAGGTGTATGCCGACGGGTGGCGTTCGGTTCACGCGGTCGATTTGAGAGATTGTGACACTTGTGGGGGAAATAAATTCCCTGAATGAGACGTCCATTTAATTTGGAGTAAATTTCGTATTGAAATCGAGAGGAAACGCTCACACAATTGACAGGGAAATAAAGTGGAAGGTAACATCAGCCATGGCTGTAACGTACGTACTCTACTCTGTACATGAACGCACGAGGATGACGACCAGGTAGATGGCCTAGTTGGGCCATGGGCAGGTGCGGCCAAAATAAAGAAAGGAGTGAAAATTATATAGAAAGAATGGAGATTGGGTGGGATGGCCGGCTCATTTTTTTTTATCTGATTTAGTTTTCAACTTTTGATTTAAGGGCTCCAAATGAAGGAAAACGAAATTTTAAAAACTTGAAAAAAAATCAATATAATGTTTTGGGACATAAGGAACCTATTTATTGTCAATATTGAAAATACAAAATAATTTTATGCTCTTTAGCCTATATGGCTACATGGGCATCAATATCCAACGTTCATAAGGTTTGCGGCTTTTCTCCTAAAAATAAAATAAAAACATATATGACTGCAAAACCTTAAAATAGGAATAGGTTTGGTTTGGAATATTTTTAAATCAAAAGGTTGTGAAAACTATATTTTGGAAAATACTTCAAAAAGTTTTATTTCCTTGTGAAAATTCAACAAGAAAAATCAATCAAGCAATCTATTTTTTTTAAAATTCCACAATTTGGAAAATTTTGGGATGTTACACATACGACGGCGTCATCCGTCTTGCCCGTGAACATCTTGGCCTTTCAGCGGCCCTTCTCAGAGCCAATATGCCGTTGCTGAGGTCCTTCTTCTCCTTCGTCCTGGCGACTACCGGCGACACCGTCCCAAGTGGTGCGTCCCCGGCGACGGAGTTGCTGGAAAGGATGCGGAGCAGAGATCTGATGTGCGGTCCAGAAGGACTCGATTGATTTTCTTCTATATGTTTTGGGGTCCTTTTTGTAAAGTTGCAGGTCCTATTAGTTGTTCTCTAGTTCTTTTGGACCTCTTTGTAATTTTTTTGGACTAGTTTCCATTTGCACCGATAAACTTGAATTTTGACAAGTTCACGGGGGAAAAAATTCCTTTGCACATATGGACTATCATGTATGAACATTCTTGAGATTTAAACTATATGTAATGGCCAGCACTTGCGCAAGGGGCTCGTCTAGTGCGCACTAGTTTCCATTAGCACCGATAAATTTGAATCTTGACAAGTTCTTGGAAGAAAAAATTGATTCACATATAGCCTATCATGTATGAACATTATTGGGATTCAAACTATACATAGATGGCCAACACGTGTGCAAAGGGGTCCCTCTAATGTGCACTAGTTTCCATTAGCACTGATAAATTTGAATCTTTACAAGTTCTCGAAATAACATTGCTTCACACATATGCCCTATCATGTATGAACATTATTGGGATTCATATTATATATAGATGGCCAACACTTGTGCAAGGGGGTCCTCTAATTCTTGGGGATTTCAATCTCTCTCTCGCTCTCTCTCTCTCTCGATCTATCGTTGGTGGCCAGAACAACACACATATGCATGCACTTTATGCGCAAAGGCGCGGGTGCCGCTAATAATTCATGTGTGTGCGTATATTTGAACATATTCTTGGGGATTTCAATCTCTATCTCTCGATCTATATATCGTTGGTCGCCAAGAAACACACTTATATATATAAGCATGCACTTTATGCGCAAATTAAGGCGTGTGCCTCTAAAAATGTGTGTGCGCACTAGATCGATGATCCCTAAACCTTAAACCATAAAACCCTAAAACCCTAATCCCTAATCACCCTAAGCACTAAACCCTAAACCCAAAAACCATAAACACTAAACCCTAAACCCTAAAATCTAAACACTAAACCCTAAACCCTAAACACTAAACCCTAAACCCTAGACCCTAATTAACACTAACCCTAACCCTAGCCCTAATTAAACCCTACATATATAGGCCAACGACACTTAATTGTGCATCAAGCAGGCGACCAACTAATTAGCGCTGATAAATTAATTAACTTGAATTTTGGACAAGTTCTCGATCTCGAATGAAAACACATTTGATTAAGTAGTCTCATAATATATATATATATAATTAGTGTGCATGCGCGCATGGCATACCTTGCATATCATTCGTGCATATATTTCAATATATATTTGAACATATTCTTGGGGATATGTATATATATCAATCTCTCTCTCTCGATCTATATATCGTTGGTGGCCAAGAAGAACACTTATATATATATATATATATATACGCATGCACTTTATGCGCAAAGGCGCGTGTGCGTCTAATAATTCATGTGTGTGCGTATATTTGATAACATATTCTTGGGGATTTCAATCTCTATCTCTCGATCTATATATCGTTGGTGGCCAAGAAACAAACTTATATATATACGCATGCACTTTATGCGCAAATTAAGGCGGGTGCCTCTAATAATGTGTGTGCGCACTTGATCGATGATCCCTAAACCTTAAACCATAAAACCCTAAAACCCTAATCCCTAATCCCTAAACACCCTAAACCTTAAACACTAAACCCTAAACCCAAAAACCCCAAACCCTAAACCCTAAACACTAAACCCTAAACCCTAAACCCTATACCCTAATTAACACTAACCCTAACCCTAGCCCTAATTAAACCCTACATATATATATAGGCCAATGACACTTAATTGCGCATCAAGCAGGCGACCAACTAATTAGCGCTGATAAATTAATTAACTTGAATTTTGAAAAGTTCTCGATCTCGAATGAAAACACATTTGATTAAGTAGTCTCATAATATATATATATATAATTAGTGTGCATGCGCGCATGGCATACCTTGCATATCATTCGTGCATATATTTCAATATATATTTGAACATATTCTTGGGGATATGTATATATATCAATCTCTCTCTCGATCTATATATCATTGGTGGCCAAGAAACACACTTATATATATACGCATGCACTTTATGCACAAAGGCGCAGGTGCCTCTAATAATGTGTGTGTGCACTCGATCGATGATCCCTAAACCTTAAACCCTAAAACCATAATTCCTAATTATACCCTAAACGTACACCCTAAACACCCTAAACACTAAACTCTAAACCCTAGACCCTAAACACTACACCCTAAACCCTAAACCCTAAACACTAAACCCTAAACCCTAAACCCTAACCCTAAACCTAGACCATAAACCCTAAACCCTAAACCAATATATTTCAATCTCTCTCTAGATCTATATATCGTTGGTGGCCAAGAAACACACTTATATATACACATGCACTTTATGCGCAAAGGCGCGGGTGCCTCTAATAATGTGTGTGTGCACTCGATCGATGATCCCTAAACCTTAAAACCCTAATCCCTAATTGTACCCTAAACGTACACCCTAAACACCCTAAACACTAAACCCTAAACCCTAGACCCTAAACCCTAAACACTACACCCTAAACCATAAACCCTAAACACTAAACCCTAATCCCTAACCCTAGCTAGACCCTAAACCCTAAACACTAAACCCCAAACCCTAAACCCTATATAGACCCTAAACCCTAATTAACCCTAACCCTAACCCTAAAACCCTAGCTAGCTAACCCTAAACCCTAATTAAACCCTACATATATATATAGGCCAACGACACTTAATTGCGCATCAAGCAGGCGACCAACTAATTAGCGCTGATAAATTAATTAACTTGAATTTTGACAAGTTCTCGATCTCGAATGAAAACACATTTGATTAAGTAGTCTCGTAATATATATATAATTAGTGTGCATGCGCGCATGGCATACCTTGCATATCATTCGTGCATATATTTCAATATATATTTGAACATATTCTTGGGGATATATATATATCAATCTCTCTCTCTCTCGATCTATATATCGTTGGTGGCCAAGAAGCACACTTATATATATATATATACGCGTGCACTTTATGCGCAAAGGCACGGGTGCGTCTAATAATTCATGTGTGTGTGCGTATATTTGAACATATTCTTGGGATTTCAATCTCTATCTCTTGATCTATATATCGTTGGTGGCCAAGAAACACACTTATATATATACGCATGCACTTTATGCGCAAATTAAGGCGGGTGCCTCTAATAATGTGTGTGCGCACTCGATCGATGATCCCTAAACCTTAAACCATAAAACCCTAAAACCCTAATCCCTAAACACCATAAACCCTAAACACTAAACCCTAAACCCCCAAACCCTAAACACTAAACCCTAAACCCTAAACCTTAAACCCTAAACATTAAACCCTAAACCCTAGACCATATACCCTAATTAACACTAACCCTAACCCTAGCCCTAATTAAACCCTACATATATAGGACAACGACACTTAATTGCGCATCAAGCAGGCGACCAACTAATTAGCGCTGATAAATTAATTAACTTGAATTTTGGACAAGTTCTCGATCTCGAATGAAAACACATTTGATTAAGTAGTCTCATAATATATATATATATAATTAGTGTGCATGCGCGCATGGCATACCTTGCATATCATTCGTGCATATATTTCAATATATATTTGAACATATTCTTGGGGACATGTATATATATCAATCTCTCTCTCTCGATCTATATATCGTTGGTGGCCAAGAAGCACACTTATATATATATACGCATGCACTTTATGCGCAAAGGTGCGGGTGCGTCTAATAATTCATGTGTGTGCGTATATTTGAACATATTCTTGGGGATTTCAATCTCTATCTCTCGATCTATATATCGTTGGTGGCCAAGAAACACACTTATATATATACGCATGCACTTTATGCGCAAATTAAGGCGGGTGCCTCTAATAATGTGTGTGCGCACTCGATCGATGATCCCTAAACCTTAAACCATAAAACCCTAAAACCCTAATCCCTAAACACCCTAAACCTTAAACACTAAACCCTAAACCCAAAAACCCCAAACCCTAAACACTAAATCCTAGACCCTATACCCTAATTAACACTAACCCTAACCCTAGCCCTAATTAAACCCTACATATATATAGGCCAATGACACTTAATTGCGCATCAAGCAGGCGACCAACTAATTAGCGCTGATAATTTAATTAACTTGAATTTTGAAAAGTTCTCGATCTCGAATGAAAACACATTTGATTAAGTAGTCTCATAATATATATATATATATATATATAATTATTGTGCATGCGCGCATGGCATACCTTGCATATCATTCGTGCATATATTTCAATATATATTTGAACATATTCTTGGGGATATGTACATATATCAATCTCTCTCTCGAACTATATATCATTGGTGGCCAAGAAACACACTTATATATATACGCATGCACTTTATGCACAAAGGCGCAGGTGCCTCTAATAATGTGTGTGTGCACTCGATCGATGATCCCTAAACCTTAAACCCTAAAACCATAATTCCTAATTATACCCTAAACGTACATCCTAAACACCCTAAACACTAAACTCTAAACCCTAGACCCTAAATCCTAAACACTACACCCTAAACCCTAAACCCTAAACACTAAACCCTAAACCCTAAACCCTAACCCTAACCCTAGACCATAAACCCTAAACCCTAAACCATAAACCCTAAATATATTTCAATCTCTCTCTAGATCTATATATCGTTGGTGGCCAAGAAACACACTTATATATACGCATGCACTTTATGCGCAAAGGCGCGGGTGCCTCTAATAATGTGTGTGTGCACTCGATCGATGATCCCTAAACCTTAAAACCCTAATCCCTAATTATACCCTAAACGTACACCCTAAACACCCTAAACACTAAACCCTAAACCCTAGACCCTAAACCCTAAACACTACTCCCTAAACCCTAAACCCTAAACACTAAACCCTAACCCCTAACCCTAGCTAGACCCTAAACCCTAAACACTAAACCCCAAACCCTAAACCCTATATAGACCCTAAACCCTAATTAACCCTAACCCTAACCCTAAAACCTTAGCTAGCTAACCCTAAACCCTAATTAAACCCTACATATATATATAGGCCAACGACACTTAATTGCGCATCAAGCAGGCGACCAACTAATTAGCGCTGATAAATTAATTAACTTGAATTTTGACAAGTTCTCGATCTCGAATGAAAACACATTTGATTAAGTAGTCTCATAATATATATATATAATTAGTGTGCATGCGCGCATGGCATACCTTGCATATCATTCGTGCATATATTTCAATATATATTTGAACATATTTTTGGGGATATATATATATATATATCAATCTCTCTCTCGATCTATATATCGTTGGTGGCCAAGAAGCACACTTATATATATATATATACGCGTGCACTTTCTGCGCAAAGGCGCTGGTGCGTCTAATAATTCATGTGTGTGCGTATATTTGAACATATTCTTGGGATTTCAATCTCTATCTCTCGATCTATATATCGTTGGTGGCCAAGAAACACACTTATATATATATACGCATGCACTTTATGCGCAAATTAAGGCGGGTGCCTCTAATAATGTGTGTGCGCACTCGATCGATGATCCCTAAACCTTAAACCATAAAACCCTAAAACCCTAATCCCTAAACACCCTAAACCCTAAACACTAAACCCCCAAACCCTAAACACTAAACCCTAAACCCTAAACCTTAAACCCTAAACATTAAACCCTAAACTCTAGACCCTATACCCTAATTAACACTAACCCTAACCCTAGCCCTAATTAAACCCTACATATATAGGCCAACGGCACTTAATTGCGCATCAAGCAGGCGACCAACTAATTAGTGCTGATAAATTAATTAACTTGAATTTTGGACAAGTTCTCGATCTCGAATGAAAACACAGTTGATTAAGTAGTCTCATAATATATATATATATATAACTAGTGTGCATGCTCGCATGGCATACCTTGCATATCATTCGTGCATTATTTCAATATATATTTGAACATATTCTTGGGGATATGTATATATATCAATCTCTCTCTCTCGATCTATATATCGTTGGTGGCCAAGAAGCACACTTATATATATATATATATACGCATGCACTTTATGCGCAAAGGCGCGGGTGCGTCTAATAATTCATGTGTGTGCGTATATTTGAACATATTCTTGTTGATTTCAATCTCTATCTCTCGATCTATATATCGTTGGTGGCCAAGAAACACACTTATATATATACGCATGCACTTTATGCGCAAATTAAGGCGGGTGCCTCTAATAATGTGTGTACGCACTCGATCGATGATCCCTAAACCTTAAACCATAAAACCCTAAAACCCTAATCCCTAATCCCTAAACACCCTAAACCCTAAACACTAAACCCTAAACCCAAAAACCCCAAACCCTAAACCCTAAACCCTAAACACTAAACCCCAAACCCTAAACCCTATATAGACCCTAAACCCTAGACCCTATACCCTAATTAACACTAACCCTAACCCTAGCCCTAATTAAACCCTACATATATATATAGGCCAATGACACTTAATTGCGCATCAAGCAGGCGACCAACTAATTAGCGCTGATAAATTAATTAACTTGAATTTTGACAAGTTCTCGATCTCGAATGAAAACACATTTGATTAAGTAGTCTCATAATATATATATATAATTAGTGTGCATGCGCGCATGGCATACCTTGCATATCATTCGTGCATATATTTCAATATATATTTGAACATATTCTTGGGGATATGTATATATATCAATCTCTCTCGATCTATATATCATTGGTGGCCAAGAAACACACTTATATATATATATACGCATGCACTTTATGCACAAAGGCGCAGGTGCCTCTAATAATGTGTGTGTGCACTCGATCGATGATCCCTAAACCTTAAACCCTATATAGACCCTAAACCCTATATAGACCCTAAACCCTAATTAACCCTAACCCTAACCCTAAAACCCTAGCTAGCTAACCCTAAACCCTAAACCCTAATTAAACCCTATATATAGGCCAACGGCACTTAATTGCGCATCAAGCAAGCGACCAACTAATTAGCGCTGATAAATTAATTAACTTGAATTTTGATAAGTTCTCTCGAATGAAAACACATTTGATTAAGTTGCCTCATAATATATTTATACAATTAGTGTGAATGCGCGCATGGCATACCTTGCACATATCATTCGTGCATATATTTCAATATATATCTGAACATATTCTTGGGGATATATATATATATTTCAATCTCTCTCTCTCTCGATCTATATATCGTTGGTGGCCAAGAAACACACTTATATATATACGCGCATGCACTTTATGCGCAAAGGCGCGGGTGCCTCTAATAATGTGTGTGTGCACTCGATCGATGATCCCTAAACCTTAAACCCTAAAACCCTAATCCCTAATTATACCCTAAACGTACAACCTAAACAATGTAAACACTAAACCCTAACCCTAAACCCTAAACCCTAAACACTACACCCTAAACCCTAAACACTAAACACTAAACCCTAAACCCTATAATTAAACCCTACATATATAGGCCAACGACACTTAATTGCGCATCAAGCAGGCGACCAAATAAATTAATTAACTTGATTTTTGACAAGTTCTCTCGAATGAAAACACATTTGATTAAGTTGTCTCATAATATATATATATATAATTAGTGTGCATGCGCGCATGGCATACCTAGCTTGCATATCATTCGTGCATATATTTCAATATATATATATATATTTGAATATATTCTTGGGGATATATATATATAGTTCATTCTCTCTCTCGATCTATATATCGTTGGTGGCCAAAAACACTCTTATATACGCATGCACTTTATGCGCAAAGGCGCGGGTGCCTCTAATAATAATGTGTGTGTGCACTCGATTGATGATCCCTAAACCTTAAACCATACAACCCTAAAACCCTAATCCCTAATCCCTAAACACCCTAAACCCTAAACCCTAAACGTACACCCAAAACACCCTAAATACTAAACACTAAACCCTACATATATATATAGGCCAACGACACTTAATTGTGCATCAAGCAGGCGACCAACTAATTAGCGCTGATAAATTAATTAACTTGAATTTGACAAGTTTTCGAATGAAAAACACGTACATTTGATTAAGTTGCCTCACAATATATATATATAATTAGTGTGCATGCATGCATGGCCTACCATGCATGCATATATATATATATTTGAACATTCTTGGCGATTTCAATAATCTCTCATCTCTATCTCTCTCTTTATCGATTGGTGTGGCCAGCGCAACGACACACATTATGCTTGCACTTTACGCGCAAAGGCGGGTGCCTCTAATAGTGCATGTCTGTGCACACTCGATCGATCTAGCTAGAGTTTTGATTAATTGTGTAGCACACTAATAAAAAAGTTGTAATTTAATTCACAACAAGTTATAATTAACCCTAACACATAAACCCTCTAAATAAACCATAAAACCCTATATAGCTAGCTATAGGCCAACGACGACCCTTAATTGCGCATCAAGCAGGCCAGGGGTCCTCGCGGTCCTCTAATTAAATATATGTGCCATTAACCCTAAACCCTAAATCGTATATATATATATATATATAGAAAACTAACCTTAATTAGATAATCAAACCCTCGTTAAAACACATAACCCCAAGCTAATTAATAACCCAATCTAATAAAACCTTGCTATATATAGCTAGTAAACCCTAGATTATATAACCCCAATTAATATATATGGCCTATATCGATCATATATATAGACATTATTGGGATTCATTAATTATATAATAAGTACTGATAATTCAATTAATTATATATATAAGTACTGATAACACAAATAAAGAAGTTGTATTTGAATCCACACAACCCTAATCTAAAACACATAGCCCCTAACATGGCCTAATTAATTGACCCCTTCTCTCTAGCTAATTAGTGGAAATTGCACAAAATCAAAAGGGGTCCCTCACTAATTATACATATATATCTAGATCGTGATAAACTTTTGCCCCATATTTGGTGGATGGGTGCATCTTGGCATGTAAAACAATTAATGTTTGCAAATGCCGTTGTCAAAATTTATGTACAAATTATTTCTTTCCATCCAAAGTGCATAAAATGGGAATTTTAATGAAGAAAGTACAAATAAAACAGCTGAACATGCCTCCACACCCCGATTTTCACACGAAGTAGAGCATATTTAAAGGATAATTCCAGAGTTTTACTATTTTTCAAGCAACTTTGCTAATTTCCACCCACTCACATGACTTTATGTCGATTTAACGAAAATAGGGAGAATTTAAACTACATGGGCGAGATAGTTTGAATTGTGCGCGCGGCAAAGGGAACCGCCTATTCCTCAACCTTTTGCACGGCAAATTACACACGCAACTCCATTAAACACCACCTACCGGGCGGCCCGGCCGCATGACCCCCCACCCACCGCTACACAACTTATCCCCGTCCGTGCGAAGAGCTTCCCCTCCCCGTCCCGTCCGTGCGAAGAAGAAGCTTCCCCTCCCCGTCGTTCTTCTCGAGACGCACCGGCGGTCAAGTTGATCCACGGTAGGGCTGCTATCTCTAGCTCAATCATGCATCGGGCAAGACGGCCTAACGATTTATATTTTCTTGATGCTGCTTAAAAAAATCGTCAGTATGCTCGAACTAATTGGCACTTTATAGTTTTCCGCTCGATTTGTCCTCGATCAATTTGTTCATTTGCGTGGGCATATAGAGTCAGTTCTGCACTCGATCTGTTAATTTGCTGAAATGCCATGGCAGAGTTTTGTACACGATCTGTTTGCTAAAATGTCGATGGGCAATTTTTGTTTTGTACTCGACATGATTGCTGAAATGCATAATCATGTACTAGTATAGTTTTGTACTCGATGGATATACATTTCCTACTTCGCCTTAAATTAATCACCAACCATTGTATCTCATAATTAAACAGATGGATAGAACTTGGATACTGCATGGACACTTATGTTCCCCTTCATATATAAACGGTGTTCAACCCTTTATGGGGTTTATTAGAGCTCATGAAGGTCACAACCTGGACGTGTATTGCCCGCGCTGCACATGTATGAATGGTGAGAAGAGGACTCACCATCTAGTGGAAGATCATTTACACATTTTTGGGATGGACCGCACATATGTTAGGTGGGTTTATCATGATAACCATATAATGATCCTTCAGCGGGAGAAGCAGATCTTGCTCACACTGTATGTGTGCTGGCATATGTAGTTAATTATTTATATTGATGATGCCGCTGTTTCGATCAATAGTTTGCATTGCTGTGCAAGGTTCTGTACTCAAATTTAACTTGTTGCAGATGGATGGACGGGAAGGAGAGAAAAAGCGCTTGCTTCAGGAAACGGGTTTCAGCTCTGGGACATGTGCTGTGCCAGATGAGAAGGTAAATATGTAAAACGGCATTTGTTCAGGTTGCATCCCTTAGATGTTTGTCTAATCTGTTGATGTACTAATTGCAGAAGCATAGAGTTGAAGAGGTCTCTCAGTTTGATGGGAGATTTGAAGATGAATCTCAGTTTGATGCACCTGTGGATGGTACTGATGACAAGCCTTTCATAGACGAAGGTCCTGCACCTGAGATTATCCAGCCTACAGAAGGATGCTGTGGACTGAGTACACAGCTTTGCGTTGAAGTGGATGCACGCCCAAAGATCATCAGGGGCGTCCTGGTAGTCTCAAGACCACCCAGCCCTGATGCACCTGTGGATGGTACTGATGACGAGCCTTTCATAGACGAAGGTCCTGCACCTGAGATTATCCAGCCTACAGAAGGAGGCCGTGGACCGAGTACACAGCTTTGCGTTGAAGTGGATGCACGCCCGGAGATCATCAGGGGCGTCCCGGTAGTCTCAGGACCACCCAGCCCTGATGCAAAATGTTGACCTACTTTATGATTCGTACTCTTATGTTCTGGTGTTGTAGTATGTACTATCTTTGTTATGATTTGTACCCCTTTGGCGCTAGAACTATAATTAAGCATTCAGTGGATGATCGCGTTGCAAAATTTGACACCCACACAATCAGTTCATCGTATGAGTAGTAGCACAATTACTTCCACAGCCCTCCCGCGCCGCATTAATTGGTAGCATGAAACACTTTCAGCACTCCCTCTGATTCATATTAATTGACTCAATTTTGTCTAGATATGGATGTATCTAGATGCATTTGTTAACTAGACTAACAAACTTGAGTCAGTTAATATGAATCGGTGTAAACCGCCCAAGTCCTCGAGCAGCTAGTTTATTGACTCTGGACTCCAAGCCTCTCGCGGCAAGCCATCGACGAAGCTTTGACCAGATCTTGGCCCGCTTTTTTTGCGAATAGCAAAGCTTTGACCAGTTCCTCTCGGGATACAGCACGCCGGTGAGCTTGCATGGTTGCCATGAGCACTTTCCGGCGGAACTTCCTCTGCAATGCCCTCAAGCCGCCGCTGCGAGACAGCATGCAGTGCCTCGAGGTGGACGGAACGGACGAACTCGGGATCTCAGGGCGGGGGGTCCGCCTCGTCCGGGAACGATCTCCAGCGGGTTAACGAGGACATGCATGGCGGCCGGGGGATTTGTTTTTTTTTTGTTGTTGTTTGAGCTTGGGGTTTGGGGTTTTTTCGGATAGGGGAGGAGGAACCGAGGAAGAGGAAGGAACAGCCCGCGTGCTTGGCGCGTGGCAGTGTGCTTGAATTTCGAATTTTTGTGAAATGTTTCATTTCCCCGCTACAATTCGGGGGTTTTCTTGACGCGCCAATGCGTCCCGCGGGCAGGTTCAAGTGAATTTGGGGTGCCACACTATGGGCCCCGCTTTCAAGCTGAGACATGTAATGACTAGTCACATCAGTAAGTTCACTGTGTAATAAAATATGTTACCCCTCCCCTTTATGTAGCCCCCCTTGTCTCTCCCGATCAAGTGCCGACAGCCGACGGATGCAAGCCGCTAGCTCGATCCCCTCCTTTCGCCTCCACCGTCCAGGCATCCAGCTTGGAGGGGCAAGCTGCATCTAGACCAAGCGGATTAGGTAGTACTAGTAATGTTCTTTCCTTTCTCGAGATCGGTTCTTTTTTTCCTCACCTCGATATCTTGCGCATCAATTTCCTATTCTGGGCGAAGGGGTGTCTTTCTGGTCACCCTCGCGCTGGGAGTGATTGATGGGGATGGGGGCCGGGGGCTACCTTTGCTTGGATTGGGGTGTTCTTCCTTTATTTGTCGACATTTGCAACCTTTGTAGTTTTTGCTGATCCTCACTGTATCTTTTGTCATCTTGTACAGGAAAGGGAAGACTTCGGTGGTGGTGGTGGGGGGCAATGGAGCGTAAGGCCACCACGCATGTGGGCAGTTGGCTGAGCCTGAGCCGCGTCCCCAGCACCCCTGCAAAGGTGTACTCCGTTTGCTTATCCACTCTGTCCGTCCGCATCCTCAATCTGCTCCTCGTTCGGAAAAATGCTTAAAGTAGCACATGTCTTCAGCTGTTTGTGCGTAAAGCCTCTGTGACACCATGCTCTATATTCTCTCGTATCAGGTTGGTACCTCTAGGTTCCGTGCTGAGGCTATGGGGAACGATAGCGCCCCACCTGCTGCAGAAGCATGGCCAGATCTGCAGCACAAGAAGCGAAATGCCACTGCCGAGCTGGGCAGGGACCGCCCAGGGGTAATTTTTTAACCAACTTACCATGATGTAGTCTGAATCTGATACTCCCTCAGATCCAAATTAATTGACTCAACTATCTGTAGATACAGATATATCTAGACGTGTTTTAGCTCTAGATACTACTACCTCCATCCCAAAGCTTAGGGCTTATATTATTTTTAGAAAGTCAAACTATACCATATTTGACTAAGCTTTTACCAAAAATCATTAACATGCAAAATACAAAATTAATATCATTAAATAGATTGTGAAATATATTTTCCTACGGTATCTACACAATATTATATTTGTTGATAGAATGTTCTAAAATTTTGGTCAAACTTTACTTGTTTTGATTTCTCAAATTTAAATAAGCCTTAAGCTTTGGGATGGAGGTATCTAGACAAAGCTGAGTCAACTAGTTTTTTTTGTCTGTCCATAGCTAGTGTTCATGGTGCAAAAAGCTAAGAGCATCCACTATATGCATCAGTCTATCTCATACAATAATTCAATATCACTGCTGAGGTCTACCTTTTGTTTTGCTATTCATATGCAGACTCAAACTTTAGGGCCTTTACTCAAAAGGAAGATCAAAACTGCGGCTGATCAGGCTGCCAGTATGTTGATGCCGCCCCCATCTTCTAAATTCCTCTACAAGCACAAGGCCACGCATCCGATGGGTGGTGATTTTTTAATGAATATGGTATATTTTCTTAATCCACAAAACATGCCTTGATTTTTGTCTGTTTATTGTCGGTTTTTTCTAATGCTTGCCAAAAGTTTACAACAACAACAACAACAACAACAACCAAGCCTTTCAGTCCCAAACAAGCTGGGGTAGGCTAGAGTTGAAGCCCATAAGATCTCGAAGCCAAAAGTTTAGAAACACCAAATTCGTTTGCTTACAATCATCACACAGTAATGTTCATCTACTCTCCAGTTCCCCTAACCCAACAAAAAATGATGTTAATTACGATTTTTAGATTAAAAGAGCACCATTAGGCACTGTTAATTATGACTTTGAGATTAAAATGTCATTTGCAATTGCTAATTACAATTTTGAGACAAATGATTAGTTTAACCTCGATCTGTTCTGCTCTCCATTTTTCCCAACCGAAAAAAATGTAACCATTACATTCCTCTGAAATGGAACCATTCCATTCCATTCCACGCTGTTTCAGAACCGAACACACCCTTGAATTGTTGTGAACTGTTGTTCATACACAGCCATACCCTTCCACTTACATCCAGCACTATATGCATCAGTCTGTCTCAGAGTCATTCAATATCACTGCTGAGATCTGTTCCCATTCTTATGCAGGCTGAAACTGCTGCGCCTTTACTCAAGTGGATGCAAAATGAGGCTGCTGTGAGGACGATGGTTCCGGCACCATCATCCGAAAACCTCTACAAGCACGAGGCCATGGGCCAGCTGGGTGGTGACCTTTTAATGAATCTGGTATATTTTCTTAATCCACATACATGATTTTATTATTATCTGTTTAATTACTGTTGGCTTTGCCTAATGCTTAGCAAAGGTTCAGAAACACTGCATTTGCTTACAATCATCATACACTAATTTTTCACTTTTCAGTCTGTCTCATCCAGTATATAAACTGTTGAGTTCCGTTGGCTTCTTTTGTAATCATTTGCATTGTTGTCAACTGTTGTCTATGCACAACCCTATTCTTCCATTTACATCCCGCACTACGTGCATCAGTCTATCTCATAGATTTATTAAATATCAATGATGAGTTCTGTTGCTATTCATATGCAGGATGAAGCTTCTGTGCCTCTACTTAAATGGAAAAAATGATCCTGATGAGGCTGCTGTGAAGACGATGGTGCCGCCACCATCTTCTGAAAACCTCCTCAAGCACAAGGCCACGGGCCAGCTGGGTGGTATCCTTTTCAGTAAGCAAGTATATTTTCTTAATCCTCATACATGATTTGATTTGTCTGTTTATTGCCGGCTTTGTCTAATGCTTACCAATAGTTCAGAAACACACACAACCCTATTCTTCCACTTACATCCAGCACTATATGGATCAGTGTATCATAGATTCATTTTATATATCACTACTGATGTCTGTTGCTCTTCAATTTTCATATGTAGACTGAAACTGCTAAGCCTTCATTGGTCAAAAGGATTGCAACTGCTGCTGATGAGGCATCTGCAGAGGCTGCCACCAAGTTATCACCCCACCTTCGGATGCTTATATAAGCTCAAGTCCAAGGACCAGCCGGGCCGTAACCATCCAAGGGTTCGGGTATATTTTCTTAAGCCACATATACATGCCATGATTTATGTCTGATATTATCACCGGCTCTGTCTAATGCTTTTTGGAATTCGGAAACGCCAAATTAGCATGCTTATATTCATCATACACTAAATTTTGACTGTTCAGTTTGTAACATAGTGTTATGCACTCGCTTGTCAACATTTGCCACTTTACACAACCTAATTCTTCCACTTACATTCAGCGCTACGCACCAGTAGTACCTCCCATGTTTCCTTCACCATCCCGATGCCGAGCTTGCGGGAATATGGCGGGCCCATGTACATACCCCGCATATAACACCTCCTATGGCTCTATCTACCTTTCTAATAACTCCTTCACAGAGTTACAGGTATGTATTCTCACTGGTTTAGCATGAATTGGCATATAGTAAAGTCTTGTTTTTAGTCTTCCTGCTTCTTACATTAGTATCAATTTTCACCTGCAGACTGTACCTTGTGAACTTCGTCCAATGATTAACCAGATGTGTCCGCATGAAGGGTCTTTCACTATGCATGGCAATGGCAAATTGATGAACACCTACACGGTCTATGAGGTGTATGTCTACAAGACGCAGGTGTTGACTGCCAAAACCCACCGGCGGGCAGCGACTGTCAACACGGTAGAGCCGGGAAGAGCCTAGAGCTGCGGCTGGCTGAGACCCCTCCGAGCGACGGCCCGCAAAGCTCTTCTGGTCACACGTCCGATGCGAAGTGCAAGGGCGTGCCACCTGACCTATACCTGGTCAGGAAGGTGATGGAGATGCCTCGCTTAATTTCCTGCATGGCATACACGTAAACATTAAATACGAGCCTCGATCGGCTCTCAGGTTATCCTGTGAATCGGCTCAAGGAGCCGATCCACCCATGATTCGTACGGGGTGCACGAATATATGGTGGTCCTGCTTGATCAAGATAAAGCTAATGAGATCTACGACGATTTAGGGTTTTCACCGCATAATCGGATCATCCTACTCCAGGTTGGGCCTCGCGGCCACGCACGGTGATCGTAAGCCGATCCTAAACAAGGCCTAAAAACCAACATGAAGTTGATCCCCGGAACATCCTGTTTAGGACTTGCGAACGACACCCTACGTGCCGCTGGATCCTCCACCCCTTCGTAAGGCCTAACTATTGCAGATATTAAACTAATCCTTGCAGAGCAAGGAGCAATCGTAACGGATCAGATCTACTAAATAATGATCAAGCGGGGTGCCGCCCCCACACCTGAGATGGGTGTGAGGGCGGCTAGACATGCAAGGGTTGCACTACGCTAGCATGTTACGCGAAGAACTATGCTAACCCTAACACATCTATGATAACTACGTTGCTCGCCATCAACAAGGCTTCAGTACGAGCAACGCATGAACAACGTGGAGCTTGTGCTGCCTAGATCGCAAGATGCGATCTAGGCAGCATGTCGCTTACCGGATAGAAACCCTCGAGACGAAGGAGTTGGCGATGCGCCGAGATTGGTTTGTTTGGTTGAACGTGAGTTGTTGTTTATTCCATAAACCCTAGGTACATATTTATAGTCCAAGGGACTTTCTAATTCAGGCGTGCACCTAACCGTGCACGGGTAAAACTCTAACTTCTAACTTAAGATACGATCTAATAAATTACAGATACAAGGGCAAACTAGCCCAAACTTGGTACACAAGGCCGATTCACGTATTTCTTCCATGCACATATCTTCAAGCCCATATTGATCGCGGCCCACCTCTGACTCGGTCAAATTCTGGTGATAACACATGCCCCCCTGGTTTTGGAATTGGTAATTCCAAAATCACTCTGCTTTCTTTCGTCGGGTCATGTCGTGGCAGAACCGTTGCAGTATCCTTCATCATGATGCCTTGCCTTCTCAACTTCTCCGCGTGATTTGGCAGTTTTTTTTTTCTTTAGGCACCACTTCCTCGGAAACTGCTGTGGCATTGAATTTCCACTATATCCCCTTTTATTTAACCGCTACGAACAGTTCTCCTCTGCATCTCCTTTGCATTAGCACTCCAAAAGCCCTCCTGCGCCACCATGTCTTCTTCCTCCTCTGCCCCATCGGATCTTGCCAGCCAGTCCTCCACGTCCCGTGAGCCGACGCCGGAGTACAACCCGGCGGAGGTCCACGCGGCCAACACCCGCCGCGCCATTGCGGCCGGGGAGGAGTCTAGCCACGACTTCTCCATCTGGTCAGAGGACGACAAGTCCCTGACCGACGGGGAGAGCGACCTCCGCTTCCTCGCCATTGGGGAAACGGAGGAGGAGAGCGATGATGACAGCTTCTCCTGCAACTTCACCTCTCCCGAAGAGGAAGAGGAGGAGCAGGAAGAGGAGGAGGATGACACCTCCTCCGACGAGCCGCCGGCCAAGCGGTTCTGCCCTTGGCCGGGCAACCTCAGCGATTTCGACAGCGACGATGACGCTGACGAAGAAGATGAGGACAATGAGGGCCCGGTCGGCGGCCACTGGAGCGACGACGAGCCCGCCGGAAGCAGTGCCGATAGCGGCGACGACGGCGACGACGAGGGCAGTGACGGCCCGTAGATAGGACCTCTAGAATAGGGCCAGTAGTAGTAGATGGGGCAATGTATCCCCTAGTATTTCCTTTTGAGAGCAATCAGCTCTTTATGTAAGAAATCTCGCCTATCAATGAAGAACTTTTCCCCAATTTGATTTTGCCGATTTCCTTTGAGCTTAATTTAGCCGATTCCTTCTCATACTGACCTTGCCGATTCGCCCCCTTTGCCAATGCGTAATGAGCCGATAGCAACGCATCAGTCCTTTGAAATTCACCCTTCCCTTCTTCAACTGATGATTTTCTAAATCTGGTGGATAATGTAAAATTCTTCAGGAAAACCTTTGAATCCTTCCAACCAAACCCAATGGTCCTCTTCAATACTCATCATTTGTGAAGAAGGTTGCAATGAAAGATCAGCCGATGGTATCCCAATCGGCTCTTTGAACAGAACAAGACAGAGTATCCACCAGGCCTGCTGCCCCCCGAGCCTTGCTCGAGGCGAGAATGTCAGAGAGAATGCGCCAAAGCCGATCCCCTTTCTTCCTTAGACAGCCGATATACCCCTTCTGTCAACACGGCTGAACTAATATCAACAAGAAGTCTCAGGAACCCGGATCAGCTTGAAGCAACTTCCATTGTTTTACTCCTGCGACAAGGCACCACAGTTGGCCGGGATTTGGTGGAGATTCAGTAAACCTCGCATAATTCCACTAGAGTCGATGGCTGCGCATCGGCTACTTCTCAATTCTAAAGTCGATGCCCTTGCATCGGCTGTCCAAAAAATTTTTTTTTTACTGGCCTATCGGCCCCCAATATTTCTTTGCACACATGTCCTCCTGCATCTGCTCCCAAGTTCATCGTGTTTAGGTGCCCCCCGAGCCGAATCTGTCAGGGAATGGCAGATATCGGCTCTGTAATTCGTACGTCGGCTCCGGTAGGAACTAGGACGAACACAAGCAGAACATGTGGTGAGGATAATTTTGGCCGATTGCTGGAATCGGCCTCCATATCTATTGGAGCGCTGACTGAAGGTTCTGTAATGTTCCTTCATAATTCTTGGGGCCGATCACAAGGATCAGCCTCGCCCGATTTGCTCAATGGTTTAATTCTGCTACTCGGTCAGGCTGGATAAAACCAACCCAACTTCTGACTTTATGCGCTTGCTGTCGTCCACCTTGAGTGCATCGTAGAGTCGTGGAGCACTAAGCTCTGTCGGAAGGACGAGCACCATGTTCGTGCCAGCCGATGTTTCATCATCGGCTTTCCTTTGTTTGGGGCGCCATTCCATTTTCCGTGGACGACCCTCTTCATCCAGGGTTCGCTGAACTTTCGCAGCCAGATCAGGCCGTGCCTTCCTTAGCGTATGCAAGTACAACCTTTCGGCTTCCTCTAGGCCGCGCAACCGCTGAACCCTGCGCTTTTGGGAACGGCTGAGTCCGTCAGGGCACCACCTTGGCCGGTGGCACCTGTCTTCTTCTTCTTCTCCCTCATCTTCCGAATCCTCGAGATCTGCCCAACGAGGTGACTCAGCGCGTTTACTTTGTGGCGGGAGAGGCCCTAGGCGCTTGAACACAGACACGTTGGCTGCCTCCTTCTTCTTCTGGTTGCATTCTGGGCAATTGCCGATTGTGGGCAATCGGCTCATTCCTGAATCCCAGCAGTGTCTGAAGAAGGGGCAGTCCCAATGCCTGGCGTTGTCATCTTGCTCCCTTGATTTTTCCGTGGCATGGCGCTCGTGCTCCTCCTCATCGCGATCCTGCCGACGATGTCTTCTGGCTTCTCTAGCCAGACGATCCCTCTCATCATCATAGCTGGACTGTCGGCGTTGGTCATACTGCCTTACATACTTGTTGAGGAGGTGATCAGAGAGAGGTCGCTGATATCTTATGTTCTTCACCTCTCCCTCTGTGGCGTAGCGCCTGCCATCATGATGGAGCCGATCGCGTGGAGCGGCCTCCTCTATGTCCTTGCTATGAGAGCAGCTGCCCTCATCTCCATCTTTGCCAGAGTGATTCCCAGGTCCTACCATGTTGATGCTGAACGAGGATCCTGGCTGGCAACCTTCAGGGTAGGTGAACTCTACCATGTTAACGGCGGGGAAGGGCTGGGTATCGACCTTCATGGCGTACTGGTTGAAAATTAGACGCCCCTTCTCTATCGCCGCTTGGATGTGCTGACGCCACACCCCGCAATCGTTGGTGGCATGGGAGAGCGAGTTGTGCCATTTGCGGTATGGCTTTCCGTTCAGCTCTTGCGCCGTGGGGAATTTGAGACCTTCAGAATCGTCAATCGCTTCTCCTTGAGCAGGAGGTCGAAGATTTGCTCAGTCTTGGTCACGTCAAAATCAAATCCCCTGGGTGGGCCTGGTGGCTTTACCCATTTGCAGGACACGGGGGTTCCTCCCCGAGTCCATTCAGCCACTGCTACCTCTTGGTCTCCCGCAGGAACTTCGTCTTCCTCTGCATCGACCAGGACTACTGCACGTTTGAACTTGTCTTGGTACAGGTCCGGTGGCGCTGTTCATATGCCGACAGCTTCGAACCATGTGCGCCCGAGGGATAATCTGCTTGGGAGGCCATGTCCTTGAGCTGTGTTGCAAGGCCTGCTATCGCCAACTCGATCGTTTCCTTTTCAGCTTATACGAACCGAATAACATCGGTTCCTAAGATTCCCGAAGCGCTGGATGTATTCTCGTCACGCTTTCTCCGCGCTTCGACGTAGTTGTGCTAGATCGGCAATGCCGGACTCGGAAGCTTCTGAATGGTATTGCATATGGAACTGCTTCTTCCAATCGCTTCCAAGTCCGGATGGAGTCCGGTGGCAATGAGGTATACCATCCGAAAGCCGATCCCGTGAGGGACTGTGGAGAAGAGCCTCACGCGTAGCTGATCCGACACCGAAGCCGGTCCTAGTTGTGCCAAATATCGGCCGACGTGTTCGATGGAGCTGGAGCCATCTCGATCCACCGAATTTGGAGAAATCAGGGAGCCGATATTTAGGTGGCAGCGGGATCATCTCGTACTCGTCGGGTACGGCTTGGAATAGCCGATTGCCCTTCTCTTCGGCACCATGCCGAACTGGTCTCTCGCATGGTACCGATCTGATCCGCTGTGCTGGCTGCAGGAGTTGAACTACGAAGATTCGCCGGTGGCGTACTTAGCCAGCCATGTTTGCTTTTCCAGCTCGAGCCAACCGCAGGAGCTGAGCTCGGAGGTTCGTCGGGGTGGCGTACTTAGCTAGCCACGTCCGCTTCTCAAGCTCGTCGGCGACGTTCCTCCCGTTTTCGCCGGAGTCCCCGATGTTGTGGCCTGGTTCGTGAGTGCCTGGTTGCCACACAATCTGGCACATACGTGCACGCGTATCCGTGAGGGATCTCCTTAGGCGCCTCGGGCAAGAACTGGTAGTCACTAGGGTCACCACCAATCTTGTAGACGACGAATGCCGGTGTAGCCGGCACTTCTGGTGCTGCCAACGCATATGGCAGCGGTGGACGGGACTGGAGTGGCAACTCTCCTTGATGCGTCCCGAGAGCTGGTCCTGACGGCGAGTACTGGTGCATCATGATCTCCTGGATCACGCGAAGAGCGACACGCTCCAACGTGTTGACCAGGTTCTCAGAGTGGCGGTGTAGCGAATGAGCCACCAAGTAGTTGATCTCCTGCCGTAGGCCCCTGGTGCGTTCCTCCGACGGGGCAGAGAGGTCTATCCCATCGAGTGCACCTTCCGGTGAGAACCCCTTCCATCTGATGCCATGGGAACGGGTTCTCTGAAAAGAGCCGATGAGGTCGGCTTCGAGGGTGACTTTGATCTCGTCATACCTCTTCTTGAGCTCGTCGGGCAGCTCCTCGTAGGTGACTGGCGTGCCGTCCGCCATCTCAGATGTAGATGGCGATGTGGTTGATGTAGACGATTGTCCCACCGGGCGTGCCAGAATGTGTTGACTGCCAAAACCCACCGGCGGGCAGCGACTGTCAACACGGTAGAGCCGGGAAGAGCCTAGAGCTGCGGCTGGCTGAGACCCCTCCGAGCGACGGCCCGCAAAGCTCTTCTGGTCACACGTCCGATGCGAAGTGCAAGGGCGTGCCACCTGACCTATACCTGGTCAGGAAGGTGATGGAGATGCCTCGCTTAATTTCCTGCATGGCATACACGTAAACATTAAATACGAGCCTCGATCGGCTCTCAGGTTATCCTGTGAATCGGCTCAAGGAGCCGATCCACCCATGATTCGTACGGGGTGCACGAATATATGGTGGTCCTGCTTGATCAAGATAAAGCTAATGAGATCTACGACGATTTAGGGTTTTCACCGCATAATCGGATCATCCTACTCCAGGTTGGGCCTCGCGGCCACGCACGGTGATCGTAAGCCGATCCTAAACAAGGCCTAAAAACCAACATGAAGTTGATCCCCGGAACATCCTGTTTAGGACTTGCGAACGATACCCTACGTGCCGCTGGATCCTCCACCCCTTCGTAAGGCCTAACTATTGCAGATATTAAACTAATCCTTGCAGAGCAAGGAGCAATCGTAACGGATCAGATCTACTAAATAATGATCAAGCGGGGTGCCGCCCCCACACCTGAGATGGGTGTGAGGGCGGCTAGACATGCAAGGGTTGCACTACGCTAGCATGTTACGCGAAGAACTATGCTAACCCTAACACATCTATGATAACTACGTTGCTCGCCATCAACAAGGCTTCAGTACGAGCAACGCATGAACAACGTGGAGCTTGTGCTGCCTAGATCGCAAGATGCGATCTAGGCAGCATGTCGCTTACCGGATAGAAACCCTCGAGACGAAGGAGTTGGCGATGCGCCGAGAATGGTTTGTTTGGTTGAACGTGAGTTGTTGTTTATTCCATAAACCCTAGGTACATATTTATAGTCCAAGGGACTTTCTAATTCAGGCGTGCACCTAACCGTGCACAGGTAAAACTCTAACTTCTAACTTAAGATACGATCTAATAAATTACAGATACAAGGGCAAACTAGCCCAAACTTGGTACACAAGGCCGATTCACGTATTTCTTCCATGCACATATCTTCAAGCCCATATTGATCGCGGCCCACCTCTGACTCGGTCAAATTCTGGTGATAACAGCAGGCCATCACATATTTGTATGGACATGATTGGAGAAAGTTTGCTTTTTACTACGGTCTGAAGAAGGGCGATGAGCTGAGGATCAGAAACTCAAACGGGCAGATATACGTAACTGCTTATAGAGTTGGAGACACTTCCAAATATATAATATGTAACTTTTTTGTACTCATATCCTTTGATTACTGCATTCTGAGCAGTTGTTCTAAATCATTCCCTCTATTCTAGCTTGCTGGGTTTAACATGATCAATGTTGCAGATCCCCTGATGGAACAGGAGCGGATGTCACAAAGGGCACCCACACCAGCACCGGCACCGGCTTCCCACTCTCCTGCACCTGCCCCAGCCAGATCACCGAGGTCTCAGCTCATTGCTGTGGCCACCCGTGTGGTGACCAGGACGCATCTGACGGCTATGTTCGTGTGTATATGACAGCATAACTGCTCTTATCTTGATGTCTTCTCTGCTCAAAGTCTCACATGGTTCAGTCTTTAGTGCATTGGTGCCATTGACTAATTTTTGGTGGTATCTCTTGCTTTGAATCAGAAATTGCCTAAAAGTATCTCCAAGGATCTCAATGCTGGCCGAAGGGGCAAGATTTCCCTCGTCATGGAGAGTGAAGGTCTCACCGTGGAGGGACGGTACTCCGTCAGTCACACAGATGGCTGCTTGGCTATTACTTCCAGGTGGAAAAAGTTCATTGGCGGTGCCAAACTTCGCATTGGATCAAAGTTGAAGGTCAAGATCTTTCGATGCCACTGTGACATGCTGGTCATAAAGTTTGCGGTTGTCTAGTTCTGTTGTCCCATGAGCCCTTAGCAAATGCATTTGTAGTTATACTTATATAAGGTTATCTTATCAGAACTCCTAATTAATTGTATGGGTGGTAAAACTCTGGCAAGCTTTTGCTCTTAGCAAGTATGTATGTATGATCAGCTATTATGATAACTAATGTTTGTGTTCATCTTAATTTGCATTTCCGTTTTAGAAAAAAACTTAATTTCTATTTTGGCTGACCTGTTAGAGAACTATCAGATTGAATCCACAACATGATTCAAATAGATTCATTACACCGAGCCACATGTCTTGACCTTGCTATACACTAGTTCCATTAATCAGTGCAAGAAGGCTTACCTGAGCTGCCTGAACCACGGCAGATTCGAATCCACCTTAGCTATCTAGCTAGAAATACAACCTTTGCAGAAAGAGGATTTGCAGTACGGGGAGGCTGACATTGGGGACCCATGAGCCAGCAGCGTCGTCAACGTTTTAAAGGCGGCAGGAGATCGAAACAAAAAAATAAGCCAAAAATCAGTTGGTAAACAAAATCCAAGAAATGAAACATTTACCTTTCTGAGAGGATGACATGCGGGACCCATGAGGCAGCAGCATCCTCAACTATTCCAAGGCGGCAGGGGATCAAAATAAAAAAAGGAAATAGCCAGAAATTAATTAGGGTAAAAAATAAATCTATCAAAGGAAACCTTTATTGTTCATAGAGGATGACATGTGGGACCGACCTGCCAGCTGCGTCGTCATCGTTTCAAAGGGGGCAGGGGATCAAAAGAAAAAGGCAAATAGCCATAAATTAGGGGTAAAAAATAAATCCAACAAAGGAAACTTTTATTGTTCATAGAGGATGACATGCGGGACCCATGAGCCAGCAGGTTCCTCAACGTTTCAAACTCGGCATGAGATTGAAAGAAAAAGGCAAGTGACCAAATATCAGGAGCAAAAAATAATCCAAGAAAAGAAATTTTATTGTACATAGAGGATGACATGCGGGTCCCATTTTGCAGCAGCGGTCTCAACGTTTCCAAGGCGGCACATGACAAAAAGAAAAATGAAGTAGCCAGAAATCAGGGGGTGAAAAAAATCCAAGAAAAGAAAGATTTCAATTGGGCTGCATCTGGACATCTGGGCCTTCGAACTATCCTGCTGGGCCTTTTGACTCGTACAATTTCAGCCCACTCCAAAACAGGAAAGTTCGGATTTATCTAAAAAAACAGGAAAGTCCTATGCTTCGCAAAAACACAAAACAAGGAGATTCAACATATAAGTTTGTTTATGTAAAAATAAATATTTAATTTATCCGTTTGCAATAGCTCAGAGCGAAATACAATGTTTATTGTGTCAACACCCAGATTTTTAAGTCCGGATGCCTATTATGTCATACATTGCAATCCCAGGAATATTGTTGTTGCGAGGCATAATAGTTAAGTATCACAGTCATCATTCATTACAAACCATAAGTCTTACAAATTGGAATCACATGATCCATATTACACGAATAGTTGATCTATTGATCAACGAACAAACACAAATTCATAGTTCATAGCGGAAGCGTAAGATACAAGGACTCTCTAGTCCACAGGCCAACGCTTGACGTCGGAAGGCGCTTAGTTGTCGTAGGCGTCCTGTTGGTCATCTCCTTGTTCATCTTCATACTCTGGCCATTTGAATAGCCAGGGACAAAGCCGTGAGTACTTCAAGTACTCGCAAACTAATACTAAAGTAAGTGCTAGACATTCTAGTAAGGTTTGCTAAGCTCTAGTTTATTTGCAGAAAGCCAGTTTTAGTTCACAAGTATTTAAGAAAAAGCTTGTTCAAGTGCTAACTAACTCAAGTGGGAACATTAGTGTCATTCCCACCATTCAAGTGGTGATTTCAATTCAATTCACCACAAGTCATTTCACCATCATCTTTTCAACATCATTTTCAAAGATATGACATCGGAAACTGTATGGCCTTTCCAACCGTCCGTAACCGTGGACGCGGCTATTCGAATAGATTTACACTCTGCAGAGGTTGCACACTTGTGCAACAACATTTGATTTCATCCGTCGGGATTACCCCGAATCATCGTAACACAGTATGCGGATCATCAACCATAACCTTTCACTTAAAAATCCTAGTATGAGCACCTCTCCCCATGAGCTTGGCCTCCCAGTGAAGACCAACTGTCAACCTGGGAACTGCACAGGGCTTGGCCGTACAATTCACCTCAATTTCACATCATTTCTCAACAACGGAGGCAGCCTCAAGCGTAACCCCTATGACGTGTGTTCAGAGGGAACCCATACTAAGATGCATAAACTTCCAGTTAAGCCCTACCCATAATCAGGTATTGTGGGGGTACTTAATAATTGGAAAGGTATCGCATTCAAACCAACATCATGTTTTATCAAAAATCACCATCTTCTCTTTGTCACATTCACCTTCAAAAATCATTCAATGGAATGCATCATCATTCCAAGGTTTCAAATTCATTTCAAATTCACATTGTTCCCATCTAGAGTAGTCAAGTTTTATTTCATTAGCACTAGCTCTAAATCATGAGGGGTGCTATCTTGCTTTGCTTGATTGAGACTACTTCACTACTCTAGTAACCAACTTGTATTTTGACCAAAGTTAACTATAAAAGTAACTCATTGAGAAAACAAGTAAAGACTTGTAAGGTAAAAGCTTGGGATAGGCTTATGTAAGAAAAGGGTAAGAATCATGGTGCCTTGCCCCAAGGGGCTTTGCGCTTTGCAAGAATATTAGCTTGCCTTGGTAGTTATCAAACTGTTCCTCCTCCTCCTCTTGGTAGCAACCTTCTTCTTCGGTGTACTCTCCGGTGCTACCGTCTAAATTTGAATACGAGTATAATTACTCACTAATTCAATGGCTATTCCATACATCACATATAAACACACAAACTATTCTATGCACACAAATAATCTACTTAGGGTGCATGGGTTGTGTTGTTTAAATAGACTTCCCTTCTTTGTATTTAATATGTAAATGATAGTTTCCATAGGGTTCTTGAGAAATAATTTCCTCTCATTGAAATCTTCTTAAGATTTAATTTCTCAAACAATCATATATGAACTCATATTGACCTAAGTCAAATGTTCATCATCATCATTTGGGAAAAAGATTTAAATGAGGTAGATCACCTCATATCATTTAATAACACTACATAGGATTTAAATCTCTAAGTAATTCATATAAGAGAGTTTGGACCAGGGGTCCAAACATCCCATGAATTCATGTGAGACAAGATTAAATGAAGTATAAGACTCCACATAATTTACTTTAATAGTTTTTGGACAATATCACTAGTTAAACTAGCCATAACATCCATTAATTAAACTAGGGCATGATCATGCAAAGTGACCACCCCATTTTATTGCATAAACAATTAGTGTAAGTCAAATGTGAGCTATTAGAGTTGGAATTAACTTAATATCTATTTTGGTTGATTTTTAATAATTATTTGAATAGGGAAAAGTCCCTACCTTGTTATTTTTATCATATTAATTCTACAAAGAATCTGGTCATGGGACCAGTGGCATGTTGTAGATAATTTCTCTAGCCTTCCAACAATATAAAGTTCCCTAAATTTGGTTTAGCCAATTTGAATCTATTGATTTTCAAAGTGGAGGCAGTATTGAAATTCATTTGCAATTTATTAAACTGGATTTGAATTAAAAGGCCGGCGGGAAAACTAAACGGGCTAGATTCAAACTGAACGGCCCAAGCCAGCCCAGCCACGGTCCAGTGCCGCGTGGGCTGCCTGACAGA
The DNA here is from genome assembly GCF_019359855.2 of Lolium perenne. Lineage (NCBI taxonomy): Eukaryota > Viridiplantae > Streptophyta > Magnoliopsida > Poales > Poaceae > Lolium > Lolium perenne. Next base: position 68,113,733 of record NC_067248.2, on the reverse strand, counting down.
GGGTCCCGCATGTCAGCGGCTCTGTAAACCCGAAACGGTACAGATCAATGTGATGCGTTGGATTAGAACTAGATCGAACGGCCGTGGTTCATCGTCGTCTCCGACGAGAACCCGACGCTCTGGCGGCGGCGGTAGGGGGTCGGCGGGCTAACCAGTGCTCCAGCGAGGGATGGCAGTGTGCTTGGGGTAGATGTGGACGACGGCGAAGCTCCAGGTACCGGCGGCTCGTCCTGAGGTGGCTCCAATCGTCGGCGAGCTTCCGCGGCGGCGTGCGGCAGTGAGGTGGAAATTGGGCGGCTCTAGTGGTCAATGTGGAGCGGCGAGGTGGCTGGGAGATCAAGGAAGGAGAGGGAGGAGTGGTGGTGTGAAGGGATCGACGAGGCGATGCCTCCTTTTATAGGCGAGCGAGTGTGCTGCGGGGCAGGGTGGCGGTCGACCATGGCGCGGCGATTCCGGCGGGTGGTCGAGTAGGTGAGGGTGCAGCGATGCTCTACGGGTCCAGGCGATGCTACTGACAGCGACAACTTGGTCGGGGAGGGCCTGGTTGAGTCGTGTTGCTTCCATGTCTGGCGGCGGCGTTCACGGGATCTTCTTCTCCGTCTATGGCGGCGGCGGTCCAGGGTCTGGTCAAGGTGCTGTCTAGCGGCGTCCAGGTGGTGAGAGGATGCTCAACGTCTCTCGAGCGGGGCCAGGGCGAGTGCAGGGTGGCGGCGCGGCGCGTGTACTAAGCGTGTCCATGCACGTGCTGGCGCGACGCGAGCGGCGTCCAGAGCTGATCTGGGCACGCGATCTCCGGCCAGTGTCGTCGTCGAGCTTGACCATGGCGGTGCTAGGGTGGCGTAGGAGATGTGGTGGCGTGCTGTGGCGCGGTGACCAGGGCAGAGAAGCAAGGGGAGAGGGGTGAGCTCGTCGGGTTGGGCGACATGGCCGGCATGGCCATGTCTAGCCTTGCCCTCTCTCTCCCTAGGTTGCTATTTGGCATTGATTTGGTTTAAGGGGACCAGGGGACAATGTAGAATAGATTTGGGTTAGATTAGGTGGAGTAGATCACTATTTGCAATAGTGGCAAATAGTGCCATATTTGAAAATTGTGAAAAATATCTAAATTTGATTTAATTCAAATGGTGAATCTATTTGAAATGTGTGTGTTTAGATAAGTTGTATTTGACCAGAGATGAATAGAGGTGGTGGTGGAATTGTTGAATTCGAAAATTTGCAAAATTGGGCTAAGTGGAGATTGTTCCATATGTTAAAAAGTTGAATCTTTGGATGAGCATAGCTCTTGATCAAGAATGATTTTGGCATGGTGATCTTTACAAAAGTTGTTCACCTTGATGTTGACTTTGAAATGGTGCAAAGAGTTAGCAAGATTTGGTTTGAGAAAATTGAATGGCAATGGCTCAAAGTAGTGATCAGGCTATAAATTTCAGTTTTGACCATTATCATATGTGAGCTAGTTTTGCATTTGAAAATTATTTGAATTGTGATTCTTTGATTCCAAAAGTTGTAATAAGTGTTTAATAACATTATTCAACTAATGGTGAAGACCAAATAGGTCTAGGGTCAAAATTTATAAAAATGCCATAGGGCATATGTTAGGGTTTTTCATTTATTTGATTTCTTTCTCTTTTTGGTTTTATTTGGTTGGTGATCTTCATATGATCACATTAGGGTTTTAGAGCATATCAAATACAAGTAATAACAATCATCATGGCATATCACTCAAATGCACAAGTCCTATGCATGGTACTATATGCAATTTGAAAAGTTTTTGTTGGTTTGAAATTTTGTCTCTGGAATTCTCTAACTTTCTTTTTATTGAAATTTGGGGTGTTACAAACCCTTCCCCCTTACAAAAGATCTCGTCCCGAGATCGAAAAGAAAGTTAGGTAAAGAGATCTGGGTACTCCTTCTTCATGAAGTCTTCACGTTCCCATGTGGCTTCATCCTCGGTATGATTGCTCCATTGGATCTTCAGAAACTTGATGCTTCGGCTGCGGGTGGTTCGGTAAGCTTCTTCCAGAATGCGAACCGGCACTTCGCGGTACGTCAGATCCTTGTTGATATCCACCGATCGATGATCGATGTTCTTGAACACTTCGGTCTTCTCAGGAACTTCAAGGCACTTCCGGAGAAGTGAGATATGAAACACGTCGTGCACAACCGACATTTCTTCTGGCAACTCCAGTTGATAAGATACTTAACCTCGGCGGCTGAGGACTTTGAAAGGTCCGACATATCGGGGTGCGAGCTTTCCTTTTAGCTGGAATCTCTGCATTCCTTTCAAGGGGGATACCTTGAGATAGACGAAGTCTCCGATCTCGGAGGTCATCTCCCGACGTCTCTTGTCGGCGTAGCTCTTCTGTCTTGATTGCGCCGTCTTGAGGTACTCGCGAATCTTGTGTACTTTCTCTTCGGCTTCACGAAGAACATCTGGGCCAAAAACTTGGCTTTCTCCGACTTCCGACCAGTTAAGGGGGGTACGGCATTTCCTTCCGTACAAGGCTTCAAAAGGGGCCATCTGTAGGCTGGCTTGGTAGCTATTGTTGTAAGAGAATTCTGCGTAAGGCAAGCAGTCTTCCCACTTGGATCTGTATTCCAGTACGCATGCTCTAAGCATGTCTTCCAGTATCTGGTTTACTCTCTCCGTCTGTCCATCGGTCTGAGGGTGATAGGCGGTGCTGAAATTCAGACGGGTTCCTAGTCCTTCATGCACTTTCTGCCAGAATCTTGAGGTGAACTGTGATCCTCTATCTGACACTATCGATTTCGGGGTTCCGTGCAGGGCGACTATTCTGGAGATGTATAGTTCAGCTAACTTTGGGCCTTGGTAAGTGGTTTTGACGGCGATGAAATGGGCGACTTTGGTCAATCTATCGACAACTACCCATATGGAATCATTGCCTTTGCTGGATTTGGGCAGTCCGGTGATAAAGTCCATTCCTACGGAGTCCCATTTCCATTCTGGAATTTGGAGGGGTTGCAACAGTCCGGCGGGTCGTTGGTGTTCTGATTTGACTCTCTGACATATGTCACACTTGGCGATGTAGCTGCCGATTTCTCTCTTCATTCCGTGCCACCAGAATTGCTCCTTCAGGTCTTGGTACATCTTGGTACCTCCGGGGTGGATTGAATAAAGGGTGTCCTGGGCTTCTTGCAGGATGACTTGCTTTAAGTCAGAGTCCGATGGTACGCAGAGACAGTCTTTGTACCAAAGAACTCCGGCTTCGTCTACGGTGAATCCGGGGGCTTTTCCTGCGGCTATCTGTTTCTTGATTCCGTCAATGCTAGCGTTGTCCTTCTGGGCTTCCTTGATCTGGCTGACCAAGGTGGGTTGCAGTTCGATGCTGGCTAGGAATCCTTCGCTAACAAGTTCAAGTCTGAACTGTTCAAACTCTTGATGCAAGCTGGGCTGTTCGGTTACGAGCATGGAGTTCAACTGACACGGCAGTCGACTCAAGGCATCCGCTACCACATTGGCCTTGCCGGGGTGGTAGTGAATCTCCATGTCGTAATCCTTGATCAGTTCGATCCATCGGCGTTGTCTCATGTTTAGCTCTTTCTGGGTGAATATGTATTTGAGGATTTTGTGGTCGGAGTAGATCTCGCATCGATTACCCATGAGGTAATGACGCCAAACTTTCAAGGCTAAAACCACGGCTGCAAGCTCGAGGTCGTGGGTTGGGTAGTTCTGTTCATGTTGTTTGAGTTGTCTTGAAAGGTAGGATACAACCTTGCCTTCTTGCATAAGCACACATCCAAGACCAGTCTTGGAGGCGTCGCAATATACATCAAAGGGCTTGGCGATATCGGGCATGATCAGGATTGGGGCGGTTGTCAGTCTACTCTTGAGCTGTTGAAAGCTCTCTTCACACTTATCGGTCCACTCGAACTTTCTGTCCTTCTTCAGCAATTGGGTCATTGGTCGAGCGATGCTCGAAAAACCTTCTACAAATCTGCGGTAATATCCGGCTAATCCAAGAAAAGCGCGGACCTCGGTTTGTGTGGTTGGGGCTTGCCATTCCATAACAGTTTTGATTTTGGCGGGATCTACGGCAATTCCTCCTGCAGACAAGATGTGTCCCAGGAATCCAACTTCTTCTAACCAAAACTCACACTTGCTGAACTTGGCATACAACTTGTGCTGTCTAAGGGTTTCTAGGACAGTTTCCAAATGCTGTTCATGTTCCTCTTCGGACTTGGAGTAGACGAGAATGTCGTCGATGAATACAACGACAAACTTGTCCAAAAAGTTCATGAAGATCTTATTCATGAGATTCATGAAATAAGCGGGGGCATTGGTCAGTCCAAACGACATGACGTTGTACTCATACAACCCATATCTGGTGGTAAAAGCAGTTTTCGGAATGTCGGTGGCTCGGATCTTCAGTTGGTGGTATCCAGTTCTAAGGTCGATCTTGGAGAAAACTTTGGCTCCGGTGAGTTTATCAAACAAGTCTTCTATCTTGGGTAGTGGGTATTTGTTTTTGATGGTGACATCGTTAAGCTTACGATAGTCCGTACATAAACGATTTGCACCATCCTTCTTGTCCACAAACAAGACGGGGGATCTCCAGGGGGATGCACTTGGTCTAATCAGACCTTTGGCCAACATGTCATCTATTTGCTTCTTCAGCTCCACAAGCTCGGTTGCGTTCATGCTGTAGGCTCTCTGGGCTATGGGTCCAGTTCCGGGGATTAACTCGATGATAAACTCGATATCCCTATCCGGGGGCATACCGGGTAGATCATCCGGAAACACATCAGGGTAGCGACAAACGACCCTAATTTGATCCAGAGTTGGCTTGGATACACTTTGGTTGCAGGTGAACATTCTGGGTAGTTTCTCAGAGACGTGTTCTACGATGATACCGGTGCTGCTAGTCATGGTTATGGCTTTCTTGGCACAGTCTATCAATCCATTGTGTTTGGACATCCAGTCCATTCCTAGTACGACTTCCAAACCTTTGGTTCCGAGAATGATTAGATTGGCAAAGAAATCTACATCATGGATTTTGATTGGTACATTTTTGCAAAATTTTCTGGCTTTGGTGGTTGATCCGGGGATTTGAAATATCATAACATGCTTCAAACTGAGGGGTTGAATTTTACTTGTTGATGCAAAGTCTTCGGTGACAAAAGAATGAGATGCTCCGGAATCAAACAATACTCTGGCAGGGATGTGGTTGACAGAAAACATACCCAGTACAACATCTGGTGCTTCCTGGGCTTCTTCGGCGTTCATGTGGTAGAGGCGGCCGTTGCGGTTATTGGGGTTGTTGGGGGCGAACTTCTTGCCGGTGGAGACACGGCGTTGTTGCTGAGCCGGTGCAGCGGTGTTGCCGGCGAGCTTGGCGAGACGCTTGGGACACTCGTTGGAGTAGTGCCCAACTACACCACACTCATAACAAGTGATGGTGGTCTTGTCCTGCTTGTTCGCAACGGGCACGGCGTTGCTTCCGGTTCTGGGAGCGGTGTTGGTGTTGTTGTTGTTGTTGTTAGGGGCTCTGGGTGGAGCGCGGTAGTAGTAGTAGTTGTTGTTGTAGCCTCCTGACTTGGAGTTTCCTCCACTCCGGTTCTGATAACTGGGGCGCGAGTTCTGCATCGGGGGCTTGTTGTTTCTCGGAGTGAAACCTCCGCTTGAGCTGGGGCGAAACTTTTGGGGGTGGCTTGATCCACTATGATTCGCCATGCGGCGCTTGCGGTTCTCATTGGCTTGGTTCAACTTGCCCTCCATCTGGATGGCGGAGTCAACAAGGGCTTCAAGGTCGGCGAAGGTGATGTTGACGAGGACAGTCTGCATCTCATCATGCAGTCCGTTTAGGAATCTCTCCTTCCTCTTCTCAACGGTGTCGGTCTCATCAGGGGCATACCTCGACAATGTGAGAAACTTGTCGCGGTATTCAACCACCGTCATGCGACCTTGTTTCAGCTCACGGAACTCATCCCTCATCTTTTTTATAAGACCCGGGGGTACATGGTACTTGCTGAACTTCAGCTTGAAATCCTCCCAAGTCATGAATTGACCTCCGTTCATGGCACGGGTGCTTGTCCACCAAGCGCGGGCTGGTCCAGCGAGATAGTGGGTGGCGAACAAGACCTTCTCGTTGGCTTCCACTCCGGCTACTTCCAGATTGTTCTCCATAGTCTGGAGCCAATCATCGGCGTCGAGGGGTTCCTCAGTCTTGCTAAACACCGGAGGGTTGGTGTTCTGAAAGTTCTTGAGCTTGGATCCAGGGTGATCATGATTTCCATGGCCTTGGTTGGCAATGTTCTGCAAGGCGATGAGATTGGCTTGGCGTTCGGCTCTTTCTGTTTCTCTGTCGGCAAGCATGGTCTGCAGCAGTTGCAACATCGCGTCGTTGGTGCGATTGGGAGGGGCCATCTGAAGATATAGAAGATCATGAGATAAGAGGGAACATTCTATGGTTCATTTTGGTTAAGTTTGAAAACATATGAAAACTTGAAATCTTTTCATGACAAACATAACATTCATTCATTCATTCAACACATAGTACAAACTAACACACACATACTCCAATGGTTTTAAGAACCATTCTCATGCTACGATACAAAGGACGGGATACAACTCACACCTACTATAAGTGAGACTAGTGCAACTACTCCTCATCCTCGACATCGATCGGGACGTAGTCGTCAGGTCCTGCCTCCAGGAACTCGTAGTCCTCCTCTTCGGTGTTCTCGTCCTCCTCAAAGTCATTGTCGTCGCTCAGGAAGGCGTCTCCTCCCTGATTGTCGATGCCTCCATCGTCCTCCTCCAGCTGACGAATCTGATCCTCCTGGGCCTTGACAGTGGCCTCAAGTGATGCGATCCTGGCGCGAAGGCGACGAATCGTAGCGTCCTTCTTGGCACGCTGCTGGCGAAGGCTCTTGCGGTCGTTGTTGAGTAGCTTGATCGCCTCACCCTGCTCGGTGATGTGAGCATGGGTCTGGTTCGCGTAAGCGCGAGTGGCGTCGAGGTCCCTCTGAGTCTGGTAGAGCATGAAGTCCAGGTGCTCAGCATGGTGCCTCAACTCCGGGTGCGGCTGCAGCTCCATGGGCACTCCCGCAGCATCACGCCTCACAAGGTGGGCGTAGCGAGATGCAAGGATGCGCACCACGTTCTGTCCACAGAGGCACGCAAGTGCCTCCTGAAGGCCACGTGCGAGTCCGTCGAGCCAGTTGCTCTCGCGGAAGGAGAAGAGGATCCTCTCCGAAGTGGGAGGCTCCATCTTGCCCCTCAAGTCGGCAGTGATCACCCACTGCAACACTCCTCCGGGCGTGTCGTCCAGCTGAACCCCGTGGAACTCGGGGTGTGGGCGCCCAAGAAAGTCAGAGACGGCGTTGAGGTCGTGCTCGAAGATCAAGCTCCCTCCGTTCCCAAGCTGGTAAAACTTGGTGTTGATGGGTTTATTCGGCTCCATCTGAAAGAGAATTGGATGAGTAAGTTAGAGAGTGCAAAGTGTGGCAAAATTTTAAGTTGATTCAAATAATATAGAGCATGATTCATCAAATTTTGGCAAAGTCTCAAAGACAAGAGTGTAGTAAATTTTCACAAATACTTTCTTTCATTTTATTTCAAAGCTAAATTTTTCAGACCGCCCATTCTAACTAAGGTCTTCTAAGGTCAAACAATGGCTCTGATACCAACTTGTCAACACCCGGATTTTTAAGTCCGGATGCCTATTATGTCATACATCGCAATCCCAGGAATATTGTTGTTGCGAGGCATAATAGTTAAGTATCACAGTCATCATTCATTACAAACCATAAGTCTTACAAATTGGAATCACATGATCCATATTACACGAATAGTTGATCTATTGATCAACGAACAAACACAAATTCATAGTTCATAGCGGAAGCGTAAGATACAAGGACTCTCTAGTCCACAGGCCAACGCTTGACGTCGGAAGGTGCTTAGTTGTCGTAGGCGTCCTGTTGGTCATCTCCTTGTTCATCTTCATACTCTGGCCATTTGAATAGCCAGGGACAAAGCCGTGAGTACTTCAAGTACTCGCAAACTAATACTAAAGTAAGTGCTAGACATTCTAGTAAGGTTTGCTAAGCTCTAGTTTATTTGCAGAAAGCCAGTTTTAGGTCACAAGTATTTAAGAAAAAGCTTGTTCAAGTGCTAACTAACTCAAGTGGGAACATTAGTGTCATTCCCACCATTCAAGTGGTGATTTCAATTCAATTCACCACAAGTCATTTCACCATCATCTTTTCAACATCATTTTCAAAGATATGACATCGGAAACTGTATGGCCTTTCCAACCGTCCGTAACCGTGGACGCGGCTATTCGAATAGATTTACACTCTGCAGAGGTTGCACACTTGTGCCACAACATTTGATTTCATCCGTCGGGATTACCCCGAATCATCGTAACACAGTATGCGGATCATCAACCATAACCTTTCACTTACAAATCCTAGTATGAGCACCTCTCCCCATGAGCTTGGCCTCCCAGTGAAGACCAACTGTCAACCTGGGAACTGCACAGGGCTTGGCCGTACAATTCACCTCAATTTCACATCATTTCTCAACAACGGAGGCAGCCTCAAGCGTAACCCCTATGACGTGTGTTCAGAGGGAACCCATACTAAGATGCATAAACTTCCAGTTAAGCCCTACCCATAATCAGGTATTGTGGGGGTACTTAATAATTGGAAAGGTATCGCATTCAAACCAACATCATGTTTTATCAAAAATCACCATCTTCTCTTTGTCACATTCACCTTCAAAAATCATTCAATGGAATGCATCATCATTCCAAGGTTTCAAATTCATTTCAAATTCACATTGTTCCCATCTAGAGTAGTCAAGTTTTATTTCATTAGCACTAGCTCTAAATCATGAGGGGTGCTATCTTGCTTTGCTTGATTGAGACTACTTCACTACTCTAGTAACCAACTTGTATTTTGACCAAAGTTAACTATAAAAGTAACTCATTGAGAAAACAAGTAAAGACTTGTAAGGTAAAAGCTTGGGATAGGCTTATGTAAGAAAAGGGTAAGAATCATGGTGCCTTGCCCCAAGGGGCTTTGCACTTTGCAAGAATATTAGCTTGCCTTGGTAGTTATCAAACTGTTCCTCCTCCTCCTCTTGGTAGCAACCTTCTTCTTCGGTGTACTCTCCGGTGCTACCGTCTAAATTTGAATATGAGTATAATTACTCACTAATTCAATGGCTATTCCATACATCACATATAAACACACAAACTATTCTATGCACACAAATAATCTACTTAGGGTGCATGGGTTGTGTTGTTTAAATAGACTTCCCTTCTTTGTATTTAATATGTAAATGATAGTTTCCATAGGGTTCTTGAGAAATAATTTCCTCTCATTGAAATCTTCTTAAGATTTAATTTCTCAAACAATCATATATGAACTCATATTGACCTAAGTCAAATGTTCATCATCATCATTTGGGAAAAAGATTTAAATGAGGTAGATCACCTCATATCATTTAATAACACTACATAGGATTTAAATCTCTAAGTAATTCATATAAGAGAGTTTGGACCAGGGGTCCAAACATCCCATGAATTCATGTGAGACAAGATTAAATGAAGTATAAGACTCCACATAATTTACTTTAATAGTTTTGGACAATATCAACTAGTTAAACTAGCCATAACATCCATTAATTAAACTAGGGCATGATCATGCAAAGTGACCACACCATTTTATTGCATAAACAATTAGTGTAAGTCAAATGTGAGCTATTAGAGTTGGAATTAACTTAATATCTATTTTGGTTGATTTTTAATAATTATTTGAATAGGGAAAAGTCCCTGCCTTGTTATTTTTAGCAAATTAATTCTACAAAGAATCTGGTCATGGGACCAGTGGCATGTTGTAGATAATTTCTCTAGCCTTCCAACAATATAAAGTTCCCTAAATTTGGTTTAGCCAATTTGAATCTATTGATTTTCAAAGTGGAGGCAGTATTGAAATTCATTTGCAATTTATTAAACTGGATTTGAATTAAAAGGCCGGCGGGAAAACTAAACGGGCCAGATTCAAACTGAACGGCCCAAGCCAGCCCAGCCACGGTCCAATGCCGCGCGGGCTGCCTGACAGAGGGTCCCGCATGTCAGCGGCTCTGTAAACCCGAAACGGTACAGATCAATGTGATGCGTTGGATTAGAACTAGATCGAACGGCCGTGGTTCATCGTCGTCTCCGACGAGAACCCGACGCTCTGGCGGCGGCGGTAGGGGGTCGGCGGGCTAACCAGTGCTCCAGCGAGGGATGGCAGTGTGCTTGGGGTAGATGTGGACGACGGCGAAGCTCCAGGTACCGGCGGCTCGTCCTGAGGTGGCTCCAATCGTCGGCGAGCTTCCGCGGCAGCGTGCGGCAGTGAGGTGGAAATTGGGCGGCTCTGGTGGTCAATGTGGAGCGGCGAGGTGGCTGGGAGATCAAGGAAGGAGAGGGAGGAGTGGTGGTGTGAAGGGATCGACGAGGCGATGCCTCCTTTTATAGGCGAGCGAGTGTGCTGCGGGGCAGGGTGGCGGTCGACCATGGCGCGGCGATTCCGGCGGGTGGTCGAGCTAGGCGAGGGTGCAGCGATGCTCTACGGGTCCAGGCGATGCTACTGGCAGCGACAGCTTGGTCGGGGAGGGCCTGGTTGAGTCGCGTTGCTTCCATGTCTAGCGGCGGCGTTCGCGGGATCTTCTTCTCCGTCTACGGCGGCGGCGGTCCAGGGTCTGGTCGAGGTGCTGTCTAGCAGCGTCCAGGTGGCGAGAGGATGCTCAACGTCTCTCGAGCGGGGCCAGGGCGAGTGCAGGGTGGCGGCGCGGCGCGTGTACTGAGCGTGTCCATGCACGTGCTGGCGCGACGCGAGCGGCGTCTAGAGCTGATCTGGGCGCGCGATCTCCGGCCAGTGTCGTCGTCGAGCTTGACCATGGCGGTGCTAGGGTGGCGTAGGAGATGTGGTGGCGTGCTGTGGCGCGGTGGCCAGGGCAGAGAAGCAAGGGGAGAGGGGTGAGCTCGTCGGGTTGGGCGACATGGCCAGCATGGCCATGTCTAGCCTTGCCCTCTCTCTCCCTAGGTTGCTATTTGGCATTGATTTGGTTTAAGGGGACCAGGGGACAATGTAGAATAGATTTGGGTTAGATTAGGTGGAGTAGATCACTATTTGCAATAGTGGCAAATAGTGCCATATTTGAAAATTGTGAAAAATATCTAAATTTGATTTAATTCAAATGGTGAATCTATTTGAAATGTGTGTGTTTAGATAAGTTGTATTTGACCAGAGATGAATAGAGGTGGTGGTGGAATTGTTGAATTCGAAAATTTGCAAAATTGGGCTAAGTGGAGATTGTTCCATATGTTAAAAAGTTGAATCTTTGGATGAGCATAGCTCTTGATCAAGAATGATTTTGGCATGGTGATCTTTACAAAATTTGTTCACCTTGATGTTGACTTTGAAATGGTGCAAAGAGTTAGCAAGATTTGGTTTGAGAAAATTGAATGGCAATGGCTCAAAGTAGTGATCAGGCTATAAATTTCAGTTTTGACCATTATCATATGTGAGCTAGTTTTGCATTTGAAAATTATTTGAATTGTGATTCTTTGATTCCAAAAGTTGTAATAAGTGTTTAATAACATTATTCAACTAATGGTGAAGACCAAATAGGTCTAGGGTCAAAATTTATAAAAATGCCATAGGGCATATGTTAGGGTTTTAGGGTTTTTCATTTATTTGATTTCTTTCTCTTTTTGGTTTTATTTGGTTGGTGATCTTCATATGATCACATTAGGGTTTTAGAGTATATCAAATACAAGTAATAACAATCATCATGGCATATCACTCAAATGCACAAGTCCTATGCATGGTACTATATGCAATTTGAAAAGTTTTTGTTGGTTTGAAATTTTGTCTCTGGAATTCTCTAACTTTCTTTTTATTGAAATTTGGGGTGTTACATATTGTCTGCAAAATAATCAAGATATCACATGTTTCTTGTACGGGGAGGCTGACATCGGGGACCCATGAGCCAGCAGCGTCGTCAACGTTTTAAAGGCGGCAGGGGATGAAAAAAAAACCAAAAATCAGTTGGTAAAAAAATCGAAGAAAAGAAAACATTTATCATTCTGAGAGGATGGCATGCGGGACCCATGAGGCAGCATCCTCAACGTTTATTGTTTATAGAGGCTGACATGTGGGACCCGTGAGCCAGCAGCCTCTCGACAACGTTTTAAAGGCGGCAGGAGATCGAAAGGAAAAAATAAGACAAAAATCAGTTGGTAAACGAAATCCAAGTAAAGAAATATTTACCGTTATGAGAGGATGACATGCGGGACCCATGAGGTAGCAGCATCCTCAACGATTCCAAGGCGGCAGGGGATAATTCGCAAAAAAAAATCGCAAAAAAAGGCGGCAGGGGATCAAAAGAAAAAAAAGGAAATAGCCAGAAATTAATTAGGGGTCAAAAATAAATCCACCAAAGGAAACTTTTATTGTTCATAGAGGATGACATGTGGGACCGACCTGCCAATAGCGTCCTCATCGTTTCAAAGGGGCAGGGGATCAAAAGAAAAAGGCAAATAGCCAGAAATTAGGGGTCAAAAAATAACTCCAATAAAGGAAAATTTTATTGTTCGTAGAGGATGACATGCGGGACCCATGAGCCAGTAGCTTAGTCAACGTTTCAAAGGCGGCATGAGATCGAAAGAAAAAGGCACGTGACAAAATATCAGGAGCCAAAGATAATCCAAGAAAAGAAACTTTATTGTACATAGAGAATGACATGCGGGTCCCATTTTGCAGCAGCGGTCCCAACGTTTCAAATGCGGCTTGAGATCAAAAGAAAAAAGAAAGTATCTAGAAATTAGGGGGTAAAAAAACTCCAAGAAAGGAAAGTTTTATCGTTCATACAGGCTGACATGTGGGACCTATGAGCCAGCAGAGTCCTCAACGTTTCAAAGGCGGCAGGGGATCAAAAGAAAAAGGAAATAGCCAAAAATCAGAGGGTGAAAAAAAACCAAGAAAATGAACTTTTATAGTACATAGAGGATGACATGCGGGTCCCATGAGCCTGCAGGTTCCTAAACGTTTCAAACGTGGCATGAGATCGAAAGAAAAAGGCAAGTGACCAAATATCAGGATCCAAAAATAATTCAAGAAAAGAAACTTGATTGTACATAGAGGATGACATGCGGGTCCCATTTAGCAGCAGCGGTATCACCGTTTGAGAGGCTGCACGGGATCGAAAGAAAAAGGCAAGTGACCAAATATCAGGATCCAAAAATAATTCAAGAAAAGAAAGTTTTATAGTACAAAGAGGATGACATGCGGGTCCCATTTAGCAGCAACGGTCTCACCGTTTGAGAGGCGGCATGGGATCGAAAGAAAAAGGTAAGTGACCAAATATGAGGTGCCAAAAAAATCAAAGAAAAGAAAGTTTTATAGTACATAGAGGATGACATGCGGGTCCCATTTAGCAGCAGCGGTATCACCATTTGAGAGGCGGCAGGGGATCGAAAGAAAAAGGTAAGTGACCAAATATGAGGTGCCAAAAAAATCCAAGAAAAGAAAGTTTTATAGTACATAGATGACGATATGCGGGTCCCATTTAGCAGCAGCGGTATCACCGTTTGAGAGGCGGCAGGGGATCGAAAGAAAAAGGCAAGTGACCAAATTTGAGGTGCCAAAAAAACTCCAAGAAAAGAAAGTTTTGTAGTACATAGAGGATGACATGCGGGTCCCATTTAGCAGCAGCGGTCTCAACGTTTCCAAGGCGGCAAGGGATCAAAAGAAAAAGGAAGTAGCCAGAAATTAGGGGGTAAAAAAATCCAAGAATAGAAAGAATTTTGGTTCATAGAGGATGACATGCGGGACCCATGATTCTGCATCGTAAACGGCTCGATCGGAGAGCGTTGAACGAGATGGCGCGATCGAGAAAAAACAATGCCAGAGAGGCTGCCATCTGGGCCCTACATCCCTCGGCGGTGCGGATTTGCGTTGACTCGGCCGGCGAACCCGAGAATTCGAGATGCACCACGTCCCGGGCCACCATACGCAACGTTTTGGCCGGTTTCGTCGGGTAGGTGGCCTCAAAAACGAGAAAAAAACGTTTTGACATGCACAACGGACAGACCCAAAATCATCGGCCATGGTACACCAGCAACCACGGCGTGACTTCAACTTCGTCGGCCATGGCAACTTTTCTTGTAGTGTTTCCTTTAGATCCTGCAATTATATCTTTTCGTTTCTTGTTTTTATTTTCACTAGTTAGGCTTAATGGAAAACAACAAAAAAATTAGAGATCTTTATGAACTTTATATTGAATTAGGACATGATGTGTTTGAAGAGAGAATTAAAAAAACCCATGGAACTTTGTTTGCAAAATAGTTTTAGCAATGTTATTAGCATGAACTCTTTGAACACTATTATTGCTAATGCAATGGAAGAATTTAAGCTTGGGGAAGCTGGTTGTGATATTTTTAGTCCCCCAAGTTTTGAGGAGAAAATTTTCTTTGATGATACTTTGCCTCCCATTTATGATGATTATAATGATAGTGGTATTTTGGTGCCACCTACTATGGAGGATAAAGTTTATTATGATTATACCATGCCTGCAATTTATGATGATTACAATGATGGTTGTGATAGTTTTACTCCCACTATTACTAATAAAATTGATTATGCTTATGTGGAGAGTAATGATACTTTAATGCATGTGAATAAGAATGTTTTATGTGATAGTTATATTGTTGAGTTTATTCATGATGCCATTGTAAATTATTATGAGAGAGGAAAATATGGTTGTAGAAATTTCATGGTACTAAAACACCTCTCTACATGCTGAAAATTTTGAAGTTACTCGTGTTTTATCTTCCAATGCTTGTCACTTTGATCTTCATGAATTTATTTGTGTACAAGATTCCTATGCATAGGAAGCTGGTTAGGCTTAAATTTGTTTTGAATTTGCTTTTTGGTGCTCTCTTTTGCTTCAACTCTTATTTCTTGCGAGAGCATCATTAAATTTACTGAGCCCATCTTAATGGCTATAAAGAAAGCACTTCTTGGGAGATAACCCATGTTTTTATTTTGCTACTGTTTTGTTGTGTCTTGGAAGTTGCTTCTACTGTAGCAACCTCTCCTTATCTTTATTTTACTACATTGTTGTGCCAAGTAAAGTCTCTAATAGAAAGTTGATGCTAGATTTGGATTTCTGCGCAGAAACAGATTTTTAGCTGTCACGAATTTGAGTAGATCTCTCTGTAGGAGAACCTAAAATTTCTGTAAAAAAACATGAGTAATCCTCCGAAATGTACGCAACTTTCATTAGTTTTGAGTTTTCTGATTTGAGCAACGGAAGTACCACAAAAAATCCTATCTTTACTGGTTGTTCTGTTTTGGCAGATTTTGTCTCTATTTTTTGCATTGTCTTTTGTGGACTTTAAGCAAGGATTTCTAGACGTGGAGAGCTGTAGCTAATGTTTTATTGAGTTCTTGCAATGTGTCACTATAGGACTAAAGTGGATTAAAGTTTTTTGAGTACTAACCCCTCTAATGAAGTTTATGAGAAGTTTGGTGTGGCAGAAGTTTTCAAGGGTCAAGAGAGGAGGATGATATATGATCAAGAAGAGTGAAAAGTCTAAGCTTGGGGATGCCCCCGTGGTTCATCCCTGCATATTTCAAGAAGACTCAAGCATCTAAGCTTGGGGATGCCCAAGGCATCCCCTTCTTCATCAACAAGTTATCAGGTCACCTCTAGTGAAACTATATTTTTATTCCGTCACATCTTATGTGCTTTACTTGGAGCGTCTGTGTGTTTTATTTTCGTTTTGTTATTTTCATTCTCTGAATAAATTCGGATCCTAGCAATCCATGTGTGGGAGAGAGACACGCTCCGCTTTTTCATATTGAACACTAGTGCTCTTAGTTTTACTTTTAATGTTCATGGCAAAAGTTAAAAGCTGCTGTATTTATTGCTATTTCGTTGGAAACAGAAAATGCTTCATGTGGTAATTAGTATATTGTCTTGAATAATTTGATACTTGGAAATTGTTTTGATCTCTCAAGTAGATCATGTTTAAGCTCTTGCATCATGTAATTTAAACCTATTACTGGAGAACTACTGTAGAGCTTGTTAAAATTTGGTTTGCATGATTGGTCTCTCTAAGGTCTAGATATTTTCTGGTAAAAGTGTTTGAGCAACAAGGAAGACAGTGTAGAGTCTTATAATGCTTGCAATATGTTCTTATGTAAGTTTTGTTGTACCGGTTCATACTTGTGTTTGCTTCAAACAATCTTGCTAGCCAAAGCCTTGTACTGAGAGGGAATGCTTCTCGTGCATCCAAAACCTTGAGCCAAAACTTATGCCATTTGTGTCCACCATAACTACCTACTATGTGGTATTTCTCTGCCATTCCAAGTAAATTGCTTGCGTGCTACCTTAAAAATTTCATTCTTTGTCTTTGCAATATATAGTTCATGGGAAAATAGCTTAAAAACTATTGTGGTAAAGAATATGTAGCTTATGTATCTTATTTCTTATAAGTTGCTTGTTGAGCGGTAACCATGTTTCTGGAGACGCCATCAACTATTACACTTTTGTTGAATATCATGTGAGTTGCTATGCATGTTCGTCTTGTCTGAAGTAAGGGTGATTTTTCATGATTAAATGGTTTGAGTATGCATATTGTTAGAGAACAACATTGGGCCGCCAACCAAAGCCATGTATCATGGTGGAAGTTTCAGTTTGGACATTAATCCTCAATCTCTTATGAGAATATTATCTGTTGTTGAATGCTTTAAGCATTAAAAAGGAGTCCATTATCTGTTTTCTATGTTATCCCGGTATGGATGTCCTCGAGTTGAGATCTATCAAAAACGAGAAATCAAATGCGATCTATCTCCTTGGACCTTTGTACAGGTGGCATAGAGGTACCCCTTTGTGACACTTGGTTGAAACATATGTAATGCAATGATAATCCATGAAAATCCGAGCTAATTAGGACAAGGTGCGAGCACTATTGGTATTCGATGCATGAGGCTTGCAACTTATAGGATGTTTTATGCATAACACATATGAATTATTACTACCGTTGATAAAATTGTTTCTATGTTTTCAAAATAAAAAGCTCTAGAACATAAGTAATCCCTGCTTCCCTCTGCGAAGGGCCTTTCTTTTACTTTATGTTGAGTCAGTTTACCTACTTCTTTCCATCTTAGAAGCAAACACTTGTGTCAACTATGTGCATTGATTCCTACATACTTGCTTATTTGCACTCATCATATTACTTTGTGTTGACAATTATCCATGAGATATACATGTTGAAAGTTTAAAGCAACTGCTGAAACTTAAATCTTCCTTTGTGTTGCTTCAAAACCTTCTATTAAGAATCTATTGCTTTATGAGTTAACTCTTATACAAGACTTATTGATGCTTGTCTTGAAAGTACTATTCATGAAAAGTCTTTGCTATATGATTCAATTGTTTAGTCATTATCTTTACCATTGCTTTGAATCACTTCATTCATCTCATATTCTTTACAATAGTATTGATCAACTTTATGATAGTAGCATGTCACTTCAGAAATTATCCTTGTTATCGTTTACCTACTCGAGGGCGAGTAGGAACTAAGCTTGGGGATGCTTGATACGTCTCAAACGTATCTATAATTTCTGATGTTCCATGCTAGTTTTATAACAACTAGCATGGCGGCCCTCTCAAATGAATGGCATAATCTCAAATATGTCCAGAAATAAATTAATATTCCATATTATGTGTTCTGAAGAAGTACACTTACATAATCATGGTAAATGATATGTAATAAATGTCAAGTGTGAAATAAAATTTTGAATTTTCTCTTCATTGGGTATTCAATGGTATGATGTAAAGAAAAATAGTACTTCCTCCAACCCGAAATTCTTGTACCGCTTATTTTTTTTAAATCTCTAATGCATATCAAAATTGCAAAATTGGCCTGCAAATTTGAATCCTCCTCCTCCATCTCCGTCCTCCCCGCCGTTCACCGTATACCTCTCTCGCCAATCCCCATGGGGGTCGCCCCACTCCCGCTCCGGCCTCCCCACCAGGATCTGTATTCATATTTTTGTACGTCCCATTTCACGTCCATGTATTTCCTTTGTAAGAGTCCATGTTCAATGCTACATACTATTTTAAGTAGGAAAATAAATACCCTACAAATCATTTGTTGTAGACTGTATATTCACATGTGTCATACGACTGTATATGGCAAGGACTCTTCATGGCCCAAAGACCTTGACATGGTAGTCCAGCCAAATCGCACGAAGGCTTTAATCGTTGAAACAGCTTGAGCTGCATGCATCTAAAAAAACTACGTGAGCCATCTAGTCTAGCTTATAAACGTGATGGAGATGGACTCAATGTAATATATCCATAAAACAGAATCACACAACTGCACTGCTGCCCATAAATGGGATAACGGGTCTCATAAGCATTATGCGTGACTTGGACTTATTTCGTACTTGCTAGGCGCAATATGTTTTACGCATTAACTTTTAAATCTCAACCGTTAAAATTTAAAATCAATGGTTAATTTTTTCCAGCATATGTGGAAGTACCTGGCGCCTCTATTTTAGACCCCCGTATTGTGCTTTTAGTATATAATAGATACCTACATGTTTTGTTCACACTTTATATCATTTTTATGCATTTTCTGGAACAAACCTATTAACAAGATGCCGAAGCGCCAGTTGTTATTTTCTGCTGTTTTTGTTTTCAAAAATTCTACACAGGAAATATTCTCGGAATTGGACGAAACAAAAGCCCAAGGCCTTATTTTCCACGGAGTATTCCAGAACACCGAAGGAGAGACGGAGAGGGGGCCACGAGGAGCCCACACCATAGGGGGGCGCGGGGCCCTCCCTGGTCGCGCCACCTGGTGGGGAGCCCACCTCGGGACTCCACCGACATCGCCCCTTCACCTATATATGCTCCCAGACGTGAAAACCCTAAAACAATCGACGATATTCCACGAAGAGTTCCGTAGCCGCCGCCATCGCGAAGATAAGTTTCGGGGGACAGAAGTCTCTGTTCCGGCACGCCGCCGGGACGGGGAATTGCCCTCGGAGTCATCTCCATCGACACCACCACCATCTTCATCGCCATTGCTGTCTCCCATGATGAGGAGTGAGTAGTTCTCCCCCGAGGCTGAGGGCTCTACCGGTAGCTACGTGGTTCATCTCTCTCCCATGGTGTGATCTTTATGTGATTGATACGCGTACAGCACGCGTCCGTTGGGAACCCCAAGAGGAAGGTGTGATGCGTACAACGGCAAGTTTTCCCTCAGTATGAAACCAAGGTTTATCGAACCAGTAGGAGCCAAGAAGCACGTTGAAGGTTGATGGCGGCGAGATGTAGTGCGGCGCAACACCAGGGATTCCGGCGCCAACGTGGAACCTGCACAACACAACCAAAGTACTTTGCCCCAACGAAACAGTGAGGTTGTCAATCTCACCAGCTTGCTGTAACAAAGGATTAGATGTATAGTGTGGATGATGATTGTTTGCAGAGAACAGTAGAACAATTGCAGTAGATTGTATTTCAGTATGAAAGAATTGGACCGGGGTCCACAGTTCACTAGAGGTGTCTCTCCGATAAGAATAAGCATGTTGGGTGAACAAATTACAGTTGGGCAATTGACAAATAAAGAGGGCATGACCATGCACATACATATTATGATGAGTATTGTGAGATTTAATTGGGCATTACGACAAAGTACATAGACCGCTATCCAGCATGCATCTATGCCTAAAAAGTCCACCTTCAGGTTATCATCCGAACCCCTTCCAGTATTAAGTTGCTAACAACAGACAATTGCATTAAGTATTGCGCGTAATGTAATCAATAACTACATCCTCGGACATAGCATCAATGTTTTATCCCTAGTGGCAACAGCACATCCATAACCTTAGAGGTTTATGTCACTCCCCCAGATTCACGGAGACATGAACCCACTATCGAGCATAAATACTCCCTCTTGGAGTTACTAGCAAAAACTTGGCCAGAGCCTCTACTAATAACGGAGAGCATGCAAGATCATAAACAACACATAGACATAAATTGATAATCAACATAACATAGTATTCTCTATTCATCGGATCCCAACAAACACAACATATATCATTACAGATAGATGATCTTGATCATGTTAGGCAGCTCACAAGACCCGACAATTAAGCACAATGAGGAGAAGACAACCATCTAGCTACTGCTATGGACCCATAGTCCAGGGGTAGACTACTCACTCATCACTCCGGAGGCGACCATGGCGGTGTAGAGTCCTCCGGGAGATGAATCCCCTCTCCGGCAGGGTGCCGGAGGCGATCTCCTGAATCCCCCGAGATGGGATTGGCGGCGGCGGCGTCTCTGGAAGGTTTTCCGTATCGTGGCTCTCGGTACTGGGGGTTTCGCGACGAAGGCTATTTGTAGGCGGAAGGGCAGGTCAAGGGGCGTCACGAGGGGCCCACATGATAGGTCGGCGTGGCCAGGGCCTGGGCCGCGCCGCCCTACCATCTGGCCGCCTCGTGGCCCCACTTCGTCAGCTCTCCGGTCTTCTGGAAGCTTCGTGTGAAAATAGGCCCCTGGGCGTTGATTTCGTCCAATTCCGAGAATATTTCCTTACTAGGATTTCTGAAACCAAAAACAGCAGAAAACAAAGAATGGCTCTTCGGCATCTCGTTAATAGGTTAGTTCCAGAAAATGCATAAATATGACATAAAGTATGCATAAAACATGTAGATATCATCAATAATGTGGCATGGAACATAAGAAATTATCGATACGTCGGAGACGTATCAGTGATCATGAACTTTGTATCACTATTAATCTATGTGCTACTCTAGTGATGTTATTAAAGTAGTCTATTCCTCCTCCATGATGTAATGTTGACAGTGTATGCATCATGTAGTACTTGGCGTAGGTTATGATTGTAATCTCTTGTAGATTATGAAGTTAACTATTACTATGATAGTACTGATGCGATCTATTCCCCCTTTCATAGCTATTGTTGACAGTGTGTATGCTATGTTAGTACTCGGTCTAAATTGCAACGGTCTATTATGCACTCTAGAGGTTACTTTAATATGAACTCCGGATGTTGTGGAGCTTGTTTACTCTGGCTTGAGGTGTGCTTTTATAGCCCTACACAATGAATGGTGTTTGTGATAAGGGGTGGCCCGATCTTCTCAGTAAGCAACGGTGGTGATGATGATCACGAGGTGATAGCAGCGGAGAAACACGACGATGTAGTGGATGATAACTTGTATGACGCAACGAGATCTCTCGATTGGTCCCTGTTGCCAATGCAACAACTCTCAACCCTGCAAGATATTCGCAACTCCACACACTTGCGCACGTAGCCACCGACCACGAAGCGGTAAGTTGCAACCGTCTAATTCCCAATGGAACAGCAGATCACATAAGACTTTTTCAGGATCTACACAATATCAAGCAATATGGTGTAGGGATTCAATAGTTTTGCTAGAGCAAACAACTAAGAACTATGGTTTATCTTAAACATGGTCTGAAGCAGCTAGGGGGCGTCCTGGGCACTTATATAGGCGTCCGGGACGACTTCTGGTCGAAAAGATACAAAAATAACCGACCCAGAATAGATCTGGTCGAGACAGACTCGGACGAATCCGGTCTGGAATCCGGTCAACCGGGCCAGGGACCGGGTCGGCCGGTCTGGCGTCCGCTCAACCGGGCGGCAACCGGAAAGTTGCGAGGTTTTCCGGTTTTGATCCGGTACGAGCATCGCATCCGGTTGGCGCCCGATCAACCGGGCCAGGGACCGGGCTGGCCGGTCTGGCGGCCGGTCTAACCGAGTGCTGGACCGGCCTGGACGTCTTCTTCTCCTCTCGCGCATTCCTCCCGCTCCTCCCTCGCGCGACCATGAGATATCTTCATGTACAGCTCCATGTCCAGCTTCACGTCCATCTTGACGTCCGTCTTCATGTCTAGCTGCTCCTCTACTCCTCGTGCGACGCTCGTCTCCTCTTGATACCTGATGATACATAAGTAATAGGACTTAGGCAGTATAAAGTTCTCATCAATCAAAGTACCGTTTAGAAACAAGTTCACCTGTTGTTTAAATAGCTTCGCACGAGCCCTTGTAATTGGACCAATCCGAACTTCATTGTACTTGAGCTCCACAGCAGGTTCATCTTCATTTATCAATGACGGAGGTAGTGGTGTAGTAGGGATGTCCTCATCATCTCCCCCCCTTCAAAAGGCGTCGACCCCGACGCTCCAAGGTCTTCTCCGTCATATGGTGTCAAATCAGCAACATTGAAAGAATTACTGACACCAAACTCATCAACTGGAAGATCTATCGAGTATGCATTATCATTGATCTTGGCAAGCACTTTGTAAGGACCAGCACCACGAGGCTTCAACTTAGACTTCCGCAGCTTCGGGAACCTATCCTTGCGAAAATGTACCCAGACCATATCACCAGGCTTGAACAACATCTCTTTGCGCTTCTTATTCATCCTTGCAGTATTGCTCTTGCCTTTCTTCTCTATCAACTCTTTAGTCTTCACGTGGATTTTTCGCACAAAATTTGCCCTCTTGGATGCCTCCATATTAACTCTCTCATGTATGGGCAAAGGCAACAAGTCAAGTGGGGTAATGGGTTTAAAACCATACACCACCTCAAAAGGACATAGCTCCATCGTAGAATGTACCGCCCTGTTGTAAGCAAACTCTACATGCGGCAAACACTCTTCCCACTCCTTCAGGTTCTTCTTGATCATGGATCTCAACAGTTGTGACAAGGTTCGATTCACCACCTCAGTTTGTCCATCAGTTTGGGGATGACAAGTAGTACTGAACAGTAGCTTTGTCCCTAGCTTTCCCCAAAGTGTCTTCCAGAAGTAGCTCATGAACTTCACATCACGATCAGAAACAATAGTCTTCGGAACTCCATGTAGTCGAACAATCTCCCTGAAAAACAGGTTAGCAATATGCGACGCATCATCTCTTTTGTGGCAGGCAATAAAGTGTGACATTTTAGAAAATCTGTCCACTACCACAAATATAGAATCATGGCCTCTTTTAGTACGCGTTAAACCCAACACAAAATCCATACTAATATCTTCCCAAGGTGTAGTAGGTGCCGGTAATGGAGTATACAAACCATGAGGCTTCATCTTGGACTTGGACTTGTTGCAAGTAATGCACCTCTTCACATACCTATCCACATCCCGCCTCATCTTTGGCCAATAAAAGTGATCAGCGAGCATGAGTAGCGTCTTCTCACGCCCAAAGTGACCCATCAAACCTCCAGCATGTGATTCCTCCAATAAGAGCAAACGCACAGACGATTCTGGAACACATAGTTTGTTAGCTCGAAACAAGAACCCATCATGTATGTGATATTTTTCCCATGCTTTACCAAGAGCACATAAGTGATATGGTTCAACAAAATCATGATCAGTCGCATATAAATCACATAACACCTCTAATCCAGGAACTTTAACATCAAGTTGAGTTAATAGCATATTCTTCCTAGATAGAGCATCAGCAACAATGTTATCTTTTCCCTTCTTATGCTTAATAATGTATGGAAAAGACTCAATGAACTCAACCCACTTAGCAAGACGCCTATGCAAAGTAGATTGGGATTTCAGATATTTCAAAGCTTCATGATCAGAATGTATGATAAATTCTTTTGGCCACAAATAATGTTGCCAAACCTCAAGAACTCTAATTAAAGCATACAATTCTTTATCATATATTGGATAGTTCAACTTAGCACGAGAAAGTTTCTCAGAAAAATATGCAATTGGGCGACCCTCTTGCATCAACACACCACCAATTTCAATACCACTAGCATCACATTCAATCTCAAATTGCTTATTGAAATTAGGAAGTGCAAGCAACGGTGCAGAAGTTAACAATCATTTCAGTTCATCAAAAGCATGATGTTGGGTAACGCCCCACTCAAATACAACACCCTTTTTAGTCAATTCATTCAAAGGTGCAGCAATAGTAGAAAAATTGGGCACAAAACGGCGATAAAACCCAGCTAGACCATGAAAACTTCTAACTTGACTCACATTCATGGGAGTAGGCCAATTTTGAATAGCTTCAATTTTAGACAAATCTACTTCTACTCCATGCTTGGAGACAACATAACCCAGAAATATGACCTTATCTTTGCAAAATGTGCACTTCTCAAGATTACCATAGAGTTTACTATCACGCAACACTTGCAAAACATGTCGAATATATATAATATGATCAGATTCATTGCGGCTGTAAATTAATATATCATCAAAATACATAACCACAAACTTGCCAATAAATTCACGCAAAACATGGTTCATCAGTCTCATGAAAGTGCTAGGTGCATTAGTCAAACCAAAAGGCATTACTAACCACTCATATAAACCAAATTTTGTTTTAAAGGTGGTTTTCCACTCATCCCCTTCTTTCATCCTAATTTGATGATAACCACTACGCAAATCAATTTTAGAGAACATAGCAGCACCACTCAATTCATCTAGCATATCCTCTAAACGGGGAATAGGGTGACGATATCGAATAGTGATATTGTTTATAGCTCTACAATTTACGCACATACGCCAGGTACCATCTTTCTTAGGAACAAGAATAATAGGAACAACACAAGGACTAAGGCTTATGCGGATATAACCTTTGTCGAGTAGCGCTTGTACTTGCTTCTGTATCTCCTTCGTCTCTTTGGGGTTCGTTCTATATGGTGCCCGATTGGGTAGCGAAGCTCCGGGAATCAAGTCAATTTGATGCTCAATACCTCGCAATGGTGGAAGTCCTGCGGGTACCTCATCCGGAAACACGTCGCCAAATTCATGCAAAACATTAGAAACACCAAGAGGAAGAGGGGTCATGTCGTTAGAAAACAAAACCGTACCCCTGTACAAGAGCACAAGAGGCATGGCTGTAGGATCCTCACTAAATTCTCTCATGTCTTCTTTGGTGGCTAATGAGACTAAGGAATTCACTCTCTCACTTTTCGTTATATCACTCACAACATTACAATTCTCTCGACTATCTAAAGAAGCATCCTCCAAATTGACTTCAACTTTCTGACGAGACTCGTTGACAATTTGCTGTGGTGTCATAGGCTGTAAATTGATTTTCTTGCCCTTGAACTCCAAGTGATATGTATTGGCACGGCCATTGTGTTGCACAGAACGGTCATAGAGCCAAGGCTGACCCAATAGTAGGTGACACACCGTCATAGGAACGACATCAAAATCAATGAAATCCTTATACGGTCCAATAGCAAACTCAACACGCACCATGTGGTTTACCTTCATCTCACCATTGTCGCTCAACCACTGAATATAATATGGATGCGGGTGCGGTAGATACTTCAACTTCAGCTTGGTACACAGCTCCTTGCTTGCTAAATTGCGGCAACTCCCACCATCAATAATGACCTTGCAAGCCTTGTCAGGACCAACTAAAGCCTTTGTTTGGAACAAATTGCAGCGCTGAGTAGATGCACTATGCAACACATTAAGAGCACGTTGCGACACAACAATGGTGCGAGAGCATCAGACGGATATGCATCTTCACCATCAGTGTCATAGTCATCATCTTCTGGAGCATTAGGATCAACATCATCTCCAGTCTCATACTCATTGTCCTCATTGATAACCATGACTTTGCGGTTAGGACAATCTCTCTTGAAGTGACCCTTGCCACCACATGTATGACAAACCATATCACGGTTACGCGCAGTAGACACATTAGAGCCACTCGTACTTGCAGCAGATTCGGACTTCTTTGTGTTAGACACATTGGAGACCGACTTACTAGGCGGAGGGGCGGAGCGCGTCGAAGGCGCCGGCGCCATAGATGGGGCCGGGCGGGGTGTGAAACGCCCAACTCCTGTAGCTCGACCTTTGATCTTTGCTTCGTCAGCCAACTGTGATTCAGCTTCTCTTGCATGATGTAACAATTGATTTATATTGGTGTAGCTGTAGTGACGAACAATGCCTTTGATGTCATACTTCAAACCGTTGAGGAAATGCTGCATTGTCATCTCAAGAGACTCACGGACACGGCCACGCTGCATAAGCATCTCCATCTCCATGTAGTATTCATCCACAGTCTTCACACCTTGTCTCAAAAGAGTCAGCTTATCATATATATTTCGCAAGTAATTTGTAGGCACAAAGCGAGAAGTCATCGCCTCCTTCATGGCACGCCATGTGCGCATAGGCTGCTCACGATCCTCTTCGCGGTTACGAACAAAAGCATCCCACCAACGCAAAGCATAGCCATCAAATTCAGAAGAAGCAAGCTTGATCTTCCGATCTTCAGTATAATGTGGATGTAAGCTCCACAATTTCTCAATCTTGAGCTCCCAAGTGAGGTATTCTTCAACATCAGCTCCTCCTTCAAACTTGGGTATAGAAAACTTGGGCTTACCCAAACCATCTTCTTCATCTTGTCCACGACCATTGCGGCCAAGTGGAACCCAACCACGAGCACGATTACCACGGGGCGCATCACGAGCATTGTGTGCGTCATCTTGAAGCTCAGGATCATCGTCATCATCTTGTTGTTGTTGCGCGGTCAAGTTCTCAATAGCTAAGCGCAAATCAGCAAGATTGCGTTGTACATCCGTCATTTGATCTTGCATTGTAGTGACGGTCACATGAGTAGCATCCAGCTTTTGGGAAATCTCATCAATCTTCCCATTAAGCACATCGTCCTGAGAGCGGAATTCACGTCGCATCTCATTACGAAGAGCTTCATACTCCCTCCATGTGATGATATCTGCAGCACTCTTGTTTTCCTGGTTAACAATTCTATGATCACTAGCAGACATCGTTAGTAGATTAGTGCACTAAATCAAAAGTATATGGTGGTATTCTCACAACTCACTCAAAACTGATAAGAAAAGGAGATCTTACCGTTCCAAAGTAAATTAGTGTTGCTTACCACTTGTAGTAACAACTAGTGCATGGATGTAGCGAAACGAATATCAAGGTATAAGAACAAATCACACGACAAAGCAGGGTATAGATGGGGCTGTAGGTAGGCTACCTATTTGCACCAATAACAAGCTCTAGCGCTGACCGTAGACAACCAATGATACTCACACAAGGCGATATAATGGGGCAATGCAACTATATGTGGGAAAGGTTGCAATGCACACGAGAGACGCTAGCAAAGCTCAACGAGACAGGCACAAGATTGCTCAACTACAGGTGCAGTAAAGTAAACTTAGGCCTTCACTTGATTCAACTAGCACTATACTTTTCTTTTTGGATTTTCTATTTGTATAACACACGCAGCTATGTAGCTCTTGTTGCTTCTTTTCATTTTTCTCTGTTTTTTTTTCACACAACTCCTTGATAACACGGCCAACAAAAATATGCAAAGCACCGATAACCTAACGAGCAGCCTGTCGAGCGGTAAAACTAGTCTCTTCTGGGGAAGTTCCTAGTCACTTGATATCGATAGGCTGTGTCTATGGTTGAGAACAAGCACACTGTACGCTATGTGGACTCGGAGTAACAAAAACTGACACCACAAGATAAAGTAACACAAGATGATAGAGTAAACTCAAACCCTAAAAGACTAGACGAAAAGAAAAGATACGCAAAAACAACTACGAAAAGCAACTAAAACTTGAAATTAGTGCAATCTAAGGCTATGGCAAACCCTAACCCTAACTTTTTATGGCTTTTTCTGGATAGGAAACACTCACAACTCAACTATGGGGTGGATTGTGGATGGCTTACCGAGGAAAACTGGAAATCTGATACCAAGATGATAAGGGGTGGCCCGATCTTCTCAGTAAGCAACGGTGGTGATGATGATCACGGGGTGATAGCAGCGGAGAAACACGACGATGTAGTGGATGATAACTTGTATGACGCAACGAGATCTCTCGATTGGTCCCTGTTGCCAATGCAGCAGCTCTCAACCCTGCAAGATATTCGCAACTCCACACACTTGCGCACGTAGCCGCCGACCACGAAGCGGTAAGTTGCAACCGTCTAATTCCCAATGGAATAGCAGATCACACAAGACTTTTTCAGGATCTACACAATATCAAGCAATATGGTGTAGGGATTCAATAGTTTTGCTAGAGCAAACAACTAAGAACTAGGGTTTATCTTAAACGTGGTCTGAAGCAGCTAGGGGGGCGTCCTGGGCACTTATATAGGCGTCCGGGACGAGTTCTGGTCGAAAAGATACAAAAATAACCGACCGAGAATAGATCTGGTCGAGACAGACTCGGACGAATCCGGTCTGGAATCCGGTCAACCGGGCCAGGGACCGGGTCGGCCGGTCTGGCGTCCGGTCAACCGGGCGGCAACCGGAAAGTTGCGAGGTTTTCCGGTTTTGATCCGGTACGAGCATCGCATCCGGTTGGCGCCCGGTCAACCGGGCCAGGGACCGGGCTGGCCGGTCTGGCGGCCGGTCTAACCGGGTGCTAGACCGGCCTGGACGTCTTCTTCTCCTCTCGCGCATTCCTCCGCTCCTCCCTCGCGCGACCATGAGATATCTTCATGTCCAGCTCCATGTCCAGCTTCACGTCCATCTTGACGTCCGTCTTCATGTCCAGCTGCTCCTCTACTCCTCGTGCGACGCTCGTCTCCTCTTAATACCTGATGATACATAAGTAATAGGACTTAGGCAGTTGATGACCCACAAGTATAGGGGATCGCAGCAGTCTTCGCGGGAAGTAAATCCCAATTTATTGATTCGACACAAGGGGAGACAAAGAACACTTGAAAGCCTTAACAGCGGAGTTGTCAATTCAGCTGCACCTGGAAACAGACTTGCTCGCAAGAGTTTATCAGTAGTAACAGTTTTATAGTAGTAGTAAAATAATAGCAGCAGAGTAACAAAGACAGCAGTAGTGATTATAGTAAACAGCATGATTAAAATACTGTAGGCACGGGGACGGATGACGGGCGTTGCATGGATGAGAGAAACTCATGTAACAATCAAGTAGGGCATTTGCAGATAATGATAAAACGGTGTCCAAGTACAAAGCAATCAATAGGCATGTGTTCCAATTATAGTCGTACGTGCTCGCAATGAGAAACTTGCACAACATCTTTTGTCCTACCAGCCGGTGGCAGCCGGGCCTCAAGGGAATCTACTGGATATTAAGGTACTCCTTTTAATAGAGTACCGGAGCAAAGCATTAACACTCCGTGAACACATGTGATCCTCACATCACTACCATCCCCTCCGGTTGTCCCGATTCTTGTCACTTCGGGGCCATTGGTTCCGGACAGCAACATGTGTATACAACTTGCACGTAAGACCATAAACAATGAATATCATGATGAAATAATAACATGTTCAGATCTGAGATCATGGCACTCGGGCCCTAGTGACAAGCATTAAGCATAACAAGTTGCAACAATATCATCAAAGTACCAATTACGGACACTAGGCACTATGCCCTAACAATCTTATACTATTACATGACCAATCTCATCCAATCCCTACCATCCCCTTCGGCCTACAGCGGGGGAATTACTCACTCACGGATGGGGGAAACATTGCTGGTTGATGGAGAGGCGTCGGTGGTGATGATGGCGATGATCTCCTCCAATTTCCCGTCCCGGCGGAGTGCCAGAACGGAGACTTCTGGCTCCCGAGACGAAGTTTCGCGATGTGGCGGCGTTCTGGAGGGTTTCTGGCGACTTCGACTTCCTAGTCGCGATTTTCAGATCGAAACCCCTTAAATAGTCCAGAGAAGGGCGTCGGAGGCCGGCCGAGGGGGCCAGACGACAGGGCGGCGCGCCCCCCTCCTGGGCCGCGCCAGCCTAGTGTCTGGGGCCCTCGGGCCTCCACCTGACTTGCCCTTCTGGCTCCGTGAGTCTTCTGGAAAAATAAGACCTTTCGCATAAATTCCGAGGATTTTCCTGAAAGTTGGATTTCTGCACAAAAACGAGACACCAGAACAGTTCTGCTGAAAACGGCGTTAGTCCGCGTTAGTTGCATCCAAAATACACAAATTAGAGGCAAAACAATAGCAAAAGTGTTCGGGAAAGTAGATACGTTTTGGACGTATCAACTCCCCCCAAGCTTAGCTTATTGCTTGTCCTCAAGCAATTCAGTTAACAACTGAGCGATAAAAGAACTTTCACGAACACATTTGTTCATATGATGTAAATATTCTCATGCTATGGCTAATACTTAGGCAGTTCATAATAAGATACATGCAAATACGATCATCTAATAGCTATGTCAATCATGGGAAGGTACCAACAATTAATAATAAGCATCATGAATCATGTCTATAAGCAGGATTGCAATGTTCATAAAAGAGTATGATGAGTGGTATCTCGCTTGCCCATATTTGATTAGCAAAACATAAATGCTCAGGCACCTCTGAGGTTCATAGAAAGACTAGAAATAGTGATTGTCAAAGATAAAAGCATCAAAGTTATACCACAATCAATCATATTTTGAGACAAGCATATTATACTAAGAATGACAGTTGTGCTCTCAAGAAAGTGCTCAAAGAAAGGATGGAGACACAACATAAAAGTAAAAGATTGACCCTTCGCAGAGGGAAGCAGGGATTAACATGCGCTAGAGCTTTTCATTTTTAAAACAGGAGTAAAATTATTTTGAGAGGTGTTTGTTGTTGTCAACGAATGGTAATGGGTTCACCAACTACCTCGCCAACCGGACTTTCAAGAGCGGCTCCCATGAAGGACGTTATCTCTACCAGCAAGGTAGATCATCCCTCTTCTCTTTTGTTTACACACGTATTTTAGTTTTATTATGGGTGACACTCCCCCAACCTTTGCTTACACAAGCCATGGCTAACCGAATCCTCGGGTGCCTTCCATCAATCACATACCATGGAGGAGTGTCTATTTGCAAAATTAAGTTGCTTACTGATGAATCAGAGCAAAACATGTGAAGAGAATTATTAATGAAGTTTGATTAATCGGGGCTGGGAACCCCATTGCCAGCTCTTTTTGCAAAATTGTTGGATAAGCGGATGTGCCACTAGTCCATATGAAAGTCCATCAAGAGTAAATGACAAGGTTGAAAGTTAAACACCACATACTTCCTCATGAGCTATGAAACATTAACACAAATTGAGAAGCATTTTGAAGGTTTTAAAGGTAGCGCATGAGAATTTACTTGGAATGGTTTGAAATGCCATGCATAGGTATTTATGGTGGACACTTTGGAAAAACTTGGTTTTCAGGGGTTTGGAAGCACGAGCAGCGTTCCCGCTCAGTACAAGTGAAGGCTAGCAAAAGACTAGGGAGCGACAAATCAAGAGAGCAATAACTGTCATAATCATGCTTGCGGCAAAATAAATTAACGGAGGCATAAAAGTGATACAAGAACTCTGAAGCAATGTAAATCATAGAGGCTTAATTGACTTTTGTTCAGTCATATGCATGCATGAGCATGTGCCAAGTTAATTCAAACGAATTATTCAGAGGAGGATACCACAATATCATACCTACTTATGAATAAAACAATGCAAGCAAACATCCATGACATGCTACTCATATTAATAAATTGGAGCTAAACATGAGAGATCATGAACTACTAGACTTTCTTAAATGACATATACCTCACATGAACCAACTAAGCATGCTCACATGGATGAGTATATGTACAAAAATGAAAACAAATAGAGTTCATACCAGCCTCTCACCACAATCCAATTGTCGTAGATCGTCATTATTGCTTTTCACTTGTGTAGCTTGGATAATATGAAATGAAAACCACGCTCCAGCCACCGAAGACCATTGAAATCATGATGAACTTTAAAAACAAAATAAGAACAGCAAATATTTTTGGTGTTTTCAAATTGGAGACAAGAACAAAAGGAAACAAGCAAACAAAGCAAAATCTTTTTGGGTTTTCTTATAGCAAACTAGCAATAGCAAATAAAGCGAAACAAATGCAAGAAACCAAAGCAAACAAATGATGAAGAGAAACAACAGAAATATTTTTGGTCTTTTTGTGTTTTGGGAAGGAAACAAAGCAAAAACAAGAAATGGCAAACTAGAAAAGTCACATAAACACAAAGCAGCAGAAATTCGTCAAACTTGACAGTAGTACAGTACTCGATTTTTAAGAAATTCTTCCACTGCTCAAATCGAAAAGTGTTCAACTAATGAAAGTTAGATAATAACCTGGGGAACATGCACAAAAATTGGCTTCGCAAAATATCGTTCTGGCTATGTTTGAGAATTTTTTCGGTAACAGTCCAGAATCTGTTTTCAGGCAGCACTTCCCCAAATATCATCTTCCTCTCATTAGAAAACCACTCAAAGAAACTAAACAAGTATATACAAGTATCCAGCAACCATAATATGCAAAGAATGAGTGATGTCGGTATACCTCCCCCCAAGCTTAGGCTTTTGGCCTAAGTGGAGTTCAATCCCATCGAGGCCATGAGGTAGCACCTCCGTAGTACGAAGATGGATCATATTCCGGGTATGTGCTAGAAGAAGCACCCGGATACGTGACGGTGTAGTCGTAGGAGGGCTCGGCATCCTCGGAGTCATGCTGCTGGTGGAAGCCTTGTATCTTCATTTTCTCCTCCACCTCCTCCTTAGTGCGCGACCATGGTTCCCTGTCAATACTGAACAAATCTGGCTGGGGAAGAGGAATTTCCTTCTCATCCCCGTCAGCAAACAACATTCTATAGACCAAGTTATCTAAAGTGGAATCAGCGGTGACAAATTGATGGCGCTTCATAGCAGCAATATCAAGCCTCATGGGGGTTAATGGCACATCATTAGAGTCAAGAGGAAGTTCTAAATGTGCTAAGATGCGCGATGCAATGGTTCCTCCAAAAATAGGCCCCCTGTTAGACAAGCGGCGAGCAATAAGGGAACCAAGATGATAAGGTGTCTGTCCAGTAAGTGCAGCAATCAAGAAAGCAAGATGATAGCTAGAAATATTGCTAGTGTTCTCCCTACCAAGAACGCTAGTAGCAATGTAATACGCAAAATACTTAATGGCGGGGAGTTGGATGTTCCTTATCTTGCCACGCTGAATGGTGCGACAATCATCATCGGTGATCCCTCGATAGAGCTCCAACAGGTCCCGGGGGTTGTCATCAATCTTCCTTGATGTACCTACAGGGGCAATATCCAATGCAATACAAAATTCTTTCAATGTCATAGTAATAGGTTTACCATAAATCTTGAATGCAACTGTCGGGCCATAGTGCTTGTTGTGGAACTTGAAGCTCTCAACAAAGATTTTGGTGAGCATGTAGTATTGCTCCCTTTCATCTCCCACGTAGGCGGCTAAGCCCGCCTTGTTAACGAGGGTAAAGAAATCATCCAGCAACCCTGCATTACGCAAGAAGTCATAACATGGGAAAGATGTAGCGTTAGGAGCCCCATTGTCTTCTTCGGGTTCGAAGCTTGGTGCGATGACATCCTCGTTATAGGATCGCCTAAATCGGGTGGCGGTCCTAGAGGGCCTTCCGGTGCTCGTCGTCTCTCTCTCAAACACCTCTCCAAAGTTGAGATTATCCATCCTCCTTCTCTGAAATTTTTCAACAAATGATATAAAACTTGATTTGGTGACATATAATTGAGGGAAACTACTATAGGAACTTGCTAGAGTACTAATCATGCATCAAAACTAGTTTATTCATCTTAGAACAAGCATGCAAGCTCACTAAACATGTTACCTACAGCAGCAAAATATTCAAGATATACTCAACCAAACAAAATTCTACTTGGATAATCGGAGGAGTCACACACCGGAGAGCAAATGTGCCAAATTTCAGACAGAAATCTGGGCTGAGCAAAGAGATCGAAAAATCCTGAGCTCTTGAGCAAAAATGCGAGTGAGAGAAAGCTGGTGTCGATTTTTTCGGGAGAGAGAAGAGTGTGGGAGGAAGAGATGCTGAAGTGGGGTAAAGGGGGGCCCACACACCAGGGTGGCGCGCCCCCCTTGCTGGTTGCGCCGGCCTGTGGGGTGCCACCCTGGGGTGCCCCACTGGTCATCCCCAGGTGCTCCCAGGTGCATTTTCGAAAAATAGGACCAATGGTATAATTTTTGTGAATTTTTGAGAACTTTGAAAAACGCACATTTCTGGGTATTAAGTTTATTATTACTGGACAGGAAAATTTTTGAAATCTCTAATTAACTAAGGAACTTTACAAATCAAAAGTGCTACAGCAAGTAAAACAAGTGGAAGAAGAAAGAGATGTTGTTTACCTCCTCTATGCATATAAAAAGGATTCGTTAACAAGGTTGATCAAGTCTTGCCACCGAATAATTTTTACATAGCATAAGAAGAAATAAACCTCAAATAAATCATGTTACCTTGAATTGTATTGATATGGATCCAATCATAAGATTTTGATATCCTTCTTTAGGCTCATATATAGGACAATCGATAGTTCCAACTTTGATAGTTCTCACATTAGAAATAGTGTTAACTCCACATACTTTATCAATCCTCTTGGGAAAATAGACGGTATGCTCCTTATCATCAACATTGAAAGTAACCTTTCCTTTATTGCAATCAATAACAGCCCCTGCGGTGTTAAGAAAAGGTCTCCCAAGAATAATAGACATATTATCATCTTCAGGCATTTCCAACACAACAAAATCAGTTAATATCAAGCAGTTATTAGTAACTTGAACAGGAACATCCTCACATATACCAACAGGAATAGCAGTAGATTTATCAGCCATTTGCAAAGATATATCAGTAGGTATCAGCTTGTCTAAGTAAAGTCTCTTATAAAGAGAAAAAGGCATAACACTAACACCGGCTCCCAAGTCACATAGAGCAGTTTTAACATAATTATTCTTAATAGAACAAGGAATAGTAGGTATACCTGGGTCACCCAACTTCTTTGGAACTTTACCATTGAAAGAGTAATTAGCAAGCATAGTGGAAATTTCCTCATTGGGGATTTTCCTTTTGTTAGTAACAATATCTTTCATATACTTTGAATAAGGAGGCAATTTAATAGCATCAGTCAAAGGGATTTGCAAGAATAAAGGTTTCATCCAATCACAAAATTTATTATAATGTTCTTCTTCCTTTGATTTTAGTTTCTTAGCAGGAAAAGGCATTTGCTTTTGCACCCAAGGTTCTCTTTCATTACCATGTTTCTTAGCAATAAAATCTTATTTAGTATACTTTTTATTTTTAGCATGCTTTTCAGGTTCATCTTCAACTTCTTCTTTACAGAAGCATCATTCTTATCATTATCATTATCATGTTCATTACCACTTTCAGTTTCAGCATCGGAAATAGAAATACTATTAGGATCGTTAACAGGTTCAGAGGATTCTACAACATTTTTATGTTTCTTCTTCTTTTTCTTAGAAGGAGCACAAGGTTCAATGCGTTGAGAATCTTGTTCAATTCTTTTGGGATGCCCTTCAGGATATAGAGGATCCTGGGTAGAGACACCACCTCTAGTTGTTACTTCATAAGCATGTTTCTCTTTAGATTTATCTTTTAACAAGTCATTTTGCACTTTAGTGAGTTGATCAATTTGAGTTTGAATCATTTGAAAATGTTTAACAAGCATCTTAACATCATTGGAGGTTCTCTCCACAATATCATGCAAATTGCTAATAGCTTGAGAATTTTCCATTAGATGATTCTCTACTCTCATATTAAAATTTTCTTGCTTAACAATATAATTATCAAACTCATCTAAGAATTGCGCAGGAGGTTTTGAATACGGAATATCTTCCCTAGTAAAGCGTTGAAGGGAGTTTACCTCAATCATGGATGAAGGGGGAATTATCTCACATATATCTTCTATGGGAGGTCGATTCTTCACATCTTCGGATTTAATACCTTTCTCCTTGAGAGACTTCTTGGCTTCCCTCATATCTTCATCATTCAATTTAATTAAACCCCTCTTCTTGAATATTGGTGTTGGAGTTGGTTCAGGTGTAGTCCAATCATCATGATTCCGGCTTATTTTAGCCAATAATTCTTCAGCTTCATCTGGAGTTCTTTTCCTGAAAACACAACCAGCACAACTATCCAAATACGCCCTAGACTCAATGGTTAGTCCACTATAAAATATATCAAGTAGATCATTCTTTTCTAAATCATGCCCAGGTCGAGCTCTGATAAGAGAACAAAATCTTGCCCAAGCCTCAGGCAATTTCTCTTCATCTCCCTGGTCAAATCTATAAATTCTCTGTAAAGCAGCATGTTGAGCACTAGCAGGAAAGTATTTTCGAAAGAAAACATCACGCAAATCAGTTGGAGTTTTAATAGAACCAGGAGGCAAATTATTATACCAAGTTTTAGCATCATCCTTTAATGAGAAAGGAAAAATTTTAGCGACAAAGTAAGTACGCATCTTGACATCATCAGAAAACAAGCTACTCATAGAAGAAAGTTCAATCATGTGTTCTACAACACTTTCTTTTTCAGTACCACAAAAGGGTGCTTTCTCTACAATAGCTATATGAGATAGATCAAGAGAAAAATCATAATCTTTATCCTTAATGCATATAGGAGATGTGGCAAATTTAGGATCAGGAGATAACTTATGTCTAACAGTATATTGTGCGAGAAACTTTTTAATTTTTCTTGCATCAGCAGTAGCATTGCATCTATTAATAAAATCATCATTAAGCTCCACATAATCCTCATCAGGATCATCACTAGAATAATCACGTTCAGGTGAATTAACAGGTGTAGTGAAATTAGGAGTTTCAGTATTTTCAATTTGTCTAGACCTAGCAATTGTAGCATCTAGAAAAGATCCCAATGAACCACTATCATCAAGCACAGCAGAAACATTATCAATATTATGAGAGTTTTCAGATTCAGCAGAAGTACCAGCAAGTGAAGCTTGTGGCGGTGAAACAAGTTGACTTATCATAGACGGTGAATCAAGAGTAGCAGAGGTACTCAGAGTTGTACCTTTTCTTGTAGTGGATGGTAATATGG
The DNA here is from genome assembly GCF_019359855.2 of Lolium perenne. Classification (NCBI taxonomy): domain Eukaryota; kingdom Viridiplantae; phylum Streptophyta; class Magnoliopsida; order Poales; family Poaceae; genus Lolium; species Lolium perenne. Next base: position 68,076,804 of record NC_067248.2, on the reverse strand, counting down.
CGACTTTAGGATCGCGAGTTTTACCCATGATGGAGAATTTGCAGCGAACAATATCAATCCAAGTGAACTTCCAAATAAAGCTATGCTCCCCGGCAACGGCGCCAGAAAACAGTCTTGATGACCCACAAGTATAGGGGATCGCAGCAGTCTTCGCGGGAAGTAAATCCCAATTTATTGATTCGACACAAGGGGAGACAAAGAACACTTGAAAGCCTTAACAGCGGAGTTGTCAATTCAGCTGCACCTGGAAACAGACTTGCTCGCAAGAGTTTATCAGTAGTAACAGTTTTATAGCAGTAGCAGTAGTGAAATAACAGCAGCAGAGTAACAAAGACAGCAGTAGTGATTATAGTAAACAGCAGGATTAAAATACTGTAGGCACGGGGACGGATGACGGGCGTTGCATGGATGAGAGAAACTCATGTAACAATCAAGCAGGGCATTTGCAGATAATGATAAAACGTTGTCCAAGTACAAAGCAATCAATAGGCATGTGTTCCAATTATAGTCGTACGTGCTCACAATGAGAAACTTGCACAACATCTTTTGTCCTACCAGCCGGTGGCAGCCGGGCCTCAAGGGAATCTACTGGATATTAAGGTACTCCTTTTAATAGAGTACCGGAGCAAAGCATTAACACTCCGTGAACACATGTGATCCTCACATCACTACCATCCCCTCCGGTTGTCCCGATTCTTGTCACTTCGGGGCCATTGGTTCCGGACAGCAACATGTGTATACAACTTGCAGGTAAGACCATAAATAATGAATATCATGATGAAATAATAACATGTTCAGATCTGAGATCATGGCACTCGGGCCCTAGTGACAAGCATTAAGCATAACAAGTTGCAACAATATCATCAAAGTACCAATTACGGACACTAGGCACTATGCCCTAACAATCTTATACTATTACATGACCAATCTCATCCAATCCCTACCATCCCCTTCGGCCTACAGCGGGGGAATTACTCACTCATGGATGGGGGAAACATTGCTGGTTGATGGAGAGGCGTCGGTGGTGATGATGGCGATGATCTCCTCCAATTCCCCGTCCCGGCGGAGTGCCAGAACGGAGACTTCTGGCTCCCGAGACGGAGTTTCGCGATGTGGCGGCGTTCTGGAGGGTTTCTGGCGACTTCGACTTCCTAGTCGCGATTTTCAGATCGAAACCCCTTAAATAGTCCAGAGAAGGGCGTCGGAGGCCGGCCGAGGGGGCCAGACGACAGGGCGGCGCGCCCCCCTCCTGGGCCGCGCCAGCCTAGTGTCTGGGGCCCTCGGGCCTCCACCTGGCTTGCCCTTCTGGCTCCGTGAGTCTTCTGGAAAAATAAGACCTTTCGCATAAATTCCGAGGATTTTCCTGAAAGTTGGATTTCTGCACAAAAACGAGACACCAGAACAGTTCTGCTGAAAACAGCATTAGTCCGCGTTAGTTGCATCCAAAATACACAAATTAGAGGCAAAACAATAGCAAAAGTGTTCGGGAAAGTAGATACGTTTTGGACGTATCAGCAGTATAAAGTTCTCATCAATCAAAGTACCGTTTAGAAACAAGTTCATCTGTTGTTTAAGTAGCTTCGCACGAGCCCTTGTAATTGGTCCAATCCGAACTTCATTGGACTTGAGCTCCACAGTAGGTTCATCTTCATTTATCAATGATGGAGGTAGTGGTGTAGTAGGGATGTCCTCATCAGTTTGTTATCCAACAAGAGAGTGTTTAAGAGTAGCTTTATTTAATTATGTGATCATTGTTGAGAGTGTCCACTAGTGAAAGTATGATCCCTAGGCCTTATTTCTAAGCATTGAAACACCGTTTCCAACAAGTTCTGTTACATGTTCACTTGCTGCCATCTTTATTTCAGATTGCAGTTACTACTTACAATCATCCATATTACTTGCATTTTACTATCTCTTGGCCAAACTAGTGCACCTATACATCTGACAAGTGTATTAGGTGTGTTGGGGACACAAGAGACTTCTTGTATCATAATTGCAGGGTTGCTTGAGATGGATATCTTTGACCTCTACCTCCCTGAGTTCGATAAACCTTGGGTGATTCACTTAAGGGAAACTTGCTGCTGTTCTACAAACCTCTGCTCTTGGAGGCCCAACACTGTCTACAGGAATAGAAGCGTGCGTAGACATCACCGCTATCTGATTTCCTTTATGCAGGATCACAGTCTGTAGATAATCATCTAACTAAGACCTCGGCTCCTACTGCCCGTCATATTTAGCAGCATCAGTGGGAGTAGGTTTGAACATTTTGGGCGGCATCATCTCCCGAATCCTATAACTTAAACAATCGGCTCCTCCTAATTCGTCGTCATAATTACTGACTTTCTTCAGAATCATCATTGTCATATTCTTTCCTCGCCACTCGCCGTCATCGAGCTCTATCAATCCTTCTCTGAGTAATATCATCTCGAGCATCTCTCGAACGATGTCTGGAGCCACTAGCTTGGTGTGTAGATTTCTCCTTTTGAGGAACAAGTTTATCTCCGAGGATCGCGAGGCTTTCCAGAGCACCTCGATGAGCTTGCGCCATGGGTCCTTCGGGTGCTGGCTGCTGGTAGATCAAATAAGCCGCGAGGTTGGCAGTTGCTCCTTCAACGGTTTTTGGTCTCAACATGCCCGCAGTGTTCGTAGTCATAAAAGATTTGGATAAGTTCGAAGTTATTTATCTTGCATCGTGTTCTGAAAGTCAAGACAACCTTGATCGATGCCTTCCTGGACCTTGGCTGCTCCGAGACGCGCTTGCATGTGAGGCTCTCCGGCGCTCACGAGATTGATCGGCTGCGAGTCGACGTCGATTGAGACTGGCTTGCTCATTTGATAGCCACACTCGATTCCTCTCCAAGATAGAACGGTATGCATTAAGAGTTCCAACCGAAGTTCCGGAGGGGAGCGGAGTATTGTTGGTTATGGCGGCCCGAGCCGCTTCCCACTCTTCCTCCGCATTAGTGTAACCGCTATCGTTGTTGCTGGCGCTGTTTTCGGGGTTACGTCGCCTACTGGCGCGTGGATTACGCCCTCCTCCTTCTTCTTCTTCTCCATTCCCTGCGTTAAGTATAGCATAGATCTGGAGATGCACCATCCTCCAGGTGGCTGTCCTGGCGCCGCTGTCGATGCTTTCTTCTCCTGATGAATATTTGGCGCTGCAGACGAATGGTGTATCGTCTGACCCCAATCCATGCCTGGTATCGTAGTTTAAGAAGTAGTACGAGGTCATATCGGATGACTTGGAGTCATCAGATCCGACCGACATAGATGATGTCGACCGAGGAGTTGATGGTGGTGAAGACTTCGTCGATGCCGTCAAACCAGCCGATATATCGATTGATGATGAGGAAGTCAATCCTGTTGCTGGCGAAGATGGCATCCTTGCTGATCTAGAGACGAACGGCTCGGGCAACCGAAGGATTCCTTCAACGTTGATGTTGTAGTGGACACTTCCAAACGTCATGCCCAAGCCTCCTTGTAGGTCCAAAAAGGTCGGGCGGGACGAGTCGCTATGCGATGTGAACTCGAAGGATCCGAATCGAATCGAGTTCCCCGAGCTTGGCGGTGAAGGGCCCGGTGATGATGCGGGCGGTGTTGATGAAGTTGATGATGACATGGCCGAAGCAGCCGATGCTGGGTCTTGTGCCAACATTTTTCCCACAGACGGCGCCAGTTGTCGAAGGTACTCCTCGGCAATGCCCTCTGTTTGGGGCTTAGGGTAGACGGAATCCTGCAGGCTGACACGAGACATCAGATACCAAACAAGCAGTGAGAGAGATTTACCCAGGTTCGGGGCCCTCGATGAGGTAAAACCCTTATGTCCTGCTTGTCTGATCTTGATTACTGAAACTATCGGGTTACAATGGGCCGGGTAGCCGAAGGCTTCGACTACGATCTTGTCGAGAGGCTAAGTTCTACGATGACCTAGCTCTAGACTTGCGGTGGTTATGGCTATGACAATTGTGTGTCCCTCGGCAGACCCTCTCCTGGCCCTTATATTAGGAGCCAGGTCTCAAGAGTTCTATCCGGGTTCGACTAGTATTACAAAGAGTTCTACATCTAAACTTTCCTTGTTTCTTCGTCTTCTTGCCTTGTTCGTCAAGATTCCTTCCTTGGAACCGACATAACGGCCCACCTTGGCCGACGGATGATCTTCATAGGCACCTGGTTGGGCCGTAGGAGGTAGCGCAATTCTAGTTACCCGAAGGGTAATGCCCACATCACCAGTAGTGGAGGCTGATCTTGACAAGAAGGCTTCGTTGAACGGGACGGGGCCGTCGGTTGCTACTCAAATCAACTAGCCGGAGCCTGGACAACGACCTGCCACCGACGCCAATACACCACATGGATCGATTCCACATTGTCTCCCATCGATGCTCACTGCAGCCACTGGGGAAGAAGACCAGCATCTCGTACCTGGCGCCAACCACCAATCTCGGCTCGCCAATTCATCAGCCGTTGGTATTATATGCTGCATATTTTTCCATGTCATGCATCTGGTCTCTGTATGAAATACGTATTGGCTTATTTCCATCATACTTTGATTTCCATGCAACTTTGGTTATAGTGGTCATTTCACAATATCAAGGAGAGTTAGACATCACAGAATCATATTGCTATTTCTTTAATTTTATCTTATATTTTTATGAGAATATATGTAGTGGTAAATGGATTCGTCCAAGACGCCCACGAATGATGGAAACTCAACATCGCTAAAGGCTCATTTTTTGACAGCTGCACACATTGCAGTTGTCAAGATGTTTAAATAAAACTGATCCAGCATGGGCTACTCATCGCAGCTACTCATGCATGTGTCGAACTGGAAATTGAAGAAAACAGAAAGACGAATAAGTGGATTCAAATGTGGTGGCATTCATCGACTGAAGTTTCATTTGGCTGGAGAAAAAAGTGAAGTGAACCAATGCAACAAACTTAGTGCGTAGGTTAGATATGAAATGCAGCAAAGTGTAGAGAATTATAATGAGAGTAAGAGGAAGACTGATGAAGATACAAATCTTGTTAGAGGCGGTGCTGATGGTGATGATTGTGTGGAAGTATCACCACAATAGGTTTTTTTGTGAGGAGCATGACCATAGGGGAAGACCCTATGGCATTTTCTTTTTAACCACAATAGGTTGTTGCTGCCACTCGAGTCACTTGAGCCTAAAAAAATAAAAAACTTCCGCATCAAACAAGTGAACAACAAACCGGGTAGCGGATGAATTCTTTTTTATCTAGAAGCCAATCAGGTGATCAACAAACAATAAAGAGTTTTTTGCAATATCAAGAATCTTTTGAAAGACTTGATTTAATTATAAATAAATGGGTTATTGATGCAATTGGTAGCATTGGCAGCGGTTATCAAGGGCAAAAATGTATAGAATGGGCGGCCCTTTTGAAAGGACACAGATGCCGCCTAGCGGGGTGGGGGGGGGGTGAATAGGCGGTTTAAAACTTTTACGTTTATGGCTTAACAAATGCAGAATAAAACTAGCCTTTAATTTGTCAAGCACAAAACCTATATAACTAGGGTTCACCTATGTGCACCAACAACATATGCTAAGCAATTCAAGCAACTATGTGATAGCAAGATATATAACTTCAAGCACGAAGGCTATCACAAAGTAAAGTGCATAAGTAAAGAGCTCGCGTACAAGAATAACCGAAGTGACGCGAAGACAATGATGTATCCCGAAGTTCACACCCTTGCAAGTGCTACTCTCCGTTGGAGCGGTGTGGAGGACAAGTCACTCCAAATGCATGAAGGCCACCGTATTCTCCTTAATAATTCCCACCAAAAGGGATGTCCTCGATCCACTATGGAACCTTACAGTGGTCACCGAACCCGCACAAAGCTTGGGGCTATCTCCACAACTTAATTGGAGGCTCCCAATAAATCGCCACAAAGGCCTTGCCATTGAAGAATGTCCACAACTTAATTGGAGTCCCCAAGAACACCACAAAGACCACTAAGCCATCTAGGTTCCAAAGGCCCAAGAGGAACAAGCTTCGGGAACAAGCTCCCGAAGTGAATATCTCACGAACTTTCACCTCCACGTATCACCGTGGAGAAGTCAAACCGATGCACCAAATGCAATGGCAAGAACACCACAAAGATGCTCAAGTCCTTATCTCTCAAATTCCAACAAAGATACAAAAGATATTGGGGGATAAGAGAGGAAGAGCAAATGAGAGGAGGAACACCAAATTTCTCCAAGATCTAGATCTAGTGGATTCCCCTCACAAAGAGAGGGATTTGATTGGTCAAGATGTAGATGTAGATCTCCTCTCTCTTTTCCCTCGAATAGGTGCAAGAAACATGGAGGGATTAGAGGGAGAGGAAGCTTCTCAAGGTCAACAATGGAGTAGAGAGAGTGGAAGAAGCAACCAGCCCAAGGAAAAAAGAAGGGGTTCTTATATACCCCCTCCCAGTGGAATATGACCGTTTGGGACCTCCCGGGCCGGAATTTCCGTCCCCCGGGACTTCGAAAAACGACTAAGGACTTAAGAGAACTACTCTCAGTAAGGGGGCGGACATTTCGCCGGAAATTTTATAATCTGGGCCGGAATTTCCGCCCCCCCCCCCCCCCCCCCCGAAAACTGGAAAAACATCAAAACGAGAAGGACCATAACTTGAGAATACGGACTCCGATTTTGATGTTCTTGGGCTCGTTTCGAAACTAGTAACAAGATCTACAAGATCATGCAGGCAACCATAACAGTCTAGCAAGGTAGGATATAAATAAATGATTATATGTTTGACCTATCTAAAAAACATACCGGTAAAACCTCCAACCTTGAAAATGCAACAAGTTGCCCGTGCAAAAACCATTCTTGATGAACTAGAGATTGTCATGAGAACAAGCACAAGCTCTAAAAAATCACATGGATAAGATCCAAATAACAACCAAGAAAGATGGTGCAATGATGCAAAGGTTTGAGCTCTCTGAAGGATACGATCGAGTTACTCACTCGAGAGCCCTCTTGATAGTACGTCAACTAAACTATAAACCGGTCTCCAACTACACCATGAGACCGGTAAGAAAGGAACCCTATGAATGGATCGTAGCGAACAAGAGGGGGGTGAATGGACGCTACGTTAAGTTTTAATATTTTTCAATTTTAGCGGTGCGGAAGGTAAAGGTGATTGATTTAGTGGTGTCGGTGATCTTACAATGATCCTAGACAAGTGCAACAAGCAAAGGAACAAGCAAGATAGTAAGAGTAAGGAGCAGGACAACCGGATGGCGCGGAGAGGAGGCGAGGTTTGTTTCCCGCAGTTCCTCTCACAAAAGAGAGTACATTTGCATTGAGGAGGTGCTAGCCTCACACAAGAGGCTAGGAGGCCACACCACGAAGGAAGGCCTCACTTTCTTCCTCAAGAGAGCTCCACAAAGGGGCTCCCCCTTCTCCACTATGGCACCGGTCGAGGCGGTGATTCCTTCACAAGGTTGGGGCGAGCTCCACACCACAAGGAGGCTCCCAACAACCTATGGAGCTAGCACAACACCAAGCTAGCCTGCATAAGCGCACTTTCTCCAAGATCCCACCATAGGAACCCTAACACCAAGATCCAGTAAGGACTAGGAAGTATTGGTGAAATCTCTCTTGGTAGAACTATAGATCGGGGTCTCCTCCACCACTACTCAAAATGTGGGCAAGATTGGTTGGATGGTTGGGGAGATCCTCAAGGTTTAAGCTCAACAACAATGGAGGAGAGAGAGAGGAGAGATAAAATCGTGTTGGGGAAGAAGGGCCCTTTAAATAGGCCCCCCCCGAAATCCAACTGTTATCTGCAGTTTTTGCCTAAGCGGTACTACCGCTATGGGAAGTGATACAACCGCCCTGGATTCGAAATCCCACAGAACTTATCCACGTGGACACATAGCGGTACTACCGCTCGCGGTACCGCTCGAGGTACCGCGATGGGGTCCAAACTTTACTGGATCCAAAGAGGTACCGAAGCGGTACCAGAGCGTTTCTGCCGTAACTCCGTTACGGTACTTAAGTGGTACCTCGAGCGGTACTACCGCTCTCAAGCGGTACTACCGCTCAAGGTACCGTAGGTACCGTAACCTGTTCTGTGGGACAAAACCAGCGCAGAACTCCAGAGCGGTACCATGGGGCGGTACTAGTAGGGGTAGCGGTACTACCAGCCGTCCTGACAAAAACAGCTTCCTCATCTTTTCCTCTCCAACCATGTTACCTCGCGATACACACACAAAACCATAAAACCTATAAGCTACGCTTCAGTCCTCCGATCTTGACGTGTCCAGCGAGGTCACCGTGCACTTACAAATCTAACAAGAATACTCAATGCACACGGTGAGATTGTTCAACTGTTGTCATCAAACACACAAAACCCAGGGTTTAGACTTTGCTCTTTCAATCTCCCCCTTTTTGGTGTTTGATGACAACACAAGACTTTGCAATGGCATATGATATTATGACGAGATATTTAGATTTGCAAGAGCTCCCCCTAGACATGTGCATATTTTGAATATGTATTTGAATACAAATGCACACATCCTAGAGGCATAACTCCCCCTAGATTTTACAAACCAAGCACATATGCAACAAGGATACTTGACATGTTCAAATAGCATATGCACAATATGGAGGCAATACAAGATCATGCAAGGAGTTTTGGGTGAAGTTATCATACCTTTGCCTTGAGAATACCCAAACTCACTGTAAGATGCCTCCATAGAGTTGATGTAGCCACAAGAAAATATAAACAACGAGGACCAAAAGGCTACAATCAACGAAAGTTTCCATACAAAAACCTATCCAAATAGGAACTTCTCCCCCTTTGGCATCGGAACACCAAAAAGGAGGGTAAGGAAACTATAAGGATGGTAAGAGAGAACACACAACCAAGCTTGCAAAAACCAAAAGGAAAACAAAGCTTGAATGAGACTCTCCAAAAACATGGAGAAAAAGATAGCAAAGAAGAAGGACAAAAAGAAAGTCACAAAGAAACACGAAAAACCGAAAAACCCCTCAAGGAGGAGGTTGGTGGCCGAAGCCACCGTGTAAGAGTATAGTAGTGTGAGGTCACGTAGATGTATCTAGGACTCACAACTACAACTCAACATGAAGATCATTAGTCACTTGTTTGACAAATAGCATATGGTTTGGATTTCTTTATGCATTATGGGGGGAGGGATAGCTCAATAAGTTTAAACCGCACTCCCCCTATGTTCATGCATGCCTTTCATCTAGATATATAGTTAGAGAGTGGTATGTGCGCACGACAGTCAAGCAAAGTTCAGTGGATAAATGATATTTAGCTCATGCCTCAACTCAATGAAACGCTTCTCGTCCAAGGGCTTCGTAAAGATGCCCGCCAATTTCTCCTTGGTACCAATGAAGGATAGAACAATATCTCCGCAGGCAATGTGATCCCGGATGAAGTGGTTCCTTATCTCAATGTGCTTCATCTTGCCATGAAGAACCGGATTGTAGGCGATCTTGATTGCGCTTTCATTGTCACACAAAAGAGGCACCTTGCTATACTCAAGTCCATAATCCCGCAAGGTTTGCCTCATCCACAAGATTTGAGCACAACTACTTGCCGCGGCAACATACTCGGCTTCCGCGGTGGAGACGGAGACACAATTTTGCTTCTTCGAGGACCAACACACCAAGGATCTTCCAAGAAAGTGACAAGCTCTGGATGTAGACTTCCTATCAACCTTGTCGCCCGCCCAATCGAAGTCGGTGAAGCCAACCAAAGCAAAGTCCGTGTCCCTTGGGTACCATAGTCCGAAGTGTGGGGTATCAACTAAATATCGAAAGATCCTTTTGACCGCCACAATGTGGCTTTCCTTCGGGCTTGCTTGAAACCGTGCACACATAATGCTTAACATTATATCCGAGAGAGAGGTACAAAGGTAAAGAAGCAAACCTATCATCGAACGGTAGAGCTTGGGATCCACCGCCTTGCCGGTCTCGTCAAGGGAGAGTTGGCACTTGAGATGCATCAGAGTTCCAATGCCTTTGGCGTCCTTCATGTCGAAGCGCTTGAGCATATCTTGGAGGTACTTTTCTTGATTGATGAATGTGCCTTGTCGCATTTGCTTGATCTTGAACCCAAGGAAGTACTTGAGTTCACCCATCATTGACATCTCAAACCTATTTGTCATCAACTTAGCAAACTCATCATTGAACTTTGTGTTAGTCGAGCCAAATATGATGTCATCTACATACAGTTGGCATACGAAAAGCTCCCCATTGACTTTCTTAGTAAAAAGAGTGGGATCGATTTTCTCCACTTCGAAACCACGGTCTACAAGCAACTCCTTTATATGCCCACACCAAGGTCTAGGAGCTTGTTTGAGTCCATATAGGGCCTTTTTGAGCTTGAGGACATGGTTCGGGAAATGGGGGTGCTCGAACCCCGGGGGTTGCTTCACATATACCTCCTCATGTAAAGGACCATTAAGAAAAGCACTCTGAACATCCATTTGTTGCAACTTGAAGCCATGATGAGAGGCAAATGCCAAAAGGATACGGATGGACTCAAGCCTTGCAACGGGTGCAAAGGTTTCACCAAAGTCCACGCCTTCAACTTGAGAATAGCCGTGTGCCACCAATTTTGCTTTGTTGCGGATGACAATGTCATGTTCATCTTGCTTGTTCTTAAAGACCCATTTGGAGTCGATAACATTGCGGCAATGATCGGGTCGCTTCATGAGAGTCCACACATCATTCCTCTTGAAGTTGTTGAGTTCCTCTTGCATTGCAATTAACCAATCGGGATCTTCAAGAGCATCATTAACCTTGAGTGGTTCCACCATAGCGACAAAGGCGTGGTGCTCACAAAAGTTTGCTAGTTGCCTCCGGGTGGTTACTTTGCTCTTTAGATCACCAATGACATTACGCAAAGAATGGAACTTGAGGCGCAAGTGTCTTGTAGTAGGATCTTCACGGCGAGTATCAGCTAAAGGAGTAGATTCTTGTGGGTCCTTTTGGCTTTCATCACGATTTAGGTCCTCGCCTTGACCTTCATTGTTGTTGAAAGGTGCATCATCATCATCATCATGAGAGCCGGATGACTCGGGGCTACTAGGAATGGGATTGTCCATAAAGATCAACCCCGAGCCATTCGGAGAAGAACTTGAAGCTTGGCCTTGGTCACTTGATGTTGGTTGTTGTGGTATATGAGCTTGTGGTAGATGTTGTTCTTGAGCTTGTTGTGGTGAGGCACTTGATTGTTGTTGTAGTTGTTGAGGTTGAACTTGAGGTTGTTGTAGAGGTTGGCTTGCAATTGTATGATCAACGGAAGAAGCTTGGCCTTGTGGTGTAGATGGCTCCACTTGGGTGGAACTTGGTACTTCCCCGGTACTCATAGAAGGTAGCTCTTGAGGTTGGCGAATGCCAACACCCATCCTTCCTATGGCATCCGGGGTAATTGCATCTCCTTTCTCACAAGAAACACTTCACTCCTCCAAAGATCTATCATCTTCATTGAATGTCACATCACAAGATTCTACAACTCGCCCATTTGACTTGTTGAAGACTCTATAGGCGTGAGAATCCGTAGCATAGCCAACGAAAATTCCTTCTTGAGCTCTTGAATCAAACTTGGATAGACGTGTGTCTTTGACAAGCACATAGCATTTGCATCCGAAGACCTTGAAATATGACACATTGGGCTTGTTGCCGGTGATCTCATATGGTGTCTTCTCTAAACCTTTGCGAAAGTAGAGAAGATTAGTAGCATGGCATGCGGTAGAGATAGCTTCCGCCCAAAAATTGTAGTTAGACTTGTACTCCATCATCATAGTTCGAGCGGCTTCGATCAAGGTTCGATTCTTCCTTTTGGCGACCCCATTTTGTTGGGGAGTATATGGCGTGGAGTATTGATGTTGGATTCCTTCTTCGCAGAGGAAGTCATCCAAGGTGTAGTTCTTAAACTCCGTTCCATTGTCGCTCCTTATTGCGAGGATCTTGGAATCGTACTTGCGTTGAACTTGGTTGGCAAACTCCATCATGGTCCGTTGAGTCTCACTCTTGTACTTGAAGAAGAATACCCAACAATAGCGTGAATAGTCATCAACAATGACGAGGCAATACTTCTTTCCTCCAAGACTTTCATGAGATGGTGGACCGAAGAGATCAACCTGTAGGAGCTCCAAGCATCTTGTGGTAGAGATGATTGTCTTGGCCTTGTGAGGAGCTCCATGCATTTTCCTTGCATGCAAGCCCTACAAACACGATCTTTGCAAAAGGATACATCTTCTTTTAGTCCGAGAATGTGGCCACCCTTGTGAAGACTTTGCAAAGTCCTCATGTTGACATGGGCTAGTCGGCGATGCCATAACCAACCCTTGTCACCTTTGGCGAATAGGCAAAGAGCGGAAGATGTTGTGTTTCCGGAGAAATCAACAACATACAATCCGTTCTCTACATATCCAACAAAAGCTACACGGAGTGTCTTGCTCCACAAGAGGACCACCATATGTTCATCAAAGAAAGTACATAGTCCCATACGAGCAATTTGATGAACGGAGAGTAAATTGTAACCAAGGGTCTCGACAAGGAGGACATTCACAAGTGAGATGTCGGGTGTTACCACCACCTTGCCAAGACCCAATACCTTAGAGCACGTGTTGTCGCCATATGAAACGGTAGAGTGAGAAGGCTCGAGGTCGACAACAATATTATTGCTTCCGGTCATATGACTTGTGGCTCCACTATCAACCACCCACTTAGCGCCACCGGAAGCATAGTCCTACAAGGAATCAAGTCTTGGATTTAGGTACCCATTTTTCAATGGGTCCTATCATGTTAGTAACAAGGGGTTTGGGAACCCAAATAGTCCAATCAACATTGTCCTCTTGAGGACCAATAAAGCGAGCACGAATATGTCCATAGTAATCAACAAAAAGAACATGAGAGGGGTTGTTAGAGCCGGCGAAACCCTTCAAGGTGGAGTTGGATACTCCATCCCTTCTTGAGCTAGCATCGCTTTCCTCATGGTTGATCTCCATGTTCTCCTTGTTCTTCTTCTTCTTGGTCCTCCTATTCCTCTTCCTCTTTGGCTTGGTAGCCACTCCTCCTTCATTACAAGAGCCCTCTTTGGCTCCATCTTTGGCTTCAATGACTCCTTCCAAGTACTTGGCTTGAACTTGGAGTCTACAATTTTTGCCTTCAAACGATTGACTTCATCTTCCTGCTCCGGGTGAGGGTGAGTGATATCAAACACTTGGACTTCCTTTGCCTTGTTCACCCGGAAATGTTCCATCAAAGCTTCTTCTTGGAGAGAGTTCATCTTCATGAGTAGACGCTTGTCACTCTCCATCTTGGCAATGTCACTTTCATGGGTGCAACACGCACGGTCCTTGCTCAAGGGAAAGTACTCCGTCAATGCTTCCTCTTGCATGGAATTGACCTCCATGAGTTTGGCTGCACTCCTCTTCAAGGCGGCTATCTCTTCCTCATGATCACAACAAGTGACCTTCTCTTTGCTCATGCGGAGGCATTCCATCAAAGACTCTTCTTGCATGCTACTCAAACTCAATAGCTTGGCCTTGGTGGTCTCAATAGTGGCAATTTCTTCTTCATGATTGCAACAGGAGGTCTTCTCCTTGCACAAGCGGTAATAATCATCCAAGGCTTCTTCTTGAAGAGCATTGACCTCCAAGAGAAGAGCATTGTGCTTTGTCAAGGAAGCAACTTGATCCACAAGCTCGTCATGGCAAGAGATGGGGTCTTCCTCATCTTTCTCTTTGTTGGTTTCCTCGAGAGAAAGCATCTTCTTCTTGAGATCACCCATCAAACCAAGAGCATGATCTCGGTCCTTGGTGAGTTGGGAAATAATAGCATTGTTAGAGTCTTCAAGGGTGATGACACTAGCTTCAAGAGACATGCGCAAATTTTGTTCCTCCTCAAGTGCTTGATTGAGAGAGGCAATCTCATTTGTCGCCTCCCTTTCAAGCCTCTCCTTCTCCTCTCTAAGGTCTTGTGCCGCACCAAGTTGGGCCAAGAGAGCCCCAACATGAGTCTTGGTATCCCCTTGCATGTTAGTGATAAAAGAATCCAAACCCACAATCTCACGCTTGATGGTGAGACTAGTGGCATCATCAATAGATAAAGCATTAGTTCCTCCTCAAGAATTTTGTTCTTCCTCAAGAGTTTGGAGGGGGTTCTACCTCCGTGGATACCTTTTCCATAAGGCAATGGGCGTTGTTGGTGATGAGGTTCTCATTAGGAGAATCGAAGAGGGAGATAGAGGGAGTGGTAATGGTGATGGCGGCCACTCCCTCTCCTTCCTTGTTAGAGCTCTTGTCCTCATGTTCTTCATCCTCATCGGAGGAGTACTCTTCTCGAATGATAAAGGCTCTAGGCTTCTTGGTGAAGGAGACCTTGTCGTCATCGGGCTTGGAGGGGAACTTGGAGAATCCCTTGGAGAGTGACTTGAACTTTTCCTTGCGGACAAGCCTTCCACCATTATCTTCTCTTCTCTCAAAGATACAATCCGCGACAAAATGATTCTTGTCGCCGCAATCGTAGCATGTTCTCCCCCTTTGCCCCTCCCTTGGGCTCTTGGAGAAGCTTCTTGGAGAATCACGTGATCTTCTTGGCCTTGTGCTTCGGGACTTGTTTCCCTCCCAAAATTTCTTGGCGGCGAGAGCCATGTGCTCATGATAGTTGGTATTGAGATCATCCGGTCCCCACTCAATGGGATCCTCATCGCTTTCACTAGCCTCATGAACCTTCATCTTCAATGCAAGGTTGGGCTTGCGGGTGTTGTGGGCGCGAGCAACAAGATCCTCCGCATTCTTCTTGGAGATGTCCAAAGCGATGACTTCGCTAAGAACTTCATCGGATGTCATAGCACGGAAGGAGGCGTTTTGGCGGATGGCCATCAACTTCACTTCCTCATAAGGGAGGAGAGCATTGTAGAACTTGCGCTTGATCCAATGGTCATCCACAAATGTTGCTCCAAGATCTTGCATTTGTACGACGAGAGCGATGAGGCGCCGATACATTTCTTCGGGGGTCTCTCCTTCATTCATGACAAAGTTGTCGGCCATGTTGTTTACTTCATCAAAACGGGAACTTTGGATGCTCTCATCTCCGAGGAAGAGCTTGTCGAGTTTATCCCATGCTTCCTTGGCGGTCTTGAGCGAGCGGATATGAGCGCGGTCCATGGGCGTGACGGCCATGTGAATCATGTTGATAGCGGTGGCGTTGAGTTGGCCATCCACCACTTATCTTCTTGTCAAGCTTTTTGGGTCTCGTGGTGAGTAGCCCTCCTCGATGATGCGCCAAAGCTCGGTAGATGCGCTGCGCACATGAGAACGCATTAAAAATTGCCAATTTTCAAAGCTATTTGATTCAAGTAACGGTGGTGAACCATGCGACAAGATATGTGGCATAGGTATTGGAACGTTTATGGTGTAATCACTTGGTGGTGGCACCTCATGATAACCCCCTAGACGTTCCGCAACCGGTGTCTCATCCTTCCCCTTTGTTGAAGTGCCGGTCTCCCCAAGCCCTTCCTTTTGTGGATCTTTTGTCGATTACGCGACAAAATCAACAAGAGGAAATTGGTTAACTTTTGGTGGGGGATCCTCGGCACTTTCCTTAGGATCTACGATAGGGGTTGGTTTTTGAGCAACCAACTCCATCATCATTACCTTCATTTGGTTAACGATGGATGACTCCAATTTCTTGAGGTCATCCAACGTAGCCGTTGTGCTATCGACGGGAGATGATGGAGCGGGTGGCACAAGGGAAGGTGACCCATTCACAACCGTCTCTTGTTCGACCATTTCTTAGGCGGTAAAGCCCGAGCAAGAAAACCTTGCTCTGGTACCAATTGAATGGACCGTAGCGAACAAGAGGGGGGGGGGTGAATGGACGCTACGTTAAGTTTTAATCTTTTTCAATTTTAGCGGTGCGGAAGGTAAAGGTGATTGCTTTAGTGGTGTCGGTGATCCTACAATGATCCTAGACAAGTGCAACAAGCAAAGGAACAAGCAAGATAGTAAGAGTAAGGAGCAGGACAACCGGATGGCGCGGAGACGAGGCGAGGTTTGTTTCCCGCAGTTCCTCTCACAAAAGAGAGTACATCTGCGCTGAGGAGGTGCTAGCCTCACACAAGAGGCTAGGCGGCCACACCATGAAGGAAGGCCTCACTTTCTTCCTCGAGAGAGCTCCAAAAAGGGGCTCCCCCTTCTCCACTATGGCACCGGTCGAGGCGGTGATTCCTTCACAAGGTTGGGGCGAGCTCCACATCACAAGGAGGCTCCCAACAACCTATGGAGCTAGCACAACACCAAGCTAGCCTCCATAAGTGCACTTTCTCCAAGATCCCACCATAGGAACCCTAACACCAAGATCCACTAAGGACTAGCAAGTATTGGTGAAATCTCTTTTGGTAGAACTATAGACCGGGGTCTCCTCCACCACTCAAAATTTGGGCAAGATTGGTTGGATGGTTGGGGAGATCCTCAAGGTTTAAGCTCAGCAACAATGGAGGAGAGAGAGAGGAGAGATAAAATCGTGTTGGGGAAGAAGGGCCCTTTAAATAGGCCCCCCGAAATCCAACCGTTATCTGCAGTTTTTGCCTAAGCGGTACTACCGCTATGGGAAGCGGTACTACCGCCCTGGATTCGAAATCTCACAGAACTTATCCACGTGGACACATAGCGGTACTACCGCTCGCGGTACCGCTCGAGGTACCGCGATGGGGTCCAAACCTTACTGGATCCAAAGCGGTACCGAAGCTGTACCAGAGCGGTACTGCCGTAACTCCGTTACGGTACTTAAGCGGTACCTCGGGCGGTACTACCGCTCTCAAGTGGTACTACCTCTCAAGGTACCGTAAGGGTACCGTAACCTGTTCTGTGGGACAAAACCAGCGCAGAACTCCAGAGCGGTACCATGGGGCGGTACTAGTAGGGGTAGCGGTACTACCGCTACTAGTACCGGTAGTATCGGCCTGACAAAAACTGCTTTCTCCTCTTTTCCTCTCCAACCATGTTACCTCGCGATACACACACAAAACCAGAAAACCTATAAGCTATGCTTCAGTCCTCCGATCTTGACGTGTCCAGCGAGGTCACCGTGCACTTACAAATCTAACAAGAATACTCAATGCACACGGTGAGATTGTTCAAGTGTTGTCATCAAACACACAAAACCCGGGGTTTAGACTTTGCTCTTTCAATCTCCCCCTTTTTGGTGTTTGATGACAACACAAGACTTTGCAATGGCATATGATATTATGATAAGATATTTAGATTTGCAAGAGTTCCCCCTAGACATGTGCATATTTTGAATATGTATTTGAATAGAAATGCACACGTCCTAGAGGCATACCCCCCATAGATTTTACAAACCAAGCACATATGCAACCTTGAAGCTAACATACGGTTCAAGCATTATCTATGGACAACTCCTATAAATATTACTCAATGCAAACATTAGTCCATAGGGATAATCATTAATTACCAAAACCACAGATGGAGGTTCCATGCACTTTCACCTTTGCTTACAAAAAAATGAAGCTACTAAGAAGTTCGCTGAAAGCTATCGAAAATCATGCAGGGAGAGTGGCTGCACCATTATGGCTGATGGTTAGACTAATAGTATGAAGCTAACACTCGTCAATTTCCTGGTGTATTGTTAGAAAGGTATTATTTTCTTAAATTTGTAGATGCCACTGCTAATTCCAAAATTGCTGATTTCTTATTCAGCGATGTTATGCGCTTTGCTGGATTCGAAAATGTGGTGCATTTCGTGGTTGATAATGCCTCAAATATGGTACTAGCTGGAAATAAATTAGAGTCTAAGTTTTCTTCAATTTATTGGTCTCCTAGTGCTTCTCAGTGTTTGAATTTGATCTTGAATGATTTGGGAAAGCTTGAAATAGTGAAAGAAGTTGTAGAAGATGCATCTAAAATCACTATGTATTTGTACAGCCATTGCAACCCACTTTTTCTTATGCGGCAGTCACTAATGGACATGGAATATTTCATCCCAGACCAACTTGCTTTGCTACTAATTTTGTTGCATTATGAAGTATACACAAGCAAAAAGATGTTCTTCATCGGAAATTTGTCTTGGCTCCCGGGAGCATTTGCTCCCTGATTTTTGGGGAGCAAATTTTGTTTTTCAAAACTTTTCAAAAAATTTCGAAAAAAATCATGCATGTACCTGACCATAGCATGCACCACCTTGTGCAATGTCGCTGCAAAATGTCATCGTATGCGTCCTGGGAAAAAATGACAAATTTCCAGATCTGAGATTCAAATTTTTGGATCTCATTTCATGTCAGAAATTTGTTATTTTTGTTCAGGGCGCATACGATGATATTTTGCAACAACATTTTACACGGTGGTGCGTGCCATGATCAGGTACGTGCATGATTTTGTTTCAGAATTTTTTGATAAGTTTTCGATTTATTCTGATTTTTCGAAAAAACCAGGAGAAAATGCTCCCGGGAGCCAAATCGCCGCTCTCATTCTTCATAGCATGGTTATATCAAAAGAGTGGACATGGGCTCCATGCGCAGGAGAAGCAAAATCACCACATTTTGTTGACCTTGTATTAGATCAACAATTTTGGAAAGATTATGCTTCCATTTGTAACTTCTCGAAACCTTTAGTTAGATATGTATTTGGAGCATTACATTGTGCAATAGAAGAGATTGAGAAGAGGTTCCAAAAAAAGAAGAGAGCAATCCAACAACCGGTTCTTAAAGCTATAGAGAAGAGGTGTGATAAGCACATAAATAAAAATCAGCACCCAACCAACCAATACAATGATGAGGTTATGTCAAAGTATCACACCACTACTTCTAGAGCTATAGTTTTATTGAGAGATATGTAGCAAAAAAATCCAGCTTTGCACAAGGCTTTGACATCAGAGATGATGATTTTCAGAGGTGCAGATGGTGATTTTGGTCGAGTGCGAGCTATTAATGATAGATGCAATGCTTCATGGTATGCCGCTTTATTTTCGTTTGTTCGTCTATATTAATTTTATAATTAATATGCATCTTTTCATTTCTCTAGATGAATGGTGGTTGACTTATGGATGTAGTGCTCCACGAACTTGCAAAAGCTTGCTATTCGCGTCTTAAGAAAAACTTGTAGCGCTTCGGGTTGTGAGAGAAATTGAAGTTTGTCTGAGCGTATTTATTCCAAAATGAGAAATAGAATTGAGCATCAAGTGACGAGCGAGCGCGACTATTACGGATCAATAAAAAAACTAGTGAAACCCTTGATTTGTGCTATTTTCAATTTTACCGATATATTTTTTTTACATAGATGCGAGTAAAATGAGGGGTATTTCAGGAAACCGCATTGAACCATTCGACTTAGACCAAACTGTTTGATCGCCGATTCAAGTCAAAACCGACGAGTCGGTGGTTTTTCTTGGGTCGACCGGCCTCCGGTTCCTGTTTTATCGGTTCAACCGCCGGTCCGGTTTTTTTAAACTATGTGCTTTTTTTTTAGATGTAACTAGGTGCTGAACTCGGCCTAAACGTTCACAGCAAGCATCACTGCATCAGTGCTGAACTCAGCCCAATGTCTCGACTCTCGAGTGTTCCGCCCCCCTCCCTGACTCCGTCCTGCGGATGTGGAGAAGCCTTGGCAAAAAAAGAACAGAAAAAGAAATATCTCTCTCCCTCTTCTCCGGTGCCGGTAGGAAGGGCAAGCCGCATGAGTGGGGGTTCCGGCAGCCGAGGCGGCGCGCCGTGATGGAGGAGGCCGGAGGCTGGCGGCGGGGGTCGATGGCGATGGCGGGCGCGGGGAATCCGCCGTTCGGCCGGTCGCCTCCAGCCGGAGCAGCGGGGAGGCGGGAGAAGCGGGGGTCGAGGGCGACGGCGGGCGCGGGGATCCGTGAAGCTGGATGCGGCTCCGACGGCGTGACGGCGGCGGGCGGCCTGCCCTCCCGGGCGGCGTGCGGAAGACACGTCACGCGCGCGCGGCATCAGGGCCGTCCGTTCTGATCGAACGGCCGTGGCTGGTCCCTGCGACACGTGTCTCGCACGGGATCATCACGGCCGTCCGATCCTCCACGTCAGGGGCGGTTAGCGATCGGAGGGCAGGAAACGCAGCCTCCGTCGCCTGGCTGGCTGCCAGGCGAGCAGTATATTTGCTGCCGCATGCAGCTCTGCACCACCGCAACAAACTTTTCCCCTCTCTTCTCCTCCGACTCCGAGCAGACGCAGACGCACAAGCCACAAGCAGCGGAGGCGGAGCAGCGGAGGACCACGGTGAGAGAGGTGATCGTCCCTTCCCCTCCCCTTCCCGTCTCCTCTCTCGTCAGATCTTCTGCTTCTTCGGCTCGTTCGCGGGCTGCTGATCGACCAGAGGACCACGGTGTGTCGGCATTCTGTTCCGTGGCCATTTTTGTTCCTCGGAGACGCCATGCTTGTTGATTCCTCTTGCTATCGTTGCTGTTTTCGATTCCAAACCCGCGGGACTCCCTTCTTCTGCTTCTTCTTCGGTTGGTTCGTGGGCTACTCGTCCAGCAGAGGAGCGGGGTGCGTCGGCGCGCGTTCCGTGACCGCTTTTGTTCCCAGACGACGGCATGCTCGTTGATTCTTCCTCTTGCTATCCTTGCTATTTTCGATCCAAAACTCGTGGGATTCTTCTGCGTCTTCGGTTCGTGCGTGAGCGACTCGTCGAGCGGAGGAGCGCGGTGCGTCGGCGCGCGTTCTGTGACCGCTTTTGTTCTGAGACGGCGGCATGCTCGTTGATTTCTCTTGCTATTGCTGCTGTTTTCGATCCAAAACCCGTGAGTTTCGTCTGCGTCCTCGGTTCGTGGGATGCTAATCGAGCAGAGGGCCGTACACGTCAGCCTTCGGTGACCAATTTCGTTCATCGGCGACGCCATGTTTGTTGATTCCTCTTGCTATTGTTGATGTTTTTGCTTCAAAAAAACTCGTGTCACCTTCTGGATTCTTCTTCCGTGATCGAGCCGAGCACTTCGTGGCCTACTGATCGAGCAGAGCACGCTGTGTCAGCGTTCTGTGACCAATTTTGTTCCGAGACGATGCTTGTTGATTCCTCCTGTTATTCTTGCTGTGTCTTGATCGTCTATTATTGCTTGCTGTTGATGTCGAGTCCTAATAAATGTGCCTTGCCACTAATTAAATTACTTCTTGAATGAGATCGTGCACTCTTGCTTACTCTACTCTGCTCGTTTCATACATTCGCCCAATTCTAGTATGATTTGAGTTCCTGAAGCTTGTATGTACTGTTTCGTGTGGTTTGATTCTTGTGTAAGATCTTCGGTGCAAACCCCTATACTCTGTTAGGAGAATGCAATTTCCTCATACTGTATAAGCATCCCAGGATGCAATATGTACATGCAGTAACATGATGGAGCTACTTAACCCTTTCTTAAATCAAGTATAACGATCTGTAATGCAGTCAGTATCAGTACATTCAGTTTTCTTCAGTTCCTAGTTTTTTTCTTTCTTGGATAACACTTCCTAGTCTACTATACTCATACTTCAATCTTCCAGGAAAGTAAACACCACAATGGGTCAAGGCCATTCTTATCTAAAGAAGTTCACTGTCAAAGACGAGAATGACAGAATTAACTATGCCACATCAACTATGCAAGGATTGCGCTCGTACATGGAAGATGCTGTGAGTACTGTGGCAACTACTTTGTACAGTTCTTGGGATGTTCTTCACAAATATTTTTTATCGGCTCACAAGTACTTGTCTCAAGCTTGACTTTCGCTCTTATTGTTTTTCAGCATACAACTATCCTAGATCTAGATCATACCGGATCCACATCATTCTTTGGTGTTTATGATGGCCATGGAGGTTTGATCTTCCTTTCTGATCTTGCTACAACAAATCAAAACATGTCAACTTATTACATCGGTACTGTGCTTGTTGGATAGTGCAGATATAACGTGGATTGTGCAAAAGTAATACCTGCGATGGACCAAACGTTTCATGTGTTGGAATTGTGATTATTGTACTCTGAAGTGTTGTGATTTGTGAGGAATAATCAAAACTTTATTCTGATCTGTTAATGACAGAGGTGGGGTGTATATTATCACTGTGTTGAGTGTATCACTTCTCTCCAGTGATACCTATTGAATGGATGTTCAGCTGCGGTGTTCATCACATTTTTTCGAATATAAGCTTCTATGCACATTCTGTTGCTTCCACGTTCCTCTGTTATATGTGTAAACTTATATGACAATGCCAGACTTAGCAATATATTATCTGTTTCAGGAGCTAATGTTGCACTGTATTGTGCGAACCGATTTCATACTGAGCTTCTACGAGATGAAGATTACCAGAACAATCTGGATGGTGCAGTGCGGCACGTGTTCTTCAGGTCATTTAACTAAATCTTGTACTCTATATCTCAGGCTCTGTAAGTTTTATCCCTTTTCAGTTGTCAAAGGTGAAAGTGCCAATATTACACCTATTTTATTCATATTTGTCCTGTTCTCGTAGCAAAGATGGTTTGGCATGTTGCCTGTGCAAATATGAAATATGTAATCACTGTTCCTCCTTAATTGTTGCAGAATGGATGAGCAGCTGAGAGAATATGATGAATGGAGAGCGTTAGCTAGACCCCGCCGCCGCCGTTTTAGTTTCAATTTGCTAAATTGCCTCAGGGCAGTTACTTGTGCTAAGGTTTGATTTCCTCCAAGTTGATTATCAAGTATTGTGCTTCAGTATCAAGCTTTTGAAGAAGTTCACAAAGATTGTATCTCTTGGATAATATGCATACTATTATCTGTAAAAACGAACTGGAAGGAATCACATGGATTATGGAGGTTCTATTTTACTTTCTGGAGATATGCTTTCGAGTTGGAAGTGGTATATATATAAATCTATTACTCATTTCTCCAATTATTGAGTTGGAGGTTGGAGTAGTTGTTATATTGATTGGCTGGTTTATTGAGTTGGAGGTCAAATGCTTCTAAGTTGTTCTCATTGGTCATTCCACCTTGGCTGTTATCACTTGTCATATTCCCAGAATCAAGGTATGACATTAGAAATAACTCTCTTCGTGTGCTCGAATTCATCATTCGGTTGATTTCTTCGTTATCTAAGGGAACACAGAAAAAAATTCCTCCTAGTGACTCTCAATGCTTGTTTATTCCATACAAGAGTTGGAATTTTTTTCGTATAATTTAGTTTGGAAAGTCTTTCTTTCAGGGAATCCCTTACTCTGAAGGAAGCACAGCCTCTGTGGCTCTCATTAGAGGAAACCAAATCATTGTTGGAAGTGTTGGTGATTCTCGCTGTGTACTCTCAAGGAATGGTCAGGTATAGTTACTGTTCCCTTATCAAATATCTAGGTGGCACCTAATTGTTCAGCTCTTTTGTCATAACAAGTGCATTCAGTGGGTGCTTTAATGTCCTTTTATCCATTCATCCAAAGGCAATGGATTTATCCACCGATCACAAACCAAACCTTCCGGATGAACGTCGGAGAATTCAAAATGCTGGAGGACGAGTAACCAGGGATACGCGACGTGTTTGGTGTGCAGGACAGGAAAGAGTACAGTTGGGCAGCTATCGTGTTAATGGGCTCCTAGCCATGTCTAGATCTATTGGTACAATCTTATTTGATTTCTTTTTGGTCAGTTGCATACTTCTATTCTATCTATTTCATTATACTTGGCAATTTGCCTACTTGCATTTCAGGTGATTTTATCTTGAAATCGAATGGTTTGTCTGCTACAGAACAGATGGTGACATGTAATCCTGATGTTCGCACTGTAAGTTAATTTAGCTGTGTTAGTGGAGTATAAATTTGTTTACATGGGTGTGTTCTAATGGATATTGCACTTTTTTGCTAGGTGGACATAACTGATGATACTGAGTTTCTTCTTATAGCAAGTGACGGCATCTGGTTAGTCCTCAGTTCAAAATAATTGAAGTGGTTACTTTATTTTACTTCTAAGTGCAAATTTTCGCCCAGAATAAATCTACTCCGAAATGACGGTTGTGTTGTATGCTTGGGTAGTCTTAGGGCAGAAGAATATATCCAGAGTGGCATTTACATTTTGGTTCAGTTAAATTCGTTGTGGCCTGGGCTGGTAGCTTCTAAGTCCAAGCTACTTAATCGTCTAGTTCTTTTGTTGTGATTTACTTGTACTGGGGACTTAAAAGTTCAGGAACATGTGCCAATCCTTACCTTAGCTGATTCTTCACTGTGTCCAATTTTTTTTTAGATTCGATGGTTTTGTGTCTGTTTTACTTAGCTAATTGGAAATGTGTGTTTCATTCATCTTGCAAGAGCTTGCTTAACAATCTTACCACTTGATGAAACATTTGCACCAATAAGAATCATTCTAAGATGTGGAATAATATATCTCCCTAGTATTCTGCTCATCTTGGAGAATGCTAAAACTAATACAATAATAAACTCAATTACCATACGCCATTTAGCCATTTTTTATGCTTCTGTAAATTCTTTCATATAACATTCCTCTGATTTCCCCCTGTTTCAGGGATATCTTGTCAAGTCAGGGCGCGGTGGATTTTGTACACCAGAAGTTAGCAAGCGTAAGGCTTTTTTTTTACTCATTCTTCCTTGTCATTGAAGTAAAGAACAAAAATTATACCGGAAAGACCATTTAGAATCTATCTGCTCATGTATGTCCCGTGCATGAATGATCTGCTTAGCTATTCGAACAGTTGATTGATACCTAAAGCCTACAATGGATTGGTATCATGTTTTTCCTTCTATGCATTTGTTGATAGAACTGTCACTCATGTAGCACATGTCTGGTGTCTCAACACAGGGGACAACAGATCTGCGTACCATTTGTGAGGGGCTTCTTAGCCATTGCTTCAGGTCGAGGGACAACTCAACCGTGATACTGGTTCAGTTCAAGCCTGCCGCCAGGATTCCTCTTGCTCCTCCGGCCAGCGCCGCGCCAGTGGTTAACCCAAGTGCCACTGAAACTTCCATTGCCGCCAATCCTGACGCTAGTGCTGAAGCCAAGGCTGACTCCGGCAGAGAGATCGAGGAACTTGAAGGACCGCTCCTGCCTCTGTCAACATTACCTAGCTCGTCGCAGTTGTTGTGAGTTTTGACCGAGAAGAGAGAGCTCCTGGGTCGGGGAAGCGTGCAGTGCTATTTGGTTTCCTATTTTTCAAAGACGACACGGTGTGGTGCCTTGCCACTGTGTAGGATGATGATACCATGCGTAGGAGTAATAGTCCCACTTACTCGGTGCTTCCTGGGAACTGTTTAGAAGAATTTGCCACTTGGATTTGGATTTACGCACTCGGTTTTGTTTTCTACTACTCCGTACTTCTGATGTTGGATCGACACTCTCTATTGATGCTAAGTGCCTTCAGAATTCTTCTGTGCTATGCAGTATTATGCCTTCAGAAATCTTTTGTCTGATCGTGTTGTATCTTGAAGATGCTTAGTCCAGTAGTGTTCCATCCACGGGTAAAAAATCGGACGGCTGTCAAATCGTACACTAAAATGCGAACGTTTTTATCATTATAGCTTTCCCTAATAATTACTGGATTACAGCATCAAATAAGCAGTCGGGTGCAGCCGTGCAGGGAGATTAAACTATGCGGCCAGTGCAGTGCATGCAGAAGCTGTTGCTGTGTTCTGAAGCTATACAAGCGGCAGCTCCATCCTCGCCAAGGCACTACAAAGTACAGAATACGACCGCGCACCTGAAGGAGTTCTCTTCCGTGACATGCGTACCTTCTTGCGCTTGAACTTCATTTCTTTTTAAGTGGCATATGTGCCCAGGCCTTGTAATAGTGTTGCACACTTCTTATTTGTTTATAGTTCCAACCAAAGTATGGTTCAGCTGCTATGGCCTGAATCTGTACCGACTGATGTAAGTCTTGCTGTGGCCAGCGAGTCTGCTGAGCCGTTTTAATGAATCGGAGTGTTCCATGTCAAAAGAAAATAAAATAGTCGTAGACCATCAGGTCGAGGTGGCGCCCTAGGCCGGAGTTTTTTTTTTGCGGGTACCCTAGGTCAGAGTTGAGACCGGTGTTGGCAACACCGAATACAAAGGCGGCGTGGAAGGCCAATGCAACGTCATACATCACCCGTGGGCTTGAGCGCGACATGTTTTTAGTCGTGACGTGGATGGGAGGCGTCCAGTGTTATATTGTGATCCAAATTCAATAAGAAGGCTAACGAAGCGAGGTCACTTTCTATTAGAGGACTTTTACAGTACTCCAAGTGAACAGAGGCCATTCATTTTAGTCCATCAGACAGCTAACGGGTAAAATTTAATCGGAAACTCGCGGAGTACCTCCATTGGAGGGTCAAAAAACAATTTCTCATACTAGCTTCCTCTGCGTAGGGGTATAGATATGTATCTATCTTTTTGTGAGGATGCTTTTGCATTTCGTATCCATTTCGTCTCAAACAGTCTTATTTCCTGGACGAACCCTAGCTGAGTTGTTCCCGGCGGCGTCGGGGGAAACGGAGCTGGAGCCGATCGGGGAG
Organism: Lolium perenne; assembly: GCF_019359855.2. Classification (NCBI taxonomy): domain Eukaryota; kingdom Viridiplantae; phylum Streptophyta; class Magnoliopsida; order Poales; family Poaceae; genus Lolium; species Lolium perenne. The sequence goes on along the minus strand of NC_067248.2, from coordinate 68,050,347 downwards.
GGGGACGAGGCACCGCGCGGCCGTCGATCGAGCATGCAATAATGGTTGATAGATCAGGGTCGGTTGTTCTGGAACATATCCTTTGATCTCCAAATTCCAAGGTGCCTTTGCTTGAAAAAGTTAAAACTCATGAACTGGTGGCGGTTGGGTGCTGGTACATCTGGTGGCGCAGGGAATTAGCGTGAAAGGTGAGAATGTCAGTCCTCCGAAGAGTTCAGCTTTTGCTGCAGCAAATTTTGGTGCAGTCAAACATAATACTGTAGAGAGAGAGAGAGGTGAAATGGTCAAAACCGCCAAGGGGCCATCGAAAGTTAAATGTGGATGCTTCTTATCATGCTATGGATCTGGATCAGCCGGTATTGTCTTGCGAAATGACAAGGGTGAGGCCATAGCTGGTAAAGTTTGCCTGCTGAATAATCTGATGTGTTCGGCATCGAATGAAGCAATGGCGCTGTTAAGAGGGTTACAATTTCTTGAGCAGATTGGGTTTTCTTCGACGTATATTGAATCGGATTCTCTGGAGTTAATTCAAGCATGCAATGGAGATACTGAAGTGTTTAGTCCCTATACGACAGTGCTAGCTGATTGCTTTCAAATAGCCAGTAGGATGAACTTGGTGGTCTTTCAACATTGTCATCGGGAAGCAAATATGGTGGCTCACAATTTAGCAAAGCATGGGTATGAGACTAATACTAGATTAGTTTGGGATGATAGGTCTCCTGATTTTATTAGAGTTGATGTTATTCGTGATGTAACTCTGTTGGAGGTTATTTACCGAATATTTGAACTCAGAGCAGCAAGTTTTAGACGCACTCTTTTCCTTACCAGGGTACCGAAGGGGACTGGAAGGTTTTTAATGAGGCGGCTTGCTTGCTTAATATATTGATGTTTATTAAAGAAAACGGATTAAATTGGATAAAACGGATTAAATTGGATAAATTTGGTATATTTGAAATGGTTGGCTAAACTAGTATTCGGAAGAGCGTAACCTTGAACCGAAGGCGGGTTTCTTGTACTAATCCTGTCGTCTTCCCGACTGGCTTCCCCTTCCCCGAGTCTCCGGCCAATTCCATCGTAGAAACAGGCGCCGAGTCCACGGCCACCGCGCGGCCCCATCTCCGGCGAGCCATGTCCGGCGGAGGGTGCAGCGTCCGCGCAATCTGGATCCTCACGCCGCACGACACGGTCGCGTTCTCCAGGTACGCACGGCCGACTACGGTCCCACCTCACGAACCCTCGAGATGAAATCCGAGGCTTCTTGAGCCAAGATTCATCCCTTTGGGTCCCCGGAACTCACCTCCCCCCTCTCCTATCAGGCGGTTTGCGGTGGTGGAGAAGCGTTGGCGGGTCGCGTGGGAGGCTGAAGGGAAGGGGAAGGGCGCGGAGATGCCGCTGCCGGAGGACTACGAGGTCGCCGCCGCCTTTGCCAACCGCCGGAGAAGGTATTGTGCTTGCTTCATGGCTCTTGGAGTAGCTTGCTTTGGCGAATTTGTGTGGTCTTGTAAAATACAGATGCTAAATTACTCGTGTGGAAGTGAATTAGGTATTACGATATATTTTAGATGGCAGGGTCATGAACAATTGTTATTTCTCTTGAACAAAGGACAAATGTATGATGTAAAGGTGCTCATCTTAGTACTGTAGTTCATCGACTGAAACTATAACTGCATCAGCACATGTTGTTCCATGTTTATGATTTTAGAAATAGATGTGATAAACACTTGAATATGAACATTGCGCAGGGAAGGCACGGCACGCGGTTCTGGTATCCGCACAAGCGTATCAACTGTGGGATCTGATTCTTGGGTCGATGATCCAATTGCTCGCCACATTATATCCCTTCAGATCGACAAAGAGGAAGGGTGTGGTTTTATGCTGTGGCCAGTGGTTCTTCAGAAACGTGGAGGTTATTATGTCCTTGTGCTGCCTCTGGTGGATCCACAGTCGTTTAGAGCGTTCGAAAGCTTATTGAAAAGACCTGATTGTGGCAGTTCAGCCAAGGAGAATGGCAATCTTTCTTCCATTCTGCTCAATCTTCCGTGCATAACAGGGTAATGTAAGTTTGCTTACCTGGTATTTATGTGTGTTCTTTCGTGCTTCATTCTTTACACTAGCCCCCATTTTCTACTCATTTATTTTACGGAAGTATTTGTGAGTTGTATAATGCCATGAACCAATTAATGACCATTTTCAAATTTCATTTGGTCCGACTCTTATACTTCATGTTCCATCATAGGGCTTTTATGGTTGCAAATGTTATCGGGGACATAATTACTGGTGATGTTGCTGAACCGGAGGTGATTGTTAGTTCGGGCCCCTCTGTTGGTGGACTTTTAGATTCATTGACTGGAAGTATAGGTATTTCAGCCCGACCAAAACCTATCACTGCACCTGTTGCAGCCCAAGTTGCATCAGTTTCCTCGCCCGTTGGTGCTGCTCAGTCAGACTCTTTAAAAGGTGGCATAAGACCGTTTGACAAGGATTTACTCCGGAACTTCATTATAGGTGCTATGCCTTTTGGTGAGTAACTGAGTACCATTATAACATTTTGTTTTCTTCTATCATCTAGCTTCATTCATCTGTTAGTTGATTAGCCAACTGAGCTAGCAACATATATTTACAGGCACACCTCAGGATCTTAATTATGGCAATGTTACTTCAGTTAGAACAACAGGATTTTCAGCTGATCCTCTTCCGACAGACCAGAAGCAACCTGCCTGGAAGCCTTACCTATACAAAGGCAGGCAAAGGACTCTCTTCTCTAGCTTGGAGACTATAAATGCTGCACTCTATGACCGTGATGATGTGCCAGATTTCCTTTCTGTTTCCGGACAAGTGACCTGTAGGGCTGAACTGGAAGGGTTGCCAGATGTTTCTTTGCCACTGACTGGGTTAAAAGCTGCTCGTGTGGAGGTATCATCCTTCCATCACTGTGTTCAAGCTTCAGAGCCCAGTGGTGATAAGCAATCTCTCATATTTCAACCACCAATAGGAAATTTTGTTTTGATGCACTATCAAGCTCCATGCAACAACGATCCACCTGTTAAAGGATTCTACCAGTTGTCTATGGTATCTGAGAACGAAGGTGCTTTTTTATTTAAGCTAAGATTGATGGAGGCTTACAAGTCTCCGTTTCTTATGGAATTTTGCACGGTGACAATGCCATTTCCTCGAAGAAGAGTTGCATCATATGATGGAAATCCATCAGTTGGGATGGTTTCAATGACAGAACATTCAATCGAGTGGAGAATTGTTTCAAGTGGCAGGGGCCTCAGTGGTAGGAGCATTGAGGCCACCTTTTCTGGTACTGTTAGATTTCATTCTAAAACAACCCAGCGAGTAAATTCATTGTTTCAGTCAGTTTCAACCACAGCATATACTGAAGATAGTGATTGTGAGCAAGATAACACTAAGAATAGTTCTAACTTGGATGACTACCTCATGGAAAAAATGAACAAGGACCTTCCAGCAGTTGACTTGGAGGAGCCATTGTCTTGGCATGCTTATAATTATGCTAAGGTTTGTCCTTAACTCCTTATTTAAGCATGATGTTGTTAGTCTGGCTAGAAATCATGTTATGAATATGAGATAGTTGGGAACAATCAACAATCATACATCGTCATTATATTACTGACATGCCTGATTACTCTTGGTCATGTTGTCACGTAAATAACTTCTCAGCATAGTAGCTCTCTCAGTTGTTTTGTTCCTTCATATTGGATCATAAAGCAGTTGATTTTCATGGTATTATTTCGTTCGTATAATATTTATATCTGGGACAGAGTGCATATCCTGGAGCCACCACTGTATCATCTATGTTTTTTCTTTTGTACACCCATGAAGTCTTTTACTAATATCCATACAGCAGCACACTGCACACATCATTTTTGTTCCCGCTCAGACTTGTTTCTTTGAAATATTAATCGGCTATTAAATATTTTCCAGGTTTCTTTTAAGATAGTTGGTGGCACGTTGTCTGGACTTATAATCGATCCAAGATCTGTAAGTAACTTGTAACCTTTCTTGATCGCCTATGATGGTTTATCCTCCTTCCATCTTCAGTCAGTCAGTCAAGTATCTTAACACTGTTATCCCATTGTTGTCCTCAGGGTTGTAGCTCAATTTGCTTACTCGATGTTTTCCAGTCTAAAGTGGCAAAATGGCAACCAAAGCCTTTTTGGTTTCCGTTTCCGTTGGATTCATTTCCAGTATTAGTTATTACCATGTTTAAGAGATTACTTAATAATAACTCCCTTAAATATTTTGACATCCATAATTAATTGGTTATTTGTTCGTGTTGAAGTGGTAGTGCCTGATAGGTGATACATATTAAACTTTTCTTACAACCATGCTTTGCTCCCTTACATTTCCTGACCTTCATAATTAAGTGGTAATTTCGTTTGTACTGTATCATTTTCTCCGTGTTTCATTCAAATAAATGAATCACAATATACACCATGTTTTTAATACCTTAACAACCTTCTGCAGGTAACCATTTACCCTTCTGTTAAAGCTCCAGTTGAATACTCAATGCAGGTACTTTCTTATTCTCATTGACTCCAACTTTTGTTCTTTCAGATAGTCAATGTGCGGAAAACAGTTAGCTGCTTTCACAGCATATCATAATTAGTCTTAGAGAATATCACAAACAACATGAAGAAAGGCACAGAACCTGTGTAACAACACTCACAGGCTCCAAACTGTCTTAGGCCTGACCATGTACTGGCTAAGCCACACACGTGTAGCATGCTCTTTGTGTTTTCATACTCGCTTCACACAGAAAGGTTTGCAAGGTGGGACAATCCCAAACATGGGCATATTCTCTAGTGGGCTCAGATGTACCTGGAGCAGGTTGCAGATGCAAACATATGAACTTGGTTTCTTAGTGCTGAACTAGCATTTTGGTTTACTTCTGTTGCATAGAGCTATTGGCTAAGCGGACACATGAGAAACTTAAATGCACTTACAAACTTCAGTCGAAAAACAGTCTCCAAGTAGCTGGAGACAATTTTGAAAGGATTGACGAGAGCATCTGCATCCCTGCTTATTACCTCTTCCACCTAACAACCTGATCTGTTCATCTGTAAAACTCTCGCCTTCAGCTAAAACACAATTGACACTAGAGTAGCATCACACAAGATTGTTCCACGAATAAAATTTTAGCTTTTTATCCAAACATACAAAACTGTACTTGCATTACTATGTTTGTACTAATCTGTTATGACACCTGGGTGCTGAAAGGCGAAATTCAATGGGATAGTCTTTGGTAACATTCTTCTCCTTTAACAGGCCTCTTCTGGAGACTACATATTATGGAATACCTTAGGAAAATGTCCTACCGCAGCCTTGCCGAAGGAATCATGATCGCCAGTGTTCATCTCCAGGCATGGCCCTCCCTGGTTTTTTGGTTTTACCAGGGCTGTCCTGGCAGTTTTGTTTTAGTTCTTGTTGAGGAAATAGTGCTTCAAGTGGGAAACAACAAATCTGTACATCTTTTTTGTCAGGCTGTTTGATAAGCCGATCTTAGATTTCATGGCTCTATGTGATCTCTGGTCCATGGTCTCATTAGCAATAATTTTTCTATATCTCCTGGAATATTTTCATTGCATCTAAATTCGTTGCTCGTTGTAACGTTCTTTCTATCATCACCGTTCAATTCGCCGTCTGTTGAGAAGCTGGGGACAAGTTGACCCGAATTTGTTCCTTGTTAAATTATGTTGCCACTCGAAAGACGAGCTCAGACCATCTACTGGTGTATATGTATAGTGGAGCACAGCATTGTGCAGCGTCTTGTTTCAGGTTCACTGAATCGAGACAGAACTTTGTTTTTGCCATGTCATGCATGACGCAATAGATATTTTATAGTACTATTAGTCTTTTCTTTTCTTAGTACCCTCTCTGCTACTACTGGACTAGTACTAGAATGGTTTGGGTTCCATTTGGTCATTTCCACATACTTATACTGTATAGTGTTTCATGTTTGAGGCTGCTCAAGCAGAGAAAGTGATGGCCACTTTACAGAGAACAAAGCTGACTCCGCAACTTGTGCGGCACCCCCTCCACGGCTCCACTTCTATTTTGTTTGGAGGATCCTCAACTTTTACTATTGAACCTTTGAAGTTGACGATTTGATCATGTTGGAATTTTGAACGTGACATCTGATCCTGCTTCTTTGAATTCGTCTAAATTTTCAAAAATTACAAAAAGAAATCATGTAGTAGGAGATAGTGTTCGTTAGAACCCTATGCATGTAACTTTCATGACATGATATGACAATCTGCGACCCAAGTGAAAATGAGAATGACACAGTATTCAGCTAAAAAAAAAGAATACCACAGTATAAGCTAGTCGTAAAAAGTCAATAATTCTTAAAGATAATTGCATTTGAGTTTCTACTAAATGCATGTGTGTGTTTGATGTTTTTGATATTTCTTAAAACTTATAAATACTTTTTTTTATAATATTAACTCTTCCAATTTTAAAAGCCAGATTCTAAAAATTCAGAGGCTGCTGCCCAAGCAGAGAAAGCGACTGGCACACTTTACAGGGACCAAAAGCTGACCCTGTCACTTTCGCGCCGCCCCCTCCATCTTCCTAGAAATCGTAACATCCGCCAACACTTATATAACTTCCAAGTTCCCACCTCGCAGTGAGGCTTCAAACTGAAAATCTACCACCTCAAACTACCGAGAAATTCTGAACGCACCCCTTCCACTACCGGCGATGAGCACCACCGAGGGAAAACCGTCGCCGTCGCCAGACGCCGCTGCCGTGGAGGAGATGGCGCGGGCGGCGGCGACGTGGTGCGCGATGCACGGGCTCGTCGTCGGGGACCGCGCGGACCCGGTAAGGTTCTTGGCTCCTCGCCTCCTTGGTTCATACTTCCACGGAAATCAACCTGAGAAAACATTGCTGCTGTCCCGTCGTCTTGCAGAGATCAGGGACAGTTCCTGGAGTTGGGCTGGTCCATGCTCCAATCTCCCTGCTCCCATCGCGTCTGCCGGAGTCGTTCTGGGAGCAGGCGTGCGAGCTGGCTCCGATTTTCAACGAGCTTGTGGATCGTGTCAGCTTGGATGGGGATTTCCTGCAGGATTCCTTGTCTAAGTGAGTATCCTTGCCATGATAATCTCTCCACGTTTTCTGTCCAGAGCTCTACCTGCAAGTTGACCAAGATAAAGAAGCATACCAGCTCACAAGATCATGACAGTTACTCTTGTTGATAGGCCTTATACTTTTTAGATGTCTATGAATCAGATTATTGGTAATTTAGTAAAAAAAATTAGTGGAACTGTTGGACTGATACAGCGATACTTGTGCTTTCAGAACAAGGCAGGTTGATGATTTCACTTCGAGGCTCTTAGATATTCACAGGAAGATGATGGATGCAAACAAGGAGGAGGTGATTCGCCTGAGCTTTACTATTGAGTTAATTTCTACCTGAATGATAATAGATCCATCTAGTCTCTTGGTCAATGTTTTGGTGAATGCCATAACTGTACGGTACTAAGAAGTGCTGATTCTTTACCAGAGCATTCGATTGGGATTGCACCGATCAGATTATATGCTGGATTCAGAAACCAATTCTCTTCTTCAAATAGAGCTCAACACTATTTCAGTATCTTTTCCCGGGCTTTGTTCCTTAGTGACTGAGCTTCACAGGTAAAGTCCAACCGTGAATATATTCAGTATTTGCACTACTATGCTTAAATGTATCTGCATTATGCATTTACTTGAGAAATCTGGCAAGGAAACAGAAATATATTGTGCCCATGGTTCTTATGTCTAAAAAATGATTGCTACACATGTTGCATTGTTGTTTTGATGTTAAAAATATGTTTTATGTGCTTATTTACATATAAGTAAGAATTGCTAAACGCGTAAACTGCACAGCTAGAGTAGTAGGCATATTCGCTGCCCACTGAACATATTTATTTTGCTTTGGTATTTGAAATGAATGATTGTCCTGATTTAATCAGGTGTCACATTGGTAGAAAAAGTACTAATGTACAGCCCCCCTTACTGATATTGTTCAGCAAGTTGCACATTTCTAAATTAATGAAATAATACTAGGTCTTTATTAGTATCTTCAGCATTTGTTGCTAGTATCTCAGACGATAGAGATGGGCTTCAGGAGAAATACTAAACCATACACTGCCACAGATGAGGGAAGCTTTATTGTTTCCTGATTAATTCATCTTGATACATGCTTGTCACTCTATAGGGATGACTTGGTCCCTACAAAATAACTTCTAACTTAAGGATGGTTATCTCTATTGACTCTAATATATTTATGAGTAATAAACCAAACACAGGAGACAAATTATTCATCGAATTTCCAACTAATGCTTCACTAGTGGTCCTACATGAATTTTCCTGGCTGCCCCTTATAGACGTGTGGTATCGCTGTAAAGGGTTTCCGTTAATTGCTTCAAGTTCTGTCTTGGTGAAATGAAATTGAGAAATGCATTCATAGTATGTGCTGTGAATCCCATTTCTTACCAATGGATATTATGAAATTTTCTACTTCTTTTGTACCTATCAGGCCATTTCTGATTAGAGTTGCTTGGTCATCAATATGAGTAGTATATCAACTGAGAACTAATTGCTATGCAGGACTTTGATTAATCAGTATGGGAATTTATTGAGTCTAGACGCCAAAAGGGTTCCTGGAAATGAGGCAAGCCGTCAATTTGCTGGAGCATTGGCCAGAGCATGCGATGAGTTTAATGTTGACAGGTTCGGTACACTCTAGTTGAATCATGCATATTACAGATCTAACTAACTGAGTAACTGACACAGTTTTTTCATGGAATGTTCAGTGCCGTAGTTATGATGATTGTTCAGTCCGAAGAGAGAAATATGTATGACCAATACTGGCTCGTCAAATATTTGAAGGAATCATATCCTTTTATGACTTGATTTGATACTTCTCGTAATGACGCGAACTGTGATTTTCTGTATCTTAAGTTTGCCTTCGTTAAAATGTTGTTCCTTCCCATGCAGTTGTCATCTCTTGTCTGCCTTGCCATATAGCCTAGAGCTCAATCTTGCCATATGGCCACCGCTAGTAGTTCCAGTTACCTGCTTGTCTCCAATTCAATGTTTATGATCTTCTTCTCACTTTGTATGCTAAAAAATTGCATCAAGTCTCAACATCAAATTTGTGTTCCCTTGACAATTTGTTACACATGGCATAACAACTATTAGGAAAACCTTGTCAGAGGTGGAGGCTGAAGGCCAGGTTCTTCCTGATGGAACTCTTGTGGTGTATGTATTCTATGGGGCTTATTGATTTGCAGCTTGGCGCTTTGCATTTTAGCAGTATCTGTAACCCTGCAGTATGTTCATTAAAGTTCTTGGAAAATGCAGAGATGGCAGGAAGGTCGCTGTGGTGTATTTTAGAGCTGGTTATACACCAAATGATTATCCTTCAGAAAGAGTACGTTTATCCGTTGTTTCCACCTTTCAACACAGCATTTTTTGTGACGATTTGCCTGATTCAAAACAAAATTACCCTAAAAGTGTTCTCTTTGAGCTATATGTTATCATTTTAATCCTTAACATATCGAATACATCTACATCCTCCAGTTTATGTTGATTTCATTTTTTCGTTAATAGGGTCAACACTGAAGCAAATTTTGAGTATGTGTGGATCTGTAGCAATTGTTTTTGCTGCTAATCCATGGCATCTTTTTTTATTGTAGGAATGGAGTGCAAGGCTTTTGATGGAGCAATCATCTGCTGTAAAGTGTCCTTCAATATCTTACCATTTAGTAGGGACCAAGAAGATTCAACAAGAACTAGCAAAACCTAATGTGCTTGAAAGGTGATTCAGTTTTACACTACCATTGGGTGGAATGCACTTGAATATACCAGTGATGTGAACTGCATATTGCATTATGGGTCTACCTAAGTTCATGACTAAATGCTAGGTAGCAGACATGTTGTACTGTTGTTGCTATACTGCTTCCATTTGTGATCAGATCAATTATCAGTCTTTGATATACATTAAAAACCCATCTGACCATAATTTGTTCCTTATACAGGTTTCTTGAAAATAAGGAGGAAATTGCCAATCTTCGTCAATGCTTTGCAGGGCTATGGAGCTTGGATGATGAAGTTGTAGTCAAATCTGCAATGGAAAACCCTGACTTATTTGTCTTGAAGCCTCAACGTGAAGGCGGAGGTTTGTTTTTAACAGTAATATATGCATATAGTTTTTCCCATTTTTCTTAGGAAAATTCTCATTGTTTGTTGATACGCTGTATAGGGAACAACATATATGGCCTTGATGTGCGAGAGGCTCTAATCAGACTCAAGAAGGAAGGAGGAGATGCTCTGTCAGCCTACATACTGATGCAAAGAATCTTTCCCAAAGAATCTCTTGCTAATCTGGTCCGAGGTGGTGTTTTCCATGAAGCCCTCACAGTATCTGAGCTTGGGATATATGGAGCCTACTTGCGGTATAATCAGTGTTTGAAACACAAAGTCCGAGCACTAGTGCTCCTCATAAGATGGTGCTTTTTTCCGACAAATGGTTTATAACTTGATTTCTGATTTCAGGAACAAAGATAAGGTGATCATCAATGACAAGTGTGGTTACTTGATGCGAACAAAAGTTTCTTCATCAGATGAAGGTGGTGTTGCTGCAGGTTTCGCTGTTCTGGATAGCTTATACCTGACCGAAAAGGTGATACACACATCAGTTTGACATATTTCATAACAATGAACTGCTCATGTTTGAAGCGTATTAGCTCTAGGTAAATGGTTCTGTGTGATACTTCTTGGAAAATCTTAAAATAAGATAAGAAGGAAACAACCTTTGCTGTCATCCATTCGCTATATCTATTGATAGCATGCGGTCAAGGAAATCTGAATGATAATTTCGAGAGCAACTTAGGAGTAATCAAAACTGAAGCTTCATAAATATCCGGTCTATAATTTTTAGGCTTCTTTGGTACTAAACCTAATTGAACCGTTCATTTGGTTGTTTCTGCAGTGAGAAAACCTCAGGAATACCACCTACAAGTTCCAACCGGTATTGACCTACCATGGTTTTAGCACTATGTTGCATTGGTTGCAACAGCTGATATGTAAAGTAGCTGCACAATTTGCAGCAAGTGGCCATCATCATACACCACACCAGTGAAGAATAATTATATTATGTATGCACGACTTGTGTCTATACTAAATAATAATCTTTCTGAAAAAAACAGATAATGGAACTTATTATCTTTGAATCCCTCCTGGAGCGCAAGGCAGTTTATGTTGTGTGCTGTTAATGTGAGTTTCACGTGTCACCATTTCTCTTTCTTTTTAATCATATATGAAGAAATTATAAAAGCTCCCAAACATCTTTGATCTTGCCCCGGGCCTCTTCACTTGCGCCCCTAGGAAAAACAGAACGGCTGGCTGAGCTCATCTCTGGATCTTTGGTTCACACTTCCCAGCCTTATTATCTTGCTCATGCCCTTTGGAGCAATAATTATTCCGACCCCATCACTTGGGACAACAGCTGGGCATGGGCAGCCCGGCCCGGGCGACCCGGCCCAAAAATCTCGGGCTGGGCTGGGCTCGGGCTTGCAGTTTTTCGCTGTAGGCAAGGTTTGGACCGGGCTTCTCGGGCCGGGCCAGGCTTTTGCCTGTTCGGGCCGGATTCGGGCTTAATTTATAGGCCTGACGGCAGGGCCAGGCCGGACGGGCTCAGGCTTGGCATTTTACGTTCGGGCTTTTTCAGGCTTGGCCCGAAGCCCAGTCCGGCCCGAGTTTTGCCCAGGTGTAGGACAAACGGGTGCTCTTGTGGTCCTTCACTCAATTTTATGGCCATTTCCCGTCAGTTAATGGTTTGTCCAGATATATCTTGCATAAATATATTTTCCAGGGACATTTTGCCTTAATTTTTTAAATTTAGCCATCATTGGTGTTTCTTTAATTGGTTGAAAGTATTTGTCAAATGTAATATGTCAGGCAAAATGCATGGAAATATAGGTAGGCACACTATCATGCGGATAGCTAATCCAAATGTCTATCCGTAAAAAAACCTACTCTCTCTGTTTACTATTATAAGATGACTAGTGCAAGGAGACATCTTGTAGCACTCCGTAGTATGGGTGTGACTATTTTACTAGTTTCAGATGATGCCATCAAATCTTAATTGCAATTCATGTTGCAACTGATAACTAGCACGAATCACGAAGTAAATCAAATGGTGTAGAACTCGACTGAGCACGAACTTTAGTTCTCGTCTAGCTAGCACATACTTTAAGACATCATATTTTACTCTGATCCATATTTAGTTTTAGATACATCCATGTTACAAACAAATAGTAATATGAATTGGAGGGAGTATTTTAATTTATTTCACCCTGTTCTTAGGAGACACTGACCTCGTTCCTTTGGAAACCTTATGAGATTCTCTATGTTCAAAAACTCAAGAATTTAAATCTACCAAAATAATAGTGCATTATGTACAGAACAATTCGTAATCTAATAATCTTAATGCTAGTAAAAACTAAAGCTAGCTAGTAAATGGAAGTCTAAAGCTCTCAGTGGTCATCCTCGTCCTGACTGCTGCTGGACTTCTGGTAGGCGGCGGCAAAGACAGGGTTGCAGACATCCTCTAGCTCCTGGAGTTTCTCTGCGTAGTCGTCCGTCTCAGCGTCCAAGCCGGCATTATCGAGCCACTCGCTGACCTCCCTTGCCGCCTCCTCCACCCTTTCCTTATCGCCGCCGTTCATCCTCCGTCCCATCTCGCCGTCGACCGTCGTCCGCACATTGTACGCGTACGCCTCCAGCTTGTTCCGCGCGTCCACCTTCTCCATCACCACCTTGTCCTGCTCGGCGAACTCCTCGGCCTCGCGCACCATGCGGTCGATCTCCTCAGGGCTGATGCGGCGGTCGGCGGCGCTGACAATCTCGACCTTCTCCGACCTGCCGGTGCCCTTGTCCGCAGCCCGCACGTGGAGGATGCCGTTGACGTCCACCTCGAAGGTCACCTCGATCTGCGCCCTGCCCCTAGGCGCCGGCGCGATCCCGGTGAGGTCGAACTTGCCGAGGAGCCGGTTGTCTTTCGTCATGCTCCGCTCGCCCTCGAACACCATGACCGTCACCGTGGTCTGCCTGTCCTTGTAGGTGGTGAACATCTGCGCCCTCTTGGTCGGCACCGGCGAGTTCCGTGGTAGCACGCTCGCCATCACGCCGCCGGCCGTCTCAATGCCGAGCGTCAGCGGCGTCACGTCCAGCACCAACAAGCCGTCGTTGTCGCCCCGCACGATGCTCGCCTGCACGGCGGCGCCGTAGGCCACCGCCTCGTCGGGGTTGACACCCTTGTGGGGCTCCTTGCCGTGGAAGTAGTCTTTGAGGAGCTGCTGGATCTTGGGGATCCTGGTGCTGCCGCCGACGAGCACGACCTCGTCGATGTCGGCCTTGGAGAGCCTGGCATCCTGCATGGCCTTGTTGACGGGTGCCATGGTCTTGCGAAAAAGGTCGGCGTTGAGCTCCTCGAACCTTGCCCTGGTGAGCGGCTCCGACAGGTCGATGCCGTTGACCAGAGACTCGATCTCGACTCGGACCTGGTGCTGGTTGCTGAGCGCCCGCTTGGCGCGCTCGCACTCGCGGCGGAGCTTGCCGAGCGCGCGGGCGTCGCCGGAAACGTCGACGCCGTGCTTCCGCTTGACGAGCTTGATGAAGTGGTCCATGACGCGCTGGTCGAAGTCCTCGCCTCCGAGGTGTGTGTCGCCGTTGGTGGCGAGGACCTCGAAGACGCCGCCGTCGAGCGCGAGCACGCTGACATCGAAGGTGCCGCCGCCGAGGTCGAAGACGAGCACGGTCTTTTCCTCCTTCTCGTCCACCTTGTCAAGTCCGTAGGCGAGAGCGGCGGCGGTGGGCTCGTTGATGAGGCGGACGACGTTGAGCCCCGCGATGGCGCCGGCGTCCTTGGTGGCCTGGCGCTGGGCGTCGTTGAAGTAGGCCGGGATGGTGATCACGGCGTCCCGCACCTTCTCGCCGAGGTACGCCTCCGCCGTCTCCTTCATCCGCGTGAGCACCATGGCGCTGACCTCCTCTGGGCTAAACAGCCTCACGTCGCCGTCTTTCACCTCCACCTCCGCGTGCGGCTTTCCGTTTTTCTCCACGACCTTGTACGGTAGCAGCTTCATATCCCTCTGCACCCCGGCGTCGGCGAACTGGCGGCCGATGAGGCGCTTGGCGTCGTAGACGGTGCGGAGCGGGTTGGCGGCGGCCTGGTTCTTTGCAGCCTCGCCGATGAGCCTCTCGCCGGTGTCGGTGAAAGCAACCCAGGACGGCGTGATCCGGTTCCCCTGGTCGTTGGCGATGATCTCCACGTGCCCGTTCCGGTACACGCCCACGCACGAGTACGTCGTGCCCAGGTCGATGCCGATCACCGGCCCGCCGGAACCCTTGGTCGCCGTCGACGCCTGCGGCACCGCTCCAGCAGAGGGAATCGCCGTGGCCGCGACGAGCAGCACCGCGAGCAACATGCCCCGAACAGCTGCGACGAGCGAGCCATGGCGCCGGCGATCGCGAGCCATGGCGCCGTTGATCGCGAGCCCGTTCGATCGATCTTTTCTCGAAGGTAGCTAGCTGAAGTAGTACATAGCAGGAGGTGGTGGAGGCGCTTCTTTTATGGCGGCAGAACATACCGCGCGCGAGGGCGTCACGTCGTCGAATCGGAAGTTGTCTCCGACGCTGTCTGCTCCTCGGGAGCGTGGCGGCGGGGTGATCTGAGCCGTGGGATGCGATGATCGGGCGGATGTGAGCCAGGCTGACTACGTGACGTGTTGACGAGCAATTGATTTCATTGTTCGATCCGTTTCCAAAAAGAATCTGTTGTTGGCCGGTAAGGTTTAGAACTGGTACCACAGTTGTTTCGGACCTCACCAAAATTTCCGTAATTTCAAAATTTATCGCCAATTATATTACTACGTCTAAATTCATTGGATTCTTTAATTTTATTTGGCTTGAATCTAGACTGAAATTTTGGGGCGTGACAGTGAGGGCCCGAAGCACCTGCATATGGCATAATGAATGTTTTCTTGAGACATACAACTGGATTTCGTGCAAAAGTTATTACAAAATCATCAAGAAACGCAGGAATTCTCAACAGCTCAATCCTCCAGAACTGGATCCTTCCAGATTACAATATTCCCAACAATTGGGTGCAAACAAGTGATGCTAAATCACCTGAGTGTTGATTCTAGTGCAATGCTGAACCAGAAGAACCTCTAACCAGATGAATAGGCGGGTTTCGCCCCATCGTCCACATTTCGTTTTTTCACAAGGTGACCAACATGGAAAAATCAGAGGCATTTTTGTTTACAACATCGCCAGCGTAGTGTGCAGTTAGCTTTTCTTAGTATTTTGTCTCAATACTGCACGCAACGGCCTGCTCCACCACCACCGCAGCCGACTTCAGAGGTGGGCAGGATTGCATTAGCAATGATGTTGAAGCTCATGACATTCATTATCACACACCAAAACATTAAACCAAATCATAACCAATTTGCATAAATCACAAACTTTGTAACCAGATGCTAACATTCTTTAAAGAAACCAGAAGCTCACATTCAATTAGTTTGTGCATATATTTCAGGAATACCAGCTACAAGTTTCAACCGGCATTGACATACCATAGATTTAGCCTTATGTTGCATGGGTTGCATGTAAACGGTCTGCTTGAGGGGAGAAAAGAAGAGACCAGGGAGAAAAACCCTAACCTCCCTCCCGTGGCGCTCCCCAGGGCGCCGCCGGGGGGCCAAGCCCAACCACCACAACCCCTACCCTCGAGCAGGCTCCGTCCCGCCGCTGCCGCCGCCATCTGCCGCGGTGGCGGCGGCCCCTGGCGCCGAAGGTGCTGGGGTGGAGGAGCGGCGACGGCTCTTCGGTGCGGCTGGGGCGGCATCGGCGGATTTCGGCGTTGGCAGAGGTTGGGGCGGCGTCCCCAGCCTGGCGGCGCTACTCGCTGATGGTGGTGGCTTCGCTGCGGGTCTAGGTCCCCCACCTAGGCCCGTCGTCCTATGGCGGCGCGGAGGGGCGTAGAGCGGTGGATCGATCAGCGGAGGGTTGCGGAGAAGGCGCTACGGCGGCGGTCCTCGGTGGTTGCTGCCCGGCGGTGGCCTCAGTGCAGTCGGTGGCGGTGCGACCAGGGCTGATCGCGACTGTGTAGCCTGCTGGTTCCCGCACCCCAGGGTCGTTCGTCTTGCCGGATCTCCGGTGTGACAGGCGGCGAGGATGGCCGTTTGCGTGGGGGCTCGGCCTGTGTAATGGCGGTGGTCCTAGGGTTCCTCACGCGCCAAGACGAAGACCTTCTGGAGGTTGATCTTCTTCATCGAGCCGGAGTGATGAGTTCCGGAAGGCTCCGCCGGCGAATGGAACAGTGCATCTTATGTCTGGAGTTCGCTGGATCGGGTGGTATTCGGTCGCACGAACCCATGCTTTTATTCCGACCGTTTGGTTCTGGAGGGAGCGGCATGAAGCTTTTTTTCTGTGTTGACATCAAGTGACTATGGATCCATGATGAAAGTCGGAAGAAGAGAATTTCATGAAGGCCAGAGGGGAGGACTAGCTAAGGGAGGTTCAAGTCTCCGCGCTGTTGAGGGGCTTGCTTGGTGTCTGGACTTCACAGCAGCAGTATGAAAGTGAGGGCGACAACACATGTGAAGCGCAGAGTCCTACCTTTCAGGGTGAAAACCCAAGGTCTGGCCTTAACTGGTTGTGTCTGGCAGTGACCTTGGTGGAGGCATTGTTTTGAGAGTGATGACTATCTTCAGGGTGAAAACCTAAGATCTTTGATCGGGCGACGACGGTATTGGAGCACTGTTTCCTTCTTGGAGACGTCGTTTTTTTGGAGAGTCTGCAATTCAGGCGTTGTCATGGTGGTGGATGTATTGCTGTTGTTAGGCGTTGACACTGTAGCGGGACTTTTGTTTCTTAGTTTTCTTTTCCTTTTTTTTGCTGTGTGCATCTGTAGTGCCATTAGGGTGGTGCGTTGTTGCAGAGGCCGGGTGTAATTGGTATCTCGATATTAATATATTCCCTTTATCGAAAAAACGGTTTGCAAACCAGGCAGAACGTGACCTGGGGAAGTTGAGATTGGGAGCTATTTGTATATTGCCTGAACCCATGTACTAGAAGTATGATGTAGGAGTACCACAGTACCAGCAGCTATTGCTTCAGTTGTAATGTGCGAGTTGGCCCAGACTATCGAGTAATAAAGCCCTGATACATTAAAATACCAGCATCATTTCACAAAAAAACAGACCAATCAAATTTTCTTTTCTAATCCTGCCAGCAAACAAAATGTTTGCAGGATAGAAGAAATGCCATGTCATCCTGATTTCGTGCTATCATGCACAATCGACATTGTTATTTTACTATGCCCAGGACATACGGACAAGAAATCACACAATGCAATAGTTGTAAATAGACCAACCAGCCAGCTGGAATAACAGAATCGTGGATCACTCCCAATAACACAACACATGCTATTCTTCCTAGTATAGCAGTACTTCTTAACATATGTGGGGTTCAGTCTTAACTCTGAAAATTGACAGATAATGAACAAATACATGTGTGATTCCCGTTTTGCTATCCTGACTCACCGTAAATGAGAAGAAAAGAAGAGGGAAATATAACCATCCTCTATTCGAAAATCTTCTCACCAGTTGAGAAAATCAAGAAAATGACTGCACTAAAAATACAGAGGTATCATGGAACAAAGAAGACTGTTTTCCATGTCTCGGAACTTGTTAGATCCATGTTAGATGCCTTTGAAGCCTCCAGAATATTTCCTGTGAGGCCAACACCAACTATCCCAGCTAATGTCCCGGCAGTATTTGAAACCCCCATCACTATGCCGGCAAATTTTGGAGCAACATCCATATGATTCACCGCAAACCCTGCTCTTCCCAGAGCCAGAAAACCAAGAGATACCGATGAACACATCACAGTCCCTGAGGGCGTCCCAAATGAAGGAAGGGCCATAAGTGCAACGGCCGCAACAACAAACCCAATGGTGTTCAGGAGCTTCCTTGTCTTGGTAACTGATAAAATCCTTTTTGTAATCAAGTGATCAGCAACCACTCCACCAATATTAGAGAAAATAAACATGTTGAAATAGGGAAGCATCTTTGAGGATCCCATGTCCTGGAGGCTAAGCTTAAGGGCTAGTTCGAAATAAGTAGGCAGCCAGTTCATGATAACATACAAGGCATAGTGGAAAGTGAAGTTGTTCACGACAATTGCCCAAACAGGTAGACTGAAGATAATCCTTCGCCATGGTATCTTTACAGTACGAGGTGCGACAACCCCTCCAGATTGCGCCTTAATCTTCTCTCAAGACGCTACCTTTGGCATTGACATTTTTGGAAGGTCAGTGCGAGGTGGCTCACTGGAAAACTTGAACCAAATTACAGACCATGCAACTCCAAGTACCGCTTCAACAAAGAAAACAGATTGGGGTCCCATGTGCTTCACCAGACTTGGGAAAAACAGCATGCCACCGGCTGCACCGAGGTACATCCCTGAGGTTGTTAAAGAAACTGAGCGAGAGCGCTCCTGCGGTGGCACCCATTGAGCTAGAACAGTGTGAATAGCAGGAAATATGAAACCTTGTGCTACACCAACAAAAAGGCGAGAAAGGACCAGCATGACTACTCTGTTGGGGTCCAGTGGAATTAGACCACATATCAAAGACCACAACATGAACGACAGCAGCAGAACACGTCTACCTCCCAATCTCTGAGCTGCCCATCCACCAGGAATTTGTGACAAAACATACCCATAATAAAACATGGATAGTATCATGCCCTTGTTTGCTTGATTCACATCAATTGCATCAGCTGCTACGGTGTAAGCAATAGAGAAACCCACACGTTCAATGTAACAGACATTAGTGCAGATGAATGTCAGCAATACTATGACATAACGCCTTGGGAACTTCATTCTCGCCATTACCAACTAGAGATGAACCACTAAGTGCTGGTAGCAATCTTAATCAGGCCACCACTTGCTGACCTCCCACGAGCAATCACCAGGATTTACCATAAACCTGTCTTTCTTCCTTCCATCTCTTGGGATAATAGGATCTGAAACAGACAAAATACTGATCATTCACCGTTATGAAACAATGTGGGGGCTTCTTCAGCTGTACTTCACACATCCATAGCAGTTAACTGATCTTAGAAGAAATTCAACACAGACAAAGCACTATATGCTGCACATTAACTCAAGAGACCTGCTGGATGGAGAAAACAAAATTACTTAGTTAGCTAAATCAAACTATGAATGTGAGAAAAGGGTTAGAATCCTATAGTAGCCTGGACTATACTCTGATGCAAACTGTAACATGCAGAAACATAGTCTAGACTGTCACATCATTTACATTCTAAGAAAATGAAAGAAAACAATGCTAACAGATCTTGGATTCTGGTGCCCTTTATGCAGGATACATGTTAGTGTCGGGACCTGAACTGAGTAATGACTGAAGTTCATCTTACTCATATCACTGTACCATAGTGCTAAGTGTTTTCCTCAGGCATTACAGAACCAAGCTTGAACGTGAGACTGTAAGAAAGAACTAACTAAACAACCAGTCCCAAGAACATGATGTCTACGCTATTGCAATGTGAGAAAAGAGTTGGAATCGTACACTAGCCTCAACTGTGCTTTGAATGCAAACTGCAATTTGCAGGACATAGAGTTCAGACTGCCACGGCCTCTACATTCCAAGAGAAGGAAAGAAAACATGCATATATAATCTTGAGTTTTAGGTCCTTTTACGAAAGAAATATGTTCAGGTTATCAGGTAGATGACTGAACAAGGCCATCGGTACCTAAGCTGATTAACCGAGTACTGACTGAGCTTGATCTCACGCGTATCCTTATACCAGTATACCACTAAAATGCACCGATGCGGATAGGTAAATTTGGCATTTTGGAAAGTGCCAATACGTGGATAAGTTTTACTATTTTTTAATTCACAAAAAAGTATGTGTATAGAAGCTAGGAACGGCAGATTACCTTCTTGTTTGCTCTCCTGAGGATGCCGAAGCAGCACCAAGCCTCTCCAATTGACAATGCTGAAGCCCTGTTCCAACTCCAAGTTCCAAAGGGGTAGAATTAGACTTTTAGTGAGTGTACAATGAATATGGAGCAGCAAATCAAATCATTGGTTAGCTGTACATCACCTTTAGTAAGGCAATGGCAGGGACGGCCTGTTTAGAGAGCGCCTTGGTCGCTCCCCGCGGGCGACCTGGGTGCTAACCCCATCCGCCAGGAGAAGCTCCGCCTCCAACCCCGTCCCCCGCCGCCGCCGGCAAGCGTCGCCCGGCAAAGCTCGCGCGGTATCTCCCTTTCCCGCTCCATTGGCGGGCTGCGCGGGGCAGCTTCGTCGGCCGGCGGCGCGGGCTGACGCCTGGCTTTGGCGCGGGCGGCGCGGGCCTCCCGCTGCTGCTCCTTGGCCGGCCACGCTCAAGCGAGCGCTGGTGCAGTTGGGGCTGGTTGCGCTCAAGCGAGCGTCGGGACGGGTCCTTCACGCTCAAACGAGCGGATGGCTTCAGAGCGGACGCCGAGGGTCACGGCCTCGGGTTGCGGCGGTCGCGACCGGCGATTGTTGAGGCGCTGGTCTGGCTTTGGCTTCGTACTGCGCAAGCGCGCTGGCGGTCTGAGAGGTCTGTGGTGCGGAGGAGGCATGGGGTCGCTGTGGGCAGGGCCGATCTGGGCTTCTATGGGCCCACGGCGCGGTTCCTCAACGGCGTGGTGGCTGGTGACCGAATCTTCGAGGGCTCCTGTCCTGATCTGGTGCTCCGGCAGCTGTTGGCTGCGGAGTGAGGTGCCGTCGGGTGTGGGCGTCGGGTGGTCGGCGGCAAGGTCCCATGCTCTGCTGGTTGCGCGCCTTCTACGCGAGCTTCAAGCGGGGCTCGATGGCGGAGATGGCATGTCAAGCGAAAGCTTTGCACCTATTTTGAGTAGGTGCCGATGACGGTGGTACCCGTGGGTGCCGTTCTCCTTCTTGAAGGCGTCTTCGTGAGCTACATCTCTTGTCGTCGCGGGTGTCGGTGGTCTCCGGGTGAAAACCTCAGCTCCCCGGGAGCGGGCGACGGCGACATCTATGTCGCTACCTTCTTGAAGGCGCCGTCTTTGGAGGCCTCGACACTTGTGGTGTGGCAGGTTTGCGTCAACTAGGCATAGTTGCCTTGCAGCTGAAGTTGGTGGATGCCGGGGCAGCGGCTCCGGACGGTGGATGGTGCGTCGAGGTGGCGGCCTCGAATGGCCTTGCAGCTACAGGCATATGGGGTGTGGTTGTGGTCTAGCAAGGCAAGGGTGGTGTGCTTGCGCTACGTGGGTAGCGAGTCCGTCGGCCCGGTCGACGCGATCAGAAGGTCGGTCTGGCTGGCACGTCGGGGCGGCGGCTCCGGATCTTTTGGCGCGATGTTCGTGGTCTACGGATGGTCGTCTTGTGTAGTTTGGGCTACGAGGCATCTAGACCGTGCGGCGTTGCAGCTCATGACTGAGCAGGGGAAGCTGGAGCGGCGGCTCCAGGCACGGATGTGTTTGTTTTGTGCAATGCTGGCCTTTTTTTTCCTCAAAAACAGGGTCGATCTGTACGGTTTTTGGACCCGGTTTTTCTTATAAACTGGGTTAACCGGTCGTCTTGACCTTCTTCTCATTGCGATGAATATAGCAGTTCTCCTGTTGTTATTAAAAAAACAAAAGTAAGGCAATGGCACCAGGAGTGGGCCTTGGGTGGGTGCTGCCGCCGCCTGGAGTGCGAAGTAGAGATCTATACCGCCGGCCTGCCCCCGTGCCTGGCTGCTGGCTACTGACTAGCCTTCTGTTTGAGAGGGCCAGAGGGCTGAGGGTCGAGTCGGGGAGCGGGGAGGAACCGAGGAAGGAGAGTACCAGCCTGCAGGAGTTCGTCGCCGGCTCAAAAGCGAGCTCAAGGAGCGGAGGGGAGGGAGCGGTGGTGGTCTGGTGAAGGCCGGCAGAGGGGAGCAGCGCGTCCGTGGTCTCGTGGAGGCCAGCGGCGCGGCGGTGGTCTGGTGGAGGCCGGCGGAGTGAGCGGCGCGGCGGTGATCTGGCGGAGGCCCTCGTGGACGAGGGTGAAGGGCAAAGTTTAGGGACTGGGAAAAGATCCAAGTAGGAAACCACCTCGGCATTTCTCGGCCGGCCGAGCGTACGGCGCAATCAAAACGGTGATCCAGGTTTCCATCCGTTTTAGGTTCGTTTGATTCGTAAGATAGAAAATCATAAAAATAGGAAAAATATAAAATTAGAATGTCCTGGCTACTTAAATCTTAGAGCATCTCCCAACAGACTCACGCCGCTAAATTAATCGCCGAAATGCAACGTGGAAGAGGGCGCGGGAACCTCCATCGGACGTGCGAAAAAACCGCGCCCGCTAAAATTTTAGCGTCATCCTACGCGTTAAACCTGCCACGCGCGCATCCAACCGCCAGAAGTTTCATCCGCGTGTCGCTTCGCCGACCTCCACCTCGCTCCGTGTCGCTACCGCCGCGCACCACGTCGCTCGCACCGCCGCTCCACCTCCACGTCGACGAGATGCCGCCCCGCCGCCGCTCGAGCTCCGGCTACCGCGGCATCCGCGCGCGGCCGAACGGCACTTTCTACGCCGAGATCCGCAGCGGCGAAGAGCGCATCGGGCTCGGGACGTTCGAGACGGCGCACGAGGCGGCACGCGCGTACAACGCGGTCGCCTAGCGCCTCGGCCGCTCCCGGCGGTCGATGAACTTCAACGACGTCTAGACGCGGCATCAGGCAGAAGCCCTCGCGCCGCCGCCACCGGCCGTCACACACGAGACGAGGCAGCGCGAGCTCGAGCAGCTCCTCGAGTGGGCGCGCCAGTTCCCGAAGGACGTCGCCGCCGCGATGGAGGCCTTCTACGACAAGAAGGAAGAGGAGAAGGCGGGGCTTATAGCAGCGAAGAAGGCGGAACGGGAGGAGAGGAGGGCGAAAGGCGGCGGCGAGGAAGAAGGAGAGGGAGGAGAAGGCCGCGAGAAAGGCGGAGGAAAAGAAAAATGGCGCCGGCCCATCGACGATGATCGTCGACTCCTCCTCCTCCTTCGAGTGGACATCGACTCCAGTGTCATCGACAACTCCGGACTCCTCCGACTTCGATTGGGATTCCGAGTAGCTTAGGCTAGTTTAAAAATAAATTTGGTTGTAGTCGAAGTTTGCAATATATTTTCATATTTTCAGTTTATTTTTACGTTTTGTTTGATCTATTTCGTATGCAAATGTGTGAAATGTTGTTTACCGTGGTTTTTTAGCGCGTTTGCAAATGAGACAACTTGGCGCTGTAATTTAGCGCGGCGGTTTAGCGCGTCTGCAAAAGCAGTCGGCAACGCCGCGCGCTGTATCCACATACCGCACGCTGTAAACACAAATTTACAGCATTCCATTTAGCGCACCTGTTGGAGATGCTCTTATGTGAAGATGAAGTTTGTTTGATTGTAGCAAAGGAAAAATTTTGAGGTATGATTTCATGTTTTTTCCTATAGAATTTACACTACAAGATTCTTATAGGATTTGTTCTTGTTCCTATGAATCAATCAATATGTGTAGGAAATTTTCCTATAAGATTCAAATCCTACACAATTACTGTAAAATTCCTATGAATCAAAGGAACCCTTAGTCCTATTCCCCCGGAGGCTGTGTGCGACGCAACCTCTGGGTCGCGCGTCGTCCAATCCATTGGATCTCTCGGCTATTAGCTCGCCACATCGCCCAACTCGCACATCCAAAATGGTGTCATTTTTGGCATGAATTGTTGATATTAGCAAGTTTGTTAGCTTTTGCTACCTTATTGGTTTACTACTGCTGCATAATTATGTACTATTTGCTACGTCATACTTGTAGTAACAGTTCATCGAATTTGCTGCAGGGCGTGATAGTTTACTCTCTAACATGCATGGGATGTCCATTTTTGCTATATAGTTTGCAGGTAATTTTGTTGTTTTTCTACTAAATTATATGTAATTGCTATGTACACTACAAGAAAAGTTGACATGGCCGACGAAGTTGAAGTCGCGCCGTGGTTGTTGGTGCACCATGGCCGACGATTTTTGGTCTCTGCGTTGTGCATGTCAAAACATTTTTTTTCTCGTTTTTGAGGCCACCTAGCCCGACGAAAACGGCCAAAACGTCGCGTATGGTGGCCCGGGACGTGGTGCATCTCGAATTCTCGGGTTCACCGGGCGAGTCAACGCAAATCCGCACCGCCCAGGGATGTAGGGCCCAGATGGCAGCCTCTCTGGCATTGTTTTTTTTCTCGATCGCGCCATCTCGTTCAACGCTCTCCGATCGAGCCATTTACGATGCAGGATCATGGGTCCCGCATGTCATCCTCTATGAACCAAAATTTTTCTATTCTTGGAATTTTTTTGACCCCCTGATTTCTGGCTACTTCCTTTTTCTTTTGATCCCTTGACGCCTTGGAAACGTTGAGACCGCTGCTGCTAATTGGGACCCGCATGTCATCCTCTATGACCAATCAACTTTCTTTTCTTGGAGTTTTTTTTGGCACCTCAAATTTGGTCACTTGCCTTTTTCTTTCGATCCCCTGCCGCCTCTCAAACGGTGATACCGCTGCTGCTAAATGGGACCCGCATGTCATCCTCTATGTACTATAAAACTTTCTTTTTTTGGATTTTTTTTGGAACCTCATATTTGGTCACTTGCCTTTTTCTTTCGATCCCGTGCCGCCTCTCAAACGGTGATACCGCTGCTGCTAAATGGGACCCGCATGTCATCCTCTATGTACTATAAAACTTTCTTTTCTTGAATTATTTTTGGCTCCTGATATTTGGTCACTTGCCTTTTTCTTTCGATCCCATGCAGCCTCTCAAACGGTGATACCGCTGCTGCGAAATGGGACCCGCATGTCATCCTCTATGTACAATCAAGTTTCTTTTCTTGAATTATTTTTGGATCCTGATATTTGGTCACTTGCCTTTTTCTTTTGATCTCATGCCACGTTTGAAACGTTGAGGAACCTGCTGGCTCATAGGACCCGCATGTCATCCTCTATGTGCTATAAAAGTTTATTTTCTTGGATTTTTTTTCACCCTCTGATTTTTGGCTATTTCCTTTTTCTTTTGATCCCCTGCCGCCTTGGAAACGTTGAGTAAGCTGCTGACTCATGGGACCCGCATGTCATCCTCTATGTACAATCAACTTTCTTTTTCTTTTGATCTCAAGCCGCATTTGAAACGTTGAGACCGCTGCTGCTAAATGGGACTCGCATGTCATTCTCTATGTAAAATAAAGTTTCTTTTCTTGGATTATCTTTGGCTCCTGATATTTTGTCACTTGCCTTTTTCTTTCGATCTCATGCCGCCTTTGAAACGTTGAGTAAGTTGCTGGCTCATGGGTCCCGCATGTCATCCTCTACGAATAATAAAAGTTTTCTTTCTTGGAGTTATTTTTGACCCCTAATTTCTGGCTATTTGCCTTTTTCTTTTGATCTCCTGCCCCCTCTGAAACGATGAGGACGCTGTTGGCAGGTCGGTCCCACATGTCATCCGCTATGAACAATAAAAGTTTCCTTTGATGGATTTATTTTGAACCCCTAATTAATTTCTGGATATTTCCTTTTTTTTCTTTTGATCTCCTGCCGCCTTGGAATCGTTGAGGATGTTGCTGCCTCATGGGTCCCGCATGTCATCCTCTCAGAACGGTAAATGTTTCTTTTCTTGGATTTTGTTGACCAAACGACTTTTGGCTTATTTTTTCTTTCGATCTCCTGCAGCCTTTAAAACGTTGAGGATGCTGCTGGCTCACGGGTCCCACATGTCAACCTCTATGAACAATAAACGCTGAGGATGTTGCTGCCTCCTGGGTCCCGCATGTCATCCTCTCAGAACGAAAATGTTTCTTTTCTTGGATTTTTTACCAACAGATTTTGGTTTATTTTTTCTTTCCATCCCCTGCCGCCTTTAAAACGTTGACGACGCTGCTGGCTCATGGGTCCCCGATGTCAGCCTCCCCGTACAAGAAACATGTGATATCTTGATTATTTTGCAGACAATAAACAGTGTATTTCGCTCTGAGCTATTGCAAACGGATAACTTAAATCTTTATTTTTACATAAACAAACTTATATGTTGAATCTCCTTGTTTTGTGTTTTTGCAAAGCATAGGACTTTCCTATTTTTTTAGAAAAATCCGAACTTTCCTGTTTTGGAGTGGGCTGAAATTGTACGAGTCAAAAGGCCAAGCAGGATAGTTCGAAGGCCCAGATGTCCAGATGCAGCCCAATTGAAATCTTTCTTTTCTTGGATTTTTTTCACCCCCTGATTTCTGGCTACTTCATTTTTCTTTTGGTCCTGTGCCGAGACCGCTGCTGCAAAATGGGACCCGCATGTCATCCTCTATGTACAATAAAATTTCTTTTCTTGGATTATTTTTGGCTCCTGATATTTGGTCACTTGCCTTTTTCTTTCAATCTCATGCCGACTTTGAAACGTTGAGGAAGCTGCTGGCTCATGGGTCCCGCATGTCATCCTCTATGAACAATAAAAGTTTCCTTTGTTGGATTTATTTTTTACCCCTAATTTCTGGCTATTTGCCTTTTTCTTTTGATCCCCTGCCCCCTCTGAAACGATGACGATGCAGCTGGCAGGTCGGTCCCACATGTCATCCTCTATGAACAATAAAGGTTTCCTTTGATAGATTTATTTTTGACCCTAATTAATTTCTGGCTATGTCCTTTTTTATTTTGATCCCCTGCCGCCTTGGAATAGTTGAGGATGCTGCTGCCTCATGGGTCCCGCATGTCATCCTCTCAGAAAGGTAAATGTTTCATTTCTTGGATTTTGTTTACCAACTGATTTTTGGCTTATTTTTTTTGTTTCGATCTCCTGCCGCCTTTAAAACGTTGACGACGCTGCTGGCTCATGGGCCCCAATGTCAGCCTCCCCGTACTGCAAATCCTCTTTCTGCAAAGGTTGTATTTCTAGCTAGATAGCTAAGGTGGATTCGAATCTGCCGTGGTTCAGGCAGCTCAGGTAAGCCTTCTTGCACTGATTAATGGAACTAGTGTATAGCAAGGTCGAGACATGTGGCTCGGTGTAATGAATCTATTTGAATCATGTTGTGGATTCAATCTGATAGTTCTCTAATAGGTCAGCCAAAATACAAATTAAGTTTTTTTCTAAAATGGAAATGCAAATTAAGATGAACACAAACATTAGTTATCATAATAGCTGATCATACATACATACTTGCTAAGAGCAAAAGCTTGCCAGAGTTTTACCACCCATACAATTAATTAGCAGTTCAGATAAGATAACATTATATAAGTATAACTACAAATGCATTTGCTAAGGGCTCATGGGACAACAGAACTAGACAACCGCAAACTTTATGACCAGCATGTCACAGCGGCATCGAAAGATCTTGACCTTCAACTTTGATCCAATGCGAAGTTTGGCACCGTCAATGAACTTTTCCACCTGGAAGTAACAGCCAAGCGGCCATCTGTGGGACTGACGGAGTACCGTCCCTCCACGGTGAGACCTTCACTCTCCATGACGAGGGAAATCTTGCCCCTTCGGCCAGCATTGAGATCCTTGGAGATACTTTTAGGCAATTTCTGATTCAAAGCAAGAGATACCACCAAAAATTAGTCAATGACACCAATGCACTGAAGACTGAACCATGTGAGACTTTGAGCAGAGAAGACATCAAGATAAGAGCAGTTATGCTGTCATATACTCAAGAACATAGCCTTCAGATGCGTCATGGTCACCACACGGGTGGCCACAACAATGAGCTGAGACCTTGGTGATCTGGCTGGGGCAGGTGCAGGAGCCTGGGCTGGTACACGAGCTGGTGCTGATGCAGGAGACTGCTGGGCAGGTGCAATTAACTGTGCCTCTCGAGGAACCGGTGCGTCTGAGGAAGGCTGTTGGGCAGGTGCGAACGGTGCAGCTAGAGGAACCAGTGCGATGCAGAGGCTCGTGGGCGGTGTGTAGTATATGGGGCCTCTACGGGAACCAATGCGATGTAGGGGCCTGCTGGGTAGATGCAGAACGGAGCTGGTACAGAACCGGTGGCCGATGCGGGGAGAGTGGGAAGCCGGTGCCGGTGCTGGTGTGGGTGCCCTTTGTGACATCTGCTCTGTTCCATCGGGGATCTGCAGCTTTGATCATGTTAAACCCAGCAAGCTAGAACAGAGGGAATGGTTTAGAACAACTGCTCATAATGCAGTAATCAAAGGATATGAGTACAAAAAAGTTACATATTATATATTTGGAAGTGTCTCCAACTCTGTAAGCAGTTACGTATATCTGCCCGTTTGAGTTTCTGATCCTCAGCTCGTCGCCCTTCTTCAGACCGTAGTCAAAAGCAAACTTTCTCCAATCATATCCATATAAATATGTGATGGCCTGCGTCTTGTAGACATACACCTCATAGACCGTGTAGGTGTTCATCAATTTGTCATTGCCATGCATAGTGAAAGACCCTTCATGCGGACACATCTGGTTAATCATTGGACGAAGTTCACAAGGTACAGTCTGCAGGTGAAAATTGATACTAATGTAAGAAGCAGGAAGACTAAAAACAAGACTTTACTATATGCCAATTCATGCTAAACCACTGAGAATACATACCTGTAACTTTGTGAAGGAGTTATTAGAAAGGTAGATAGAGCCATAGGAGGTGTTATATGCGAGGTATGTACATGGGCCCGCCATATTCCCGCAAGCTCGGCATCGGGATGGTGAAGGAAACATGGGAGGTACTACTGGTGCGTAGCGCTGAATGTAAGTGGAAGAATTAGGTTGTGTAAAGTGCATAGTTCAGAGCAATGCAAATGTTGACAAGCGAGTGCATAACACTATGTTACAAATTGAACAGTCAAAATTTAGTGTATGATGAATATAAGCATGCTAATTTGGCGTTTCCGAATTCCAAAAAGCATTAGACAGAGCCGGTGATAATATCAGACATAAATCATGGCATGTATATGTGGCTTAAGAAAATATACCCGGACCCTTGGATGGTTACGGCCCGGCTGGTCCTTGGACTTGAGCTTATATAAGCATCCAGAAGGTTGGGCTGACAGTAACTTGGTGGTAGCCTCTGCAGATGCCTCATCAGCAGCGGTTGCAATCCTTTTGACCAATGAAGGCTTAGCAGTTTTAGTCTGCATAGGAAAATTGAAGAGCAACAGACATCACGAGTGATATATAAAATGAATCTATGAGACACTGATGCATATAGTGCTGGATGTAAGTGGAAGAATAGGGTTGTGTGTGTTTCTGAACTATTGGTAAGCATTAAACAAAGCCAGCAATAAACAGACAAATCAAATCATGTATGAGGATTAAGAAAATATACCTGCTTACTGAAAAGGATACCACCCAGCTGGCCCGTGGCCTTGTGCTTGAGGAGGTTTTCAGAAGATGGTGGCGGCACCGTCGTCTTCACAGCAGCCTCATCAGGATCATTTTTTATCCATTTGAGTAGAGGCACAGAAGCTTCATCCTGCATATGAATAGCAACAAAAATCATCATTGATATTTACTAAATCTATGAGATAGACTTATGCAAATAGTGTGAGATGTAAGTGGAAGAATAGGGTTGTGCATAGATAACAGTTGACAACAATGCAAATGATTACAAAACAAGCCAACGGAACTCAACAGTTTATATACTGGATGAGATAGACTGAAAAGTGAAAAATTAGTGTATGATGATTGTAAGCAAACGCAGTGTTTCTGAACTTTTGGTAAGCATTAGGCAAAACCAACAGTAATTAAACAGATAATAATAAAATCATGTATGTGGATTAAGAAAATATACCAGATTCATTAAAAGGTCACCACCCAGCTGGCCCATGGCCTCGTGCTTGTAGAGGTTTTCGGATGATGGTGCCGGCACCATCATCCTCACAGCAGCCTCATCAGCCTCATTTTGCATCCACTTGAGTAAACGCGCAGCAGTTTCAGCCTGCATAAGAATGGGAACAGATCTCAGCAGTGATATTGAATGACTCTGAGACAGACTGATGCATATAGTGCTGGATGTAAGTGGAAGGGTATGGCTGTGTATGGACAACAGTTCACAACAATGCAAGGGTGTGTTCAGTTCTGAAACAGCGTGGAATGGAATGGAATGGTTCCATTTCAGAGGAATGGAATGGTTACATTTTTTTGGTTGGGAAAAATGGAGAGCAGAACAGATCGAGGTTAAACTAATCATTTGTCTCAAAATTGTAATTAGCAATTGCAAATGACATTTCAATCTCAAAGTCGTAATTAACAGCGCCTAATGGTGCTATTTTAATCTAAAAATCGTAATTAACATCATTTTTTGTTGGGTTAGGGGAACTGGAGAGTAGATGAACATTACTGTATGATGATTGTAAGCAAACGAATTTGGTGTTTCTAAACTTTTGGCTTCGAGATCTTATGGGCTTCAACTCTAGCCTACCCCAACTTGTTTGGGACTGAAAGGCTTGGTTGTTGTTGTTGTTGTAAACTTTTGGCAAGCATTAGAAAAAACCGACAATAAACAGACAAAAATCAAGGCATGTTTTGTGAATTAAGAAAATATACCATATTCATTAAAAGATCACCACCCAGCTGGCGCGTGGCCTTGTGCTTGTAGAGGCATTTGGAAGATGGGGGCGGCATCAACATACTGGCAGCCTGATCAGCCGCAGTTTTGATCTTCCTTTTGAGTAAAGGCCCTAAAGTTTCAGTCTGCATATGAATAGCAAAACAAAAGGCAGACCTTAGCAGTGATATTGAATTACTGTATGAGATAGACTGATGCATATAGTGGATGCTCTTAGCCTTTTGCACCATGAACACTAGCTATGGACAGACAAAAAAACTAGTTGACTCAGCTTTGTCTAGATACCTCCATCCCAAAGCTTAAGGCTTATTTATTTTTGAGAAATCAAAACAAGTAAAGTTTGACCAAAATTTTAGAACATTCTATCAACAAATATAATATTGTGCAGATACCGTAGGAAAATATATTTCACAACCTATTTAATGATATTAATTTTGTATTTTGCATGTTAATGATTTTTGGTAAAAGCTTAGTCAAACATGGTATAGTTTGACTTTCTAAAAATAATATAAGCCCTAAGCTTTGGGATGGAGGTAGTAGTATCTAGAGCTAAAACGCATCTAGATACATCCGTATCTACAGATAGTTGAGTCAATTAATTTGGATCTGAGGGAGTATCAGATTCAGACTACATCATGGTAAGTTGGTTTTAAAAAAATTACCCCTGGGCGGTCCCTGTCTAGCTCGGCAGTGGCATTTCGCTTCTTGTGCTGCAGATCTGGCCATGCTCCTGCAGCAGGTGGGGCGCTATCGTTCCCCATAGCCTCAGCACGGAACCTGGAGGTACCAACCTGATACAGAGAATATAGAGCATGGTGTCACAGAGGCTTTACGCACAAACAGCTGAAGACATGTGCCACTTTAAGCATTTTCCAAAACAGGAACAGATTGAGGATGCAGATAGACAGAGTGGATAAGCAAACGGAGTACCTGCTTTGCGGGGCTGGGGACGCAGCTCAGGCTCAACCAACTGCCCACATGCGTGGTGGCCTTACGCTCCATTGCCCCCCACACCACCACTGAGGTCTTTCCTTTCCTGTACAAGCTGACAAAAGATACAGTGAGGATCAGCAGAAACTACAAAGGTTGCAAATGTCGACAAATAAAGGAAGAACACCCCAATCCAAACAAAGGTAGCCCCCGCCCCCCACCCCCATCAATCACTCCCAGCGCGAGGGTGACCAGAAAGACACCCCTTCGCCCAGAATAGGAAATAGATGCGCAAGATATCGAGGTGAGGAAAAAAGAACCGATCTCGAGAAAGGAAAGAACATTACTAGTACTACCTAATCCGCTTGGTCTAGATGCAGCTTGCCCCTCCAAGCTGGATGCCTGGACGGTGGAGGCGAAAGGAGGGGATCGAGCTAGCGGCTTGCATCCGTCGGCTGTCGGCACTCGATCGGGAGAGACAATGGGGCTACATAAAGGGGAGGGGTAACATATTTTATTACACAGTGAACTTACTGATGTGACTAGTCATTACATGTCTCACTGAAACTAGGGCCCATAGTGTG
Source organism: Lolium perenne (assembly GCF_019359855.2). NCBI lineage: Eukaryota > Viridiplantae > Streptophyta > Magnoliopsida > Poales > Poaceae > Lolium > Lolium perenne. The sequence goes on along the minus strand of NC_067248.2, from coordinate 68,018,209 downwards.
GCACCCCAAATTCACTTGAACCTGCCCGGCGGGACGCATTGGCGCGTCAAGAAAACCCCCGAATTGTAGCGGGGAAATGAAACATTTCACAAAAATTCGAAATTCAAGCACACTGCCACGCGCCAAGCACGCGGGCTGTTCCTTCCTCTTCCTCGGTTCCTCCTCCCCTATCCGAAAAAACCCCAAATCCCAAGCTCAAACAACAACAAAAAAACCCCAAATCCCCTAGCCGCCATGCATGTCCTCGTGCTGGAGATCGTTCCCGGACGAGGCGGACCCCCCGCCCTGAGATCCCGAGTTCGTCCGTTCCGTCCACCTCGAGGCACTGCGTGCTGTCTCGCAGCGGCGGCTTGAGGGCGCTGCAGAGGAAGTTCCGCCGGAAAGTGCTCATGGCAACCGTGCAAGCTCACCGGCGTGCTGTATCCCGAGAGGAACTGGTCAAAGCTTTGCTATTCGCAAAAAAAAGCGGGCCAAGATCTGGTCAAAGCTTCGTCGATGGCTTGCCGCGAGAGGCTTGGAGTCCAGATTCAATAAACTAGCTGCTCGAGGACTTGGGCGGTTTACACCGATTCATATTAACTGACTCAAGTTTGTTAGTCTAGTTAACAAATGCATCTAGATACATCCATATCTAGACAAAATTGAGTCAATTAATATGAATCAGAGGGGAGTGCCTGAAAGTGTTTCATGCTACCAATTAATGCGCTGGCAGGACTGGCTATAGAAGTAATTGTGCTACTACTCATACGATGAACTGATTGTGTGGGTGTCAAATTTTGCAACGCGATCATCCACTGAATGCTTAATTATAGTTCTAGCTCCAAAGGCGTACAAATCATAACAAAGATAGTACATACTACATCACCAGAACATAAGAGTACGAATCATAAAGTAGCTCAACATTTTGCATCAGGGCTGGGTGGTCCTGAGACTACCGGGATGCCCCTGATGATCTCCGGGCGTGCATCCACTTCAACGCAAAGCTGTGTACTCGGTCCACGTCCTCCTTCTGTAGGCTGGATAATCTCAGGTGCAGGACCTTCGTCTATGAAAGGCTCGTCATCAGTACCATCCACAAGTGCATCATGGCTGGGTGGTCTTGAGACTACCCGGACGCCCCTGATGATCTCTGGGCGTGCATCCACTTTAACGCAAAGTTGTGTACTCGGTCCACGGCCTCCTTCTGTAGGCTGGATAATCTCAGGTGCAGGACCTTCGTCTATGAAAGGCTCGTCATCAGTACCATCCACAGGTGCATCAAACTGAGATTCATCTTCAAATCTCCCATCAAACTGAGAGACCTCTTCAACTCTATGCTTCTGCAATTAGTACATCAACGGATTAGACAAACATCTAAGGGATGCAACCTGAACAAATGCCGTTTTACATATTTACCTTCTCATCTGGCACAACACATGTCCCAGAGCTGAAACCCGTTTCCTGAAGCAAGCACATTTTCTCTCCTTCCCGTCCATCCATCTGCAACAAGTTAAATTTGAGTACAGAACCTTGCACAGCAATGCAAACTATTGATCGAAACAGCGGCAACATCAATATAAATAATTAACTACATATGCCAGCACACATACAGTGTGAGCAAGATCTGCTTCTCCCGCTGAAGGATCATTATATGGTTCACCATGATAACCCCACCTAACATATGTGCGGTCCATCCCAAAAATGTGTAAATGGTCTTCCACTACATGGTGAGGCCTCTTCTCACCATTCATACATGTGCAGCGCGGGCAATACACGTCCAGGTTGTGACCTTCATGAGTTCTAATAAACCCCATAAAGGGTTGAACACCATTTATATATGAAGGGGAACATAACTGTCCATGCAGTATCCAAGTTCTGTCCATCTGTTTAATTATGAGATACAATGGTTGGTGATTAATTTAAGGCGAAGTAGGAAATGTATATCCATCGAGTACAAAACTATACTAGTACATGATTATGCATTTCAGCAATCATGTCGAGTACAAAACAAATAATGCCCATCGACATTTTAGCAAACAGATCGTGTACAAAACTCTGCCATGGCATTTCAGCAAATTAACGGATCGAGTGCAGAACTGACTCTATATGCCCACGCAAATGAACAAATTGATCGAGGACAAATCGAGCGGAAAACTATAAAGTGCCAATTAGTTCGAGCATACTGACGATTTTTTTTAGCAGCATCAAGAAAATATAAATCGTTAGGCCGTCTTGCCCGATGCATGATTGAGCTGGAGATAGCAGCCCTACCGTGGATCAACTTGACCGCCGGTGCGTCTCGAGAAGAACGACGGGGAGGGGAAGCTTCTTCTTCGCACGGACGGGACGGGGAGGGGAAGCTCTTCGCACGGACGGGGATACGTTGTGTAGCGGTGGGTGGGGGGTCATGCGGCCGGGCCGCCCGGTAGGTGGTGTTTAATGGAGTTGCGTGTGTAATTTTCCGTGCACAAGGTTGAGGAATAGGCGGTTCCCTTTGCCGCGCGTACAATTCAAACTATCCCGCCCATGTAGTTTAAATTCGCCCTATTTTCGTTAAATCGACATAAAGTCATGTGAGTGGGTGGAAATTAGCAAAGTTGCTTGAAAAATAGTAAAACTCTGGAATTATCCTTTAAATATGCTCTACTTCGTGTGAAAATCGGGGTGTGGAGGCATGTTGACTTGTTTTATTTGTACTTTCTTCATTAAAACTCCCATTTTATGCACTTTGGATGGAAAGAAATCATTTGTACATAAATTTTGACAACGCCATTTGCAAACATTAATGGTTTTACATGCCAAGATGCACCCATCCACACCAAATATGGGGCAAAAGTTTATCACAATCTAGATATATATGTATAATTAGTGAGGGACCCCTTTTGATTTTGTGCAATTTCCACTAATTAGCTAGAGAGAAGGGGTCAATTAATTAGGCCATGTTAGGGGCTATGTGTTTTAGATTAGGGTTGTGTGGATTCAAATACAACTTCTTTATTTGTGTGCTATGATTAATCAAAACTAGATTGATCGACTGCGCACACATTATTAGAGGCACATGCCTTCGCGCATAAAGTGCATGTGTGTGTTGTTGGCCACCAACGAGAGAGCGGCGAGAGAGCGATTGAAATCTCCAAATTAAACACATATATAAGCATGCATGGTTAGGCCATGCATGCATATTAATTATATATATTGTGAGGCAAATTAATTAAAGTGTGTTTTCATTTCAGACCTTGTCAAAATTCAAGTTAATTAATTGAATTATCAGTACTTATTATATAATTAATGAATCCCAATAATGTCTATATATATATGATCGATATAGGCCATATATTAATTGGGGTTATATAATCTAGGGTTTACTAGCTATATATATAGCAAGGTTTTATTAGATTGGGTTATTAATTAGCTTGGGGTTATGTGTTTTAACGAGGGTTTGATTAGCTAAGGTTAGTTTTCTATATATATATACGGTTTAGGGTTTAGGGTTAATGGCACATATATTTAATTAGAGGACCGCGAGGACCCCTGGCCTGCTTGATGCGCAATTAAGGGTCGTCGTTGGCCTATAGCTAGCTATATAGGGTTTTATGGTTTATTTATAGGGTTTATGTGTTAGGGTTAATTATAACTTGTTGTGAATTAAATTACAACTTTTTTATTAGTGTGCTACACAATTAATCAAAACTCTAGCTAGATCGATCGAGTGTGCACATACATGCACTATTAGAGGCACCCGCTGATACGTCTCCGACGTATCGATAATTTCTTATGTTCCATGCCACATTATTGATGATATCTACATGTTTTATGCACACTTTATGTCATATTCGTGCATTTTCTGGAACTAACCTATTAACAAGATGCCGAAGTGCCGATTCTTTGTTTCTGCTGTTTTTGGTTTCAGAAATCCTAGTAACGAAATATTCTCGGAATTGGACGAAATCAACGCCCAGGGTCCTATTTTGCCACGAAGCTTCCAGAAGACCGAAGAGGAGACGAAGTGGGGCCACGAGGTGGCCAAACCCTAGGGCGGCGCGGCCCCTGCCCTGGCCGCGCGGCCCTATGGTGTGGGCCCCTCGTGCCGCCTCTTGACCTGCCCTTCCGCCTACTTAAAGCCTCCGTCGCGAAACCCCGATGCAGAGAGCCACGATACGGAAAACCTTACCGAGACGCCGCCGCCGCCAATCCCATCTCGGGGATTCAGGAGATCACCTCCGGCACCCTGCCGGAGAGGGGAATCATCTCCCGGAGGACTCTACGCCGCCATGGTCGCCTCCGGAGTGATGTGTGAGTAGTCTACCCCTGGACTATGGGTCCATAGCAGTAGCTAGATGGTTGTCTTCTCCCCATTGTGCTTAATTGTTGGATCTTGTGAGCTGCCTAACATGATCAAGATCATCTATCTGTAATTCTATATGTTGCGTTTGTTGGGATCCGATGAATAGAGAATACTTGTTATGTTGATTATCAAAGTTATGTCTATGTGTTGTTTATGATCTTGCATGCTCTCCGTTACTAGTAGATGCTCTGGCCAAGTAGATGCTTGTAACTCCAAGAGGGAGTATTTATGCTCGATAGTGGGTTCATGTCTCCGTGAACTGGGAAGTGACAGAAATCTCTAAGATTATGGATGTGTTGTTGCCACTAGGGATAAAACATTGGTGCTATGTTCGAGGACGTAGTTACTGATTACATTACGCGCAATACTTAATGCAATTGTCTGTTGTTAGCAACTTAATACTGGAGGGGGTTCGGATGCTAACTTTGAAGGTGGACTTTTTAGGCATAGATGCATCTTTGGATAGCGGTCTATGTACTTTGTCGTAATGCCCAATTAAATCTCACAATACTCATCATAATATGTATGTGCATGGTCATGCCCTCTTTATTTGTCAATTGCCCAACTGTAATTTGTTCACCCAACATGTTGTTTATCTTATGGGAGAGACACCTCTAGTGAACTGTGGACCCCGGTCCAATTCTCTATACTGAAATACAATCTACTGCAATACTGTTCTACTGTTTTTCTGCAAACAATCATCATCCACACTATACATCTAATCCTTTGTTACAGCAAGCCGGTGAGATTTACAACCTCGCTGTTTCGTTGGGGCAAAGTACTTTGGTTGTGTTGTGCAGGTTCCACGTTGGCGCCGGAATCCCTGGTGTTGCGCCGCACTACATCCCGCCGCCATCAACCTTCAACGTGCTTCTTGGCTCCTACTGGTTCGATAAACCTTGGTTTCATACTGAGGGAAAACTTGCCGCTGTACGCATCACACCTTCCTCTTGGGGTTCCCAACGGACGCGTGCTGTACGCGTATCAAGCTCTTTTTCTGGCGCCGTTGCCGGGGAGATCAAGACACGCTGCAAGGGGAGTCTCCACTTCCCAATCTCTTTACTTTGTTTTTGTCTTGCTTAGTTTTATTTACTACTTTGTTTGCTGCACTAAATCAAAACACACAAAAAATTAGTTGCTAGTTTTACTTTATTTGCTATCTTGTTTGCTATATCAAAAACACAAAAAAAATTAGTTACTTGCATTTACTTTATCTAGTTTGCTTTATTTACTGTCCTGCACTCTATATTAAAAATACAAAAAAAAATTAGTTACTTTTGTTACCATGTCTAGCTCTGAACCTATTACTTCTTCGCCTGAAGAATTAGTCTTCACTTTTAAACAAGGGGATGAGGAGAGTTTTAAGGATGCTTGGTCTAGAATTTTTACTTCTTATCGTAAAACTGAACCTCAAATGACTCTAAGTTTGCTCCTTAGTAATTTTTATTTTGGTCTTATGATTCGCTATAGATATGCTTTGGATACTTTAGTGGGAGGAGATTTCCTTCATTGCAATGGGGATCAAGCTTTTAATGCCATAAAGAAGTTGGTTGCATCACATGATTCAGCTAATAACTTTGATTCAGCCCTTATTAGCATTTATAATAGATTAAACAATCTCGAGATAAGTACATCTCGCCTGGATGACAACTATCACCATGTTCGTAATCGTCTTGAACAAGTTTTAGTGAACTCTAAACCTTTATTATGGGATCCTACTGTTAAAATTGTTATCGGTGATCAAACTCTTCGTGCCAACTGTGATATTATGTCTGAATTTTGCCTTATACCTGAGAGCATTTATAAATCTTTGAAACTTTGGGGAGTTGATGAAGGAGGAGAAGAAATAACTCTCATTGATAACTCTGTTATAATTCCTAAGGGAATAGCCGCAGGTGTGCATACAACCATTCTTGGAAGAACAATATCCATTGATTATCTTGTTATTGAATGTGTAGGGACAGGAAAAATCACACTCGGAAGATCCCTGCTAAAACTATTGGGAGCAGTCATAGATGTGGGAGAAGGCATCCTGGATTTCACCTCTATACCGGGGGGGAATCATACATTTCCTAAATCAAAGAGAAAGAAAAACAACAAGAAAGGTAAGGGTAAAGCCCAAGGTAAGGATGATGCACCACCCTCCGATAATACTTGATACACACTTTCTGCGCCTAGCTGAAAGGCGTTAAAGAAAAGCGCTTATGGGAGACAACCCATAGTTTTTACTACAGTACTTTGTTTTTATTTTGTGTCTCGGAAGTTGTTTACTACTGTAGCAACCTCTCCTTATCTTAGTTTAGTGTTTTGTTGTGCCAAGTAAAGTCGTTGATAGTAAAGTTCATACTAGATTTGGATTACTGCGCAGAAACAGATTTCTTTGCTGTCACGAATCTGGGCTGTTTTCTCTGTAGGTAACTCAGAAAATTATGCCAATTTACGTGAGTGATCCACAGATATGTACGCAACTTTCATTCAATTTGAGCATTTTCATTTGAGCAAGTCTGGTGCCTCGATAAAATTCGTCAATACGAACTGTTCTGTTTTGACAGATTCTGCTTTTTATTTCGCATTGCCTCTTTTGCTATGTTGGATGAATTTCTTTGATCTATTAATGTCCAGTAGCTTTATGCAATGTCCAGAAGTGTTAAGAATGATTGTGTCACCTCTGAACATGTTAATTTTTATCGTCCACTAACCCTCTAATGAGTTGTTCTAAGTTTGGTGTGGAGGAAGTTTTCAAGGATCAAGAGAGGAGGATGATACAATATGATCAAGGAGAGTGAAAACTCTAAGCTTGGGGATGCCCCGGTGGTTCACCCCTGCATATATCAAGAAGACTCAAGCGTCTAAGCTTGGGGATGCCCAAGGCATCCCCTTCTTCATCAACAACATTATCAGGTTCCTCCCCTGAAACTATATTTTTATTCCATCACATCTTATGTGCTTTTCTTGGAGCGTCGGTTTGTTTTTGTTTTTTGTTTTGTTCGAATAAAATGGATCCTAGCATTCATTGTATGGGAGAGAGACACGCTCCGCTGTAGCATATGGACAAGTATGTCCTTAGTTTCTACTCATAGTATTCATGGCGAAGTTTCTTCTTCGTTAAATTGTTATATGGTTGGAATTGGAAAATGATACATGTAGTAAATTGCTATAATGTCTTGGATAATGTGATACTTGGCAATTGTTGTGCTCATGTTTAAGCTCTTGCATCATATGCTTTGCACTCATTAATGAAGAAATACATAGAGCATGCTAAAATTTGGTTTGCATATTTGGTCTCTCTAAGGTCTAGATAATTTCTAGTATTGAGTTTGAACAACAAGGAAGACGGTGTAGAGTCTTATAATGTTTACAATATGTCTTTTATGTGAGTTTTGCTGCACCGGTTCATCCTTGTGTTTGTTTCAAATAACCTTGCTAGCCTAAACCTTGTATCGAGAGGGAATACTTCTCATGCATCCAAAATCCTTGAGCCAACCACTATGCCATTTGTGTCCACCATACCTACCTACTACATGGTATTTCTCCGCCATTCCAAAGTAAATTGCTTGAGTGCTACCTTTAAAATTCCATCATTCACCTTTGCAATATATAGCTCATGGGACAAATAGCTTAAAAACTATTGTGGTATTGAATATGTACTTATGCACTTTATCTCTTATTAAGTTGCTTGTTGTGCGATAACCATGTTCACTGGGGACGCCATCAACTACTCTTTGTTGAATTTCATGTGAGTTGCTATGCATGTTCGTCTTGTCTGAAGTAAGAGAGATCTACCACCTTATGGTTAAGCATGCATATTGTTAGAGAAGAACATTGGGCCGCTAACTAAAGCCATGATCCATGGTGGAAGTTTCAGTTTTGGACATATATCCTCAATCTCATATGAGAAAATTATTAATTGTTGTTACATGCTTATGCATAAAAGAGGAGTCCATTATCTGTTGTCTATGTTGTCCCGGTATGGATGTCTAAGTTGAGAATAATCAATAGCGAGAAATCCAATGCGAGCTTTCTCCTTAGACCTTTGTACAGGCGGCATAGAGGTACCCCTTTGTGACACTTGGTCAAAACATGTGCATTGCGATGATCCGGTAGTCCAAGCTAATTAGGACAAGGTGCGGGCACTATTAGTATACTATGCATGAGGCTTGCAACTTGTAAGATATAATTTACATGATACATATGCTTTATTACTACCATTGACAAAATTGTTTCATGTTTTCAAAATCAAAGCTCTAGCACAAATATAGCAATCGATGCTTTCCTCGTTGAAGGACCATTCTTTTACTTTTATTGTTGAGTCAGTTCACCTATTTCTCTCCACCTCAAGAAGCAAACACTTGTGTGAACTGTGCATTGATTCCTACATACTTGCTTATTGCACTTATTATATTACTCTATGTTGACAATTATCCATGAGATATACATGTTATAAGTTGAAAGCAACCGCTGAAACTTAATCTTCCTTTGTGTTGCTTCAATACCTTTACTTTGAATTATTGCTTTATGAGTTAACTCTTATGCAAGACTTATTGATGCTTGTCTTGAAGTGCTATTCATGAAAAGTCTTTGATATATGCTTCACTTGTTTACTCATGTCATATACATTGTTTTGATCGCTGCATTCACTACATATGCTTTACAAATAGTATGATCAAGGTTATGATGGCATGTCACTCCAGAAATTATCTTTGTTATCGTTTTACCTGCTCGGGACGAGCAGAACTAAGCTTGGGGATGCTGATACGTCTCCGACGTATCGATAATTTCTTATGTTCCATGCCACATTATTGATGATATCTACATGTTTTATGCACACTTTATGTCGTATTCGTGCATTTTCTGGAACTAACCTATTAACAAGATGCCGAAGTGCCAGTTGTTGTTTTCTGCTGTTTTTGGTTTCAGAAATCATAGTAACGAAATATTCTCGGAATTGGACGAAATCAACGCCCAGGGTCCTATTTTGCCACGAAGCTTCCAGAAGACCGAAGAGGAGACGAAGTGGGGCCACGAGGTGGCCAAACCCTAGGGCGGCGCGGCCCCTGCCCTGGCCGCGCGGCCCTATGGTGTGGGCCCCTCGTGCTGCCTCTTGACCTGCCCTTCCGCCTACTTAAAGCCTCCGTCGCGAAACCCCCAGTACCGAGAGCCACGATACGGAAAACCTTACTGAGACGCCACCGCCGCCAATCCCATCTCGGGGGATTCAGGAGATCACCTCCGGCACCCTGCCGGAGAGGGGAATCATCTCCCGGAGGACTCTACGCCGCCATGGTCGCCTCCGGAGTGATGTGTGAGTAGTCTACCCCTGGACTATGGGTCCATAGCAGTAGCTAAATGGTTGTCTTCTCCCCATTGTGCTTAATTGTTGGATCTTGTGAGCTGCCTAACATGATCAAGATCATCTATCTGTAATTCTATATGTTGCGTTTGTTGGGATCCGATGAATAGAGAATACTTGTTATGTTGATTATCAAAGTTATGTCTATGTGTTGTTTATGATCTTGCATGCTCTCCGTTACTAGTAGATGCTCTGGCCAAGTAGATGCTTGTAACTCCAAGAGGGAGTATTTATGCTCGATAGTGGGTTCATGTCTCCGTGAATCTGGGGAAGTGACAGAAATCTCTAAGATTATGGATGTGCTGTTGCCACTAGGGATAAAACATTGGTGCTATGTTCGAGGACGTAGTTACTGAGTACATTACGCGCAATACTTAATGCAATTGTCTGTTGTTAGCAACTTAATACTGGAGGGGGTTCGGATGATAACCTGAAGGTGGACTTTTTAGGCATAGATGCATGCTGGATAGCGGTCTATGTACTTTGTCATAATGCCCAATTAAATCTCACAATACTCATCATAATATGTATGTGCATGGTCATGCCCTCTTTATTTGTCAATTGCCCAACTGTAATTTGTTCACCCAACATGCTGTTTATCTTATGGGAGAGACACCTCTAGTGAACTGTGGACCCCGGTCCAATTCTCTATACTGAAATACAATCTACTGCAATACTGTTCTACTGTTTTTCTGCAAACAATCATCATCCACACTATACATCTAATCCTTTGTTACAGCAAGCCGGTGAGATTGACAACCTCGCTGTTTCGTTGGGGCAAAGTACTTTGGTTGTGTTGTGCAGGTTCCACGTTGGCGCCGGAATCCCTGGTGTTGCGCCGCACTACATCCCGCCGCCATCAACCTTCAACGTGCTTCTTGGCTCCTACTGGTTCGATAAACCTTGGTTTCATACTGAGGGAAAACTTGCCGCTGTACGCATCACACCTTCCTCTTGGGGTTCCCAACGGACGCGTGCTGTACGCGTATCACCCGCCTTTGCGCGTAAAGTGCAAGCATAATGTGTGTCGTTGCGCTGGCCACACCAATCGATAAAGAGAGAGATAGAGATGAGAGATTATTGAAATCGCCAAGAATGTTCAAATATATATATATGCATGCATGGTAGGCCATGCATGCATGCACACTAATTATATATATATATATATTGTGAGGCAACTTAATCAAAGTGTGTGTTTTCATTCGAGAACTTGTCAATATATTCAAGTTAATTAATTTATCAGCGCTAATTATATAATTAATTAATGAATGAATCTCAGGATGTTCGATCATACATGATCGATATAGGCCATATATATTAATTGGGGTTAATCTAGGGTTTGCTAGCTAGCTATATATATATATATACAGCAGGTTTTTATTAGATCGGGTTATACCTAGTATAGTTTGGGGTTATGTGTTTTAATTAAGTAGCTAGGTTTGATTAGCTAGGACAGGTTAGTTATATATATATGGTTTAGTTAAGGTTAATGTCACACTTAATTTAGAGGACTGATACGTCTCCAACGTATCTATAATTTCTTATGTTCCATGCTAGTTTTATGACAATACCTACATGTTTTATTCATACTTTATATCGTTTTGATGCATTTTCCGGCACTAACCTATTAACAAGATACCGAAGCGCCAGTTCCTGTTTTCTGCTATTTTTGGTTTCAGAAATCCTACACAAGAAATATTCTCGGAATTGGACGAAACAAAAGGCCACGTTCCTATTTTTCCTGGGGCTTCACGGAGTCCGAAGGAGAGACGAAGGGGGGCCGCGAGGAGCCCACACCCTAGGGGGCGCGGGCCACCCCTTGGCCGCGCCACCAGGTGGGGACCCCACCTCGGGACTCCACCGACATCGCCCCTTCGCCTATATATACTCTCTGTCGCGAAAACCCTAAAACACGAAGTCATATTCCACGAAGAGTTCCGTAGCCGCCGCCAGCGCGAAGATAAGTTTCGGAGGACAGAAGTCTCTGTTCCGGCACGCCGCCGGGACGGGGAATTGCCCCCGGAGTCATCTCCATCGACACCACCGCCATCTTCATCGCCGTTGTTGTCTCCCATGATGAGGAGGGAGTATTTCTCCCCCGAGGCTGAGGGCTCTACCGGTAGCTATGTGGTTCATCTCTCTCTCCCATGGTGTGATCTTTATGAATATGTAGATGTTACTTTTGTCTATTATGCACTCTAGAGGTTACTTTAATATGAACTCCGGATGTTGTGGAGCTTGTTTACTCCGGCTTGAGGTGTGATCTTGTAGCCCTACACAATGAATGGTGTTTGTTATCCAACAAGAGAGTGTTTGAGAGTAGCACTTATTTGTTCATCTATGTGATCATAGGCTTTGCAATCTAGATGTCATATGCTATTCAAGTGTTTTATTATGTGAACTTTGGAGTTACTGTGACCTCGGTGTAATGGTGACAGTGTGTGCGCCGTGTGTAACTCCCTTATGAATTGTGGTGTGTTAGTACCTCCTATGAATGCTCACGGTGACAGTGTGGGGTGTTTATTAGTACTTGGAAATACGCCTTTGAGGTGTGCTTTTGCACACTTGCCCAATGAATTTGAGTTCTTTATCCAACAGGAGAGTAGTATGATGAAGTGCTTATATTTATATTCAATTATGATTGCAATGTTGAGAGTGGCCACTAGTGAAAGTATGATCCCTAGGCCTTGTTTCTAAGCATTGAAACACCGTTTCCAACAAGTTCTGCTACATGTTCGCTTGCTGCCATTTTTATTTCAGATTGCAATTGCTACTTATAATCATCCATATTACTTGTATTTCACTATCTCTTCGCCGAACTAGTGCACCTATACATCTGACAAGTGTATTAGGTGTGTTGGGGACACAAGAGACTTCTTGTATCTTAATTGCAGGGTTGCTTGAGAGGAATATCTTTGACCTCTACCTCTCTGAGTTCGATAAACCTTGGGTGATTCACTAAGGGAAACTTGCTGCTGTTCTACAAACCTCTGCTCTTGGAGGCCCAACATTGTCTACAAGAATAGAAGCACACGTAGACATCAAGCTATTTTCTGGCGCCGTTGCCGGGGAGGTAAGGTAAAAGGTATTCACATCCTCCGACTACTAAGATATTTCCTAGCACTGTTGCCATTCTGTGAGTGCTCGAAGCTATCTCCTTTAGATTCTGCAATTTTATCTTTTTGTTTCTTGTTTTTATTTTCACTAGTTAGGCTTAATGGAAAACAACAAAAATATTAGAGATCTTTATAGTATTTATCTTGAGTTAGGACATGAGGTGTTTGAAGAGAAAATTAAAAAACCTATGGAACTTTATATGCGTGCTAATGGCAATGTTATTAGTATGAATGCTTTGAACACCATTGTTGCTAATGCTATTGAAAATTCTAAGCTTGGGGAAGCTGGTTTTGATGAGCATGATATTTTTAGTCCCCCAAGTTTTGAGTAGAAAATTTACTTTGATGATACTTTGCCTCCTATTTATGATGATTATAATGATAGTGGTATTTTGGTGCCACCTACTATGGAGGATAAAGGTTATTATGATTATACCATGCCTGCAATTTATGATGATTACAATGATGAATATGATATTTTCAGTCCACCTACTATTGAGGAGAAAATTAATTATGATTACAATATGCCTCCTATATATGATGATTATGGTGATGAGAATAATAATGAAGGCTATCTTATTGAATTTGCTCCCACTGCAATTAATAGTAATGATTATGCTTATGTGGAGAGTAATAATTTTATGCATGTAGCTCATGATAAGAATGTTTCATGTGAGTTTGTTCATGATGCTACTGAAAGTTATTATGAGAGAGGGAAACATGGCTATATGCATCTTAATAATATTAAGTTTCCCCTCTTTATGTTGAGAATTTTGAAGTTACTCGTGTTTTATCTTCCTATGCTTATCATTTTGTTCTTCATGAATTTATTTGTGTACAAGATTGTTATCACCAGATTTTGGCCAAATCAGAAGATGGGCTGTAATTGAGATGGGCTTGGAGGATATGTACATGAAATGTCTCTGAATCGGCCTCGTGCGAGAGTTTGGGCTAGATTGCCCGTGTATTTGTACATTATGGTAGATCGCATCTTAGTTTAGAATTAAGAGATAGAGTTTGGTCGTATACGACTAGGTTTATTCCAAAGCTAGAAAGTCCCCGGACTATAAATATGTACCTAGGGTTATTGAGAAAGGAGGACGACCACGTTCACAACAAACACAATCCAGGCGCATCGCCACCCCTTGTTTCGAGGGTTTCTTCCGGGTAAGCATCATGCTGCCTAGATCGCATCTTGCGATCTAGGCAGTATCGGTTTATTCGTTATCTGGTGTTGCTCGTACTGAAGCCTTATTGATGGCGAGTAACACCCATATCATAGATGTTTTGGGGCTTGCATCGATGCTTTTCTGAATATGTTTGCTTAGCTATGCTGCCCCTCGATATCTAGCTGCCTTTACATCTATCTTAGGTGTAAGGGCAGCATCTTGCTTGTTCTTTATTTAGTAGATCCGATCTGTTATAGTTGTTCCTTGTTCTCCAAGGATTAGTTTGATATCTGCATGGTTAGGCCTTGCAAACGGGTTGAACGATCCGGTAGTGCGTGAGGCATGGTTTGCTAGTCCTAGAAGGGATTGTTCCGGGAATTGACTTCATGTTGGTTTTTAGGCCTCTTTTAGGACTAGTTTTCTATCATCTTTCGTATCTGCTAGGCTCAACTACGTGTAGGATGTTCCGGTTATGCGGTGAAAACCCTAAACTGTCTTAGATTGATTTAACTTTGTATTGATCAAGCAGGATCCCCATGTCATCGTAAATCCAACGTGAACCATGGGGCAATCGGCTCTTTGAGCCGATTCACAGGGCAACCTGAGAGCCGATCGGGCTCGCATTTAATGTTTACGTGTCTGCCATGCAGGAAACTAATCGAAGCAATCCATCACCTTCCTGACCAGGTATAGGTCAGGTGGCACGCCCTTGCAACCGCTAGGACGTGTGCCGGAGCATTGCGGGCCGTTGCCCGAGGGACCAGGGCCTACCAGCAGTCCTGGGAGCCTCCCGGCTCTCCGTGTTGCTCGTCGCTGCTCGCCGGTGGGTTTTGGCAGGCAACACATTCTGGCACGCTCGGTGGGACACTCTACAGCAACTACGTCAACATCTACAGCTGAGATGTCTGACGATCCAGTCAAGTACGAAGATCTGCCTGAAGATCACAAGAAGAAATATGATGAGCTTAAGGCTCTCTTCGAAGCCGATCTCATCGGCTCTTTCGAAAGGACCCGTACACATGGCATTAGGTTCAAAGGATTCACACCCGAAGGCGTGCTCGATGGAGTAGATCTGTCTCTCCCTTCGGAGGAGCGCACCAGAGCTCTGCGCCAAGAAGTTAATTATATGGTGGCTCATTCTCTACACCGTCATTCTGAGAGCCTGGTGAACACGTTGGAGCGTATTGCGGTTCGCGTGGTTCAGGAAATCATGAAGCATCAGTACTCCCCGTCAGGGCCTACCCTAGGAACTCACCAGGGAGAGGTACCGTTCCACACTAGACCGCAACTGCCATTCACGCTTGCAGCTCCAGAGCCACAGGGTTCACCGGCATACGTCGTCTACAAGGTTGGAGGTGATCCTGGCGATTACCAATTCCTGTATGAGCCACCTAAAGAGATCACACATGGATACGTGTGCACATACGTGCCGGACTGCAATAATTGGGCGCGCACGAACCAGATTACAGCAGGAGGGATTTCTGGAGCAGGAGGGATTTCTGGAGCAGACGCTGATAAACAGGCGTGGCTAGCTAAATATGCCACCGGAATGAGTCATGAAAGCTCAACCCCTGCAGCTCATACCATGGATCAGATCAGTACGATCTTGAGAAACCAGTTTGGTATCCTGCCTAAGAGGAGAACAATCGGCTATTCCAAGCCGTACCCCAATGAATATGACCTGATCCCGCTGCCGCCCAAGTATCGGCTCCCTAAGTTCTCAAAGTTCAGTGGATCAGAAGGGTCTAGCTCAATTGAGCATGTGAGCCGATATTTAGCACAGTTGGGCATGATTTCAGCATCAGACCCGTTGCGTGTAAGGTTTTTCGCGCAATCTGTCACAGGACCAGCTTTTGGGTGGTACACCTCGTTGCCACCAGATTCAGTCCGGACCTAGAAGCAACTGGAAGAGCAGTTTCATGTGCAATATCACTCAGAAGCTACCGAAGCTGGCATTGCCGATCTGACGCAGGTGCGGCAGAAGCGGGGAGAGACGGTGTCTGATTACATTCAGCGTTTCAGGACTGTCAAGAACCGATGTTATTCGGTCCGTTTAACTGAGAAAGAAGCGGTCGATCTGGAAGTGGTAGGCCTCGCAACGCCGATCAAGGATCTGGCTTTCCAAGTGGACTACAATTCACTGGCGCATATGGTCCAAAAATTAACATTGTATGAGCAACGCCACCTAGAATTGTACCAAGACAAGTTCAACCGCCCGATAGGCCTGGTCGAGGCAGAAGAAGTTGAAGACTTTGCAGAAGATCAGGAAGTAGCCGTGGCTGATTGGACTCGGGGGGCAGCCCCCGTGTCCTGCAAATGGGTGAAACAACAAGGGCTTGCAAAAGGGTTTGACTTTGATATAAGCAAAACTGAGCAGATATTCGATTTATTGCTGAAAGAAAAACAGCTGAAGTTACCCGAAGGCCATAAAATCCCTACGGCGCAAGAAATGAACGGGAGACCGTACTGCAAGTGGCATCACTCGTTCACCCATGCCACCAATGACTGCAAAGAGTTGCATCGGCAGATCCAAATGGCGATAGAACAGGGCCGTCTGATCCTCGGTCAGTTTGCCATGAAAGTAGACACGCACCCGTTTCCTGGTGTTAACATGGTGGAACTCAATCACTCCACGGGGTGCGAGCCAGGTTTCTCATTCGAGGTTAACATGGCAGGGCCTATAGACTGCCATGGCAAGGATAAAGAAGACATCAGTCACTCCCGTGGCAAAGATAAGGAGGAGACCGATCCACGCAACCGGCCCCGATATGATGACAGACGGTACCTCACCGAGGAACAAGTAAGGAACGTGCGGTACCAACGACCGCTCTCCGCGCATCTCCTGAACAAATATGAGCATCAGTACGACCGACGTCGGGGGTACGACATGGATGACAAAAGATATCATCGGTCTGATGTTGACAGCAGAAAATATCGTCGGTATGATAGCAACGACGAAAGATATGAGCACTGCGCTAAAGAGAAGCCAAGAGAGCAGGAAGACATGGACAGACACTGGGATTGTCCCTTCTTTAAGCACTGCTGGGACTCAGGAATGAGCCGATTGCCTATAATCGACAACTGCCCGGAATGTAGACAGCAGAAGAAGGGCGCAAGTGAGGTTTCAGTGTTCAAGCGTCTAGGGCCTCTTCCACCTCAGAACCGACGAGCTGAGTCATCTCGAGAGGAAGACTTTGAGGAGTCAGAAGAAGAAGAAGAAGATAGATACCATCGGCCAAGGTGGTGCCCTGACGGACTCAGTCACTCCCAAAAGCGTAGGGTTCAGAGGCTACGTAACTTGGAGGAAGCCGAAGCGTAGTACCTGTACACGTTGAGGAAAGCGCGACCTGATCTGGCCGTGAAAATTCAGCAGACTTTGGAGACAGAGATACATCCGCCAAAGAAAGAATGGCGCCCCAAACAAGCAAAAGCCGATGTGAAGGCATCGGCTGGCACAAACATGGTGTTCATACTTCCGTCAGAGTTTTGTGCTCCAAGAACTGAAGAAGTGCCAGTAGCACAGTTTGACTGCGGTCCACGGCCGGTTATCTTTGAAAAGCCACGAGAGAAGAGCTACAGGCATTTGAAGGCCCTGTACCTAAGAGGTTACATCAATGGGCAGCATGTCAACAAGATGTTGGTTGACACGGGAGCGACAATCAATATAATGCCATACTCCATGCTACGGCGTTTGGGACGCTCTAACGCAGATCTGATCAAGACCAACGTCACACTAAGCGATTTCAATGGCCAAGCATCAGAAGCGCAAGGCGTTCTGAACGTAGATCTAACCGTGGGCCGAAAAACCATCCCTACGTCATTCTTCATCATCGACAGCAAAAGCACCTACGCTGTCCTGCTAGGGAGGGATTGGATTCACGCCAACTGCTGCATTCCATCTACGATGCACCAGTGCCTGATACAGTGGGATGGAGATGAAGTGGAGGTCGTTCATGCAGATGACTCGATCGAGATCTCATTAGCTGGCATGAATATTTGGGATGCAGACGACCAAGAGCCGATCTCTGGAGTCAGTTTGGACGGCTGTGAGCGCATCGAAGCTTCAAAAAACGGGGTGAGGCTGGTCTTATCCACCGGCCTGACAGAGTAGCAAGACTAAAGGCAATGGACGTACGTGGCAAGGCCGATCCCTGCGATCGGCCCCAAAAAATAAAAAGTAATGATCTCACCTTAAGCATGTCACGTAGTCGTCATAGAGTACCGATAAGTTGTAAACCCTCATTGAGCAATTCAATGGAAAAGGAGGCCGATTCCAGCAATCGGCCCAAATTATCCTCACCATATGTTTTGCCTGTGTTCAGCATCGATCTAGCAGGCGACGGAAAGCTAGGATATGGGTTTACATCGGCTGATGAGCTAGAAGAGATTGACATTGGTCTTGGGGATAAGCAACGACCAACATTTATCAGCAAAAAGTTAGATCCGCATCTGAGGGGCCTAATGATAGCCTTGTTGAAAGAATACCCAGATTGCTTTGCCTGGGATTACACAGAGATGCCCGGGTTAGACAGGAGCATCATTGAGCATCGGCTCCCTCTGAAGAAAAGATTTCGGCCGTTCCAGCAGCGAGCACGACAAATGAAGGCCGAAATTTTAGAAGAAGTCAAGAAAGAGATCGAGAAAATGTTGAACGCCGGGTTCACCAGGCCATGCAGGTATGCTGAGTGGATTTCTAGCATCGTGCCTGTAGAGAAGAAGGACGGCCACTGGCGCGTCGCCATAGATTTTCGGGATCTCAATAGAGCCACTCCAAAGGATGAATATCCAATGCCGGTAGCAGAGACATTGATCAATGCAGCTACTGGTCATAAGGTTTTAAGTTTCATGGATGGAAATGCCAGTTACAACCAAATTTTTATGGCTCAAGAAGATATACACAAGACTGCATTCAGAGTACCAGGATCGGTGGGCTTGTTTGAATATGTAGTCATGACATTTGGACTGAAAAATGCCGGCGCAACATACCAAAGAGCCATGAATTACATCTTCCATGATCTGATCGGCAAGTTGGTGGAGATTTACATTGATGACATGGTAGTCAAGTCTGTTTCAGTGGAAGGACACTTGGAAGTTTTGCGACACTTCCTGGACCGAACTAGAAAGTTCGGACTAAGAATGAATCCAAAGAAGTGTGCTTTTGGTGTAACGGGCGGTCAATTCCTGGGTTTTTTGGTTCATGAACGCGGAATTGAGATCGGCCTGAAAAGTCAGGAGGCAGTGCGAACGATGAAGCCACCTACCACGAAGAAAGAACTCCAGTGTCTCATCGGCAAAATCAACTTCGTCAGAAGGTTCATCTCCAATTTGAGGACGGATTGAGCCGTTCATGGGGTTGGTAAAAATTAAAGCTGATGAGGAGTTTCGCTGGGGGGCAGAGCAACAGCGAGCATTTGACGAAATTAAGGAGTATCTAACGAAGCCACCTGTGTTAGTTCCGCCCCAGCAAGACAGGTCATTCTACATTTACTTGTCAGTAGCTGACACTTCCATCGCCTCAGTGGTGGTGCAAGTTTATGATGGTCTGGAGAAAGTGGTTTTCTACCTCAGCAGAAGGATGTTGGATGCAGAAACTAGGTACCCTGAGATCGAGAAGTTATGCCTCTGCTTATTTTTCACCTGCACCAAGCTTCATCACATCTTGCTGTCAGCGGAAATTGTCGTTATATGCAAATCAGATGTCATCAAACATATGCTGTCGGCTCCTGCGTTGAAAGGCCGACTTGGTAAATGGATGTTTGCATTATCGGAATTTGATATCCGGTATCAGCCCGCGAAAGCAGTCAAGGGACAGGCGTTGGCCGATCTTATTGCTGAACGAATCAACACTGATATAGCAGCACTGTCTGTGCGTGCATGGGCTATGTTTTTCGATGGATCGGTTTGTGATGATGGTTGCGGCATCGGCGTTCTACTCGTGTCACCCCGGGGGGCAACGTATTCCTTCTCCATCAGGCTACCTACCCCTTGCACCAACAATGTCGCTGAGTATGAAGCAATATGCAAGGGAATGGAGTTGCTATTGGAAGCCGGGGCAGAAGCAGTGGAACTTTTTGGAGACTCCAAATTGGTGATTTCCCAACTCACGGAGGAATACAAATGTGAGAGCGAGTCGCTCTTCCCATTATGGATGCAATGCCGTGAGCTGATGGCACAGTTCAGGTACATAAACTTCAATTGGATCCCAAGGTCGCAAAATACCGAGGCAAACGATCTCGCACAAATGGCGTCAGGCTACAAGGACGTAGTAGATGGGGCTGATGTTCAGGTACAGTTCCTGGTACCAGATGACTGGAGAGCCGATATCTTCAATTACTTGAAAGATTCGGCTCGGGGGGCACCTAAACGGATAAGATACAAGGCTATGAAGTATGTCCTTATTGGGGATGACATGCTCTACAGAACTTTGGAAGGGTTACTCCTCAAATGTTTGGGAACAGCCGAGTCAAATCGGCTCTTACACGAGGTACACGAAGGCGCCTGTGGAACTCACCAATCGGCTCATAAGATGAAATGGCTGATCAGGCGATCGGGATTTTATTGGCCCACCATGCTTGAGGATTGTTTTAAGTACTATAAAGGGTGTCAAGCATGTCAGAAGTTTGGGAGCATTCAGATGGTACCCGCATCAGCGATGAATCCCATCATCAAGCCTTGGCCATTTCGAGGTTGGGGCATGGATATGATCGGCAAAATTAATCCTCCATCGAGCAAAGGCCATGAGTGGGTTCTGGCCATTACAGATTATTTCACTAAATGGGTGGTGATGGGGTTCGTAGCATAGAAAACAAAAAATTTCCTACCGCAAGACGAATAAATCCAAGATCTAATCTATGGAACACCCAAGATCTAATATACCAAGATCGAAGAAACGAGAAGATCATGTGAGACTAACCCTCGAAGATTTCCAAAGCCTACGAGATTAGATCTCGTTGTTGATGTAGTCGATCATCCTGTGCTGCAATCCGGCAGCACTTCCGTACTCGGTCGTGCGTACGGTGTCGATGAAACCCGTCCTCTCCCCGTTCCAGCAGGCAGCGGAGGTGTGGTAGATCCCCTCGGAATCCCAGCAGCACAACGGCGTGGTGGTGGAGGTGGAGGAGAAATTCCTGCAGGGCTTCGCCAAGCCCGCGCAGGAAGAAGGAGGAGGGAGAGAGGGGCGGCTAGGGCTTGGGGGGATGATGTGCTGCACCCCAGCCCTCCCCTCCCTCTTATATAGGCGTGGGGGGGCTGCCTTGGCCCCTCCTCCAAGCCTTTGGGTCGGCCAAAACAAGGGGGGGAACTTCCCCCCCAAGTTAAGTCCCTATTTTCAAGGGATTTGATCTTATCCACTTGGTACAGCCACATGGGCCTTGGGGGGCTGGTGTGCATGGCCCATGTGGGCCTATGCGACCCCTCCGGTCCATGTTGGTCGTCCGGGATAGGTGGGCCCCACTAAGGTACCCTCTGGAACCTTCTAGAACCTCCGGTACAATACCGAAAAATCCTGAACTTTTCCGGTAACCCTGAAAATGACTTCCCATATATGAATCTTATTCTCCGGACCATTCCGGACCTCCTCGTGATGTCCCGGATCCCATCCGAGACTCCGAACAAACTTCGGTCTCCATCTCATATTCCGAATCTACTTATGCGACATCGAACCTTAAGCGCGTCACCCTACGGTTCGTGAACTATGCAGACATGGTCGAGACTCATCTCCGACCAATAACCAATAGCGGGATCTGGAGATCCATAATGGCTCCCACATATTCAACGATAACTTAGTGATCGATTGAACCATTTACATACGATACCGATTCCCTTTGTCACGCGATACTTTACTTGTCCGAGGTTCGATCATCGGTATCTCCATACCTTGTTCAACCTCGTTACCGACAAGTACTCTTTACTCGTTACCATGGTATGTCATCTCTTGTGATCCAATCACATGCTTGCAAGCTAATCAGACGACATTCCACCGAGAGGGCCCAGAGTATATCTATCCGTCATCGGGATGGACAAATCCCACTGTTGATCCATATGCCTCAACTCACACTTTCCGAATACTTAATCCCATCTTTATAACCACCCATTTACGCAATGGCGTTTGATGTAATCAAAGTACCCTTCCGGTGTAAGTGATTTACATGATCTCATGGTCGAAGGACTGGGTAACTATGTATCGAAAGCTTATAGCAAGTTGAACTTAATGACTTGATCTCATGCTACGCTTATTTGGGTGTATGTCCATTATATCATTCACCCAATGACATAACCTTGTTATTAACAACATCCAATGTTCATGATCACGAAACCATGATCATCTGTTAATCAACAAGCTAGTTATACAAGAGGCTTACTAGGGACTCCTTGTTGTTTACATAACACACATGTATCAATGTTTCGGTTAATACAATTATAGCATGGGATGTAAACATTTATCATGAACACCAAGATATAACAATAACTAATTTATTATTGCCTCTTGGGCATATCTCCAACAGTCTCCCACTTGCACTAGAGTCAATAATCTAGTTTACATTTATAAAGATATAACACCTTGGCCTTCTGGTGCTTATCATGTTTTGCTCACGGGAGAGGTTTTAGTCAACGGATCTGACATGCTCAGAAACGTATGTATTTGCAATTCATTTGCGTCTCAACGCATCACTCATTTTCCAAATGAGTCGGCATATATGCTTAGTCCTCTGGTGGAACCTTAATTCCGTGGTCTGAAATATGTCACTAATATTGTCACACACAATATAGCTTCAAAGTTCTGACACTATCGGAACTACACCAAGTTCTCAAAGAACTCCTCGACTTAAACATCCTCAGTCATTGTCAAAAAAAAATGACATACTCTGCCTTTGTTTGTAGAATCCATCACAACATTTAGAACTCATCTAAATCTAGCATAGACTTCTTCTAGCTTATTGTGCTACCTTTTAAACAACACTTAGCCTAATTGAGATTGAAATTTTTATTTTTATATGAGAGCAAACTAATATCGATGCAACACCTTACAGCGATTTGTTTGTCATTACCCCATACAAAACTATATATATATATATCCTTGGTTCTTCTAAAGCACTCAGGGATATTCTTACTGTTGTCCAATGATCATCACATGAATCATTCTGGTATATGCTCCTAACTCTTTAGAGCACAGGACATCTGATTGTGTACATATTATTTGTGATCTAAAATCACTCATGTGTTTTTACTCATTGAGTGTCAAATACACTCAAGTCTTGTTTAAACCTTCACATGAAAAAAAAACTTCTTAATACTTTTATATTGAACTACTTCAATATTCATTCTATGTACTTTAACTTAAACTTATTATGTGTTTCAATCTATCTTCATAGATCTTGACACTAAATATGTTTCAGTTCATATCCTTTCATTGAAGTTAATTCTCAATGAAATCTTCTAATCACATCAAGTACATGATTACATTATTTATAATCAACGATATGTCATCTACACAAAGTATTATAAATATGTCTCGGCGCTCCCACTTAATTTCTTGCAAATGCAAGCATCTTCATCGTTTCTGATGAAATCAAAACTCTTTGACTATTTCATCCGGTGAAGATTCCAACTCCGCGATACTCACTTCATCCAATTGAAGTTCGTATACCTATCTAGTATTCCACGGACTAGCAAAACTCTTTGGTTTGTATCTAGTATACATCCTTCATACACACTTCTGGTAAGGAATGTATTTCTGCCATCCTACTATCATATCTCATAAAAAAAATATGTAGCGATTACTAGAATAATCCACATAGACTATAAGCATTGCTACGGAAGATCTAATCTTATCATAGTCAACTCTTTGAACTTTATCGTAAAACAACTTTTTGACAAGTCGAGCTTCTTCAAGGATATTGCATCCAAGTCCATCAAATTTATAGATCTTTTTACTTTCAAAAAGTATTCACCTATCTTGGATTTCATGGCACATAGCTATTTTAATGGAGTCAGGGCCCATCATAACTTCTTTGTATGTAGTTGGTTTATCATTGTTCAAAATCAATCCTTTGTCCACAAATCATTTATTTGATCACAAAGTAAACCATACCTACAAGGTTCAATAGGTACTTCGATCTCCATGGCTAAAACACTTTGTAGTCATGGGAGCCATGATCGTCGTGGCCGCTTCCAGAACCATTTCCGATGCTGCGCTACTCTGATCATTATGCTCAGGTTCATAAACCTTATCAAGTTATATTGTCCTCTCACTCAAATACTTCGCTAGAAAACAATTTCTTGGAAATAAGCAAGTAACATTAACAAACACTTTTGCCTTTTACTTCATAGTGGAAAGAATTCCCAATTCTGGGATAACAACAAAGACATTCATCTGATTTTGGTTGTAAACTTATTTACTTATGCTATGCATACCAAAATTTAAGAAAGGACTATTAGGGTTTATACCCATGCCATAACTTGTATGGTGTCATTTCAACGGATTATGATGATGCTCTATTTAGTGTAAAAGCGGTAGTCTCTAAAGCATAATCCACAAAAATATAATGGCGTTATTTTATATTATCTCATCATTAATCCAACAAGGTTTGGATACGTTTCTCGGATACTCCATCATCACTATGATACTCCAAGAAACGTGAGGTTTTAGAACGATTTCATAACTCTCTTAGATATTTGCTAAAACTCGTAATTCAAATATTTCCACCATGATCCAATCATAGATATTTGACTTTTCTATTACGATGATTTCCACCTCATGCTGAAATTTATTTGAATCCATTCAAATGTTTCAAATTTCTTCCTTATCGAATATATCCACATATATATACTCAATTCATTGTTAGAAGTTTTCATGAAGTAGAAGAATCTTCCGCACACAACTATGCCCAGTGAACCATATACATCACCATGTATGTTTCCACTAAGTTAGTTGCCCGTTCAACTCTTGGCCTATGAATGGTATTTCAGTCATTCTCTTTAGAAAAGATTTGCAAGCGCCAAACAATTCAAAAATCAAATGACTCCAAAAATCCATTTGCATGGAGTACCTTCATGCGTTCCTCTCTAACATGACCTAAATGGCGGTTCCAGAAATAAGTGGAATTCAAATCATTTGCCTTATGGCATTTTAGCATCAGTGTTATGTATGTGTGCTTCACCATTAAGATTTATAATAACTTATCCATCGTCCATGGAGTAATGTCATAATATGAACAACTCATTGTTTTCATTTGACCAGAGCAAAATAACAATTTATTAAGTTCTTTATTATAAATTCTAAGGGCTAGGTAGAATACCAACGACAAACATAATAACACTTTATTATGTTCCAGACGTGCATTATTACCATATTCCTTATCAGTCACTTAGGCCATCGTATTCTTGTATTGCGTTGTATTGTATGACATCTCATACCAACCAATCTGGTACAAATACCCAAGAATTTTATTATGTGACCAAACAAGGAATACATCCATAACATGTATATCATCTATATACACCTGAGCTAGACTTTCTAGTCTTTTTCTTTCTTTCTGCCAAAATATCTTTTGTAGTCTCTCTTTTAGCTTTCCCCATTCTCAGAAAACACTTCACCTTCAATAACTTTTAGGTCCATTGGTCAAATACCAATAACCTTGAGGTTCTTACTTTGAAGTTGATCATCACATGACAAGTGTTCCAGATTTCAATGTTAGTAACCTTTTAATGTGATGAACAATTTCACTCATAATTTTATCCATGAAATCATGACGACTTTCCGAGACCATGTCTGTACATGCTAGTCTCGTAAAGTTTAACCTTAGTATTCGCATGTGCAAATCTGGCTTACACCCGTTGTATGCACACGTAGAATCTATAACACCCGATCATCACGTGATGCTTCAAAACGACGAGTCTTAGCAACGGTGCATACTAAGGACGATCACTTCATGGATATGCGAATATCGTTAGTGCCCAACTAGTTGGAGGATCGGGACGCCTAGCGTCTTCAACCTTCGTACATTCCCATAAAACTTATGAGTTTATGTATTCTCACTAGATTATATTCTATCATCTTGCAATAGGGTCTTAGATATCACACATATCTCATACCTTGCTTATTTCTGAAAACAAAATTTCCAGCTCCTTACTTTTCAAACGGATTTGAACTCAAAGTTTCACGGAGACAAGATGATTTGGTACTAATTGAAACCATTGCTCTTTGAATCATCAATGTGAGGTTTACTAAAAGTTTGCATTAGGACTTAATCATATCTTGATTCTTTAACAATACGGTACCAGTCCGTAAAGTTACTTGTCAGACTTAACAGTATTTCTATCTCAATTACAAGACTAGCGCATGGTAGATAACAGATGCCAATTCTACAAATTTAATTCAAAATACTATTCAGACTATGTTCATGATAATAAGTTCATGTTTTAATCTAATTACTAATGAACTCCCACTTAATACAACATCCCTCATAGTTGTTAAGTGGCACACGATCCACATCCACTACACCAAAACCGATCATCATGTGAGATGATGTAGCTTCAATGGTGAACATCAACATGTTGATCATATCATCCATATGACTCGTGTTCAACCTTTCGGTTTCCGTTGTCCCGAGGCCATGTTTGTACATGCTAGGCTCGTCAAGCAAACCCAAGTATTTTCGCGTGTGCAACATGGCTTACACCCATTGTATGTGAACGTAGAATCTATCACATCTGATCATCACGAGATGTTTCGAGACGACGAACTGTAGCAACGGTGCATACGAGGGGAGAACACTTTATTATCTTGATATTAATGTGAGGGATCATCTTATAATGCTACCGTCGCGATCTAAGCAAGATAAGATGCATAAAGGATTAACATCACATGCAATTCATAATATGTGATATGATATGGCCTTTCTTCTTGTGCTTTTGATCTCCATCTCCAAAGCACATGAGCATGATCTCCATCATCACCAGCATTGCACCAAGTTCCATGGCACCGCTTCATGGTTGTCCATCACTTATAGCTACTATAACAACTACTTGAAATAAAGCTATTACATGATGAATAGACACGCAGGTCTTTAACAAAAAATTAAAGACAACCATTAGGCTCCTGCCGGTTGCCATAATACAACAATGAACATCTCATACATCAAATATAATCATCATCACATCATGACCATATCACATCACCAAACCCTGCAAAAACAAGTTAGACGCCTCTAATTTGGTTTGCATATTTTACGTGGTTTAGGGTTTTCGAGTAAGATCCAATCTACCTACGAACATGAACCACAACGGTGATACTAGTGTTGACAATAGAAAGTGCAAATTGGAATCTTCACTATGGTGGGAGAGACAGACACCCGCAAAGCCACTTATGCAATACAAGTTGCATGTCAAGCGTGGAGCAAGTATCATGAGACGCGGTCATGTAAAGTTAGCCCGGGCCGCTTCATCCCACCATCCCGCAAGATGCAAAGTACACAAACTAAAGCAACAAAAGCATCAACGCCCACAAAACCATTGTATTTTACTCGTGCAACAGATCTATGCATAGACATGGCTCTGATACCACTGATGGGGTTCGTAGCATAGAAAACAAAAAATTTCCTACCGCAAGACGAATAAATCCAAGATCTAATCTATGGAACACCCAAGATCTAATATACCAAGATCGAAGCAACGAGAAGATCATGTGAGACTAACCCTCGAAGATTTCCAAAGCCTACGAGATTAGATCTCGTTGTTGATGTAGTCGATCATCCTGTGCTGCAATCCGGCAGCACTTCCGTACTCGGTCGTGCGTACGGTGTCGATGAAGCCCGTCCTCTCCCTGTTCCAGCGGGCAGCGGAGGTGTGGTAGATCCCCTCGGAATCCCAGCAGCACAACGGCGTGGTGGTGGAGGTGGAGGAGAAATTCCTGCAGGGCTTCGCCAAGCCCGCGCAGGAAGAAGGAGGAGGGAGAGAGGGGCGGCTAGGGCTTGGGGGATGATGTGCTGCACCCCAGCCCTCCCCTCCCTCTTATATAGGCGTGGGGGGGCTGCCTTGGCCCCTCCTCCAAGCCTTTGGGTCGGCCAAAACAAGGGGGGGAACTTCCCCCCCAAGTTAAGTCCCTATTTTCAAGGGATTTGATCTTATGCACTTGGTACAGCCACATGGGCCTTGGGGGGGCTGGTGTGCATGGCCCATGTGGGCCTATGCGACCCCTCCGGTCCATGTTGGTCGTCCGGGATAGGTGGGCCCCACTAAGGTACCCTCCGGAACCTTCTAGAACCTCCGGTACAATACCGAAAAATCCTGAACTTTTCCGGTAACCCTGAAAATGACTTCCCATATATGAATCTTATTCTCCGGACCATTCCGGACCTCCTCGTGATGTCCCGGATCCCATCCGAGACTCCGAACAAACTTCGGTCTCCATCTCATATTCTGAATCTACTTATGCGACATCGAACCTTAAGCGCGTGACCCTACGGTTCGTGAACTATGCAGACATGGTCGAGACTCATCTCCGACCAATAACCAATAGCGGGATCTGGAGATCCATAATGGCTCCCACATATTCAACGATAACTTAGTGATCGATTGAACCATTTACATACGATACCGATTCCCTTTGTCACGCGATACTTTACTTGTCCGAGGTTCGATCATCGGTATCTCCATACCTTGTTCAACCTCGTTACCGACAAGTACTCTTTACTCGTTACCATGGTATGTCATCTCTTGTGATCCAATCACATGCTTGCAAGCTAATCAGACGACATTCCACCGAGAGGGCCCAGAGTATATCTATCCGTCATCGGGATGGACAAATCCCACTGTTGATCCATATGCCTCAACTCACACTTTCCGAATACTTAATCCCATCTTTATAACCACCCATTTACGCAATGGCGTTTGATGTAATCAAAGTACCCTTCCGGTGTAAGTGATTTACATGATCTCATGGTCGAAGGACTGGGTAACTATGTATCGAAAGCTTATAGCAAGTTGAACTTAATGACTTGATCTCATGCTACGCTTATTTGGGTGTATGTCCATTATATCATTCACCCAATGACATAACCTTGTTATTAACAACATCCAATGTTCATGATCACGAAACCATGATCATCTGTTAATCAACAAGCTAGTTATACAAGAGGCTTACTAGGGACTCCTTGTTGTTTACATAACACACATGTATCAATGTTTCGGTTAATACAATTATAGCATGGGATGTAAACATTTATCATGAACACCAAGATATAACAATAACTAATTTATTATTGCCTCTTGGGCATATCTCCAACAGGTGGAGGCCGTTCCTATGAAGTCAGTGGCATCGAAAGATGTTATCAATTTCGTGAAAGAGCATGTCATTCATAGATTCGGGATTCCCCAGACCATCACGACCGATGGAGGTTCAGTTTTCATTTCTCGCGAGTTTAGAAAGTTCTGCGAGGACATGGGAATTAAGCTGATCCGATCGTCTCCATACTATGCTCAAGCAAATGGGCAGGCTGAAGCATCCAATAAGAGCCTTATCAAGCTGATTAAGAGGAAAATCGATGAGCACCCTAGACGTTGGCACGAGGTATTGTCAGAGGCTTTGTCGGCCTATCGCATGTCATGTCATGGAGCGATAAAAACCTCGCCATACCATCTGGTCTATGGACAAGAAGCTGTTTTGCCCTGGGAAATCACGGCTGGCTCGAGACGGATTACGTTTCAGAATGATTTAACGACTGAAGAATATGCAGCCTTGATGAGTGATAGCATTGAGGATGTCACGGAGCTTAGACTGTGGTCGCTTGAGAAAATTAAAGAGAACAAAGCCAAGGTAGCTGGCTCATATAATAAGAAGGTGAGACCAAAGGAGTTCCACGTTGGTGATCTAGTATGGGAAGCTGTACTGCCATTGGGGACTAAGGATAAAGTGTATGGTAAATGGTCTCCAAATTGGCACGGCCGTACAGAGTCGACCAAGTTTTAAAGGGTAATGCATACATGCTCAAGGAGCTGAACGGTGTGAAGTTCCCAGTGTAGGATAACGTAGCATAGAAAACAAAAATTTTCCTACGGCGAACACGCAATCCAAGCCAAGATGCAATCTAGAAGACGGTAGCAACGAGGGGATTGTCGAGACTAACCCTTGAAGAGATTCCAAAGCCTACAAGAGGAGGCTCTTGTTGCTGCGGTAGACGTTCACTTGCCGCTTGCAAAAGCGCGTAGAAGATCTTGATCACGATCGGTTCCGGCGCCACGAACGGGCAGCACCTCCGTACTCGGTCACACGTTCGGTTGTTGATGAAGACGACGTCCACCTCCCCGTTCCAGCGGGCAGCGGAAGTAGTAGCTCCTCTTGAATCCGACAGCACGACGGCGTGGTGTCGGTGGCGGTGGAGAAATCCGGCGGAGCTTCGCTAAGCGTGCGGGATATGGTGGAGGAGCGGGGCGCTAGGGTTTGGGGAGAGGGGGTGGCCGGCCACTATGGGGGGCGGCCAAGCTTGTGGCTTTGGTGTGGCCGGCCCCCTCCCCTTGGCCCTCTATATATAGGTGGATCCCAAGTGTTGGTGTCCAAGTCTTCGAATAAGACCCGAAACCAAAACCTTCCATAGGAGGGGGGAAAACTAGCCCAACTAGGACTCCCACCCAAAGGTGGGTTTCCCACCTCCCATGTGGGGGGTGGCCGGCCCCCTATGGTGGAGTCCACTTGGGACTCCACCCCCACTAGGGCTGGCCGGCCATGGAGGTGGAGTCCCTTGTGGACTCCACCTTCCTTGGTGGTTTCTTCCGGACTTTTCTAGAACCTTCTAGAACCTTCCATAGAACCTTCCGCATCATTTTATTCACATAAAATGACATCCTATATATGAATCTTATTCTCCGGACCATTCCGGAACTCCTCGTGATGTCCGGGATCACATCCGGGACTCAGAACAAATATTCGAACTCCCTTCCATATTCAAGTTCTACCATTTCAACATCCAACTTTAAGTGTGTCACCGTAAGGTTCGTGAACTATGAGGACATGGTTGAGTACTTACTCCGACCAATAACCAATAGCGGGATCGGAGATCCATAATGGCTCCCACATATTCAACGATGACTTTAGTGATCGAATGAACCATTCACATACGATACCAATTCCCTTTGTCACGCGATATTTTACTTGTCCGAGGTTTGATCATCGGTATCACACTATACCTTGTTCAACCTCGTCTCCTGACAAGTACTCTTTACTCGTACCGTGGTATGTGGTCTCTTATGAACTTATTCATATGCTTGCAAGACATTAGACGACATTCCACCGAGAGGGCCCAGAGTATATCTATCCGTCATCGGGATGGACAAATCCCACTGTTGATCCATATGCCTCAACTCATACTTTCCGGATACTTAATCCCACCTTTATAACCACCCATTTACGCAGTGGCGTTTGATGTAATCAAAGTACCTTTCCGGTATAAGTGATTTACATGATCTCATGGTCATAAGGACTAGGTAACTATGTATTGAAAGCTTATAGCAAATAACTTAATGACGTGATCTTATGCTACGCTTAATTGGGTGTGTCCATTACATCATTCATACAATGATATAACCTTGTTATTAATAACATCCAATGTTCATGATTATGAAACTAATCATCTA
The DNA here is from genome assembly GCF_019359855.2 of Lolium perenne. Classification (NCBI taxonomy): domain Eukaryota; kingdom Viridiplantae; phylum Streptophyta; class Magnoliopsida; order Poales; family Poaceae; genus Lolium; species Lolium perenne. The sequence goes on along the minus strand of NC_067248.2, from coordinate 67,986,622 downwards.
TTAATCAACAAGCTAGTTAAGAGGCTTACTAGGGACTCTTTGTTGTTTATATATCACACATGTATCAATGTTTCAGTTAATACAATTATAGCATGGTATATAAACATTTATCATAAACATAAAGATATATAATAACCACTTTTATTATTGCCTCTTGGGCATATCTCCAACAGTCTCCCACTTGCACTAGAGTCAATAATCTAGATTACATTGTAATATACCTAACACCCATGGCATTCTGGTGTTGGTCATGCTTTGCCCTAGGGAGAGCTTTAGTCAACGGATCTGCTACATTCAGATCAGTGTGTACTTTGCAAATCTTTACTTCTCCATCTTCGATGTATTCGCGAATCGAGTGGTAACGCAGCTTGATATGCTTCAGCCTCTTGTGTGACCTTGGCTCTTGTGCATTGGCGATGGCACCCATATTATCACAGTAGATGACAAATGGGTCCAATGCACTAGGAACCACACCGAGCTCTACAATGAACCTCTTCATCCATACCGCTTCTGATGAAGCCTCTGAAGCCGCTATGTACTCCGATTCTGTTGAGGATTTCGCCACCGTGCACTGCTTTGAGCTTGCCCAGCTTACTGCAGCACCATTCAATATAAACACGTACCCAGATTGTGACTTAGAGTCATCAGGATCAGTGTTCCAACTTGCATCGGTGTAACTTGTTACAACGAGCTCTTGGTCACCTCCATAACAAAGAAACATATCCTTAGTTCTTTTCAAGTACTTCAGGATATTCTTGACCGCTGTCCAGTGTTCCATTCCTGGATCACTTTGATATCTGCTAGTCAAACTAACAGCATGTGCTATATCCGGTCTTGTACATAGCATGGCATTCATGATAGAGCCTACTGCCGAGGCATAGGGGATCTGACTCATCCTTTCTCTTTCTTCTGCCGTAGCCGGTCCTTGAGTCTTACTCAAGACCTTGCCTGGTAACATAGGTAAGAATCCTTTCTTACTTTCGTCCATTCTAAATTTCTTCAGAATCTTGTCCAGGTATGTACTCTGTGATAGCCCTATTAGACGTCTTGATCTATCTCTATAAATCTTGATGCCTAATATGTATGATGCTTCACCAAGGTCTTTCATTGAAAAACTATTATTCAAATAACCCTTTACACTGCTTAATAGTTCTATATCATTCCCAATCAATAATATGTCATCTACATATAATATCAGGAATGCTACAGAGCTCCCACTCACTTTCTTGTAAATACAGGCCTCTCCATGACACTGTATAAACCCGAAGTCTTTGATCACCTTATCAAAACGTCGGTTCCAACTTCTCGATGCTTGCTTCAGTCCATAGATTGAACGCTGAAGTTTGCATACTTTGTCAGCATTTTTAGGATCGACAAAACCTTTGGGTTGTACCATATACAACTCTTCCTCAATGTCTCCATTAAGGAACGCTGTTTTGACATCCATCTGCCAAATCTCATAATCGAAAAATGCAGCTATTGCTAACAAAATCCTCACAGATTTTAGCTTCGCTACAGGTGAGAAAGTCTCATCGTAGTCAACACCTTGAATTTGTCGGAAACCCTTTGCGACAAGTCGAGCTTTATAGACAGTAATATTACCATCAGCATCTGTTTTTCTTTTGAAGATCCATTTATTCTCGACAGCCTTGCGGCTATCAGGTAAGTCTACCAAAGTCCATACTTTGTTATCATACATGGATCCCATTTCGGATTTCATGGCTTCTTGCCATTTGTTGGAATCTGGGCTCATCATCGCTTCTTCATACGTCGCAGGGTCTTCATCATTGTTATCCACAATCATGACATTTAGACAAGGATCATACCAATCTGGAGTGGCACGATCCCTTGTCGATCTGCGAGGTTCAGTAGTTGTCTCATATGAAGTTTCATGATCATTATCATTAGCTTCCTCTGTTGTTGGTGTAGGTGGTACAGGAACATTTTCCGGTACTGCGCTACTCTGATCAACGAGTAGAGATTCTTCAATCTCATCGAGTTCTACTTTTCTTCCAGTCACTTCTTTAGTGAGAAATTCTTTCTCAAGAAAGGTTCCGTTCTTAGCAACAAAGATCTTGCCTTCGGATCTGTGATAGAAAGTGTACCCTATAGTTTCCTTAGGGTATCCTATGAAGACGCATTTCTCCGCTTTGGGTTCTAGCTTGTCCGGTTGTAACTTTTTTACATAGGCTTCGCAACCCCAAACTTTTAGGAACGACAGCTTAGGTTTCTTATTAAACCATAATTCATACGGTGTCGTTTCAACGGATTTTGATGGTGCTCTATTTAAAGTGAATGCGGCTGTCTCTAATGCATAACTCCAAAATGATAACGGCAAATCAGTAAGAGACATCATAGAACGAACCATATCTAAGAGAGTTCGATTACGACGTTCGGACACACCGTTTCGTTGTGGTGTTCCCGGCGGTGTCAATTGTGAAAGTATTCCGCATTTCTTTAAATGCATGCTAAACTCATAACTCAGATATTCACCTCCGCGATCAGATCGTAGAAATTTAATCTTCTTGTTACGTTGATTTTCTACTTCACTTTGGAATTCCTTAAACTTCTCGAAAGTTTCGGATTTATGTTTCATTAAATAGATATACCCATATCTACTCAAATCATCTGTGAAGGTTAGAACATAACGATAACCACCGCGCGATGCTACACTCATTGGTCCACATACATCTGTGTGTATGATTTCCAATAAGTCAGTAGCTCGCTCCATCATACCCGAGAATGGAGTCTTAGTCATTTTTCCCATCAGACATGCTTCGCATCTATCAAGTGATTCAAAGTCAAGTGATTCAAGTAATCCATCAGTATGGAGTTTCTTCATGCGTTTCACTCCAATATGACCAAGACGACAGTGCCACATATAAGTAGAATTATCATTCAATTTAATTCGCTTAGCATCAATGTTATGTATATGCGTATTACTACTATCGAGATCTAACAGAAATAAGCCATTCTTTTGTGGTGCTCGACCATAAAAGATATTATTCATAAAAATAGAACAACCATTATTCTCAGACTTGAATGAATAACCGTCTTGCATTAAACAAGATCCTGATATAATGTTCATGCTCAACGCGGGTACATAATAACAATTATTTAGGCTTAAAACTAATCCCGAAGGTAGATGTAGAGGAAGTGTCCCGACTGCGATCACATTGACCTTGGATCCGTTTCCAACGCGCATCGTCACTTCATCTTTCAGCAGTTGTCGTTTATTCTTTAGTTCCTGTTTCGAGTTACAAATATGAGCAACCGAACCAGTATCAAATACCCAGGTACTAGAACGAGAACTAGTGAGATAAACATCTATAACATGTATATCAGATATACCTTCTTTCTTTTTCTTGATAAGGCCGCTCTTCAGATCCGCCAAATACTTGGAGCAATTACGCTTCCAGTGTCCCTTCTCCTTGCAGTAATAGCACTCAGCATCAGGCTTAGGGCCAGACTTAGGTTTCACAGGAGGCGTGGCAGCTTTCTTGCCACTCTTCTTGTTCTTGCCTTTAGACTTGCCCTGTTTCTTGAAGCTGGTGGTCTTGTTGACCATCAACACTTGGTGCTCTTTCTTGATCTCAATCTCAGCAGCTTTTAGCATGCCAAAGAGTTCAGGAAACTCCTTGTTCATGTTCTGCATATTGTAGTTCATCACAAAGTTCTTATAACTTGGTGGCAGTGATTGAAGGACACGATTAATCCCCAGTCTGTTAGGAATCACTATTCCCAAGTCACTGAGTTTCTTCGCATGCCCGGTCATAACGAGCATGTGCTCACTGATGGAGCTGCCTTCTTCCATCATACAGCTGAAAAAGTGTTTCGATGCTTCATAGCATTCCACGGCCGCATGAGTCTCAAAAATAGTCTTCAACTCTTTTATCAACTCATGAGGATCGTGGTGCTCAAAACGTTTTTGAAGATCGGATTCCAGACTGCATAAGATGGCACACTGAACTTGAGAGTACCGAGTTTTCCGAGTCATGTAAACATTCTTTACTTCATCGGTTTCAGTTTCTGCAGGAGGGTCACCTAGCGGTGCATCAAGCACATATTGCAGATTTCCGCCATTGAGGAAGATCCTCACATGACGGAACCAGTCGGTGAAGTTGCTACCGTTGCTCTTAAGCTTTTCTTTCTCTAGGAACTGGTTAAAATTGATTGAGGACGCCATATCTACAACATATTTGCAATAGTTTAGACTAAGTTTATGACAAATTGAGTTCAAATTTTAATTCTACATAATTAAAAATCTAGGTGAACTCCCACTCAAAACAATATCCCTCGCATTGTCTTAGTGATCACACGAACCAAATCCATCATACCTATGCCCGATCATCACGAGACAAGATGTAATTTCAATGGCGAACACTCAAAGTGTTCATCATATCAATCATATGATTCATGCTCTACCTTTCGGTATCACGTGTTCCGAGACCATGTCTTTACATGCTAGGCTCGTCAAGGCCACCTTAGTATCCGCATGTGCAAACTGTCTTGCACCCGTCATATGTACTTATCGAATCTATCACACCCGATCATCACGAGATGCTTCGAAACGATAAGACTTGATAACGGTGCTACTAAGGATGAACACTTTATTATCTTGAGATTTTAGTGAGAGGGATCATCTTATAATGCTACCGTCGCGATCTAAGCAAAATAAGATGCATAAAAGGATTAACATCACATGCAGTTCATATGTGATATGATATGGCCCTTTTATCTTTGCGCCTTTGATCTTGATCTCCAAAGCGTGGACATGATCTCCATCATCAACGGGCATGATCTCCATCATCGTCGGCGAAGCACCAAGGTCAATGGCGCCGTCTTCATGATCGTCCTCCAAGTAGCAACTATTACAACTACTTTGAAAAACTACTCAACATGAAATTTAAAGACAACCATAAGGCTCCTGCCGGTTGCCACAATACAATAATGATCATCTCATACATATTCATCATCACATTATGGCCATATCACATCACCAAACCCTGCAAAAACAAGTTAGACGTTCTCTAATTTGGTTTGCATATTTTACGTGGTTTAGGGTTTTCGAGCAAGATCCAATCTACCTACGAACATGAACCACAACGGTGATACTAGTGTTGTCAATAGAAGAGTAAATTGAATCTTCACTATAGTAGGAGAGACAGACACCCGCAAAGCCACTTATGCAATACAAGTTGCATGTCAAGCGTGGAGCAAATCTCATGAACGCGGTCATGTAAAGTTAGCCCGAGCCGCTTCATCCCACTATGCCACAAAGATGCAAAGTACTCAACTAAAGATAACAAGAGCATCAACGCCCACAAACCATTGTGTTCTACTCGTGCAACCATCTATGCATAGACACGGCTCTGATACCACTGTAGGATAACGTAGCATAGAAAACAAAAATTTTCCTACGGCGAACACGCAATCCAAGCCAAGATGCAATCTAGAAGACGGTAGCAACGAGGGGATTGTCGAGACTAACCCTTGAAGAGATTCCAAAGCCTACAAGAGGAGGCTCTTGTTGCTGCGGTAGACGTTCACTTGCCGCTTGCAAAAGCGCGTATAAGATCTTGATCACGATCGGTTCCGGCGCCACGAACGGGCAGCACCTCCGTACTCGGTCACACGTTCGGTTGTTGATGAAGACGACGTCCACCTCCCCGTTCCAGCGGGCAGCGGAAGTAGTAGCTCCTCTTGAATCCGACAGCACGACGGCGTGGTGTCGGTGGCGGTGGAGAAATCCGGCGGAGCTTCGCTAAGCGTGCGGGATATGGTGGAGGAGCGGGGCGCTAGGGTTTGGGGAGAGGGGTGGCCGGCCACTATGGGGGCGGCCAAGCTTGTGGCTTTGGTGTGGCCGGCCCCCTCCCCTTGGCCCTCTATATATAGGTGGATCCCAAGTGTTGGTGTCCAAGTCTTCGAATAAGACCCGAAACCAAAACCTTCCATAGGAGGGGGGAAAACTAGCCCAACTAGGACTCCCACCCAAAGGTGGGTTTCCCACCTCCCATGTGGGGGGTGGCCGGCCCCCTATGGTGGAGTCCACTTGGGACTCCACCCCCACTAGGGCTGGCCGGCCATGGAGGTGGAGTCCCTTGTGGACTCCACCTTCCTTGGTGGTTTCTTCCGGACTTTTCTAGAACCTTCTAGAACCTTCCATAGAACCTTCCGCATCATTTTATTCACATAAAATGACATCCTATATATGAATCTTATTCTCCGGACCATTCCGGAACTCCTCGTGATGTCCGGGATCACATCCGGGACATCGAACTCCATTCCATATTCAAGTTCTACCATTTCAACATCCAACTTTAAGTGTGTCACCCTACGGTTCGTGAACTATGCGGACATGGTTGAGTACTTACTCCGACCAATAACCAATAGCGGGATCTGGAGATCCATAATGGCTCCCACATATTCAACGATGACTTTAGTGATCGAATGAACCATTCACATACGATACCAATTCCCTTTGTCACGCGATATTTTACTTGTCCGAGGTTTGATCATCGGTATCACACTATACCTTGTTCAACCTCGTCTCCTGACAAGTACTCTTTACTTGTACCGTGGTATGTGGTCTCTTATGAACTTATTCATATGCTTGCAAGACATTAGACGACATTCCACCGAGAGGGCCCCAGTATATCTATCCGTCATCGGGATGGACAAATCCTTTGTTGATCCATATGCCTCAACTCATACTTTCCGGATACTTAATCCCACCTTTATAACCACCCATTTACGCAGTGGCGTTTGATGTAATCAAAGTACCTTTCCGGTATAAGTGATTTACATGATCTCATGGTCATAAGGACTAGGTAACTATGTATTGAAAGCTTATAGCAAATAACTTAATGACGTGATCTTATGCTACGCTTAATTGGGTGTGTCCATTACATCATTCATACAATGATATAACCTTGTTATTAATAACATCCAATGTTCATGATTATGAAACTAATCATCTATTAATCAACAAGCTAGTTAAGAGGCTTACTAGGGACTCTTTGTTGTTTATATATCACACATGTATCAATGTTTCAGTTAATACAATTATAGCATGGTATATAAACATTTATCATAAACATAAAGATATATAATAACCACTTTTATTATTGCCTCTTGGGCATATCTCCAACACCCAGTGGCTGTCAATGGTCAGCATCTCAAGAAGTATTTCCCAAGTATGTGGGATGATGGGCAGTGAAATGTGGGGGCCGATATATGAAATCGGCCAGTAAATTTTTTTTTGCAAAGTACAGCCGATGCACAGACATCGACTTTAGAATAAAAAGAAAAAGCCGATGCGCAGCCATCGACTCTAGAGGAACAAACTATTACGAGCAGGCATCAAGTTACCGTTTGAATTTGGAGAATCTCTGCTTGGACCTGTCTAATTAGGTAACTGAGTTTGGCCTTATTGGCGTTTTATGGTGAAAGACCGATGCGTTGCTATCGGTTCTTGGTGCGTGGACTTACTTGGACAATCGGAGAAATCGAATTGGGAAACATTCTTCATTGATAAGAGGATTTTATACAAGAAGAGCCGATTGCTCTCAAAAGGATGATCTACTGCCTAAATTGCTACTACTAGTCCTATTCTAGTAGCCCCTAGCCTAGGGGCCGTCGCTGCCCTCATCGTCGCCGTCCGCGCCGCTGTCGGCGCTGCTGCCGGCGACGTCCTCGTCGCTGCTACTGAAGCCCGTGGCGGGAGCTTCTTCTTCTTCCTCATCGTCATCGTCGTCGTCTTCCGACCCGGCGCGGAAGCGCTTCGCCGGCGGGTACTCGTCGGAGGAGGTTTCGTCCTCCGCTTCGTCCTCCTCGTCAGAGGAGAGGCCCGCGTCCCAGGAGAAGAGGTCGTCGTCGCTCTCCTCTTCCAACTCCCCGGCCACGAGGAAGTGGAGGTCATCCTCCCCGTCGGTCAAGGAGTCATCGTCCTCGGACTCGACGGAGAAATTCCAGTCCCTCTCGTCCCACCACTCTGGGGCGCGGGCCTCGTACGCCCTTATCGGGTCGTACTCCGGCATCGGCTCGCTGGAGGAGGAAGACTGGAAAGAGAGAGCCGAGGAGGCAGAGGAGGAGGAGTCCATGGCAGAGGAAGGGGTTTTTTTCAGTGGCTAATGCAGAGCAAGAGGATGAGGAGGCGATGTGGAAGCGAACTGCTCGGATGAGTTTAAATAAAGGGGATATAGTGGAAGGTAATTCAATGCTGTGGCAGTTTCGAGGATGTGGTGTCAAAACTGTCAAATCGTGCAGTGCGGAGAAGTTGAGAAGGCAAGGTATCATGATGAAAGGGCACTGTAGCGGTTATGTTCTGCAACGCATGACCCGATGAAGGAAAAACAGAGTGGTTTTGGAATCATTATTGCCAAAACCAGGGGGCATGTGTTATCACCAGATTTTGGCCAAATCAGAAGATGGGCCGTAATTGAGATGGGCTTGGAGGATATGTACATGAAATGTCTCTGAATCGGCCTCGTGCGAGAGTTTGGGCTAGATTGCCCGTGTATTTGTACATTATGGTAGATCGCATCTTAGTTTAGAATTAAGAGATAGAGTTTGGTCGTATACGACTAGGTTTATTCCAAAGCTAGAAAGTCCCCGGACTATAAATATGTACCTAGGGTTATTGAGAAAGGAGGACGACCACGTTCACAACAAACACAATCCAGGCGCATCGCCACCCCTTGTTTCGAGGGTTTCTTCCGGGTAAGCATCATGCTGCCTAGATCGCATCTTGCGATCTAGGCAGTATCGGTTTATTCGTTATCTGGTGTTGCTCGTACTGAAGCCTTGTTGATGGCGAGTAACACCCATATCATAGATGTTTTGGGGCTTGCATCGATGCTTTTCTGAATATGTTTGCTTAGCTATGCTGCCCCTCGATATCTAGCTGCCTTTACATCTATCTTAGGTGTAAGGGCAGCATCTTGCTTGTTCTTTATTTAGTAGATCCGATCTGTTATAGTTGTTCCTTGTTCTCCAAGGATTAGTTTGATATCTGCATGGTTAGGCCTTGCAAACGGGTTGAACGATCCGGTAGTGCGTGAGGCATGGTTTGCTAGTCCTAGAAGGGATTGTTCCGGGAATTGACTTCATGTTGGTTTTTAGGCCTCTTTTAGGACTAGTTTTCTATCATCTTTCGTATCTGCTAGGCTCAACTACGTGTAGGATGTTCCGGTTATGCGGTGAAAACCCTAAACTGTCGTAGATTGATTTAACTTTGTATTGATCAAGCAGGATCCCCATGTCATCGTAAATCCAACGTGAACCATGGGGCAATCGGCTCTTTGAGCCGATTCACAGGGCAACCTGAGAGCCGATCGGGCTCGCATTTAATGTTTACGTGTCTGCCATGCAGGAAACTAATCGAAGCAATCCATCACCTTCCTGACCAGGTATAGGTCAGGTGGCACGCCCTTGCAACCGCTAGGACGTGTGCCGGAGCATTGCGGGCCGTTGCCCGAGGGACCAGGGCCCACCAGCAGTCCTGGGAGCCTCCCGGCTCTCCGTGTTGCTCGTCGCTGCTCGCCGGTGGGTTTTGGCAGGCAACAAAGATTCTTATGCATAGGAAGTTGGTTAGACTTAAATGTGTTTTGAATTTGCTTCTTGATGCTCTCTTTTACTTCAACTCTTATTTCTTGCGTGAGCATCATTAAAATCACTGAGCCCATCTTAATGGCTATAAAGAAAGCACTTCTTGGGAGATAACCCATGTTTTATTTTGCTATTGTTTTGTTGTGTCTTGGAAGTTGTTACTACTGTAGCAACCTTTCCTTATCTTTATCTATTATATTATTAAAACAACAAACAATGAACAGTCTAGATTAATCAAAAACTACACAATGGAAATAAACGCCTCAGATTAACCGCTACTACGGGCCACATCTCCACCTTTATTTATTTAGAACCGAAAGCGTGTGGCTTGGCCTAGATATGGTCCATATGGATCAACCCTAGGCAGCCGTATGCCCCTTTATCTCTTAGCCATCACGTTTGCAAATCATCGACTGCTAAGGAGTTGTAGATCTCGACGAGTTGATGGGTCTACGGCAAGCTCGGCAGCGATCGGGCTAGAAACAGCTCATGCGATCAACGACGATGGCATCTGCGCGGAGGAGCCAGACGCATCAAGATCGGCATGCCGCCGCAAATATTGTTCGGTACGAGAAGCACCAACGATAGCCCCTGGACGTGCGGCTTCTATACTGATCATGCATGTCAGATACATACGCGCCTTGGATGTACAGAATCTGGAGATGGGGCACCGTCAAAATTGATTAGTAAATTGATCGGATGGACACGCTGGAGACACGACGATTCTCTCCGGCCAGCCGGCGTACGTCGATTCCGGCGAAGGCAGTGGCGTGCAAACAAAGAACAACGGGGACAAGGATAATCAACCCTGCACTAATCCTAGAGCAACATGCAGCCATGCCGGGGCGATCTTGATAGTCCTGATGCCCAAGCAAATAGAGCACATAAACATAGGGTATCGGCCACGCCATCGAGAGCAGCGATCTCCCGTCCAACTCTCCCAACAGGCACCGGCTGGAGAGGGGGCCGTACCGGAGAGGAGGCCTATCAGCCTTGCACACTCGAACGATGGAAGGCATCACCGAAAATTCACAGATGGAGCTGACCGCTAGGAGGTTTGGATTCGTAGCTGTGTGGTGATGTATTGAATCTGTACATATTTGTCTTGCATGAGATCAATTTGACAAATCTATTCACACTTTCACAGGTGCTCTCCGGGGCAATTTTGCTAACCTCAGAAAGTCAGGGATGGCCGGCCGGCCGGCGGCAGCTTCGGTCCGCCACATCCGGCAGTAGCCAAGTCTCCATGCTAAGCATATGCAAGATCTGCGTGGCCTCTACACAACCACGTGGAATCTGGATCGACGAGCTGGATTGGATTAAACTTTCAAAACTCTACGACTAGGAGTACAGGGACACCATGTTAGCCTGTAGCAAGTCAGCCACTACGTTGCACTTGCACGAGATCAGGAATTGGTAGTACGGCTGTTGCATGCTGATGAAAGGGATCGATTCTGAGGTGATAAGATTTACCAATTTCAGTCCAATGATATACACAATATGGTGCACCATTTCTGAGAATAACTGCAGATGATTTTTTTTTTGCAGGGATGAATTTGTATCCTTATGCAAGACAATTTATATAAAGTAAAATAAAATGCCTATTATTATTATACTCCCTCCGATCCATATTAATTGACTTCAATATGGATGTATCTAGAACTAAAATGTGTCTAGATACATCCATATTAGAGTCAATTAATATGAACCGGAGGGAGTAGTATTATTTCTCAGGGCTTTTACGCTGTGTTGTGTTCCGGGCAGAAAAAAATATTATTCTGAGTGTTCTAATTCTTAAGTTTGGTAAGTGTAATTGAATGGATGTTATTTTTAAATCAATCCACTACTGATGCCATTATTTAATTTCCTAATGACCATATATTTGTTTGGTATGCTGCACAGAACATGTCAGGAAGAAAAATCCCTTACATGAAGATTAGCGGAAGCTGGATGCAACTACGACCGATTTTTTTTGCAAGGGATCATAAAACTGCGTTGATTCTGTTAGCCATCTACTAAATCTTACCGTCTTGGTTCATGTAAAGTATTATTATGAGCTTTGTTTAGATACTTTATCTGTTCTTCACGTGATAATTAATTTTTGAATACATGAGAATATGATATTTTAGTAAGATAATTTGGAAGAATATAGGTAATTTTTACTTCTTCCATATTTTCTGTTTTCTCGAGACAGTTGTTTCAGTTGTACATAGATTAGTAGTTAAAAAATGGTGTACATGTTTATTTGTATTCAGATCACATATTGGTTGATTGGAAGAATGAGAAACCTTAGCTCATCTTTTCTGGAGCTGCCCGTTTGCACAGCAATGCTGGTCTTTTCTCTGTCCCCAAATTTCAAACCAACAATCAATCATGGAAGCTTTATATGATGTAAGGAAAAGCTGAATCTACCGTTTGCAGTGGAGATTATTATGATTGCTTCATGGTCCATTTGGATAATCAGAAACAAGAAAAAATTTGAAGGACAAACACCAACTTTACAAGCCTGGAAGTCAGTGTTCAAACAAGAGATCAACTTACTTTCTTTCAGAATGAAGAAAAAAATGGGATAACCCTTTCAAGACTTGGCTGCACAGCTTCATGAGATCTTAGCTTCTTTTTTAGCTTTCTTTTTGTCTTTTTTTCCTTTTATTCTTTGTACATCTTGTACAAGTGTAACATTTTTATAATTATCAATAAAAATTGCAGTGGGGATTTTTTCCCACTGTTGACCCTTCAAAAAAAAAAGAATGAGACAAAGCTTACGTGAATAACATACATAAATGGCATGGATGTCCAGGTTGGCAGAAGAATAAACACATCGATGTCACTATGATGTATTTGCAAGAACTGTATCAGACAACGTAGCAAAAAGATGTTGTGAGTGGTTAGTGATTCTGCAGACCAAAAAAATATTGCACTTCCAAGAAAGACTTTCTATTCCAGCATTTGCTTATTTTTTGCGAATATATTCCAGCATTCGCTTATGAACAAGAGCTTTCCTTCAATTGTTACCGGGATGGCAATCATGTTACATGACAAGCATCTAGAAAAGGCCACTTATCTAAAAATAACATCTCATTCTGTTCCTTAGGAATAACATATTGTAGTTGTACTTTCCTCTAGAAAAATTGTAGGTAACAAAACATGTGAGCGCTAATCTCATAATATTTTTAAAATCTTGAGTGCATCGATTGTTTTACTTGGTTGTAGTAATTATATTTTCTATAAATTTATGATCCCTCAAAATTATATACGTCTATGCCTCGATTGCTGATCCGATGTCATGGACGTAGAGGCCATCTAGGAACTAGGATACAACTTCAGAAGCAATAACCTGCTCAAGGAGGAACTACCGTTTTCCGGACGTATAGTTGCGCACCCTGTGTCCACTTCGCCAGGCAAGCTAATCGTAATATGTGTGCACCCAAGTTGTGGTAAGTAATCATCTGACATGTGCATAACAAGATTTAAAACCTACATATGAATTTTGATCATGCAAGACTATATCGTCTGGAAAAGATTTCTAGGTTCTATATGAATCATTCAGCAGATTAACTTCCGCACAGTTGGTTTTGTCTCTTCTGCTAGAACCAAAATACTATGTTTTTAACATCTACGTGTATGCCCTGGAGGCACAAATTTTATGGCCTGGTGGCTAAATTATTGATACTGTTGTTTGTAGATATAGTAGAGTGATATGCATTCAGCATGTCAAGAAGGTGGCCCATGGATTAGTAGTATCCGGAGATGCAACGTTGTTAACATCCATGTTGAGGTTATTCTCTTGAGCATTTTCCCCTTTTTTCATACTTGGTTAGTGTTCATCTATTTCCTTTTGTTTTCTCTAATGTCCTGAACTACTAAGAAACATATAAGTTTTCCATTTTATAACTTATTTCATTGTATGCAGCTTTAAACATACGAGAGGCACGCCATGACGCCAAGCTAATGAGAAGCATCAAAGCATGTAAGCAACACATACAATACAAGACCAGTGAAACAACACGACAGAGATGTTGACAGAATGTGCCAATTGTGCTTGAATCCTGAGTCACCAACGATGGCTTCAGCATGCCAAACGAACAGAAATAATTATAGCAGAAACGCCACCATTATAGGTAATATCATCGATCCCCCACTCCATATTTATTTGGGGATACAACTTACAATGAAACTATTAGTTTGAATCTCTTGAAGAAAAAATATAATATGGTGTCTAAAGAACTTGAGTGAGCTAGCCACAAAAGTACACACATACACCATTAAGTGAAACCAATAGGAATAATATATTGTTTAAACATCCATGTATTTTCCTTATGTATTTGCCAACAGTTATCCATATTGTTAGAATATAACTAATTTATATTTCATGCATTTTTGAATTGTATCTGTATGAATGTAACAACAACATGTTGTTCAAAGATCAATCAATCATCTATATATTTATTTGGCAACTTCTAAGTTGCACGATCCACACAAAAATCACCCATTCAATAATGAATCAATTACA